>NC_141689.1:7452466-8746644 GCF_964263255.1 Lissotriton vulgaris
ATTTCAGTGATCTCTTTATTCAGCATTTGTTGGGCTTTTATTTTTGCAACATTTCTCTTAGCAGGTGCACAAGCAGTGATGCAAATGGAGCAAAGCTTAGGACCACATTGCATACATATACAGCATGTAAATAATATCACTAGTATTATACATAGGATGGTCAGTAACTTCCAGCCCCAGGTGTTAAATAGTGTCCAGAACCAGTTCGAGAAAGTCCACGTACCAGTCTCTTGGTGAATTTCTGCAGCAGTCTTATGCAGTTTAGAGATTGCATCAAACACTGAAGGAGAGTGATCCGGAATGTAAACACAGCAACTACTGCCAATAATGCGACATGCACCACCTCGATCAGCCAAAATCACGTCTAGAACCATGCAATTTTGGAGCACTACAATCCTCGCAACTTGCAGTTCTTATGTAATGTTCCCAAGTGCCATAGCTGTCTGATTGGTAACAGCTTCCACAACTCTAGTCAGTCCTCTTATCTTTCTGCTGTTTAATGCAGCACCCACAAAGAAAAACAAGCCCAAATTGAAATCAACATATTGTTGCAAAGTGGTGTCAGTCTGGTCCACTTCATCCATACTTATTGTCCTCCTATTTCTGTTCTTGGAAATATCATTATACAGTTTAAAATTACGGTGATACGATGAAGATGCCAAAAACACAGGGGGCAACAAAAAGGACACAGAGCATACTCCAGACCAACCAACCGGGAGTTGGTAATATCCTTTGTTACCACATACAAAATAAGTATTATCGGAAGACGTAAAACTGCTGTTATTAGCACCTTCAATCAATCAATCAATCAATCAATCATTGCATTTATATAGCGCACTACTTACCCAGAGGGTCTCAAGGTGCTGGGGGGGGGGGGATCTGCTACTGCTCGAACAGCCAGGTCTTGATTTGCTTCCTGAAGGCGAGGCGGTCCTGGGTGAGGCGGAGGTGGGTGGGGAGGGAGTTCCATGTCTTGGCGGCGAGGTAGGAGAAGGACCGTCCCCCTGTGGTGGCTCTACGGATGCGGGGGACGGCGGCGAGGGCGTGGCTGGTCGATTGAAGCTGGCGTTTGGGAGCGTAGAAGTTGAGGCGGCTGTTGAGGTATCCTGGGCCTTGGCTGTGTAGGGCTTTGTGTGCGTGGGTGAGGAGACGGAAGGTGATTCTCTTGTTGACCGGGAGCCAATGCAGATCTCTCAGGTGTCCGGAGATGTGGCTGCGACGGGGGATGTCCAGGATGAGTCGTGCTGAGGCGTTCTGGATCCGCTGGAGTCTCTTCTGGAGTTTGGCGGTGGTTCCGGCGTAGAGGGTGTTGCCATAGTCCAGACGGCTGGTGACGAGGGCCTGGGTGACCGTCTTCCTGGTCTCGGTGGGGATCCACCGGAAGATCTTACGTAGCATGCGCAGGATGTTGAAGCACGACGAGGAGACGGCGTTGACTTGTCTGGTCATGGAGAGGGAGGAGTCCAGGATGAAGCCCAGGTTGCGTGCGTGGTCTGTTGGTTTGGGTGCGCTGCCTAGGGCGGGGGGCCACCAGGAGTTGTCCCAAGCGGCGGGTGAGGATCCCAGGATGAGGACTTCCGTCTTATCTGAGTTCAGTTTCAGGCGGCTGTTCTTCATCCATTCGGCTACCTCTTTCATCCCTTCGTGAAGGTTGGCTCTGGCGGTGGCAGGGTCGTTGGTAAGGGAGAGGATCAGCTGGGTGTCGTCAGCGTAGGAGATGATGTTGAGGTTGTGCTGGCGTGCGATGTCTGTGAGGGGGCTCATGTAGATGTTGAAGAGGGTTGGACTGAGCGAGGAGCCTTGAGGGACGCCGCAGATGACTTCGGTGGCTTCAGATCTGAACGGAGGGAGTCGGACTCTCTGTGTCCTTCCGGCGAGGAAGGAGATGATCCACTCCAGTGCCTTCTCCTGGACTCCGACGTTGCTGAGGCGTTGTACTAGGGTACGATGGCAGACAGTGTCGAAGGCCGCAGAGAGGTCGAGGAGGATGAGGGCCGCTGTTTCTCCGTTGTCGAGCAGCGCTCGGATGTCATCGGTGACTGCGATCAGGGCGGTCTCGGTGCTTTGGTTGGCCCGGAAGCCAGACTGCGAGGGGTCGAGGGATCCGTTCGTCTCGAGGAAGGCGGCCAGCTGCTTGTTGACGGTCTTCTCGATGACTTTAGCAGGAAACGGGAGCAGCGAGATGGGGCGGTAGTTTTTGAGGTCGGTGGGGTCAGCCGATGGCTTCTTGAGTAGAGCGCTGAGTTCGGCGTGCTTCCAGCTCTCCGGGAAGGTAGCGGTGTCGAAGGAGGTGTTGATGATATCCCGCAGGTGGGGTGCGATGATAGCGTCGGCCTTGTTGAAGACGTGGTGAGGGCAGGGGTCGGTCGGAGATCCGGAGTGGATGGAGTTCATCGTGCGGACCGTGTCTTCGGTGCTGATCGGAGTCCAGGCGCGGAGGGTGGTGGTGGGGGGCGGTGGTTCGGTCGTGGTGCTCGTCGGTTGAGTGCTGAAGCTGTTGTGTATGTCCACGATCTTGTTGTGGAAGAAGGAGGCGAGGGAGTTGCAGAGGTCTTGCGAAGGGGTGATGTTGTTGTTTCCGGTGTTGGGGTTGGAGAGCTCTTTGACGATGTTGAAGAGTTCTTTGCTGTTGTGTGCATTGTTGTCCAGTCGATCCTTGACTGCAGTTTTCTTTCTTACAGTACACTCACTCCTTCCTATTGCAATTCTCCCAACACTACTTATACATAAATCTGCTTTAGCCCTGGTAACTGAAATCACAAATGGTCCATTGTTCTTTATAGTACTCGTATTTGTAAAAACCTGTGGTGTAGAAATATTGTCAGGTCGATACTCCTCCCATTCCTATTTAGTCCCCTTAGCTTATGGGTAACCATTTTCATCAGGATAACACACTTGATTGAGGTGATAATTAATCCGTCCTACTGTCATCTTCGAGAAATTAGCCTTTTCAGAAGCAAACAAAAGCGCAAACCAGGCTTGACAAGAACCATTGTGAGAAAAGGGAAGGGGAATGAAAGGTGTTCCTCCCTTCTTCTGGTGAGCAGGTAGCAACAGTCAGTAGTATTTGTGGCATTATGAGTGTGATGCATCATCTGAATAAATGTATTATTCAAGTAGGATTGTCGATGTTTCTGCTCATGATAGGGAAGTGTAAAGTAATGATGCTCAGCTGGTACTGGGGTAGTGGCGATCAGTAGCTGTCGAGCAGGAGCCATAATCTCAACAAACCATGTTGTCACTGCCACAACTCCCATAGCAACAACAAATTCTGCAGCACAAATTATCTTCTTGCTACAGATCTTATTAACAGTTGATCTCACTGCAGACATGGCCACTCTGTTGTTGAATCAATCGCTGAAGCTCTATAAGCCCTGGGCAGCCATTGATTTCTTCACCGAGGTTCATGACGGGTGTCACTACGCAGGACTGATCCCCCCCTTGCCACATCAGCTCTCCGTTTCACCAACCCAGGGCGGTAGCTAACCAGTCTTTTTCAACAATGCAGACTCTTTCCGTGGCCTCAGTTGGTATCGGGATACTCTAGAAATCGTGTGGTCCAGGAAGACTTCCTCAGATTCGTCAGGTGATATGGCTTGGTTTTTCTCCGCATCCAGGATATCTTGATGGCCAATCAGCACAGCAGGTTCCACCAAAACAGGCGGCACTCGCTTACAGTGAGTGCTGTGGATCCAGTTCTTCCTGTTTGTCACTTGAACTGCTGTCCTCGTGGCTAGGAGCACTTGTTCCGGTCCTCGCCACTTTGGTTCTAAGCTATTCAACCTCTCAAAAATCTTCACCATCACATGGTCACCAGGCCGGAGTTCATGGGCCTCACCTGTGGATCTGTCAGGAAGAGCTTCTTGAACCTGCTGATGAATAGATGAATAGAAATCAAACTGTCAGTCAACTGTGATAGATAGTCGCTCATCAGAACACATGGTACATCATGTATGGGGCGTGGCTTAGGAACTCCCCAGATGTTCATCGGTCTCCCAAATACCACTTCATATGGTGTAAGCCCAGATCATGAATTTGGCACCGATCTAATAGATAATAATGCCAAGGGCAATGCATCGGGCCACTTCGTGGAAGCCAGTATTTTTGCTAGTTTCAGCTTCAAAGTAGTATTATACCTTTCCACTAGCCCTGCTGATTGCGGGTGGCAGACTGCATGGAACTTCTGTTTGATCCCTAATCCTTTCAGGACTTACTCAACAACTTGCCCAATAAAATGAGGTCCGTTGTCACTCCACAAAAGTTTACAAACACCAAATCTAGGGAAGAATTCATTTAAAGGCACCTTTGCTATGGTGAGAGCCGTATTATCCTTTTAGGGTATGCCTCTATCCATTTACTGAAGGCACATACCACCACTAGAACATACTTCAAGTTGTTACAGCGTTCAAGTTGGATGTAATCCATCTGCAAAACTTCAAAAGGTGCGGTTGGTGTAGCAAACCCTCCTGTAGGAGTTCATGTCCTTTACCAGGATCATACTGCCAACAGATCAAACAGGACTGTACTATATTTTTAGCTGCGCCGGCAATTTCAGGATGCTCCCAAACTTGCGTAAGTAATTTTGTTATTGCTGAGGCTCCAACATGTGCCGGCCCATGTGCCATCGGAACCATAGACTGTAAATGAGCTATGGGCAATTTCCATTTATCCATCTCTTTATTGCACCAACAGCTCTCATCATCCAATATTCCCTCTTTAGCCCATTGCTCAAGTTCTTCCACAGAAGCAGATCTCTGTATATCTAGTACTTCTTGTCTAGCATCATGCCAACGTTCAGCTTGTGATTTTACTACATACATAGACGTAGTGCTTCGTTGCATCGCAGTCTCACAAGCTATGTGATCTGCAAAAGCATTGCCTTGTCCTGTCTTGTCAGTCACTTTCTTGTGTGCACTACACTTAACAATAGCTATTTTCTTCGGATACATCAATGCAGTCAGAAGATCATGCACTAGTTCTCCATGCATTATCTGCATCCTGTGGGATGTAAGAAAGCCTCTTTCCTTCCAAAGCAGGCCAAAATCATGGGCCACTCCATAAGCATAGCGGTTATTTGTATAGATGTTCACACACAAGCCAGTACTAAGTTCACACGCTCGTGTCAAAGCTATTAGCTCAGCTGCTGACTTCTGAGATATACGAGCTGTCTCCACTACTGTCTGAAGTGTGGTAATTGCATATGCAGCTGAGGTCGTACCGTCTGGCAACTTTAAACAGGACCCATCAACCCACAGTTCCCCATCTACATCTGGAAGGGGCGTATCTTGCAAATCGATGCAACCCTTTGTCTGTCCCTTAGTAAGGAATATACAATCATGAGGCTCCTTTGACTGAGACTGAGTCACATGATATGGCAACAAAGTAGCTGGGATTAAAGTTGCACACCTCTTTGGGTAATGTGAAGGACCAAAAGTGTCAATTCGTATCCTGTCAGGCGAGCACTAGTCAAGTCTGCGTTTTAGTCTGGTTCAAAAGGGCATCTACTGCATGGGGTGCTGCAACTGAACAAAAGCACCCAGGTAATGCACGAGCAACAGGATCAAGAACAGCTGAGAAATACGCACAGGGACGCTGCTTGTCACCGTGTGTCTGTACTAAAACCGACAATGCACACCCATCTTTCTCATGTACATAGAGCGTGAAAGCCTTCGTATAATCTGGAGTGCCTAACACTGGTGCAGAACAAAGAGCTTGACGTAACTGATGAAAAGCATTCTGACATTCAGTTGTCCATGGAAGGGGTCCTGGAGTGTCTTTGGTCAGAAGAGCAAACAAGGGTTTAACAATATGTGAAAAACCTAATATCTATTGCCTACAAAAAGAAGTAAGACCAATGAATGCACAAACATCTTTCTGAGTAGAAGGCACTGGTGTGTCTAATATTGCTTAAATGCGATCTGATGTAAGTGCACGCCCCTCCTTAGACAGGAGGTGACCTAAGTAGGTAACCTTCAGTCTACAATATTGTAATTTTTTCAGTGACCCTTTGTGGTGGTCTGAAGCAAGAAAAGAAAGCAAAGACAAAGTACATTTTTCACATTGTTCGGACGTATCGGCTGCCAACAAGACGTCATCGACATATTGTATGAGAGCCACTCCTTCAGGTAAGGTAAAAGATGCACGCTGTCTTTTCAATGCTTGACTGTAAATACTAGGACTCTCAGTATACCCTTGAGGAATTCTACAAAATCTATTCGATCTATTATTCAAAGTAAAGCCCAAAAAATATCGGCTATCAGGATGAATAGGAATCTAAAAGAAAGCGTTCTTCAGGTCGATCACAGTAAATATGGTCGCTGTCGGAGGAACCAGAGTAAGAAGTGTCGTTATGTCAGAAACCACTGGGTATTGTGGTACGACAATCTTGTTAGCTTCTCGCAAATCAATAATGAATCTATAAATCTCTGTGTCAGTATATTTTTTCAAAATGGGAAGAATAGGACTTTTACAAATATTGTAAGGAACTTCCTCACCAACACCAACTTCAATTAAATCATGGACAATGCGTATAAGTACCTCTTTGCCTTCTGGAGGCATTTTGTATTGCGGTAAATGTGGTAAGGAAGCACCCTCCTTGACACTAATATGTACTGGTGGAATAACCATTTGACCTACATCGGTGTCTGAAGTAGCCCACAAAGTACTAGGAAGTGAAGCTAATGCAGTATCCTCTTTAACAAGACAAGATCTCTCAATCACGGGGTAGTTGTCATTCAAAATAACATGTCTACCTTCAGGAGAACACTGCATCGTAGAACTGAAATGCTTGAGCATATCAAGATCCACAATATTGTCTGGTGTGTTCGGAGAAAGCAAAAATGGACAAGGAGCAGTAAATTTGTCAACATAGAATGCAAGTGGTTCTGATAGTGGGCTAAGGGAAGGTGTTCCATTGAAACCTATCGATGTAATGGTTAAGCCAGACAGGGGAGCCCAAGATCCAATTGTTTAGATAAGGCGCTACGAGTAGCTCCTGTATCAACCAGAAACTGATCAGTAGAACCCAAAACATGTGCTGTAACATAGGGACCCTTCTGATCTACCGGAACGTCAACTGATTCCTAACCCCATCCTAGGCAATCCTATGCAGAAGCAGAGTCCTTCAAATCAGACGGCAAATAGTCAGACATTTGATATTGATTCCGTCTAGCAAAAGTATTAAAACCATTCTGTCCCCGCATATTAGTATCCAACCTATCACGAGCATCCGTGCTTCCTCTAGGCCCTGAATATCCTGAACGAGTTCTCATTTGTCCCCGTCCACGTGGATACTGCTGTTCAAATTTCCTACAGAATGCACACTGGTCAGAAGACAAAGTCAAACGAGCATAAAAAGGAAAAGACAGACCATAAGACCCACGTCCACCTCTATCATTACCTCTAGAAGGCAGACCATAAGCCTGAGACAACATAACCTTTGTTTTTAACTCCTTACTCTTCTTATCCTCATTACCCTTCGCTTCTAATTCCTGCCGTTCATAATACTGAGCCATAGTTAAAAGAGAAACCGGAGAAGAGGAAGTCCATGAGCTCTCACTGGCCTTTAGGCGACTAGCTATCCCTGGCAGCAAGTTGGCGACATATTTATCGACAAACAGATGCCTGCCCGTGTCATCAGTCAATGACTGGCCACTAAAATCGTGGAATGCCTCCTCAAAACGTGTAAAGAAATCAGAAACTGATTCATCTGCCTTTTGCATACAAGATGCTAATGTTGTCCAGTCTACCTTTTTAGGGGGAATAATTTGTTTTTAACTTAACCAATATAGCTAAGGGAAGGGCTAAGATTAACTGACATGGTGTCTGAGCGGGTTCCCTTTCTACGTCCATTTCTTCTAAATCTTTCCATAATGCCCCAAAAGTCTCATGATCACCAACCTTAAGTACAGTTCGTCACATATCAGGGAGTAATATCAATCCAAAAAACATATTGATATCAGGCAGAGTCATGGTACAAGAGCTAATGGCTCCCTCAACTTCCTCATAAAAAGCGGCTGGATTTTTCCACGGATCAGGCAATGCAGTTTTAAAAGCCAAAACATCTGCTCTATTCCAAGGAGTGTAAACCCAATCTATATATATAAAAACGAATGTATGTCTGTCTGTTTGCCATTTATGCATTTCTACACCATTCATCCGATCGCCATGAAACTTTGGGAAGTTGTTGAGTACACTCCTACGAAGGTTTCTGGCAAAAAAAAAAAATCGGCGTGCCTATCATTCTTCTCTGAAACATCAATCCCGACTATGCAATGGTACAAGACTTTCGGTGAAAAAGATGATTAACAATGCAATCGAAGCTACAATTTTGAATGGGAAATTCAAGGGCGAAGATGTACTGTTGCCACGTATTCCAATGATCCCAACAGATATGCCATTTGAATTCAAACGTTTACAGTTTCCGGTGCCACTCGCTTTTGCAATGACCATCAACAAAGTACAAGGACAATCGCTGCAAGTGTGTGGACTAGATTTGGAGAATCCATGCTTCTCACATGGACAACTGTATTTGGCCAGCTCACGCGTCGGAAAACCTTCTGATTTATTCGTTTACGCACCAGACGGAAAAACAAAAAATATCGTGTATCCACAAGCACTCGAATAAATAAACAGATTTTAAACGACACTTTGAAATGTTTTCCATATTATAAGGAATATGTTTCAATAAAAATGACACAATGTAAATTGAATGTTATCATAACAAGTTTCCTTAAATTTCCTTTCTTCTAAGATCGCAGCAATGCGCAACGGGTAAGCTAGTTATAAATAAAATAACCCTTTGCAACAGTGGAAGCCTTATCATCATCTGTACCCGCTCCTTTAGGAGGAACATTCAAAGGTGCGGCTTCCCGCATAGGTTTCACATGAATTACTACATTCTTATCTGTTTCTGAAGTAGAAGTCTGTGTCATGCTGGTCTGGGATGTTTGTGCAGCTGCATCTGCTGCCTTTCTCTCTTCCAGCAAACGGACTGTCTCAACACGTAATTTAACCAAACGTCTGAATGAGTCAGCCACCTGGGAAAAGACAAAAAGACCATCACGGATTTGCTTACAGTCATTTTCTATATCGACAGGCTCCAAATCATCAGAACACCTCCTAAACCGTTCAACAACGTCTGCGGCAAACACCTCTGTAAAATATATTTGCTCCCTTTCCTGCCTATCCTTCATGTTATCTATTAATTCAGAGGCAGGAGCAATACCGCAAACGGCTTTGCGAGCACAAGATCTAAGTTCAGACGTTCGTTCAGCGGTCAACATAGATTGGGTTTCTCGTGTTTTCTCCTGCTCTGTAGGAGTCCTCATCTGAATCACAAGGAGCAGAAGGGAAAGTATACAGAGGCGGAGAACGGTCTAACAAAAGAGAATCATCTTGTGGTTTATTAAGGATAGGATAAAGAGGTCGCTGAACAGCGTACTGGCCAGTTACCTGCAAATGACACTCCCTATTCTCTCTCTTTTATGTCCCACATTTCTTTATTTTTCATCTCTATTGCTTTCGCATAAATGTTTTTTCGCTGTTCCTTTTCAATCAAGGCTTGCTCTTGCTTAGATTAATTTGTTCATGCACTCCTTTCTCCCATATTTGTACACAGTCAAACATATCCTGCCTAGTCTTTTCCTTAAACATACATTGTTCCACATTCTGAATCTTTCATAAATCAAATGACCCATGCATGCATAGGCCAACCCAACTCAGGATTCTTGCTAGTATTTTTATTCCATAACATGCTGAACAATGTAGTAGAAATACCATATTTAAGATACATATCCCTATTAGGCGTCCCCTCCGGGGGGGCTGGTTGTGCTTCATCAAATCTCAAACTGGTATCACTACAAAAGCAACACATCCAACGAAGTGTGCTAAAAACAGGCATGCCAAAAATAGCGCAATATATGCAGTATTATAACCAAAGTAGCCCTTAAGGTACACTTGTACGTTGTGCCGTCCAAATCTTAGTCAAAGTAGAGAAAATTCTCCTCATTACCTGCCTATATAAATTGTAATTTATAGATACATCCCAGAATCCAAAATTGGCAAACACAAATTCTAAACCAGCAGTAAGCCGTATCAGACGATCTTACCAATCCCTGGTATCAAACCAACAGCAAGCGCCTCATCAAAATGACTCTTACCAATCACTGGTGTCCAGATTCCAACTGCCAAGTTCTCGAATCGACCAAATGGTCATTGCACGGCGAATCAACAGAAGAGATCTCAGTCGAGGACCGGCACCACCTGTAGGGTCAGATCAGAAAGAGAGGAAAAACGCAGTGGTTGCCAAGACGCGGGTCTCCTCGGGCAGTGATCGTCCAAAGCGAGATTCCAATCCTTCGTTTCGACCACTCCTTCGGGCATCCAAGTCACAGATGTGCCCCACTGGTTGGGTGCCAATTTGTCGTGGTGGGCCTCAGCCAGGCCTACCAGTGGTAGGGGTTCGCCCTTCTCTGCACAAGTTCTCAGACCAATAGAATAGAAGTTGGCACAGAAACTGGAATATAAAATAAAGTAATTTATTAACCTCATGAGGTGGAACTACATTTAAACAACACTCTTCGGTAATGTATGAAGTAGCACACTGAACAGAAGGAGCATGTTCCTTTTATACCCACACAGGGGCTCAAAAGAAGGCGGTGCAAGTACAAAATGCAGGTTTTATGTACATATAAGGTCATACAGAAAATGCACAGTCAACAAGTGGGAGGAGCTAGCAGTGGCTAATTCTAGCAAACACATCCTGACATTTACAAACTAACAACAGCTGCATGGACAGCTGCAAGCTCAACTGAGCATGTGCAAAGTGGAAGAGGCAAAATATAACCTGTCTCTAAGCAGAGTACAAGAGCAGACAACAGAAAAGTAGGACAGAGCACATGGTGAGCACGTGTGTGGTGCACATGGCAGACAAGATGGCTGCCGGAAAACAAGATGGCTTCAGCTGATGCTAACCCTGATCACTGCCAAATTACAACATGTTGCCTATTTCTGCACATTACTTGCTTCTTTCTGTACCCCTCTTGCCTCTTTCTGCACCCTCTTCCCTCTTGCTGCACCTCTCTTGCCTTTTTCTGCAGTTCTCTTGCCTCTTTCTGCACCTCTTTTTCTTCTTTCTGCACTTTTATTTCCTCTTTCTGTACCCCTCTTGCCTCTTTCTACACCTCTGTTCCCTACCATTGCACTTTTCTTGCCCGTTTCTGTATCTCTATTGCCTCTTTGGGCACCTCTGTTGCTTCTTTCGGCACTTCTCTTCAATCTTTCTGCACTCCTCTTACCTCTTTCAACACCTCTGTTTCTTCTTTCTTCTTTCTGTACTTCTCTTGTTTCTTTCTGCACCCCTCTTGCCTCTTTCTGTATCCCCCTTTCCTCTGTATGTACCTCTTCTGCTTCTTTCTGCACCACTCTTCTGTACCTGTATTGCACATTTCTGTATCCCTCTTACCTCTTTCTGCACCCATGTTCCCTCTTTTTATACCTTGTTTGCCTGTTTCTGCACCTCTCTTGCTTCTTTCTGCACCTCTGTTATCTCTTTCTGTACCTTTCTTGCTTTCTGTACCCATCTTGCCTCTTTCTGCACCTTCTTTCTGTACCTCTCTTGCCTTTTTCTGCAGTTCTCATGCCTCTTTCTTCACCTCTTTTGCTTCTTTCTGCACTTCCATTTCCTCTATGTGTACCCTTCTTGCCTGTTCCTGCACCTCTGTTCCCCACTACTGTTCTTTTCTTGCCTGTTTCTGTACCTCTCTTGCCTCTTTGGGCACCTCTGTTGCACTTCTCTTGGTACTTTCTGAACCCCTCTTGCCTCTTTCTGTATCCCTTTTTCCTCTTTATGCACCTCTCCTGCCTATTTCTGCACCTCTCATGCCTTTTTCTGCAGTTCTCTTGCTTCTTTCTGCACCTCTCTTGCAAATTTCTGTATCCCTCTTACCTCTTTCTGCACTCCTGTTCCCTCTTTTTACATCTTTCTTGCCTGTTTCTGCACCTCTGTTGCCTCTTTCTATACCTTACTTGCTTCTTTCTGTACCCATCTTTCCTCTTTCTGCACCCTCTTTCTGTACCTCTCTTGTCTTTGTCTGCAGTTATCATGCCTCTTTCTCCACCCTTTTGCCTGTTTCTGTAATTCTCTTCCCTCTTTCTGCTGTTCTCTTGTCTCCTTCTGTACCCTTCTTCCCTCTTCTGCACATCTCCTGCCTTTTTCCGCACCTTTCTAGCCTCTTTCTGCACATCTCTTCGTTCCTTCTGCACTACTCTTGCCTCCTTCGCCACCCCTCTTTCTGTTCCTCTTTTGCTTCATTCTGTACTTCTCTCTCCATTTCTGCACCCTCTTGCCTCTTTCTGAACCACTGTCAGTTTCTTCTTTCAGCACTTCTTTTGGGTCTTTCTGCACCCCTGTTGCTTCTTTCTGCACTTCTCTTTAATCTTTCTGTACCCCTTTTAGCTCTTTGGGCACCTCTCCTGCCTCTTTCTGTACCTCTCCCTTTTTTAAGCAGTTTTCTTACATCTTTTCTACCTCTTTTGCTTCCTTCTGCACTTCCATTTCCTCTTTCTGTACCCCTCTTGCCTGTTCCTGCACCTATGTTCCTTACTACTGTACTTTTCTTGTCTGTTTCTGTACCTCTCTTGCCTCTTTGGGCACCTCTGTTGCTTCTTTCTGCACTTCTCTTTCTACTTTCTGCACCCCTCTTGCCTCTTTCTGTATCTCCTTTTCCTCTTTATGCACCTCTCCTGCCTCTTTCTGCACCTCTCTTGCCTCTGTCTGCACCTCTTTTGCTTCTTTCTGCACTTTTATTGTCTCTTTCTGTACCCCTCTTGCCTCTTTCTGCACCTCTGTTGCTTCTTTCTGGACTGCTCTTTCTTCTTATTGTACCTCTGTTGTAAATTTCTGCATCCCTCTTGCCTCTTTCTGTATCCCTTTTCCCCTTTTCTGAACCTGGGTTTCAGGGAAAATGGAGGCCGGTGAGGCTACAAGTGTTTGGCCCCAGCCTTTTTGGGCAGACAGGTCTGAGAAATAAACTCGAGTAATTCAGTGAAAAGGTGATGCAAATTAAATGAAAACACGATACCTTGTCCTGAACCTGGGGGCGTTTTACGAGTGAGGCGATTGCACTGCCAGCTGCATTCTGTCTCTTTTGAGCACTTTGCCAGCGTGAGGCATTCCTTCTTTATCCGGCTGAATCCATCCTTAAAACATTAGCGATATTGGGCACACGATAGTCAATGCCCGTGTTATCAGTGCTGTTTTGTGCCGTTTTAGCTTCCTTTCCTTTAGTGCGGGGGCGGGACCGTGGAGCGACTTAGCTCTGTGTGTGTTGACGAGCTGTGGCAGCATGGAGGCTCCCAAAGCCTGCTTTTCCCCGGTGCGAGACCCTCGGCAGGAGGGGGGGTCTCGCCGTCTTGCTCTGCAGGGCGTCGGAAACTCAGCAAAATCTTTAGGCATAACACTTGACGCCAATCTCAACATGCAGCAGCACATCAGCAATGCAACCAAAGGAGCGAACTTCCAAATCAATACCTTGAGAAAACTTAAACCCTTCCTTCCAGCCAAAGACTTCCAAACGGCAGTACAATCCATAGTCATCCCGCGCATAGAATACGGCAGCATCGCCCTTTGCGGGCTCCCCCTAACTACAACTGCACCCCTAAGAGCGTCCCTTAACGCTGCAGCGAGACTCATCACCGGTTCAAAAAAACACTCGCATATTTCCCCTGACTTTAAATCCCTGAACTGGCTACCTTTTGAAGCCAGAATACATCTGAAAATCGCCTGTATGACACACAAGGCTTTACACATGAACTCACCCGGCTACCTCACTCAAAAGCTAACAATTTCTGGTGGTTCTAGAACTACTAGAAGCACAAATAATCTTCTGCTGAAGCCTCGAAGATTTCGGAAGGAAAAACTTATAAACGCTCCTTCTCAGGAATGGCGTCCAGGATCTGGAACTCACTCCCTCCTGAAACCAGGCTCATATCCTCTAACAAACCTTTTAAGAAAGAAGTAAAAGCTATCTTCATGGCTAAATACACATGATTTATCACTCTGTATTTCTCAGGACTCCGCTCTGTACTACCTGCTGACCCCTTGGCCTATTTGTATTACTTGTATTATCAACTTACTTGATTGTATACGTTCCCTCTTTGTGTATTTTTATATTATTGACGTACCTGTCTGACTTTGCACCCTGTACCTACACTACCTCAACTATTACCTAGTTTTGTATTACTGATGCACCTGTGTGACTATGCACCTTGTAACCACCTACCTCAACTATGCCTACCATTATGCTATCTCCAAAAGCATTTTAAGCACGCTTAAGCAAGTATATGCTCCCTCTCTCTGTACTTTGATATTATTGATGTACCTGTTTGACTATGCACCTTGTACCTACACTACCTCAACTAATACCTTTAGGTATTTGACCTACCTATGTAACTATGCACCTTGCACTTATCCACCTCAACTATTGCCCACTTTTATGCTATCACCCCTCGTCCTTGTAAAGCGCTCTGATATCTGCAAAGATCTTGTTCGCGCTATATAAAACTTTCAAAATAAATAAATAAAATAAAACCTCGTATGGGCTGAGTCCCAAGCGAGAGTGTACAGCTGTTCTCGTAGATAGGAGTGCCAAAGGTAAAGCATCGGGCCAAGCAAGACCCGTGCTAGCCTGAATCTTTGCCAGTTTGAGCTTGAGAGTTCCATTATAGCACTCTACCAAGCCTGCTGACTGAGGGTGGTTTGCCGCATGGAATTTTTGCCTAATACCAAGACCCGCACACACCTTCTCCATAATTTGGCCTACAAATTCACTTCCATTGTCACTCCAGACAATTCGCGGCAAACCGAACCTCGGGAAGAATTCCTTCAAGTGGGCTTTGGCAGTGGACAAAGCAGTATCCTTTAGGGGTAGGCCTCTATCCATCTGGAAAAGGCACACACCACCACCAGAACATACTTGAGGTTATTGCAACGTTCCATATGAATGTAATCGATTTGTAATACCTCAAAAGGATACGTAGGGGGAGCAAAATGACCTGCCGGAGTTGGGGTTCCCTTTCCTGGATTATCATCAAACAAACGATACAATGTTTCACCACATTTTCCGCACATTTAGGGATTCCTTCATTCTGCCATACTGGAGCCAGAAGTTTGCATATCCCTTTCGCACTGATGTGGGCTGGACCATGCGCCATAGTAACTAGAGGCAACACATAGGCGTCTGGTAACAGCCAACGCTGGTGTTCTGACAATTCCGTCCAACACCCTGTCGCGTCCAACATTCCTGTACTTTCTCTCCACTTACTCAATTCCTTCTCTGTAGCCTCTTCTTGAATCATTCTCACAGTTTCTATTGTGTCCTCACACATTCCTCCTTCTCTGACCCATCTTGCAGGGCCTGCAACATACATGCGACTTGTAGCATCTCTCGCTGTTTCTTTCGCTACCTCGTCTCCAAAAGCATTCCCGCGCCCACATCATCAGTGATCCTTTTATGTGCACTACACTTCACAATTGCTATCTGGGTAGGCAAAGCAAGTGATTCGAGAAGGTCAGTAACCAACTGACCATGCTGTATCTTAGTCCCATGGGAAGTAAAGAATCCTCTTTCCTTCCACAGGCGGCCGAAGCTATGAGCCACGCCAAAGGCGTATTGGCTATTGGTGTAAACATTCCCTCTCTTTCCTTTAGCCAACACACACGCTCTCGTCAGGGCAATTAACTCAGCTGCTTGGGCTGAATTCTGTCTAATGCGTGCTGTCTCCACTACTGTATACAAGGTGGTAACAGCATAGGCTGAAGTCGTCTCACCATTGGGAAACTTGAAACAAGAACCATCCACCCATAGGATCCCATCCGGGTCCACGAGTGGTGTATCTTTTAAATCTATTCTTCCTTTCGTTTCCTCCTCTGTACAGAGAAAACAATCATGTTGTTCTTGGGTGTCTTTCCCTTCTGGAATGGGTAACAGTGTTGCTGGATTCAAAGTATTACATCGCTTGATGTGTATATGACTAGCCAAGAGTGTCAGCTCGTACCCAGACAAGCGGGCACTCGAGAGATGTTGTTTTTTCGTTCTGTTCAAAAGTGTATCCACTGCATGTGGTACCATAACAACGAGAGTGTTATCCAGTATCAATCCAGCAGATTGACGAATGGAGATCGCAGCTGCTGCTGTAGCTTTGAGACAACTAGGCAATGCCTTGGCTACTGGATCCAATGTAGCCGAAAAATAGGCACATGGCCGCTGTTTGTCTCCAAATTGTTGCGTTAAAACTGACAACGCACAACCTTCTCTTTCATGGACATAGAGTGTGAAAGGCTTACTGTAATCCGGGGTACCTAACACAGGGGCAGAACACAAGGCAGTACGTAAGTTAGAAAAACTCTTCTGACATTCGTCAGTCCAAGGAAGAGGTTGGGGTGTGTCTTTCAGAGTAAGTGCCAGCAGAGGTTTAGCCAACAAAGAAAAATTTGGAATCCACTGTCTACAATAAGAGGTAATGCCCAGAAAGGCACGCACCTCCCTTTGTGTGGATGGTACAGACATTTGTGCGATTGCTTGAATACGTCCCGGGGTCAATCGCCTTCCTTACTTCGACAAGAGATGACCTAAATAGGTAACCTCTTGGCGGCAATATTGTAGTTTAGAGGGTGACACCTTGTGAGGCAGATCAGACAAATGACGCAACAACGAAACAGTCACGTTCTTACAAACATCCTCTGAATCAGCAGCAACCAACAAATCATCCACATACTGAATAAGAGTGGCACCTGGGGGCAAAGTGAAAGCATCGAGCTGAGATTTCAAAGCCTGACTATAAATGGAGGGACTCTCACAATAACCTTGGGGTGCACGTTTGAATCGGAAACTTCGGCCTCTGAGAGAGAAGCCAAAAAGATATCTACTCTCCTCAGCAATAGGAATGCTGAAGAAAGCGTTCTTGAGAACGATAACTGAAAACCAGGCAGCCGAAGCAGGTATCATTGTGAACAAGGCAGTGATATCTGGAACGACAGGAAACTGGGGTACAACAATCTTTAAAAACCTCAAAGATCGATCACAAATCGATATACAGGTGGCTGAGAACAGGACTATTGCAAACATTTCCTCTTGTTTCTTCCACCACACCCTTCTGAACTAAATCATAGATGATAGCCAACAAAGCTCTTTCGCCATCGCTGGAAATTGTATACTGAGAAATGCGTGGTAATTTAACATTAGGCTTAACAGTAACCACATAAGGTGGAATTTGGAGCAGACCAACATCATTCCGACCTGTAGCCCAAAACATAGCAGGAAGGGAATGCAATTCGGGTGGAAGTTGGTCCTTAGACAAATACATAGGAGAAACTAATTTCTCACCTAAAGTAAGATGTACACCAGAGGGGGAACAGTGCAATGTTGCATGAAGACGTTTCAGCAAGTCGAAACCCAGCAAATTCTCACCGCAACCAGTCGTTAAAATGAGCGGGGCCTCTAAATTATTAAGGACCAATTGAGATAGGCAAAGGGCAAGAAACCGGGTTACGAACTGGGGCGCCAGAAAATCCTACAGAAACGTTTGGTAAGCCAGACAAAGGTGCCCCAGGGAGTTTGGAGTGAATGATAGAAGTATCCAAAAGAAATGGCTCTGAAACACCCAATGCAACAACTTTAACATAAGGCCCATTCTGATCCACTGGAACTGATACGACTCCCTTGGTTTGTCCATGGCTGTCCTAGCTAGTGTGAAAATCCTGATTCTCACTTTCAACACAATAGTCGTCATTGTAATATTGTACAGACTGAGTATTCTGCTGGTCAAAATAATTCATAGAATTCTGAGGGGGAAAGGAAAGCTGTGTCTGAGACAACGCACCTCGCTCTCTATCACTGGGTGCTGACTAAAAACCACCATGGCCTCGCGGCCCTGGCAATCCACCATTACGCTGCAATAAAACCGGACAACTATTCTTAAAATGACCTTCCTCTTTACAATAGGCACATTGATTAGGACCTAGCAAAGGTTGCGGAACAAAGGGTTCAGGTTTCTGTAACAACGTCTGAAATTGGGGAGGCTGTTGAAATTGGCGCTGAGCAGAACGAGGGGGATAAGCCTGTTGCAAAAGAACCTTTGTTTTTAATTCTTTAGTCTTTTTCTCGAGTTTATCCTTTTCCTCCTTATCCCTATTCTCGTAATGCTGAGTAGTGGCTAATATCTGGGCAGACGAAGAAACAGCCCACGAACTTTCAGAGTCTTTCAATTTATGCGATAATTCAGGAAGTAAATTAAATACAAATTTATCCACAAATAATCGCTGTCCACCCTCAGTACTCATATCTTGACCACTGTGGTCGATGAACGTCTCCTCGAAACGGGTAAAGAAATCGGAAACACTCTCATCTTTCTTCTGTTTACACGCAGCTAACTTATCCCAGTTAACACGTAAGGCAGGCATGATCATTTTCATTAAAGTGATGATCCTACCGGGCAATTCTGTAATCAAAACATCGGGTTTAGCACCTCCTACTTGTGCTGCATCCGCTGCAGTTATAGCAGCCCAGTTACCACCTAAAGCTTGGTCATGGTCTTCCCTACGAATCCGAACCCATAACGCTTGTGGGACTACATTTCCCATCAACATATCAATATCGGCCAAATTCATGACACACGCATCAACAGTCTGGGACAGCTCTTTATAATACCCAGCAGGATTTTTACGAGGGTCCAGTAAATACTGTTTAAGCGCCAAAACTTCAGATCGTTTCCAGGGGACATGTACCCATATACGCTGGAAATGAGCAGGGACAGCCAGAATATTGCCTACCTGTGGAACCGCATCTCTCCATATTGGAGGAACTTCTCTCATAGGATAAGGTTTCACTTTTTGTCTAACTGCAGGATCAGGTTCAAGAAAAGCCTGAGAAGAAAATAAAGACCTGAAAGTGACAAGTGTCCTGACGGCGTCCTCAACCTCAGAACCCACAATAAGTCCGTTATCACATTTAGCCTGTACATTTAACAGACCCTGGGGAGCTAAACCCAAATCGATATCCTCCCATCCTTTGACCAGAGTGTCACACATAACATTAAAAACATATCTCTGTCTGGGCGCATCCCACTGGTGAAAGGTGCTCATGATATCATGCACACTATACTGTGGACCACACATGATCCATTTGTGAGCAAGATGGTCCAACACAATTCGCTCGTCGGGACCTGGGAGTTGACTACGGGATTGTCTTCGAGAAAGAGCAGGAGTCTGGTTAAAAGACCCAAAGAGGGGGAAGAAAAGGCCAGAAACAGTATCGACCAATCGTTTACGAGCTGTGGGAGAATCTGACAGTAGAACGGGAGACAAGGCATTAGGCAAAGCAGGAGAGGGACTGTCAGTTACAAGAGGAACCGGGAATAAAGGAGACTGAGGTACAGGAGTCCAAGGGACAGCAGTCGGTGGCAAAGGAGGCGGGGGTGGCAAGACTGGAAGGGGCAATTGTGGAAGAACCGCAATCACTGGATGAACGACAGGTGGCTGGACAAGTGGTAACAATGGGGGTGCATTAGCACCCTGTACATAGGGCGGAGGCAATCTCAACAAATGGGACATTAAGGGATCTTCGTCAAGATCCTTACTCAGTGGAGAAGTAGGCAACACAGGGTAACATCTATCTATTGCCATATGATGCTGTCTTTCTGAGACTTCAATCGCCTGATCAATCTCATTATCTTTACTGATGGGCAGCCTGTATAATCGTCATACCTTTCTCTTTCTTATCTCTTTTTGCCTGCTTAATTTCTCTCTGTTTGGCTTTCTCACGCCAGAGGCGGAACGAGTCAAACATTGCCGGCCGGGCTTTTCTTTTGAACAAAATTGCTTCTAGATTGTCTAATATATCAGGCTCAAAGCTACCCTTATGTGGTCACTGCAGAACACCATCTTTCTTTGTGTATCGGATCCATGCCTCGTTAAAGGCAATGGAGCCAACACCATGTTTCGAATAGAGCTCATAAGTGGGAGTTCCAACCGGAGGAATTGGACCAGCCGGGAATCCCTATTACAATCAAGACAACAAAACTTCCTGAACTTGCTAAGACCAGGCATCTTTAATTCACTGGTCTACTTAAAAACTTCAAGGGGTTAGAGTAAATACTCAGCACAAACGTACTCACCCCTTGGCTTCGGCTATTGCAATGGTCGAATAACAAACCCAAAAATAAAACAAAGAAGTGGGCACTACCCACGAATACTTAACTAAGTGTTCTCTCACGCCAACAGAGGTCCGTCTAATGTCTCGCAATACCAGTCATCACCAAGGGGGCCAAGGCAGGGCGGCAGTCAGGGCAGCAGTCGTCAGCAGCCGTCGGAAAGGAGTAGCCGCACCGCAAAAGACCTTCGGTCCACTTCGACATGCAGGGGTCGCTTGACGTGGTTCGCGAATCCTCCGGAATTTTCTTGGGAGCCTCCTCACGACCCTTGGGCTGAACCGCTACTGCTGAAGCCGCCCTACGTTGGGCGCCAGTTGAAGAACCGGGCCTTTTGGGCCTGATGGCGCAGGGCACGCCTTAAATCTCCGAGTTCACCTGCCTTGTCGGACAGAGACACGAGACACTCTGTTAGGCATAGAAAACCAGGTTTATTAGCTGCAGCTAAGCACAGTTGTCCCAGAAGTACAAAGTAGGTTCTTAGGAGACTGCCACTTTAATTCGTGGCGCACAATCTTTTATAGCACACATATTTACGACGTATACTCCCAATACATACAAGGCTAGCCAATAGGAAAAGTTGGAAAACAAGCTATCAAGTGTCCCAAATACGCCCTTCTTTCAGACCCTGTGTGTCACCCCTCCCCACAGGTTAATCAGTGCTAGTGCCTATAATCCAATTTGCAGGTGGCAGGACGTATTTGTGTGACTCAAAGGATAGTTGTGTAACAAGAGAATACAAGGAGAGAATAGCGAAGGCCAATCGGATAAGATAAAGTAAAGAAAGAATAGGGAGAGTCAAACAGTCAGTCGAGACAGGGATCAATCAGCCTAGACATGGATTAGTGGACTCGGCCAGACCCTGACATCGGTTTCGTAAACAAGGGCAGGGGGTTACTTTTTAACAGAAGAGACACGTAGCAGCTGGAGAAGGCAAAAACACTCAGTTCGCCGTGCTGCCTGAGTGAGGGCAACACAAAATGGCGACGGGACACAAAATGGCGGCCGAATACGGGACAAAGTCAAAAACCGAAGAACCTCACTGTGTCTGGTGAAGGAAGGATGGGAGTTACTTGGATTATGTACTTAGTCTCCCCTCCAGGATGGATGAGTATATGAAGAATATTTTCAGAAAACAAGGGAGACCCAATGGGTACCTAGGGACCTTGGGCAATCAATTATTATGAAAAACAGTGGTCCATAGGATTGAGTTTTCACAAAGACAAATAGTATAAACACAATGGACAGGTTACACAAACTCATTCCGATTGTGTAACCTGTCCATTGTGTTTATACTGTTACATGAATTGGTTGTCTGAACTTGCAGTGCTAATATGTTATTGATGCAAGGGACAATTGGCTCCGCAGCTCTTTTTGCCTGATATTCTTCACCTTCTTCTTCCTTGCTCTCTTCCTACTCTTGAATTTTTCTTGAGTGCACTTTTTGGATAGGTACAGGCTTGTACCCTATTAACTGTCACATTAGACCTTCTTGATGGTCTTTTAAATTTACCTATATTTGAAAATAAAAATTCAGGCCCGGCTGGGTACTGAAAATCTTGTCAATATAGTACTGATTGGAGTCTATATCTCTATTTGTCTTTGTGAAAACTCAATCCTATGGACCACTGTTTTTCATAATAATTGAGTATATGAAGAAGGCATCTAAAAATCTTGAGGCTAGCCAGGAACTCCAAAAAGCCTGGCATGACCAAAAGGCTATGCTGACTGTTTACCAGCCAGGACAGAAAGTGTGGGTGTTGGAGCCAGTGGCCCCAGCAGCACTCCAAGACAAATGGTCTGGACCCCACACTATTGTTGAACAGAAGGGAGAGGTAACCTATTTGGTTGATTTTGGAACTCCCAGGAGCCCCCACAGGGTGCTTCATGTCAACAGACTGAAGGCATATGTTGACAGGGCAGACATGGGCTTGCTCATGGCTACAGATGAGGGACAGGAGGAGGAGAGTGACCCTCTCCCAGACCTTCAGTTGATGGTGTATCCTTGGCAGGCAGCCTCACTGACCAACAGCAGAAAGATTGCAGACAGGTTCTACAATCTTACAGGCATATGTTTTCACTGACTCCAAGTCAGACAAGTTGGTGCACCCATGAGGTGGACACTGGTGACAGTCTGCCTGTGAAGAGTAAAATCTACAGGGAACCTGACCATGTCAGGGACTGTATCAAGATAGAGGTCCAAAAGATGTTGGAGTTGGGAGTTATTGAGCCCTCAGAGAGCCCTTGGGCTAGTCCTGTGGTCCTGGTACCAAACCCTCACACCCAAGATGGTAAGAGAGAGATGAGGTCTTGTGTGGACTACAGAGGTCTCAATGCTGTCACTAGTACAGATGCCCACCCAATACCAAGAGCAGATGAGCTCATTGACAGATTGGCTTCTGCCAAGTTATTGAGCACATTTGATTTGACAGCTGGCTACTGGCAGATCAGACTAGCTGAGGATGCAAAAGCTAAAACAGCATTTTGAACCCCTGGTGGGCATTATCAGTTTGTGGTGATACCCTTTGGCTTGAAGAATGCACCTGCCACATACCAAAGGCTGGTGAACCAAGTCCTCTCAGGTCTGGATGACTACTGTGCAGCATATCTAGATGATATTGCTGTCTTTAGGTCCACTGAGGAAGATCATCTGATCCACCTGAAGAATGTTTTGGAGGCCCTGCAGAAGGCAGGCCTAACTATCAAGGCTACCAAGTGCCAGATAAGGCAGAGCAAGGTTGTGTACCTGGGCCACCTTGTAGGTGGAGGTCAAGTTCAACCATTGGAGTGCAAGATCCAGACCATAAAGGACTGTACTGCTCCCACCACCCAGACACAGGTCAGAGCTTTCTTGGGCCTGTCTGGGTACTACAGGAAGTTTGTTAAGAACTATGGGTCCATTGTGACACCACTTAATGACTTGACTTCCAAGAAAATGCCAAAGAAAGTTCAGTGGACAGTAAGCTGTCAAACGGCATTTGATGAACTGAAGCAGGCCATGTGCACTGCACCTATTCTGCAAAGTCCAGACTACTCCAAAGAATTAATTGTCCAAACAGAGGCTTCTGGGTTGGGTGTGGGAGCTGTTCTTTCACAATTTAATAAATATGGTCGAGACCAGCCAAAAGCTTTCATAAGCAGAAAGCTGACTCCTAGAGAAAAACGTTGGTCAGCTATTGCGAGGGAGGCCTTTGCTGTGGTTTGGGCCCCGAAGAAGCTGAGGCCACACTTGTTTGGCACTCACTTCAAGATTCAGACCGGCCATAAGCCCCTCTTGTGGCTATTTCAGATGAAGGGTGAAAATCCCAAACTGCTTAGGTGGTCCATTTCCCTACAGGGGATGGACTTTACAGTGGAACATAGACCTGGGACTGACCATGCCAATGCAGATGAACTCTCCAGATATTTCCACTTAGAACATGAAGACTCATCTGGTCAAGGTTAGTTTAATGTCCCTGCATTTGGGGGGGGGGGGGGTTTGTAGGAGAATAGGGTCTGCTTCCTATGGTCACCCCCACTTCTTGCTGTGATTCTCTGGTTTTTCGACTTTAGTGTGGCTGTGGGCCTGCTAATCAGACCCACAGCCCAGCTGTTCTCTCTCTAAATTGATACCATGTACTTTAGATAAATGCCTAAATGGGAATTGGTTCACCTTTGTGAGCCCCTGTATAGAGTACCATAATTACCTAGGGCACAGGTGCATCCAAGGCCTACCAGGGGCTGAAGCATGTATTATGCCACCCCTGGCTGGCAGGGTTGGATTGGGATTGAAATTCGGCCCGGGCACGCAAAAAAAAATCGGCCCACATTTGCATATTCACTCCTCAAATCACTGTTTGGCGTATTCTTATAAAAAAACAACTTTAGGACGCTGGGGTAAAAAAATGCATGCGTTAAGTTTACAGTGGTGAAACAAGTGAGGCCACTTCCACTCAGGCCCCCTGCCCCCGCTCAGTATGTGCACACATTAATGGGCCGGCCAGCGAGACAAAGGGAGTGACACCTCTTGCTAAACGGAGGTAATGAGCGCCCATCTGCCTCTAGAAAGGCCACTCAGATACCTACTGGGCCGCTGGCTGATTTCGAACAATAGAGACAGCGCCCAAATATCCCCCCAGACTGCTAAAAAAAGAGGCCCACAGCAGCACTCGGATACTGGCCCATCGGGCATTGATTGCCCGAATGCCCGCATTACCAATCTGACGCTGCTGGCTGGCCATCCAAACTGACACCACAGGCTGATCACTCAGCTTGGGTAAGGTGGTGTAATCACCTCTTACTTAGATATAGTATCCCTATATCTACCGTATATATACACACATATGCACCTATAAGTCACTCCTGTGATAGGCCTCGACAATCCTGGAGGCAGAGTGCTTGGTTTTATGTGAGAGGGTGCCCTAGCATGAACTGGGCCCTTCTGCAGCTTTTGGAACCATCTCCTTATATCTGTTCTATGATATAGCCAGACCATATACTCTTAAGTGCATTATAATCCTCGCGGTTAATGCTAACATTGGTTTGGCTTTATCAAAACATGTTGTTTAAGGTGTCAAACACTTTGGAATACTACCCCCCCGCCAATTCTGGCGGCGGGGTAGCATTCCACCCTTCTAGAGAGAAAAGACATGTATATTACTGCTTTACCCGGTTAAAGTTAAACAGAGCCTCAGCATCACAAAATAAATGCTGCTGCCACCGACACGAGTATGACCTCCTGCTGCTGGACGAAACTCTGACAGGGGGGGCCTAGCACCTCCACAGACAGGCTTTTAGTGTATTGAGGCAGGGTGGGTTGAGAAATGAGACACTGCCCGGTTCAAACCAGTTGCTGGGGCACTCCAGCCCTGCTCTGGCGTGAAACTGAACAAAGGGAAAGGGGTGTAACCACCCCTTCCCAGGTTCCACCCATAGGAGGGACCTAGCAGGTAATCCAGCCCCTTAGTTTAGTATAAAGATAGGAGCTGTGTCTAGAGACATTAGAAACTCTGAAATGAAACTCTTGGACCTTCAACATTCTATATCGCTGGAAGACTGAAGACAACTCCCTTGTGGTCAAAGAGTGACCACCCTGTGCAAACAGGCACCACCAGTGACCTGCCGGTTTGCTTTGTCGCTGCTCCTGCCGGAACCCGAAGACTCAGCTACTCAGGACTGGACTTCCATACTTCTCTGACCCCGACCCACACCCACAGCAAAGCTGAGACCCGTGGCAGACACGAGAGACGTGGGACCAGATTCCTTGGAGATCCTGCTTGTTGCTAACTGTGCAACTACCAAGGCACCTTGCAGTTGTGCATTGGGGTTTGAGAAGCCCCAGACCCGAGCACCATTTGTGTTGAAGCTCAGCCCTCCACAATCCACAAGTACCGCGTGGGGCCTGCTGGCACATTTCAGCTTACAGCGTCTTCCTGGCTGCTAGCCCACTGGCTAGTTAGCCCTCTGAAGACCATCGTTTGAATTTACACCACTGGCCTGGTTGCTCCAGGCTCGCCCCAGCTTCCCTGCAAAGGGGAAGCTCCCCAGACCTTGCTGGTCTGAAGAGAAGCCGATCTTCATCTCCTGCGTGGATTGCGTTAGCCAAGGCTTGTTGTGTCCAATCTGGATACCGACACTGCAGTCAGCCAGATCCTTCGTGGTACAGTCCGCCTCCAGCTCCTGGTCATTGTCGATGCCTCCTGGACCATGTGGCTACAGAGACAAGCTTCACCTCTTCACCTGCACAGCACTCGACATCGCCTGGTTCCTTCCTGGTTCCTTCCTAGTCACTGGCTAGTGACCCAGACTCTGTCCCCTCTTCTTACAGGTTCTTCACATCTTCGATCCACCCGGACACTTTTCTCCTGGTCGCCTGCAGCACTTCCTTGCAGCTCTCCATAGGAAACATGACGAAACCCGACAAGAAAACCTATGCACCGGGCTTCCCTGGGTGCGGTAACTCGGGTGCTCTGGGACTCACATGTGAGGTTCCGTGACAATTGTAAGTGGTGTTTTCGACTCGCCCGAATATGGTCGAGTCTGGTATCTATGAACCGCAAATGACGAGTTTAGTGGGTGTACGCGTTTTCGCTGTGCTAGCCTAAACTGTTCGTTTGTTTCGTGGGTTTCTTCATCTGAACCCACGGGTTCCATTTTAGATATGGCATCCATTTTGTTTCTTGCCCTCAAGTAGCCAGCGAACGGACGCTGTCCGCTTCGTGACCCTGGGATTCCCAAACTCTTGCGGAAGACACGTGTTCCTTTGAGGGTGTCTTTATGATGAGGGGGATGACACTGTAAGGCAGATGGCCCCGCTCGAGGCTCATCTTGCCGTGCCGGTCTATTGTCTCAGTTGTGCATTCATTAGGCACGTCTCCTTTGATCCCTGCAATCGTGTTTCCTGATACCACCCCCTTTACACTCTTTTCGATCTGTTCGCTATCCTCGTCTTCCACTGCACCTGTTTCTGACTCTTCCTTGATTTGTTTACAGCCGAACGGAATGCACTAATGGTGGGAAGATGTACTTTTACAGTTGGGAACCGACAAATGCTACTGTAATTATGTTCCGGGCCCTGAATACATGAAAGCGACCCCCTATGAAATTTATTGTGGGAACCAGGTTGTAACCTTTTGTTTGCCATGTTATCTTATGACGAAAAACTGTATAAAAGGAGCGATCCACAGATACGATTTGAAGCAGTCTCCGTGAACATACATGCTATGTACTTCTCGTGACTTCTGTGTTCCCTGCAGTAAATAAACCTCGAATCTTTGACGCCGAAGGAAGTGTCCCGTGTCTCTGTCATTTGTACGCCGGAACAGGTAACCCACAAAGATTTCAGGTGTTATCCCTGGCACCGCTGGGTCTTAGAAAAACCCAGTCCTTCAGTTGGCGCCCAACCTGGGGCTGCATCAGTGGTACCGGTCCAAAGCCCGACGATCGTGAGGAACTTCGTGTGAAATCTCCGAGGGAAGGTGCACCCCGCTTCATCGATCCTGTTGTCGAGATAAGTGGCCCGAAGACTTTTCCCGCGAAGATCCCCGCCTCCTGACGGCTGCGACGGACTGCTGCCCTGACTGTAGACCTGTTTTGGCGCCTGGCGTAGACCTTGGTACAGCGAGACGATTGACGGGCCTTCCTGGTGACGCCATTGTTCCTTGAGTTAAGTATTTGTGGGTCGCTCACAAAATCCTTAGTTGTTGTGGGTGCTTAGTTGTTGCATGGTTCCATTGCATTTGTGGTTCTTTGTATTTTGCTCTTAGTTGTTCTATTTGACGTCTGCAGTCGCCAAAAACCGAGGGTTTATGCACTTTTGCGGGGACATTGTAATCCAATAACCCTTGACGGTTGTGAAACTCGGTTAGTGTGCACGATGCCTGGCCGTAGTACTTTGTTCAGTTGCTTTAGAGGTTGTGGTTCGGATTCCCGATTGGAGGACTCGTGTCCGATACCTCCAGTTGGAACTCCAATTTACAAATTATACAGTCGACATGGTATGGGTCCAATTACATTCAATGATTATTGGGTTCGTTATACTAAAAATGTCCTTAGTTGGCCACCTCATGGTAGTTTTGAGACTCCGATTTTAGATAATCTTGAAGCTAAATTGTTCCAAAGAAAAGCAAGGCCGGCCATGTTTGATTCCTTTCGGTTATGGCGCAAAGAAGCCAAGCAGAAAGAAATCAAGCAGCTTAAACGTAATAAGAGAGAAGGTATCGTTACAACGATGAGAAATGCAGAGCAGTTTCAGCGAGACAAAGAAGAGAAGGAAAAGGAAATTTTTGATAGATTGCAACGTATGACAGTGGATAAATGCTATCCCGCTTTACCGACGGGTACGGAAAAGAAGGGAGAGGAAGCAGTAGAGGATCCTTTGTTGTCTTATCTATTGAAGTCGCCACCTCCATATGCACAGGATACCACAGCTCCCGTGGTTCCTCCTGTTCCTCAACCTGCTGTTCCGGCAGCTGCTAATCAGCCTGTCGTTAACCCTGCCATTGCAAATCCTCTTGTTCCTATTCCTCTACCTGCTACTGTCCCTACTGCTCCTCCGTCTATACCTTCTCAATCTACTGTTCCCGCTACGTCTACTCTTGTGGCTACTCCTGCTGCTCCTGTCCCTCCCGTTTTTGGTCCTCCTATTGTTGCCCCTTTACTTCTTTCTTCTTCCCCGTCTGTTCGGTGACGTATTCCTAATATTGTCGCCAATTTCTACTCTCCTCTTGGACCGATTCTTGGGTCTGCTGAACCTGATGCTCCCCAAAGACGAAGTCAGCTTCCTGGTGGTAGGGAACGTGACACGCTATTTAAAATGGCGAAAAATTGGATTAGGTATCCCCTTAAGAATCCTCCACGTATAGTTGTTGACACTTTCTCTCAATTCAATGAGCCGACACAAAGATTCGTGTTTGAAGAAATGTGCAAACTCTTAAGCGATGAGATATCAGTTGACGCAGCAGATGATGTACTGGCTGCTCTGACTGAACTACAGCTTCAGTTTGCGAGTGGTATACTTGTGGGTAGCAATGTTCGACTTGCAGTCGAGCACCTACTATCTTTTTGTCCCACCATAATGCCTCGTGCATTATTTAAAGATGAGCATGAGGAATGGATGTCAACGCCTGGTCAGTATCCCATGCGTGAAGTTCCACCAGTGTGGATGCCAGGTGATGCGCAGGCCGTTCCTATTATTCCGCCACATTTCCAGAGAGTGTGGATACACCTCCCGTGGAAACGATCGGAAGTCTTGCAGGTTAAGCAGACTTTGCCCGACCCTCGCAAAAATCCTGCAGGGTACTATAAAGAATTGTTTCAGCTAGTGGATGCTACGATCATGAACCTTGCCGACATCGATATGTTGTTCGGAAATGTTGTACCGCAACCTGTGTGGGCGAAAATACGCCACGAAGACCATGCAGCTGAATTAGGTGGTGATTGGGCTGCGCTTACCGCGGCTGATGTACAACAAGTCGGTGGGGCTAAGCCTGAACAGCTCATTACCGATCTTCCTCAGAGAATAATTACCTTTATGAAAACGCTTATGCCAGCTATGAAAGTCAACTGGGACAAATTGTCTGCTTGTAAGCAAAAGAAGGACGAGAGTGTCTCCGATTTCTTTACAAGGTTTGAGGAGGCATTCATTGATCACAGTGGCCAAGATATGGGCACTGAGGGAGGCCAGAGGTTGTTTGTGGATAAATTTGTGTCGAATTTGTTGCCTGACCTTAGCAATAAATTAAGAAACTCAGAGAGTGCGTGGGCTGTTTCTACTTCTGCCCAGATATTGGCTACGGCTCAATAGTATGAAAATAGAGAGAAAGAGGAAAAAGATCGTGCAGACAAAAAGACGAAAGAGCTCAAAACAAAAGTTTTGTTGCAGCAAGCATATCCTCAGCGCTCGAATCAAAATGATTCTCAGCAGCGGAATAGATCGCAATCACAGCCTGCTAGGTCACAGTCGCGAAATGACTCTCCTTCGCAGAGATCTACGCTTGGGTACAATCAGTGCGCCTACTGTAGAGGCGAGGGTCATTTGAAATTTGATTGTCCGGTCTTGCGCGATCGAAATAGTGGCAATTCATCTAGAGGAGGCCGTAGTGGTCCTCAACAGGCTTCACGAGGTAGAGGTCGTGGTGTTACACAGAATCAAAATGAGCGTTCGAATAATTCCTCTGATTCTAATAATTGTTTTGATCAGCGTGGGTCATCATCAGGTAGATCCGCACAGTACAATGTGGACGATTATTACGTCGATCAGGGTACTGACAACGGTAATTACTAGGACAGCCATAGACAAGGAGAGGGAGTAGTATCAGTTCCGGTTGATCAGAGAGGGCCTTACGTCGCAGTGGCAACATCGGGCGTAGTTGAGCCTTTTCTGTTGGACACTGGTGCAGCGAAAAGTTCCATCATGCATTCAAAACTCCCTGGCGCACCTTTGTCCTCGTGAGCTGAAAGCTCCTTTGATTTTGACTACTGGTTGTGGTGAAAATCTTTTGGGCCTGGATTTGCTGAAACGTCTGTATGCGACTTTGTATTGTTCTCCTGCGGGAGTCAAGCTTACATTGGGTGAGAGAGTAATCTCTCCCATGTACTTGTCCATTGATAAGCTCCCACCGGAATTGAGTTCTCTTCCTGCATCTTTGTGGGCAACAGGTCCCAATGATGTGGGCCTGCTTGACATCTCCCCTTATGTTGTTCAACTGAAATCGAATGTGCGATTACCACGTATTCCCCAGTATCGTATCTCCCTTGATGGTGAGCGAGCGTTGTTAGCGATCATCTATGATTTGATCGAGAAAGATGTTATCGAGGAGACTCGGGGAAACGTGTGTAACAGCCCTGTGCTGCCCATTTTGAAACGCACTGATCCATCTAAGCCTCCTGTTTATCGTTTTGTCATTGATTTACGGGAGGTGAACAAAATTGTTGTTCCTCAGTTCCCTGTGGTGCCTGACATTACGGCTTTACTGACTCTGATTCCAGCATCTGCGTCCTGGTTCTCAGTGATCGATCTGAGGAATGCTTTCTTTAGCATTCCGATTGCTGAAGAGAGCAGGGACTTGTTCGGTTTCTCTTTAGGTGGCCGCAGCTTTAGGTTTAAACGCGCTCCTCAGGGCTACTGTGAGAGTCCATCGATATATAGCCAAGCCCTGAAGAGCCAACTTGACGCGTTTGTGTTGCCGGCTGGTGCGGCCTTGATCCAATATGTCGATTACTTATTGGTGGCTGCGGACACACAAGACATTTGCAAAACTGCTACGGTGTCTTTGTTGCAACATCTCTGTGACTTACCTCATAAGGTGTCACCTTCTAAACTGCAATATTGTTGCCAAGAAGTAACCTATCTAGGTCACTTATTGTCAAAGGAGGGAAGAAGGTTGACCCCACAGAGAATTGCAGTGATCGCTCGGATGACTGTGCCAACAACTCAGAGAGATGTGCGTGCCTTTCTAGGTATCACGTCATACTGCAGGCAATGGATTCCAAATTTTTCGTTGCTAGCGAAACCATTGGTAGCTCTTACGTGCAAGGATGTTCCAACTCCTTTGCCATGGACAGAAGAATGTCAGAAAAGTTTTTCTGAACTGCGTGATGCGTTGTGTTCGGCCCCTGTGTTAGGTACTCCTGACTACAGTAAGCCGTTTACACTATACGTTCACGAGAGGGAAGGTTGTGCGTTGAGTGTATTGACGCAACAATTTGGCGGTAAGCAGCGTCCATGTGCATATTTTTCCTCGACCTTGGACCCGGTAGCTAGAGCATTGCCGAGTTGTTTGAGAGCAACAGCGGCGGCTGCGGTGTCCATCCGACAATCTGCAGGATTGGTCATGGATAATATACTTACGGTGATGGTTCCGCATGCAGTTGACACTCTCTTGAATCGTACGAAAACCCAACACTTGATGAGTGCAAGGTTGTCTGGTTATGAGTTGACGCACCTGGCAAGTCACATTCAAATAAAGCGCTGCAATGTCCTAAACCCGGCGACTTTGTTGCCAACCAATATGGAATCAGACGAGGTATCACCACACGATTGTTACTTACGAACTGAGGAGGAAACGAAGGGTCGTGTTGACCTAAAAAACACTCCATTGGAAGAACCCGATGGTACTTTGTATGTGGATGGTTCGTGTTTTAAGTTGCCGAATGGTGATGTGACGACTGCGTATGCTGTGGTAACGTTGAGTACGGTTGTGGAAACCGCAAGATTGAACCAGAATTCTGCACAGGCGGCAGAGCTAATTGCCTTAACCAGAGCGTGTGTTTTGTCGAAAGGGAAACGGGTGAATGTGTTTACTGACAGCCAGTATGCGTTTGGTGTTGCCCATAGTTTTGGACGATTGTGGAGAGAGAGAGGTTTCATGACATCGCATGGTACGAAGATCCAGCATGGACAGCTTGTGAATGATCTTTTACATGCACTTACATTGCCCAAGCAGGTGGCGATTATTAAATGTAGTGCACACCGTAAGGTGACGGATGATGTTGGTCGTGGCAACGCGTTTGCTGATGAGATTGCTAAGGAGACTGCGCGAAACCTTACAACTAGAATGTATGTGACGAGTTCGGTAAGGTGGCCTGCAGAAACTGGTATGTGTGAGGATACTATTGAAAGTGTGAAAGCGATTCAGAATGAGGCCACCGAGACTGAAAAGACTAAGTGGAAGGAGAGTACGGGAATGTTGGATGCGAATGGCTGTTGGATTGATTTGTCGGAGAATAAAAGGTGGATTTTGCCGGATGCATATGTGTTAGCCGTTGTGACCATGGCACACGGTTTGTCACATATTAGTGCGAAAGGTATTTGTAAATTGTTGTCCCCCGTATGGAAGAATGATGGGATCGCTAAGTGTGCTGAGAGATTGGTCAAGAATTGTATGATATGTATGATGTACAATCCTGGCAAGGGAACTCCTACACCCCCTAGCCATTTTGCTCCTCCTTCATGTCCCTTTGAAGTAATTCAGTTGGACTTCATCCATATGGAGCGATGCAATAACCTAAAATACGTTTTAGTTGTGGTTTGCGCATTCTCCCGATGGATTGAAGCTTACCCTCTCAAAGACAATACTGCCCTGTCCACAGTGAAAGTCCTACTGAAGGAATACTTTCCTTGGTATGGAATGCCACGGATTGTATGGTCTGATAACGGAAGTGAGTTTGTGGGGAGTGTGATGAAGAGTGTGTGTAAGGGCCTTGGAATTACACAAAAATTCCATAGCGCCAACCATCCCCAGTCAGCAGGTTTGGTTGAGGGGTACAATGGTACTCTAAAACTGAAACTCGCAAAGATTCAGGCTACGACTGGTCTCTCGTGGCCTGACGCTTTGCCTTTGGCTCTTCTGTCAACCAGGGCGACTGTACACTCTCGAGTAGGGCTCAGCCCATATGAGATTGTTTTCGGCCGTCCTGCAAATATTTGGGGGGTTCCTAGCCCTAGGGCATTCGCCGATCTTGAATATCCAATGCTGATTGATTACCTTCATGATCTGACTGCTAAACTGAGGTTAATTCATCAACAGGTCTTTGAAGCACTGCCCGCGCAGACGGAGGGTCCAGGCCACCAGCTCCAACCCGGAGACTGGGTGGTTACGAGGAACTTTGGCCGAAAACGAAACCTTGAGCCGAGGTTCATCGGACCCTTTCAGGTGCTCCTTGCCACGAGACCTGCTGTTCGTTTGGAGGGCCGCAAGCATTGGGTGCATGCCACCCACACCAAAAAGGTACCAATACCTTTGCCAGCGGACTCGTGGGTGAGGACGGGCATCGCCTCATCTGAAACGGAGGCTTTGCCGAATTTTGTGCCATTCAGTGACGCTCAGCCTGTGGGAGAGACTTCAGTGCAGCCAGACAATACTGTTGAACCTTTGACATTGGAGAATTCAGGATCTGAACTGTTGCCTGACCGACAGGACTCTGTTTCATCATCCGACCAATTGTTTGAAGAGCAGACTCGTCCCGGAAGAAGCAGATATTTTCTTCGTTCCAATACTAGAGACTAATAAAGATTATTTTTGCTTTTTTCCCTTGGAAATCCACGTTACCCCCATTATCACTCTGAACATTTTTGAACAATTGTGATTTTTGTATGAATTTTGAGTTCTTTTCCACATATGTACGTTTGTTTCCACAGCTAGGAGATTTTGTGTACATTGTTTAATTAAAAGAACCTTACATCCGGGTAGACCGTAGGGCCATGCGGGTACTTCCTTCTGTTTAGTAGGTCCTGACACTAGGTCGGAGGCCGTCGATTTCTAGGAACTCCTGGGGATTGACTATTGCTACACAGAACGAAGTGCGTCAAGAACGTTGCGGACGGTTTTAGAGGATGGCTATCTCGAAGCTGTCGGAGTTGGAGAAGACTCAATCACAAGGATTTGAATTGCATAGGATTGTATGTACTAAATGCTTTATGTTTCAGGTGTTCCTTCTGTTCCTAACTGTTTCCTCATTATTGGTGGGTGGAGTGTATTATACGATACAGTCGTTATTGCCTTCTGCTTCACCTACCCCTTCTTCTGAACCTAAAGCTACTTCCACTGTTTCTCCTCATTCCTTCCACATCTTACCCCAACACAAGCAGGTTAGACGTGCAGAATTTATGAACAATTCCTTCGTTCAGCTCCTCCATCAGCATCAGTTGGTGATGAATACTACCAACTGTTGGGTGTGTGGGTTAATGCCACATACCACCGATAAGGGAATTCCGTACTTGGTCCTTCCTTACAGTTCCCAGGGCTCAGCTCGAGCATTCCAAACAATGTTTCGTAGCGCACTAGATTCTTACCCCCATCGAGAGCCACGCACTGCAGATCATGGTCCTGGCCCGTACCACAAGCCTTTGGCAAGAGCGATTGCCGATTTAGATAGGGATATCTTCGACGCATCGCTTATCCCAGAGGAAGAGGTGCGAGCATACCGAGATCTGAGTGAGGCTGAGTATAGCATGTCAGTGGGTGATCGGCAGCTTAAAAGCTCGTCTCCGATCTGGATCGTACCCCATCTCGGTAATTTCTGTCTGAAAGGCATAGGCCGAAGCCCGCGAGCTCAGCTTGGGAGGAGTGCTTGTACCGAAACGTATGTTTTGCCGATGCTCTCTTCCCCGATTCTTTTGACTGCCAAGGGTACTTACTTTGTTTGTTATGACCGCGCATATACATGGTTGCCTCGTGATTTTTCAGGCACATGTTATATTGCGAATCTGTTGCCGCCGACCTTTACTGTTGGGTCGGATTATCACAAGACCAGAGTTGTGAGAGGCGTAATTAGCGAAGAGGACACTGCCGGTCAAGAGGCAGGAGACTTCTTTAAGGGTTTCTTGCCGTTTTTGGGACCTATGATCAATAGTAGGAACCTGAGACAGTTGACTCGAGTGGTGGAATCGACTGCTAATATCACTGCGAGCTCCCTTGGCAACATCACAGCAGAGCTTCAGGCGGACAGGCTTATGACGTTACAAAATCGTATGGTTTTAGACGTTGTCCTTGCAGATAGAGGTGGAGTATGTAAGGTGATCCATTCGAGTTGTTGCATTTTCATTCCTGACAACGCTCCAACTGTTTATCAAGCCATCTCGAAGTTGCATAAGATCTCCGAGTCCATACACGTGGACGTAGGGGATTGGACGCTACTAGGGTGGTTTTGGGGCCTGATGTCGACGTGGGGTTGGAAAATTCTGATGATCATCGGGGTTGTTGTAGCATTTCTGTTCACGTGTTGTCTTTGTGTGCAGTGTGGTCCTGCCTTATGTGGCCTCTGTGCTACGACGTGTATAAGACGCCCGCCTGTTACCAAGGAAGCACTGATGGATAGAATAATGTTGCAACAACATCTGGATGGTCTGATGAATATCGAGATCGATTCTGATTCCGACTAGTGCTTGCCTACATGAGGGCAAAAGGAGCGTCTAAGGTTCCGTGACAATTGTAAGTGGTGTTTTCGACTCGCCCGAATATGGTCGAGTCTGGTATCTATGAACCGCAAATGACGAGTTTAGTGGGTGTACGCGTTTTCGCTGTGCTAGCCTAAACCGTTAGTTTGTTTCGTGGGTTTCTTCATCTGAACCCACGGGTTCCATTTTAGACATGGCATCCATTTTGTTTCTTGCCCTCAAGTAGCCAGCGAACGGACGCTGTCCTCTTCGTGACCCTGGGATTCCCAAACTCTTGCGGAAGACACGTGTTCCTTTGAGGGTGTCTTTATGATGAGGGGGATGACACTGTAAGGCAGATGGCCCCGCTCGAGGCTCATCTTGCCGTGCCGGTCTATTGTCTCAGTTGTGCATTCATTAGGCACGTCTCCTTTGATCCCTGCAATTGTGTTTCCTGATACCACCCCCTTTACACTCTTTTCGATCTGTTCGCTATCCTCGTCTTCCTCTGCACCTGTTTCTGACTCTTCCTTGATTCGTTTACAGCCGAACGGAATGCACTAATGGTGGGAAGATGCACTTTTACAGTTGGGAACCGACAAATGCTACTGTAATTATGTTCCGGGCCCTGAATACATGAAAGCGACCCCCTATGAAATTTATTGTGGGAACCAGGTTGTAACCTTTTGTTTACCATGTTATCTTATGACGAAAAACTGTATAAAAGGAGCGATACACAGATACGATTTGAAGCAGTCTCCGTGAACATACATGCTATGTACTTCTCGTGACTTCTGTGTTCCCTGCAGTAAATAAACCTCGAATCTTTGACGCCGAAGGAAGTGTCCCGTGTCTCTGTCATTTGTACGCCGGAACAGGTAACCCACGAAGGTTTCAGGTGTTATCCCTGGCACCGATGGGTCTTAGAAAAACCCAGTCCTTCACATGGGTGGTAACTATCCAAGTGTCCTAGCTTAAAGGGGTTTTACCGTAGTCCATCCGGAAGTGTCCGAAATCAACTACTTTGTAACTTTTACGTTCCCATTGAAACTCTATGGCAACCCGCGTCCGTGTTAAGACACTGCACGCGTCTCCCGTGGTCCTCCTACTTCCAATCCTTTAGTTGTCCAGTGTAGCCCAAGCGATTCCCTAGGCCCTAGGCCTATTCACCTTTCCTGAAGTGATTCTTATACAACTTACTTAGTATATGGTTCGTGAGGCCCCTAGTTTTCTCTCTCTTTCAAGAGCAAGGGTCTCCTTGGCAAGGGCAATTTCTTGCCTCTTGATCCTAAGCTTGGATTCCTTCATCCTAGCCTTATGCTCTCTTCTCTGAGGGGAAGTCGTCTTCCTTAGAGCTCAGGCATTGGACCCTACTGATGAGTCAGAATGTATAGAGTCTTCTGAATAAGATCTGCTTCTCCTGTGATCACCATTAGGCCTACTTGGGAGTCTGGAGTAAGTTTTTCCTAGCCCTCATCCAGTCCAAGTTAGTCCTAAGTCTTCTAGGTTGGGGGTCTCTACCTCATCCTCTTCTTCAACCTCTTCTGCTTCGGAATCCTGTGGGTCTGGCCCATTGTGATCCTCTTCAGTAGAAGATTGGCCCCCCTCTCCACTACCTTGGTTACCTGGATCTGATGCATTCGCTGCATGCATTCGCTGGAGTGGTGTGGCTCACTGGTTAGAGGTGGCAGACCCGGAAGCAGAGGACGGCCCGGGACCAGGGTTCAATTCCCGACGCGGCAGGGTCGTGGACCAGGGTCATCGGACTCGATAATTCTCACCTCGGTGCCTACTCTAACCAGGGATCACACTCGACAACTCTGGGCATTAGCTTGCCTCATCTCCACAACGGCCCCCCACATACGCCGGGAATGCTTGGTTTCACCTTGGAGATACCCAGTAGGGACCATCTCACAGGGAAAACCAGCGATACCCTATGTGGGGTGATTCAGGCGCTTTACAAGACATCATTACATTACATTACATTTCATTACATTACATAGGCCACTAAGATATCTACCAGGTGTTTTTAAGGTTGGAATCGGTCCTTGTCTCAGTCTGCTGACTGAACACAAACTTCTCAGTTCTTGAAAAGTGAATGTGTCATATTTAGAAGGCTTTGCTTCCAAGGACATTTCTAGTGAGGTGTGGTGTGTGCACCTACTTACACTATTTGTTTCCTACTAGAACCTCTCTAGGAGTTGTAGTCAGGGTGTGCTAAGCCCTTACCACCTAGAACTGCTAAGTTCAGTAGAACTTATGTATTATAAGAGCTTGGTTTATATGTACCTACAGGTACCTTAATGTGATATTTCAAATGATATCTCAAGATTATTTGGTAAAACAAATGCAAGCTCTTATCCCATCCGCTGCACACCAATGTGAGAAGTTAGTCTGGCATATGATGTCCACTAGTTCTAGTGGGCACCTTGCACCAGTCTAATCGACCCTTATTGATGGTGGTTGTAAAGTCAACCTTATAGACCAGCTATCCTAGTGGTAGCATGGACCAGCAGTCAATAGGCTAAGACTTCAGAGAGGATGTGAAGCTAGTTGTTTTACCAATATTAATCCCTTGAATACCAAATGAAAGGACACCACACAAGGTATATATCAAATATATATGTATTTATTCTAAACACAACCCCTCTGTACTCTTTATGAGGTCAGAGACTAAAGTACATTACAAGATTCTCAATTAGCATACGATAAGTTGCACAATATTCAGTAATGCACTAGGGGCCTCACAAACCATATACTAAAATAGTGGTATAAGAACCACATCTGTAATAGAAAGTAGGCCTAGGGCCTAGGGAATCGCTAGGGCTACACTAAACAACCAAAGGTTAGGAAGTAGGAGGCCCATGGGAGACGCGTGCAGTGTCTAAACACAGACGCGGGTTACCATTGACTTTCTATGGGAAACAAAGAAGTTACAAAGTTACAATTTAAGGACACTTCCGGATGGACTACGATGGAACCCTTTTAAACTAGGACACTTCGAGAGTCAAGACCCATGGGAGCACTGGAGTACTCGTGTTACCTCACCCAGGGAAGCCGGGTGCATAGGTCCCTTTTTGTGTCGGGCTTCGTCGTCGTTTCAATGGAGATCTGCAAAGAAGTGCAGCAGGCGACCAGAGGAAAAGTGTCCAGATGGATCCATAGGTGGATCAGAGATCTGAAGAACCTGAAAGCAGAGGGGACAGAGTCTGGGTCACTAGCCAGTGACCAGGAAGGTACCAGGAAGGAACCAGGTGAAGTCGGGTGCTTGAAGGTGAAGAAGGTGACTTTGTCTCTTCAGGCACGAGGTCAAGGAGGCATCGACGATGACCAGGCACTGGATTCAAGCTGTACCATAAAGGATATAGTTGACTGCGGTGACGGTATCCGGATTGGACCCAACAAGCCTTGGCAAACGCAGACCCACGCAGGATGTCGAGATTGGCTCTGTTGCAGACCAGCAAGGTCTGTGGTGCTTCTCCTTTGCACGGAAGCTGGAGCAAGCCTGGAGCAACCAGGCAAGCAAGTTAAATTGAAAGAAAAGTCTTCAGGGGGCTCACTAGCCAACGGGCAAGGAACCGAGAAGACACATCGAGCACAAATGCAAAAGCGGGGGACACTGTGGGGGCCTGTGCTTCAGTGCAAAGGGTGCTTGTGTCTAAGGCTTCTCGTGCCCCAATGCACAACTGTGAGGGTACCTTGGGAGTCAAGCAGTTAGCAAAACACAGGATGTCCAGGAGTTCCGGTCCCAGGTCTCTCGTGTCTGCCACGTGTCTCAGCTTTGCTGCGGCTGTGGGTCGGGGTCAGAGTTGTCTGAAAGTCCATGTCCTGTTTCACAGATTCTTCAGGATCTGGCGGGAGCCTTGAAAATGCAGACCGGCAAAGTTGCTGTTGGTGCCTGTTTGAACAGGGTGGTCACTCTTTGACAACTAGGGAGATGTCTTCCGTCTTCCAGTTGAAATGGAACGTCAAAGGTTCAGGATAGGTCTTTCAAAGATTCGTCCAGGATAATCTGAAGTCCGAGGGACACAGCTCCTATACTTACACTAAGGTTAGGGGCCGGACTACCTGGCTAGGTCCCTCCTATGGGTGGACCTGAGAAGATGGTGGTAACACCCCTTTCCCTTTGTCCAGTTTCACACCAGAGCAGGGCTGGAGTGCCCCAGCAACTGGTTTGAACCGGGCTATGCATGGAGCACCTTGTGTGCCCCAGGCAGTGTCTGAAATGCATTCACAGAATGCAGCCCTCCCTGCCCCAATACACATCAGCCTATTGTCCAGGCCTCCTCTGCCGGAGTTTAGTCCAGCAGTAGGAGGTCCCACTTGTGGGACACCCCCGCGCCGCACGGCCACCAGCTGCTGCGTGTGTTTCCCATTGCCTGCCTTCTGCCTCGCCGCCGGCCTCGCTGACGCCTAGTCGCTCCCCTCTGGTTTTCGCCAGTTGTTTTGCCCTAAATTTGTGCTTGTTTTCTTTTGTGCCGTCTGATCGTTTATTTAGCTGTTTTTTTCCTTTGTTTTGCCCGTCATTTGTGCCTGTACTTTTTTGTGCCGTAACATCGTTTTCCTTCCTGTTTTGCCTTTTATTTTGCCCTCCATTTGTGCCTGTTTAACTTAATTTACCCTCTGTGCCGTGTTCAGTTTCCTTCCTGTTTGCCCGCCTACCTCGCCGCCCTCCGCTCTCCCTCCCCGCTTCCCGCTTCCCGCCACAGCCATTTGCCCCGCCCCTTTTCTCTTCTGTTCCCTCCCCGCTCCCGCCTCCCAGCTGCTCCGCCCACCCGCGCACTTGGCCTTAAATGGCGACCGTGCGACGCAGGTGAGTGTGACCCACTTGTGGGACACCCCCGCGCCGCACGGCCACCAGCTGCTGTGTGTGTTTCCCATTGCCTGCCTTCTGCCTCGCCGCTGGCCTCGCTGACGCCTGGTCGCTCCCCTCTGGTTTTCGCCAGTTGTTTTGCCCTAAATTTGTGCTTGTTTTCTTTTGTGCCGTCTGATCGTTTATTTAGCTGTTTTTTCCTTTGTTTTGCCCGTCATTTGTGCCTGTACTTTTTTGTGCCGTAACATCGTTTTCCTTCCTGTTTTGCCTTTTATTTTGCCCTCCATTTGTGCCTGTTTAACTTAATTTACCCTCTGTGCCGTGTTCAGTTTCCTTCCTGTTTGCCCGCCTACCTCGCCGCCCTCTGCTCTCCCTCCCCGCTTCCCGCTTCCCGCCACAGCCATTTGCCCCGCCCCTTTTCTCTTCTGTTCCCTCCCCGCTCCCGCCTCCCAGCTGCTCCGCCCACCCGCGCACTTGGCCTTAAATGGCGACCGTGCGACGCAGGTGAGTGTGACCCACTTGTGGGACACCCCCGCGCCGCACGGCCACCAGCTGCTGCGTGTGTTTCCCATTGCCTGCCTTCTGCCTCGCCGCCGGTCTGGCTGACGCCTGGTCGCTCCCCTCTGGTTTTCGCCAGTTGTTTTGCCCTAAATTTGTGCTTGTTTTCTTTTGTGCCGTCTGATCGTTTATTTAGCTGTTTTTTTCCTTTGTTTTGCCCGTCATTTGTGCCTGTACTTTTTTGTGCCGTAACATCGTTTTCCTTCCTGTTTTGCCTTTTATTTTGCCCTCCATTTGTGCCTGTTTAACTTAATTTACCCTCTGTGCCGTGTTCAGTTTCCTTCCTGTTTGCCCGCCTACCTCGCCGCCCTCCGCTCTCCCTCCCCGCTTCCCGCTTCCCGCCACAGCCATTTGCCCCGCCCCTTTTCTCTTCTGTTCCCTCCCCGCTCCCGCCTCCCAGCTGCTCCGCCCACCCGCGCACTTCGCCTTAAATGGCGACCGTGCGAACGCGCAGCGGTCACGCGCAGCGGTCATGCGCAGCGGGCGCGCCGAATGTGCGCCGAAGGCGCGCCAAAGGTAAGCCCGTCTGCGCCCGTCTGCGACCGGATCGCGACCAGCGCCAGGACCCCTGGCCCCCGAAGACCCCGACCGACCCGCCTGACGTACTCCGCCGCCACCCTCATCGCACTCAACACCGGTCGACTCCCAGATTGCCATCAAGCCACTCCACGACGCACCCACGGACCTTTCAGCTGCCACGCCTGCAAATTCACCTGCATCCGGACCTGCCTCGCACCCGCCAAGTCGAACGCCAGCAGCACCCACCTCAAGTGCATTCTGCTCAACACCCGCTCCGTCCACAGACACGCCATCGAACTCTGGAACCTTCTAGACGCCACAGCCCCTGACGTTGCCTTCCTCACGGAGACCTGGATGAACGCCTCTTCAGCTCCCGACATCGCCATAGCTATCCCAGAGGGCTACAAGATCGTCCGGAGGGACCGCAACGCCAACCAGATGGGAGGAGGCATCGCCATCATCCACAGGAACACCATCCGTCTCACGACCAGCACCGACAACACCTTGACCACCGCCGAACACCTGCATTTCCAGATCCACACCAACCCGAACACCACCCTCAGAGGCACCCTGATCTACCGACCCCCTGGACCACGCACACAATTCAGCGAGGACATCGCCGACTTCGTCAGCCCGCATGCCCTCCCCTCCGCTGACTACATCCTCCTGGGGGACCTCAACTTCCATCTGGAGAACAACAACGACCGCAACACCAGCACCCTGCTCGACAACCTCGCCAATCTTGGACTCAAGCAACTGGTGTCCACCCCCACCCACCTCGCCGGACATACACTGGACGCAGTCTTCTCCTCCAGCACAGACATCGACTTCAGCCACGCCACAGAGCTTCAATGGACGGACCACAGCTGCGTCCACTTCACCTTCAAGAGAACGACGACCCACCACCACCAGCAACAGGCCGCCCGCAGAAGCTGGAACAAGATCACAGCAGACCAGCTCGCCACCTCCCTGAGCCAGCACCCTCCTGCCAGCTCAGCGAACCCCAGCCAGGCCGCCGTCAACCTCACGAAGTGGATCAGCATCTGCGCGGACAAGCTCGCCCCGCTGAGGACCCCGCCCAGCAGACCCGGCAGCAAGAAAGCCCCGTGGTTCACCGACGAACTCAAGAGCTCCAAGAAGAACTGCCGAGCCCTCGAGAAAGTCTGGAGAAGGGAACCTACACCGGACAACAGGACCTCCCTCAAGCTTGCCACCCGGAAGCACCACCAGCTGATCCGCGCCGCCAAGAAAACAGCATTCAAGGACCGGTTGGACAACAACGCACACAACTGCAAGGAGCTCTTCAACATCGTGAAAGAGCTTTCCAACCCCAGCGCAGGAAACAACGACATCACCCCATCGCAAGACCTCTGCAACTCCCTCGCTTCATACTTCCACAACAAGATCGCGGACATACACAACAGCTTCAACAACCAACCAACGCACATCATGACTGAACAACCACCCCCCACCACCACCCTCCACGCCTGGACCCCGATCAGCACCGAAGACACCATCCGCACAATGAACTCCATCCACTCCGGATCACCGACCGACCCCTGCCCTCACCACGTCTTCAACAAGGCCGACGCTGTCATCGCACCCCACCTGCGGGACATCATCAACACCTCCTTCGACACCGCCACCTTCCCTGAGAGCTGGAAACACGCCGAACTCAGCGCTCTACTCAAGAAACCAACAGCGGACCCCACCGAACTCAAGAACTACCGCCCCATCTCGCTCCTCCCGTTTCCAGCCAAAGTCATCGAGAAGACCGTCAACAAACAGATGGCCGCCTTCCTCGAGACGAACGGATCCCTCGACCCCTCACAGTCCGGCTTCCGAGCCAATCACAGCACCGAGACCGCCCTCATCGCCGCCACCGATGACATCCGAGCCCTGATGGACAATGGAGAAACAGCGGCCCTCATCCTCCTAGACCTCTCCGCGGCATTCGACACTGTCTGCCACCGCACCCTAGTACAGCGCCTCAGCAACGTCGGAATCCAGGACAAGGCGCTGGAATGGATCATCTCCTTCCTCGACGGAAGAACACAGAGAGTCCGCCTACCACCGTACAAGTCAGAGGCCTCCGAAGTCATCTGCGGCGTCCCTCAAGGGTCATCTCTGAGCCCCACCCTCTTCAACGTCTACATGAGCCCCCTCGCGGCCATCGTACGCAAACACAACCTCAGCATAATCTCCTACGCCGACGACACCCAGCTGATCCTCTCCCTGACCAACGACCCCGCCTCCGCCAGAGCCAACCTGCACGAAGGGATGAAAGAGGTAGCCGAGTGGATGACGACCAGCCGCCTGAAACTGAACTCTGACAAGACGGAGGTCCTCATCCTGGGCTCTTCACCCTCCGCCTGGGACGACTCCTGGTGGCCTCCCGCCCTGGGCACCGCACCCAAACCGACAGACCATGCACGCAACCTGGGCTTCATCCTGGACTCCTCCCTCTCCATGACCAGGCAAGTCAACAACGTCTCCTCGGCGTGCTTCAACACCCTACGCATGCTACGGAAGATCTTCTGGTGGATCCCCACCGAGACCAGGAAGACCGTCACCCAGGCCCTCGTCACCAGCCGACTGGACTACGGCAACGCCCTCTACGCCGGTACCACCGCCAAGCTCCAGAAGAGACTCCAGCGGATCCAGAACGCCTCAGCCAGACTCATCCTCGACATCCCCCGAACCAGCCACATCACCGGACATCTGAGAGACCTTCACTGGCTCCCCGTCAACAAAAGAATCACCTTCCGCCTCCTCACCCACGCACACAAAGCCCTACACGACCAAGGCCCGAGCTACCTCAACAGCCGAATCAACTTCTACGCTCCCAAACGCCACCTCCGATCAGCCAACCACGCCCTCGCCGCCGTCCCCCGCATCCGAAGAGCGACTACGGGAGGAAGGTCCTTCTCCTACCTGGCCGCCAAGACCTGGAACTCCCTCCCGACCGACCTGCGCCTGACCCAAGACCACCTCTCCTTCAGGAAGAAGCTGAAGACCTGGCTGTTCGAGCAGTAGCGGCACCCCCCCCCCCAGCGCCTTGAGACCCTACGGGTATGTAGCGCGCTATATAAGTGTCACTGATTGATTGATTGATTGATTGTCTATGGCAGCAGCATCCACTTTATGATGCTGAGGCTCTGTTTAACTTTAACCAGGTTTTATAGTAACTACATGTCTTTTCCCTCTAGAAGGGTGGAATGCTACCCCCGCTGCCAGGACTGGCGGGGGGGGGGAGGATTCCAAAGTGTTTGACACCTTACACAACATGTTTTGATAAAGCTAATCCAAAGTTAGCATTAACCGCGAGGATTATAATGCACTTAAGAGTATATGGTATGCCTACATCATAGAACAGCTAAAAGAAGATGGTTCCGAAAGCTGTAGAGGGGCTCAGCTAATGCTAGGGCCCCCTCTCACATAAAACCAAGCACTCTGCCTTCAGGATTGTCGAGGCCTACCATAGGAGTGACTTATAGGTGTATATGTGTTTATATATATATGTATGTAGATATAGGGATACTATATCTAAGTAAGGAGTGATTACACCACCTTACCCCGGTTGCAATTGCAGACCTGTGGTGTTAGTTTAGAGGGCCAGCCAGGGGTGGCATAATACATGCTGCAGCCCCTGGTAGGCCTTGGATGCACCTATGTCCTGGGTACCTATGGTACTGTTAGAAATGGGATCCCTGGCTGGCGCCAAAGTCAGTCAGAGACCATCACTTCCACGTCAGGGCAAGGGAGGTACACGCCAAGATAACCCCTGCTCACCCCCTTGGTAACATAGCACGAGCAGTAAGGCCAAACTTGGAGGCAATGTGAGTTAAGTGCTTGCGCATGCACCCCCAGCAACAACACCCAATGCCCACCACAAAGGAAACTCCACACAAGGTTATATGTAAAAATACTACTAAACAAAGAGAGAGTAAGGGTATAACAGATCACTCTCGTACCCCCAAGGAATGACTACAAAAACAACTGGAGAGTGATAGAACTAACCACACTTAAAAGAAAATTAAGGTGGGATGAAAGGAGTAGATAGAAGGTGAAGGAGAACCAAAGAAAGGTTTAGTAAGAACCCTCACTCACCACCTAGTGGTGACATGCTTCATCCTGGAAAGACCTAGCGTCTTTCCAGTGTGCTACAACGCCTGTTTTGCAGCGGAGCTGGTTGTTGTGAGTGTTGAGGGTGCAAACGAGAAGAAACCAAAAAGTGCTATGTGAGTGCAAATTAAAAAGTGCGTAGTTGTGACAGTAAACTATTTTATTCAAGGTAAAACTAGCACTAGTAAAAACAATGTTAAGTGGAAACTTAGGGAAGGTATCTATAATTAAAGACACCTAGTCCACTGGGTGAAAAAAATGGTCGAAATGTTTCTGCTATTGGTGAGCCCAAGTCGCTCAGCTTTCGTCAGGACCAAAGGACAGTGATCCTCCGGTGGTATGCACACACTAAGGTGCACCCAACCGTAAGGAATGTTATGTGAAAAAAGATTTAAAATATCCGGAAAATTGTTCCAAAAATAATGACAGCTTAGAGCCGATTGTGACCCATGCAGCCAGTCGCTGGGGTCTGTACCTGTAAGGAAAAAAGTTATGTACCGTTAACATAACATCATTCTGATATGTTATTCACAATAAATCAGTATATCATGATACTCCTTCACCACAAATGACCACCCGGGTGATGAAACTTATATCAACGGGCAGTGTCAATGCTTATGCTAAGTGGGGAGTCATGACAAGTCATGTTGTCAAATAGTTCTTAAAGGATTCCGAACGCTAATTCATAATTATCAGGGTCATGTGGGTCCAATATTATTTTTAAAACTCATCATGAACACCAGTCTGTCCCATTACTATTAAACAGATCCTCAGAAGTAATAGGGATTTAATCTATAAATCAAGGCTCTTTTAGCCCAAGGTGCAATTAATTTATTGAAGAAACATAGTATGTCCATATCTACTCTTAAAAGGAGATGATAAAATGAGTAGGAAATTATTGCCGAGCGGTAGGGTCAAGTCAGGAAGGTGGGAGTCAAACTCTAACTCACTTTCAGAGGAAGACAAACTCTCCTCATGGGCAAAACGAGATGGAGGGAAAGCTTCACGTCGCGTTTCTGGGGGGAGACAGTCATAGTGTGTCACATTATAGTAGTGGTTAACATCATCTGGTAAGACGTCTGGTATGGCAGTGCCTTGCGCACATTATTACAGGTTGTCATATAAGCGCACGTCGTTGGTTAGTAATGTGCAACACAAAGCCTGCTAGTAAAATATCTGGTGAGTCATTACCCTGTCCATTGTAGTATGGATATCTGTACATGTGCCCGATATTGGACATAGTAAAGGGAAAAAAGCCTGCAGATAAATAGCGAGTTTTACCCGGTGACTCCGGTATTAAAATGCATTATGCCTGAAGTCTCCTACGTAGCGCCGGTCTTTTCTGAGCTGTGATGCGTGCAGCTTAAATTTAAATTAGCATCCGTACTCCGGTATTAGAATGCATTATGCCTGAAGTCTCCTATGCAGCGCCAGTCTTTTCTGAGCTGTGATGCGTGCAGCTAAAATATAAATTAGCATCCGTACTTGGTGGTAAATTCTGGCGATAATAACCAGGTATTTTTGTATATAAGCGTGGGCTCTGGGAGCGAAATACAAAAACACTTACGTTTCCGCTGACGACTCCCCACTCGGGACCTAAGTTCATCAACACCGCGGCCCGGAAGAACGCCAAGTCTGCGCAGTGTGGGTTTACGATGTCTATGACGGGGTCACGTGGTGGACACGTGACCTAGTGTGAGCCATGACCGTCATCGTTAGTTAAAGGGGCCCCGTCGGTATTGATTTATGGTTCTGTTTACGTTATAACAGATGGCATTATTGCAATAAAGGCGTAATGTAGTTCGAGTTTTTACAATCACTTGGCAGTTTTTGGTGTTCATATTGCAAGATCAGTCGCTTCTCATTATTTTATTTGGGTGCGCGCAATTTATGTAAACTGATCGTGTTCGGTGGAGTGATAACCACTGCGTGTCAAAAAATTAATTTATTGTCAGGCAGCTCATTGGTAGATCATGGATAATAGAATAGTGAGCTGCCATGTATAAGATTAAATGTCATGGAGATTGGGGCTGATGGTATTTCAAGCAGAGGTAGGGAATGGCAGGCTGTTTATCAGAGCATGGCGTGACTGAGCTGTGTCACCAGGGATTCGATACCAAAGGTTCGCATACAATATTTATATCAGGTATGTTTATCCCACTAGGAGTCAGTGCACCATGGTGATACTGGTTCACTGATTCGTGTGTTACTAGCTCCCTTAGGACTCCGACTAGTAGTGTATCAAGCGGAGGGAGGCTGAGGCTAGCTATTACATAAGTACTTGCGAATAGGCACATGGCGTGGCTAAGTACCAAGATTAGATGTTCAATGTCAAATTTATATTCATAAGTTTACTCAAAGAGCTCTGTGAGGGTAATTTCATGAACAGAAGGGGGAAAAAAAGGGATCTGTTTTGTAGGGGTATCGATTATAGTCACATTTAGCGCCTAAGTACAGAACCCCTTGGGATATCATCGTTTAATCCATGTTTGTGGCTTGATAGACGATGAATCCACCGCTGCTCTTTTTCAAACAGAAGTCTTTCGTCACCCTGGAAGTGTTCCACCACCGTCCACCGCATATCATTCGGTGTGTGATTATTGGCAATGAAATGGTTGGTGAGTTTCGTTGCATTGCGTTTGCACCGAATGTTACTGCGGTGCTCGCAGATTCTTAACTTTACTCTTCTGGTGGTCATACCAATATACTTTAAACCACAAGTACAAATGATCAAATATACCACATTACTGGTATTGCAATTGGTATGACCACGTTGTTCCCATTGCTTGCCTGGTTCAAGGTTCAAAAATTTTGAGTGGGTGGTAAGGTGGCAAATACTACAATCTCCACAAGGGAAATGTCCCTTCACTGCTGGGAGCCCCCAGGATGATAGGACAGTAGAAACAGAGTTGTTTTATTTTTTGGCCGGGCGTGTATGGACTAGCGAGTCCTTCAGACTGCTCGCTCTTCTATAAGAAAAGAGCGGTTTTTCCCATTTCAATTTGTTGCTTGTTAGAATTTTCCAATTTTTTGGGATGCAGCGACTCACCATGTTGGACATCGTGTTATAAGTTGTTACACACGTTAGTGGGATTTCTTGTGCTGTATTTTTAGGGGTGTTCTCCAGCAAAGCGTCTCTGTTCTGGTTTAGGGCTCTCTTCCGACTCTTGTTGAGGATCCTCTTTGGGTAATTGCGTGCAGCCAGTTTCTCTGTCAAATCATCTGCTTGTTTTTTGAAATCAGACTGTTCATTGCAATTTCTTCTAATGCGAAGATATTGTCCATAGGGGAGATTCTAAGCCGTCATTATTTTGGAACAATTTTCCGGATATTTTAAATCTTTTTTCACATAACATTCCTTACGGTTGGGTGCACCTTTCTTCTCGTTTGCACCCTCAACACTCACAACAACCAGCTCCGCTACAAAACAGGCGTTGTAGCACACTGGAAAGACGCTAGGTCTTTCCAGTGGGAACCCAGTGATGAAGCATGTCACCACTAGGTGGTGAGTGAGGGTTCTTACTAAACATTTCTTTGGTTCTCCTTCACCTTCTATCTACTCCTTTCATCCCACCTTAATTTTCTTTTAAGTGTGGTTAGTTCTATCACTCTCCAGTTGTATATGTAAAAATAGCCTTTGTATTACACTTCAAGTTTATTTATTTATGATTTGGAACTCAAATGAGATCCACATAAAAAGGCAACGGAAACAAATAAATTTTCAATACAATCACATATAAAAATTACAATAGAGAATAAACATTTAAAAACCCTCTAGTATATTTTTAAAAAGCTTTTAAAGAAGTTAAAATTTTTATAACAGAACATTTCATTAAGGGGATTGTAGATGGAATCTAATAGTGCGGGGGCTGTGAGAATACCTAATTGAAGACAAATTGGTCTCAACCATTTACGCCTATAAGGAATTAAGTTTAAAGAAAAGTTCCAGCAAGGGATTTTTTTATAGAAATTTTTTAAAAAAAACAATATAGTACAGTCTATATTACTTAAGACTATTGGACCGTAACAATCAGCCACTATTGTGACAATTAATTTTTACTTGAGACCTTGCACAGGCTACCACACTAGCCTAGAAAATTTCACCAGAAGCAATGGTAGGTCTATTCAACAAATGGAGTTAGAAAAAGAAGAAGCAACACAAGGAATTATTCATAAGAAACTTGTTATTTATCTCTTCAAATCAGATTCAAATTACAAAAGGGTTCATGTTAAGAAAGAATGCACAAAACTCTTAAGTATATGGAAGCAGTAAAATCAATCCATCAATACATAAGAGAGAGTCTAGTCTGTAAATGAACAAGGGAATAACTTCTTTTACAAATAAACAGAAAGTTTGATGCAGATGTAGACATAGACTGTGGTGTCGACGTTTCGGTCTCACACGTTTAATCCAAAGACCATCATCAGGACGATAAACTTTTAAATGCAGTATGAATGACCCCTAAAAGGTAATTAAATCATGAAATTAATAACATATACTTATTCAAGTGTTGCTAATATCCTTTCAATCTATTTACATTACAAAAGCATATGTAAAACTTGTAGCTTCACAGACTAGTCAGTGTGGTGACAGAGACTGGTGGCTTACACAATACAATTTAGGATAAAATCTAGAGTTCTATTTGGAATTGAACAATCAAACAACTTACTCATAGTACAAATGGAGAAAGCACAGAGGATATTTTGAAAGTACAGTACGACTTGTACCCTATGGAGAGCAAAAAAGAGAGATCTTATTCATTTGTTCTTATGCATACTGGCTGTTTTTTTATTAATGCATGTTTGGGGATAATTTTTACCTTAGGGATTCCACAAATTATCCCTTAGTTTATGATCCACGTATTGATCCAAATATGTAAGTCGGTTCTTGATTAAAGGTCCAACTGTGCTGAAATAAATAATATATATTTTGTGACACTCAACCTTTCATAGTGTTGTATATCATCATTTTTATTTCTTAAAAATTGTTTATTTATTTCATGGCTAGCTCAGAAGTGAGCATTTAATGAATTGTTTAATGAAATGTTGACCCAGGTTGTATAAAGGGTCATATATAGGACTCATCACACACAGTGACTTGTATTACTAAGATGATGTCATTGTGTGTGTCAAGGGTTAACATCACCATTTTTGACATGGTGGAAGCAAAAATGCCCATCTATTTAAGCGATAGGAAAGGCATGTAGTTGAAAGCTATTTTAAATGGTGTCTTATTCAAAACGATACATTTCAATTAAAAACTAGCCAATGATGTTAAGTTGCGTTCAGTTAAACAGGCTAATTATTTGGCGAATTCAGTTCTGTTGTGACACAAAGGTTAACAGTATTTCAGTTCTTTAGACTGAGGTTAGCGGTTTGTTTTAAATGATCGAAACAGCCCTCTCATATAGATAGTTTCTGCAGCTCTTACGCGTTTGGTCACAAATTAACTTCTAAAAGGCAATTCTAAATCTACCTGGTCTAAGCCACATCTTTAACGTGGCTAACTTCGTTAGGCGTGTAACTCGCGTTTTACTTACTTATGAAAGTAACAGACGCTCCGGCTCGTCGGGAATCGGGTCAAAGGCGAACAACGTTTTGAGCCAATGGTAGCGTTTTTATGCTGAAATGACGTCGAGCGTTTAGATCACGTTACGTCGAACGTCTAGGTCACATGTCTTTATATGGGACTCAATTTGTACAATGCGGCGGCCATTTTAGAAAGTCTACAATGTGATATATCGTCATATAGGATGTGATATATCGTCATATAAGGCATACACATTGTATTGTGCATACACATTTTTATAACAGAACATTTCATTAAGGGGATTGTAGATGGAATCTAATAGTGCGGGGGCTGTGACAATACCTAATTGAAGACAAATTGGTCTCAACCATTTACGCCTATAAGGAATTAAAGCAGGGCATACAAAGAGCACATGGTTGATATCCTGAATGAAAACATTACAGAGATTACACCTAGCTGAGGAGCCGTACCATCTGGACAATAATATATTCAAAGGAAGTAAATCCTGCCTTAATAGAAATAGAAATCTACGTACACCATGGGGTAGATTCCAGGTAACATAAGGTTGCGCTTTTTGTATTAGGTAGGTATCAATAATCATGGGGACATCTTTCTTCATAGTACGGACTTCCCTATCCATCTTAAAGCTTAATTCCGAAGATGCCAGCTTCAAGGTGGATTTCAGTTGATATGCAGATAAGGTAAACAAAACTGATTCATCAAGTTGTAAAAGATCAACTGCTGTTCTGAAATGTTTCACAATTAAAGAATGCTCTTTGAAAGTTCCTAACAGTTCTTTTTGAATAAGGTGTCTTAATGTGCCGGCTTCTCCTCTTGTAAGGTTAAAGACCCAATGCACTATCCCTGCTAGGCCCTGGACCCAGCTACTACGTAGGCCAAATTCCAACCTAAGGGCAGCTGTAGAGCATGATGTATTAACTGTGGTTAGATGCCTGAGAATTTTGCCTTCCGTAGTACTTAAAAAACCCCAATTACTTATATCCAATAGTTCAATACCATATAGTAATGATGCTGGGATTTTAGCGCGGTAAACTTCTAACAGAATAGCAAAGTGTCTTTTACCTGTCGAATTGTAAAGGGAGAATAAACTTTTTCCTTGAACAATTGCTTTCCGGGTGTTATTTGCTATGTGAGCATTTTCACTTAGATTGCGAACAATAATTTTTCTGAGGAAGACATAAGATTTTACCACTTCTAATCTTTGTCCTCCTATAGACCAAGGAAAGTTCACATATTTTGTTTTTTTCCTTCCCGTCATGCACATTACTTTACTTTTTGACACATTTATCTTCAAATAATGTGCCTCAGCATATTCATAAAGTGCCTGCAGACGATTGTTTAATCCTTTTGGTGTTAAATCCAGAATTAATATATCATCTGCATATAACAGACAAACAATTGATGAACCCCCCAGGGTAGGAGCAATTCCTTCACTTGTGGACAAGGCATGAGGGAGATCGAATATATAAAGGGAAAATAATAAAGGGGCCAATAAACAACCTTGTTTTAGCCCATTAGCAGAAGGGAGTACTTGGGACAGTCCTCTTTCTCCACCTAGCAAGATTCTACACCAGGTATTAAAATAAAGAGCCTGAACTAACTCCAAGAGGGTAGACGGCATACCCAGGTCCGATAGCTTCCTCCACAGCAAAGACCGATCTACTTTGTCAAAAGCTGTGGAGAAGTTTATGAAGGCTCTATAGATTCTTCCTCCTCAGACCTTGATATATTTTTCACTTATGATCTGCAAAGCCGTCAAATTGTCCAAGGCGCCATGCCTTTGCCTAAAACCCGTCTGCTCAAGGGGCAAGATTTCCTCCTTAACCACCCAATCATTAATCCGCTCAAGCAGACATTTTGCAAAAACCTTACCTATGGCATCCAAAAGGGCAACTTGACGGTAATTGTTTGGAGCATCCCGTTTTCCCTTCTTATGAAGGGGAACCAATATGCTCCCTCTCCAGGAGGGGATAACCAATTTACGGGAAAAACACAAGTTAAAAACCGGGAAGAGAATTTTGCTCCACATCTCACTATTCTGTTTTATGACTGAAATAGGAAGCTCATCCGAGCCCATTGCTCCAGAGGAACGCAAGCCCTTAATAGCGAATTCAATGTCCTTTTGAGATGGAGGTTCATATTTGGGGCTTTCCACATATGTTCGACCATATTCAAGCACCAGTCCATTGCTAGCATATAAATTCACAATATACCCAACCCAGGTTTGTTCTTCAATTGGACTTGGTAATGGTCTAGATCTTTGCCCACAGCCTTCCCCAATAAGTGACCAGAATGTCCTAGCTAAACCCTTACTAGCTGCTTCCCGTAATTTCACCCATAAGGAATCTTCACTCTCACGTTTTAATTTGGCCTTCACCCTGCTCCTTCTTCTTCTTAATTAAACTATTCTGTGGTATCTTTCAGGAGAATAGATCAGGTATTGTTCCCTTACTAATTTATTTATTTCGATATTGAGGTGCCGAAGACAACTGGGAGTTGCTTTAATGTTACTTATGGGATGTGATTTTTTTGCAATGGAAGTTACTCTAGTCATAAAATCAGCAAAACATATAAGTTCAGAGCCCTTCCAATAAATCAAATTCTCCACAGTGGCCTCTAGGATGCTTGCCAACCCCTTAATAGCCCTTAAATTCCAATAACATCTTCCAGATTTATCTCCAAAACTTACTGATTTGCTATTTAATGACCACGGGTCCGATAACAGAGGACTCAAATTTACTATAATAGCAAGTACCTTGTGATCACTGAATATGGTATTGGAGACTGACAGGTCTTTCAAGATGAAAAAAGAAGAACTTCCCACTACCACATAATCAAGGATGGATTCACTGGTATTGGACTTATAAGTAACATTTGCAGGGGTATCAGAGGACATTCTTCCATTAACTATAACACCATCTACTTCTGACAATTCTTCCAAAAATAATTTCCCTCTCCTATTAGTTTTTATATTGCCCGGAAAGATGGCTTGGGGTATCTGTAGAGATTCTTCCTTAAACGCATTTCTAAAGAGCTCCAAACTACAATTAGAGATTTTACAATTAAAATCCCCTAGTAAAATTATATGAGGAGAAGGTTCCAAATCGAGTACTTTCTTTATATAAGAGAAAACCTTCTTTAGGCCTATGTTATAACAAGTTTCTGGAGGAATATAAACATTTATCACAATGATTAATTTACATGGGTTGTCCATAACGACGTTGTGTAGTGTTATTGTTTGGAAAAGATTACAAGGATCTAGATAGTGTTCAAAATTCCATTGGATCTTGTTGGATAACAAGCAAGCCACTCCACCCTTAGCATGGCCTCTCCTAGAGGGAGTGGCTCTACCATCTAGTGAATAGTAATCCTTGCCCCCCCAAAAATTCACATCACACCAGGTCTCTTGGAGACAAATCATATTAGCTTCTAGTGTGTGCAAGTATTGTAATTTTTCTGGACTATTCTATTTCGAGAATCCGCTAGGTAAGGAGTGACATCGATCCCCCTACTTTGTAGTCCTTCTGACCAATGTAAGATATGGTGTACAACAAGTTTAGAGAAAAATCTAACCCTTGCTAGATTCCCAGCCTCTAGTTGCACAATAGAAACTATATCTATATCATTGGTTTGAATAAGTTTCAATCTCCCAGAAACATTTGATGAGCGAGGATCTGTTTAAAATGACATCCGAATCAAATAACGGTGGTGGCTCAGACTGTGTGTTGGAAACTGTAACATAAATACTCAATGTATTATTGACAAGCAAATCAGGGTTTAAATCTAGCCTACAACATGATCCATCTTTAATGGATGTGCAAGTATTGAAAGAAAAGATGGTAGAGAATAAGCTTGAGAGCACTCCTCAAGATTCAGGATTAGTTCAAATAGGAAAAAATGAGAATTCCCTCTCCACCGATAGGAAGATACCTGTAGTTACCCCAGGGAATTCCCAGGCAAAAACATTAAAAACTGCTGCAGTCAACTGTGTTGCTGAGCTTAATCAAGAAATTGAAATCCTGAGGGGCCCTGAAAAAATGATAGACAAGGAACCATTCCCCATATTTAAACCTCATATAAAGGAAGAAAAAGAGGGCATACTGGATGCTTCAGATGAGGTAGTTGGTAACAAACCCAATTAAGTTTAGCATAGTCAGTGGAGACCTGGAAGATCCGCACTTCTACGTCGATACTACTGTTTATGTTATTCCAATGCGCAGGGCCTATTGGGAAAATAGGAACTACACTACATGGCGCCCCACGTTTGGTAAGGCGATAAACTAACGCAAGACGTTAGAGTAACTCAGTCGTGCATATTTCACACAGACCCCTTTCTCCCGTAAATACTCCAATAGACGTCTGGAGTGGGTGAAAGGTTAAAATCCGCCCGACCTTAGTAGGAAGAGATTCCTATGTAAAGCTCTGGTTTATTCAACGTTGAAGGATACAGTGTTCCAAAATATTGTGCACCTAATCTTTGTCTCCTTGGAGACCTGCTCTGCAAAACCTTTCTCACAATAAAATGTCAGATTTAGAGAACGGAACCACTGCACCCGCAGTAAATGCGACTCAGCAGGGTCCCGATAATACTACTGAACCGGGTGCAATAATCATCCCGGCACATTTAAGAAAATCTATAACGTTAAAACTTATAGAAAATGGATTGACCACACAAGGTGGCACAGTCGTCTTTGTGATAGAGGCACACGAATATCGGCAGACAGAGGTATTCTATTCATGGATAAAATTTCCAGCGGCAAACACCGCAACACACGAGTTCCACTACTATATAGTAGGGGATCCACCAGATGAATACGCTCCTTTTGAGGAGATTGAAATCCCATTAAAATTCCAAGAGCACCTGCTCTGGTTTAAAGGCGCCCTAAAACATAATGATCACATTACCAGGCTCGGTCCACTAGGTAGACCAGGAGCAACGTGGCCGGTTCTAGCCAGCTACACACCACATCCGGACATTGAAAAAATGTCTAGAGAAGAACATTTAGCACAGCTAAAAACATTAATTAAAATACATAGACAATTAGTCCAATATGTAATGCGGACTGCTACAGTCCAAACAGCTGTTAATATACCACAGCTGACCCCTCATCAGGGGAACACAAATAAAATTACAACACAGAACATACAATCATGTCTTGGTAAAACACCCATAAAATGGGAACAAATTCCTTTCTGGTTAGCGCAGAAAATTACTCAAATAGAGGCAGTGTTTCCGAATACTACCCCTATTGAGAAACACAGGATCCTGACCATCTGCCTTCCAATGGGGGTCGCACCACACGTGGAGGACTGTGACACTTGGGGTACAGTCTTTGCTTCCATTTACACAAAAACACATGGTGTTCCGTCAATGGCGGTAATACCAGATGTGCTAAAACAGATTCAAAATGAATACGGTCCAGAACCTGCTTTAACTCTTGGTATGAAATTACTGAAAGACTTCAAGCAGGTCTCGGCTATATTATTAGCCAACATAAAAGGAGAAGCAGCATCTGTGGCGATCCGCCAGAAGTTGAAGGAAACAGATATAACAGATCAACCAATTGAGCTTGGCAGAATCATAGAAAAATGCTATGAAGAATTAGGTAGAGACAGCTTGGGTGGAAAACCAGTAAAGCCCCAAATGCTCGAAAATCCTGAAAAATTATTTATTAAAAATAATTCAAACACTCCTAAAAAGAGCTGGGATGGAAATAAACAATCCACTCCCAAGGAAAAAGTTTTCCAGTCCAGAGGAAGGTCTCCTCGACGGAGGGAAAGAACTCCGACTCGAGAACACCAGTCTCCCCAGAGGGAGCCCTCTGAGAAAAGATACAACCTTAAAAATAGGGATAATTTGAAGAAGCCTGATAGATATCAAAGTATTTATACACGTCCCTCTCGATCTTTTTCGCAGAAATCGGAAAGAAGAGGACGGTCAGACCCAGGTAAGCACACCAAGTCCAAAGACAAGGAACCTGCTCAAAGTAAAAAGTTACAATTTCCAAAAAAGAAGGTAGCCAGTATTAGAGTAATCGAACATGCTGAGAATACTGAGGACACAGTTGAAAAACGGGGAGTGGGCACAGACAATGTTAGACAGTGCAGCAGAAATCAGTATAGCCCGCAAGATCCTGATGAGTCATCTGGAGACAGTGGACACGAATGAATACATTCAAGTAGAAACTGCCGACACCAGAGTTAGCAAACCTCATAAAATATACAAAATAACATTGCGTATAGAGGGTGATAAGACTAGGAAAATAAGGGGTCTATTTTGGGATAACCTCTCAAAAGGCTATGATATTCTGTTAGCTGAAAAAGATTGGCCACCAGAGTTTGTCAGGGAGTGCCCTCGTGGCGAAGAAATGATTATGCCTGCCTTCTCGAATCACATTCCGATTCCCAAAAAATATACATATGCAAGGAAATGGGCAGTAGCCCAGGCACCAGCATTATATAAAAATCATGTAGGATGGGATGAGGACTCTCCTCCTCACAAAATCCAGTTAAAAAGTCAACCAACTGCACAAAGGCAGTATCCCATTAAGCAAGAAGCTAAAAAACAAGTCAGGGAGATTTTAGATCAACTTGAATATCAGGGGTGATTGAAACATGCACCTCTCAAATGAACAATCCTTTGTTTCCTGTCTCCAAACCAGACAATTCATATCGTCTAGTTTTGGACTACAGACACCTTAACGCATGTTGCAAAACATTTGCAGTACAAAATTTGCATAGTGCTGCACTAATGAATAACATAGTTAGGAAAAAATATAAAACGACATTAGACATTTCTAATGGTTTCTTTTGTCAAAATATTGCACCAGCAGAAAGCAGGTATTTGACCGCTTTCTCCGTAATGGGGTCTCAGAAAAATGTCTGTAGGCTCCCACAGGGATTCAAGAACAGCCCAGGACTATTCTCAGCTAGAGTAACAGAGTTACTACAAATGTATGATGATGAGGCATTATCTTATGTCGATGACATCTATCTCACAGACGACGACTTGGATACTCACTTGAAAAGAGTGAACACCATTATACTTGGGTTCGCAGCAGAGGGTTACAAATTCAACTTTAAAAAGTCCTGAATTGCTCATCTGACAGTATTATTTTTAGGATACGAATTATCAAGTGAAGGAAAAAGCCTAGCGGACAACTTCTTAGAGAAGTCCGCTGTACTCCAAGCACCAAAGACGCTGAAGAATTTACAATCGATTCTAGGCTTCCTGAATTTTGGTAGAACTTACATTCTAAATTACGCAGAAAGGGTTAAACCTCTCTACGAACTAATTAAACCTGATTTTAAACCAATCACCTGGACTCAAAAACACACAGAAATTTTGAGATCACTGCAAACAGACATGTTAGCAAAAACAAAATTAGATACACGTGACAACACACGCAATCTTGTAATCCGAGTCATCCCAGGAAGATGCGGATTCACGTACCTGACTTCTAATGAGGGAGAAAAGGTACCGATTTCAATTAAATCTCACTTGTACACACAAGCAGAAAAAACATTCAGTCTCACAGAAAATACTGTGAAAGCAGTGCAGACTGCAATAGCTAATGAACGAGAACTAGCACATGGCAAAAGGATTAATATCCTCACAGCGGAATCCGCCTTCGAGGCGCTATTCAGCCCAGTAAACCTGCCTACAGTGTCACTGGATCCGAAATGGATACAGTGTGTAAATTCTCTTGAAGCGGAAGATGTGAAATACTATTTCGCCCCGCAATTCGAAAAACTGAATGATTTGACTTATGAAGAATATCCTCTGCCAATCGAACTTCTGCCTCTCCAACAGTACGCCTGTATAATCTATACAGATAGATTTATACAGCATTTCAACGTAGAGAACAAATCCTACGATGCAGCCTGTGCGATTGTTAAAGGTCGTTGGCTGTGGGGTAAATTCAGACCGAAAATAACAAAAACTGAATCAGTAAGAAACTGTTCGGCTCAGAGAGCTGAAATCAGATCTTTAAAGATGGCGCTCGAAAATGCAGAACGTGAATTCCCGACACTAATAGTGTGCGATTCGCATTTTTGCGTCAACTCTTACAATAATAAATTGCAGAGCTGGATTGAAAATGATTACAAAGATGACACAGGTGCCACAATCAAGCATAAAATGCTTTGGAAACAGGTAGTTCTTTTACAGAAAGAACTACAAAAGACTCACGTGATACACTCTCTGAGTCATCAACGTGATGGCGTTCACGTTGCAGGGAATTCATTGGCTAATACAGCCACAGCGGAACCAACTAAACCGGCTTCCGTAGCCACAAAAAAGCGTTCAGAAAAATACATAGACGGGGAAACCATGCTGGCAGTAAAAACGTCCGTAACAGGCGACTGTGCAGCACTACCCGTGAACTATCCACTCAATTATGCATACATAATCGATGCAAACTCCGTTCCTTTTGCTCGAATCCCTGGAGTGGGGGATAGGGTAATTCCAAACACGAACCGGAGGGTTTTCCTATTACAGGAAGCACCTATGGGGTTGGGTCTGAGACACCAAACAATCAGGGACTCTCTGAGAGAATTGCAATCAGAGTACTGGTGGCCGGAAATGAGTGAAGGAATTCATGATTTTGCTAAAAATTGTGAAGACTGCAACAGAGATCGCAGTGGAGAACCGGCCAGTGTAGTGTCAGGAACCCTAATAGAAAGCATAAGGCGATCTATCCGCGCAATCAAACAAGAGAAACGCGTCCCATTGTATATCATCAAGGCTAAACACACTTAAAAAATGTGGCCCCAGCGCTCGGCTGACGCCAGAACGGTTATAAAAGATCTGCGAGTCTTTATCGGCAGATACGCAATAGCCATGTTCCATTCTGACCAGGGTCCTGCTTTTAGCTCTCGAGCTTATAAGGAGGCCATGGCCAGCATGGGAGTTGGATTGCGGTATTCTTGTCCGTCACACCCCGAAGGGAACAGTGTGGTAGAAAGAAAAAACCGGGACATAAAGCAATCTATAACAGCGAAGGTATTAGGTTCGGGTGCTGGGTGGGTCAAACATTTAATAAGTGTCCAGTTAAGTCTAAACAACTTGCCAAGAAATTCTCTACAAGGTTTCAGCCCATACAAACTATTGTTCGGAACTAGAATGCGAATTCAGGACTTAGATAGTCAGGTATCAGTGGTAGAAGATAAGAAAACAGACTTTGACATCAAAGATCGTTTGGCTGTTTTACAGGACTTGAATGAAACAAGAAAATCCTTAAGCAACATAAAGTTAAAGCAACAGCCAGCTACCACTGACGAGGCACCACAAGCCCCAGCAAGGCCTGTCTGGATTCCAAAGATTGGGGATCTAGTCAGAGAAAAAATAGCGGTGAAGAAGGAATTTGGGCCTTCTTACAGAAAAGCAGTACCTGTCTTAGCAATCAACGGAACAAGATCAGTAGTACTACCGCCCCTTGCTGGTAAAAAGGAGAACAGAGTTGTATCAATCGACCTGGTAAAACCACAAGCATGTGGCCTATAATCAACAGTAGGCCAAGTGGACTCCCGAGAAACAACAGAATACCCAAATTTGCAACAATCCAAGAGGTTTAAACTGAAAGACTAATCACATTCGATAAGCCTGCAGTGCACAAAGAAGGACTATGCAATATTGCCATGGAACTCGTGCCTCTTGAAACACAGATTGAAACAGTTCGTCAAGAAACACCAGTCTACAATGATGTGGCATCAGAATGTGCTACCGAAAGACAAATTGAGAAAACAATTCCAACAATTGACAGAACTGCCTCTGGCTACTTCATCAACTTCGATAACTTTTCTGAAGATCTAAGCAACCCTGAAGTAACGCCAGAAACAAAGACTTTTAAAGAAAAAGCAACAGAACTCTTTCATCAAATCAAAGAAGTATATCTGGATGCACCATTAATTGAGCATTAGATTATTTCGGGGGTATTTATACTCCTACAATGCCTAATTTTAGTTTTAATTTTAGGAAAGTTTATTACAGTACAATGGACACAGCAAGCCAGAACATCAACTTAGTCCTCAAACCACACAGATCATCCCACGTGAAGAAAAGAGAACTGTCAACAGTAAATGTCACAGCCATTCCAATACCCGGCGGGGTAGTATGGGAGAAAACTGACTATGAAGTATATGGTCCGGTCGAGATCCTGAAGTATCCTCATCAATTCAAGGTTTCCTTAAGTGACTTTGTAAAACCAAGTACATTCTCTGATGATTGGGACTTTGAAAGTATTAATAATATGATGTCTGATTCAATAATGTCAGCTAGATTCACAGATCATGATTATTTACAAGGTTCATCTAATTATGAGCAGATGTTCTGCTACACACACTATGGTGATCATTACTTGCATAAATCTGCACAACCTAGAGATGTTTTTAAGTATAACCAATGGGAACATTGTGCTACACCACCGAAAAGCAGTTCTAAAACATTCTATGAGAAATTCAAGTACTTCTCAGGGTTTAACACCAGTGATGCAGAAACGTTTTATTATAAACTGTTAGATTAAACAGGATTGAAAACAATGCTTTTTTTTTTTTTTAATTTTTATTAGCATCATGAGTAACATCAACTACATATATATACAATGTCAGATAACTCATATAAGATACGGCATCAATCAAAAACAATACTGAAAATCAATATTTCTGTTAAATCGTTAAGACATAATTACTCCCCAAATTTCCTGTATCTTCCGTTTTTGCCTCAGTCCCTTAGTCATCGCTAAAGAGTTTTCCATATTATAAATGTCTTTAACCAAAAGCCACCATTCCATGACCGTGGGGGGATGACTTTGTATCCAGGCCCTGGCAATAGTTAATCTGGCACATGTAAAAAGTATATTCATCAGATCCCGAGAATTATTGTTTACCCCAACAACTCCAATCAAAATATCCAATTGCGTGAGTATAATTGGCCTAGCCAATTTAGTCGAGATAACACCAGCTACATCCTTCCAGAAAATGAATAGCTCGGGGCATGAAAAAAACATATGAACAATATTTGCCCCCTTGAGTGCACATTTAGGACATTTTGTACGATCATTCGAATCGTTCAATTCATTATTAGAAGCCCATTTTAGAATCCTGTCTGGCGAGTAATACAGTTGAAACACAGTTTTAAACAACTGTAGTTTCAGACTAGATGATTGAACTGCATTATTTAGGCTATTTAGTGAGGAGGTTATTAAGTCTGGTGTTACATTCACATCCAACTTTGTACTCCACTTTGCTGCCACCTTACTAATATCGTCCTTATGTAAGATAGAGAATGTCTTATAACCACACCTGATCAGTGCCTTGTCAGAATCCCTATACATACAACTCCAGATTTCGGATTCAGATATACTATCAAGGCCTGTTCTACGGGTAATATAATCCTTGATCTGATTATATTTAAACCAAGCCCTTTCTGGTAATTTATACATCATCTTTAGCTTTTCAAAATTAGAAAATCCAGTATGGTCATACAAATCTCCCAAATTATTTATGCCATTATCCGAGAACATAAAAGTAGCTGGATCGTGAAAGACACCTGGTAACCCTGGATTGTACCAGAGTGGTGTTTTGGCGTGAAATAGGGAGATGTTATTCCTAACAAGGATGGATCGCCAGATATTTACTGTGTCTCGAATCGTCTTGAACCGTACTCGTTTAAAGTAATTGGGGTCATTGAATCTGTACAGAAACATAGTAGCATCATCCCCTAATGTGAATTTGTGAAAGTAAAGACATTTGTCAGGAATAAGTAGGCTGCGAAAGCGAGTTAAAAAAGCAGCCCAATAATATAATTTAAAGTCTGGTAACCCAAGTCCACCTTGGTCATAGGGGAGTTTAAGCAGGGATATCGCCCGTCGTGCTTTCTTATACCCCCATATGAAGCTGCTGATGATACCCTCCAGTCTGCTAAAGTAAGTGTTACATACTCTTAAGGGTATAGACCGGAAAAGATATAGAAATCTAGGTAAGATCTTCATTTTGATTAAGTTTATTCGCCCCAAGATCCCCATCGGAAGTTTGTGCCATTTCTTAAGAAGAAGAGAAGTTTCTTTTAATAAAGGTTCATAGTTGAGTGCAATTATTGAATCAAGATTAGAAGATATTTTTGCCCCAAGATATGTTGCCACATTACATATTCCATCTATTGGTGTTAGTGAAGTAAAATTTGTAATTATTTGTGTTTTGCTGATATTTAACCTATACCCTGATGCCATACCATATTTATCTGCTTCGATACCTATACCTGATATCGCTTCAGGGACATTTGTAGAAAAAACCGCTACATCATCTGCATAAGCAGTTATTTTTAGTGCATTAAGGCCATTTTTGAACGGTACAATCATCTCTTGTTTGTGTAATGCAATCAAGAAGGGTTCTATTACTAGAGCAAATAACAAAGGAGACAAAGGGCACCCTTGTCGAGTGCCGCGTTCAATTGGAAAGATAGGTGAGCATAGTCCTGAGTAGCATACTTTACCCCTTGGTTGATCATAAAGGGATTTAACCCATTTCAGGTACTGACCTTTTATGCCAAATGCAACCAAAGCTGCCCAGAGGAAGTCCCACCCCACGCGATCAAATGCCTTTTCCGCGTCTAAAAGGATCATTCCGAGTGGGGTGGGACACGTCCTAGCGATATCAAATGCCGATATAGCAGTATTAATGTGAGCAGTAGTATCCCGTTTGGGGATAAACCCATGTTGAAATGGTGAAACCATCTGTGGCATTAGTAACGCAAGCCTTGTTGCTAGTATTTTTGCAAATATCTTTGCATCAGCATTAATTAGTGATATAGGTCTATAAGACCCTCTCTCTTGTGGGGGTTTCCCCTTCTTAAGAAAAAATATAATTTGAGTGCGATTCCAGGATTTTGGAGCTTGTTCGCCTTTACCAATAGCTTTGATAACCATAATCAGGAGAGGGATTAATTCTTCCATGCATTTTTTATAAAGTTCTATGGGGATTGAATCTTCGCCTGCAGCTTTTCCAAGTGCTAAGGAGTTAATAGCTGCCTGTATTTCTCCTACTGTTATATCTGCTTCTAAGTGATCAGCTTGCTCATCCTCTATATTCTGTACAACATTTTCTGTCAGATAGACTTTTATATTATCTCCTGTTGGAATTGTTTCAGGCGTATATAACTCTTGATAGTATGTGGCAAACTGATGTAAAATTGATTTAGAATCTTGATGTAACTGTCCGTCGTCACCTTTTATTTCCTTGATCAGCATTTGCGCTCGATCTTCCGCCACTTTATATGCCAGAATTTTTCCTATCCTCTCCCCACTTTCATATTGATTCAGCCTATACTTAGCTAATTTAGAAATGCTTTTCTCCCTAAAAATATTTTTCAAAACTAATCTTGATTCCATCAGTTTTGAATTTAAATCTTCGATTTCTTTTGCCCTTCTAGTGGTAGAATTAGCTAGCATCTTAGATAGCCTCTCTTCGATATTAAATATATCATCTAGTAATTTTTTATTTTGAACCCTGTTGATTTTATTTTGCTGCCAAACAAACTGTTGTGTGAATCCACGGATGCTGGCCTTACATGCATCCCATACCATCAGAGGAGATGTAGAAGACCCATTGATATCGATAAAATCTTTTATGTGTCCTTTCAACAAACTCACAAACTTAGCCTCAGAGAAAAGATATCGGGGAAAGGAGAAGGGCCTAGGTGGATGCTTGTCCGTTTCAATTTCTATTATGAATGAAAGCGGGTTATGGTCCGATGTCACCCTAGGGCATATTGACATTTTACTAGTTGACAATATAGAGTTAGAGGCAAAAACCATATCGATGCGTGAGCAGAGTTTATGGGCGGATGAATAATAAGTATACCCTGTTAAGTGTGGGTGAAGATACCTCCAAGCATCTTTGATTGCATGTATATTAGCCAAATCTAAGATGGCAGCCCTCGTCTTACGCATCCTTTGCATCACACCCTTTCTGGTTGTGTCCATATTATAATCCATAACACAATTAAATCACCCATCACTATACGTTCCCCTTCCCAAGTAAGTAACTCCATATTGACCTGATCAATTATTCTTGGTTCGTCCTGATTTGAAGCATAAACCCCACAAATTATATATTGGAGACCTTCCAAAGTCACTTGTACCATGGCCCACCTGCCCGCTTTATCCGTCATTTTTTTGTTAACTTCTATTTTAAACTGTTTATGCTTCAGTATGGCCACACCTCGAATTGAGGCATTGAAGTCTGTGCAGACCAAAAGATCATAGCCTAACTGATTCAATAAGCGTCTATCCTTATATGCAATATGAGTCTCAGTTATAACTACTATCTGTGGGTTATGTATCCTGAGTTCTTCATATACTAGTCTCCTCTTAGTCCGATTATTTAGACCAGCCACGTTCCAAACTAGAAGTTTTAATTGATACATTTAATTGGTGTTATTATTAAAAATTCTGACAAGGCTTCTACCCCAAAAAAAACATAGCATTTTTGCAAACCATATAAGCTTCTCTTAGCCAAAAGAACATAGATATATTTATACTCATGATGCATTTTTTTATTTTTTCCCCCTCCCCCATTTCCCACCCAGTGGCTACCTTCTGGTCCCCCCATTCGGTTGACTGCCGTTCCCTTGGCAGTCGGTGAGCGGATAAAACACTGTTAGGGTCCAGGCATTCAACACTAATTGTAGCAATACAAAAGCAACACAAAAAGTAAAAGGAAGAAACCCGTGCTACCCAATGCTCGTTCATAGGAGCAATCGCTTGGTTACCATATAAACTTTTAAAGCTAACCAAAATATAACTGAAGAATCAACAAAACCGTATGCGCTGAGCATTAGACACAACTTAGTTGTTAGCCTAATCATTTCCCCTGTCGCCAGGAAGCAATAGCATTTTCAACCTCATTTACTTCCAAAAAGAAATAAGATCGGCCGTTTTTAATCACTTTCAGCTTTGCAGGTTCCTGCAGATAAGCTTGATGTCCGAGTTCTTTAATCGGATCGACGAATTGCTTCAATTTCCATCGTCTTTCTAGCGAGAGTTTGCTTAGGTCAGATCTCACAAAAAAAATAACAGAATCAATGGTGACTGGAGTGTTAGGCCGTGCTTTTAGGGAAATAGCTTGTCGGAGCAGGTAGTTACCTATATAAATCAAAATCGGTCGTGGGAATTTACCACTCTTATCTTTTTGAAATAGGGGTAAGCGATGAGCCCGCTGGATCTGAGAGTCCCAGTCCCAGTCTGAAAGATCGGGAAATGCCTTTTGAAATAGTTGGGTAATATATGCTCTCGGGTCCGCCCCCTCCGTTCCTTCAGCAATACCAAAAACACGGAGATTCTGTCTTCTCTGTCTATTTTCTAAGTCTTCCAGTTTATTTTGCATCTGCAGTAATTGAGAGTCATGTTTATTCACCGCTATCTCAGAGCGCTGTGATTTCTCCTCTGTCACCACCACTCTTTGCTGTAGTTCCTCTATATCTTGAGATACTGACCCCAATTTGCACGTCATCTCTTGCAAAGAGGTTTGAGTTCTGTTATTATCCTCCCTCATTTGCTGATAGTGATTTTTAGCTTCTTGTTTCTGTTCGTGTAGGAGTTGTAATATTGTCTGAAAAGAAGCAGACACCTCCCCTTGTGGAACCCATTCTGTTGGCACGCTAGATAAAGAAGATGCGATATTTTCCGTATATATTTCTTGTATAACCTCTTCTGTCGGAGTAATTAATGCCTCACTTGTAGACCCAATTGGAGTATCAGGCAAATCTTGAGTTAGGTCTTGGGTTATACTGCCACTACTGTTGTTATTGCTTTTGCTACTGCTGCAGCTATTTGACAAAGAAGCGGAGTTGTCTTCCGCAAGTATCGTATTAGGTACTGAGGGTACTGAGGTTACTGAAGGTACTGAGGGTACTAAAGGGTGTGGCTGATCCAATAAACTTTCCCCCAAAGACTCTGCTGATTCCTTATTCAAGCCAGATTTGTCATAACTATCGGTCTTTGCTTTTGTCACCTTTGTTACATTAGAGATAATAGTCTGAGTAGGGCTGAGTGGTACAGTAATCTGGTTTAGGTCTTTGGAGATAGTATTTAGATCGCTGGGGCTGTTGCCAGACAATCTCATTGCCATAGATTTTACACCACCCTTGGCCTGTACCCATTGTCTAATTGGGCTGTTCTCAGCAATCATTTTCATAACATTTGTTTTGGATTTGCTTATGATTTTAGTAGCTTTATTCTTGTTTTTGCCCTTTAATTTCTTTGTGGTGAGTGTTTTATTTTTGTCTTTGGTCACTTTTAACATTGTATTGCTTCCTATATCGTTAAGATCCAGGTATTCTTCATCTGTCTCAGCGATATCTGTATTGTCAGTGTTTTCTGCACCCTCACTTTCTACCGTGCCCTCAGCGCTCCCCTTGTCTGCAGGCATGCTGGTCAGGTTGGTTATTTCAATGTGAGGGGCGCTCATATTAGTATCAATATCAAAATTAGTCACTTTATTCAAAAGTTCTGAAGGTTCAGTGTCTTCTTTGGCTAGAGTAATAGACAGATTATTTAACTCTCCCTCTGCGCCAGCCAGCTCAGTAGTGTCTGATGTAGATAGCTGTTAGACGGACCGGGAGGGTCGGCCGAGGACAAGGGGAGAGGTCTCCGGGGAGAGCCGTCTCCAGCGATCGTACAGACAAGTAACTTCCCCCCCCACAGACGGACACCACACCAGGAGAAGGTTCAACGATACTTTATCAGCAATTCTTTAGGTACGGTAAAATTATACAAGGAGGTCTGGACTCAGGGGTCCCCTCGATTCTGGTCTCTGGATTGGGAAAAGGGTAGCGGGACAGTCTTGTTACCAATAGATGAAAATAGCTCTCAATCCTCGAGCTCGGCGTTCTAGATGATCGGGCCGCGGCGGAGCCAGGCAGGTCCCGAGATGGATGAAGGAAGCGACGGTCCGCGGCGGAGCCAGCAGGTCCCGATGAAGATGGTGGTTACAAACGGTCCGCGGCCACGCCAGCAGGTCCCGACGACGATGAAGGTTACGAAGGTTGCGGCAGCGCCAGCAGGCAGGACGATGTTTCGCAAGGCAGGGCTACGGCAGCGCCAGTAGTCCGTCAAGGAGGAGTTCTTCACTGCGTCTCTCGACTCCAGGATACAACTGCCTTCCTGCTCTGGAGCTGCCCCAGTTATAGGGCTGGTGCCCTTTGATGTCCGGACCCTCGCACTTGGAGGTTGGGGGGTCCGGGATGAAGGGGTCCAGACACCCAGCAGGGGGGTGGAGCCAGCGCCCGGGGAGGTTGTGGCGAGCGGCACCTGGCGAGGGAGAACCATCGACACCTCTTTCTCCCATTGACCTGCCAAGTAGTCCGCTCACCTCCTGGGTGGATGGTGGTGCCGGGATGTCTGAGGCCTGGCCAGGCCCAGGGTTGGGGTCGACCGGGGGCCACGCGGCCTCGTGGCGGAGTGTCCAAGATGGCGCCCGGGCTGGGCGCGCGGGCCAGTAATGGATCGGGCCCACGAGGTCGATATGTTCAGAGGCAAGGGTCCCGGAGGGGACGGAAAACGTGAAGTGGTGGTGTGTGACACTTGAGGGACCGGGCTCGGGCCTGGTCGGGCAGAGGGGGAGCGGCCCTTCACGTGGCCTGTCCAACATGCGTCCCCCCCAGCTGAAGGCGGGGAGAGTCACCCATCCTCTTGGGGACTCTCCTCGTCGAGGCGGAAAAACCGGGACAGGCCATCTGCGTTGGCGTGATCTGGCCCAGGCCGGTGTTCAACAGTGAAGTCCATCCCTTGTAGGGAGATGGACCAACGTAGTAGTTTTGGGTTTTCCCCCCGCATCTGCATCAGCCACTGCAGGGGTCGATGGTCGGTCTGCACCCGGAAGTGTGTGCCAAAGAGGTAGGGCCGGAGCTTTTTGAGGGCCCATACCACGGCGAAGGCCTCCCTCTCGATGGTGCTCCAGCGTTGTTCTCGAGGTAGGAGTCGCCTGCTGATGAAGGCCACTGGCTGATCAAGGCCTTCGTTGTTCAATTGAGACAGGACCGCCCCAATGCCGTGGTCGGAGGCATCTGTCTGGACGACGAACTCCCGGCTGTAGTCGGGGGCCTGGAGCACAGGGGCGGAGCACATGGCGGCCTTCAGTTGTTCGAAGGCTGTTTGACAATCTGGGGTCCAGTTGACCTTCTTGGGTTGATTTTTGGACGTGAGCTCTGTGAGGGGCCCCACTATGGTACCATAGTCTTTCACGAACCGTCTGTAATAGCCCGTGAGTCCCAAAAAGGCGCGGACCTCGGTCTGGGTGATGGGGGGCTGCCAGGACTGGATGGCGGCAATCTTGAGCTGCAGAGGGGCCACCAGGCCGCTTCCCACCTGGTGTCCGAGGTAGGTTACGGACCCCTGACCAATTTGGCATTTGCTGGCCTTGATCGTGAGGCCAGCTTGCTGAAGGGCCTGTAGCACCGCTCGGAGGTGGTGGAGGTGGTCGGACCAGTGGTGGCTGTACACAGCGATGTCGTCTAGGTAGGCGGCGCTGAATCCTTCGAGCCCGGCCAAGACCTGGTTGACTAGCCGCTGAAATGTTGCGGGGGCATTCTTCATGCCGAAGGGCATGACCTTGAAATGGTAATGGCCATCAGGAGTGGAAAATGCAGATCGTTCTTGGGCCCGGGGTGTGAGGCCGATCTGCCAGTAGCCCGCCGTCAAGTCGAAAATGCTGAGGTAGCGGGCAGCTCCCATGCGGTCGATTAGTTCATCCGCCCGGGGGATGGGATGTGCGTCTGTTCTGGTGACCGCATTCAAGCCCCGGTAGTCGACGCAGAACCGGAGTTCCGGTGTGGTGCCGGGAGCGGCTGCTTTGGGGACCAGTACTACTGGGCTGGCCCAGGGGCTGTCTGAGGGCTCAATGACCCCGAGGGTGAGCATTTTGGTTACTTCTTCCTGGATGCAAGCCCGTACCCGATCTGGTACGCGGTAGGCCCGGTGGCGGATAGGGGGGCTGTCCCCCGTGTCCACGTCGTGCACACACCAGGAAGTGACACCTGGGGTGAGGGAAAACAGGTCGGCGAACTGCAACAGAAGGTCTCGACATTCCTGGCGTTGGTCCAGGGTGAGGGCTCCCGAGAGCCGGACCCCATCCACGGAGCCATCTTTCTCCCGAGTCCGTAGGAGGTCAGGAAGGGGTTCGGAGTCCTCTTCGGCTCCATTGTCTGTGGCCATCAGGAGGCTGAGTTCTGAACGCACGAAGTGGGGTTTCAGCCTATTAGCGTGGAGGACTCGGAGGGGGTTCCGTGAAGATTCCATGTCGATGAGATAGGTGACAGGACCCTTACGCTCGACTACTTTGAAGGGCCCCGTCCACTTGTCTTGCAGGGCGCAGGGCTCGGTGGGGGACATCACCCATACCTGTTGTCCGGGTTCAAATTCGATGGAGGAGGCATTTTGGTCATACCACTTTTTCATGTCCTCTTGACTGGCCTCCAAGTTTGCTTTTGCCAGCTCTCTGAACTGTCGGGTCTGGTTGCGGAGGGTTAGGAGGTATTTGAAGACATCTGGGGGGTTCTTTAGAGGGGGCATTTCCCAGCCTTCCTTGACTAGACTGAGAGGCCCCCGTACGGGGTGTCCATACAATAACTCAAACGGGCTGAAGCCGAGGGACTTCTGGGGGACCTCTCGATATGCGAAGAGGAGGCACGGCAGCAGCACATCCCACTGGCGACGGAGGGGCTCTTCCAACCCCCCAATCATCCCTTTGAGCGTGCGGTTAAACCGCTCAACGAGTCCGTTTCCTTGAGGGTGATAGGGGGTCGTGAATCGGTAGGTGACCCCACACTGTTGCCAGAGGGACTTCATATATTTGGAAATAAAGTTTGTGCCCCTGTCGCTGACGACTTCTCTGGGGAAGCCCACACGGGAGAAGATCCCCATCCGGGCCCGGCCGACCACCGGGGCTGTCACAGTTCGCAGGGGAACAGCCTCGGGGTAGCGGGTGGCGTGGTCCACTAGTACCAGGATGAACCGATGTCCTTGTTTTGTACGGGGGTCCAGGGGCCCCACAATGTCTATCCCGACCCTCTCGAACGGGGTGGTGACCACGGGAAATGGTTGCAGGGGGGCCTTTAGTTTGCGGCCGCTCTTTCCACTGGCTTGGCACGTGGGGCACGATCGGCAATGCTGGAGTACATCATTTCTCATTTTGGGCCAGAAGAAGTGGGTTACTAGGCGGCTGTAGGTTTTATCCTGACCCAGGTGTCCAGCCAGGGGGACATCGTGGGCCAGGTTTAGCAAGAAGTCTCTAAAACGGAGGGGCACCACTAGCACTCGGCTGGCCCCCAACTCCGCGATCCTTTGTTCACTGTATAGCAGATCATTGTCCCAGTAGATCCAATGTGTTCCGGAGGTATCTCCTGCGCTCTGGGCGAGGGCTTGTTGGCGGAGTCCCTCGAGGGAGGGACAGGTCTTTTGCTCTTGGCGAAACTGTTCCTGTGTGGGTCCCCCCTCTTGATGCCACTGGTCGAGGCCAGCGAGGTCCGGAGGTTGAGCTGGTTCTGGGGGGACGGCACGGTCGGTGTCTTCGACTGGGGCGACCGGGGGAGGAGGCGCCGGCCATTCGGGTTCCTCTTGTCGGGGATTGGCACGGGCGGCCATGGACCGGGTGGTGACGCACGCCCAGTCCGGGACGCCCAACATCCCCAGGTGTTCTCTTCGTTCTACGGCTGCCCAGGGAGAGCTTTCAAGGTAATTCCCCAGGAGACAGTCTACGGGAGCATCATCTCGGACCGTTACTTTCAACATGCCGGAGACCCCTCCCCATTCGAAAGGGACGCAGGCCATCCGACACAGACTTTCCGAGTTATCGGCTGAACGGACAGGGCAGAGAATGTTTGGTATGAACTGTTCTGGGGTCACCAGGTGACAGCGGACGGCTGTTACACTGGCCCCGGTGTCACGGAGGGCCTCGGCCTGGCGTCCATTGATGCTCACCCATTGGCTGTACTTCCGGGTGTTAGCGGGTAGGGGGACCCGCGGGACCATGTCTTTCCCCCCTAAGCATGCTAAAGTCATGGCGGCTGGCTCCCATTCTTGATGCTCTTGTTCGTATTCTTCCTGCTCCTCGGAGATCTGTTCTTCCCCTAGGGCAGCAGCGGCCACTTGGCGGGGTCTTGGGCTCTGGTACTGCGGGCAATTTGGGTCGTTTGCATAGTGGCCGACTCGTTGGCATCGGTGACACGTGACATTGGCTCTGTATCCCGGTCGCGCCGGGGTGCTGCCCCGGTTGGCCGGGGGGGTGGTGCTGGTAGCGGGGGCGACCGGAGCGTTGTCTCTTCCTCGCCCTTGGCCCCCCCTCCTCCTCGGGGACGGTGCTGACCGTTGTTGTTCCGGTTCTGTTCATAGGACCCATTTCGGCCCACTCTGGTGATTTCCCACCGGTCAGCCTCGGCTGCAAGCTGCCGTGGATCAGTCAATTTGCTGTCGAGGAGGTGCTGCCTGAGCTCAATGAAGCAATTGTTTGATAGATGCTCCCACACCATGAGGTTGAAGAGTTGTTCGTACGTTGTGACATTGCTTCCTTTGATCCAGCCCTCGAAGGCTCGGCTAAAGTAGTTCACGTAGTCCACCCAAGTTGTACCCGGGATGCGGGTGCAGTCTCGGAACCTCTGACGGTACATCTCGGGTGTGAGCCCATAGCGGGTGAGGAGGGCAGCTTTCATGTGGTCATAGGAGGTCATCTGATGGTCCGGGAGCTGTAGCAGGGCACGCGGCCCTCATTGAGGAATCTCCCCCATAGACCGGCTCCCCAATCGCTTCGATCGATCCGGTGGGCGGTCATAGCGATTTCGTAGGCCTTGAACCATTGCTGGATGTCGTCCTCTCGGAAGTATTCTCGAACGACATCCTTGGGGATGTGTACCTTTTTCTCTGTTGCCCCTGGGTCGCGGGGTTGCTCGGGCACCCCTAATTCTCTGTTCTGCTTGCGTAAGTCTATCTCAGCTAGTTTGCGCTCGTGTTCATACGCCAGCCTCTTTTCCTCGAGCTCCCTTTGTCTCTGTTTTTCCTCTCTTTCTTCGCGGAGACGCAGGTGCTCTAAGCTTATTTTTTGTTCGGCCAGTTTAAGTTCAACATCCATTTTGAGCCGGGCCATTTCTAGTTCATGTAGTCGTGTTCTTTCTCGTTCCTGGATCTCGTCTTGCGAGAGACCCGTTCTTTGCTCCTCGGGGGCCGTGGTGTTTTTTCCTACTGCTGCGATGTTTTGGTCGGTGGTTCCTACGGCCCCGGTTTCTGCCCAGGACTCTAGGGCATGCTTGAAATCGTCTTTGGTACTTAGACCGGTGGTAGCGATACCTAGTTCGATGCAGAATTGTTTTAGTTCACGATGGCTGTACTCGTCCAATTTCTCCATTTGAAATTTCTCGGTGGATCCGCTTTCTTTGGTTGTCATTGTGATTTTGTCGTGGGGTGAGCTACTCTCTGTACGATTATGCGGTGATTCGGATCGCGCCGCTGGCCACCAATGTTAGACGGACCGGGAGGGTCGGCCGAGGACAAGGGGAGAGGTCTCCGGGGAGAGCCGTCTCCAGCGATCGTACAGACAAGTAACTTCCCCCCCCACAGACGGACACCACACCAGGAGAAGGTTCAACGATACTTTATCAGCAATTCTTTAGGTACGGTAAAATTATACAAGGAGGTCTGGACTCAGGGGTCCCCTCGATTCTGGTCTCTGGATTGGGAAAAGGGTAGCGGGACAGTCTTGTTACCAATAGATGAAAATAGCTCTCAATCCTCGAGCTCGGCGTTCTAGATGATCGGGCCGCGGCGAAGCCAGGCAGGTCCCGAGATGGATGAAGGAAGCGACGGTCCGCGGCGGAGCCAGCAGGTCCCGATGAAGATGGTGGTTACAAACGGTCCGCGGCCACGCCAGCAGGTCCCGACGACGATGAAGGTTACGAAGGTTGCGGCAGCGCCAGCAGGCAGGACGATGTTTCGCAAGGCAGGGCTACGGCAGCGCCAGTAGTCCGTCAAGGATGAGTTCTTCACTGCGTCTCTCGACTCCAGGATACAACTGCCTTCCTGCTCTGGAGCTGCCCCAGTTATAGGGCTGGTGCCCTTTGATGTCCGGACCCTCGCACTTGGAGGTTGGGGGGTCCGGGATGAAGGGGTCCAGACACCCAGCAGGGGGGTGGAGCCAGCGCCCGGGGAGGTTGTGGCGAGCGGCACCTGGCGAGGGAGAACCATCGACACCTCTTTCTCCCATTGACCTGCCAAGTAGTCCGCTCACCTCCTGGGTGGATGGTGGTGCCGGGATGTCTGAGGCCTGGCCAGGCCCAGGGTTGGGGTCGACCGGGGGCCACGCGGCCTCGTGGCGGAGTGTCCAAGATGGCGCCCGGGCTGGGCGCGCGGGCCAGTAATGGATCGGGCCCACGAGGTCGATATGTTCAGAGGCAAGGGTCCCGGAGGGGACGGAAAACGTGAAGTGGTGGTGTGTGACACTTGAGGGACCGGGCTCGGGCCTGGTCGGGCAGAGGGGGAGCGGCCCTTCACGTGGCCTGTCCAACAATAGCATAGTTACATTACTTAAAGCATCATCATTCTGTGCTGCAGCACTACTTTGAAGAGAGTTCTCAGACTCCTCTGTTCTCATTTGAGCGCCCTCGATTACTAATGGATTCTTTGCTGTGTTATCAGCGGCGCTATCTGCTGCATAACTTTTCTTTTGAGTTGGGTTTTTCTCCCCAAGTTTACCTGAGTGCAATTGTTCTGAATCTAAGGCTGCATCCATCGCGTTATTAATACAAGAGGGTTTCTTACTTGTTGTAGGTTCATTTGTGGCCACAATTGAGACTAGCAGGGGGGCCGTCGCTCTCCCGCTAGCAGCTGTTGTGCGGGTTGTGCGCGTGGGTGGTTTCGGCGCCATCCCGCTGTTGCTCCCGCTGCCGCTCGTCTCCTCTGGCTGTGCTGTTGCCGGTGTTGCGGGGGAACGCAGGCCAAACCAATTGAATACCGTTAGTCTCGGTCTCGTCCACCTCGTCCACCTCGTCAGAATCAACCAGCTCGGCCAGCCACTCAAGGGTTCCTGACTTGATGAAGCGGCAGGTTTCTTTGCGCTAGCAGCCCGCAGCCGACTCCGGATACGATTGCCGATCAGCCGCAACATTCAGAGTGCTCCTCTGTCCTTACGGTTCAAGTAAGTCTTCAGTCTGGCTTTTTCCTCACAAGGCATATGACTCGAAAAAAGCAGTGTATGCTTGCAGCTTCGCCACTCCAATATTACGTTGCTGTTGCTGTTTCAGACCAATTGCTTAGTATCCGCCTGGACCCGTTTCAGTGTTCACCACTCCGGCGGTGTCAATCCGCCATCTTGGACCCTGGGCCTAAAGGCAGAATACTATTGTGTAGTACTCATCTCCGGCATGGATTGAAAACAATACTGACAAATACTAAATTGATATATTCAGAAGCATTTTATGAAAAAATGATGACATTTGTTTTTGATTATTGGAAAAATAACATTGAATCAAAAACCATCTGGGGTACAAAAGATTGGCAGGTACAAGGCCTAGAAGCATTATTTCGAGCCTGCATGATCCCAGAGCAAATATTGTTCTTAAATGAAACAATTCAACAAACAACTTGTCTTGGCCTAGCTAAGATCAAAGACCTTAACAAACCGTCTATTCCAAAGCCAATACCTGAAAATGCAACTACAGATATTGAAATAGACGTATCCAAAATTTTACATTTAAACAGAACACATCCTGATTGGAAAAAGTGGTTAATCTGGCCTACTGACACAAACAACTGTCAAGATAGATTCCTGAATAAAACACAGGGGTTAAAAATGTCCAGACCAGACCCTAGATACTCCCAGAGACAACATCCAGGGATAGTAACAACATACAGTGTAGGGAAGCTGTGCCTTGAATGGCTAGAATCATCCACACTGGCTGAAATTAAGCAACACTTGTCTTTACTAAAAGATGGTGCTGATTTGCGCGATTTCATTTTGGGACCACGCAAACACCGTCAAAAGCGTTTCATAGCGACCAGCATCTATGCGGTATACAACGAGGCTTGGAAAGTCACACAAATTGAAACAGCAGAAAAAATACGAGAAATTGATCGTATTAATTTGGAATAATCACTTTCTGTAGTGGACCATGGGTTAATGACTCTGTCCTCCAGAATATATTCACTGGAAAGTATTGTATCATCTGCCATTGATATAATAGACAAAGACTTGCTAATGTTACAGCATGGCCAGTCACAATTACGTTCTATTGTACAGTTAGGCTGGACGCTGCAAAATCTTCGTTCAGGCTATGTGCCTTGGCGTGTAATCAACACAACGTCATTGTTTTCCATCTTTAACCTTACTGATAAACAAATCAGCTTGGCACAGAAAGGAGCAGACTATACAATCCTGAGCATCGAAAAACTTGAGAGATTACCTTTGACAATGTCAGAAAGTCCTGTCATTGAATGGATAATACACGGGATTATCACGATTCCGATAACATTTTTCCGATTTAAAAATTGCCTTGAATACATACCTACTGGCCAGTATGAACGATTGGGTAAAGGATACATTAAGTCAACATGGAAATTACCATACACACACACATGCTATAGTGACAGCAACAAAAATGTATTTCTTAGTGGTGAAAACTGTAAACGTTCACTAAGCGGTATACTTTTGTGCCAGGGTATTAATTTACACGGAGCCTGTGAAGGTAATTCTAATAACCTTTCATGCCACCAACATGTCACACCTGCAACGCAGATAGAGCCTTTCTTTATGCAACTCGCAAATGAGAGTTACATTCTAATAACGGATCACAGCTGTTGTGGCCTTTTGCCAGGAAAAGCCTATCTCGTAATCGTAACATCCATGGTCAAATGCTGTATGCAAGCATTGTTCCCGAGCAGCCCTGGAGACATAGAGACTCCCATTTGGCCTCGTTTGAATTTCTCTTCTATACGAATTGATACTTTAAGCAGAATGAAGTCTGTGCTTTTGCAGACAACAGTGCCCATAACGTCATCAAAAGAGACGTATGATCTCCTAGTTGCAAGGACGGCTACGGAGATACATGACCTTTTATCAACAAATTGCCCCGTGCATTTCGTAGAAATGCTTAGCCAAATTCTTAACATGTCTAGTGCCATAGGCATCCCAGGCGTATTTAAGACCATTTTTACGGGTCTATTATCACCATTTGAAGCAATTCTGGGCATCATTCCCAATTTTGTCCATTCGGTCTTTGGCGGCATACCCCTACTTTTGGGACTTGTAGCAGGCATTTTATTTTTGACCCTCCTGCTCCGATATGGCAAGCCAAAGCTCAGACATGACTCCGGCAGGAATGGAAGAAACAATCCTAGCAGTGCGCTACTGGGACAGAATAACTAGAGTCCTTGGATTGGCCAGGCTGAGAGATCTAAACATGACCTGGTTCCTTTCATTCAGACCTATATGGCAATCCTGCATCTTACCTGTACTTCGATGTATGCTATGCGGAGATGAGTGCGTGTTGGACATCTGTCTTGCACTTCCATCAGCAGTACCAATGGATATCGATACTTTGCTCAGTCCGATAACGGCTCACGCATTGTGTTGTCCCCAGCGGCTACCAATCCTGATGACGGCATTCGTTGAGACTCCTGTGCTACGACTAGGTAGTAACAGTGGAGCGAGTGACAAAAGCAACATCACCCAGGTACGACCATCTGTGAGCATTGCTGATCCAGACTTTGATGATAGCAATCATTCTCACACCTGCCAAGTTACAGCACTATCGAACTTGGTCGAACTGTCACCTGATTTTGTAGACCAATTTTTTGAGAGCCTGTCTGATATGATGTTCTCCCTTGAACAGAAACAATAACTTTTGAAAAGCATTCCAACACACAGCGTTCCCATGAACTCTGAATTCGGCCTTCAGTTTTGATCAACAAAAACTGCTAAAAAGCGTTGGAAGACTATTCCCCCGTTCACCAACAATTTTTTTTTAATTGAACACTTTTTGAAAATATTTACCTTCTTTGCTTAAAGTAGAACTATTCATAAAGAACAGAAGCTTCTATTTTTAGGTAAATCTAGAGACATAATAACTTTACATCAGCCTCTAGCACATTTTACAGAAATGCATTTATATGTGATGAAATTATCTCGCCCTTCTTTTCTGTATTAAGAGATATTTCATGTGTAATTTTTTCGCAAAATCGTTCATTTAATACATATGCTATTATTTTTTAATGATTCCTATGCTTTAAAGACGTACAGTACCTATATTTTCACGTATTTCAAATACGCCTATTTCAAATGCGAATATGTATTTTGGGGTGGGCAATGTTACTCATGCATCTTATTGCTTTCGTTTTAGTAATTTGATGGGCATAAATTCGTGGAGTGGGTGTCGCGTTCTAATCTAGGACCCAGATCGATACTGTGACCTTATGCCCCTATACGGCTATAATCCATTTATTCCCCTATACTGGCATAACCGATCAAATGCAATATTCAGAAACTCGTCTCTGGCCTCACACGATCAGAGACACATTTCAGAATCTCTTCCTCTGCAACTTCCTTTGCAGCTCATTAGTGCAAATGACACAGCAGAAGCCACTATCTAAGATTCCTAGATTACACTCCGAGTTCTTCAACAAGATAAAAACTCAGCAACCTGGGAAAGCCCCGCTTGATATGTTTTGATTAGTAATAGAACTCTAATGAGCACTGAGAGACGATCACTTCCTAGTGACATCTTTATTGACGTCTTATGTCCAAAAACTTACGTCAAACCAGGCACCTTTCAGGTATAAATATTACCAACGTTGCCTTAAGCAAACGCTGATGCAGCTGATCCTAACACGGCTGCTACTATCGCTACTGCTATCGCTGCCAACGAGCGAACGATGGTGTGGTGAACACAGGAGCTGAACAGCTGTCCCCCTGCAAAGCCCAGCAGATACAAGCTGCCCGCGGACGCTGCCCCTCCTCCTCTTTTGACGCGCTGAGAAAGACGCTGTCTTTTCTCCTGCCGAGAAAATCCAGCTCCGGCGTTTCCAGCCTACTTTTGCGAGTGTCTGGGATATCGAGTTCTGAGAGGAGATACAAGACCTCCAACATTCTATTCCAGAGGTATGGTGTTGACTAAACCCTTAGAGAGAATTCTTGAAGCAAACCTTGGCAAAACCAACTTAACTAAAACTGCTACTTACTTACTCCCTCCCAAGTATTAGGCTTAGGTCAGGTACACTGGGGTAGGCGTAGTTAGAAGCACCAGTTGAGTACGTTAGCCTAATGTATATATGAATGTATATATGTTTTATTCATTTTAAACCATTGTATGGCTAAGAAACCATATCAATACTTTTACAGTATTATTTCGCAATCCTCATTTTACTGTATGACTTTTTATAATAACAAGTCTTGCAATTGTGGCAATTCATTTCTCTTGTATGAGAAGAAAGACTGTTCAATAAATAATACCTTTTATTGAAAACGCCCGTCTCTCTATTCTGTGCATATTGGTGAAAGTAATCTGCACAAAACTGACTGAGTAAAATAACTGTCTATTGTTTCACACGACTCTAGAGATTGACTCTTATCTGAGGAGCAAAGTTGTCATGTTACACGGTTGTTGGAAAACTGAATCCCTTCTTGTATGTACCAAGGAAGCTGATCACTTCCTATTCAGTCAAGAAAGTTTCCAGTGACCTCTGAGCTAGTTGGTAACAAACCCAATTAAGTTTAGCATAGTCAGTGGAGACCTGGAAGATCCGCACTTCTACGTCGATACTACTGTTTATGTTATTCCAATGCGCAGGGCCTATTGGGAAAATAGGAACTACACTACAATTTCAAACAATCAAATCACTAGTTAGAGATACGAAAACCAATAAAGTTAAAAAGCAGTTAGAAGAGGAACTACAGTTTTACACCTGTTGGATGTTCCCTAAATTAGGTGGGATAACAAGTCACAACTAGCTGTAGTTTTAGTACACACGGACCAAAATACAATATTAGTGCAGTCACCTAAAATGAAACGTTAAAAATTGATATTAAGAGGGGGGTATCTCAGCCCAACCGGCTCCAGTCTTGGAGGGCCTCAGAGGGACCTCCCTTTGCCCGGGCTGAGCCCCGCGTGATGCGCCGCAGAAGCGACAGTTATATACAGGAGGAGGGCGGGGCGCGTCCGGGAAGAGGCACCAGGTGTAGATAATCAAGGGAATGCTGGTCCTCGCAGTCCCGGGCTCCCGCTGTGGGTCCTAGTGTCAGGATCCTCAACGATTTGTCACTTCCTCAACGGACACGGTAAGAGAAACAGCAGAGTGGACTATCTGCTCCAATTAATTCGGCAAAGTACACAAACGGCAAAGTACTGCTGCAAACGGCACCACAAGAGCGGAGGCCGCGAGCTGTGAAGAAAGCAGAGGGAGGAAATGAGTCACGCCCGGGAAGAGGCTCCAGCCGTAGATGATCAAAGAAATGCTGGTCCTCGCAGTCCCGGGCTACCGCTGTGGGTCCTAGTTATCAGGGACCACCACGATTTGTCACCTCCTCCACGGGCACGGTAAGGGAGATAGCAGAGTGGACTATCAGCTCCAATTAATTCAACAGAGTCAGCAAATGGCTAAGTACTACTGCGAACGGCACTCCTCTGCAGGATCCTTCAGTACTGTATGAGCATAGCGCAGCGCTCTAAAGATGCTCAGTTAGTTGCTTTGCCTTGCCCTCGCCTTGCCTCCTTTCTGCCTTTCTGCCGAGCAATGGTTGAAATTCTTAGCAACTAAGAGGCAGATTGAAAGGGGGGCCGACCTCACAGACCCACTGCAGCCCCACCGCTGCTCCAGCAGCTTCAGCACTCAACACGCTCTGTGACACTTTCCCGCGGCACCGGTGCGGGTTTAATCCGGGCTTGATTCGGGACAGGGTGTTGGAGTGAGGGCAGGATCAAATGCAGGTCTAGATACAGGTGAGTGCAGGTGGGGTACAGGCAGGCGGATCCTGGAGTAGGTCCGCTCCCTGGTCTGGAGTACAGGGGTGGACACAGATGCCAGACGCAGGTAGGGGCAAGTACAATCGTGGGTGCAGGCGGGTTACCTCTACGGCACCTCCATGGCTAGTGCGGGTGCGGGCGCGTAACCCTGCCGCCTCCCGGTCGGGTGAAAGTGCAGAGACGGGTGAGCGGGGGAGATACACAATACACGCTCACCTCTGCAACCTCTGCAGCGCCAGGGAGAATCGCTGAGGCAATCTCAGCCTGCAACCCGCAACTCGCTGCCTAGTCCGCCTGGTCCGCAAGGCTCGCAGCTCCCTCGTGACAGCCCACTCCGGCGTCTTCACTGAATGGCGATCTGGCATTTCTGACCAGCGTCTCCGTTAGCTCTCTGGCACTCTCTAGCGGCGAACCATATCCTTTCTTCAGTGATTAGCCCCTTAACATTGTATTACACCAAAACACATTTAGATTAAAACACACACTTTACAATGTGCCAAAAGGCACGGGCAGTATTTACAGGGGATATGTACAAGAAAGGGCCACCTTGACCACTGTCAGGAATATGCACTTTCAGACTTAGTACTTGGTAGAATTAGCACTTGTAGGAATAATAATAATCACTGTAGCACAAAACAGAACATAAAGCACACAACCAGTAACTACTTGTAATAGGTAAGTACCACCTATGCAACCCTAACCACCTTAGGAACAGGTCACACAGGGAACCAGGACCTCACTAGCACCACCTGTACTAGCAAGAACAACCACCTAAGTATCACAATACCTGTAGGGGTATAAGCATGAACATATTACACATGATGCATCACAACACATTCAGAGGTGTAGGGAAGGAAACCACATGATGCATAAACAACACATTCAGAGGTGTAGGAAAACACAATTGCGCAAAACTTACATAAGTCACCACCTGTGACTGTCCCTAGGCCCTCTGGCCTTGTTGGGGCTAGGACGCCCTGTGTCCCAGTGTCAGGGAGGCCTAAACGTAGCAGCTGCCCACTAAGTGCTGGGCATCTGTGAAGGCAATGATGGGCCAACGCTAGAGCCTCACAGGCTCTGGCCAAAGCACTTGTGTCCCCCAAGAGCTTCGCTGGACTCTTAACACAATGTGGACTGTGAGCCTCTCCGGGCTCTAAATACCAAATGCCCTCACGAGCCTCTCAGGGCTCGTCACCAATGCGCCTGAGCCCCCTGGGCTCGTAGTACCACTTTGCCCCCTGAGCCCCACTGGGCTCTAAGTAAAGAAATTCCCCGTCTTTGGAGCCTCGCTGGGCTCTAAAGCAAGTGATTCCCCCTTGAGCCTCTCTCAGGGCTCTAAAATAAAAGGGGGCTGGGAGCCTCGGGGCTCTGGAATTAAGAATGCCCCAGAGCCTCTTGTGGCTCGTAGCAACTGCGGTCTGGGTTGGAGTCCCTCCTGGACTCTGAAACAAAGAAAGGCCCCTCAGAGCCTCGCAGGCTCGTAAATACGAAAGGGCGAACTGAGCCTCTCGGGGCTCGAATACCAGGTAGTGCCCCCGGAGCCTCTCTTAGGTTCGAGACCAACCATGCCCCGGGCTTGGAAAAAGTAACTGGGCCTTTGCTCTGGAGGGGAGGGGCAGGCACCGACAGTGTGTCCCGACGCCCCCTCCACCACACGGGAAGCAGCTGCCCCAATCACCGGCTTCTCTTGGGTGTAGAGTTGAATGATACACAGGAGTAGTATAATTCCTTAGATGTAAGGTTTATTCAGCAACAGGTGAGCGCCAGGGAAATAGGTATCAACGATCTCCAGTCCACACAAGAATGACCTATCTAGAATCCTACAATGACATACATACATTCTATCTACAAGCTCGAGCTACTTACAGATATATAGCTTGAGCTACTTAAAGGTACATAGCCTAAGCAACACTACACATCCCCCCGTTATAATAAGGAAAGGAAGGAAAATAAATGATAATGAAAAAAAACAACTATGTACAAACAAGCACTAAGGATCAACAAACATGAGTAAAACACAGTAACCCTTATTCACATTACAAATCCCTTTAACCAACCAGGTAAAACTCTAGTTCTTTTGTCAGGCAATTTGTTGGCATTACCAATATGAATGTCACTATCATTACCAACATGGATGTCACAATCAACGTCATTACATAGAAACCTTCCCCCCTCACCACATGAGGAAGAACCAGCTTCCAAATGAGAAGGAACAATCTGCTTAGCACTTGAAACACCACCACCATCACCAGCCAACTCCGATTGTAACTGACTATTCTCAAAATGGTCTTCAATCCACTCATAATTATCTGAGGACGAAGGAGGTAGTTCACAAAAGACATCCTGAATAGGATTCATCGCCACACTTTTGAGATTCCCCACCTTACCATCCTCCAGTCTAACTGCATTCCTCAAAACTTCTACCACCTTGATTGGTTGTCCAAAACAACTTTCACCCTTTGCCACTTTAACTGGTTTCTTCACCCTAATCAAATCTCCAACCTTAACTTGCATATCTTTAGTATTATGATGCCTGTCATAATAATCCTTGCTCTTAGCATGAGTAACTTCTAAACTCCTCTGCTCCTCAATAGGAGACCAACTGATTACCTTTCCAGTGCTCAACCAACCAGGATTGAATTTAGCTCTCGGTGATCTACCTCTCATCATAATGAATGGGGACAACCCAGTATTAACTTGAGCAGTAATTCTGTAAGACAACACAGCCTTTTGTACTTGTACCTTCCATTCCAAACCCTTGTTAACCGATGCCTGAATAACACCTTTAATCACTCTATTAAATCTTTCAACAGTACCGTTGCCACTTGGATTGTACAACTCTGTAGTCCTGTGTTTGATCCCACATTTGTCAAAATAATCCTTAGACATGAACTGAACACCATTGTCTGATAAAACACAAACCGGTAAACCTTCCATGATGAAAATCTTGTCCAAAAATGCAACCACCGTTTGCGAATCTATCTTCTCTACAAATTTAACCACAGGCCACTTGGAGAAAAGATCAATGACCACTAAACCACACTCCTTTTCTTCTCCAACAGGTCCCATTATGTCCACAGCAATGGTATTCCAAGGTGAATCCGGAATTAAGCCATCACACATCTCTGGCTTCAAAGATTTAAGTGTTTTGTCTGCAGAACTGCAAATTAAACACTTCTTTACAAAATTCTCGACCATCCCATCCACACCTGGCCACCAAAACATACCCTTCACAATTGATTTAGTTCTCACAATCCCAAAGTGACCTTCATGACATAACTGTAAAATCTTTATCCTCAGAGACACTGGAGGAACAATCCTTTCACCCCTAAACAACAAGTCATGCTCACAAGACAACTCCATACGAATTTCCCAAAAAGCATTCACATTATCCTTGATATAACACTTCCTAGGCCATCCATTACCCATGTAATCAATAACATCCATTAATACAGTATCTTTCCTTTGTTCCTCCATCCATTCTTCCTTACTAATTGCAGGAATACCAGAATCATGAACAAACGCCACACAAAATTCACTCCAAGGGTCATCTGTACACTCCTCAAGAGGAGGTGGCAACCTAGATAGGCAATCAGCTATCAAATTCTCTTTTCCAGGCAAATAAACCATCTCATAGATGTTATATACACAGATCGGTAGTGGTGTTTCCAAAAGGTTGGAAAAGACCGCACATTCACTAATATTAGTAGAAATAGAAAACAGTATTGGACAGTCAATAGGATCTTTCTCAATGTCAAAGACGGGGTGCTACATGGACCAATATCCCCCACTACCAGGAAGGAACACAACTTTTCAAGCCAAAGGATTGACAAATAAACATATAGGCAACGATGGTCAGGAGAGCACAATCCTACAATGTAAATATATATTAGACTAATGCAGTATAAAGTCTAGGCAACAATAAATCCAAGTGAGGTCAGTAATTCCAAATAGGATGCAGGACAAATAGATGAGTGAAGTTCAATCAATCAATCAATCAAAGACATTTGTAGAGCGCACTACATACCCGTAGGGTCTCAAGGCGCTGGGGGTTGGGGGGTGCCGCTACTGCTCGAACAGCCAGGTCTTCAGCTTCTTCCTGAAGGAGAGGTGGTCTTGGGTCAGGCGCAGGTCGGTCGGGAGGGAGTTCCAGGTCTTGGCGGCCAGGTAGGAGAAGGACCTGCCTCCTGTAGTCGCTCTTCGGATGCGGGGGACGGCGGCGAGGGCGTGGTTGGCTGATCGGAGGTGGCGTTTGGGAGCGTAGAAGTTGATTCGGCTGTTGAGGTAGCTCGGGCTTTGGTCGTGTAGGGCTTTGTGTGCGTGGGTGAGGAGGCGGAAGGTGATTCTTTTGTTGACGGGGAGCCAGTGTAGTTCATATTTTGTTTCATCTTTTCCTTTATTGATTTCTTAAAAGTAGTTTTCCAATTGATAAAACGACAGCCGACACGTGTTTCGTCCGTACTATGAATTAGTACAAGGACTTTTTCAAGGCTAATGGGGTAAAATATTACGGTATATGTATTGTCAAATCACGTGGAAGATACAGTCAGCTCGAAGCTCCTGGATGCAGAAGTAATCACAGTCCGAGTGGCCCGATTAGATAGATCGAAAATATGCAGCTGGGTGGATATCAAATGAGGTTTCTTAACCATTAGTTCTATTCTGTAAATGGTATTTATTATCCTGATGAAACCCACGTGAGTGAAGCCACAGAGAGTGGCTGCTGAGACCAATCAGATGGACTCAATGGTTAGCTAAGTTTAGTTCACAGTCGGGCAAGAGAATTAAGTGGGACAAAAGTGGACTACCTAGAGAACACCTCGAAGTTCCATGAGGCGTAATGTGTGGTCTGGCACCACTTGATAATGGCACTCCGTCAGCATGAAGTCCTTGTACTAATTCATAGTACGGACGAAACACGTGTTGGCTGTCATTTTATCAATTGGAAAATTACTTTAAGGAAATCAATAAAGGAAAAGATGAAACAAAATATGAACTTTACTCATCTATTTGTCCTGCATCCTATTTGGAATTACTGACCTCACTTGGATTTATTGTTGCCTAGACTTTATACTGAATTAGTCTGATATATATTTTCATTGTAGGATTGTGCTCTCCTGACCATCGTTGCCCATCTCATAGATGTATTTCTTCATACGCATAGACAATCTGGCCATCCTAGCAGAAGCACTAGATATACCGTCACTAGATAGAATCCTAACCAGAGGTCTATGATCTGTACGAATCACCACACGCTTGCCCCACACAAAGGTACGAAAATGCTCTAACGCCCAAGCACATACTAATGCCTCTCTCTCAATAATTGGATACCTACTTTCCGCAGGGGAAAGAGCTCTTGATGCAAATAAAATTATACTCTCTTTTCCTTCCACATCACATTGAGACAAAAACAGCTCCAAGGCCTTTATCGCTCGCATCCGTAGTCAAAACACAATCCAAATTAGGATCAAAACTCGCAAGAGCATTCACTTTCTGTAGATCTGTCTTAATTACAGTAAACTCTTCCTCACACATCTTGCACCGCACAAATTTTGTGTTATTTTTTAACAAGTTGCGAATTTTATTGACCTTTGACTCAAAATTCCTAATAAACTTTGCACAATACTCAGCCATTCCAAGAAACGCCCTAACCTCTTCTTTAGTTACAGGCGCTGGAAATGTAACAATGTTTTCCACTAAAGCAGGTTTAGGTTTAACCCCCTCCCCACTAATGACATGTCCTAAGTACGACACACTTCTTTCATCAAATTTACATTTTGACCTTTCAATCGTTAGCCTTGCAGATTGTAAAGTACCTAGCACACCCTTCAACTTTGAGTCATGATCACCCATGTCCATGCCAGCAACAAGGATATCATCTTGGAAAAATGACACCATGTGCATGTTCCCAAATAACTTATGCATCAACCGCTGAAGACAGCAGCAGCTGACGCTAGCCCGAAGGGCATCCTCCTGAACTGGAAACAACCAAAGGGTGTTAAAAATGCCGTAATTTTTTTTGACTCTGGCTCTAATTCTACCTGATGGTATGCGGCAGAGAGGTAAATTGTGGAAAACACTGTTGCGCCGTTAAGTGAAGAAACCATCTCATTTATTCTAGGCAATAAAAACTTGTCCACCACGATGTTACGGTTCAGGTGGCGTAAGTCAATGCATAAACAAATCTTCCCATTGGGTTTCCTGGCTACTACAATCGGAGAAATCCACTCAGATGTTTCTATCTCCTCTATAACACCTTTACTCAACAACCCTTGAATTTCCTTCTTGACTTCCTCTCTAATTAGCATGGGGATAGGTCTTACTTTATGTACTTTCGGTTGAGCATTGTCCTTTAACACTATTCTGTGTTCGAATCCCTTCAAGGAACCTAAATCTTTGCTAAACACTTTTGGAAAACACACACACAACTCATCTTCCAACTTGCTCCTTTCATCCATAATCAGAACTTTTTCAACACTGTTCGGATCCAATATTATGTTAACATTTTTCTGGTCGAACCATCCCAAAACTGATGGACCTAATTTTTCAACATACAATTTCCCATTCGTGGATCTTCCTTTAAACAAAAACACTAGCCATCGGAAACCCAGCATTTCAATTCTTTGACCAGTGTAGCTGACAGGGCTGATATCAGATTTATCTAAATGTTCACCTAACTTACAAATAAACTTTTGATCCCATACTTCTTGATTAACTATTGTATACGGTGAACCAGAATCAGCATAAACATTGACACACACACACCCAAACAAAACGTCACAAATAGGTTTCCCTTCCAAGGACTTCTCAGAGATGTTTATCACCACATTCACCCTAACATTCTTCACACACACATCTTCATCTTCATCCTCCAGTTCGACCCCAACATCCGCATCACACACAAATTTTACATTGCTACGTCTCCTGCAAAACCTTGAAAAATGACCAATTAGCCCACAATTCCCACACTTTTTCTTTAAAGCTGGACACGACTGACTAAAGGCTAAATGTTCTTTGCTGTTACAGCTGTAACATCTTCTTTTTTCTACATTTCTGTTTTGAAATTTTGTCGGCTGGCCTGTCCATCTTCCTTGCTGCTGCATGAGTAAATTCTTAAGAGGTGTCTGGATCTTACAGACTGTTCCATTAGACGTTTTACTAACATCCGCTTCTTTAATAACATTCGCGCATCTGCCAGACATTTCTGATTTCCTCATGATCGCAACAACATCATCTAATGGTGCATCCCCATTAACCCACAAGCGATCCTGAAGTGACGAGACATTATTAAACATGACGAGCTGATCTCGGATTAATTCATCATGTAATCCTCCAAACCGACAGCCAATTGCCAATTTCTTAAGATCATCCACCCATTCATCTACTGTTTCTTCTTTCGTCTGTTTCCGTTGAAAGAATTTGTGTCGAATGACACCCGTGCACACTTTCGGTGCAAAATATATGTCCATATCTTTAATAGCTTTTTCAAAAACATCAGCTTCAGCATCCTCGCTTTTACTCATTCTTGAATATGTCTTTAGACCAACGGGTCCAAGTGAATGTAATAAAATCCTTTTCTTTTGTTCTGGCTTCATCTTTTTAGCCTCATCTACTGCCTCAATACAATTAATGAAATATTCTTTCCATTCAATCCACTTAATGTTGGGTTGTGCACCTTTAACCCAAAATGGCTCTGGAGAACTTATTGAAAAGTTTTGTTGTGCCATTTCTCTTTCAATAACAGAGTCACCTTCACCCATGTACAGAAAAGGTAGCTGATACTATTGAAGTCTCCCAATACAGACTTCTGTCCAAATATTGATGAAGTCTTTAAAATATAAGGAACAATTTCCTTCATCCTCCTTTACTCCGTTTCAATTATTTATTGAATTATTATTACTATTATTATTATCATTTTTTTTTATATATTCACAAAACGAATTCCAATCCCCCGACCGCCTCACCTGTTGCTCCGTATACAGTATATAATAATGCCACAAATGAAGAGCTGTCACCCGTAACGCTGTATTTTCAGTTCTCTAACAGCGTCTTAACTCTTCACAATGAATTCTCTCTTCCGGAACAATTACAACAAAAATGGCCACCACGCAAGGTCAGGAGGCGTGACCTTACGTGAATACATCAGGCGTGGTGCCGCGCGTATTAGTGCTCCTCGCGCATATGCCAGAAGACGTGATCACATCAACAGTCACTGCCTCGCGCTCCAACGACTTCGGCACTCTCAAAAGATGTGATGTGATCCAGTTAGGTAACAGCCACAAAAGACAAATATAAGGTATCTTACTTTACGTTTCCAATGATGTCAGCTGTTCCTCACGATACAAAATCTTTACGCCGATGTAATTACATTTGGGAAGCCTCCGTTGCAGTCTCCGGTCAGGTTTACGTTAAGGCAGAAAATACCCCCCCAAAAAAATCAAAGTTCCTTAACTCATAGGGTTTCGTTTCCGCATCGTCGCCAATTGTAGAGTTGAATGTTACACAGGAGTAGTATAATTCCTTAGATGTAAGTTTTATTCAGCAACAGGTGAGCGCCAGGGAAATAGGTATCAACGATCTCCAGTCCGCACAAGAATGACCTATCTAGAATCCTACAATGACATACATACATTCTATCTACAAGCTCGAGCTTCTTAAAGATATATAGCTCGAGCTACTTAAAGGTACATAGCCTAAGCAACACTACATTGGGCCTGGAGGCAGTCTCCAGTCTTGGGGCGGCTCTTCACTCTTGGGCGGCGGGGCTCTCCTCCTGACAACGGAGCCCCGCCTGCACCATCCGTCGCCTCTCTGCTCGCTGCCCGGCTGCGGGGCGGAACTTCCGGTCGGGCCACGCTACGATTGGCCAGCCGACCAAACACTTCCGGGTCGTCGCAGGCAGAGCAGCGGCCCGGAGGTGGACAAAGCAGCAAATGCCAGGTGGGCACCGGCTTTCCTTGTAAATTAATAGATCGAGGTGGGCACTCGTAATAAAATAAAGAACACAGCCAAAGAGGGGCAATAAGCGGCGCGGGCAGCCGCGCCGAAAATCGGCAATTCAATAATCGGGTCAAACGCCGAGTGGGCACCGGCGAAGCACCAGGGTAGCGCTCTTAAGCGCTAAGGACAAAACAAAGCGCTCCCAGGCGCTAGAAGGAAAATACAAGCACTTCCAGGCGCTTGAGGGGAACCAAAATAGTCCAGCAAAAGGTCAGCCCCAAGGTCCCTCAGCAGAGCAAGGCAGGGGGGGGCAAAGCTGGGCCAGGGGCCAGCTCACTGGGCCCTCCAGGCAGGAAGGCAATCCCAAGTGGCGGTTCCTCCTGGCGCCCAGCAGCAGCCCCCCTCAGTAGGATCAGGAACAGAACCAATTGTAAGGGGACACAGCCCCTTCTTATACTGTAAATTCCATTGTTGGTAGGCAGGGTGGGGAAAGAACCAGTCGCAGCTGGTCTGGGAGCACCCTTGATGTGCTCAGCCCCTCACTCTATTCACTGGCAGGGCTAGGGTCGTTAGACACACCACAGGGGGCGGAGTCAGCATTGTGTGGGGAAAGCCCAGCCCTATTCAGGACCCAGGTGCACCACTCCCTCACATCACACATGCTAATCTCAACACTCACCACCGAGCAGACCCATCATGACTCATGGAGCCTGGCACCCCAGCCCGCTACAGCCAATCACACGGCAGCACCTTTACAGCACATGCACAGCCATGTGTAGAAGTGGCACTTCTACACTAGACACATACACACCGCATGCATCATTGCGCAGCATTCAATCACACGAGTCCACACATACCAGACTTGAGCTTGCACACCCCACGCATCAGGAACTACCAGGGACACAGACATTCCCCATGCATTCCTATGGGAGGGCAGGCCCACCTTACTCCACGCACTCAGAGTGCGCACGCACTTTCCACTGGGACACAGTGAAAGTGCGCAGAACCCAAAAATCACCATCACCAGGTCACCATTAAAAGCAAAAAGTTTAGGGGTGAACCTGCCAGAAGGGCCAAGTCCAACAGGTACACTATACAAGGGCTCACAAAGGTGACCCAATACCCAATCTGGTATGTACCAAAAGTACATGGTATCAATTTAGAGAGAGAACAGCCAGGCTGTGGTCCTGATTAGCAGGGCCACAGCCAGTCTAAAGTCGAAAAACCAGAAAATCACAGCAAAAAGTGGGGGTGACCATAGGAAGCAGACCCGACTCTCCTACATTCTGCACCTCTTCTGCCTTTTCCTGCAGTTCTCTTGTTTCTTTCTGCACCCATCTTGCAAATTTCTGTAGCCCTCTTTCCTCTTTTTGAACCCCTGTTCCCTCTTTTTACACCTTTCTTGCCTCTTTCGGCACCTCTGTTGCTTCTTTCTGCACCCCTCTTGACTTTTTCAGCACCTCTGTTGCTTCTTTCTGCACTTCTCATGCTTCTTTCTGTACACCTCTTGACTCTTTCTGTATCCTTTTTGCTATTTGTTCACCTCTCCTGCCTCTTTCTGCACCTCTTTTGCCTCTGTCTACACCTCTTTTGCTTCTTTCTGCACTTTTATTGTCTCTTTCTGTACCCCTCGTGCCTCTTTCTGCACCTCTGTTGCTTCTTTCTGTACTGCTCTTTCTTCTTTCTGCACCTTTGTTGTAAATTTCTGCATCTCTCTTGCCTCTTTCTGTAACCCTTTTCCCTCTTTCTGAACCTCACTTGCCTCTGTCTGCACACTTGTTCCCTCCTTCTGCACCCCTTTTGCCTATGTCTGCATCTCTCTTCCCTCTAACTGCCATTCTCTTGTTTCCTTCTGTACCTCACTTGCCTCTTTCTGCCCTTCTCTTGCTTCTTTCTGCACCCTTCTTCCCTTTTCTGCACATCTCCTGCCTTTTTCTGTACCTCTCTTGCCTCTTTCTGCACATCTCTTGGTTAATTCTGCACTACTCTTGCCTCCTTCCGCACCCCCTTGCCTCTTTCTGCTCCTCTTTTGCTTCATTCTGTACTTCTATCTCCTTTTCTGCAACCCTCTTGCCTCTTTCGGAACCTCTGTCAGTTGATTCTTTCAACACTTTTTTAAATCTTTCTGCGCCTCTCTTTCTTCATTCTGCACCCCTATTGTCGTTTTCTGCACTCGTCTTCCCTCTTTCTGCATCTCTCTTGCTTCTTTCTTAAGTTCTATTGCCATTTTCTGCATTTCTCTTGCCCCTTTCTGCACTTCTCTGGCTTCTTTCTACACCTCAGTTGCTTCATTCAGCTATTCTCTTGCCTCTTTCTACACGTCTCTTGCTTGTTTCTGCACCTCTCTTGCATCTTTCTACACCTCTGTTAAATCTTTCTGCACCTTAATTGCTTCTTTCTGCACCCCTCTTGCTTCTTTCTGTCCAATTCTTGTCTCTTTGTGCACCCCTCTTGCTTCATTCTGCATTTCTCTTGTTTCTTTCTGCACCCCCTTGCCTCTTTCTGCACCCTTCTTCCCTTTTTGTGCATCTCTCTTGCCTCTTTCTGCACTTCTCTTTCTTCTTTCTGCACCCCTCCTGCTGCACCTCCGTTGGTCCTTTTTTCCCTTCTCTTGCTTTTTTTCTGCATATCTTTTGCTTCAACCTTTTTGTACATACATTTACAGAGTATGGTGTTTGAAACACAGGTATTGAAGTATTTGTATGTTTATTTTTATGTAACATGTCACTAGGTAAAAGCAGAGACACACACATGCATACCTTCACAAACGTGGTCAGACGTACAACAGTAATATGCTTAGGATTGCTGTTTTATATTTGGTAGGCCTAACGTTCTGAACAGTTGATGAATATTAAACCTTCAAGAGAAAAGTGAGGTTTAAGACATCTTGGAAGATGGATTAGTGATTAGGCTACTTTGTCTCTTGTAAGGTACAATCATAGAATGCCTCTTTCTGTACCTCTCTTGCCTCTTTCTGTACCCCTGTTACTTCTTTCTGCACTTCTCTTGCCTCTTTTTGCACCCCATTGCCTCTTTCTGTACTTCTCTTGCTTCTTTCTGCACCTCTCTTGCAAATTTCTGAAAATCTCTTGCTTCTTGCTTTACCCCTGTTCCCTCTTTCTGTACCTTCCCTACCTGTTCCTACACCTATCTTGCCTCTTTCTGTACCTCTCTTGCTTCTTTCTGCACTTCTCTTGCCTCTATCTGCACCCTTCGTGCCTCTTTCTGCACCTTTCCTGGCTGTTTCTACAACTCTCTTGCTTCTTTCTGTACCCCTATTGCTTCTTTCTCCACTTCTCTTGCTTGTTTATGCACCCTTCATGCCTCTTTCAGGACTCTGTTGCTTCTTTCTGCACTTCTCCTACCTCTTCTTGCACCCCTCTTGGCTCTTTTTGCATCTCTGTTGCCTCTTTCTGCACTGCTCTTGCTTCTTTCTGCACTGCTCTTGCTTCTTTCTGCACATTTTTTGCAAATTTCTGAATTCCCTCTTTCCTCTTTATGCACCACTCTTCCCCGTTTCTCCATCTCTCTGGCTTCTTTCAGCATCTCTGTTGCTTCTTTCTGCACTTCTCTTGCTTCTTTCTGCAACCCTTCTATCTTCTTTCTGTATTCCTTTTGCCTCTTTGTGCACCTCTCTTGCCTCTTTCTGTAACTCTCTTGCTTCTTTCTGCACTTCTCTTGCCTCTTTCTGTACCCTTTGTACCTCTTTCAGCACCTCTGTTGCTTCTTTCTGCACTTCTCCTGCTTCTTTCTGCACCCACTTGCCTCTTTCTGTACTCTTTCTGCCTGTTTTGACACCTCTATTGCCTCTTTCTGCACCTCTGTTGCTTCTTTCTGCACTTCTCTTGCTTCTTTCTACATTCCTCTTGCCTCTTTCTGTACTCCTTTTGCCCTTTTCTATACCTCTCTTGCCTTTTTCTGCACCTCTTTGCTTCTTTCTGCACTTCTCTTGCCTCTCTCTGCAACTTTTCTGTAAATTTCTGTATCCCTCTTGCCTTTTTCTACATCTCTTCCTCTATTTCTGTACCTCTCTTGCCTCTTTCTGTACCTCTGTTGCTTCTTTCTGCACTTCTCTTGCTTCTTTCTGTACGTTCCATGTCTCTTTCTGTGCCCCTCTTGCCTCTTTCTGCACCTCTGTTGGTACTTTCTGCACTGATATTTCTTCTTTGTGCACCTGTAAATGTCTCCATCTTCTTGCCTCTTTCTGTACCTCTGTTGCTTCTTTCTGCACTTCTCTTGCCGCTTTATGAACCCCTATTGCACCTTTTAGCACCATTGTTGCTTCTTTCTCCACTTCTCTTGCTTCTTTCCGCACCCCTCTTGCCTCTTTATGTATCCCTTTTCACTCTTTGTGTACCTCTCCTGCGTCTTTGTGTACCTCTCCTGACTTTTTCTGCAGTTTTCTTGCTTCTTTCTGCCATTCTCTTTCCTCTTTCTGACACTTTGTACCTCTTTCAGTACCTCTGTTGCTTCTTTCTGTACTTCTCTTGCCTCCTTGTGCACCTCTCCTACCTCTTTCTGCACCCCTATTGTCTCTTATTGCACCTCTATTTGTTCTTTCTGCACTGCTCTTGCTTCTTTCTGCTTCTTTTTTCCAAATTTATGTATCCCTCTTGCCTCTTTTTGCACCCCTTTTTCCCATTTCTCCAGCTTTCTTGCTTCTTTCTGCATTTCTCTTGCCTTGCTTCTTTCTGCACTGCTCTTGCTTCTTTCTGCATTTGTCTTGCAAATTGATATATCTCTCTTACCTCTTTCTGCACCCCGTTCCCTATTTCTGTACCTTTCTTGCCTGTTTTTGCACCTCTCTTGCCTCTTTCGGCACCTCTGTTGCTTCTTTTTGTACTTCTCTTGCCTCTTTCTGCACCTCTGTTGCTTCTTTCTGCACTTCCTGTGCTTCTTTCTTCACTTTTCTTGTCTTTCTGTACCACTCTTGCCTCTTTCTGCACCTCTGTTATATCTTTCTGTAATGCTCCTTCTTCTTTCTGCACCTCTGTTTTAAATTTCTGCATCTTCTTGCCTCTTTCTTTACCCCTCTTCCCACTTTCTGCACACCTGTTCCCTCTTTCTGCACTCCTTTGTCCTGTTTCTGCCACTCTCTTGCCTGTTTTTGTAGTTCTCTTGTCTCCTTCTGCACCTTACTGGCCTCTTTCTGTACTTCCCTTGCTTCTTTCTGCACCCTTCTTCCCTTTTTCTGCACATCTTTTGCCTCTTTCTGGATTACTCCTGCCTCTTTCTGTACATCTCTTGGTTCTTTCTGCACTGCTCTTGCCGCTTTCTGTACCCCCTTGCCTCTTTCTGCACCTCTGTTACTTCTTTCTGCACTTCTGTCTCTTCTTTCTGTATCCCTCTTGTCTTTTTCTGCACCGCTGTTGCTTCTTTCTGTACTGCTCTTGCTTCTTTCTGCACCTTTCTTGCCTGTTTCTGTAATTCTCTTGCCTCTGTTTGCACTCCTTTTCCCTCTTTCCGCACCTCTTCTGTCTGTTTCTGCAACTCTCTTGCCTCTTTGTGTAGTAGTGGTGCCTCCTTCTGCACATCTGTTGGCCTATTCTGTACCCTACTTGCCTCTTTCTGCCTCCTCTTGCTTCATTCTGCATTTCTCGTGTTTCTTTCTGCACCCCTCTTGCCTCTTTCTGCACCCTTCTTCCCTTTTTGTGCATGTCTCTTGCCTCTTTCTGCACTTCTCTTTCCACTTGCTGCAGTATCTTGCTGCACCTCCATTGGTTCTTTGTGCACTTCTCTTGCTTTTTTCTACATCTCTCTTGCTTTTTTCTACACCCGTTTTGCCTCTTTCTGCACATCTGCTCCTTCTTTCTGCACTTCTCTTGCTTCAACTTTTTTGTACACAAATTTATAGAGTATGCTGTTTGAAAAATAGGTATTGAAGTATTTGTATGTTTCTTTTGATGTAACATGTCACTAGGTAAAAACAGAGACACATGCATGCATACCTTCACAAACTTGGTCAGACTTACAACAGTGATATGCTTAGGATTGCTGTTTCATATTTGGTAGTACAAAAGGGGGTGGTGATGGACGGAGCATCTGAATCAATCAAACACTCACACCCAGTCAAAAGATCTGGGTTTAATCCATCACCGTTCTTTAGCCCACTCTGCCACCCCAGTTCAGACATGGCTATATGCAAATCAGTCTGACCCTGTGCCTCATGGGAACAGTCCAGCCCGAACTGCCAAGCCATGTCTTCCCTGGACCGGAAACAAGCTTCCGAGGACCGGTTTCTGGCATTCCAGCCGTCTTCAGCCCGGCTTGCTTGAATCCAGTGGCAAAGTGAGCAAGGGACTCACGTCTGAGTATACCCTGCCACACTTATGGTGGCCAAAAGCGGTACAAAAGGGGGTGGTGATGGATGGAGCATCTGAATCATCTGAATCTGAATCAATCAAACACTTTATATTTGGTAGGCCTAACGTTCTGAGCAGTCGATGAATATTGAACCTTCAAGAGAAAAGAGAGGTTTAAGATATCTTGGGAGACAGATTAGTGATCAGGCTTCTTTGTATGAGTCTGTTGTAAGGTACAATCAAAGTAGGCCTCTTTCTGCACCTGTTGGTTATTTTTGCACATCTCTTTCTTCTATCTGCACCTTTCTACCTCTTTCTGGACTTCTGTTGCCTCTTTCTGCATTTCTCTTGCTTCTTTCTGCACCTTTCTTCCGCTTTATGCACCTCTCTTGCCTCTTTCTGCACTTCTCTTGCTTCTTTCTGTCCTACCTATGTAGGCATATCTAGAAATTAGTATTTAAAAGAACCTTAGGAATTCACTGAAAAGAAAAGATGTTTCCAGAAAGTTATAGTTAGGGATTAGCCTGTAAAAAAATCTTAGAAATTCACTGAAAAAAACACAGGTTTCAAGGACATTAAAGTTATAAATTTTCAATTAAAAAACCTTTGAAATTCACTGAAAAAAAACATAGGTTGCAGGGACGTTATAGTTAGAAATTAGCATTTAAAAAACCTTTGAAATTCACCAACAAAACCACAGGTTTCAGGGACGTTATAGTTAGCGGGACATTTTACTTATACAAAATCAGAGGCATTCAGCCTTTATGGTTAGTTGAGCTAACTATAACTCGCGCCCCCACAATGCACTTCGGATGATGTCACATTTTACATCACTCATGACATGGTCAGGGACATCACTGATGACATCTCAAATGACATCACTGATTACATCATCCTGTGAGTGTGAGTGTTTCTAAAAAGTTTGAGTGTTATATATATGCCAAGGTGCATTCGAATAATGAGTAGGTGTATGAGTTTCTGTATGGATGATTTGTTGAGTGTGTGACTAACTGTATGAGTGAGTAAATAAACATGTCTTAGTGAAGGTATGGGTGAGTGAATAATCTGCATAAATGTGTGTATCAGTCTGGCAGTTGGTATGTAAATGGCTGCATGGGTTGGTGAGTAGGTACATAAGTGCCTATATGTATTATTGATTAGTTTTCCAAGTACCTGTATGGGTACCTGAGTGTCTGTGTGGGTGGGTGAGGGATGTGAAACTCCCAGCATGGATTTCTGAGTGGATAAATCTCTGGGTGTATGCGTTCATGATTTCTTCTCTGAGGGATGGTATGGTTGAGTGAGTGTGTGTATGGCTCTTTTGGTGAATGTATGGATATCTCAGTAGTATTTGGGTGACTAACTGCATATGTGAAAGGCAGTATATGTGAGTGTTGGAGTATATAAGTGACTTTTTGAGTGAGTGTGAGAGTGACTTATGGATGTGGATGCTTGTATCAGTGATTGTATAAGAGAGTAAGTATGTGTAAGAATCCATATGAATAAGTGAGGTAGTGTGTATAACTGTATAAAGATAAATGACAGTGTAACTGATTCTTTCTGTGACTTACTAGGTGTGTGGCACAACTATGGGTGAGTGACAGTGTGTGAGTATCTGTATAGGTGTCAAGCAGTGAGTGGGTATATGTTAACTTGTATTGATGTGTCTATGGTTTCGAGAATGGTAGTCTGTATTTTAGAATAGGTGAATGAAAGGTTATATTAGGGTGTGAAGAGGTGCATCAGATATTAAGTGGCTGATGTCATCAGTGATGTGATGTCATATAAGATGTCATCAGTGATGTCACTAACCATGCCATGACTGATGTAATATGTGACATCATCAGCAGTGCATTGCAGGGGTGTGAGTTATAGTTAGCTCAACTAACTATAACAGCCCAATTTCTCTGGGTTTGTAAGAGTCAAATGTCCAACTAACTATAACGTCTCTGAAACCTGTGTTTTTTCAGTGAATTAATAAGGTTTTTTAAATGCTAATCTCAAACTAAAACGTAGTAGTCACATTTGCAGAGTGGTGCAGAAAGGAAGCTGGGCCTCCCACCAGCGCTCTGGAATTCTGCTGCATATGACTTAAAGAGGTACCAGGATGGTTTATTGGCCCCCAAAGTCCCTCGGGAGTAAAGTGAACTTCATCCCCCAACCTGTAGTGTGCCAGGAGGTGCATTTGCAGAGTGGTGGAGAAGGGGGTGTGGCCTCTAAAGACCTCTTAGCAATACCACTGTGTGGGACTTACTGAAGGCAAGAGGAGGGGTAGTTGGCCCCCAAAGACATCCTTGGAGGCAAACAACCCCTCCTAGTACCTCCAGTAAGTTCGATACAGCAGCATTGGTAAGTTCTCATACCAGGTCATGCCCCCGTTGCCCATCACACTGCAAACGCGCTCCCTGGGACGTTCTTGGATGGGGATTAAGGTCTCCTTCAATATTGAGGGTCCTTAGGGGCCAACTAGCCTACCTGATACCTCCAGTAATTTTCACTGGAATGATAAAAGCAACATCCTAATCCAATCCCTAAATGGCCTATTACTCAGCAACAACCTCTCCCAGCATTGCAAAAGTCAAACCCACAATAAAGGCAATCCTTGACTCCATCATAGCTCAGGAAAGAAATACTAACTATTGACAGCAGCCTCCCTGTCAACTGGTCAGACCAACACATCAGCTTTTTGCACATCAACAAAGTATCTTCCCTCCCAACTTGTCCGCAAAAAACCCTCCAATCGAAGAGAAATATTAGACAAGTTCTTCTAAAGGACTTTGAAGAAAGAATGGTGTCTCTACTACCCCCCTCATCAGAGATCCTCTCAACAACTTAATGCATTACCCACTTCAACTCAACAATGTTCTCCATTCTGACCACATAGCCCCTCTGAAACTGAAAAAGGTGAGATACCTCCCCTCGGGATTATGGTTCAATAAAGATCTCAGCACTGAAAGAAGGCAGATCAGAGCAGCCAAAAGAGTCTAGCGAGCAAATACATCCACAGCCCAACTGTACTAGCTCAGGATGGAACCCTCAAAATATAATGAAAACATCATGAATGAAAAAGCCTCCTTCTTCCGCCACACTCTAGATAAGGCCAAGAACCGCCCAAAAGAGTGCTTCAACATCATCAATCAACAAACTTCCAAGCCAGCCCTAAAAACCCTCAGATATCCAGAGAACAATGTGCAGCATTTGCCACCTTCTTTAGTGATGAAATCATGAAGATTGAGCTCTCCCTCATTCACAACCAGCCATCCAACGGGGATCCCCCTTCCAGAAATGAGATAACAACAGTCTTCTTACTTCATTGCCTCTTTAGCATCAATCACTCCACAGGACAACATAGAGTGCATTCAAACTCCAGGGTCCCACAGAAGCCCAATAACCTGGAAGGTTTGCAACCCACTCACGGAGGCGGACATATCTTTTCTACTGGCTACATCCAACCCTCTTTCCACCTTTAGAAGCCCCTCCAAGCCTCCCGGGTCACTCCTTAACACTGATCTAGACCAAGATAATAAGCAGTTGACTTGTTTTGAACCCTCAACCTTTTCAGGGTTCTCCTAAGGACTCAGAACTGTAGAATACTCTTGTCCAATATATACTTGGTATTTTACTGTAAAAAGCACTCCAATGCATACTGTTGACTCTGCTGTGATCCAAGCGAGTTAGCACTTTACATCTGTAGCTAGAAATCTTTATGTATTGGGATTTGTCTTCAACCATATGACAGAAATCATGCTTTCTACGTCGTGAAATCCAGACAGCACGAAGTCAGGTATGTAGATTCAGAATGACTGTCTGCATCATTGGTGTTCTGAGGCGAACCTGGAAAAGGTGGAGGGTTCAAAATGCATCAACAGTTTATTCAACCATCTAGTGCATGTACATAACTGAGTGTTGGTTTCTAGGGATGAAAGTGACGAAATGATGGAATAGCTACACCCCTGGCAGCATCCACTACAGCACTTTTTGGTTGTTTGGTCCATCTAATAGGAGGCTTAAGTGACTTTATTTAGAAAAATATTTGCTCCTACTAGGGTACATTTGTATTGTTCATTGCAGAAATAGTTTGTGGATTGGCAATGTAAAACCCAGTAGCTTAGCCAGTGTTTCCTGGGCCACAGTGCATATAGGAAATGGGCCCCCTTGCTCCTGCTTGAACAATACAATAGAGCAAAAATCAGGGTTTAGAGGGCCCCTTCAGGCCTTTGGGCCCGGTGCACTGCCCCTGCTGCAGCAATGATAAAACCAACTAAACCTCACAGTGTGTGTAGCTACACATATGAAACCCACCCCACAAACACAATTGATAACGCAGCAGTATTCAATCAAGCTGAAAGGTTTATCCCAGCTATCTTCCTTTTGGAACCGCAGGTCCCTGTGCACCTGTACATACTTTTTACACTATGGATCCTTTCTAGAGGTGTGCTCCAGCTCAAAGACAGGCGACTGCTCTGGCTGTGTGCGCCATGCTTTATTTAACAATGTCAAAAAACACCAAAGGGTCTTGACTCTACACAGAGTGAGAAGTGTGGCTCACTGGTTAGAGGAGGCAGACCCGGACGCTGAGATCAGACCCGGGACCAGGGTTCAATTCCCGGCTCTGCGGGTTCTTGAGCCCAAAATGTCCACGGACTCGGTAATTCTCGCTTCGGTGCCTCCTCGACTCACGGGTTCACACTCTGCAACTCTGGGCAATAGCTTGCTTAATCTCCACTACGGCCCCCCGCGGCGGGATGCCTGGCTTTCACCTTGGGGATACCCTGCCGGGGCTATCTCACAGGGAAAAACCAGGACGGGTTCCCAATGCAAAGCGCTTTGGGACCTGGCGGTGATATTGCGCTATATAAAAACCTATCCATCCATCCATCCAGTAAGGCTGAGCCAACATAACAAAAAAAAACACATGCCAATACTGAACACAACTTGCCAAACGACTTCAAAATAGGACCAATGAAGCTAAATCAAAGATTTTACAAAAATCATATTTAAAGTCTTCATTTGACTGTAGAAAAATATTGAGTGAGGATGGTGTCTCTTTGGTAATTATTTGTAGTTGTACTTAGTGTTTGTCCTTATTTCTGATAGTTAAAGTAAATGTATTATCTGAAAGTAATTCAAAGTGTTTTGCAAATAAAATGAATTTGAATATGATTTTTGTGGATCCTTTGATCCTTCATTGGTCCTATTTTGAAGTAGTTTGGCAAGTTGTGTTCAGTATTGGCATCTGTTTTGTTTTCTATATATATAAAAATGAATGTATGTCTGTCGCTCTGTCTGTTGGTCCTTTATGCATTACTACACCATTCATCCGATCTCCATGAAACTTTGGGAAGTTGTTGAGTACACTCCAGCGAAGGTTTCTAGCAAAAAAATAAAAATAAATTGGTGTGCCTATCATTCTTCTCCGAAACATCAATCCCGACTATGCAACGGTACAAGACTCTTGATGAAAAACATGATTAACAATGTCATTGAAGCTACAACTTTGAATGGGAAATTCAAGGGCGAAGAAGTATTGTTGCCATGTATTCCAATGATCCCAACAGGTATGGCATTTGAATTCAAACGTTTACAGTTTCCGGTGCCACTCGCTTTTGCAATGACCATCAACAAAGTACAAGGACAATCGCTGCAAGTGTGTGGACTAGATTTGGAGAATCCGTGCTTCTCACATGGACAACTGTATGTGGCCAGCTCACGATTCGGAAAACCTTCTGATTTATTCGTGTACGCACCGGACGGAAAAGCAAAAAATATTGTGTATCCACAATCACTCAAGTAAATACACAGAATTAAAACGACACTTTGAAATGTTTTCCATATTAAAATGAATAAGTTTCAATAAAAATGACACAATGTAAATTGAATGTTATCATAACAAGTTTCCTTAAATTTCCTTTCTTCTGAGATCGCAGCAACGCGCGACGGGTCAGCTAGTTGGTTATAAAACAATGTGGCATAACATAAACAAACAGTAAAGGGAAGAGAGCTGTCGGAATCCACCTTCACCGTATACTGCCCGCTCAGTTGTGTTCTAGACTTTCTACCTTACTCCACTTCCACGGAAAAACACCGTCATAAATAAGCAAGGAAAAACACACTAGCGCTCATTTTATGAAACCTGCTGCAAAATATAAGTGCACCTTGGAAGGAAGCAGACACTTCTCAGTCTAGACCCCAACTCCAAGGAGCGGCTCACTGAACCCGGACCTCACCGCAGGGGCGGCCTTAGGCATGTGCAAGCTGTGCACCTGCACAGGGCCACCAATCCCCAGGGGCCACCACGCCAATATATATCGTTAATATAATAATCCTCGGAGGATGGATACATATTTGCGTGGCGGCCCCTGGCAGGAATTTGCTGGCTCTGGCTCTGTTCCACTTCCAAACACCCTGACCACCTCCTCTTCACTGGCATCCACGCTCCGCCCCGCTTGAACCCCCTCTTCTGGGGCCTCCTACCTACGCTCCCTGCCCAGGGCTGCCATGAGCCTAGAGCCGCCCCTGCTCACCATCAAGAAAAACTTCAAAACTCACCTTTCCTGAGCATGTTGTTCAGGCACTACTTTCAACCGCGAAGCGCCCAGAGTCGATCCAACTCAGGCCTGTGCTATATACATAACCCAGTTACTATGCAGTATTAGGAAGGTGTGCTGATGCACCCATTTTAAAACAGAGTTGATGAATGACTGAAAGCACAGAGATGCAGTTTTTCTCTGCGATGAAATAAGTTCAACAAAGTCAACTGTTTGCACAAATTGAAACGTGAAAAGTTACAGCAGTAGTAAAAATAGAGCAGTTTAAAGAACATGTGTTTCTGAAAAGACATATTTTCATGTGCATGTAGTGGCGTGCAGTCAACCTTAGGAGGCGAGATATTTTGGATGGGAGACATGTTTACATTTTTGTGCTTTTCGTCAGAGTTTGGCCTTCTAAGTTTGGTTACACCAGTTGTTCGTAGCCTTTCCCTTGCCGCTTGCTACATCCTCAGCCCTTTAAGTGCTGCACTCATACACCATACAGATTTTCATTCTAAAATAAACCTCAGTTGGTAAATGCACCGAGAACATGCTATGCTAAATATGGCTCGATGTTCTTCTGCGGCCCTTGAGGACCCGGGCTTTTGGTCGGGCACCGTAGTAGAGTAGCATTACTTACATTTTGGTTTTGCAGCCAACTACGTCATTTTGTAGGAGGACGCCAATATGCATGCTGACACCTACAAAATACAGCAAGTACTTTACTTATTTATCAATATAAAATAGATTGGTAAAAGCTGCACGAAAAGTGGTGTTTTTACTTTTAGCACAAATGAGTTTAAAAAACGAGCAGCGACCTCGGAGCGAGAGGTGGTGGAGGGGGTCAGGCAAGCAGTGTTCTAGGAGGTGGGAGGGGGGTAGGTTGTTCCATGGCATGCTTAAACATTTGCAGTGAGTTTGTCGGTCTTTCAGAGAATCAGTGTTCATTTTGGGGCGGGCCATTCACGAAAAAACAAGCAGCTCGTACCTTTCCAGGCAGGCTGTATCCTGCATTATCTCAAATCATGAAATTAAAAATACTGCTCTTTAAAAATGGATCGCAACCCTGTGTCTGTTGTCAATTCACACAAGTGAACAATCACGCCCTCTCTCTGGTACTTGCATTGGGGATGTCCACATAGCAGTACTCACTGTTTTCCGCTGCTGGGGACGAGGAGGTGCGGACAGAAAGGGAAACCGTCTCACTCTGCGTTTGTTGTCTGTGCTTCAAGCAATAAAATCCTGCCAGGGTGGGTGGGGCGTCTCCCAGGTCCTAGCTTCAATGTCGACGGATGTGTACGATGTATAGCATCACATGCAGCAGTCCTGCCAAGCGTCACGCAACAGGTGTGACACTCACGCATTTCAGTGCGGTGATCCGCATCACCGCACTGAAATGCATTGTCACGCATTTTTGCCACCAGTGCCAGGCGCGCCACCAGCTGCTCCAGTGCCCGGCCACTCTGCTGCTCGACTCGTGCTGATTGTTGAGCCCCGGCCCGAGTTCCTAAATAGTTAATAACTGTTCTGCTCTCAGCCTCTGTGGAGTGGCTGGGAGCGTTACAATGAATCCAAAACTCTGCCCAGGGCTGCCTGCTGTTTTCGTTCCCCTGGAAACAAATGAATACGGCGCCGGCGGCAGGGGGAGGGAGGGGCTGCCCTCTCAGCAGACGATAGTGCTGCTGTCAATCACCAGCGTGGCACCATTGGGGGTCCAATCCGGATGTGCCGGCAGTAGAGTGTGGCCATCACCTCTGGACTCGGAGAGGAAGTAGGCAGAAAGCGGCAGGGGTTCTAGTGCAGGCTGGAGACTCGTACTCTCTCTCTCATGCCCCCATGGCCACGGAATTGAGGAGACGGACTGACTGGTGTCTGTCGGTGTGAGATGACACAATGAGGGAGGCTTGACTTCGTTACCGACGTCGCTCAAGTAAGGTTTTACTGTTGTTTGAGGTTTTACTTTCGTAGTTTCAGCCACTTCCTGAGGAGAGGCGCTGCTGCGAATGTCGTCACTTAAGTAACTAGTAGTCTGTCACTACAGCATTAGCATGAGCCGAGCCCACCGTCACGCACGCTGCAAATGATCTGTTTCAAACAAAATCTGAAGGCAGGGCTGCTCTGGCTCTTCATCCTGTCGGAGTGTGAGGTTTATCTGCGAAATGATCTGCATGTATTTCGTCATCTGCAGGCCGAGCAGCAGGGCTGCTCTGTGAGTCTTCCTTCAGAGGCATTGGGCACCAGTAGGAAAACGAAACTGAGAGTGTTTAGGTCTTCAGATAGAACCATTACCACGACGGGTGGTGGTGGGTGTTTTGCCAGGCAGTGCGCACAGTTTGTCTCTGTCTGCTCTCATCCTGTGTGTGTGGGGGGCGGGGTGCGTTAACGACTCTCACAGTTATTTTTTTTGCCAGCAACAGGGTCTCTGAAAGAAATCGTGAAGGTGTTATGCAATTAATAGCCCGGGTCGGGCCGCATGATCCTCCGACTCAGAGCCCCGCAGCGCAACACAGATGGCCAGGCAGGTTACATGAAGGGCATCAAAGCCTCTCTTTAGAGCACATAAAGAGTGAACTATTTTACGTGGAAAAGAGGATTTACAATATAGGTATGCAGATGAGGCATGAAGTTCCTGTGAGCAAGAATAAGCACACACCATGGTCCTCAGCATTCCTCTATCAGTGGCGCCTCGTGGCCCAGGCGGAATTACCCTTGAACTGTCAAGTTTTTTTTTATGCATGCATTGCAGCATGCTTTTCGAAAGAATCGGCTTTCTGTGGTACGGTAATCTTGGAATCATCTCTCAGAAACTGGGAAAGAGCTCAGTGCTGAATTCCTCCTCTTCTCCTCCTCACTCTCTCCTCCCCCGGTTCAATCATGGATGGATCAGATGAATCTACTCAACAATAAACCCATCATTGTCGACAGCGCAAAATCCCTTGGTGTCATTCTAGACAAAAAACTCAATCTAACTCCCCACATCAATTCTATTGCAAAATCTGCTCGCTACCAAGTGCGCCTTCTTTGGGGAATACGCCGCTTCTTCCCGGAGCAGGACTTATATAACCCTGGTGCAATCGCTGGTCCTCTCCAGACTAGACTACAGCAATTCTCTTCTTACTGGCCTCCCCAAATCTCACCTGTCCCCACTTAAGTCTGTCTTCCATTCAGCAGCTCTTTTCATTTATGGGGCCAAAAGAAGCGATCACATCACACCGATGTTATCCACCCTCCGCTGGCTTCCCTTCGAGGCTAGAGCTATCTACAAGACCGCTTGTATCACCCACAAAGCCTTGCACTCCTCCTCTCCCCGCTACCTGGCGAATAAACTGAAACTCTCTGGAGGCTCTAGACCTTCACGCAATGTGGAGAATCTACTGCTTGAACCTCCCACTTTCAAGAAGGAAAGAACAATGGCCCAATCCTTTTCAGGCAACGCAGTGAGAATCTGGAACTCGTTTCCGCCTCAGCTCCGGACCACCGCCTCCTCCCAGGCCTTCAAAAGGGACCTCAAAGTTCTCCTCCTCCAGAGACACCTCCAAAAGTAATTCACGTCCTCTTGCTACTTGGAGGAAGACTTCCCACTACTGATATTTTCTACTCTCCATGACCATGGAAGTGCCTTCCCAGTGTTCGTCCTGTGGTTGGAGTGTCTGCCTTTTCGCAGTAGTCTCCATGTACTTGTGTTCGGTGCCCTTTTGTAACATGCACACACCACTTTGCCCTTGTAACACACGGTTGCTACCTCTCACATGTTTTTACCTTTGATACTTGCACAAGTGCCACCTTGCCTACGTAACGCTTGTTCTTGTGCCTAGCATTTATTGCAGTATTATACCTCAAATTATACTCTGTTTTCTCTTATAACTACACACTTGTCACTTTCCTCTTGTGCACTTTTGACTACCTCATGTATTTTTGGTTGCTCACAATTTTTACTACCTCAAGTATTTTGTTTGCTCACAATTATCACTATTACCTTTACTACCTCATGTATTTTTGGTTGCTCACAATTTTTACTACTACCTCAAGTATTTTGTTTGCTCACAATTGTCACTTTTACCTTTACTACCTCATGTAATTTTGGTGGCTCACAATTTTTACTACCTCATGTATTTTGTTTGCTCACAATTGTCACTATTACCTTATGTAAGTAACGTTTGCTTTTGTAATCTGCTCTTTTGTAATGTTTCTCATTATGTTTCATTTCTGTTCCTAATGTGAAGCGCTCTGACGCCTTCGGGTAAAGTCCGCGCTATATAAAAATGCATAAATAAATAAATAAATAAATAAATAAAGAGTCTGAAACTCAGACTGCCTAATGTCACTTTAAATGTAGAGCACAAAGCAAACATATAAAGGATTACTTGTCGCCCCTGAACCATTACTGCTCACCACTCCCTGGCAACCTCAAAGTCCAGAAGTATTTCGTTTATCCTAGCATGCGTGTACTAGAATGCACAGACGAGGACCCTCAGGCAAGAGAGGGAACTCGCGTTGAATGACTCACATTTGGGGGCCCACTGACACTACTTATCACTGTATTCGAAAGGTGCATGGCGCTCTCCAGCTTCCAATGAACAGTATAGTAATTCCCAGCAGAGCACATCAGTTTTCCATTCCAAAACTGAGATCTTCTCTCTAATTCAACTGAGCTGGCCAGCGCACGAATGGCTATATTTACTTGCTGCAGTAGCCATGTCAAGTGCCTCACATTTGCATTTCCACTTCCATTTCTACTTTGGCCGTCCCTCTCTCTCCGCCAATCTCACCTATACCCCTTCTTATTTTTACTCTCTCCCTCTCTCCTCCTTTTGTCTACCTCCTCCCCTCTTACCCCTCTCCCTACTTCCATTGTCTCCCTCCTTGTCTCTCTCTCCTCTCCCTCCTTCAATTTGTCCTCTTCTTCCTTCTCATCTATTTACCTCCACCTTTTAGAAATGTACATACATAGTCTGCAGTGAATGTCATGTGATGTCTTTATGAACAGCCTATATTTTACAGCATGTTGAAAACAGGACATGTTCAAAACAGCATGTAACAGCATGGTATGCACTGCCACTGTCCCTGTGACTTTAGTGCTAAAAGAATGATAATAGCTGTGACCAAGTGTGTGTTTCTGTGCCATCCATTTGTAGTTTATTTCTCGAAACTGCCGAAGGTAATTTAAAACAGATTTCTGACAGCCATAAACTATCATCTATGTTGAATGGGAGATTATTGCACCGGCATCAGCCTGTGAAGATAATGCAGAATGGTGCTAGGCAGTCTGTCTGTGCATGTGTCAGCTGAGACAGTGTGACACTTAGGCAACTGAGATGGCTCAGTGGGTAACTTGTTCATGTTGGTGCCTCACACATCCATCCTTCCGGTTGTGCCAGGTCCCATGTGGACAGAGACCATTTATGGTGCTTTGCAGCACTTTTAAGCTGTTCTCGGAGTATCTTCTTGCTCAAATGGATGTAATTTCTGATTTTTACATGTTTCCCACATCTTCATTGCTTGATTTTGCTTGCGAGAAAGTGTCACTCATAGTCGTTGAAATGTCACTCATAATTACACCGATATTTTGAAAATGACACACATAGCAATCTGAAACCTTGGCAGCTATGATGCAGGTGAGAAGGACAGGTCAGGCAAAATAGAGTGCAAATGCAGCCAGCCAATCAGAGTGGGGAAAAGCATTTACAAATGCAATAGGAGTCGTATTTACGCAAGCCCTATTGCCTTGTAATTAAAATGCCGGCATCTAAGATGGCAGGAACAGAAGTGGGTGGGGGTGGTGGTGGGCAGAGAAGTGACAGACTGCGGGAGAGAACGGGAGAGGCAGGGGAGCAAGACAGTTTTAAAAGTAAAGGGGCCGATAGCTATGGAGGGAGAAAAATTACGACATGGCCGTCAGGAGGCGGGATTAGGTTGAGGAAAACCAATCAGATTGCAGCATTTAGGAATTCAGCCAATCAAAAAGATAGGTGGAAAGTGGGTGGCGCTTCCCCCACTATACTATATACAGCATCTCTCGATGACAAAGCACATGCGCTTCCTAGGCGAGACCTAAAAAGGAAGGCTTGAGCCTGGCAAGAAGATTAACTTGCCAGGTTGACATGGCTGTTTAGAACTGCATACAAAGGCTGCGCAGCAGCAGGCCTGAGACATGTTTAAAGTGCTACTTCAGTGGTTGGAAAACAGTGCTGCAGGCCCACCAGCAGCAATTTAATTTACAGGCCCGGGGAACTTGTGGTGAATGCACTTTACTAAACTTATAAGGCAATCAAATATGCAAATTATGGATAAGCCAATGTTACCACATTTTAAGTAGCAAACTCATGCACATTAGCACTAGTTAGCAGTGGTAAAGTGCCCAGAGTCCTAAAGGCAACAAAAATGAGGTCAGAAAAATAGGAGGATGAACGCAACAAGATAAAGGTGCCCCTGCAGAAAGGGCCATTTCCAACAATATCTTTAGGGATAGACTTAAGTGACGATGTTCTTTTGCAGCTGGCATCGTTTGCCCAGCTGTGCATTGTTGCCCTGCTTTCTGACTGTTAGAGGAATGGACTTACAGTGGTGGTCTGTTTTTTTTTTTGTGGTCTGTTTGTTTTTTATTTTGATTTTATTTTGTTGAACTATTTGGCCTCTCTTTGGTTCTAGTGAGGAATTTAGAGCCAGATTTGCAACCTATTGCACTAATTTTGCATCACTTTTCCCTTTTTAAAAATGACGCAAAAGTGGCTTAAGGGGCTTGTAAATCTGCCCCTTAATGTCCATGTGGCCTTGTTTTAGTACCGCCCCCTCTCCTAATAGGGCTGTCCATTACTCATACTCACACCCATCCGTACACATACATCAGCAGTCAGATGGCATCGCAAATAAATGGGGAACTGAGAGTGTGACTGCACTTTGCCTTTAGTTTCCGTTTGCTATTTTACAATTAAAGAATTGGCCAGCTGATGTATTAAATGTTTGTGATTAATGGTATGACCCAAACTTAATTTAATTTGTTTTTAAGTAAAAAGTATTATTCCTTCCTCAAATTCTTCACCAAAGGAAAGATTTATAACACACTATGTTCTTTTCATTTCACTTAAAGGAAAACAGGAAGAAGACCGGATATGTGAAGAAAGGAGACGGGCAGAAAGAGCAGAAAGAGAGAGGAGGATTGCAGAAGAGATTGAAAGAGAGAGCCGTGCTCTAGAAGAGAAGATGGTGAAAGATGCAAAGAACTTGAAGGAGAAGAGACAGCTGCGAGAGCAAAACCGTGTTCAGGAACGCACACGTGTTATGCAGTATGCGATAGGAGGCAATACTGGCACCATCGAGATAGACGAGGTAGGGTATAATCCACATATATGTGACCGATTCTGTCTGACGTCTCATTTGAATTATGGTGTCCATGAAAGACCTGCAAAAAATTGAGAAAACCAAGAGAAGGCTAAACATGCTATGCCTTTGTGCAGATCCATTAAACAATGTTAATGTTATTAACAAATCAAAACCTTAAATACCTGCCCTTGGAGAACCCTGATTACAGTGATAACTGGTTGGGAATGGGGGTGGCACGGCAGGGGAGTTAAAAACAATAACAATATTACAAAATAAAAAAAAACACCTCTTTCTCCGTCTCTCCTCCGTTGTCTCTTGCTTCTCTTCCTGACTCCGGATCCGGAAGCTGGAAGGCCACTCATGATGCTGCTGTCACCATGTTTAAAAAAGAAATTTACCAAAAGTCCTATTCTTTGTTTAGAAAAATCACACTATATACTTTTTGTGATTTGGGTTGTTCATTTACCCTATCCTCCTACTTTTTGGAGAATCACACAAAAACTTTACACATTCATTTAACATTTACTACAAATTACAAAGACAAATTAGCAAAACATGAAACAATCACATAATGACCACATGGAACATACGATATGTCAATAGGCTATTCAACATTAATTACACCATATACATGTGATGTATAGAAATCCTTGCATACGCCAACACCTATTTAAGCATATGCACACAGAAGTCAGTTTTGACTAATTTGAAAAACAACTATTTAACATCAAATATTGACTCAGGCTCCCCTCCTCCCACCCCCACCCGCCCTAACCTGGCCTGTATCTACATAAAATAAAATGATAATAACACTGTTATTATCATTTTCATTTTCATTTGTCCACTGCTCTGATAGAAATGGGGCAACGCTCCTCCGCCTTAGCGAAAGAGCCATCCCTGTTTGATAAGTGCCTGCGAAGTTTGATGCAGATTCATCTAACAGTATACAATAAGGTGGTCCCAGTATTGTAACATCAAAAGTGTTAAACAGAAAAACAAATCACAGTAAAGTACAATTGTGCAAACACAGCATTCTGGTTGTAGCAGTGTTATTTAATCACACTGAAACAGATTGTTTTTTGCAAAAGCCTACGTGATCATTTTCCAGATGCGCTGCGGATGTCCAAGTGACCGCCCTGCTTCCAGCAGAAACGGCCGCTCCTCACGCTGCTCCCCGCCTCTAACTGGTATCGTAGCGCTATACAGCCACACCGCTGCCTGCCTGCTCGCCTCACTACCGCTATTGCCATTACCAGAGATCGTGTAGTATATTATCACGTAGCGCTAGGTTACCTGACTGTTTGCATTAGCGCTAAGCGTAATCATCTGTAAGCGCGAGACAGCCTAAGTACGCTGTAAGTCTGTTCTCAATTGTGCCGATTGTGCCTGATTGTTCTCAATTGTACTGTGCTGCTTATAATCATTAATTCTCCCTGATTGTGCCGCTGCCTGTGCCCCAATCCTGTAGCGATTTTGGCTCGCTGCCATTTTGTCTTAGCTGTTGTTGTTGTTTGTGCCTCCCTACCCGGATCTCCGTCCCGCTCCCACCTCCCAGCTGACCCTCCCTCCCACTGATACTATCAGCCTTGATCCCCGTGAGTTTCTCTGTGACCGCCCTGCTTCCAGCAGAAACGGCCGCTCCTCACTCTGCTCCCCGCCTCTAACTGGAATCATAGCGCTATACAGCCACACCGCTGCCTGCCTGCTCGCCTCACTACCGCTATTGCCATTACCAGAGATCGTGTAGTATATTATTACGTAGCGCTAGGTTACCTGACTGTTTGCATTAGCACTAAGCGTAATCATCTGTAAGCGCGAGACAGCCTAAGTGCGCTGTAAGTCTGTTCTCAATTGTGCAGATTGTGCCTGATTGTTCTCAATTGTACTGTGCTGCTTATAATCATTAATTCTCCCTGATTGTGCCGCTGCCTGTGCCCCAATCCTGTAGCGATTTTGGCTCGCTGCCATTTTGTCTTAGCTGTTGTTGTTGTTTGTGTCTCCCTACCCGGATCTCCGCCCCACTCCCGCCTCCCAGCTGACACTCCCTCGCCCCTCCCCATTCCACTATCCACATATGACAGATGTTTGTGCGCGCAGCGGTTACGCGCAGCGGTCGCGCCCTATGCGCACCGAAGGTGCGCCAAAGGTAAGCCCGTCTACGCCCGTCCGCGCCTGGACCGTGCCCAGGGCCAGACCCCCTGGCCCCCGCATACCCCTCTCCACCCGCATAACGTACGACTCCGCAACCCTCCATGCCCTCAACCCCGGTCGCGCACCACAATGCTACAAAGCCACCCCAGGACTCACTCATGGACCATTCGCCTGCCACCCCTGCAAGTTCACCTGCATCAAGAACCACACCAAATGCACTTCCCCCAAAATCAACTCCGACCCTAACCACCTGAAGTGCATCCTGCTGAACACCCGCTCGGTCCACAGACACGCCACTGAACTTTGGGACCTACTCGACACAGCATCGCCGGACATCGCCTTCCTTACAGAAACCTGGATGAACACCTCATCAGCGCCCGACATCGCCATAGCCATCCCGAATACTTACAAGATTATCCGAAAAGACCGCACCAACCAAACAGGAAGAGGCATCGCCATTGTCCATAAGAACACCATCCGAATCACGACCAGCTCCGACGATAACCTCGCTACCGCCGAACACCTCCATTTCCAGATCCACACCGACCCCAGGACCACACTTAGAGGCACCCTCATCTATAGACCACCAGGAACCCGCACACAATTCAACAAAGACATCATTGACTATATCAGCCCACATGCCCTCAACTCCGAGAACTACATCCAACTGGGAGACCTCAACTTCCACCTGGAAAAGAAAAACGACAGCAACACCGCCACCCTTCTGGACAACCTGGCCAATCTCGGACTCAAACAACTCGTTGACACCCCCACCCACCTTGCCGGACACACGCTCGACCCCATCTTCACCTCCAGCAAGCTTATCTCCTTCAACCACACCACAGCTCTCCATTGGACGGACCACAGCTGCGTTCACTTCAACTACAAAAAGACCTTGACCCACAACCCCCCACAACCTGCTCCTCGAAGAAATTGGAACAAAATCACCGCCGACCAGCTCATCACATCGCTTAACCAAAACCCTCCTGCCATATCATCGGACCCAAACCAAGCAGCCACCAAACTCACACAATGGATCACCCACAGCGCTGACGAACTAGCACCCTTGAAAAACCACCAAATCAAACGAGTTAGCAAAAAGTCCCCCTGGTTCAACGATGACCTTAAGAAATCCAAGAAGTTATGTTGTACTCTCGAGAAAACCTGGAGAAAAAACCCAACCACTAACAACTTGACCACCTTCAAGGCACCACCCGCAAACCGATCCACCAAGAAATCAGCAATCAAGGACTGACTCGACAACAACGCCCACAACAGCAAGGAACTATTCAACATCGTCAAGGAATTTACCAACCCCACTGCGGCACGAACAACATCACTCCCTCCCAAGACCTCTGCGACTCCTTATCCTCTTTCTTCCACAACAAAATCGCCGACATACATAACAGCTTTGAAAACCAGTCCGAAGAACTGCCCCCTTCACCCACCCCCGAACCAAAACAGAACTCTCACAACCTTCGCGCCTGGAACCCAATCACTACTGAAGACACCATCCGCCTGATGAACTCCATCCATCGCCAACCGACCCTTGTCCCCACTACATTTTCAACAAAGCAGACTCCATCATCGCACCCCATCTTCGCGATGTCATCAACTGCTCCTTCAACTCCGCTACCTTCCCAGAAAGCTGGAAACATGCCAAACTCAGCGCCCTCCTGAAGAAACCCACAGCAGACCCCTCCGGACTTAAGAACTACTGCCCCATCTCACTCCTCCCATTCCCTGCCAAAGTCATTGAGAAAGCGGTCAACAGTCAGCTCGTCGCCTTCCTTGAATCCAACAATTCCCTCGACTCCTCACAGTCTGGCTTCCGAGCCAAACACAGCACCGAAACCGCCCTCATCGCAGCTACAGACGACATCCGAACACTACTGGACAACGGAGAAACAGTTGCCCTCATCCTACTAGACCTCTCCGCTGCATTCGACACAGTCTGTCACAGCACCCTCATACAACGCCTCAGCAACGTCGGAATACATGGAAAAGCTTTGGACTGGATCATCTTGTTCCTCGCTGGGAGAACACAGAGAGTCCGCCTCCCCCCATTCAAATCAGAGGCCACCAAAGTCATCTGCGGAGTACCATAAGGATCATCCCTCAGCCCCACCCTCTTCAACGTTTACATGAGTCCCCTCTCATCCATCGCGCGACAACACAACCTCAACATCATCTCCTACGCTAACGACACCCAACTGATCCTCTCCCTCACCAAAGACCCTAACACCGCCAAAACCAATCTACACGAAGGAATGAAAGAAGTAGCCGAATGGATGTAGAACAGCCGCCTAAAACTAAACTCGGACAAAACGGAAGTTCTCATCTTAGGATCATCCCCCTCGGCCTGGGACGACTCATGGTGGCCACCGGCCCTGGGCACAGCAACTATACCTACAGACCACGCACGTAACCTGGGCTTCATCCTAGATTCCTCCCTCTCGATGACCAAACAAGTCAACGCCGTCTCATCCTCATGCTTCAACGTACTTCGCATGCTCAAAAAAATCTTCCGTTGGATCCCCACCGAAACAAGAAAGACTGTCACCCACGCACTGGTCACTAGCCGACTGGACTATGGAAACACCCTCAACGCCGGAACCACAGCCAAACTACAGAAAAAACTCCAACGCATCCAAAACGCCTCAGCCAGGCTCATATTGGACATCCCCCGTCAAGCTCACATTACCGATCACCTAAAAGACCTACACTGGCTCCCCGTCAACAAGAGAATAACGTTCCGTCTCCTCACCCACGCTAACATGGCCCTCTACAACCTAGGACCGGAATGCCTCAACACACGTCTGTCCTTTTACACACCCACCCGCCAACTACGATCATCCAATCAAGCCCTCGACACAATTCCGCGCATCCACAGAGCCACCATGGGAGGAAGATCCTTCTCCTACTTAGCGGCCAAGACCTGGAACTTACTCCCCACTCACCTCCGCCTTACACAGAACCACCTTTCCTTCAGAAAGCAACTTAAAACCTGGCTATTTGACAAGTAATACACAACCCTCCCCCAAGCGCCTTGAGACCCTCTGGGTGAGTAGTGCGCTATACAAATTCCTCAACTTGAACTTGAACTTGAACTATTGATTCTGGTTATCCCTTGATTGACTCAGGTTACTTAATTCATTTACGACAACAGTCACATGCTTCAGCCGTCCAGCTAACGATGGATCCCTGATTTGCAGGGATTACCTTTTACTGGCTCACTGCCTTCTCAGTCTTGCCGCCATTTTTCTGTGAGCAATGGAGCCCCACGTTCCTCCACCATTGATTAGTGAGAACCCTCCCTTTCACTCATGGTCCCCCCTCACCCCACACCACTGTCCTGAGGAAGACTCCTTGCGTAAGGCTGAAAATTATCTACACAACAATTGGGGTCGAAATGTCGACTTTTGAATATTGCCAGTCCTCTTCAACAGTACTTACTTTACTGTTAAAATCGTGCTATATGGCAAAACTATACATGTATTTTGTACTATCATGAATGTGTATTTCACCACCTGTTGCACAGGCATATGAGGAATATATGCCAGAACTGCTTGTGATTTTCTGTCACCATTTTTTCTAAATACTTTATTTCACTACCCCACCAAAGTCACAACCTCCCCTCTCCCCCCCCACCCCCCCCGCCCCCCTGTTCTCTTCTCCACTTGGGCCACAATATCTGTTTCAGTGTGATTAAATAACACTGCTACAACCAGAACGCTGTTTTTGCACAATTGTATTTTACTGTGATTTGTTTTTCTGTTTAACATTTTTGATTTTACAATACTGGGACCACCTTTTTGTATACTGTCTAGCACCCAGGTCCCAGTGATTCTGAGTTTACCATTTTCTTTAAACCAGCAGATTCATCTAACAGCACTATGGTTAGAAGCATTGGAAAATGTATTGTCCCAGTCCATACCTCCCCCGCGCTGATGCATTTGTAATAAAATGGGAATGGCCTTAGAATGCCAAAACTTGAAAGCTTCTGCCAACTAGTGTGCAGATTAGTCAGACAGTGCCAAGGTTTATAGCAAATGAACACTTTTTTGCACACCCTTTTTTTAATTTAGCCACTGTTTGAATATTCTACACAAACTTGAAAATTCAAGCATATTCATCAAATGATACAAAGTTATAAACAAATCAAAAAATGTATTTTCAAATGACAAGATATGCAAAAGTAACCCTCTTAATCCTATTTTCATCTTTTTTAAACACTAATACCTCATAAACTAATGACCGGATTTATACCAAACCAAATTTGCATTCCAAGTTAGGCATAAATCCGTTCATTAGTTTTCACTCGAAGCAAAACATACTAAAGTAATGCTTGTCATGGTAAGCTATTGCAGGTCTGTGCAGCAGAACAATCATTAAAGGGAGGCATTTTTAGGCTGAATTTATCCTTTTATCTACTACCATAGGAAACTTTACAATTGGCTGCAGCCAGAAGGAAGCAGGATTTTTGCATTTTGTTGTACAAAGAGAATCCACTCACAAGCCAGTCACAGTCTGAAGAGTTTAGTAACAAAAGAAAAATTAAACTGTGAAGCATAGAATCCATTGACTAGAGGCTGCACTGACAAACTGTTAAGGTTACATACAAGCTCCTTTCAACTGAAACCAAAAACAAGTAAATGCAGCACTGTAAAAATGTCCCTCTTTTTGCCTTGGAACTCCTACTTATTGCTGATTGGTATTGCTGGGTTTGGAACTACTGACCAGTCCCAAGTGTATCTGCTCTGACCTGTGAATAAAACTGGCCAACCTCAAGTTGGCATATTTAGCTTGTAGAAAATAGAAACCTTCTCAGGGGTCCCACTGATACTTGGTCCTTTTAAACCAACAAAGAAGAAATTGGCACAGAAGCTGAAATATAAAAGTAACATCTTTATTAACCTAATATGAGGGAGACTAAGTCACACAGAAGCCTTAGCAAATGAATGAGGCAGTCTAAGGAGTACAGAACACTGGGGCCTTATATATGCTTAGGGTTACATAGTCAGCATAAGACCAAGGGGCAGTCCTGGCTCATGTAAGCATGCAGAATGGCTAATATGGGCATGCAAGATCTGCTTGCTCAACAAAGTGGGAGGAGCTAACAGTTTGTCAGTTTAGGGTTAAGAAAATAACCTGCTGGTTTTATACATATTTTCAATTATAAGCAGTGTGCAGTAGACTTTTCTAGCAATATAAAGGTCAGCTATTTGTTTTATGCCTAAATGTATGCATTTACTGAAGCCTAAGGCAGTTTAAAACTGCTCTGAATGCACAATTTGTTTTTACATCTGTGAATTTTGCCCAATTTTGACTTTGATATTTGGGGCACTTAAAAATGAATATCCTATAATTTCTTTACATAATAGTCATCCTCAATATGTTCTCTACAAATTACAGAGGTCGGGCATCAGAAATCTATCATATATACCCTTATAAAAATGAGTTTTTTTACGCATGTGCAGAGTGATATTTCATATGCGAATTTCCTCATTATGTGGTACAACACAACTTAAATTTAATTTTAATGCTAGGAGGTCACAGTGTGAGTATTAAGCTTTATACATTTAAAAAAACGAATTTAAAAGCACATTTTAAAAATATTTTTTTCATAATTAATAAAAAAAATGTTTTAATGAAACCAATCATTTTGATAATTTCACATAGGAAAAGCAAGCTTCATTCATTGCCTATCATATTTAGACACATTCATTCATAAGCCTAAACACAGAAGCCTAACTTGAAACATGAAACATTTTGCGCCACTTTTTAAAAAAGGACAGTCATTATTTAAAATCAGGACCACAGATATGCTTAAGTAAAGAAGCTTTGGAAAAGGAAATCCTTACTTTAAATGTTTTCCTGTTATCCAAAATAATGAACCTGATTTTTGTAACTTTTTAAACAGCAGTCTGAAATGCAGGATTTTACACCATGTTCTGTAGTGACAAAATCCTGGCTGAGTCAACATTCCTGTCTCTCCGTGGCCTACAATCAAAACAACAGCTGCTGCTCAGCAGTTAAAACACAGATGTTGGAAAACTTATTTAGTGTTGAAACGTAAGCAAGGGGACAGTCTATTTAAAACTGAGTCATTTCAAGTTTTAAAAATGTGTTTAGTTCAACAAAAATTTACTCAGATGACGTGTTTGCCTGTTTATATCTAATACAATGTATCTAAGGAAAATGTTTTATAATTGTTTATTTATTGCAAAAACACACAATTTCGTTTTTTAAGGCCTATTTTATTCCTATTCAATGTGAATTCTAGTTTTATCTTTTAAGCATTAGCAGTTTGTACATGTGTATAATTGCTTACTCTTATCAATTTAATAGTAACATGCAGTTATTTAGCATATCATATGGTTCATTTCTGTTTTTTTCATTTAATTTCTATTTAATATTAATTAAATGACATTTTGCATAACAGACTGATGACAGCAAGAAAACACAAACAAACACATTGAGCTCATTCCAGACATAAACAGAAGAGGTCATACACTCAAGACACATATTAAAGCGCGCTTAAGGCTAGCAATTCTTACACAAAGAGCGCAATCGCTATTTACTCACAGAAGTTTCACTAATGTGAAACCACAAACCACATAGACATTTAAACACATGATTAACCCACAGAGCAACACTTAGGACAGAAACAAAGGACAGCCCACAGCCTGTACTTAAACCAAACCATTTGTAAATACTAGTTGTAAGTCATATTTACAAGAAGAGCTTCTCAATAGTATTCCAAAAGACTACAAAAATAAAACAGCCCAACAAACTGTTTTATTTTCAAGAAGCCAAAATACACTCAATTCACTAGCTTTGGCTGGCAGAACACCAAAAAATCGCTCTGCATATCTCCATTTATAAACGTGCGCAGGAAAGGATCCTTGTTTGTATTATGTCCATATTTGAATTCCATTGGGATACAGAATCACTAAGGAAGAAATATGTTTTTATACCTAAATCTATTTAGGTATTCCCTCAAGGGAGCCGGCTAATTCACCGCACATCTCACTATGGTACCTCCAAAAAGCAACACATTCTTTGATGTGTGCTGGAGACAGGCATGCCAAAAATAGTGCAAAATGTGCAGTATTATAATCAAAGTAGCGCTTAAGGTACTCTTCGTATGTTGCGCCGTTCAAACTAATTCAAATAGCGAAAAATGTCATCATTACCTGCCTATATAACTTGCAATTTATATATATACATGCATACTAATCAAAAGTTGGCCAACGCAAATCTAAGCCACAGTAAGTGTTACTAAACTACCTTACCAATCCAAGGCATCAAAACCAACAGCAAGTGCCGCAGAACGACTCTTACTAAACAAATGGTTGTCCAAATTCTAACTGCCAAGTTCTGAATGACCTAACGGTCGTTTTTTAGAATTCTCACGCCAAAAAGGTTCCCAGTCAGGAGTGACATCATGTGGAGGATCAAAATGAGGAAGACCAGAAATATACTGGGCTGAAGAGACAGCAAATCCACAGAATCTCCGTGCACAGAGTACCTCCTTAGTAGAGTCCTGTCCTGTCCTCCACAGTAGATTTCTGTCTCCTGACAAGATCACTCCTTAGATAGCCACTTCTGATGAGGTCCACGTTGGAGCGCCATTTACAGAAAATAGAAACCTTCTCAGTGGTCCCACTGATACTTGGTCCTTTTAAACCAACAAAGAAGAAATTGGCACAGAAGCTGAAATATAAAAGTAACATTTTTATTAACCTCAGATGAGGGAGACTACGTCACACAGAAGCCTTAGCAAATGTATGAGGCAGTCAAAGGAGTACAGAAAACGGGGGCCTTATATATGCTTAGGGTTACATAGTAGATTTACAAAAGGGGGTGGTGATGAACAGAGTGTCTGAATTGAGCAGACCACTCTTACCCAGTCCAAAGATCAGGGCTTGATCCATCACCGTTATTTATCTCACTGCCCCATCCCAGCTCAGAACCTGGCTATATGCAAATCAGTCTGTCCCTGGCCCAGTGCATCATGGGAACAGGGCAGACTAAACTACAAAGCCAATTCTTTACCAGAAAGGAGACAAGCTACCGGGAACCGGTTTCTGGCATTTCAGCCTCTTCGGCCCGGCTTGCTTGAATCCTGATGGAGCAGTGAGAAAGGGACTCATGTCTGAGTATACCCTGCCACACCTATAGTGGCCAAAATCGATTTACAAAAGGGGGTGGTGATGAACAGAGTGTCTGAATTGAGCAGACCACTCTTACCCAGTCCAAAGATCAGGGCTTGATCCATCACCGTTATTTATCTCACTGCCCCATCCCAGCTCAGAACCTGGCTATATGCAAATCAGTCTGTCCCTGGCCCAGTGCATCATGGGAACAGGGCAGACTAAACTACAAAGCCAATTCTTTACCAGAAAGGAGACAAGCTACCGGGAACCGGTTTCTGGCATTTCAGCCTCTTCGGCCCGGCTTGCTTGAATCCTGATGCCCTGTTCCCATCATGCACTGGGACAGGAACAGACTAATTTGCATACAGTCAGGTTCTGAAACTGGGATGGTGCAGTGAGCTAAAAAACGGTGTTGGATCTAGCCCTGATCTCTTGACTGGGTGAGAGTATTCTGTTTAATTCAGAGACTCTGTCCCTCACCACCCCTTGTTGTAAATATTTTTGTCCACCCTAAGCGTGGAAGGGTATACTCAGATGTGAGTCCCTTGCTCATTGCACCATCAGGATTCAAGCAAGCCGGGCCGAAGAGGCTGAAATGCCAGAAACCGGTCCCCGGTAGCTTGTTTCCTTCCCAGTGTAAGAATTGGCTTTTGTAGTTTGGTTTGCCCTGTTCCCATCATGCACTGGGACAGGAACAGACTAATTTGCATACAGTCAGGTTCTGAAACTGGGATGGTGCAGTGAGCTAAAAAACGGTGTTGGATCTAGCCCTGATCTCTTGACTGGGTGAGAGTATTCTGTTTAATTCAGAGACTCTGTCCCTCACCACCCCTTGTTGTAAATAGGGTTACATAGTAAGCATAAGAACAAGTGGCAGTCCTGGTTCATGTAAGCATGCAAAATGACTGATATGGGCATGCAAGATCTGCTTCCTCAACAAAGTGGGAGGAGCTAACAGTTGCTAATTCTGGTGACCACATCCTGACATTTACAGACTAGAAACAGTTGCAAGGACAGCTACAAGCTCAACTGAGCATGTGCGAAGGTGGAAGATGCTGAATATAGTTAGTTTCTAGGCAGATTACAAGAGCAGTCAACAATGAGGGAGGACAGAGCACATGGCGAGCACGTGGCAGCACATGGCAATCAAAATGGCTGCCAGAAATACAAAATGGCTTTCAGCTCATGCTAACAAATCAGTCCAATCTTTAACAAGCTTTCCAGTAAGGCCGTAGCGTATGATGTAGGAAAATACACCAATGTCATGTAAAGTTAAATGTCTGCAATGGACTGCAGCACCTATTGTGCTCTCTACTAGACTGAAAAGGAAATTTACCATGTACAGCGCTATAGGTTTGCATTATAGAAATGCCATATGCATACATACATACATACAAACAAACATACATACATACATACATAAACACATACATACATACACACATATATACATACACACATACCCACATACATACATACATACACACATACATACATACATAAACACATACATACATACACACACACACACCTACAGACATACCTACATACCCACATACATACATACATACACACATACACACATCCATCCATACATACACACATCCATCCATACACACATCCATCCATACATCCATCCATCCATACATACATACACACATCCATCCATCCATGCATACTTACACACATCCATCCATCCATCCATACATACACACATACATACATACATACCTACATACAAAGTCAAGTAAAAAAAACAAAGAATCAATTTAAAAAAGAGTATAATAGTGTAAATTCATACATTATTCTCTGGGTCGTCAGCCTGGTACATTACAGGGTTAAGTAGTGTAGTGTAGTTCCTATATTCCCAATAGGCTCTGCGCATTGGAATAATATATCCTATAGTTTAGATGTAGGACTGAGGTCGACTACGTCTCTATCGAACATATTAGACTTAATTGTGAGTGCCAGCTAGCTCAGAGGTCACTAGAAACTTTCTCGAATTCACAAAAAGGGATTCGTTTCTGACAACCGCAAAAACATGACAACTTTGTTACCCAAGAATAAGAAATGTATCTCTAGAGTCGCGGAAACAATAGATAGCTATTTCATTCAGTCAATCGTGCAAGCTTCGTTTCACCAGAGGTGCAGAGAAATAGAGAGACGGGCGTTTTCAATAAAAAGTGTTTATTGAACAGTCTTCTTTCTCATGCAAAAGAAATGAACTGCTACAATCATAATACTGGTTGTAAAGTATAATGCGTACAGTATGAAGAGTATTATAAAATAATACTGTAAAAGCATGGTAGGTTTCTAAGCCATATAAAATAACATAAAATACATACATCAATAAATAGTGACTAAAAGTACTCAACTGGTGCTTCTAAAATACGCCTACCCCGATGTTCCTAACCTAAGTCTAGTACGAGGGAAGAAGTAAGTGTGGTGTAGCTTAGTTTTAGTATTCTTTGCCAAGAATCTACCCAAGAATTCTCTAAGGGTCTATTCAGCTCCGTACCTTGGTTTTTAAATGAAGGAGTTCTGGTATCTCTCTCTCAGGACTCGATTTCCCAGCAACCCGCAAGGGTAGTCTGGAAACACTGGAGCTGGATTTCTCGGCGAGAGAAAAGACAGCGTCTCTCAGTGTGTCCGCTGGAGGGTCGCCTACCTTCGGCACTTGCTGCGGCGAGCTGTGTCATGGAGGTAGGTAGTCGAACTGCTCCAAGCCACCGTGTGTTTGCCTGGGAAAGTGTGGGCATACTTATACCTTGAAGGTGCCGAGTTTGACGTAAGGTTGGACATAATAACGTCATCAAAGACTCGATTCTTTGAAAACTCCATGAGTTCTTGGACAAATCAATATTCAAGCAGGGAGAAGTCCCTGACTGCTGAAGGCGGGTTTTCCCAAGAAATCCTTGTGGATTTTCGGAACTAGTGGAAGTAGCTATGCCGTATTAGGGCTGCATGAGCTATGTCTTAATATGGTTATGATTGCTATGCCTATATAAGGATATAATGAATTATACCGATATAAGGGCATGAATCGTGAAAATTACACTAGGGTCCTAAAACGCTACACAAAACCCACTCCACCTTAATATGTTAAACATTACTAAATTATAAGCATCTAAACATATCTAAAGCATGTGTTTGCAATTCCAACCAAAATACATGAAATGCATTTGAAATGGTTGTACACAAAATGAGTATGTCTATAGTACGCATTCAAAGGAAGATGATGTCATTCTAAGCATAAAGTATGACATTATTAATGCAAACTGAATGAAACATGAAATTACATTCATGAAATGGCTCTTAAATACAGAAGAATAGGTCGAGACCATCCCATAGCAGAATTTATAAACTGTTTTGGTTTTGAAGACAAGGCCAAATATAGTCTCTAGGAAGTATTTAAAAGAATTTCTTGTTCTCTAAGAATAGTTCTACCTTAAGCAGATTACTCTGTGCCAAAAGAAAAAAGTTCAAATTAATTCGTAGAAAATAGAATTGTCAAGTTAGAAGGTTTGTTTGAAAAAAAACAAAGGCCGAATTTCAGAGTTCATGGAAAGCTGTGTGCAGATTTCAAAAGTATTTCTCGGTGTCAGGAGAAAACATCAAAAAGTCTGAGCTGGCAAAGAAATCATCTACCCCAGTAGGTGAAAGTGGAACTACTTCATTAAGTAGATCAATTGTGCACAGATGAGAAGCATCGCCGTCAGCGTTGTTCGCATTAACAATGTTCGCAGTAGATGGTACCTGTGTGCCTGTTGTTCCACGTACCTCACACATTAAACTACCTCCTCTGGCAAGAGATCCAACAGAGGCCGAATTCACCCGCAGGCCAATATCTTGAGGAGGCTTTGACGATCACAGGCCTTTCCCCCTTATGGGACACACACTGCCTCCATTTGGCGTTCAAAAAAACGGTGCGGAAGACGCTGAAGACACTCTCCTTGCTAGAGGATAAGGCGACCTTCTCGCTTAGAGGGCATGCCTGGATGACCTTGGCCACATATAAGTACTTAGCCCCACAACATTACTTTAATTTGGGATATTCAAAAATACTAAAACAACATTTTTTAAAGTTCAGACTTGGAGTGTTACCAACTACACAGCAGCTCCCACCTTGGAAAAGGGAGCAGGATTTTACTCTTTGTAGTCTGTGCAACAAGGATGTGGGCGACATCATTCACACAATCTGCACCTGCACGGAGCTGTGTCAAGAAAGGAGACAGCTGCTAAAAATTCCCCTCAATCAAAGAGGGATCAGGACAAGGAGACAAGCTGTCCTGGCATGCTTTGATCCCTCATCACCACAAGTGAACACTAGGCTAGTTAAATTTCTCGAAGCAGCTCGCTTAAAAATGCCAAATTGATCGTCACTTTGTAGACAATTGCCCTACGGGGGAAACTTTGCTAAATGACTGGATAAATCTCACAGGGGACTGCATCATTCCACAGGCAGTAAAGACAAAAACATCCGGGACATTAAAACTGTATTGACACAGAAACGTCTTTTACAGCTCACGTCGCAACGCTCACGAGGGAGCATGTACGTTTAAATATGGAACATTTTAATATGGTTGTATATTTGTATGCATTGCAATGGTTTTAAGTAACTATGCAAATAAAGTTTTACCTCTTACCTCTTACGTACCTCACCATTAGCTGGATTCGCCGGTGAGGTCTCAATGAATGCCGACATCAGGATTGGCAGCCGTTGGGGGCAACACGATGCATGAGCCGTTACCGGACCTAGCAAACCGTCAACATCCATTGGCAGTGCTGATAGAAGTGTAAGACAGACATCTAACATGTATTCCTCTCCGCAAAGCAGGCATCGTAGAACAGGTAAGATGTAATCTTGCCAGATTGGTCTGAATGAAAGGAACCAAGTGGTATTCAGATCTCTTAAACGAGCCAAGCCAAGAATCTGTGTAATTCTGTCACGGAACCGCATTCTCCATGGTAGTCTGGGTATCATCGGTGACGGAACTTTGCCGTATGGGAGAAGAAAAAAAAATAGAATTCCTGCTACGAGTCCCAAAATGAGAGGCAGGCCGCCGAACACAGAGTGCATGAAATTTAGAAAAATGCTGAGGACTGCTTCAAAGGGTGCTAACAGTCCCGAAAAAAATCGTCTTAAATACATGTGCCATACCAGTGGTATCAGACATGTTTAAGGTACGACCTAACATTTCTGCGAAATGTATTGGGCAGTTTATTGGTAATAAGGAATGTATCTCCGCGGAAGTCCTTGCGACTTGCAGATCATACGACTCTCTGGACGAGGTCAGAGGCACAGTTTTTTGCAAAAGAATGGCTTTCATTCTCCTTGAAGTATCAATTTGAATAGAAGAGATATTCAGTGAAGGCCAGAACACCGACTTCCTGTCTGTCTTGCTTTTAGGAAATAATACTTGCATACAACAAGTGACCCTGGCTGACACACTAACTACATAGGCTTAACCTGGCAACATGCCACAACAGCTGTGATCGTTCAACATTATGTAGCTACCATTGGATAGCTGCCTAAAAACTGGATCTATCACTGCTGCTGGAGAACCGTGCAGGTGGAAAGAAAGGTTATTTGAAGAACACTCGCAGGATTCGTGTAAATTAATACCTTGACACAAAAGTGTACCACTTAGTGAGTTCTTACAATTTTTACCACTAAGAAATACCTCCTTTCCCCTACTCCAACATTTGTGTGTGTATGGTAAATTCCAGGTTGACTTAATGTACTCTTTACCCAACCTTTCATACATGCCTGCTGGTATGTGTTTTAAGCAATACTGAAACTGGAAAATCGTCCCTGGTATAGTGATGGTGCCATGTATTATGCACTCCACAACAGGTTTCTCGGAAACAGTTAATGGTAATCTTTCCAGTTTTTCAATGCTCATCACTGTATAGTCTGCTCCTCTTTGTGCCAACGAGATTTGTTTATCTGTAAGGTTAAATGTAGAAAACAATGACGTGGTGTTGATTAGACGCCAAGGCACGCAGCCTGAATGGAGATTTTGTAACGTCCAGCCTAGCAGCATTATAGAACGTAATTGGGACTGGCCATGTTGTAACATTAGCAAATCCTGTTCTATTATGTCAATGGCAGAGGATACAATGCTGCCTGAAGAATAAATTCTGGAGGGCAGAGTCGTTAACCCCTTGTCCACTTAGAGAGAGCTTTCTCTAAATTAATACAATCAATTTCTCGTATTCTTTCTGCAGTTTCCATTTGCGTGACTTTCCATACTTCATTGTAAGCAGCGTATATACCAGCGTATATGAAACATTTTTGACGTGGTTTACTTGGTTAAAGTAAGAAGTCTCGTAAATCAACGCCTTCTTTAAGTAAAGATAAGTGTTGTTTAATTTCTGGAAGTGTGGATTTCTGTTGCCACTCAAGGCATAGTTTTCCTACACTGTAAGTTGTGACTATCCCTGGATGTTGTCTCTGGGAGTATCTTGGATCTGGCCTATTCACTGTGAACCCTTGTGTTTTGTTCAGGAATCTATCTTGACAGTTATTTGTGTCTGTGGGCCAGATTAACCATTTTTTCCAATCAGGATTAGTTCTGTTGTGTTGTAAAATCTGTTTTACGTCTACCTCCTCATCTGTAATGCAATTACTATCAGGTCTGGGCTTAGGCATGGACGGTTTGTTTAAATCTTTTATCTTAGCCAAGCCAAGACAAGATATTTGTTGAATAGTATCATTTAAAAACATTATTTGTTCTGGGATAATGCAGGCTCTGAATAAGGCTTCTAAACCTTGTACCTGCCAATCTTTTGTGCCCCAGACAGTTTTCGTCTCAATGTTGTCTTTCCAAAAGTTGAACCCTAATGTAGACAGCTGATCATAAAAGTTTGCAGAATAAATTTGTTTAGTATTGGTCAACATGTTTTTCATTCCTGTCTTATTCAAATTTTTTAAATAAAACGTTTCTGGATTTGTGACATTATAACCTGAGAGGTATGGAAACTTTTCATAAAATGTTTTAGAGCTGCCTTTTGGCGGCATTGGACAATGTTCCCATTGATTGTAAGTAAAAACATTTCTAGGGTTTGCCGATTTGTGCAAATAGTAGTGACCATAATGATTAAAACAATACATTTGTTCATAATCTGATGAACCTTCTAAGAATTCATGTTGTGTAAATGTTGCTGACATTTCTAAGTCTGCCATCATGTTATTAACAGTATCAAAGTCCCAATCATCAGAAAAACTGCTGGGTGAAACAAAGTCACTCAAAGAAACCTTAAACTGGTGTGGTATCTTCAATAGTTCCACTGGGACATAGATGTCATAATCAGTTGTGTCCCATGCTATACCACCAGGTATGGGAACGGCTGTGATGTTCACTGATGACAGGTATCTTCGCTCATGATGAGATGATTTGTGAGGTTTCAGGAGCAAGTTGATGTTCTTACTTGCTGTGTCCATTGTACTGTATTTTGCATCTATCATCTTTCCCAAACTTAAAACAAGAATGAGCCAAAGTAGGAGAAAAAGTACACCTAACACAATCCAAAATTGAACCCATGGTGAAACCAGGTATGTTTTGTCAAGTTGATGAAAGAGTTCTGTTATTTTTTCTATGAAAGTTTTATTTGCTGGCGTTGTTTCCGGTTCACTGGGATCCTCAGAAAATGTTGATGAAATAGCCAGAGGCAGTTCTGTCAATTGTTGGAATTGCATCCGATTGTTTGAAATCGCTGGAGCTGTGTCTACCTTTGCCATGTTGGTATAGTCAGAGGCTATATAATTGTAGACAGGTGTTTCTTGACGAACTGATATTTGGGTTTCAAGAGGCACAAGTTCCATGGCATTGTTGCATAGTCCTTATTTTTCTCACTGCATGTTTATCAAAGGTGATAAGTCTTTCAGTTTGAACCTCTTGGATTGTAGCAAGATTTGGTTGTCTGCTACAACTTGGGAGTCCCTTTGGCCTACTACTTATTATCGGCCACATAATGTGGTTTTACCAAGTCAATGAATACGACTCTGTTCTCCTTTCTTCCAGCAAGGGGCGGCAGTAACACTGATCTCGTTCCGTGGATTGCAAAGACAGGTACTTGTTTCCTGTAAGGAGGCCCAAATTCCTTCTTCACCGTGATCTTTTCTCTGGCTAGATCCCCAATCTTTGGAATCCAGACAGGCATTGCTGTGACAGGTGGTTTTTCTTCAGTGGTCGTTGTCTTTTGTGTTGTGTTGCTCAGACTTCTTCTTGTTTTATTTAAGTCCTGCAAAACAGCCAAACGGTCTTTGATATCAAAGGGTTTTTGTTCCACCACTGAAGTTTGACAATCGAGATCCTGTATGAGCATTCTAGTACCAAACAATAGTTCATACGGAGTGACTCCACCCAGAGAATTTCTTGGCAGATTGTTAAGACTACGTTGGAGACTTATTAGATGTTTGACCCACCCGTCACCCGAGCCTAATACCCTAGCTGTTATAGATTGCTTTATTTCACGTTTTTTCTTTCCACTACCGCATTTCCCTCAGGATGGAATGGACTTGAGTACCGCAATACAAACCCCAAGCCTTGTAAGCTCGAGAGCTAAAAGCAGGACCCTGGTCAGAATGTAGCATGCCGATTGCGTATGTGCCGATAAAGTCTCGCAAATCTTTTATAACAGTTCGGGGCCACATCCAAATGAATCTTGTGCAGGAGTCCACTGCGACCATGATATATTTATAGTTCCCATCCCGTTTTAAGGGACCACAGTGGTCTAGGTAAACACATGCTAATGGTTTATCTGAAATTAGAAGGGGTGTCTGCGCAGGTCATTTCACTGTTGAAACTTTCATTTTTGGGCAGATTTCACATTCTAGAACATAGTTTCTAGTTTGTTTCCTCATGCGCGGCCACCAATATCTCTGTTTTAATAATGATACTGTGGCGGAAACTCCTGCGTGTGCAGAGGCGAGCCCTTCATGTGCTGCTAAGATTAGTCCTAATCTATGGTCCATGTTTGGAATTGCCCTACCCCCCACTCCAGGGATTCGAGCAAAAGGAACATTATTTGCAACAGTTATATATGAGTACTTTACTGGAAAGCCTTTTGGGAGTGTTTTACCACTGTCTTTTACTGAAGCAGTGGCAGCTTGCATTATCTCGCTGTCTATTTTTGTTTTTGAACGAATGATTGCAGCTACGGAAGCCGGTTGCACAGCTGCCTTCGCGGCTTCATCAGACAATGAATTCCCTTCAATGTGAATGCCATCACGCTGATGACTCAGTGTATGGATCACGTGAGTCTTTTGTAGTTCTTTCTGTAGTAGAACTACTTGTTCCCAAAGCATTTTATTCTTGATTGTGTCACCTTTTGCGTCTTTGAAACCGTTTTGAACCCAGTTCTGCAAATATTCATTGTAAGATTGAATGCAGTAATACGAATCGCACACTATGAGTGTGGGGAATTCGCGATCAGTATTTTCAAGCACCATCTTGAAAGCCTGTAGTTCAACTGTACAGTCTCCGAGTGATTGCGTTTTATTGACCATAGGTCTGAATTTACCTTCACGCCAGCGACCTTTAACAATCGTGCACGCAGCACTATAGGCTTGTTTACCCCCAATTGCGGGCAGTGCTGATCCGTCTGTGTAAATTATACATCTGTAATGTTCTGGAAGCAGAAACTCAATAGGCAGAGGGCATTCTTGTTCGTATTGTAGAAATTCTTGTGTTTTCAAGAAGGGGTCAAAAATGTATTCAACATCTGTTGCAGCAGGAGAATTAACCCGTTGCATCCATCTTGGATGTAAAGCTTTAGCATTTGGAATGCCTTCTTTTGTCACTGCTTCTAAAGCAGGCACAGGTGTAATGATCATTATGCGTTTACCTTGTGCGAGAGCTCTCTCTTTTGCTACTGCAGTTTGAACGTCTGTCAGAATCTTTTCTGTTGAAGTGAATTTCATTTCAGCTTGTTGGTTTGTAAGCTATTGATACCTTTCCACCTTCATTAAAGGTTAGATATGTGAATCTGCATCTCCCTGGGATGTTTCGGATCACAAGGTTGTGCACGTTGTCACGTGTCTATAACTGTGTTTTTGCTAACATGTCTGTTTGCACTGAACGCAAAATTTCGGTGTGTTTTTGAGTCCAATTAGTTTGTTTGAAATCAGGTTTGATTAGTTCGTAGAGAGGTTTAACCCTTTCTATGTAATTTAGAACATAAGTTCTTCCAAAATTCAGGAAACCTAGAATTGACTGTAAGTTTTTCAGCGTCTTTGGAGGTTGTAGCAGCGCACATTTCTCTAGAAAGTTTGCTGCCAGGCTTTTGCCTTCACTTGAAAGTTCGTATCCTAAGAATAGGACGTTGTGGTGGGCAATTCCAGATTTCTTAAAATTGAATTTGTACCCTTCAGAAGTGAACCCAAGTAAAATGGTGTTCGAACTTTTCAAGTGCCTGTACAAGTCATCGTCTGTAAGATAGATGTCATCGACAGAAGATAATGCCTCATCATTATTTGTTTGTAGTAACTCTGTAATTCTGGCTGAAAATAACCCTGGACTATTCTTGAATCCCTGGGGAGACGGCAAAGTTGTTGTTGTGTCCCCATAATTGAGAAAGCGGTCCAATACCTGCTTTCTGGTGCAATGTTTTGGCAGAAGAAACCATTTGACATATCTAATGTGGTTTTGTATTTTTTATGCACAATGTTATTCATCAGTGCTGCACTGTGTGCATTTTGTACTACAAAAGTTTTGCAACAAGAGTTTAAATGTCTGCAGTCCAAAACTAGACAATATGAATTGCCTGGTTTGGTTACAGGAAACAAAGGTTTGTTTATAGACGAGGTGCATGTTTCAATCACCCCTTGGTATTCAAGTTGATTTAAAATCTCCCTGACCTGTTTTTTAGCTTCCTGTTTAACAGGATATTGCCTTTGCATTGTTGGTTGAGTTTTTAACTGGATTTGATGGTGAGGAGAATCCTCATCCCATCCTACGTGATTTTTGTATAATGCTGAAGCCTGGGCTACAGCCCATTTTCTGGCATATGTGTATTTTTTATGAATTGGAATATGATTTGTGAAGGCTGGCATAATGATTTCTTCGCCATGTGGGCTCTCCCTGACAAACTCAGGTCGCCAGTCTTGTTCAGCTAGAAGAATGTCATAACCCTTAGATAGCTTCTCCCAAAAGAGTGCTTTTATTTTTCTAGTTATGTCCTCCTCCATCCGGAGCGTTACTCCATAAAACTTCTGGGGTACACTAACCCTGGTGTCGGCAGTTTCAACTTGAATGAATTAATTCAAGTCCACTGTCTCCAGATGATCCTTCAGGATCTTGCGAGCTATGGTGACTTCTGCTGCGCTTTCTAGCATTGTCTGGTCCCACTCCCCGTTCTTGAGTTGTGTCCTCAAGATCCTCGGCATGTCTGATCTTTACACTTGCTACCTTCTTTTTGGTGAATTGAGTTTTCTTTGAACGTGCTGGACTTCACACGTTCTTCCTTGTTTTCTGACCGTCCTCTTCTTTCGGATTTCTGTGAGGAAGTCTGAAAGGTATGAGATGAACGTGTATCAGTGTCTTGCACGTGTATCAGTGTCTTGATATCTATCAGGTTTTCTTAAATTATCAAAATTCCTGAGGTTATACCACTTTTCAGAGGGCTCCTGTTGAGGAGACTTTCCTCTGGACTGAGAACGCTTCTATTTAGGAAGTGTTTGTTTACTGTTCTCCCACTTCTTTTTAGGAGTAGTGAGATTATTTTTAATAAAAACTTTCTCAGGATTTTCCGTTAGTTGGGGTTTTAATGGTTTCCCACCCAAACAATCTCTACCTAGTTTTTCATAGGATTTTTCAATAATTCTTGCAAGTTCATATGGTTGCTCTGTTATGTCTGTTTCTTTTAATTTTTGGTGGATTGCCATGGACGCTGCTTCACCTTTAATGTTATATAATAGTATAGCCGAGACCTGTTTGAAATCTTTTAGTAATTTCATACCAAGATTCAAGGCAGGTTCTAGTCGGTATTCATTTTGAATCTGTCTTAGGATGTCTGGTATTACCGCCATAGACGGAACACCAGGTGTTTTTGTGTAGATTGAAGCAAAGACTGTACCCCAACTGTCACAGTCCTCCACTTGTGGTGCAATCCACATTGGTAAGCAGATTGTTAAAATTCTGTGTTTCTCATGAGGTGTACTATCTGGAAATACTGCCTCGATTTGAGTAATTTTTTGAGCTAACCAGAACGGAATTTGTTCCGGTTTTGCGAGTAATTTACCAATGACTGATTGTATAGTCTGTGGTGTAATTTTGTTTGTGTTCCCCTGGTGAGGGGTGTGCTGTGGAATTCATACAGCAGGTTGGACTGTTAAAGTATGCATGACATATTGAACCAACTGTCTATGTATTTTAATGAACTGTTTCAGCTGAGCTAACAGTTCTGGACCTGTCATTTGTTCAATGGCAGGATGTGGTGTATAGCTGGCTAGTACCGACCATGTTGCTCCTGGTCTACCTAGTGGACCGAGCCTTGTAATGTGATTTTGATGTTATAGGGTGCCTTTAAACCAGAGTTGATGCTCTTGGTATGTTAATGGAATTTCAACATCCTCGAAAGGAATGTATTCCGTTGGAGTTTCCTCTTCTTTGTAGAAGTGAAACACATGTGTTCTTGGATTCGCTTCAGGGAAGACAATCCATGAATAGAATACTTCTGTCTGCCGATATTCATGTGCCTCTATTACAAAAATTACCCTACCACCTCTTGGTGATAGGCCATTTGCTATAAGCTTCCTAGTAATGGTTTTTCGCACGTTTTCCGTGATGATTGTAGCATCCGCATCAGTTTCTTGGAAACCTGTAATGTCTAAACCTAGTTGGTTTGCATTTACTGGATTTCCACCATTCTCGGGGTCATTCATTTTGTTGACTGAAAGTTTGTAGAGAAAGTTTCAAGGAAACAAAGATAAGGTGCACAATATTTTGGAACACTGTATCCTTCAACGTTGAACAAACCAAAAACTACCAAATAGGATTTTCGTCCTACTTAGTTATGGCGGATATTATATCCTTTTAGCCACTCCAGACGTCTATTGGAGTATTTACGGGAAAAAGGGTCTGTGTGAAAAGCACGACTGAGTTACTCTAGTATCTAGCGTTAAATTAATGCCTTACCAAATGTTGGGCGCAATGTAGTGTAGTTCCTATATTCCCAATAGGCTCTGCGCTTTGGAATAATATATCCTATAGTTTAGACGTAGAACTGAGGTCGACTAGGTCTCTATCGAACAAGACTTAATTGTGAGTGCCAGCTAGCTCAGAGGTCACTAGAAACTTTCTCGAATTCACAAGAAGGGATTCGTTTCTGATAACCGCATAAACTTGACAACTTTGTTTCCCAAGAATAAGAAATATATCTCTAGAGTCGCGGAAACAATAGATAGCTATTTCACTCAGTCAATCGTGCATGCTTCGTTTCACCAGAGGTGGCGAGAAATAGAGAGACTGGCATTTCCAATAAAGATATTTATTTAACAGTCTTCTTTCTCATGCAAAAGAAATGAACTGCTACAATCGTAATACGGGTTGCAAAGTATAATGCGTACAGTACAAAGAGTATTATAAAATAATACTGTAAAAGCATGGTATGGTTTCTAAGCCATACAAAATAACATAAAATACATACATCAATAAATAGTGACTAAATGCACTCAACTGGTGCTTCTGAAATACGCCTACACCGATGTACCTAACCTAAGTCTAGTACGAGGGAAGAAGTAAGTGAGGTGTAGCTTAGTTTTAGTATTCTTTGCCAAGAATCTACCCAAGAATTCTCTAAGAGTCTAATCAGCTCCGTACCTTGGTTTTAGAATGAAGGAGATCTGGTATCTCTCTCTCAGGACTCGATTTCCCAGCAACCCGCAAGGGTAGCCTGGAAAAACTGGAGCTGGATTTCTCGACGAGAGAAAAGACAGCGTCTCTCAGTGCATCAGCTGGAGGGTCGGCTTCCTTTAGCGCTTGCTGCGGCGAGCTGTGTCGTGGAGGTAGATAGTCGAACTGCTCCAAACCATTGTGTGTTTGCCTGGGCATGTGTGGGCATACTTATACCTTGAAGGTGCCGAGTTTGATGTAAAGTTGGACATAATAACGTCATCATAGACTCAATTCTTTGAAAACTCCATGAGTTCTTGGACAAATCAATATTTAAACAGGGGGAAGTCCCTGACTGCTGAGGGTGGGTTGTTCTAAGAAATTGTTGTGGATTTTCGGAACTAGTGGAAGTAGCCATGCCGTATTAGGGCTGCATGAGCTATGTCTTAATATGGTATGATTGCTATGCCTATATAAGGATATGATGAAATATACCTATATAAGGACATCAGGAAAATTACACTAGGGTCCTAAAACGCTACACAACAGTAGATAGTAAATAGTAAAAATAAGAGAGAGCAATGTACATCAAAGGCTCAGCATCGTGGTCAGTTGTTAAATAAAATTTAATTATCAGCAGACTCATTTTCCTTTATAATGCTCCTACGTATACACCACATCATAAATAGAAACCTAGAGGTGGCAAATACATATAGTGGGTCAGTTTCATATTTTAAAATCCTAATGGCCTCAGAGTGGTGTCTGATTCCCATATTTCTGCAGAGCTGGAGAATCCATTTACACCTAGGTCTGCTATAAGCAGGACAGGAGAGGAGAACGTGAGGTTCTGATTCTTCGGTCGCAGTACACCCGGGGCAACCTAGTTTAGTAGCTCCCTTCCATTTATTGGTGAATGCTCTAAGCGGGAGCACCGGTGCCTGAATTGAAGGTACAGTTTCTTTGCAATAAGGGGCTGGATACTGTCCAGGGCCAACTCCAGTTTGTATTGCTGCTTGGCTTCCAGAAACCTGGAAGTCAAACTGCATGAGTTGGCACACTGCGATAGTTGGATACATTTATATTCCTTATAAGCAGAAAATAGGGATTTTTTAGAACTTGAGGGGCAAGTCTCTTCTGGGGTCAACCACATATTCATCCTCCCCAGTACTTGGCAAGTGTTCCTAATGTGAGACAGCCAGGGTATATTCCCTGCACCGAGGATAGTGATAACATCCCTCAATTCCTCCCTATAATTCACCAGCTGGGATGTGCTCCAGATACAACGCCAAAATGGCGAGAGGCAATTAAATCAGTAATTGGGCCGATGTCCAGGTCCATCCATAGTGGTGTCAACGGGGCACTTTTCCGGAGTGCCAACAACTGCCTGAGAAAAGTGTTCTCAGTTAATGATAGGATGTTAGTTGGGCAGTGTCCCCAGAGCTCCACTCCAAATAGCGACGCTCCCCTTGCCTGTACCTGTATATTTCTGCTGGTGGGCCTACCACTTTCTGGGTGCAGCTTTTATAGACTTTCAAAATCCTACCTATGGACTGTGTAAGTTTTAAATTAGCTTTCTATATCCGATTCCCTCATCCATCTTATCATTAAGGCCTAAATAGTCAAAGATAGACACCCTCTCTAGGGCCATACCTTCCATTTGGGGGTGTGGGCAGTTCATGGTACTTGCATGGAAGGCCATATATTTTGTCTTTTGGAGGTTTATCTCCAAATCCCGCTTCCTGCGGGAACTCTTCCAAAACCCGCTGCATATCCATTGGTGATTTAGAGAGTAGCAGGGTATCGTCTGCAAACATTACAGCTGGTATTTTGCGGTAACCTAGCCTCGGGGAATCTATGTCTTTTACAGCCAATAGAGGGAGAACAGGGTTGGGGCTAAAACACATCCCTGTCTCACCCCTTTCTCTACAGGGAAGGGGGCCGTCAATTTCCCGTTCTTGCCGTACCTTATTCTCGCATACATGTCCTGGTGTAAGCGTTTAAGCAAATTGCATAGGTGGGGTGGAACTCCCATATCCTGGAGTATACCCCATAGTTGAACCCGCTGCACCATATCGAATGTGGATTTAAGGTCCACGTAGGATAGTTAGAGGCTGCCATCCTCTAAGTAAACATTTTTCCAATAGATCAATTGCAATCTAAAGATCTGATCTATGGTTCAAGTTTTAGTCCTAAACCCAGCTTGTAAAGGCTTTAATAAAAGAATTTCTTCCATCCATGATTGCAATTGGTCAAGAACAACCCTGGCAAATATCATTTGAGTGACGTCAATAAGACTAATTGGACGATAATTTGCTGGGTTGAGCGGGGAATCTTTTTTGTAAATAGGTATGATTTCTGCCCCTGCCCAGTCGAGGGCATTGCCATACCTTGTAAAATGTCATTGAACAGAATCCATAGATAGGGTGCCCACACTGCTTACTCATTTCTAAATAGGTCGCCAGGAATTCAAGTCCTGGTGCCTTAGCTGGGAGCAGTCTTCCCAGACCTGCGGTGACCTCTTTCATGGTGCAGGGTTGTGCACCATTAATTGGGATGATTTCATTTGTTAGTTTTTCCATGGGAGCCGCTTCACCGTCAATGTTCCTTGTATATAGAGTTTTAAAGTGGGATCTCCAAACTTCTTTCCCCAAGTTTGGCTCAATTGCAGAGTTGCCTTCGGATTTGCCAGTTTTCACTAGGTTCCAAAAGCCTCTCATATCCCTATAATCTAATGCTTTTCTAATTGCTTCCCAGTTATCTTACTCCCAAGTAGCTTTCGCTTCAGCAATTTTTTTTGTAGTATGCCCTATTTACCTTTGTGGATTGATTATCTTTATTTTTAATCCCCAGAAGTAGAGCGCGTTTAGCGTCTTTGCACAGTTTGTTGTACCAAGGATGTTTAGGTTTGGAGTCAGCTCTGTTGCTGCATTCATTGTTATAAAAAGACTCAGCTAATTTTGAGAACAATTCTGGTGGTTCGTGCTTACTAACAACAGGAATTCTAAACCTCAACTATTATCAGTTGCTCGAAAAGCTGTTTCTAAAAAGGGTATGACTTGATTACAAAGGGCGGCCACTTTCTCCGGTGACTGTACAAAAGTTCTCCATCGCACTCTTCTACCCCCTTCGGTAGTGAGTAGGTTTAGAGCAACTCGTGGGGATATACTCTGTGGAGCCTTCAACTGGGGGAAGGCTATTTCAAGTACCAATGGGCTGTGGTCACTTTCAGATCTGGGACTGACCAAAACGTCAATAGTTTTGTGCTATAGATTTACGTCAACCATAATATAGTCAGTTGAAGAGGCCTGCCCTATCTTATTAAAAGTGGGTTTTCCCGGACTATCAGAGGGAAAACGGCCATTTCATGCCCTGAGAGAGTGACCATATGTTAATGAATTCATCCCCTTGCTGGACAGCTGTTACAGTCGGGTATAGACCAGACTGAGTCTTCGTCACCCGTGATGGAATAGTCAATGCTATTTGGGGGTTCATAGTGGCAATTAAAATCAGCTCCGATAATTACATATGTATCTTCTGGGAGCGTGTGCAGAAAAGTATCAATACAATCTATTGCCGGGGAGGTTTGCCCCAGCCTCACTGGGCGAGAATAAATATTAATGATTGCTATCTTTAGTGGGTTTAAAAAAGAGAGAAGAATGCACAGAATATCAGGAGAGAGGGTATCTGCCATTTTGATACAACATCCCAGATGTGTACCAACCCATGTGCATAAACCCCCTGAGGGTCACCCCCTAAGGCTCTGGGCTGCTGGGATATTATATGTAACATAGCCTACTCTATGCAAGTCTACCCTAGACCATGCTTCCTGGAAAGGGAATATTTGGTGACTGTCAATGAACTCTCCCCAATCAGGGAGCCCCATTTTTGCACTAAGCCCCGCTATATTCCACGATAGTGTCTTAGGGTGCTGGGGCACCTCTGGGCTTGGGATTTCATGTAGTTGTTGTCTCCCTTCCCTAGATGTTGACTGATGCAGGGAATTGGCCTGCTCATGGGTTCCCAAGTTAGTCAGGGTGTTGTCGGGATCTCTGCTCGTCTCAATGGGGCCACCAGGATTAGTGGAAGTTATTGGACATACATACACACATACATACATCCATACACACATACATATTTACACTCATACATACATACATTCACACATACATGCACACATCCATACATGCATACACACATACATACTTACATAATTACATATATACATACATACATACATTCACACATCCATCCATACATACATACACACATACACACACACATACATACATACACACATGCATACATACATACATCTATACATCCACACACACACATACATACATCCATACATACATACATCCGTACATCCATACACAGATACACACATACATAAATACACACATGCACACATATATACATACTTACAAACATACACACACATATACACATATTCACACATGCATACATACACACATACATACATCCATACACACATACACACATACATACATCCATACAGCCATACACGCATACACACATATATACACACATACACACATGCACACATACATACATACTTACATACAAACATACACATACACATCCACACATCCATCCATCCATACATACATACATATACACACACACATAGATACATACTCACATCCATACATACATACATACATATATATATATACATACACACATACATATATTAAGTAGCGGTTCCAATTTAGGAACGACCTGAAAACTCACCTCTTTAAAGAACTCTACATCACAGTGCATTAAGTGTCCACGACTCAGCACCCACTCCTCTTCCTCGATGAATTTATGCTTTTCTTTGACCATGTAGAGCACACAGCAGCCTTTTCTCGGCTATAGGAACACCATGTACATAGACACATACATATAAACATATGAGTTCAGGCCTCCAGGGGAAGCCTGACTGCTACAACATTTAAATCTACAGTTGAGCCTGGCAACATATACACAGCAGGGTGCCTAGTACTTGAAAGTTGAACATGTAAGAATTTCATTTTGACATGCTCCTACAATGACTACCTACAAATTCTATTTTGACTGTATAGGGTTGTAGCATTTCCTATGAGAAAAAGATGTACAATTGAAATACTATTTTTGCTAACTTTGGATTAGAATAAGCTACATAAACCAGTCCACTGCAGTTTTTAATATTTATTAAATCCAATTCAATCGTGAAGTTATTTATTTATTTATAAAGTCTCATATATCGCGTACATGACTGTTGCGGGTATCAGAGCGCTTTACAATGATTACGCCAACATGTATAAAAATAACAACATCATCATCGAGCATGAACAAGGTGTGGGCATCTGTCCTAAAGAGCACACCACAGGGTTCAGGTGGACAGCAACCATTAGATCAGAGTAAGAGTATAGCTGACAAGAAATAAGTATGCATGCAGGCAAGGGATAGAACTAGTTCTGGAGTATAGTTCATTGCTTCACCGGCATAGATTTGTTCATCAGTATCCTTTTGACTTCTTTCTTGAATGAGGCAGCTGAGGGAGTCATTCTGATTTCAGGGGAAAGGGTGCTCCAGATTCTCGAGCCATGCATGAGAAGGTTCGGTTACAAGTTTTTTTATGAAGTTTTGGTGGTTTTGGCAGAAAGGAACTAGTGCTTCCATGCTCTGAAGCCACCAGACAGCTCTAGTTTTTGTGCAAGGTACCTCAGAGTGTTGAAGTGGAGGGCTTTTATGTGTCATGCAGTCAATTGTCTAAATAATCCTTGCCTTATGCTAGAGCCAGATAAGTGATTTCAGGTGTGCGGTATTGTGAGTGTTCCATTTTGTTCCTGTAATGAGTTTAGCAGCAGAGTTAAGAGAGGCCCTTAGTGGTGTCTGGGTAGGTCACAAAGGGTAGCATTCCCATACTCTAACCTGGGAATCATTAGAGCTTTAACAGCTGACTTAAAGTCCTCCGGGGGCGGGAAGGGTCTTATTTTTCTTAGGATGCTCATGTGAAAGTTTGCTCCGCTGGTGGCAGACCTGATGTGCTCCTGCATGTTCAGATTCTTGTCCAGCGTTACTCACAGAGATCTAGTTGACTCGATAAGGTGTGGTACGCAATTCAGCGCTGTTAGTTGTTTCATCCATTCTGCAATGTCATGTGAGTGTTTGGGTGGGGCAATTAGAAGGAATTCTGTTTTGAGAGAGTTTAGGTGACGTGGTTACCAGTCAGCTAGTTTTGTGGTTTTTGTGGAGTTGAGTTTAGAGACCTAATATCTTTGAAGAAAGAGACTTTTAAGTACAATTAGATGTCATCTGCGTACATGTGATAGTAGATGTTAGATAAATTCAGTAAATTGGTTAGAGGTTCCATGAGTTAATTGAAGAGAGTCCGTGAGAGTGCAAAACCCTGAGTGACCCCTAGAGTGACCTGTGAAGGGTTGGATAGGGACATATTGACCTTGATTCTTTGAGTTCTGTTCTGAAGAAAAAAGGCAAACTAGTTGAGAACGGTCCCTGATAGACCCATCCTACATTTTAAGTAGATCTAGGAGGTTGTCTTGTTTGACGGTATCGAAGACTGATGATAGGTCAAGGAGGATGAGAAGGCGGGATTAATTCTTATCCAGCAGTTTAAGTGCATTATCATACATGTTTTTATAAATATGTATGTCTGTCTGTATGTACATGGCATTTCTAGGATGCAAACCTAGCCAAAAGACAGCAGAGCCATGTACAGGAAAATTTACTTTTAAACATTTTGACTTTTCCTGCCTGAATCTGTCAGTGCTTTCTCCTTGATGAGGTGTGCAAAAGTCTCCTGGAGCAGGAACAATGACTTGGGCTTTTTTAACGAAGACCTGGGTGTGGGGTATGCAACATTGAAGCTCAGGAAACACAGTTGGAGAGCTTTAAGGAACTTCATGAACCTGAAACAGACAATGATGAGGATTGACTTTTCATAGCTAGGTTTAAAGTGAAACCTTTGAGAAGAGAAGCCCTTTCATCGTAGGGTACAGTGTAGCTATCCTCTTCTGACTTAGGCCCTGATTTCGATTTTGTCGGACAGGCTACTTCATCACAACATAACATGTGTATTTGTAAAGCGCACGGTCACCCGTAGGCATCTTGGCGCCGAACAACAGATGTTTTTGTTATCCAACTCAATGGTGCTCATTTTATTGACCTCGGATGGATGAAAGGCTGAATGTACCCACCAGGATTTGAACCTGTGACCATGAGGTCAAACACAGGCCACTGCAATGGGCGCATTAGTCCACTGAGCCACTAGACCAGGAAACAGTGACGGACATCCCGTCCACGGAAATATAAAGCCCACAGGATATATACTGGGGTGTATACTTTGGCAGATGGGATATCCGTCACTGTTGTGATGGAGTAACCCGTCCACCGAGATCTAAATCAGGCCGTTAGTCTCTAAAATGAAGGTCAAAATCGGCCAGTGGAGCAAGGTTGAAGGCTGTGCTCTGAGATTTACTTTTTGTTAGCAATTTATGCCCTAAAATGTTTTAAAAACCATACCTTTAGTTACCCTTATTTGATTTTAATTATTTTTTGTGTTGTTTTTCTCCTAACATTTTCTATAATTATTAGAAAGTGATTGATGGAGTTTAATTGTGTTTGACATTTTACTTCTTTTGTTACTGGTAAATACTTGACCTACTTTCACTTAAGTTAAACCTGTCTGCCCTATGCATTAGATACAGGGGTTGAATGCAGGTTTATTTACTGAGATTGTGTTGGACATGACAACATTTTAGACGTATTACTTAGAAAAAAGACTATGATACTCTCCAACCAATAATTGCAAATATTACCATTAAATATATTTAATCCTTTTAGACTTTCACAAATATGATAAATCTATTAATTTTTACTGAAAGAAGCATGTGGGATAAAAATACAACATTGTGTAAGTATCCTGGTGCAAACTCCACATGTGGCAATCAACATGAAATTAGGATCTATTCTGTTTTGCCAAATCACAGTTCTTTGAGTCTCTAAACCCTGTTTTTCTAGTTCCTAAAACCAGATCGTTCTGTTATGAACCCCAATGTACCCCAATATAGGCCTAGGTAGTTGCACAACCTTTTACGTTACAAGCTGAATCTGGATCGGCTTTTAAAGACTTCCGTGTTGCCTGCTCTCAGCCGAGAGAGGACTCTGGATTCCCGCAGGGAGCTCCCTGCTGTAAAGATATTATTTCCTTTTTTATTTTATGTTTTGCGAGTCGGAGCTTGCTTAAAAGACTCCCGCTCATAATCTCTAATTGAACATAATTCTCAGCTGTCATACTCCGAGGGCGATGGCAGTTGAGTTCAGAACCATTGCTAACACTTTTGCAAGTTCACAACTCACATAAAAAGACAGTTGCATTCTTAGCTAGGTAATAGAATCATTAAAAGGTGGACAGTCACTGAAAAAAAACAAAGCAGGTATGGTAGAAGAATCCTGCCCTGTCCATGAGCAGTCAGGCATTGACTTAGGGCCTGATTTCAATCTTGATGGTCAGGTTACTCTGTCACAAAGGTGACGGACATCCCGTCTGCCGAAATATAAATATAGGATTTAATGGGATTTATATTTCGACAGACAGGATATCAGTCAGCATTGTGATGGAGTAACCTGTCTGCCAAGATGTTGATCATCCCCTAAGTTTCCACATTCAAAGGGCTTGCTAGATTGATCATGGCATGGCTAGGGTCAAAAAGTACTCCAAATGGAAGTCCAATATCAGTGAAAGATCTTGAGCTAAGGTAGAGTAGGAAAATAAACATCGCATTCACAGTGTCCAACAATGATGCTGCAATTTCTAACTCGGTACAAAAGGGGGTGGTGATGGACGGAGCATCTGAACCAATCAAACACTCACACCCAGTCAAAAGATCTGGGTTTAATCCATCACTGTTCTTTAGCCCACTCTGCCACCCCAGTTCAGACATGGCCATATGCAAATCAGTCTGACCCAGTGCCTCATGGGAACAGTCCAGCCCGAACTGCCAAGCCATGCCTTCCCTGGACCGGAAACAAGCTTCCTAGGACCGGTTTCTGGCATTACAGCCGTCTTCAGCCAGGCTTGCTTGAATCCAGTGGCAAAGTGAGCAAGGGACTCACTTCTGAGCATACCCTGCCAACATATGGCGAACAAAGCAGTACAAAAGGGGGTGGTGATGGACGGAGCATCTGAACCAATCAAACAGTCACACCCAGTCAAAAGATCTGGGTTTAATCCATCACCGTTCTTTTGCCCACTCTGCCATCCCAGTTCAGATATGGCCATATGCAAATCAGTCTGACCCTGTGCCTCATGGGAACAGTCCAGCCCGAACTGCCAAGCCATGCCTTCCCTGGACCGGAAACAAGCTTCCTAGGACCGGTTTCTGGCATTACAGCCGTCTTCAGCCAGGCTTGCTTGAATCCAGTGGCAAAGTGAGCAAGGGACTCACGTCTGAGCATACCCTGCCAACCTATGGCAAACAAAGCGGTACAAAAGGGGGTGGTGATGGACGGAGCATCTGAACCAATCAGACACTCACACCCAGTCAAAAGATTTGGGTTTAATCCATCACCGTTCTTTAGCCCACCATACCACCCCAGTTCAGACATGGCCATATACAAATCAGTCTGACCCTGTACCTCATGGGAACCGTCCAGCCCGAACTGCCAAGCCATGCCTTCCCTGGACCGCAAACAAGCATCCTAGGACCGGTTTCTGGCATTACAGCCGTCTTCAGCCAGGCTTGCTTGAATCCAGTGGCATAGTGATCAAGGGACTGACGTCTGAGCATACCCTGCCAACTTATGGCGAACAAAGTGGTACAAAAGGGGGCGGTGATGGACGGAGCATCTGAACCAATCAAACACTCACACCCACTCAAAAGATATGGGTTTAATCCATCACCGTTCTTTAGCCCACTCTGCCACCCCAGTTCAGACATGGCCATATGCAAATCAGTCTGACCCTGTGCCTTATGGGAACAGTCCAGCCCGAACTGCCAAGCCATGCCTTCCCTGGACCGGAATCAAGCTTCCTAGGACCGGTGTCTGGCATTACAGCTGTCTTCAGCCAGGCTTGCTTGAATCCAGTGGCAAAGTGAGCAAGGGACTCACGTCTGAGCATACCCTGCCAACTTATGGCGAACAAAGCAGTACAAAAGGGGGTGGTGATGGACGGAGCATCTGAACCAATCAAACACTCACATCCAGTCAAAAGATCTGGGTTTAATCCATCAGCATTCTTCACCCCACTCTGCCACCCCAGTTCAGACATGGCCATATGCAAATCAGTCTCACCCTGTGCCTCATGGGAACAGTCCAGCCCGAACTGCCAAGCTATGCCTTCCCTGGACCGGAAACAAGCTTCCTAGGACCGGTTTCTGGCATTACAGCCGTCTTCAGCCAGGCTTGCTTGAATCCAGTGGCAAAGTGAGCAAGGGACTCATGTCTGAGCATACCCTGCCAACTTATGGCGAACAAAGCGGTACAAAAGGGGGTGGTGATGTACGGAGCAGCTGAACCAATCAAACACTCCCACCCAGTCAAAATATCTGGGTTTAATCCATCACCGTTCTTTAGCCCACTCTGCCACCCCAGTTCAGACATGGCCATATGCAAATCAGTCTGACTCTGTGCCTCATGGGAACAGTCCAGCCCGAACTGCCAAGCCATGCCTTCCCTGGTCCGGCAACAAGCTTCCTAGGACTGTTTTCTGGCATTACAGCCGTCTTCAGCCAGGCTTGCTTGAATCCAGTGGCAAAGTGAGCAAGGGACTCATGTCTGAGCATACCCTGCCAACTTATTGCGAACAAAGCGGTACAAAAGGGGGTGGTGATGGACGGAGCATCTGAACCAATCAAACACTCACATCCAGTCAAAAGATCTGGGTTTAATCCATCAGCGTTCTTTACCCCACTCTGCCACCCCAGTTCAGACATGGCCATATACAAATCAGTCTGACCCAGTGCCTCATGGGAACAGTCCAGCCCGAACTGCCAAGCCATGCCTTCCCTGGACCGGAAACAAGCTTCCTAGGACCGGTTTCTGGCATTACAGCCGCTTCAGCCAGGCTTGCTTGAATCCAGTGGCAAAGTGAGCAAGGGACTCACGTCTGAGCATACCCTGCCAACTTATGGCGAACAAAGCGGTACAAAAGGGGGTGGTGATGGACGGAGCATCTGAACCAATCAAACACTCACACCCAGTCAAAAGATCTGGGTTTAATCCATCACCGTTCTTTAGCCCACTCTGCCACCCCAGTTCAGACATGGCCATATGCAAATCAGTCTGACCCTGTGCCTCATGGGAACAGTCTAGCCCAAACTGCCGAACCATGCCTTCCCTGGACCGAAAACAAGCTTCCCATGACCGGTTTCTGGCCTTACAGCCGTCTTCAGCCAGGCTTGCTTGAATCCAGAGGCAAAGTGAGGAAGGGACTCACGTCTGAGCATATCCTGCCAACATATGGCGAACAAAGCGGTACAAAAGGGGATGGTGATGGATGGAGCATCTAAACCAATCATACACTCACACCCAGTCAAAAAATCTGGGTTTAATCCATCACCGTTCTTTAGCCCACTCTGCCACCCCAGTTCAGACATGGCCATATGCAAATCAGTCTGACCATGTGCCTCATGGGAACAGTCCAGCCCGAACTGCCAAGCCATGCCTTCCCTGGACCGGAAACAAGCTTCTTTTGACTGGGTGTGAGTGTTTGATTAGTTCAGATGCTCCGTCCATCACCACCGACTTTTGTACCGCAATTTCTAAGTACACAACCTAAACCGTAGGCAGTATCAGAGAGGGGGTAAGATTTGCTTATCAGGCACGCAGACCGTTCCATACATCTCCTTCTCAGAGTTCATCTAAGGGAGTCTCTGGGATGGAGTTATTTATTCAAACTCAAGTTGGCCATTTAACAGCAGTTTTCCTAAGATGGTCCCCAATGGTACCAATAAAGTGGTAGCAATTGCTGATTCACCTTCTTGTTCCTCTCCATACATAAGTAAGAGTCCTACAATTGCTCCTTGCATCACACCTCTTTGAGTTGCCTCTTTACCTTGTTCCTCCCTCTATTTTTGCTTCCAGGATACTCTTCATTCTCCTGCTCCATTGCCAGTCTTCGAGCAACTTTTCAGGTTCTACTGTTGGCTTCCTTACTCCTCAAATTTCTGTCATCCTTGTCAGCTCCATAATACCCTATTGACATTTCCTGGTGACAAGACTTTGACCATCTGTGGAGCCCAGCATCCCATCTTCTAGAGGTTTTTTCATCCTTGAAGTTCCTTCCAGAGGTCACTTGCTAATAGATGCTACCTGCGGCACATTGGCTCCTGGAAGAGGTCGCACTTACCACTGCCAGACTAAGGACCTGAAGTGGATTTCAGAAGTTGAGTTACTCCATCACAACAGTGACTGATATCCTGTCTGCCGAAATATAAATCCCATTAAATATAATGGTATGTATATTGCGGCTAATGGGATATCTGTTACTGTTGTGATGAAGTAACTTGTCTGCCAAAACCTAAATCAGGCCCGACGCCTGTAAAGAACAGACTTTTCAAAGGAACTGAGGTGGCACAGTGAGCAAAAGAATAATGGATTTAACCCAGATCTATTGACTGGGGGTGAATGTTTTGATTTGTTCTGCATTCCGTCCATCAATTGTGTGTCTTTTACACAAATTTTTCAGGCACAATCCTACTCCAGGCACATAGAGGCTCCAAAGCTCATCCGCTCGGTGGCTCAAGGGAGCCATTAAAATATGCACTCCCTTGATCACCGTTCTACATAACCTCCTCAAACAAATACAGAATGAACATGGGGTAGGACCTGCCCTCGATGTGGGGAGAAAACTTGTCAGAAATGTTCCTGTTGTCTCCAAAATTGTTCTTTCTAATGTTAAAGGTGAAGCAGCGTCTTTGACTGTAAGCCAGCGACTAGCTGCAGTGGCAGTAGCTGCCCGCAAACACAAGTTAACGGTCATTGTTGCCAATGTCTATACATCTTTGAGACGTAACAGTTTGGAAACCAGACCTGTTTTACCCCCGCTTGTCAAGTCTGTCTCTGACAATGATACCAGCCCAGCCTGTGAGGTTTCTAAAAAACTATAGGACAAATCTAGATCACAACAGAAGGGGAGACCCCGTGTAGGCTCACCTCCCCTAGAGTCCTCAGAGAGACTATATGATTTTCACAATACACTGAACTCAAGACATCTGATAGGTAGCAGATACCCGATTCTCGTTATCCTAGTTCCTTTCAGGGCATGTATTACCACCAGTACAACAGAGGAGGGTGATCTGACCGCAGACAAGAAGGTTTGGACTTCCATAGCCTTCCCCTCTATTTTTCAAACATGAGATATATTATCACAAAACCTAACTGTTCTACCAGGAGTGAGAGTAAATCCTACTTTCGACACCTTGTGGAATGAGTAAGAGACATGTGAATTGGGTAAGTGATTGTCTATCATACCGGAATTGCACTAGAAATCTTTATTAGTTGTCATAGTGGGATATTAGTATTTACTAATAGGTTATCCGATTCTCTACCATACAGTTACGAATTTCCTATGCATTCTCATCTGATGTGATACTTCTGTGGATGTGTGGAAGCGGTGTGGTCTTTCTCCGGATCCTTTAGTTTTTTTCCCTCCATCTCTCAGAGGGGAGTGGTCTATGCTGGAGTACCTTTTTTGCCTCATTGTGGCACTACCTTCTGGGGGCAAAGGGTACTCCTCTTCGTTCCTGTGAATTCTGGCCAACCCCAGGTTAGTGGGTATTCTGGGAGTGACACTATGGAAGAATTCTACCTTTTATTTACTCTATTGGTGCTTGTAATTGTCTATATCTGTTTCTGTCTCATGGTTGTTGCAACACATGTATTTTATACTAGAATGACGCTGGTTCAATAAATATTTATTACAAACGCCCCCACTAATTCTGTGTATCTCTCCTAGACAAAGTGACCATTAATGACTTAGCAAAAAATACTGTACTGTTTCCACAATCCCTGAGGGATCAGGGTTGTCATATTCGATAGTTGCCAGAAACTCTTCGCTCTTTGGTAAAGTTGGGGTGCTTATAGTTGCACTGTGAGTTAGCTGGTCTACAGACTAACATACCATTGGGGGTGTCTGGAATCAGTCTGGAAACCAATCACTTAGTTTATGTTGTCTAAACGTACAGATGCTGTATATTTGTAGGAACTACACCACAGTTCCTACCATATTATTTTAGATTGTGGAGAGGAGTTGGCCTGTGGAGAAGTGTGGCTCACTGGTTAGAGGAGGCAGACCTGGAAGCAGAGGTCAGCCTGGGACCAGGGTTCAATTCGCGGCTCGGCTGGGTCTTGAGTCCTAAAATGTCCATGGACTCGACAATTCTCGCTCCAGTGCCTACTCGATTCACGGGTTCACACTCTGCGACTCTGGGCAATAGCTTGCTTAATCTCCACAACGGCCCCTCGCGGCGGGATGCCTGGCTTTCACCTTGCGGATACCCTGCCGGGGTTATCTCACAGGGGAATACCAGGACGGGTTCCCTAAGCAAGTTCTTAGAGACCATTTGGTGATTTGCGCTATATAAATTCCTGTACATTTACATTTACATTTATTAACGGCTAGGATGCTCGACCTCGGACCTGGGGAACTGGGTTCAAGTCTCGGTAAGGATGCTAAAACCTCCTGTGATTCTAGGCAAATCACTTAATCTCCCCGTGCCTAACAAAATTGAAGGTGTGTCCTCATGTAACGTAACTAGGTGCTATGTAAGGCGCTCTGATACCTGATTCGGGTCAAGTTCACGCTATATAAAAAAAAAGATTATCGACATTTGAATAGTCATACGTGCACTTTTGCAGTACAGAACGCTCACAGTACATCACTCATTAACAATGTGGTCCGTAAAAAGTACAAAACCACTTTGGAAATCTACAATGTTTTTTTCTCTCATAATTTGGCTCCTGAGAGCTGCTTTAAGTCAGCATTTAGCGCCCTCGGTTTTCAAGGAGGACATCACCCAACTTCTTATGGGATATAAGAACAGCTGAGGACTTTTTGCAACACAAATTATTTTGATTCTTTATGAGATCGACCCTGATGCTCTTTCATATGTAGATGATATCTACTTAACTGATGATGAATTGAACCCGTATTTGGCGAGGGTAGATTGCATATTATTGTGATTTGCTGAACTTGGTTACAAATTTAACTTATATAGCTTTTCTCAGTGTCCTTTTCTTAGAATACGGACTTACAAATAAGGGAATACTTCTTGTCCCTAATTTGTTACAAAAGTGTGCTCAATTGCAATCCCTGAGTGCATTTAAAAAACTGCAGTTCTCTGCTGGATTAATTAATAATGGCAGGACTTACATACCTGACTATGCATTATGCTTTAATTAGCCCTGATTTTTCTGCTTCCTGCTGGACGGCAGAAAACATTGATATCCTCAGATTTTTACAATCGGATTTGCTTGAAATATGACACTTACATTGATGTATCAATACCACTGACTTAGCCATCCATGTTTTACCCAGTAGATTTGCATTTACACACGTCACCTTCAATGAAGGTGAAAAGGTACCAATAGCATATAAATCGCATTTATATTCACCTGCTGAGATGTGTTTTGCTTCTACTGTAAACATTCTTACTGCAGTACAAATGGTCATCCTCAAGGATCGTTCACTTGCATAGGTAAACGCATTATTATAGTTTCTCCTGTGCCTGCCTTAGAGGCTGTCACAAAAGCCAGCATCCCTAATGCAAAAGCCCTCCATCCCCTTTCGATACAGTGAGCTATGTCCTTAACAGCCATAGATGTAGATTTTGTCTTTGACCCTTATTTGCAAACTCAAGAATTTTTGCATTATTAACATGTTTGTCCTTTGCCTTCTTCAGTTCTGCCTCTTGATCCATATAGATGGCATTAATAAAGATGGTTCCACACAACCGGCTGTCGGTTATAAATAGCTATATTCTGCAGCATGCAGCATTGTCATTGGTACTATGTCTGATGGAGTATTTCACCCTAAAACCACTCATACACGTCTCTAAGAGACTGTATAGCACAGTTGTCTAAACTGAAGGCTTTACTCCTTCCACTTTAAAATACGGATCCTGAATTCCCCACTCTTATTGTGTGTGGTTCTTTTATTGTGTACAACCCTTTAATGATAATTTACTTTTCTGAAAACAAAATTATTTCAAAGATTCTAAGGGTAGCACAATCAAGAGCATAAGATCTTAAGATACATTGTCACAAACTCATATGGTACAAACATTGTGTCATCAACGTGTGAGAACACATGCAGTAGGGAATTCTTAGGCTGATGAAGTAGCCATATCTGGAGCAGCCACAACTAAAATAGCAGCAGTAACACCGTCTAAAACCCGTATCGATACTTATATCTTGGATGCCGTGAATGCTTTTAAAAACAGCACCGCTTTACCGGAAGTGGCGAACATTATTTTGCTCTTACAGCAATGCTATTGGTGGCAAGGTTTATACCAACAGACCAAAAAATACATTCTCATTATTGGCACTTGTCAACAGACAAAAAGTTCCACTGTGTGTCATCCACCACAGATACATCTTTTTATTTCCAATCAGCCTTTTGGCTGCATCTACTTAGATCATTATGGTTCACTGATTGCAGATACTGCTTTCAAATTGATGTTGGTTGCAGTTGGTTCTTGCTCTAGATTCCTCTGATTTTGGCCACAGCGGTCAGCTGATGCTCATATTGTTATTACAGACTTGCAAATCTTCCTTTTGACTTATGCATGTTGCGCTTTACACTTGGACCAAGGTCCGGCTTTCGCTTCTAAAGTGTACTGTGATTCAATGAAGTCCAAACAAGTGCATTTTTTTTCCATATAGGCCGGAGTGCAATTTTGTGGAAAGAATTAACCATAACTTAAAGCAGTCCTTAACATCTAGGGTATTAGGTACAGAGAGTGGTTGGTTTAACCATCTCTTTGGGGTTCAATGAGCATTAAGTATATGAAGTACTTTTTGGCATCAAGATGTTTGTTTCAGGCCCTGAGGGTCCAGACACTGCGGCAGCTGTCACAACCTTTGACATAGATAACAATTGTGCTATCTTACAGGACCTACAAAAATTCCAGGCTACTCAATCTCGCAAACATTTGCTTGATCCACCCTCTTCAAGCCCTGCCGATCAAATACCAGTTTCTGAATGGCTTCCACTATTTTGACCTAGTTTGAGAAAAGGTGCCAATCAAGAAGGAATTTGGCAATAAGTACCGCACTCCAGTTTCAGTCCTCGGACTGCAGTGTACACAAATTGTGATTTTTATACCGCTTCCTGGATATAAAGACAAACGCTTTGTCTCTATTGATAAAGTTAAACTACATCATTTGCCAATTTTCCAAAGTATTCCTTGAAGTAGTTGTTTTCTTCCCACAAGACTATTACAGTCTGTGAGCACCATTAATGCTGATACTCCCACGGTTGGAGGAGGAGGCCGATTCCTCCACCAACACCTTACCTGGCACGATACCTGTTTCTCCTATCACGTCTGCCACAATGGATGTCATTTATAAGAACCCACCATTGGAGAATCCTTCCAAATTGGATTTTTCAAATCCTACTGCTGAGTCACAGACTCCCGCTTTCCAGCTGAGTACCTCCAGGTACTATAGGGATCAAGAGGATTTTTTTTCAGACAGTTCTTCTGTTTTGCAACCACCTCCAGCAGGGATTAGTGTTTTTATTTCTTGGTTAAAATGCACTTACCTAGTCCCTCCTTGGATAAATGTCTGGATCATGATTTCCTTGTTTTTTTAGTTCATGTGGATTGGATTTTAACAATTTTCTTCATACTAATCAACGGTTCACTGACAGAATATCAACACCCATAATATCCCCATACCAAAATATTGTGACCAAAATATCGATGTCATAAATATCGTCATCCGATATTTATAATGGTAAGTGCAAAAATATTGAAAAAAATACTGGTCATTAATATAGTTGTATAAAATAGTGTTTTATACATACATATATATATACAATAAAATAATAATTTCATTTTTAAAAAGCAAACCATCAACTCGATTACTAAATTAAATACTGACTCTCGTATTGGGGACTTCGTGTCCCACAGGGAAGACATTACAAGCCTGAGTTGCTGAGTTTGGGGCCCTTGAGGAAGAGGTTCTCCTTGAAACACGTCGGCCAGAATAATGCAATGTGGGGAAGAAAGACCGGCTGCATTTACACTGCCTGTGGGTGGAAAGCTGTCGTGAGCCCTCCCAAAGCTCTAGGGCCATTGGTAAACACACATATATATATATATATTCAATGAAAAAACCATAGGTTATAGGCCATATATAGTTAGGAATTCGCATTTACAAAACCTTATTTTACTCGCATAAAACCATTGAAATTCCATATATAGTTAGAAGCGCTAACTATATATCGCGCACCCGCAATCCACTGCTGATGATGTCACATATTACATCATTCATGACATGGTCAGTGACATCACTGATGACATCACTGATGACATCTCAAATGACATCACTGATGACAATTCAAATGACATCACTGATGACATCTCAAATGACATCACTGATGACATCACTGATGACAACTCAAATGACATCACTGATGACATCTCATTTGTCATCACTGATCACATCACTCATGTGATAATACAATGAACCTCTTCAGACTCTAATATAACATTACATACACTCAGTATAAACAGACACTCACAGACTGTCACTCATCCATGGAGTTACTCACACACCTAGTCAGTCATGCAAAGAATCAATCACACCTCCATTTCCTCAACTATAAAGTTATACACATCTTACTTATTCAAACATATAATAACACATATTTATTCTCTTATATAATCCCTGATACAAGCTCACAGTGATCGATACAGCCACTCACACATTCACTGGCTCTTATGTTCAGTTATTTATATATCTCAACTCTCACATGTATTGTGTTTTACATACGTACTTACTTGCACATGTAGCAATGAGAAATCCATTCACTCACCAACACACCCATGCACAGTCAACCGCCCATATAGCTGTTTCCACATGCACTCTTGAACTCATACTCCTAGTGAATCAACTGCTTACACATCTATGCAAAGAGTCACGCACCTCCCAGCCACCCACACACACACTCAGCCTCCCATTCAAATACTTGGGCAACCAATCAATAACCCATATGGCCACTCTTATAGCTACTGATCAACACATGCAGCAGCTTACACAACAACAAACATACTGATGCACAAATTAAGACAGTTTAGTCACTAACCCATGCACTCAGTGAGACACATTTAATCACTCACTCATACAGTCAGTCATGCACCTACTAAATTCTTCATCCAGACACTTATACATCCACTCATTCTTCAATATGTGAAACATATTTAAACTTTACAGACACATACAATCACTGGATGTTGTGATCAGTGATGTCATCAGTGATGTCATTTGAGATGTCATCAGTGATGTCATCAGTGATGTCACTGACCATGTCATGAATGATGTAATATGTGACATCATCAGCAGTGGATTGCGGGTGCGCGATATATAGTTAGCGCTTCTAACTATATATGGAATTTCAATGGTTTTATGCGAGTAAAATAAGGTTTTGTAAATGCGAATTCCTAACTATATATGGCCTATAACCTATGGTTTTTTCATTGAATTTTCAAGGTTTTGTAAATGCAAATTCCTAACTATATATCCACTATAACCTATGGTTTTTTCTGTGAATTTCATTGGTTTTAATATGAAAAGCTTTAAAATGTCAAGTACGTGATAGATAAAAACATTTTCGTATTTATGCACGCTGATGTGCTTTGAACGCTGCACCCCCCCCCCCTCCCCTCTTTTGCCTTAGTAGTACTCTCTCTTTGCAGATACTGAAGGGTAGTTAACGCAGGCCTTTACCCCCGTTGTAATCCGTCGTGCCTCCTTGTCTCTCCATTTGATTGATTGTTGTCCAAGCATTTACTGTTTTAGAATTGGTTCTCTTTGGATCATTCTCTATTTACAAACAAGCACAAAGGCGCAATACTCTGTTTAGTCTTTGCAGATAGTGAAAAATCGTGTAAAAAAATAAAAGTAATCGAGCAAAATCAGTAGGCCACTAATTGGATCTCTTTTTGACCTCGCTAAAATAGAAATATTAGGAACAACCCTTCATGAGAAATACGAAAATAGTGAGATGAACTGAGCTCCACACCATGAGGGCTGCAAGACAGCTCGGCTCCATCACCCATCCCGCACAAAATAACGACAAACCCTATGCAAATATTAAAAATGTAGACAACACACCAGCAAAGAAACAGGGTAAAACATTTTATTAAAAAACTATTTACATAACGTTGGTTTATAAGATGATGTCAGTAGTGGACCGATGTGTGAATAGAACGAAAACAGCACAAGGCTCCAAGATCCGGATGGCAAGCTCCTGGATGTTGGGTGCCATAGTTTAGAGTTCTGAATTTCAGCCTTTTTCAATGCCTGTGCTTTGTTGAATCAAAATGGCGGCTTGACACAAAGCTGACTCAAGCGTTGCTACTGATGCTATGCAGACCAAAACTGGTTTTCAGTTTGTACATTTTTCTAGATTTTTCAATCCAAGTTTGGTTGACTTTGTAGAACGATGGCTTCAGATTTTCAACATACGGTGTGGTGGCGCTGACTGGGAGGGGGCGCTTCGCTCCTGCCCCCTCCCCAAGTAAGATTTTCATACGTGAAAGTACGTTAATGGTTTTGGTCCCTGAGATGCTTCGATGTCACTACCATTCTCAAATAGCATAAGTTCTGGATGTTGGGTGCCATAGTTAAGAGTTCTGAGCAGTGCTTGTAACACTGTCTGAAGCTTATTTCCACCTACTGCAGCTTCACTATTCTCAAAGTAAGTGAGTGTCGTTTGTGGACCTGACTGCATTAGAAAACAATGTGATATGTTACCTTCCTAAACAGCTTGACGGAGGCCCCTGAGGGGCGGTGTGATGGCCATGGACTCGGAGAAGACGCTTGGCTCCGACACCCTCCCCAAGTCTTATAGCACTGGTGTAGCCTGAGATCGCCCCCGACATAGGCGGCCGGCTCCCGGGGTCCGGCGGAACTTTTTGCCTTTTGATGACTCTTCAATTCTGGACCTTGTCCCACAATCCGTTTGACCTGAAGACAAGCTGTAGTGGGGCGCCCCTTTATCGTTTTAGTTGCCATTCCGCCCGCTTTTGCTACACTGTGCCTCTTCCGCCATTCAGCTGTTTACCGCCCGCTCTTGCGACTACAGCGTCTCGCTCACCATGTAGTTGAGATGCGCCCGCTCTTGCGGTGCAGCGATAGGCGGCTGCCACAGGACTCTCAAAATGGCGGCCGGCTCTTCGGTTTTGGGCCTGGTCCACTAAAATGGCCCTGGGACACCTTGGAACTCGGACGCTTGTCTGCTAGGGCTTGGGTCCCATTCTCGAAAAGCGTCCCCTCAGCCGTGAAGATTCTACAAAAGTCTTGGGGGCCTCCGACTCCCGCAGGCTTCTGGTGGGGAGCGGCTGCCATGATTGCTCGTGGAATGGCCACGACGGAGCTACGAGATGGTAGTGGTCTCATGCTGACGCCAGCTTTAGTCTGAAACATCCAGAAACACTATAGACTACCAATTCGATCAGTTCCGGTAGCGCCCCAACATGAACCGGAAGAGAAGAACTTGCCCTCCCCTCTTTGACTGATGGTTCTTGTTGCCTGTCCCCTCTGTTGTCATTTAACAGAACTTTTTGGACTGCTGAAAGGGGTTGTGTTCTGAACGCTGGTTGGTGGAGACATTTAGACTATATTCTTGACCTACGTTGTCGCGTAATGCGTTTTATGACACGCCGCGTTAGCGCACCCGGAAGTGATCCGAGGCGCGGCGCGCAGCGCGTAACGTAAGCATAACAGGTCATGTGACTTGTTATTAAAACTTTTCATTGGTTCATTTTACTTTTGTTAATTTAATGATGAAAAGCTTGGTCATATGACCTAAAAATTACGCTTTTTATTATTTTCGAACAATATTTTTTTTTCAAACATATGTTATAATATTCCAGGCTAATGTACTTTCCCGGAAAATTTACAACTGTCTTGCAAGTAAAATATATTCCTTTTTCGAGAAAAAGGGCGTTTCTTCCTTCCATGACGGAGCCGTTGAGTAAAAGAGATTCGGCCTGCTGTCTTAGTCGCCGATACGCCTGATTATCAGATTCTTATCGATCACTTTATGTTGCAGACATGAAAAACACAACTGCCCTTGACCATTTATCTTTACTGCGCTCCTACATATTATACCTTTTATCCGTCATGTAATTGGACTGCTTTATTTCACTTGCCTTTTACTGATTCGAAAACAGTCACTAAAAGTAAAAACTTTACAAATGTAAATACTACTACCGTGTTTTGTTTTAAAAACCTTTATTGTGAAAATGTCAGTATACAAATACGGGCCTATAACCACGTGGGCCGGCCACGGAGCAAACTGAAATCGTATATGATGAGGAGACATTTACACTGTAGAAGAACGTAACGAGCGGGCCATTAGGTTGCAAGAACAAAGGTGTCTAACAGTTGCGGAATCGGTGGACGTACATTTTGTAATTAAAATACGACAGGGCCACTTACAATAACATTTTCTAGATATACATTTGCGGGCAAGGAGTTACGAGTCCCATTTATACCGGCGCCATTTTGGGCGAGGCCGGGCAGGTCCAAGATATAGTCAAAATGTCTCCACCAACCATCGGCCAGACCAGAACCCCTTTCGGCCCTTTATGCTACAAGATGGTGTCTTCCATTCAGAAAATATTGGTGGCAGCATTTTGAAAAGAAACAGAAACAGCCGTTCTCCTAGTGAGTTTCACATTGTTACATTTAGGAAGAATGTTGAAGAGTAGTATGTGGAAAATCTGAAGCCATTTTTCTACAAACTCTCAATCAGACTTGGATGGAAAAAAAAAACCTGAAGAATGTACAAACTGAAAACCAATTTTTGTCTGTATAGCACCAACAGTAACGCTTGAGTCAGCTTTGTGTCAAGCCGCCATTTTCATTCAATCAATAGCGTCCCCCTGCACACATTCAGGGACCTGGTCGTGTCTTCAGATGAAACGCATTGTAGGAAAAGAAGCAGAAAGGAAAAGGAAAAAAGTTCCGCCGGACCTCGGGAGCCGGCCGCCTATGTCATGTGCCACCTTTAGCCACACCAGGGCAATAGTGAAGCTGCAGCAGGTGCAAATAAGCTTCAGACAGTCCTACAAGCACTGCTCAGAAATCTCAACTGAGGCACTCAACATCCAGGACTTGCCATTCGGATCTTGGCGCCTTGTGCTGGTTCCGACCTATTCACACATCAGTCCACTACTGACATCACCTCATAAGCCAACGGGGCACCCCACGCCGACTTTCGGCGCAGCATTGTAGGATGGCCACACCAGTGCAGCCACTTGCTGGACACCACCTCGGTGCCATCCGGATCTCGGCGCGTTCGAGTCACTGTGCCGGAAGAGTGACCGGAACTCAGCTGAACACGCCGTCTTTCGGCGCAGCATTGTAGGATGGCCACACCAGTACGGCAATTTGCTGGACACCACCTCGGCGCCATCCGGATCTCGGCGCGTTCGAGTCACTGTACCGCAACAGTGACCGCAATTCAGCTGGACACGCCGTCTTTCGGCGCAGCATTGTAGGATGGCCACACCAGTGCGGCAATTTGCTGGACACCACCTCGGTGCCATCCGGATCTCGGCGCGTTCGAGTCACTGTACCGCAACAGTGACCGCAATTCAGCTGGACACGCCGTCTTTCGGCGCAGCATTGTAGGATGGCCACACCAGTGCGGCAATTTGCTGGACACCACCTCGGTACCATCCGGATCTCGGCCCATTGTGCTGCCTTCGGCCTATTCGCACATCGGTCCGCTACTGACGCCGCCTCACGTGCCAACGGATTTTCTACGCTTTTTGTAGCCCTATGCCGCATAACAGGTCATGTGACTTGTTTATAAAACTTTTCATTGGTTCATTTTACTTTTGGTTTCCTAAAGATGGAAGGCTTGGTCATATGACCTAAAAATAACACTTTTCATTGGTTTAGAACATTTTTTTTTCCCAAACGATGAAAGCCCCACCTTGTTTCTGGATCATTCAGACTGAAGCTGGCGTCAGCATGAGAGCACCACCATCTCGTGGCTCCGTCGTGGTCATTCCGCGAGCAATCATGGCAGCCGCTCCCCACCGGAAGCCTGCGGGAGTCGGGGGCCCCCCAAGACTTTTATACAATCTTCACGGCTGAGGGGACGCTTTTCGAGAATGGAGCCCAAGCCCTAGCAGGCAAGCGTCCGAGTTCCAAAGTGTCCCAGGGCCATTTCAGTGGACCAGGCCTAAAACCGAGGAGCTGTCCGCCATTTTAAGAGCCATGTGGCAGCCGCCTATCGCTGCACTGCAAGAGTGGGAGCAACTCAACAACATGGTGAGCGAGACGCTGTGGCCGCAAGAGCGAGCGCAACTCAGCTAGATGGCCGCCACCTGGGGAGGCCCGTTCACGCCGGCTCCCCCACGCCCCCCCCCCGGGCCGCCGCACGCCAATTTTCGGAGCAGCATTGTAGGATACCAAAACCAGTGCGGCAGTTTACTGGACATCACCTGGGTGCCTGTCGTACATGTTGTGTCAGCCATGTGACACTGGACACAGACCGCTACTGACGAGGCCTCCCCCCGCACCACCCGGGACGCCCCACGCTGTTTTTCTGTGCTGCATTGTAGGATCCCTAAACCAGTGCGGCACCCAGGCGACATCACCTGGGTGCCGTCCAGAACTCTGCACGTTGTGCTGCCTTGGGACTATTCGCACAACAGACCGCTACTGACGAGGCCTCCCCCCGCCCCACCCGGGACGCCCCACGCCAATTTTCGGAGCAGCATTGTAGGATCCCTAAACCAGTGCGGCACCCAGGCGACATCACCTGGGTGCCGTCCAGAACTCTGCACGTTGTGCTGCCTTGGGACTATTCGCACAAAAGACAGCTTCTAACCATTGTTGCTTTTTGTGTTGAGAAATGTTTAAATGTTTTTAGTTTTTGTTCCGTTCGTTAAAGTTAGTAGTCAATAAAGTTTTATAACCTTACTTTGTTGGAGTGTTATCTATTTTTTTAAAAACGGGTGAATGGGGCCTTGAATCGGGTTATTGTCATGTGTGGGCTTTGGAAGTGTGCTGCTGCAGGATCGGACATTTCAAACTCAAATGCACGTTCTTTTTCTTACCTTTCCGAAGCATGGAGCGCAATAGCAGGCAGAGAAAGGGTGATGCACGTGTTGAACACTACCTGACCTGGCAAGTTGCTGGCAGTGCCCCCCCGCCCGCTCCTGAAAGAGGGCACACACACACCGCCGCCCCGAGTACTTCACAAATCTTTAAAAGACCATGCGCTTGTTCATGAGGCTTAAATGGTTTATCACCTCTTCTAGAACCCCTGCATCGACCCTCTGACGTTTCATGGAAAAATTACCATGTAACACAATACCAAGCCCTGTCAGCTGAAACCCCAAGGAATCGTGGGGCATATTATCAAGGGGGTTTATCTCCGCTTTTTTGGCTTTAAAAGCCATGAAAGCGGAGATAAAATTATTTCCCTATTACCAAGCTGTCGCTAACACCAGTTAGTGACAGCTAAAAGGAGATAGCGACCATCTTGGGCCCCGCTTTGCATGTCAGTGATACTTATCACTAATGACATGCAAAGTGGCGTGCCAAGATGTTAGCGACTGGAAACAGTCCCTAACATCGCTACCTTCTATTACCAACTTTTGGAGATATTCGCGCTAAGCGCGAATATCTCCAAAATCTAACACCTGCCCTGAGCAGTTCTTAGCCATGTTATCCAATGGGAGGTGGATAACATGGCTAAGAGCATTAGGTCGATAATACATGAATATCGCTGACTTTTCAGCGATAATAGCAAGGTTTATCTGCGATAAAAATCGCCGATGTGCGGCGATAATTTTTGTCTCTAAACAAGTTAGAGACAAAAATTATCGCTAGTTGTTCGTAATATGCCCCCGGGTTTTTGCTTGCAGAAATCGGGAGGCGGGAGACTAGCACTGAAATCAGTACTCACACGCCTGAATCAGGAGGATTGGCATGTCTGAATTCTCTACAGCTGGGGCCATAAACTACATCCGCAGGGTTAGGTGATAGCCTGGGACCAGCCTGGCATCTAAAATGGCTGCCGTGCACGACAAAATTGTGGCATTCGAAAAAAGGCAAGATGGCGCAGCCGCTGGAAGAGATGTATCAACATATATCAGCCTCCTCAGCCACCCTCAGGAAACATAGGGGATTAGGATACGTCTCCCGCACCCCCTTATACCTAGTACTTTAATTAACGAAGCACAAAATGGCGAATTCCCGTTTCGCTACCAGTTTGCGGCCCAGTTCGCGGCCCGTGAAGCGCTTCTACCGTGAAAAATCATTTTTTTTTTATTTTCCCCACGGGACCCTTTAATAACCCCAACAACATTCCTAGGGGGTCAAGAGGGGGATACCTTGCCCCCTTTCATTAAATTCCCCCTTAGTTTTTCACCTTTTCTTCTCTCTCGATCCTACCGAGAGACAAGATGGCGGCCGCTCCGGACTGTCACGCAGCAAAAAAAAAAAAAAAGCTCACGCACAGCCGCTGGAAGAGATGTATCAACATATATCAGCCTCCTCAGCCACCCTCAGGAAACATAGGGGATTAGGATACGTCTCCCGCACCCACTTATAACTAGTAATTTAATTAACGAAGCACAAAATGGCGAATTCCCGTTTCGCTACCAGTTCGCGGCCGCGCTTCTACCGTGAAAAATCATTTTTTTTTTATTTTCCCCACGGGACCCTTTAATAACCCCAACAACATTCCTAGGGGGTCAAGAGGGGGATACCTTGCCCCCTTTCATTAAATTCCCCTTTCGTTTTCCACCTCTTCTTCTCTCTCGATCCTACCGAGAGACAAGATGGCGTCCGCTCCGGACTGTTTAGAATGTTGACAGACACCGGAGAGCCAATCAGCTTTCTGCGCGCAAAGTTCCGATAAGCGAAAAGTAAGCGGACCGGATCGCTGCCCAGAGCGCTGTTACAGATATATATCTTGGTTTGAACGTTAATTTCTCAAAAACTACTGGAGCACATATATTGAGACCTAGCAAAGGCACATCGGGCTAACAGTCCCTACAATTTTGCCAAGTTTCGTGCAAATCCATTCAGCCGTTCGAGCTAAAAGTGAGTCCAACCGCCCTATGGAAAACTCAATGCAAAAAACGCGTTTTGGGACCCCCCTTTTCTCAGCCCCCCCTTGACGAAACCCCACCAAATTCTCAGGGGCTGCTCAGAAACAAAATGTGCCATTTTCCTGAAAATTTCAGCCGATTCCGTCCACAAACGCCAAAGTTATTAGACATAGAATTTTCAAAAGTCCCATAGAGAAAAAATTCTAACTATATATACCTACTGGCGATAGCCAGTAGGTAATATATATATATATATATATATATATATATATATATACAATAAAATAATCAGTATTAAATATATTAAATAGTAACATTAACTTAAAATAAATACATATATTTGATATATTTTTAACAAATTTAACAAAGAAACTTAATTTAAAGAAATTAATCACACACATATCATAATCATTATATATATATATATATATATATATATATATATATATATATATATATATATATATATATATATATATATATTCACAGAAAAAACCATAGGTTATAGACCATATATAGTTAGGAATTTGCATTTACAAAACCTTGAAAATTCACTGAAAAAACCATAGGTTATAGACCATATATAGTTAGGGATTAGCATTTACAAAACCTTATTTTACTCGCATAAAACCATTGAAATTTCATATATAGTTAGTTGCGCTAACTATATATCGCGCACCCGCAATCCACTGCTGATGATGTCACATATTACATCATTCATGACATGGTCAGTGACATCACTGATGACATCACTGATGACATCTCAAATGACATCACTGATGACATCTCAAATGACATCACTGATGACATCACTGATGACATCTCATTTGACATTACTGATCACATCACTGATGATATCATTCATGTGATAATACGATGAACCTCTTCAGACTCTAATATAACCTTAGATACAATCAGTGTAAACAGACACTCACAGACTGTCACTCATCCATGGAGTTACTCACACACCTAGTCAGTCATGCAAAGAATCAATCACACCTCCATTTCCTCAACTATACAGTTATACACACCTTACTTATTCAAACATATACTAACACACATTTACTCTGTTATACAATCCTTGATACAAGTTCACAATGATCCATACAGCCACTCACACATTCACTGGCTCTCATGCACAGTTATTTATATATGTCAACTCTCACATGTACTGTGTTTTACATATGTACTTACTTTGACATGTAGCACTAAGATATCCATCCACTCACCAATAGACTCATGCACACAGTCAACCGCCCATACAGCTGTTTCCACATGCTCTTTTGAACCCATACATCTAGTGAATCCACTGCTCACACATCTATGCACAGAGTCATACACCTCCAAGCCACCCACACACACACTCAGTGTCCCATACAAATACTTGGGCAACCAATCAATAACCCATATAGTTACTCATATAGCTACTGATCAACACATGCAGCAGTTTACAGAACAACAGACATAATGATGCACACATTAAGACAGTTTAGTCACTAACTCATGCACTCAGTGAGACACATTTAATCACTCACTCATACAGTCAGTCATGCACCTACTAAATCCTTCATCCAGACACTTATACATCCACTCATTCTTCAATATGTAAGACATATTTTAACTTTACAGAAACATACAGTCACTGGATAATGTCATCAGTGATGTCATCAGTGATGTCATTTGAGATGTCATCAGTGATGTCATCAGTGATGTCACTGACCATGTCATGAATGATGTAATATGTGACATCATCAGCAGTGGATTGCGGGTGCGCGATATATAGTTAGCGCAACTAACTATATATGAAATTTCAATGGTTTTATGCGAGTAAAATAAGGTTCTGTAAATGCTAATCCCTAACTATATATGGTCTATAACCTATGGTTTTTTCAGTGAATTTTCAAGGTTTTGTAAATGCAAATTCCTAACTATATATGGTCTATAACCTATGGTTTTTTCTGTGAATTTCATTGGTTTTTTAAAAGCTAACATCTGTAGCTGTAAAATGTATTCTTCTTTAAATCCCAAAATATATTTTAGATGTTTATTGATAATTTTTTTTAAAATATTTTTTTCTTCGCTTCCGGTAAGCGAACCGGGAAGCTTTCCGTTAGCTCATCTTGATGCCGCGACCTAGTCCGCGAACCGGTAAACGTTTCGTTAACGCAACTGTGACGCGTCGCGGAAGCGCGACGTATCATTGTCGCGTAATGCGTCTTATGACGCGCCGCGTTAGCGCTCCCGGAAGTGCTCCGGACCGCGAACCGGAAACGATCCGGGACGCGGCGCGCACCGCGTAACGTAAGCGGAACAGGTCATGTGACTTGTTTATCAAACTTTTCATTGGTTCATTTCACTTTTGGTTTCCAAATGATGTATGACTAGGTCATGTGACCTAAAAATAACACTTTTCATTGGTTCAGAACTTTTGCTTTTCCCAAATCATGAAAACCCCTCCTTCTTTCCTCACTCTGACTTTCATCTTGGTGAGAGAAAGACCATTTTCCAGTATTTCAGCAATGGCTTCTATCCTTGCTTCAGCTGGTGGACCCCCACCACCACCTCAACCTCCTCATGAGAAGAGAGGACCATCATCTCAATTCATCTCCAACAGAGAGGAGGAAGAGGAGGACCTAGAAGAAGAGGACACAGATGAACCACAGTTTATACAGGAGTTGCCCCGTGTTTCCCGAAGGAAAACAAGTTTCATATGGCAGTTTTTTTCAATCCCTAAAGGGGAGAAGAAGGTCAATGCGAAGTATGCCACCTGCCTCATTTGCAAATACAGATTATCTAGAGGCACTGATAAAAAGTATAGTATGGGCAACTATACTATGCATCGCCATATGGCCAGGTGGCATCCATTAAACTACAGCCGGGCAGAGTTAAGGGACCTGCAAGATAATCCCCCGACAACTCCTGTGGCCAGGTCAACGTCAACTATCTCTTTGACAGGAAGAGAGGCACAGGAAACTGTGCCAAACATACAGCAAAACTTCAAACACATGAAGTTTACCTGCATATATTGTGGTGCTCTGCTCTCATGTGGGAACATGAGTGTGAAATTAATCAACATTGCGTACGAAAACCACAATTGCCCTAACCCACCCAAACAGTAATTTTTTTTTTTGCTCCTGTTGAGTCCTTTTCAATGCCTGTTTTTTGTTGTTTCCCCTCCATGAAAAACACAAAAAAAACATAAAACTGTTCTAAAAATACAAAAAAAACAAAAAATGTTCAGAAAAAATAAAATAAAAAATAAAACAACAAAAACATAAAAAAAAGTTCTTTTCAGAACTACCTCCCCTTTCAAATAAAATTGCTAGAATGTTTAGCACTCTGGCAAGCTCTATTTCTTTTGGTTCGCTTTCCGGTTCGCTGCCCGGTTCGCGAACTTGAAGCGAACCAAAAAAATATTTTTAAAAAAAAAAGAAGAGTTAGTATAAGGGAAGTAAACAGAGAGTAATGTTAAAAGAAAGACAGCTATAGGGAGTAAACCAGAGATACTGTTTAATAGATCTATTTATTAATTCAGGATGACGATAAGGTGTGATCTCTCCTGAGGTTTGTTTAAGGTGAGACTTACTCAGGGTTACAGATCAATTTTACACTTGTTGAAGAATACAGAGCAGATAATGCATGTGAAGGCCTACCAATGAAGTAAGTCATGTCCTCTTATTACATCATTCATGACATGGTCAGTGACATCATCAGCAGTGCATTGCGGGTAAAAAGAGTAGAAAACATTTACCTTATAATTCTTGTTAACTTTTTAAAATATTTTTTCATACTTTCAATCTGTAAAAGAGAGAACAAACATTTCCAAAAATATTAAAACATGTATTTAAAAATTAAGAAAGAAAAGGGAAAAGGTTCAAGAAGAAACAGTTTTTCAACAACTTTGACATTTACAGAAGCCTCTGCTTCTCTACGTCCCCTACACAATCCTAAAGATATATATTTTAAACAAACAGTATCTTCATGCTGATGAACTGAGGCCTATTTTGGAACATGGTGCTTCTTTTGCACTGCTGATGTCTCACAATAGTGATGCAATAGCAGCGCAAAAAAGATGTAAAGCCATCATAAAATTGTGTCTAACATTTTAAATGATTGTTTCAGGATGCAAATAAGATGTGTGCTTTCAAGAGCTTTCTTTGAGGTGAGGCCTATTCCTTTTTTTAAAAAAAAAACAGTACCCAGAAGTACAGCACTGTAAGCATTAAAATTGACACTTACAGAAGACTCAGTTTCTCCATATCTACCTCACATTTCTAAATGTATATCATAAGTACAAAAAGCAGAACATTAATTATACATGTTAAATGGTTTATTTTTGCTGTTCTCAGAATGTATCAAATTTCACTTAAATCAGTGACTTGAAGGTATTCATCATGTAACAGCGGGGAAAAAAAAACACAATCAAAATGATTGTGTTTAAAAAACCCATACAACCTAAGAAATCTGAATTCAAAACCCTTTAAAATTAACTTACTTTCAATGACGTCGAAGGATGTCCTATGAACAGCGTCCACTCTGTTGTGCTATAAATATTTTCAGCCCGCCACTTTCTGAAAGAAAACCTCCATCGTTTTGAAAAATATGTTACATACAAGAAAAGACCTCTCACATTCTACCACATGTTTCCACTAGGCCAAATCATGTTGCAGCGATTCACAACTCTTGTAATTCTTCCAATCAAATCCCGTCATTTTCTATTTTCGCAACTTTCAAAAAGAAAACATTTAAGATTATTTTCACAATCCTGGACTACTAATATCTTACCCTTCTTTGTCACTCATGTTCTCCTTTTCCTATGACACTGATACTGCTTACTATGAAGCAGACTTACTTGCATCAGGTTTATATAGTTGGATTTTTAAATTGACATTATAATTAAAAGTTTTGGACCAATAATCTAGACAGCATTGCAGACTTACATTCCCTCTACTTGATGAAATTTGAAATTTAGATTTTGATTATGCCCTTACACCATTTTTGGGACATTATTAACATGCCTATGTAACTCCCATAATCAAAATCTAAATTTGCCAACCGCAAGTGGGAGCGTATTTACAAGAAACCAGGTACGCTTTCCATTTAAAAAGGGTAAAATAACATAATAGACACTCAAATGCCTTATAAATATGACCCAAAACAACCTATGAAGCTCTAGCAGGACATATCCAGAAATGTAATTGATTTCAAAAAATCATTTTTAAACACAGCATATAAATCAATTGTATACCTGCATTCAAGAGGAAATGACTGAAAATGTCCTTGAGACACATGAAAGCGTTTTTTGGAATGCCCTAACACCATTTTTTTGACATTATTAACATGGCTATGTAACTCCCATAATCAAAATCTAAATTTGCCAACCGCAAGTGGGAGCGTATTTACAAGAAACTTGCACCATGAAGAACGCTTTCCATTTAAAAAGGAAAAATAACATCATAGACACTCATATGCCTTATAAATATGACCCAAAACAACCTATGAAGCTCTAGCAGTACATATCCAGAAATGTAATTGATTTCAAAAAATCGTTTTTAAACACAGCATATAAATCAATTGTATACCTGCATTCAAGAGGAAATGACTGAAAATGTCCTTGAGACACATGAAAGCGTTTTCTGGAATGCCCTAGCACCATTTTTTGGACATTATTAACATGGCTATGTAACTCCCATAATCAAAATCTAAATTTGCCAAGCACAGGTGGGAGCGTATTTACAAGAAACTTGCACCATGAAGAACGCTTTCCATTTAAAAAGGAAAAATAACATCATAGACACTCATATGTCTTATAAATATGACCCAAAACAACCTATGAAGCTCTAGCAGTACATATCCAGAAATGTAATTGATTTCAAAAAATCGTTTTTAAACACAGCATATAAATCAATTGTATACCTGCATTCAAGAGGAAATGACTGAAAATGTCCTTGAGACACATGAAAGTGTTTTCTGGAATGCCCTAGCACCATTTTTTGGACATTATTAACATGGCTATGTAACTCCCATAATCAAAATCTAAATTTGCCAAGCACAGGTGGGAGCGTATTTACAAGACACTTGCCCCATGAGGAATGCTTTCCATTTGAAAAGGAAAAAATAACATCAAAGACACTCAAATGCCTTATAAATATGACCCAAAACAACCTATGAAGCTCTAGCAGTACATATCCAGAAATGTAATTGATTTCAAAAATCGTTTTTAAAAACAACATATCTGTTTCAGCTTACATAAGAGACCATGGAATGGGCTCCATGTACAACAATAACTTGTGTTACTGCATGCCAGAATGCTACACCGAATATGCAATTACAATTTCTCAAAGAAACAAAATCTATTTGTATATCACTAGAGACAAAGCCACATTTTAAAAACACAGCTTTCTTCATCATTTTCTCCTTAAATCATACTATTCTCTATCTAAATTAAATAAATCTTTTCTCACCTTAGCAAATACTTTTTGAGTTTTGAAAACAGTCTCAGAAATACACCAAATTGTCTTCAGCAGAAGAAAAAGGATGCACTCCAGAGGCTGCAGCTATTGAAAGCACAGAAATACAGATATTCATTTCACATATCTCTCATATTAGCCAATCATAACTCTTCCCTCACTTTTTTCAAATCAAAACCCTTCCCCCCTCTGCCCTCTCTGCCTTTTTTCCATAGCAACCACCTCCTGGAAGACCTCTCATGTTTGCAAATTCACACAACAATGTTTCAATTGAACTCTGAACTCTCAGTGCACCTGCGTATCCAGTGCAATCTTTCATTAAATGTTTCTTCCTTGACCATTCAAATTACATCTTTCAAAGAACACATCCATGCACTCTAACTTTCTGTTTTCAGAAATGGAAATGCACCAATCACTGCTAATGAATCATTAGCATTGGAAATCCACAGTTTTTTTCTTTACAAACTCCTACTGTTTCAACTGCCCTTTCATTACCACACTTCATCTGACTGCAGCACAACCTTCTCCCACCATGTTTAATGTCTGGATTGTTGGACATAGTTACATCCACTGGGCTCAAAGGTATGCTGAGAACAGAAGTTTACCTAACCTCAATTTACAAGATGTGGAAATTAAGTGGTTGGGCCAAAGAGGATTAAAATGTCACCAATTGATACCATTGGTGAAAACCTTTATGCATTTGCCAAAACCTGACCTGTTAATTGTGCACTGTGGAGGTAATGATTTGGGCACTTTGACTGGGGTAGGTCTGGAAATGCTTTTAAAGGACACCTTTGAGCAATTAATGGCACTTTTCCCTCAAACTGCCTTGGTATATTCCAATATATGCCAAAGACAGAAATGGAGGCGGTCCAACCAATTTTGTCCACAAATTGAGAAAGCGAGGAAGCATGTAAACCAATCTGTTTCAGCTTTCATGAGAGACCATGGAATGGGCTCCTTGTACAACAATAACTTGCGTTACTACATGCAAGATATCTACAGAGGAGATGGAGTTCACTTCTCAGATGAGGGCAACAGAATTTTCATTCTGAATTTAAGACTGTGCATTGGTACCTACTTATAAGTACCTAAATGTACCATAAACCCAAAAGCTCTTCTCAGAGCTACCCTTCATCTGATCACTCACAATTATTATTTTTTTCTAACTTTTTTCGCTAATTTTCCACAAAATACGCTCCCCGGGGCGCTACCCGGTTCGCTAACCGAAAGCTAACCTCGCGGAATTTTTTTTTTAAATGTTTTTTTTTCCGCACATATAAGCCTCCTCAGCCACCCTCAGAAAACCTAGGGGGTCAAGATAAGTCTACCATGACCCCTTCTACCCATTCTAAACATTATTTGCCCTCCATCTTCTATCTTAATGCGACCGAAACACAAAATGGTGGACTCCCGTGACGCTTAAGGTTCGCTAACCGAGCCGCTTTCCGGGAAGCGGTCCTAAAAAAAGGTGGGAAAGTAATTTACAGAAAAACGACTAGAGACACTCTCACCAAATATAGATTAGCTCATACTACATAACAATCCCTTTCATTTTCACAAATTTGATTGAAATTTCATTTAGCCATTTAGCCTGTAGACCTCTCTAAGTACCGTGAGGTAAATTACTTCACAAAACACAACTGAAGTGTTGGAATTGACAACCAATGAAAATGTTACTTTCATTTTCTACTTTTATTACCTGACATTTGATTGGTTATATACCTGAATATATATAAAGGAAGAGAAGGAAACACTGCCATTTTGACTGCTACTTCGTGAAGTGCACGACAAAAAATCAACTGATAACTTCAACTTATATTTAAAAGGTAAGATATTATTTATAAAACTTAAGTATGTTCTGTACTGAAACCTAATTAGAAAAACATTTTCTGAGAATTATATTCTATCACTCTGTAATACTTATAGAAAAAAATAGACTACTCTGTTTTAGTTATGGCAGAGCCATTCCAAGAATTTGCAAGACCATAGGCTAAAAAGGAACGTGCGCGAAGCCCCCTCCAATTTACATAAGTGGCCCCTTGCAAGGAGACCATTCACAGGCACTGAGGGGGCCCCATTGTCCAGCATTTTGACGCCCCCACAGTTTTAACTTTAAATCCACACGCATATCTCACACCTTCATAGGTGTGAGAATTGATTGTGGTCTAAAAGTTAAAACTGTGGGGGCGCAAAAATGCTGGACAATGGGCCCCCTCAGTGCCTGTGAATGGTCTCCTTGCAATTGAGGGAGCGTCTCCTTCTCCCTCCCCTATACCTCCTGACACCATCCATGGGAGGCCCAAGGAGGGGGCCCCCTGCAATAGACCTTAATTGCAGGCGACACCTTTCTTTGTGAAAAAAACACTATATAAATAACCAAACTGCCAATCTGTACTGAAACCCAACAATGCCCTTTCTGTACTGATATATTTTTTAAAAATTCATTTTTCAGAATTGAAAAAGAAAGAACAACAAAACAACATGAAAACTGAAAAAGAAGAAAAAATTGAGACACAAGATGACATGGATTTCTACGACGACACAATAAATAATGAACTTGTGCAATGCGTAGATGCAGTAGATTTTCTACTAAAAAATGAAGAAAAAAATGATCACGATTTTTTAGATTTTCTTTTAAATTTTGAAAAACAAAATGAAAAATAAATTTTAATTTCTTAATTCAAAAATTGTTTGACACATTATTTATTTTTATATGTTTATTGAATGTTAAAAGTTTAATGAATTATGACACACAATCAAAAAAAAAAAAAAAAATTAAAATAAAGAAAACAAAAAAAAAACAACAAAAACAACAAATAATTAACATACAGTATTAGAAAAGTCTATCATTCTTTTATCCTTATAGTACGCTGCCCAGAACGCTTTCCGGTTCGCGAACTTGGCGCTTACCACGCAAAAAAAAAAAAAAAAAAAAAAATTTTGACCCTCCTGGGCCCTTTTAAAACCTCCACATAAAACCTAGGGGGTCAACGAGGATCTACTATGCCCCCTTATGGTAATTTCCCCCTTTGTTTTGGCCTCCTCTTGTCTCTCGATCCTACCGAGAGACAAGATGGCGGCCGCTCCGGACTGTTTAGAATGTTGACAGACACCGGAGAGCCAATCAGCTTCGCTTCGCAAAGTTCCGTTACGCGAAAAGTTCGCGAACCGGAGCGCAGCCCGGAGCGCTGTTACAGATATATATCTTGTTTTAAACGTTAATTTCTCAAAATCCACTGAAGCACATATATTGAGACCTAGCAAAGGCACATCAGGCTAACAGTCCCTACAATTTTGCCAAGTTTGGTGGAAATCCATTAACCCCCCAAATTTCCAGGAGCTGCTCAGAAACAAAATGTGCCATTTTCCAGAAAATTTCAGCCAATTCCATCCACAAACGCCAAAGTTATTAGACATAGAATTTTCAGAAATCCCATAGGGAAAAAATCCTAACTATATATACCTACTGGCGACCGCCAGTAGGTAATATATATATATATATATATATATATATATATATATATATATATATATATATTCACTGAAAAAACCATAGGTTTCACACCAGTTATAGTTAGCTGGAAATTTTACTGACATAAAACCATTGAAATTCCACGTTTAGTTAGTTGGACTCACTATAACTTGTGCGTGTAATGCACTGCTGATGACGTCACATATTACATCACTCATGACATGGTCAGTGTCATCACTCATGACATCACTGATGACACCATCCAGTGAATGTGTGTCTTTCTGAAAAATCAATATGTTTTATATATGTATTTGTAAAGGTCAATGGACGAATAAATGTTTAAATAAGGGTGTGAATGGATGTTTTATAAAAAAAATTGATTGGTTAACTGGCTTATTAAGTGTATTTTAGTGAATACATATATTAGCGAGTATTGTTTAAATATTTAAATGTTTGTATCAGTGTTTCACTTTGTATATAAGTGGCTGCATGGGTTGGTGAGTAGCTACATGTGTGTGTATATGGGTTATTAGATGTGTTTTTTTAGTATCAGTATGAGTGTCTGTATGGTTTAGTGGGGGTATTACTTAGCACATAGATGCATCAATGACTGACTCACTGTTTGTATGTGTTTGGAAGACAGCATATGTGCAGGACTGTATGGGTGGATGAGTGTGTATATGTGTGTGTTAGTGAGTGAATGACTGTCTCACTAGTGTCTTTATCAGTAACTACATATGTTTTAATCTAGTATATGTGAGTATTGATGTATATAAGTGAGTATATGTGAGAGTGAGAGATTGTAAGAGTTCCTGTTTAAATAAGTATGTGTTTCTATAAGTGATTGTTTAAGAGAGTAAGTATGGGTAAGTTTCCTTAGAAGTAAGGTGGTAGTGTGTGTATAGCTGTATATGCAAATAAATGGATGTTCAATAGTTTATTTGCATGTGTGAGTATGTGTGTGAGCAACTTTTGGAAGACTGTCGATGTGTTACAGGATGTATAGGTGTATCACTACATATGATGAGTGAGTATATGTATGAGTGACTATATAGAACTGTTGGTGAATTAGTGGATGTGTATATAAATGGTGGAATTACTGAATTGGTTGTTGTAACTGGTATGGGTATCTCCACTTTTTTGTAAATGTTAGTTTCTATTTTTGAATATGTGTTTCAAGGGTTACTTTACAGTGAAAGGAGGTCCGTCACTCTGTCACAAGGATGGTGTGATCAGTGATGTCATGAGTGATGCCACTGACCATGTCATGAGTGATGTAATATGTGACATCATCAGCAGTGCATTACACGTGCAAGTTATAGTGAGTCCAACTAACTATAACGTGGAATTTCAATGGTTTTATGTCAGTAAAATTTCCAGCTAACTATAACTGGTGTGAAACCTATGGTTTTTTCAGTGAATTTAATAGGTTTTCTAAATGCTAATTCCTAACTATAACTGGTGTGAAAACTATGGTTTTTTCAGTGAATTTCAAAGGTTTTTTAAATGCTAATCCCTAACTATAACTGGTGTGAAACCTATGGTTTTTTCAGTGAATTTAATAGGTTTTTTAAATGCTAATTCCTAACTATAACTGGTGTGAAACCTATGGTTTTTTCAGTGAATTTCAAAGGTTTTTTAAATGCTAATCCCTAACTATAACTGGTGTGAAACCTATGGTTTTTTCAGTGAATATATATGTATATTAATATAATACCTTTTTTTTATAGTATATTCATTTTTTTTATGTTTCATCTTGGAGCGCTCCCGGTGCGCGCCCCGGTGCGCGTACCGGTGCGCGTCCCGGGAGCGTACCAAAAAAAATAAATAAAAAAAATAATGAAGGAGTGAGCATGAGCAAAGGGTACAGAGATAGTGGTGTAAAGAGAAAGAGAGCTAGAAGGAAGAACACAGAGGGACTGTGTAATAGATAATAAAACAGAGAAAAGGTATAAGTGGAAGTAACTGAGAAAAGAACAATGAATAAGGGAGCAAAAGAAGAGAAGAAAGAGGAAGAAGACTAAAGCAGAGGTTCTGGGAGAATGTGAATGGGTGATGAAAGTAAAAGGAAGGAAAGTAAAGGATGGGGAATTACGGGTAGTGACGGAACCAGAGAAAAGGAACAGCCGTAATGGAGGGAAAGAAAAGAGCAGTGAGTGTAAGTAAAGAGAAGTGAAAAAGAGTGGATAAAAGTGAATAAGGGTAAGATATGGGGAGTGACAGAGAAAAAGATCAGAGAGAGTAAAGGAAGGAAGGATAGAAAGGGACTGAGTGAACCAAAAAAGAAAGGAAAGTGAGGGAGTGTGGGTGAGCAGGAAGACTGAAAGAAGTTGAATGTGTTAGGAAAGTAAGGAAAAGGGAAATAAACATGGAGGAGCCGCTCGCAGCTGTGTGCAGAGTCCGTGACTTTTTCCTGACACCTTGTTCGTTTGCCTCCTGAAGTGGTGGAGCGGAGCTTTGAATATTTTACCGTCGCCGAGGAGAGTGAGAGGCGCTTTCAACAGGGGCCGGGACTGCGAGACCCAGGGTTCCGCGCAGGATCAACGCAGCGCACCTGGAGTCTCTTCCCGCCCCTGCTCCTCCCTGTTTGCTTTGCCTGCCTTGCCCTTTAAAACAGCTCGCGGCCCCCGCTTCGCGGGAGCCGCTCGCAGCTGTGTGCAGAGTCCGTGACTTTTTCCTGACACCTTGTTCGTTTGCCTCCTGAAGTGGTGGAGCGGAGCTTTGAATATTTTACCGTCGCCGAGGAGAGTGAGAGGCGCTTTCAACAGGGGCCGGGACTGCGAGACCCAGGGTTCCGCGCAGGATCAACGCAGCGCACCTGGAGTCTCTTCCCGCCCCTGCTCCTCCCTGTTTGCTTTGCCTGCCTTGCCCTTTAAAACAGCTCGCGGCCCCCGCTTCGCGGGAGCCGCTCGCAGCTGTGTGCAGAGTCCGTGACTTTTTCCTGACACCTTGTTCGTTTGCCTCCTGAAGTGGTGGAGCGGAGCTTTGAATATTTTACCGTCGCCGAGGAGAGTGAGAGGCGCTTTCAACAGGGGCCGGGACTGCGAGACCCAGGGTTCCGCGCAGGATCAACGCAGCGCACCTGGAGTCTCTTCCCGCCCCTGCTCCTCCCTGTTTGCTTTGCCTGCCTTGCCCTTTAAAACAGCTCGCGGCCCCCGCTTCGCGGGAGCCGCTCGCAGCTGTGTGCAGAGTCCGTGACTTTTTCCTGACACCTTGTTCGTTTGCCTCCTGAAGTGGTGGAGCGGAGCTTTGAATATTTTACCGTCGCCGAGGAGAGTGAGAGGCGCTTTCAACAGGGGCCGGGACTGCGAGACCCAGGGTTCCGCGCAGGATCAACGCAGCGCACCTGGAGTCTCTTCCCGCCCCTGCTCCTCCCTGTTTGCTTTGCCTGCCTTGCCCTTTAAAACAGCTCGCGGCCCCCGCTTCGCGGGAGCCGCTCGCAGCTGTGTGCAGAGTCCGTGACTTTTTCCTGACACCTTGTTCGTTTGCCTCCTGAAGTGGTGGAGCGGAGCTTTGAATATTTTACCGTCGCCGAGGAGAGTGAGAGGCGCTTTCAACAGGGGCCGGGACTGCGAGACCCAGGGTTCCGCGCAGGATCAACGCAGCGCACCTGGAGTCTCTTCCCGCCCCTGCTCCTCCCTGTTTGCTTTGCCTGCCTTGCCCTTTAAAACAGCTCGCGGCCCCCGCTTCGCGGGAGCCGCTCGCAGCTGTGTGCAGAGTCCGTGACTTTTTCCTGACACCTTGTTCGTTTGCCTCCTGAAGTGGTGGAGCGGAGCTTTGAATATTTTACCGTCGCCGAGGAGAGTGAGAGGCGCTTTCAACAGGGGCCGGGACTGCGAGACCCAGGGTTCCGCGCAGGATCAACGCAGCGCACCTGGAGTCTCTTCCCGCCCCTGCTCCTCCTATAAAAACTTGCTACTGACGCACAGCGGGACGCGTGTGCGGGACGCCGGACGAAGCCCGGACAAAGGGCGGACAGTCTTAGACAGTCCGAGACAGGCTGAGACTGGACTGGACACATCACTTTGCCCTTATTGTCATCGATTTTTCTGGTTTGCAGTAAGACTACTTACTTTTGTTTTACACCCCGGTCATATCGCCATCTTGTTTATTATTGATGACACTTGGTTTTTATTACTAAATTACAAAGAATGGCTAAAAAGAATTTAGCGGCGGGGGGCAACTCCATAGAAAATTATATGATTCAAGTCGTCTCAAAGATTAACAATAAGAGGCGCGAATCTCTAGGTCTTAGCTTGTCTCCTAACTTAGCTCCCCTAAGTCCTTCACTTGATTCACCCTGGATTGATATATCCTCTCAGGCTGAGGGTTGTGCAGTTCTAGACTCTGATACCTTAGATAACGGCATTTTAAACCACAGCACTCATACTATACAGGAGCAAGATACAGTCCGGGTTAATGACTCGGCACCTCAGTTAGATGATACTGAACATGATGAAATTGCGCAGGAAAGTGAGCAGTCACACCACGAAATCGACCCCCCAGCTCAAGACCATGCACCACGTGCTATTAGGAAATGTAGGAAAACTCAATCACATCGCGGTGGAGCTCATTTAGGGAGGAAGAAGGCTGCGTCACCCGCAAGGAGTAGGGATAAAAGCAGGGGGAAAGCTGAAGAACCCGGGAAGCATAATATGGATGAGGAGCTACTATCTAGGTTAGCTGATTTAATTGACACTAAACTTAAAATTCTAATCAAACCAGTAGTGACCAAATTGGATAAGCTAACTGCCGATATAAAGAAATTAGGTGCGGACCAAAAAAAGTTAGCAGAAGCTGTATCTAATATATCAGACACAGTTACCAGCCTAGCTCTTCCTGTAAAAGAGGTTCTTTTTCCTTCATCTGAGGGAGGCACAACTTCTAACACTATACACGCAAATTTACAGGAACAGTCCTCAACTACAGAGACACATCATTTATTGCCAGGAGATTCATTACCCCCAATTCCGCCTGCTATACCTGCACCTATTACAGAAGAAGTTACGGTACAGTTTCTGGAAGACGCGGCTCCACTAGTACTGGTTCTGGCTAACGTCCCTCCACTAGCCCCAGACCAATCAGAATCCCCCCCGGCAGTAACAAGTAAGGCCCTGCATTGGTTATCAGGTAATATGCAGCTGGCCCCGTGGGGGAAGCAACAGCTAGCTGCAGATATTAAGTCAGCCAGAAGAGTCCCTTGGATAGGTCAAAACCCTAAAAAATTCTAGGGTGATTGTATTATCATAAATTTTACCAATTCTGCAGTTCTACCAAACATCCTGCCAAATATTTTGCCGCCGCAGCGCAGAAGAGGTACCATCATTCCTCTTACCCTAGAATTTTTCGGCAAAAAACAGCGGAGTATGTCCTATCCTAAGCCTACTCATAAATTCACTAGGCCTATATGGCCAGCGACACCAAATGGTTGGGGTTTTGAGGCACCAATTAACAACTGGGGGTATAGTCAGGATAGAAGGGAACGTTCAATACGGCCACCCCATCAAGATCAATATTACCCTACTCATCTTTTTAATAATCATTTTAACATCCCCACCTCTAACAGGTATGGCATTTTCTCAGATGAGGGGGGATCGGATGGGGTGGAATGACTACCTGACACACCAACTAACCACCCCCCCACCGATCGACTGCCAGAAGATACTGATTTTGTAGACATCCCTCAAGGGTTAGATCCGCAAGGTAGTAATGATGGGGGATTGGATGGCTGGAACCCAATAGATATATCAGATTTACCCCCTGTTATAAACCCATCCTGCCCTCAAGCTTGTCCCTCGGCTAATCCCGGGACAGACGGGGTTCGCTGCTGTACAGGCCTAACATCTATTACTCAAATTGCACGTGGAAATGTGTCCATAAAACAACATGTACCAATTAAATATAAAGAGGGGCTATTATCTTGGAATATAGCTGGTCTGCAGGACAAACTCTCTAATTTAGAATGGTTATCCTTTGTTAAAGATTACCCAGTTATATGTCTCCAAGAAACCTGGGCAGTGGGGGAAAATATACACATTGATGGTTATGAGAGTTTTATAATCCCGGCAGTTCCTTCACCTAGTGGTAGAGCTAAAGGGGGTTTGGCAATCTTTGTCAATTTGTCACTAATCTGCTTCAAAGTTGTACATCATTCTGTCAATAATAATATTCAGGTTGTTGAATTTAAGAGGGGTAGTACAAGTTTTGCTCTGGTCAACTTTTATAATGCAGTGAGTCAGTCTGGCGATTGCAATATTGAGTCATTGCGTGAATTCCTAAGGGCCAAAGATGATTCCCTTCCCCGCCTCAAGATAATAGCGGGTGATTTCAATACTCATTTATGTGGGAATCCTAACCTGAGTCCTGTTGGTCATTTGGGGTGTAATCAACTGGAAGGAATACACTTTGATCACTCGCGTAGGGGTTCATGTTTAAATGACTTAATGAATGAACATAATCTTTTCACTGCTATGTCAATAGTTGAGGAACAAACTGTATTCTCAATCCCTACTTTTAAAGGTCATGTAACAGGGTCATTTATAGACCATATTCTATTATCGGCAGAATTTGTTAATTTTGTTGGGGATTTTTTGATTATTTCAAGTATATTTAGCGATCATAATCCTTTATGTATAATTATGGGTGTAAATTTACTTGAAAAACATAACCCTCGAATGGACTGTGGTACCATTGAATGTATTAATGGTAAGCGACGTTTAAAGTGGTCAACGGTGGACTGTAAGCAATTTTACTCTTCTATTAATAATGTATGCCATCAGGATCTGATAACATGTACATCTACTGTTTCAGCACCATTACAAATTCTGTCGTCTTTTAACGAGATTGCTAAAAAGGTGGAGTCACTTTTAACGTTACCTGCTAAGAGGATAGCTAACTTATCCAATAACCCTAAATGGTTTGATAGCAACTGTTCGAAGGCCAGTCGTGAGCTTAAGAAAGCATTAAAAACAAAACCAAGAGATCCCTCAACCATCAGGGAGTTGCGGGCTGAGTATAAAAAGTCTCTTGTAACTCGCAAACGTGCTGTCAAGAAAAACGTTTGGGAGTCCTTGTTAGATCCAGAGATACTAAAAAATAGCTCTAAGTTCTGGGAGATCATTAACAAGCCTTTATTTGATCATCCCAACACTCCAAGTATAGGTACCAATATCCCAGAAGAAGTTTGGATTAACCACTTCAGTTCCATTTTCAAAGGTAATGGTTCCCAGGTACAATGTAGGTCAAAAGAAATTAGAGTAAAATCCTTGTTCTTCACAATTGATGAGGTAATAAAGGGCATAGAAGGCCTATCGAACAACAAGGCCCCAGGACCTGACGGTCTCCCCCCTGATCTTTTCAAATCCTGTATAACACTCTGGGCACCGGTCCTTACAGCTGTTCTTAATGCTGCTGTGCTCTGTGGATGCCCAAAATCATGGGGGGTATCGACTATTGTACCTATTTTCAAAAAAGGAGACCGCAGTAGCCCTGCCTGCTATCGACCAATATCTTTAATAAACTCCGTGGTCAAAGTCGTAGGAGGAGTAATATTGAATAGATTGGTCAGATGGTCAGAAGAAAATAATATAATATCCTCAATCCAGTACGGATTTAGGCCTGGCCATTCTACGATTTCTCAATGTTTAAATTTATACCTCATCATCGCGAAGTATACCAAGGCTCGAAGAGGAACGATCCATATGGCTTTCATGGATCTTTCCTCGGCTTTCGATTGCGTGAGCCGAGGAAAACTCTGGGACGCCATGCTAAAAATGGGTGTGGACCCAAACCTGGTCGATTTGTTAGATGATATGCACTCGGACACCAATGCAAATGTTAGATTCACCCAAGACCTGAACGTGACCAAAGACTTTGGGGTGCATCGTGGTGTTCGTCAAGGTTGCATTCTGGCCCCATTTCTTTTTAACTTGTACATAAACGATCTGGAAGAGCATCTTTTAAGCACCAATACGGACTTCCCGTATATAGGCCGTAGGGGGCTGCCAGTCCTTTTATATGCTGACGACGCAGTTCTCCTATCAAGAACAGCAAATGGACTTCAAATCTTATTAGATTCCTTTCATTCTTTTATGTCCTCCAGAGAGTTAAGTATTAACAACTCTAAATCATATATAATGAAGGTCGGACAGGGATATAAAAAAGTAAACTGCCTAAATGTAAATGGTGTACGTATTCCCACTACACACACATTTTCTTATCTCGGGGTCCTCTTTGACAGTCAATTAAACTGGGGTCCCGTGATAGAAAAAAAGAAGGGAGAAGTCACTAGGGTAAACGCAGCAATAATGGACTTTTCTAAGAAAGTGGGTAATACTCCAGTCGCCGCCCTACTCCAACTCTATCAAGCAAAGAGTATTTCCACAGCGTGCTATGGTAGTGAAATTTGGGGTTACGTTCCTCTGGATCCCCTACAGACTGTTGAGAACAATTTTTTGAAATTGGTATTAAGGGTTCCCAGGGGTACGGCCAACTTTTCCGTGCACGAGGAACTGGGGGTCTCTTTCGTAAGTGACAAGATTGCTGTTAATCCCATGTTATGCTGGATGAACTGTTGGTTAAACGATAATATCCCACTTACCCAGCTCATTTTAAAAGAGTCTCTTACATGGGATAACAGGATGAAGGTTCCCTGGTTAAAGTATCTCTTTAAGTGCTTTGCAGATCTAGGCCGTCCTGAACTCTTTTTATCTCCTGAATCGATCACTAAGCAGGATGTTGCAACGGTCAAGATAGCTTTTATCGACCGTAGAATTCAAGATAGGGAATCACGTGAGCTCAAAAAAGAAAGTGTTCGTAATCATGTATTAGTAAAGAGCACCTTGCTCATGGAACCCTATTTATCCTGGCAAATGTCCAGTTATGACCGTTTCTTACTGATCAGGTTCAGGTTTAATCTGTTTCACTTTTTGCTGGCTGTACCTAGGGGTTCTCATCGTGGACAAGTGTTGCCGGCTTGCGGCTGCGACGATATGTCTCCGCAAGACCTGGCACACTTTCTTTTTTTTTGTCCCTTTTATACTGTACCGAGGAACTTATATTTAAAACCCTGTCTGAAAAAACTAAACTTTATACAATATCGTCCTGCACTGCACTTTCTACAGTTATTAAGTTGTGAATATACCCTGTATCTATGTAGTTTTTTAAAATTGGCAGTAAAATTTAGAAATAGTATGGAAGGGTAAAAATAATATATGAATTGCTTTTATCTCTTTTTTTGGACTCTGCTAAACACTCTGAACGCTTGTTGAATATTTGTTTTTACCTGTTCATTCTATAACTGTATTTTATTCTTATGTATTAATGTGTACTTGTTAAATGTAGTGTAAATGCTTTTATGGTTGTCAACTCGCACAACCGAATAAAGTTTATTGACTTGACTTGACTTGATAAGAATAAGTGAGGGAAGAAGATTAAGGAAACAGGGAGGGGCAGGGTATGGGAAAAGTAGTGAGGTTAAAGCAAAGGGTGATGACAAACTACATTTTTTAGTCACAGTTACCATATAATTAATTAAAACTTACTGGCATGTTTAAACTACACTTTATATCTGTGAAAGACAAAAGAAAAAAAAAGTTATAATTAGTAAAATATATATTTTAAAATAGAAGAAACAGGTCAAGAGGTAAAAAATCAAAAAAAGTGTACTAAGAAATAAAGCAAGAGTGAAGGAACAGAAACGTAAATAAAGTAATGTAGAAAGACAAAAAAGAGGGAAAAAGAAATAGAAGGAGAACAAATTACTGAAGGTAAGTAAGATACTAAAAGAATGTGACATACCAAAACGAAATCAGGAAAGAGAAGTCGTTTCGTTTGTGATGACTTTATTTCGGTCAACGACCATAAAAGCACAAGCAAAGTATGTACATACAATGAAATACATAAATAATTAAGACCAGCGGTTAAAACATTATTAAACAATCAGTTATCAAACGAAAAAATGGCCGTCATTAAAATTAGTCACAATTAATCAAAGTGGACCTTCTGCGCCACATACCGCACAAAAAGCGGGAGACCGAGAACACAATGAGGGGGGATGTATCATATTTTAAAATTCTAACGGCTTGAGCACAATGTTTTAGTCCCAGATTTCTACATAGTGGTACCAGCCAAGCTCTCCGGATTGCACTACAAGCAGGGCAAAAAAACAAAACATGGGCAATGTCTTCTTTGCTATTGTTGCAGACAGGGCAGATTCCCTCCTCTTGACCTGCCCATTTGCAGGTCAGTGTCCCAAGTGGCAGGCAACCGTGCCTTAATTGTGTATATAGTTTTCTTGCAGGGTGAAGTTCTATTTGGTCCAGAAATTCCTCCCTACTGGGCACGAGTTTTACCTGCAAAAATTCCGAAGACAACCTGCCCATACTTGGCGAACGGTGCAGCAGACTTAGGTTGTAGTGCCTCAGAGAGGCCAGCAGCACAGTTCTCCACACCACTGGACAACTCTCCGCCGGGGTCTCCCATATTTGGGGCATTCCTATTCGATAGGCAATAGTTTTAGCAACCAGGGTATTTTCTTACTCTTCAACGACCCCCAGACACAGCGAACTCAGCTCTGTAATCCACAAGCTCCGGTACTGTCCAGAGCCTTCTCCAGTACAGGAGGGGTCGGGCCGCTAATAGTTCAGAGATGGGCTCCACACCTAGGTCAAATCTCAAGGGTATAAGCGGGGTGCTTTGGGGTAAACCAATCAGATTTCCCATAAAGGCCCGTTCAACCCTGAGAAGGCTTGCTGTACTCGAATGTCCCCAAAGTTCAGCACCATAAGTTACAGCAGGTCTGACTTGAACACTGTAGATTTCAAGTGCTGGGGAGACTGGCTTAAATTGCGATGCCTGCTGGAACTTACCTATGCCCCCTAGAATCTGTGAGAGCTTTAGGGTAGATTTGGCTACCTGAGGGCCCCAACCAAAGTCCTCGGTCAAAGTGACCCCCAGGTATACAAAGGTTCTCACCCTTTCGAGCGAGATGCCGTTTAATGTAGGGCTAGGGCGAGTGCGTTTCGGGGGACCGAAGATCATAAATTTCGTTTTCTCAAAATTAATCTCGAGTCCCCGCGAGGCGCAGAATGAGACAAAACCGCCCAGAACCCGCTGGATGCCTGTTGATGTTCGCGACAACAATAGGGTGACGTCTGCGAACATCAGAGCAGGCACCCGACCTGACGCCAACCAAGGGGCATCGCTATCCCTGACTCTATCTAGTTCCCCCACCAGGCCATTTATATAGCGACTAAAGAGCGTAGGAGCCAGGGCGCAGCCCTGGCGTACGCCTCTAGTTACAGGGAAACGTGCAGATAGTTCCCCGTTCTTCCCGCACCTCACCCGGGCATAGTTCCCTACATGAAACCGCTTCAAGGCCTCCAATAGATAGGGAGGAAGGCCAAGGTCTTTTAAGACCCTCCATAAACTCTCCCTCGGCACAAGGTCAAAAGCAGCCCGCAGGTCTACGAAGACCAGGTAGAGGCTGCCACCCTCGACACTTACGGTCTTCCAAAAAAGGACCTGCAGCCTAAAGAGTTGGTCCGTGGTCAAGATCCCTGATCTAAAGCCGGCCTGAAGGGTAGTCATTACTCCTCCGCCCATCCCAGTATTCTATCCAGGAGTATCCGGCCCATCAGTTTCTGGGTAGTGTCCAAGAGACTGATTGGTCTATAATTTGACGGCTCCAAAAGGCACCCCTTCTTGAAAATGGGGACGATCTCGGCCCCCGCCCAGGTGTCAGGTATCTTTGCCCCCAGTAGGACCGCATTAAACAATACGGTTAGGTACGGAGCCCAAATCTTTGGCTGAGAGCGGAAAAGGTCACCCGGTACCCTATCCAGGCCTGGTGCTTTGTTAGGGAGTTGTCTAATGATTGCAGTCTCCACCTCCTTTGCTGAAATACTCTCACCACTTCTCGGGGCCATCCTCACCTCGGTGTCCCTATGGTCTATCTGGTGTTCCATGCCCGAGGCCCCCCGCAGTGGACACTCGTGCGGGGGTCTTGGGCAGGGGAGACCCAGGAGGGACCTTCTAACTCCAGCATCCCAGACCTATCTAAATGGTCACTGTAGCCGGTCACAGGGCTAGTATAGAGTGCAGAGAAATGCGCCTCCCACACTGAGGGGGGGATATTTGGTAGAGGGATCCCCCCACCATCATTTGCACCGGAATTTACTAATGCCCAGAATAGTTTGGCATCTTTTGTCACAAGGGCACCTCTGAGTTCCTCCCACCTGGCTTCTTCCCACTCTCCTTTGCCCCTGGTCAGCTCCTTTTTATAAATCCGTCTGGCTGCCCTAATGTTCTCTCTATCTTTTGCCTTAATTGTCGCAAGGAGCTCCTTTTTTGAGTTCCTGCATGCATCATTAAACCAGAGGTGAGTTTTTGGAACATGCTTCTTAATTCTACTTATGGGGTAGAACACATCCCCTAGTACCTCAACTTGTTGTTTATGCATATCTAATGCCTGCTGCCAGCCAGGCGAGTCACCCATCGGCGCTATAAAAGGGATAGCGAGTTGGTAGATTTTGGCAAGCTTCGAGGTTGAATCTACAAGGTGGGGCCACTTAACCCTCCTTCTGTTATTGGTCAGCGTGAGGGGAAGTGTCATCGTGGCAGGTATGTGGTCAGGGGTGGTTAGTCCAAATGACCCTGGTTTGAAAGTTACTACCAGGGCATTGTGATCACTGTCCTATCTTTGAATGACCCTAAATTCTTCCAGCTTATCCCAGTTTTTAGCATCCACCATTAGGTAGTCAATGATGGTTGTTTTGTTTGCCCGATTAAAGGTTGCCATTGCTGGGCGGTCAGGGTCCAGTCTCCCATTGCACACCCGCAGGGATGTCGCAAGGGAGAAACATTTTATTTGGAGCACAAGGGGTGTCCATGCCCTGACGGGGGCAATATTCGGGTCCGGGATATGCCATAGTGCATCTACCTCGTCTTGGTCACCCAGTTCTAGACTACCCAGAGGTTCAAATTGGCAGTTAAAATCCCTTCAGAGGATTATTGAGATAGAGGGGTCTAGCCCTTGAATGAAGGAATTCAGGGCTCTAAATGTAGCTGATTCCTGGCCATTCCTTGATGGCCTCGAGTAGGTGTTTATTATTGCTACTGTAGTATTGGGGTTCCCAAGGCCTACATGCTCCGTAGATAACCCACTTACATTCAAGAACTGTTGGCACGGAAACTGTAAAATTCAAAGAACAAGTTTATTAAGACCCCATGGGGTGGTGGTACATTCCTACAGCACCCTTCGGTAATGCAAGAAGTATCACCCCGAACATCGGTCTGACTCGGTCTTTTATACAATTTGCAGGTAATAAAAGATAGGCGGCACAAAGTTACAAGGCATTATGTACATATATGGTCATTTTCTGGAACACAGCCAGCTCATTGGAGGGTTACAACCCCGCTGGTCAGTTTGGCGACACATTCCTAAGGGTGACTGGTCAGTGGGGACTGCGCATGTACAGGCATGACCAGTGCTAAAAATAGCCTGTTGCTAGGCAAACTCAAGTGGTCAGTGGTTCAGACAACGGACTAAAGGGCACGCTAGCCACGAGGCCGCTTATGGTCTAAGATGGCCGCCGTAACATTCAAAATGGCGTTTTCGTGTATAGCCAAGTTAAGCAGGAAAACGTGTAGTTCAGCTAAGCGCTAACATGGCCATGGTCGAATTACAACAGACGACCCTTTTAGCGCTTAGCTGAAGCTACCTCATAGTGAACATAATCAGGGTGTTCGTCCTCAATATCTATTAACATTATTTGAGTTACTTCTTTATGAAGCATCATGTGGTCATGGGCAAGAGCTCGCCTTGATGGTACACAAGCTGATAAGCACATAGAACATAAAACTGGGCCACATTGAATACATAAGCATACAAAGAACAGTATCCCCACAATAATACAGAGAATCGTTAGCAATTTCCAACCCCAAGCAGTAAGCATTGACCAGAACCATCCTGAAAGTGTCCAAGTTCCATTGTCCGGATGAATTTCAGCAGCTATCTTATGCAATTTGGAAATGGCATCATAAACAGATGGTGAATTGTCAGGAATATAAACACAGCAGCTACTTCCGATAATTCTGCATGCCCCCCCACGGTCAGCCAAAACTACGTCTAACACCATCCTATTTTGGAGCGTGACAATCCTAGAAATCTGGAGTTCTTCAGTGATATTCCCAAGTGCAATGGCAGTATCATTGGCTACGGCCTCAACAACACGTGTCAATCGTCGTATTTTCCGACTATTCAACGCGGCCCCCACAAAAGAAAACAGTCCCAAATTGAAGTCCACATATTGCTGTAAGGCAGTATCGGTCTGGTCGATATCGTCCAGAACAACAGTCCGTTTGACACGATTCAAAACAAAGTCGTGGTACAAAATATAGTCATTATGATACATTGGTGGGGCAATGAATACAGGGGGTAGTACAAAAGATACATAGCACGTGCCTAACCATCCCAACAGAAGTTGATGATAACCTTTCGTTCCACAAATGAAATAAGTATTGCGAGATGCTACAAACAATATGCCATTCGGGCTATCAAAGGTAAGTGTGGCGTTGCATTCACTTTTCCCCACCGGGATTGAGCCTTTATTTCGTATGCACAATTCAGCTTTAGTACCGATAACATTAATGACATGTGAGCTAGATACATTGATATTTCGTTGATTGCTGTACACACGCGGGGCAGATACATTGTCGGGCCGGTACTCCTCCCATTCAAATCGAGTACCCTTAGCCCGTGGAAACCCATCCCTGTCGTGATAACAAACTTTATTCAAACGAAAAAGCACCCCCCCTTTTGTTGGCCATCTCAGAGTGAAGAGGAGAGTGTACCAGGCGTTACAGGATCCATTATGTGAAAACGGGAGTGGAATGAGTGGAGTACCCCCTTTCTTCTGATGCCCCGGCAACATCCCACACACCCAGCAATTGGACGTATTTGTCATATTATGCGTGTGATGCAGAATCTGGATAAAACTATTATTCAAGTAAGTCTGTCGGTGCCGTTCTTCATGATAGGGTAAGGTGAAATGAAAATGTTCAGATGGGGCCGGGGTAGTCGGCAGCAAATGTTCACGTGCAGGCACCACAAGTTCAACTACCCAGGCTATCACAGCTATTACCACAATGGTCAAGACAAAAAGGATGGCACCAAGTATTCGTCTATCTCGTGATGCAGTGGACGCCATAGTTCAGAAAGTTCTTAATGTCTCAAATAGTTCAAATTGTTCACAAAGTCTCAAATACACATAAGTGTATACCTAAAAAAGAAAAATACGGTGATGAGCTCCGAGGTAGCCGTTGTTTTCTTCTCTGGGGTCAAGACGGGTGTCGCTACTCTTGGCAGAACTGATCCCCCCCCTTGAGATTCCCGGCTTCCGTTTCACAAACCCCAGAGCGGTAACCAACCAGTCTCGAAAACCAAAAAATCTTCTTATCGTGGCCGCAGATTATAACGCTCTCGTCCAGCAACAGTGTGGTCCGGGAAGGCTCCCTCAACTTCGACCGATGTCACAGCTGGGCTCTTTTCTTTCTCCAAAATTTCCTTGTAGTCCGTTAACACAGCAGGATTCACCAGATCAGGAGAGACACGACGGCAGTGAGTTGAATGCACCCACCGCTTCCTATTGGTCACTCGTACTGCTGTCCGGGTTGCCAAAAGGACCTGCTCAGGGCCCCGCCACCTCGGCTCCAAACTGCTCGCTCTCTCAAACGACCGGATCATGACATGGTCGCCAGGACGAAGATCATGGCCCTCTCCAGTAGAGTTGTCAGGGAGCGCTTCTCGAACCTGTTGATGAATAGAAAGCAAATCATTTGTTAATCGTGCCAAATAATCGTTCATCATTATACAAGGCACATCATGTATTAATCGCGGCTTGGGCACCCCCCAGATATTCATAGGGCGACCAAACACCACCTCATATGGTGTGAGGCCAGTTCGCGAGTGGGGCACTGATCTGAGAGAGAGTAATGCTAGCGGCAAAGCATCCGGCCACTTCAACGACGTAGATACTACAATTTTAGCCAGTTTGAGTTTCAACGTAGCATTATACCGCTCAACTAGACCTGCCGACTGAGGGTGGAACACAGCATGAAACTTCTGCTGAATCCCTAACCCCTTTAGTACATACTCCACAATCTTCCCAACAAAATGAGGCCCATTATCGCTCCACAAAAATTTGCAAACTCCAAAGCGAGGGAAAAACTCCTTAAGCAACACCTTAGCCGTTGTTAGAGCTGTCTTGTCTTTCGTGGGGAAGGCCTCAACCCATTTGCTAAAAGCACATACCACCACTAAAACGTACTTCAGATTGTTGCAACGCTCAAGCTGGATATAATCCATTTGGAGTACCTCGAATGGTGCGGAAGGTGGAACGAACCCTCCTTTCGGAGTATGGGTCCCCTTTCCAGGAATGTGTTGCAAACATACCAGGCAGGTCTGCACTACTCTCTTGGCAGTATTAGCAATCTCGGAATGTTCCCAAACTCGTGTTAGCAGTCGAGTTATTGCAAGAGCTCCCACATGCGCCAACCCATGTGCCATCTGAACCATCGCTTGCAAGTAAGCTGCAGGCAATTTCCATTTCTCCATGTCCTTGCTTCTCCAACAACCTTCATCATCTAGCACTCCATCTGCTGCCCATTCCGCAAGTTCTGATTCAGTAGCTGATTTCTGAATGTCTAAGATTTCTGCTCTAGCATCGCTCCATCGCTCAGCCTGTGATTGTGTCACATACATGGGGGAGTCAGTTCGAGACATAGCCGTTTGTCTCGCTATGCTGTCTGCGAAGGCATTTCCCTGACCCACCTTATCAATGACCTTTTTATGGGCGCTACATTTTATTATCGCTACTTTCTTTGGACAAAGCAACGCGTTTAGGAGATCACGCACTAGTTCTCCGTGCATAATGTGTACTCCGTGAGAAGTCAAAAACCCACGCTCTCTCCAGAGTAGCCCGAAGTCATGTGCTACTCCGAAGGCATACCGGCTGTCCGTGTATATGTTCACACATAGGCCAGCACTCAACTCGCAGGCTCTTGTTAAAGCTATCAGCTCTGCTGCCTGAGCCGATTTCTGGGGTATCCGTGCTGTTTCTACCACCGTTTTAAGTGTCGTGATCGCATAGGCTGCGGAAGTCGTACCATCTGGCAGCCTCAAACACGATCCATCAACCCACAGTTCCCCATCCACATCTGGAAGTGGCATATCCTGTAAGTCGACACGACCCTTTGTCTGTTCCTCGGTCAGGAAAACACAGTCATGATGTTTTTCTTCCTGACCCTCCTCGACCGGATAGGGCAATAAAGTGGCAGGGTTCAGGGTAGCACATCTTTTCAGTGTGATATGTGGCGCCAAAAGTGTAAGCTCGTATCCTGTCAAACGAGCACTCGTGAGATATTGGGTCTTTGTTTGATTTAACAGAGCATCCACTGCATGGGGAACCAGCACCAACAATTTGTGCGATAACACTATTCCCTCACTCTGCCGTATGGCTACTGCTGTTGCTGCAACTGCTCGAAAACACCCAGGTAACCCTCGTGCTACAGGATCAAGAATGGCAGAGAAATACGCACAGGGCCTCTGCTTATCCCCGTGTGCTTGCACCAGCACTGACAACGCGCACCCATCTTTCTCGTGCACGTACAATGTGAAAATCTTCGTGTAATCTGGTGTACCTAATACGGGGGCAGAGCAGAGGGCCTGTCTCAATTGTTCAAAAGCATTTTGACATTCATCTGTCCACTCAAGGGGCATTGGTGTAGCTTTGGACAGTAACGCTAGCAGAGGTTTTATAATGTGCGAAAACCCCATGATCCACTGCCTACAAAATGACGTTAACCCTATGAAGGCACGTACATCTCTCTGTGTGCGGGGGACTGGTGTATCTAAAATCGCCTGAATTCGATCTGATGTTAATGCACGCCCCTCCTTAGACAAAAGATGACCGAGGTAGGTCACCTTGGGTCTACAGTATTGAAGCTTTTTCTTAGAAACCTTGTGATTATTCTGTGCCAGAAAAGAAAGCAATGCAATCGTACTCTCCTCACATTGTGCATAAGAGTCTGCAGCAAGCAGAAGGTCATCCACGTATTGGATAAGGACAACCCCAGACCGTAACTCAAAGGAATCAAGCTGTCTTTTCAGAGCCTGGCTTTAGATACTAGGGCTCTCAGTGTAACCTTGAGGAACACGACAAAATCTATACGATTTATTATTTAACGTGAAGCCAAACAAATATCTGCTATCAGGATGGACAGGGATGGAAAATAACGCGTTTTTCAAATCAATTACACTAAAGGTTGTGGCCGTTGGTGGCACCAATGTAAGCAAGGTCGTAATGTCGGACACCACCGGGTATTGAGGAATGACAATTTTGTTAATCTCTCTCAAGTCAATAATAAACCGATAGACTTTGTCGTCAGTATCTCTCTTAAGGATCGGAAGAATAGGGCTGTTACAAACATTATAAGGAACCTCCTCCGACCACTCCCGCAGTTATCAAATCTTGGACAATATGTGTCAGGGCAATTTCACCTTCCCTCGAAATCTTATACTGTGGTACCCGTGGCAGAGAGGCCCCCTCCTTAACAGTAATATGAATAGGTGGAATACGCATCTCTCCGACATCCGTATCCGAGGTCGCCCATAACGTGTGTGGGAGAGAGGCCAAAGCTGGAATGTCTAGTATAGTGCAAAATCTGTCTGAGTCAGGATAATTGTCATTCAGGATAACCCGCATTCCCTCAGGAGCGCACCGTATCGTTGCTCGAAAATATTTAAGCAAATCAATACCCAGGATATTATCTGGTGTATGGGGCGATAACAAAAATTGGCCAAAACTAAAAAATTTGTCAATACAAAGTGCAAGAGGTTTTGACAATGGGCTAGGGGAGGGTGTGCCATCGAACCCTACACATGTTATCATTTCGCCAGACAGGGGAGCCCTCGGAACCAAGTTTTTTGACAAAGCGCTACGAGTAGCTCCTGTGTTGACTAGAAATTGATCAGTAGAACCCAAAATGCCCGCTGTTACATATGGACCCTTCTGATCTACCGGCACTTCAATCGATTCCGCACCCCATCCTACGCAGTCCTATGCATGCACATAATCCTGGTGCTCCACATTCTTATTCTCCGATATCTGGTATTGGTTTCGTCTATCAAAAGTATTTCGTTCATCCTGGCCACGGCCCCTCTCCTCAGCCCTTCCACGATCGCCTCCACCACCTCGTGCTCCCGTATAACTTCCTCTCGACCTACCACCTCCTCGACCACGCTGACTACGTTGTTCACGAAGTACCGGACAATCATCAGCCCAATGCCCAAACTCCTTACAGTACGCACATTGATCCTCCGCTATATCCGTACGACCGTACGACGTATGTCCTCCATCTCGTCTACCTCTATCACTCCCTCTACCCTGTGTTCCCCGAACCTGCGCCTACATCACCTTCGTTTTCAATTCTTTCGCCTTTTTATCAATACTTTCTTTAGCCTCCAGCTCCTGCCGCTCATAATACTGAGCCATAGTTAACAAAGACGCAGGGGTCGCCGTGGCCCAGGAACTTTCACTCGCTTTCAATCGCTTTGCAATCTCCGGTAGGAGATTAGCTACATACTTATCTACAAACAAATGCCTACCCGTATCCTCCGTCAAAGATTGACCACTGTAATCATGAAACGCCTCTTCGAAGCGCGTAAAGAAATCTGAAACCGTTTCATCTGGCTTTTGTTTGCACGAAGCTAACATAGTCCAATCGATCTTTTTAGAAGGCACAAGTGTTTTTAATTTATTTAAAATAGCCGCCGGGAGATCCAAGATCAACTGGCAAGGCTTACATGCCGGTTCCCTGTCTAAATCGGCTGCCGTTATTTCTTTCCAAGTTCCCCCAAGTATTGTTTCATCATTATTTTTACGAATCTGTCTCCACATATCTGGCGGAAGAATTAACCCAAAAAACAGATCTATGTCAACAAGAGTCATCACACAAGACGAGATAGCCCCTTCCACCCCTTCATAAAATGCCGCCGGATTTTTACGAAGATCAGGTAAAGAATTTTTCAATGCCATAACATCCGCTCTGTTCCAAGGCGTATATACCCAATTATATACAAAATATCCCTTGGCATCCCTTGACAATTTATCATCATCTGTACCTTCCTCTTTAGGTGGAACATACAAGGGTGCGGCTTCCCGCATAGGCATAACATGCAATGCAGAACTCTTATCTGAACCCCGGAGAGAAGACTCCTTAGACGGCCCGTTAAACTCCGGCTCGGACTCCTTATTCTTTCTCCGCTCGTCCCGCAATCTGGTAGTCTCATCTCGCAGCTGGATCAGTTGCTTGAAAAGGTCATCGACATCTGCAAGATCAAACAAACCTTTATCCAAATTCTCACGATGAACTGACACAGCCTTAGGTTCTAATGTATCTGAAAAGTGACGATATGCGGTAACAACTTCATCTGCCAACGTAGCCAGAAAATACAGTAATTCTTGGTCTGTCCATGTACCCCTTTCCTTAATAACTTCAGACTGAGAAGCAAAATTCGTATTTACTTTACGTGCCCAACTACGTAAATGTGCGGATCTCTCCGCAGAAAACCTGAGACCAGATACACCCTTCTTTCCCGGCTTATCCTGTCCATCATCCTCCGAATCTGCAGCTGGGGCCGTAGGCGAAACATACGGAGGCGGCGACCGATCTAACAATGAAAAATCATCAATTTCATTATTAAGGACAGGATAAAGCGGTCGACAAATAGGAAATTGACCAGTCGTTTGCAATTTACGCTCCCGTTCCTCCCTCTCTTTCTTCTCCTGGGCCTCCTTTTCCTCAAGCTGTAAAGCCTTATCTCGAGCAGCCTTGCGCTGCTCTTTGTCCACCAAGGCAACTTCACGTTTCATTCGCTCGCGCACCGCTTTTTCCCACATTCGCACACAATCAAACATGTTTTGTCTAGACCTACGTTGAAACAAGCATTGCTCCACAAACTGTACTTTACGTAAATCGAACGACCCATGTAGAGGCCATTGCAATTCAGGATCCGACTTTGTATACTTATGCCATAATTTGCTGTACATTATAGGGGGAAGGCCAAATTTTATGTACATCTCACGGTTTGGTGTTCCTTCTGGGGGAGCCGGCTGTGCTTCTGCTAACCTAATTGTGGTACCATTTCCAAGACAGCACATCCCTCGGAGTGTGCTTAAAACAGGCATGTTCAAAAAGTATCACGAAAACGTGACACCGTATAAAATGGCACTTACAGTACTTCACACAACTGTGCCGCTCAAAGGAAGAAAACAAAATTAGAGAAACATCTCTACATGCCTGCCTATGTGAAGTGCACTACACATATAGATTCAAAGGTCACAAATTCACAAACGTTAGCTAACTCAAATCAAAATCATAGATCATAGAACTCCGGCAAGCGTCCGAAGACTACCTTACCGATCACAAATCGTAGGACTTCAGTAGGCGTCCACAGACTACCTTACTGATCACAAATCTTACCCAAAATCTCAAATATCCAGATTCCAACTGCCAAGGTCTTGTAATCGAATCAGCCAAACGGCACTTTCCCAACAACGCAGACGATCGAAAACTCAGTCGGAGACCGGCGCCACCTGGAAGGTCAGATCAGAAGGAAAGGAAGAAACACCGCGGGTGCCAAGACTCGGGTCACTCGGTGGCAGCGTACGCGTCCATGACGAGTTTCCAAACCTTCGTCACGACCTCTCCTTCGGGCATCCGAGTCGCCGATGAGTCCCTTTGTGGTCGCCAATTTGTAGTATTGGGGTTCCCAAGGCCTACATGCTCCGTAGATAAACCACTTACATTCAAGAACTGTTGGCACGGAAACTGTAAAATTCAAAGAACAAGTTTATTAAGACCCCATGGGGTGGTGGTACATTCCTACAGCACCCTTCGGTAATGCAAGAAGTATCACCCCGAACATCGGTGTGACTCGGTCTTTTATACAATTTGCAGGTAATAAAAGATAGGTGGCACAAAGTTACAAGGCATTATGTACATATATGGTCATTTTCTGGAACACAGCCAGCTCATTGGAGGGTTACAACCCCGCTGGTCAGTTTGGCGACACATTCCTAAGGGGTGACTGGTCAGTGGGGACTGCGCATGTACAGGCTTGACCAGTGCTAAAAATAGCCTGTTGCTAGGCAAACTCAAGTGGTCAGTGGTTCAGACAACGGACTAAAGGGCACGCTAGCCACGAGGCCGCTTATGGTCTAAGATGGCCGCCGTAACATTCAAAATGGCGTTTTCGTGTATAGCCAAGTTAAGCGGGAAAACGTGTAGTTCAGCTAAGCGCTAACACGGCCATGGTCGAATTACAACACTACTAGGGGTTGGCTTGGGGGTTCTATTAAGACACACTGGATGTCCGGGTAATTTGTTTGAATCTTGGTTGCTTGGATTCCCAGGTGAGTTCCTATCCAAATTGATAGCCCGCCCGACGGGCGCCCTCTACCTGTGGATACTGCCAAGATATCAAACGTTGCAAAGGTCGCACTCGAGCACTCTTCTAGTGCCCAGGTCTCTTGCATCAGGCAGATGTCATATGCTGCCATAAAGGTGGCCCACTCGGGAGTAAGCAGCTTGTTTTTTTAGCCCGGCTATATTCCAGGAGACCAATTTTAGGCATCCTACTTCTGAGCTTTCTGATCCTTCAACTTCCCTAATCCCCCTATTGCTAATCCTTTCCCTTACTATGTTAGCTGCTTTTGGAACCTCCCTCAACGTTTGTGGCAGAATATTTTCCTCTGGTACCCCTGAGCTTCTGTTTACTACATTTGTGGCTTCTGAGGGTGACTTTCCTCCTTGACTAAGTCAATCTACATCTTCCAGAACACTGAACCTATTCCAGTGTGGCTGTATCGGATGTAGTGAACCGTAGGAAGACATGCCCTCCCTAAATACCCCCCCATTTAAAGTTCTATGAGATGTGGGAAAACTCCCCCTGTTATTGTGTATGAATCTAGGGCGACATGGTTCCAGGCTAGGAGTGAGGTAAAAATACGAGAGGTGCAGAGGACATATTTGCGTGTCTGAACTATAGTACGGGGCATTACAAATATACCCTACATCAGAGACATCCCTAAAATTCAGAATTATCACGTCACCAGCTACTGTTTTTGGGCTCCTCCCAATCCAGCCCACTCTTCTGGCTGACAGGATTTCCCCTGAGACATTCCCCGGGAGGGGTCTATTTACACTAAGCCACTGGATGCACTTGTTTTTCAGCTCAGTCTCCCTTTCTCTTTTCCCCTCAGTTAACGGAGGAACTCCTGCGAGTGCCACCACATAGGATTGGGCTTCGGGGGGTAAGTTAATTGTTGGTGGCTGTCGAGAAAAGGTTCTTGATGTTTGGCTTTGTTTCGGTGGTGAACTAGTGTTGTTAATCCCCATATCGGCCACTTTTGTCTTTGGCATATCTTTCGCTATGGCATTTGCCAAGTTTCCTGCTGCTTGGCAGATCTGCTTCTGAGTGTTGGTCCTTGGCATGTGTTGTGGTGGAACGTGCATGGGCTTTTGGGAAGTTGGTGTAGCTACAACATTAGCGGTCTGTACTAGGGGGTTTTTGCTTTCCACTACTCTAGTTCTTGGGACACTTTGAGATGGGGTATCAATAACATGGGGTACAGAGTTTCTCACTTGTTTGGATGGCTCAATTTTCCCTCCCCCCTTTGTATTTGTAGCAGCAATGAGTTTATCAAGTTTTGAAACCAGAGGCTTAAGTTGGGCAACAATAGTCCGCTCCAAGGATGCTTGTAAATCGGCAACCATGTTTGTGACCCAGCATGGTATTCCTAGCGTTGGGCCAGTTGGACAGGTAGTTGGTGTCACAAGGTCATGGTTTGCCAATTTATTATTACCCAGTTTATTTAGGATATTTCCTTTCTTTTTCCTCATGCATGGTTTACGTGCTGCTGTCCTTTTCTCCGGGGAAGGGGGAGACAGGGTCATTGGGTGCTCCTGCACGTCTGTAGAAGTCTCAACGGGCTTCTGACTGCAGGCCAAGTCTACATATGATGGCGCCAAAAATGAGCTAGTGTCCAAGACATCAGTCGTGGTAGCTGAGATGTCTCTTCTCGGGTTTTGCATACCTAGTGTTGGGGTTATCGATAGCCTCCTCTCGGTGTTCTCGATAGCATTAACCACAACACCGATAGTCTGTTGCAGCATCTTATCAATAGCCGTCAAAGTTGGTAAGGGTTGTGATTCAGCTGCCAACAGCTTGGTGTGTGATCGTGTCGCGGGGCTTATAGTTTTATTTCCCCGTTTGTTCATTTTGGAAGTGGGATGTTTCAAGGTCAGTAGCTGGTAGAATATATCTAACAGTCAGACGCCCCACCTCAGGGTCTCCCACTACGTTGCTAGGGCACTATATACATCAAAGAGCTTTAATCCAAAAAGAAATAGTACCTTTGTAAACTTCAATGGATGAAAGGGGGGGTGGCCCGTCCCGTCCACCTCCGTCCCCGGACGGCCACAGACGGCCGCCCTTGTCCCGGGCTTCTCCCGGGTGAACCTGCGCGCGTCCCGCTGCGCGTTGGGCCGGTGGTCACTTTAAGGGTCCAGGGGGTGTGTCTTCCGGCCGGCACCTCACGCGAGACCGCGCTGCCTGCTGGATGTTGTAGGCAAGCAGTGTGCGGTCCTCGGGTGACTCAAGGCACGGATGGGCAGTGCCTGCTACGATTCCCCAGCTCTCCCACAGCAGTGAAATGACGGCAATTTCTCCCACTATGGCTCCGCAGCGAAGGTCGTACGGTCCAAAGGGAAGGCTCCTCTTACTTCAGGCAATAGTTTGCCGTCCCGCTGCGCGTTGGGCCGGTGGTCAGTTTAAGGGTCCAGGGGGCGTGTCTTCCGGCCGGCACCTCACGCGAGACCGCGCTGCCTGCTGGATGTTGTAGGCAAGCAGTGTGCGGTCCGCGGGTGACTCAAGGCACGGATGGGCAGTGTCTGCTACGATTCCCCAGCTCTCCCACAACAGTGAAATGACGGCAATTTCTCCCACTCTGGCTCCGCAGCGAAGGTCGTCCGGTCCAAAGGGAAGGCTCCTCTTACTTCAGGCAATAGAAAGAGAAGTAAAAAAAAGGAAAATGCGTGAAAGGGAAAGGAGTCTAAATGAGGATCTATTTACAAGAAAGAGGAATGGAAGATGACTGAGAGTGACTGAAGGGGAGTCACAGAGTGAAGGGATGAAGGGAATGAGGTTAATATAGAATGATAGTGGAAAAAGGATTGAGGAAGTAACTACACAGAAAGACTAAGGGAAGGACTGAGTGAAGTGCAGTACAATGAGTGAAGAATGGAAAAAGAGTCAAGGAGCAAAACAAGGAAAGAGAGGGGAAGAGAACTAAAGCAGTGGTACTGAGAGAATGTGAGAAAGCTGAAAAGTGGTGCAAGGGAGAGAGGAAATGCAGACAGTTGAAATTGGATTGAGGGGTTGTGAAAGAAGTGGAGCAAAGGAACAGCGATGAAACAAAGTGAAAAAAGGCAGTGTAAGTGAGTAAAGAGAGCTGAAAAAGGGTGGAAAAATGGAAAATGAGTGTGAGACAATGGGAATACAATATCAATTACACAATGCAAACTATAGAATAACTTATAGAACATGTTAGATAGTTTATTTTTGCTGTTCTCAGAATATATTGAATTTCACTAAAAACAGTGAGTTCAAACTCTTCATCATATAATAGCGGGAAAAAAAAACACAATCTAAAAGATTGTGTTTTAAAAAACCCATATAAACTTACAAATCATATATGTACACTAGTCTTTGATTCACTTACTTTTCCATGAGGCCAAATAGTAGATAGTGAAGGTCCTTTTCATTGGAAAATACTCTGCTGTTCTCTAAAACTTCCATTTCATCGACTTTCTATAAAAAAAGCTCTAAGAACATCTGAAATAATTCTCAACGTTTTCATTTTCCTCCTTGTGTTAAGTTATATATTATTGCTCATACCTTCAACTTTCCTTATGGCCAAATAGTGTCAGATATATGAGTATATTTTGAAATTTCTCTAATTAATCTCTGAAATTACCGTTTACCCGAAGTTTTCAAAGAAAAGCTCATATAACATTTTCACAATCTTTAAAAATTCATATTCCCTTTTTTGATCACTCATGTTCAACATTTCCTATAATACTATATCACTTACTATGAGATCCACTTACAGTACCTATTTGAGATAAATAATTTTAAACATTAGACTAACTAAGTAACTAACTTTTATGAACTGCACCCGTCTTCATAGGCCAATTACCTTTACTAAAATTTTGGTTTTAAAAACACTAGGTAAGAATTTGTTAAGTCAAAAGGCAAACATTGTTTATAAGTCAAATGAGAATCATTGCAGTAACTCCAACCTTTTTGACATTTTAAGTAGCATGTATAATGCCCTGATGTTGTTGAAGGACCATCATGATAAATAATAGCTACAGTTGTAAAAGTTCTTCCTGCAATTGATAACTGAGAAGCCACAACATTTTTTATACAAGTTGTCAATATGTTCCATCAGGTCTACATCGTTGGAAAACTAAAATCACATACTGACCATAACTTTGTATAAATAATGTGGACAGCATTGGACACTTACATTGGGTACACACCATATTGTGATCAGATGCTTTAACTAGATTATTAAATGGCACTGATTTGCAGTCTGGTAAAGTCAAATATATAAATCTTTCAGTGTCTATTCTAGTAGTCATGCTGCCATTGATAAGGAAGGCTAAAAAGATTTTCTACATTTACACCTTTATCTTCCAAAACACCAAACATGTACATTAAAAATTGCTGACAATCCTGCTGAATGTTCTGTGAAAAATTTTCTTGACCAGAACACATGTCTAAAATATTTCAAATTTCTGTTACACTTTCTATTTTTGCTCTATCACTGCAACATTTCTCAAAAACAGAATTCAATAAACCGCACAATCTTTGATCCCGATTTTCAACAATCTGTTCTTGTAAAGTTTTAAGAAAAAAAACAACGTTAACCACTACATTAGTATAGCAGTTGACACCAGAATTGTTTTCAAATTGAAATCCAACAACATCTTGAACAGAACCCTTTTTCTTTCTGCTTACAATTACATTTTCATCTACTTTTTGTCTTTTTGCTACTACCTCACTACAATTACTCTCATTTCTTCTTTTTCGGCCTACCACACGTTTTTCAAACAGAGGATATTGTGGCAAATGTGGAGCATACTCTCTTCTTAATCTATTGTATTCTTTAACACAATCCAGATCTGCACAAATCTTTGTGTCATCACACTTAATCAAATACAATCCAGATAAAGTTCTGAATCGTGATAATGCCACATATGCCATACCCTCTTTAAACACAGAACTTCCAATGTTCACCAAAGCACTATCTACACTTAAACCTTGAGATTTATGAATTGTCACCGCATATGCCAAACAAACAAGAAACTGTTTTCGTGAACATATAAGTCTTTTACAAGCAAAAATCTAGCAGAACAACAACTGATTTGTTGAACTTGCTCAATGCCATCAAATTTAATTTAAAAAAATTCAATTCCATCTCTATTTCTATAATTCATAAAATCAACAACGTGACCCATTGCTCCATTTACCAGACCTCTTTCAACATTTAAATTCCTTCTCAAAATGATACGACAATTAAAACACACATTCAGAGTCTTTTCAAAACCAGCTGTTTTAGATATACTCTTCTCTAATGTATCCAATTTTGATTTCAAATTTTCTGACAAAATAATTGTTGCTCCCATATGCTCAATTGTATCTATTGCTTCTGGTTTCACAATCTCTTCATTTTCTAACTCTAACATTTTGTTGTTGAAGATGGAACATTCTTGCAGAGTTGGCATCAAACATATTCCAGATTTGTTCTCAGTAATTTTCTTAAAAATATTCTCTGGAAGAATGTTTTCATTTGGATACAAATTTGAAATTAATCGTGCATGTAAAGCTTCTTTCGCATGCTTGCTTACTTTTCCGATTCTTATATCTTGTAGAATTTTTTTATAATCTTCATCGTTTGCCTGTCGCATATTTTGAAACAGTTCTGCATATTTGAAATTTAACCATATAATAATGTTTCCAATGCTTCCAAGGGACTTCCTGGTATCTTCATGTGTAAGCATTTTAAACACTGGTTGTCTTTTTACTGGAGTCAACTGCAATAGATCTCCAAAAACAATAATGTGTTTTCCTCCAAATAACACATAATACTCTGTTCTAAGAATTTCTCGCATTCTCAAATGCACAAAAGCAAGCATTAGATTTGAGACCATGCTTACTTCATCAATGATAAGAAGTTTCATTTTCTTCAGGACTCTGGAAACTTCAGAACACGCATCTCCAGATAACTTGATGTAATGCAATTTATTATCATGCTCAACTGGCAGCATCAGTAAACGATGAAGAGTAATCCCTTTAATGTTATGTGCTGCCAGTCCAGTTGGAGCGGTTACAACACAAGACAGGGGTGAATCAGTCCTTTTCTGCAGATAAGTTGCAATTGCTTTAATCAGAATACTTTTTCCTGTCCCCGCTTCTCCACTTACGTACAGTCGGACAGGCTCAAATGATGTACATGAGCACTCTTTTTTCTCATGTCTGAATCCATGTTCAATCTGTTCTGTGACTTCATCATATATCTTTTTCTGCTCAACGTTTAGTTGCTTTACCAAATCTTCTAAGTTAACTACATCCTCTTGAGCTTGTTCCATAGCTCTTTCCACCTCATCCATGGCAGTGGCTACTTCATTTTGGATAATTGGTCCTGTTAGTGGATCCTGTCTCAATGAAGTAGAACTCTGACTATCTTGAGAACTGTTTCTGGCAATCTCTTCAGCAATTGTGGCTTCTTGCTCTATTTCTTCGTTCAACATTTGCAGAAAGTTTGGAAAAACAGGACATTCTATGGTATCCTTGGTTGCATTAAAAGAATCTTCGTAACAGAGAAAATCTCCAAGTAGTTCCTCTTCTGTACGCCATGGCTTAAAGAGTTGCAAAAGAGCTAAATAGTAAAATTCTCTTTTGTCTGGAGATTCACAACTCAATTTTCGATGATTAATCAAATGGCTTTTTTTCTGCTTCACTAGACATCCTTCATTTCCAATGACAGCATATTTTCCATTATTGATATCTTCTGTGATGTTCCTTTTATAACTATAGTTTTGCAGAACTTCATACAAACAAGTGTTCTCAAGGTGACTACTTCTATTTGGATAGTATGTATCCAACATGTTTGTCTTTAAAATATCTGTACTATTTGGTTCTTTCTCCGCAAATACTCAATTTCTAGTACAGATTTCAAAACTCGGTTTCGTGTTGCAGCAAGACCTAGACTCACCCAAATGATTGTTCTAGATTTGGCATAGAGACTTGCTGATGATAACCGACCAGAACATTCATATGCTCCAATTTCTCGATGCGACAACATCTTCAGACTGTAACTGTATAATTTCTTGCTTAGACTCTTTTCATGTGAAATGTCCTCCCACATTTCCTTTAGTTCTATCTTTTCTTTTTTTGTGATGTAAGATGTCACATATCGAGCCACAGCAATAGAGTTGTCAGCAACGAATTGAATATCCATGTTAGCATTCCACATGGACAAAATCACTGGGTTGTAGTCGTTGATGTACTTGGACTCTTCGTTTCTTTTTAAATTGAATGTATTTTTGGGTGATTTCCTCATCACAGTATGTCGTAGAGATGACATCAAATTATTTACTCTTCCCTTAGAAATCACTGGTCGTGGAAACGCAAAACGACATTTTATGTAGAACTTTTCCTTGTTTTTGAATTTTCGACGACAGTACTTCCCACAACGATGGGATTGGAAGCGTAAAACTTGTTGCCTTAAATTGTTTTCTTCAGTACTTTTCGGAACAGCACATGTTGAATACTCTTCAATGAAACTCATCACTGTTTCATCCGAATCTGATCCAATTTTGGGTGTATCTTTAATCCACAACAACATATGTATATGAGGAGCACCTCTCGCTTGATAGTCCTTTCTCCAAAAGAAATCCAAAACCTCTCCAAGAGGAGTATTTTTTTATTGGTAATAACAGACATCATAGCTTCAAATCTATGATTGAAATATCTGCATACATTCACTGGATTCAAAGAACACAGTTCTCCTGGTGTTTTCAATTCTATATTTTGTATATTAGCATTTGCCTCGCATAGAAATTCAAGTAAGTCGTCCCATGCATACTCAGCACAGCTAAGAGTGAGGAACCATGTAGGAGTTCCTAAGTTTCTTAGCATACATTTCAATTCCCCATGACGACGGTACCAATACTCGTTTGTACCACGCTGACATGCCATGAGATTGATTAGATGAGATTCCAAAATATTATCTTGCAGATTGACTTTCTCCATAAAGTCCCTTGCCGAAACATTTTGCAGATGTGCTCCACTTTTCAGTATATGATTTACTGCATATGAAAGTCCAGACAAGTCACTTTCATACAGTAGATGAAACAAATATGGAATGCATTGACGAAACCTTGAATCTTCAGCATATAATCTTAAAGTCCGGTATTCAGAAGCAGGAATTTGAACTGGTCGATCGTCATATCGTCCACCTCGACCTGTTGGAAATAGCTGTGGAAAACAACGAACTTCCAAACTTTCTTCCCATACACTAATGGGACTTCCTTTTGCTGCTTTCATTTGAAACAAGTCAATTGCATTCCCCATTACTTCTTTGGAATGCAAAGGATGAACAGTATAATGTTCATATATTTCTTCACCTCTAGACACATCATCTTTTTCAATTTGGCCTACTGAACAATCACTGTCTTCTTCTGCAACTATTTCCTCTGCTTCAACAGATACATGTTTGTAGTACTCATTGTTTTTGACCAAATACAACGTTGCCTTTTTGACTTTCCTAACATCCACTAAATCTTGCCAGATTTTCTTACTCTTTGTCGGAACCCCATTAACTAGAATAACTAAAGGTTCCTCTTCCACTTTTTCTACACCAATTATATCAATATTTTTCTTGAAATCTAGAGGCAAATAAACAACTCTTCCCTTTAATCCTCTCTGTAAATCTGAAGGAGGCAATTTCCCTGTCTTAGGCTCTATGCGAACAATTGCCTGATCAGGATGGACACATTGAATCAAAATAGATTCATATGTATTTAAATCCATCAATTCAGAAGGAATGTCTACCAACTCCAGATTATTATAAACAGCTCTAGCAGGCATTCTGTTTTCATTTAATTTATTATAACAATATTTACAAATACGCTGATCAAAACTCAAATCAAAAGAATTCTCTACCAACAAATAAGTTGCAAAATTCCTCCATTCACTATTATTTTCCATTTCACTTTTTGCATATAAATCAACTAACCTAGTCTGAATCTTATAATGAGTTCGTCGACAACACACACAAGTAAAATTAGGCCTTTCACTTGATTTCAACTGAAACTTGCTAATTTCCTGGTCAAACCTTTCTGTACTTGAAATCTGTACATTGTCTTCCACATTATCTTGTATTACTGTGTTAATTTCTACACTGTCCTCTTTTTCACAAAAATAACAAATCTCAATTTCTTCACAAATCTTCTTCACATCTAGTTCAGTTACATGGAAAAGAGCACAGTTTAACTGTTTAAGCTTAAGTGCTGGACTTTTTGCAAAATACAACCTTCTCACTAATTTCCTCATTTTGTTATGATGCACTGCTAACATCCTAAAATGATGAAAAACACTCCGACATACTTTTCTAGAAAGACAAGCCAATGAATGTCCATGCAAACCTGTGTTTTTTTTCTCACTCTGCAAGGATCTAAGTCTTGCAACAACTTCATTTTTTGTTTTAGACTTTTCTTACTATATGTATGTAAGAAATTACGAAGCACATCGATAGAATCCTGTCGCACACTACAAATACTACTACACTTCCAATTGTACACTGGACCCTTAGTACGTCTTCCTAAAACTTCATCACTTAATACCTCTTCTACATTTCTAGACACAAGTTTCTCTTTTTCAATCGGACAACCATCTTTCACCTCATATGCTCGACCACTGGTGTCAACTGCATGCACTAAATCATTCTCCTGAAAGTAACTCTCCTCATTAAAAAATGGCTCACAACTTGAACTATGCATCCATTCTCCAGAAAAAACTTTACAAAAATTAGTTTGATTAATTACTCTTTTGGATCTACTGTTTGATTTGAAAACATCAATTGTCTTTTTAAGTGTCCTAATTCTATTGATTACTAAAATAAATAATTTGTTCTTAACTTCAAAAGCTTGATCAACAATCTTCTCTACATTTTTCTTTTTCTTATAAAAAGCAGCTCTCTGTGTACCTTTCTTAATGTTTTTTAATAAATTTAAAACTACCTTATTGCGAAACATTCGTTTACGAATGTCCCTAAATTCATTTTGCCTTCTATTCCTATACATATTATTGTCTCCTGCTGCAGTAGTAAGATTTTGGGGTGGCCTCTCCTTTCTCTTCAAATTTGCTCTCTCCTTCTGTAAATTCAGATGTACATTATCATTTTTTTTTTATCTAGATATATTCCGAAGAAAGGACTTTGTTGTCTTACCAGGAGCTTTTTTGGCGTTTTTTGTAGTATTTGTTGTAGGACACTGCTTTAATTCCGTTGCTCTTTTTGTCTTTTTTCGCATAGCATCTTTCCTTCTCCTCTGGCTTGAGGGCATATTTCCTTACAATTGAAATGTTGATTTAAATCTGTGGTAAAAAAAAAAACACATTATAGACCACTATTACCAAACAACAAAGCAATGACAATAAGTAAACAATATAAACACTATAATGCTTATACATATGCACTTATCTCTGTTTTTTAAATGTTATTCTAAAAAAATATTTTGAGCACATGAATTGGTTTTACATTATTGACAAGGATTAGATAGTACCATTGATTTGCCCCCAAAATCGTTTTTTGAATAACATTTAAGAAACACAGCGCAGGTCCTATGTACAAGCATTCAATTTCACTTCTTAAACCTCACTATTTCACAAAATACAAATCCTCTATCTTGCAAATGTTGATAGCAAGCATTATCAAAAAGCAAGACACAAACCAACAGCAAAGAAACTCAGGGCCTTATTTATGAAGGCCTTGCGCCACCGGTGCGTCACTTTTTTCCCATGTTCAAAGTGACGCACCAGCGGCACAAGGCAATCATAAATAAGGGCCAAATGTAAATACCATTGATTTGCCCCTAAAATCGTTTTTTGTGTATTTTGTTTAAATTGTGCCTGTGTGCGTATCGCCGCTTCTCCCCACTGCCATAGCTTTAATTTAATTGATTTTGCACCCGGTCTGTGGCATAGCGCTCCGCATTGCTTTGTTTGGTGATTTTATTTAAATTGTGCCTGTGTGCTCCACCGCTAGCTCGCATTACCCGCATTGCCCCCTGAGCACAATTGCTGCCTGATTGCGCACATAGCGTCCTGTTGTCCTTTTTGTTGTTGTTTCCACCATTTTGTTGTGCCTGCAGCCCGTCCCTCCCCCTACGCTCCCGCCTCCCAGCTCCCCCTCCCACGCTCCGCCCCCCTCCACTTCTCCACTTATGACAGATGCATCTACGCGCAGCATTCACGCGCAGCGGTCGCGCCCCATTCGCACCAAAGGTGCGCCAAAGGTAAGCCCGTCTACGCCCGTCCACGCCTGGACCGCGCCCAGCGCCATACCCCCTGGCCCCCGTCGTACCCAGCCCACTAGATTCACATATGATGCCGCAACTCTCCTCGCCCTCAACCCCGGAAGGACACCACATTGCTGCGAGGCCACGCCAGGACATACCCACGGCCCATTCGCCTGTCACACCTGCAAGTTCACCTGCTTCAGGACCCTCTCCAAGTCCACTTCCTCCAAACATAGCTCCGACTCCAACCACCTGAAGTGCATCCTGCTAAACACCCGTTCGATCCACAGACACGCCACTGAACTCTGGGACCTACTCGACACTGCGTCACCGGACATCGCCTTCCTTACAGAAACATGGATGAACACATCATCAGCACCCGACATCGCCATAGCCATACCGGACGCTTACAAGATCATCCGAAAAGACCGCACCGTCCAAACAGGAGGAGGCATAGCCATCATCCATAGGAACACCATCAAAATCACGACCAGCTCCGACGACAATCTTGCAACAGCCGAACATCTCCACCTTCAGATCCACACCGACCCTAGGACCGCACTTAGAGGCACCCTCATCTACAGGCCTCCAGGAACCGCACTCAATTCAGCGATGACATCACTGACTTCGTCAGCCCACATGCCCTCGCCTCCGAGAACTACATTCTATTAGGAGACCTCAACTTCCACCTTGAAAACAAACACGACAGCAACACCAACTCCCTTCTGGACAACCTGGCCAATCTCGGACTCAAACAACTTGTGGACACCCCCACCCATGTAGCCGGGCACATGCTTGACCCTATCTTCACCTTCAGCAAGCACATTTCCTTCGACCGCACCACAGTTCTACATTGGACGGACCACAGCTGTGTTCACTTCAGCTACAAAACTACCTTGACCCACAACCGCCCACAACCTATTCCTCGAAGAAACTGGAACAAAATCACCTCCGACCAACTCCTCACATCACTCAACCAAAACCCTCCCACCCTCTCATTGGACCCAAACCAAGCAGCCACCAACCTCAAGCAATGGATCACCCACAGCGCTGACGAACTCGCACCCCTGAAAAAGCACCAGATCAATTCAGGCAGCAAAAAGGCCCCCTGGTTCAATGATGACCTTAAAAAATCCAAGAAGCTATGCCGCACCCTAGAGAAAACATGGAGAAAAAACCCAACCACCGACAACATGGCCACCCTCAAGGCAGCCACCCGCAAACACCACCAACTGATTCGTTCCACCAAGAAATCAGCTTTCAAGGATCGTCTCGACAACAACGCCCACAACAGCAAGGAACTTTTCAACATTGTCAAAGAATTCACCAACCCCGCCGCAGCATCTAACGACATCACTCCCTCCCAAGACCACTGCGATGCGTTATCCTCCTTCTTCTACAACAAAATTGTCGACATTCACAACAGCTTTGAGAACACTCCCTGCGAACAACCCTCCCCACCCCCCTCAGATCCTACACCGCCAACTAACAACCTCAGCGCCTGGAACCCAATCACCACCGAAGACACCATCCGGCTAATGAACTCAATCCACTCTGGCTCGCCAACCGACCCCTGCCCCCACCACATCTTCAACAAAGCTGACTCCATCATCACACCCCATCTCCGTGATATCATCAACTGCTCATTCAACTCTGCCACCTTCCCAGAAAGCTGGAAACACGCCGAACTCAGCGCCCTCTTGAAGAAACCAACAGCAGACCCCTCTGAACTTAAAAACTACCGACCCATATCCCTGCTCCCCTTCCCCGCCAAAGTCATTGAGAAAGCTGTCAACAGCTAGCTCGCCGCCTTCCTTGAATCCAACAACTCCCTCGACCCCACACAATCCGGCTTCCGAGCCAAACACAGCACCAAAACCGCCCTCATCGCAGCTACAGACGACATCCGAACGCTACTGGACAACGGAGAAACAGTGGCCCTCATCCTACTCAACCTCTCCGCCGCCTTCGACACAGTCTGCCACAGCACCCTTATACAACGCCTCAGCAACATCGGCATACAAGGAAAAGCCTTGGACTGGATCATCTCATTCCTCGCCGGGAGAACTCAAAGAGTCCGACTTCCCCCATTCAACTCAGAGGCCACTGAAGTCATCTGTGGAGTACCACAAGGATCATCACTCAGTCCCACCCTCTTCAACGTTTACATGAGTCCACTCGCCTCCATCGCGCGTCAACACAACCTTAACATCATCTCTTACGCCGACGACACCCAGTTAATCCTTTCCCTCACCAAAGACCCTAACACCGCCAAAACCAATCTTCACGAAGGCATGAAAGATGTAGCCGAATGGATGAAACATAGCCGCCTAAAACTCAACTCAGACAAAAGGGAGGTGCTCATCCTAGGATCCTCCCCCTCTGCCTGGGACGACTCTTGGTGGCCTTCCGCTCTGGGCACAGCACCCACACCCACAAACCACGCACGCAACCTGGGTTTCATCCTAGACTCCTCTCTCTCGATGTCCAGACAAGTCAACGCAGTCTCATCCTCCTGCTTCAACGTACTTCGTATTCTCAAAAAGATCTTCCGCTGGATCCCCCTCGAAACAAGAAAGACTGTCACGCATGCACTGGTCATGAGTCGACTGGATTATGGTAACACACTATACGCCGGAATCACAACAAAACTACAGAAAAAACTCCAACGCATCCAAAACGCATCAGCAAGACTCATATTGGACACTTTTTTCCCATGTTAAAAGTGACGCACCGGCGGCACAAGGCAATCATAAATAAGGCCCAAATGTCAATACCATTGACTTGCCCCTAAAATCGTTTTTTGAATAACATTTTTGAAACACAGCGCAGGTCCTATGTACAAGCATTCAATTTCACTACTGAAACTTCACTATTTCACAAAAAACAATTCTTCTATCTTGCAAATCTTGATAGAGAGCATTATCAAAAAGCAAGACACAAAACAACAACAAAGAAACTCAGGGCCTTATTTATGAAGCCTTGCGCCACCGGTGCGTCACTTTTTTCCCATGTTAAAAGTGACGCACCGGCGGCACAAGGCAATCATAAACAAGGCCCAAATGTAAAAGCCATTGATTTGCCCCTAAAATCGTTTTTTGAATAACATTTTAGAAACACAGCGCAGGTCCTATGTACAAGCATTCAATTTCACTACTGAAACCTCACTGTTTCACAAAATACAAATCCTCTACCTTGCAAATCTTTAAAGTAAGCATTATCAAAAAGCAAGACACAAACCAACAGCAAAGAAACTCAGGACATATTTATGAAGGCCTTGCGCCACCGGTGCGCCACTATTTTTGCATGTTAAAAGTGACGCACCGGCGCCACAAGACAATCATAAATAAGGCCCAAATGTAAATATCATTGATTTGCCCCTAAAATTGTTTTTTGAATAACATTTTAGAAACACAGCGCAGGTCCTATGTATAAGCATTCAATTTCACTACTGAAAGCTCACTGTTTCACAAAATACAAATCCTCTATTTTGCAAATGTAAATATCAAGCATTTCCCAAAAACATGCCACAAACCAACAAGAAAAAATCTCAATCTGCTTCCAAATCTGAGGTAATGCAAGTGACATCAATATAAAAGGTTCAAATATTTTTTTTTAATGAGGCAAACACTAATAATTCTCGGTTTGACAGGCACTTGCTTTGGTATTCTGAAGATGCTCCGGAAGTTCTTACCCCTGCTTACAGAAGAGCATAGAAAGATCACTGTGCAAGCCTTAATAGGCTCCCGACTGGACTATGACAACGTCCTATATTTAGGGCTTCCGGGCTATCTTGTTCAGCGGCTGCAGGTGGTGCAGAACTCTGCGGCTCGCGCCATCTTCGGCCTTCATAGGCAAGCTAGAGCGTCCGGGTTGGTGCAGTCGCTTCACTGGCTGCCCATCCGGAAGCGGATTATGTTTAAAGCTCTGACTCTGGCTCACAAAGCACTTTTTGGCTCGGGTGCAAGGTACCTACAGCGAAGGCTCGCCTTTTATCACCCGGTTCGATCTCTTCAGTCGGAATCTCTGTTCCTGGCCGTGGTCCCTCGAGTGAGGAAGGCCCGCACCGGGGGTCGCTCCTTTGGTCTTAGGGCCCCTCAGTTGTGGAACACTTTACCTCTGGCCTTGCGGCGTACTCCCAATCTGCTCCTATTTAGGAAGAGCCTCAAGACCTGGCTTTTTAACCTTTAGGACGTCTTTCCTTTCCTTATCTGTCTCTGTTTTATGGTGTTATGTTTGTTTTACACTGAGCTGCCTATATAAAGCGCCGGGACACTCTCACTGAGTAGCCGTGCGCTATACAAATAAAATTATAACATAACATAACATAACATAATAATTTCTTCTCAAAAATATAAAAGCCATCCATTTGCCCCAAAATCGTTTTTAAATAACATTTAAAAACACAGCACAGGTCCTATGTACAAGCATTCAATTTCACTACTGAAACCTCACTGTTTCACAAAAGACAATTCCTCTATCTTGCATATTTTAATATCAAGCATTTCCAAAAAACATGCCACAAACCAACAAGAAAGAATCTCAATCTGCTTCCTAATTTGAGGTAACACAGGTGACATAATTCTAAAACATTCAAATATATTTCTTTACAGAGGCAGACACTATTAATTGCTTCTCAAAAAAATAAAAGCCATTCTTTTACCCCAATATCGTTTTTTAAATAACTTTTTACAAACACAGCACAAGTCCTATGTACAAGCATTCAATTTTACTACTGAAACTTCACTATCTGCTCCCAAATCTTCTCCATAGAGCAAATAAGTCTCTATATAAATTAAATGAATCATTACTTACCTTTACAAATGCTTTGGGAGATTGAGAACAGTGTCAGACACACACACCAATTTTTCTTTAGCAGAGCAAAAGGTGTGCACTCAATACACTGAAACCAAGACTGGCAAAGAAAACCTCTAATTCTACACAGATATGCCTCAATTCAACCAATCAAAACTCTTCCCTCACTATTTTCAAACCAACACCCTTCCCCCTCTCAGACCTTTCTACCTGTTACCATAGCAACTCCCTCCTAACTGAACTCTCAGGTTCAAAAGTTTATTCTACAATGTTGCAAATTAAGTCAGCAAGGATGTTTGACCTCTAAATACACCATCTTATCCAGGGCATTATTGCTTTACTTGACTTTTTCTTAACCATTCAAATTGCTTCTTTCACACAACACAACCATGCACCATAACTTTCAGTTTTCAACTATCTGAATCCACCAATCATTGCTTGTGATTCAAGAGCAGGCAAACTCCACAATTTCTTTTTTGTAAACTCCTACTCTTCCAACTGCCATTTCATTCCCACACTTCATCTGACTGCACCTGTACCTTCTCTCATCATGTATTCTGTTTGGATTATTGGACATAGCTACATCCACTGGGCTCAAAGGTATGCAGCTTGTAGAAATTTTCACAACCTTGATTTATCAAATGTGGAAATCAAGTGGATTGGCCAGAGAGGATTGAGATGTCACCAATTGATACCATTGGTGAAAACCTTTTTGCATCTGCCAAACCCTGACCTCTTAATAGTGCACTGTGGTGGAAATGACTTGGGCACTTTGACTGGGGTTGGTCTGGAAATGCTTTTAAAGGACACCTTTGATCAATTGATGACACTTTTTCCACAAACTGCCTTGGTATATTCCAATATATGTCAAAGACAGAAATGGAACTGGTCCAACCAATTTTGTCTACAATTTGAGAAAGCACGGAAACATGTGAATAAATCTGTTTCTGCTTACATGAGAGACTATGGAATGGGTTCAATATACAACAATAACTTGCGTTACAACATGCAAGACATCTACAGAGGAGATGGTGTGCACTTCCTCAGATGAGGGGAATAGAATATTCCTCCTGAATTTAAGACTGTGCATTGGAACCTACTTGTAGGTACCTAAATCAGCCACAGAACCCAAAAGCTCTTTTCAGAGCTACCCTACCTCTGATCACTCAAAATGATTATCTTTCTCTAACTTTTTTCACCGTTTTTTCACCAAAGTACGCTCCCCGGCACTCTCCCCGGTGCGCGTACTGGGCGCTCCCCCCGCGAAATTTAATTTTTTTTTTGGCATATATGCCCCTCCTAAACTCCCCTCAGAAAACATAGAGGGTCAGGGGGTGTCTACTGTGCCCCTTTTTACCCATTCCCAACGTTGTTTGTCCTCCATCTTAGTTCTCATTTCGACCGAAACGCAAAATGGCGGACTCCCGTAGCGCTTCCGGTACGCGTACCGGGCGCGCACCGGTAAACGCTCCCCAAAAAAATGTGGGAATTGAAATTACATAAAAACCACTGGACAGACTTTCACCAAATATAGAGTAGACCCTACTACATACCAGTCCCTACCATTATCCCACATTTGATGGTATTCCATTGAGCCATTTGGGCTGTAGCCCTGTCTAAATATCCTGAGGTAAATTACATTACAAAAACACATATGAAAGTGTTAGAATTTTCAACCAATTGAAATGTTACTTTCATATCCTACTTTTTTTTCGTGACATTTGATTGGTTATGCACTTGAATATATATGAAAAATGAGAGGGAAACACGGCCATTTTGACTACAACTACCTGAGATACATCTTTAAAAGATGTCCTCATTGATCTTTATCACCTTTCTATAAGGTAAGTTATAAATTTGTGAAGGGGCACTTTAAGTTCATTTGTAAAAACGTTTTCTGACAGTTATTTACTGTCCCTCTGTTATAATTACAGATTCAGATAGGCTTCTCTGTTATAGTTATAGATTGCATTAAGCTTCTCTGGTATAATTTTGAATTATATTAGGCTTCTTCACATACACATACACATACCTGCGGCCCCTCCCTCGCCCCTCCCCCTCCACCATCCGCATATGACAGATGCTATCGCGCATAGCGTCCACGCGCAGCGTCCGCGCCCCGGTCGCGCCGAAGGTGCGCCAAAGGTAAGCCCGTCTACGCCCTTCCGCGCCTGGACCGCGCCGAGCGCCAGACCCCCTGCCCCTCGCGCTCCCCAGCCCTCCCGCATTACCTACGATGCCGCCACCCTCCTAGCCCTTAACCCCGGCCGCGCCCCCAACTGCGTCCAAGCCGCTCCTGGACACACCCATGGACCTTTCTCCTGCTACTCCTGCAAATTCAGCGGCACCGACAACATCTCCGCTACGACAACACCACAGATTCCCGACCCCAACCACCTACAATGCATCCTTCTCAACACCCGATCGGTGCACAGGCACGCCATTGACCTATGGAACCTACTAGACACCTTCTCTCCAGACGTCGCCTTCCTTACGGAAACTTGGATGAATGCTACCTCCGCACCAGACATCACCATTGCCATCCCTGAAGACTATAAGATCACCTGCAAAGACCGTACCAGCCACACAGGAGGAGGAATCGCTATCGTCCATAAGAAATCTATCCGCATCTCAACCAGCTCTGACGCCAACCTCGCCAACTCCGAACACCTTCACTTCCAGATCCACATCGACCCCAAAACAACACTCAGAGGCACTCTCCTCTACAGACCACCAGGACCCCGCGCAAAATTCAGTGAAGACATCACGGACTTCATCTCTCCACACGCGCTCCCCTCCAAAGACTATATTCTTCTGGGAGACCTCAACTTTCACCTTGAAAAGATAAACGACCACAACACCGCCACCCTCGTGGACAACCTCGACAACCTCGGACTTAAACAACTAGTCACTTCCCCCACCCACATCGCAGGTCACACACTCGACCCTATCTTCACCTCCAGCAAACATGTCTCCTTCAGCCACACTACGGATCTCCTATGGACCGACCACAGCTGCGTTCACTTCACCTACAACAAGCCGAAACCCATCAACCACTCCCAACCTACCCTGCAAAGAAACTGGAACAAAATCACCACGGACCAAATCTCCGCATCGCTCCTTCGAAACTCCCCAGCCCTCTCTTCTAACGCCAACGAAGCCGCCGCCAACCTCACCCTATGGTTATCCAACACCGCCGACACCTTAGCTCCATTGAAAAAACGTCAAAGCAAACCTGGCAGCAAGAAAGCCTCATGGTTCAACGATGATCTCAAGAAGTCCAAGAAACTCTGCCGCTCCCTTGAAAAGGCCTGGAAAAAAGACCCAACCACCAGCACCAAGGACGCCTTCAAAAGCGCCACCCGCACTCACCACCAACTGATCCGAAAAGCCAAGAAAACAGCATTCAAGGATCGACTTGACAACAACGCCCACAACAGCAAGGAACTTTTCAACATCGTCAAGGAATTTTCCAATCCCTCGGCCAACTCCAACGACATCACCCCCTCTCAAACCCTCTGCGACTCCCTAGCCTCTTTTTTCCACAACAAGATTGCAGACATCCACAACAGCTTTGACAACCAACCCGGAAACCAACCCACCCTACCATCTACTGACCATCCTCCCCCCGTGAACACCCTTAACGCCTGGAACCCAATCTCCACTGAGGACACCATCCGCCTGATGAATTCCATCCACTCAGGATCCCCCACAGACCCATGCCCTCACCACATCTTCAACAAAGCAGACTCCGTCATAGCACCGCACCTCCGAGACGTCATCAACTGCTCCTTCAACTCCGCTACCTTCCCAGAAGTCTGGAAACACGCTGAACTCACCGCCCTTCTGAAAAAACCAACAGCGGACCCCACCGAACTAAAAAATTACCGCCCCATCTCGCTTCTTCCATTCCCGGCCAAAGTCATCGAAAAAGCCGTCAACAACCAGCTCGCCGCTTTCCTCGAAGCCAACAAATCCCTTGACCCCTCACAATCTGGCTTCCGAGCAAAACACAGCACTGAGACCGCCCTCATCGCAGCAACAGACGACATTCGAACTCTACTGGACAATGGAGACACAGTCGCCCTCATCCTCCTCGACCTCTCTGCAGCATTCGATACAGTCTGCCACAGCACCCTTCTACAGCGCCTCAGAAACATCGGAATACAAGGAAAAGCACTTGAATGGATCACCTCCTTCCTCTCCGGAAGAACACAGAGAGTCCGCCTCCCACCATTCAAGTCCGAGGCCACTGAAGTCATCTGTGGCGTACCACAAGGATCCTCACTCAGTCCCACCCTCTTCAACGTATACATGAGCCCCCTCGCGGCCATCGCACGCCAACACAACCTCAACATCATCTCCTACGCGGATGACACCCAACTGATCCTATCACTCACCAAAGACCCCAACACCGCCAAAACTAACCTACACGAAGGAATGAAAGAAGTTGCCGAATGGATGAAACAAAGCCGTCTGAAACTGAACTCAGACAAAACAGAAGTCCTCATCTTAGGTACATCCCCCTCTGCTTGGGACGACTCCTGGTGGCCGGAAGCCCTCGGAAAAGCACCCATCCCGACAGACCACGCACGGAACCTTGGCGTCATCCTGGATTCTTCACTCTCAATGAACAGACAAGTCAACGCCGTATCCTCCTCCTGCTTCAACATTCTTCGCATGCTCAGAAAAACATTTCGCTGGATCCCCTCCGAAACAAGGAAAACAGTCACCCACGCTCTGGTCACGAGCCGACTGGACTACGGAAACACCCTCTACGCAGGTACCACCGCTAAACTCCAGAAGAAACTCCAACGAATCCAAAACGCCTCAGCCAGGCTCATACTAGACATCCCACGCAGCGAACACATCTCTGGTCACCTTAAAGACCTCCACTGGCTACCCGTCAATAAGAGGATCACTTTCCGACTGCTTACCCACGCACACAAATCACTCTACGACATCAGCCCAGATTGCCTCAACTCTCGACTGTCCTTCTACACCCCCTCCCGCCAACTACGTTCTTCCAGCCAAGCCCTCGCCACTGTACCTCGCATCAACAAGACCACCATGGGAGGCAGATCCTTTTCATACCTGGCTGCTAAAACATGGAACTCACTCCCCGCTTACCTTCGCCTCACCCAGAACCACCTAGCGTTCAGAAAGCAGCTTAAAACGTGGATATTTGATAAATAATCCTCCTCCCCTTCCTAAGCGCCTTGAAACCCTCTGGGTATGTAGTGCGCTATACAAATTTTTGACTTGACTTGACTTGACTTGACATATTTCTACTTCCTACCACATACCATACACTACCCAAAGATCACTTCACTGTTTATAACTCACAAATAGCTGTCTGAATTTAAAGCCAACAGTACCCTAACTCTACTAATATAGTTAATTTTTATGCAATTTTCAGAAAGAAAATGGAAGGAGAAAAACAAGCAAATGTTACTTCTATCGAAGTAAAGGTGGAAAATCCAGAAGAGCAAAAAGATAAAGTTGATTTCATGGATGACTCTTTGGACCAACAGTTTATAGAATGTTTGGAATCATGACTTATAATTATGAGGAAATACCGGACAATATTATGTTACAAGTTTTATTAAATTATGAAAAAGAATCAGAAGAATAAATTTATATTTAATAATTTTAAATTGTTTGAGACAATATTCATTTTTATATGTAATTCATGAAGTATTACCAAAATGAATATTTTATAAAATGAGACTTATAGTATACTGTGCAACTTTTTTGTGTAACATGGTAAGTTTACTCATAGTTACTACATTTCTCCCACTATATTATCTCCTATTGTAGTGTAGTTCCTAGTTTCCCACTAGGCCCTGCGCATTGGAATAACATAAACAGTAGTATCGACGTGGAACTGCGGATATTCCAGGCCTCCACTGACTATGCTAAACTTAATTGGGTTGTGTTACCAACTAGCTCAGAGGTCACTGGAAACTTTCTTCTCTGCATAGGAAGTGATCAGCTTCCTTGGCACAGACAAGAAGGGATTCAGCTTTCCAACAACCGTGCAACATGACAACTTTGCTCCTCAGATCAAGAGTCGATCTCTAGGGTCGTGTGAAACAATAGACACAGATTTCACTCAGTCAGTCTAGTGCAGTTTACTTTCACAGTATGTAGAGAATAGAGAGACGGGCGTTTATCAATAAAGGATTAACATTTATTGAACAGTCTTTCTTCTCGTACAAGAGAAATGTATTGCCACAATTGCAATAACTGTTATTATGAAAAGTACGTACAGTAAGATAAGTATTGCGAAATAGAACTGTAAAAGCATTGATATGGTTTCTTAGCCATACAATGGTTTAAAAGTAATAAAACATATATACAGTCATATATACATTAGGCTAACATACTCAACTGGTGCTTCTAACTAAGCCTACCCCAGTGTGCCTGACCTAAGCCTAACACGTGAGAAGGGGGAGTAAGTAAGTAGCTTAAGTTAAGTTGGTTTTGCCAAGGTTTGTTTCAAGAATTCTCGTCTAAGGGTTTAGTCAACACCATACCTCTGAATAGAATGATGGAGGATTGGTATCTCCTTCAGGGGTCTCTCTCGATATCCCAGTCACCCGCGAGGGTAAACTGGAAGCGCCGGGACTGGATTTCTCTGCACGAGAAATGCAGCGGCTTCTCTCAGCGCGTCGAGGAAGGAGGGGTGACAGCGTCCGCGGGCAGCTGGGCTGGATGTCTTCGCAGAGGACGGCTGCACGGCTCCTCAAGCGTACTGAACCATAGTTCGCGCTGTAGCGGCGATAATGGTAATCAGTAGCTTCACCACCACAGGATAGCAGGCTGCAGCGACAGAGTGCTAGTTTTTACCAACACGGGGTCATGCAGGCAGCTGGCATCAGCAACAGGTTCGCTCATTGCTTAAGGCAACGTTGGTAATATTTATACCTGACAGGTGCCGGGTTTGACGCAAGTTTGCTGGACATAAGACGTCAATTAAAGATGTCACTAGGAAGTGACAGTTATCAGTTGCTCATTAGAGTTCCATTACTAATCAAAACATAGCAAGCGGGGATTTCCAGGTTTGCTAAGTTTTTATCTTGTTGAAGAACTCGGAGTGTTATCTAGGAATATCAGATAGTGACTGCTGCTCTGTCATTGCACTAATTGGTCGCAAAGGAAGTAGCAGAGAGTCATGCTGGAATGTGGCTCTGTTCGTGTGAGGCCAGAGATGACTTTTCAGAAAATCGCACTTGAACGGTTATGCCAATATAGGGAATAAATGGATTTATAGCCGAATAGGGGCATAAGGTCACAGTATCGATCAGGAACCTAGATAAGCACGCAACACCCACTCCACGTTTTCATGTCCATCAAAATTACTAAAACTAAAGCAATTAGATGCATGTGTACCATTGCCCACCCCAAAATACATAAATGCATTCGAAATAGGCGTACTTGTAATACATGGAATTTAGGTACTGTACGTTTTTTAAAGCATAGTAACCATTCAAAAGGTATTGCATATGAAATCAATGAACGATTATGCAAAAAGAATTACACATGAAGTATCTCTGACAGAAGAAATGCGAGATAAATCATCACATAAAAATGCATTGTAATAACATGTGTGCTAGAGGCTGGTGTTATGTTGTTATGTCTCTAGATGTGTTTAGAAATAGAAGTGTGAAGCTTCTGTTCTCTAAGAATAGTTTTTACGTTAAGCAAAGAATTGTTCGTGCCAAAAAAGGGGTCAATATTAAAAAAAAAATTGTCCAATTCAAAGAAAAATATATTTCCAAAGCACCTGGCAGTTTTTGTTGATCAAAACTGAAGGCCGAATTCAGAGTTCATGGGAACGCTGTGTGTCGGAAAGCTTCTCAAAAGTTATTGTTTCTCTATGGGTGAGAACATCGTATCAGACAGGCTCGCAAAGAATTGGTCTACAAAATCAGGTGATAGTTCAACCAAAGTAGATAGCGCTGTAACTTGGCAGGTGTGAGAATGATTGCTGTCATCGAAGGCAGGACCAGCAATGCTCACAGAACGTTGTACCTGGATGATGTTGCTTTTGTCACTCGCTCCACTGTTACCACTTGGCTGTAGTACAGGAGTCTCCACGAATGCCGTCATCAGGATTGGTAGCCGCTGGGGACAACACAATGCGTGAGCCGTTATTGAACTTAGCAAAGTATCGACGTCCATTGGTACTGCTGATGGAAGTGAAAGACAGATGTCCAACACGCATTCCTCGCCGCAAAGCATACACCGTAGCACAGGTAAAATGCAATTTTGCCATATCGGTCTGAATGAAAGGAACCAGGTCATGTTTAGATCTCTCAGCCTGGCCAATCCGAGGACGTTAGTTATCCTGTCCCTGTAGCGCATTGCTAGGATTGTCTCTTCCATTCCCATGGGAGCTATGTCTGAGCCGAGGCTTGCCATAACGTAGCAGGATGGTCAAAAATAGAATCCCTGCGATGAGTCCCAAAAATAGTGGAATACCACCAAAGATGGAGTGCACAAAATTAGGAAAGATTCCCAAAATTGCCTGGAAGGGTGTTAGCAGTCCCGTAAAGACTGTCTTAAATATGCCTGGGATGCTTGTTGCACTAGACATGTTAAGGAGTTGGCTGAACATTTCTACGAAATGCACGGGGCAATTTGTTGATAAAAGGTCATGGACTTCAGTAGCCGTCCTTGCGACTAGAAGATCATACGTCTCTTTAGATGACGTTATAGGCACTGTTGTCTGTAAAAGCACAGATTTCATTTTGCTTAATGTATCAATTCGTATAGAATAGAGATTCAGACGAGGCCAGAGGGGAGTCACTATGTCTGGAGGCCCGCTCGGAAACAATGCTTGCATACAACATTTGACCATGGACGTTACTTGTACTAGATAACTTTTCCCTGGCGCGAGGCCACAGCACCTGTGATCCGTTCTAAGAATGTAACTCCCGTTTGCGAGTTGCATAAAGAAGGGCTCTATCTGAGTTGCAGGTGTGACTAGCTGGTGGCATGAGAGGTTGTTTGAATTTCCATCACATGCTCCGTGTAAATTAATACCCTGACACAAAAGTATACCGCTTAGTGAGTGTTTACAGTTGTCACCACTAAGAAATACATTTTTGTCGCTGTCACTATAGCAAGAATGAGTGTATGGTAATTTCCATTCGGATTTAACATATCCCTTACCCAATTGTTCATATTGGCCAGCAGGTATGTACTCAAGGCATTTATGAAATCGGAAAGTTGTTATCGGAATTGTGATAATTCCGTGTATTATCCATTCAATGACAGGGCTCTCTGACATTGTCAATGGTAATCTCTCGAGTTTCTCGATGCTCAATATTGTATAGTCTGCTCCTTTCTGTGCCAAACTGATCTGTTTATCAGTAAGGTTAAAAATGGAAAATAATGACGTTGTGTTGATTAAACGCCAAGGCACATAGCCTGAACGAAGATTTTGCAGCGTCCAGCCTAATTCTTTAATAGAGCGTAATTGAGACTGGCCATGTTGTAACATTAGCAAATCTCTGTCTATCACATCAAAGGCAGAGGATACAATATTGTCCAAAGAATATATTCTGGAAGACAGAGTCATTAACCCATTGTCTACCACAGAAAGTGATTTCTCCAAATTAATACGATCAATTTCTCGTATTTTTTCAGCAGTTTCAATTTGCTTTACTTTCCAAGCCTCGTTGTAAGCAGCATAGATACTGGTCGCTATGAAACGCTTTTGACGCTGTTTGCGTGGTCCAAGAATGAAGTCGCGCAAATCAGCACCATCTTTTAATAAAGACAAGTGTTGCTTAATTTCAGCTAGTGTGGATGTAGTTAGCCATTCTAGGCAGAGTTTCCCTACACTGTATGTTGTTATAATTCCTGGATGTTGTCTCTGGGAATATCTTGAGTCTAATCTGGTCATTTTCAACCCCTGTGTTTTATTCAGGAATCTATCTTGACAGCTATTTGTGTCTGTAGGCCAGATTAACCACTTTTTCCAATCAGGATGTGTTCTGTTGAAATGTAAAATTTGTGACACGTCTAACTCAATATCAGCTGTTATATTTTCAGGAATTGGCTTTGGTATAGACGGTGTTTTAAGTTCTTTGTTCTTAGCTAGGCCAAGACAAGATGTTTGGTGTATTGTGTCATTTAAAAACAACATTTGTTTTGGTATCATGCAGGTTCTAAAAAGTGCTTCTATGCCTTGCACCTGCCAATCTTTTGTACCCCAAATTGTTTTCGTTTCAATATTATTTTTCCAATAATCAAAACCAAATGTCATCATTTTGTCATAAAATGCTTCTGAATATATCAATTTAGAATTTGTCAGCATTGTTTTCATTCCTGTTTTATCTAACAGTTTATAATAAAACGTTTCTGCATCACTGGTGTTAAACCCTGAGAAGTATTTGAATTTCTCAAAAAATGCTTTAGAACTGCTTTTAGGTGGTGTAGAACAATGTTCCCATTGATTATACATAAAAACATTTCTAGGCTGTGCAGATTTATGCAAGTAATGATCCCCATAGTGGGTATAACAGAATAACTGCTCATAACTAGATGAACCTTGTAAATAATCATGATCTGTGAATCTAGCTGACATTACTAAATCAGACATCATGTCATTAATACTGTTAAAGTCCCAATCATCAGAGAATGTACTTGGTGTCACAAAGTCACTTAAGGAAACCTTTAGTTGATGAGGATACTTCAGGATTTCGACCGGACCATAGATCTCATAGTCTGTTTTCTCCCATACTACCCCACCAGGTATTGGAATTGCTGTGACATTTACTGTTGACAGTTCTCTTTTCTTCACGTGGGATGATCTGTGTGGTTTCAGGACTAGGTTGATGTTCTGATTTGCTGTGTCCATTCAATTGTAATGAACTTCCCTAAAATTAAAACTAAAATTAGGCATAGTAGGAGTATGAATACCCCTGAGATAATCCAATGCTCAATCAACGGTGAATCCAGATATAGTTCTTTGATTTGTTGAAGGAGTCCTGTTGTATTTTCTTTAAAAGACTTTTTTGTTTCTGGCATCACTTCGGGGTCGTTAAAATCTTCAGAGAAGTTGTCGAAGTTGATGAAATAACCAGAGGCAGTTCTGTCAATTGATGGGATTGTTCTTTCAATCTGTCTCTCGGTAGCACTTTCTGATGCCACATCATTGTAGACTGGTGTTTCTTGACGAACTGTTTCAATCTGTGTTTCAAGAGGCACGAGTTCCATGGCATTATTGCATAGTCCTTCATTGTGCACTGCAGGCTGATCGAATGTGATTAGTCTTTCAGTTTGAACCTCTTGGATTGTTGCAAGTTTGGGTATTCTGTTGTTTCTTGGGAGTCCACTGGGCCTACTGTTGATTATAGGCCACATGCTTGTGGTTTTACCAGATCGATGGACACGACTCTGTTCTCCTTTTTACCAGCAAGGGGCGGTAGCACAACTGATCTTGTTCCGGTGACTGCTAAGACAGGTACTGCTTTTCTGTAAGAAGGCCCAAATTCCTTCTTAACCGCGATCTTTTCTCTGACTAGATCCCCAATCTTTGGAATCCAGACAGGCCTTGCTGGGGCTGTTGCGGGTGGTGCCTCGTCAGTGGTATTTGGCTGTTGCTTTAACTTTATGTTGCTTAATGATTTTCTTGTTTCATTCAGTTCCTGTAAAACAGCCAAACGGTCTTTTACTTCAAACTGCTTTGTTTCTGCTTGTACCACTGACATCTGACTATCGAGGTCCTGAACGTTCATTCTAATTCCGAACAATAGTTCGTATGGGCTGAAACCTTTTAGAGAATTTCTTGGCATGTTGTTAAGACTAGTCTGGACACTTATTAAATGTTTGACCCACCCAGCGCCTGAACCTAATACCTTCGCTGTTATAGATTGCTTTATATCCCGGCTTTTTCTTTCTACCACACTTGTGCGACGGACAAGAATACCGCAACCCAATTCCCATGCTGGCCATGGTCTCCTTATAGGCTCGAGAGCTGAAAGCAGGACCCTGGTCAGAATGGAACGTGGTAATTGCGTATGTGCCGATAAAGACTCGCAAATCTTTTATAACCGTTCTAGCGTCAGCCGAGCGCTGGGGACCTCATTTTTTAAGTGCTTTTCGCCTTAACTGTTAATAGGACGCAGGGTGGGGTGTAGGCAGCGTTACGCTCTTTCTGACTGGTAGCTGGTAGCAAGGTTCCTTACTGCGATCCCTATTGCAGTTTTCACAGTTGTTTGCATATATTTGGTGTTCTACACTCATTCCCGGCCACCAGAATACTGATTGTAATTCAGTCAGTGATTCCTTGATCTCTCTGTGCCTTAGACCCAAACCCATGTGTGCGTCTGCTATTAAAAATATTCTCCTGTTCATGTTTGGAATTACTCTGTCCCCCACTCCAGGGATTCGAGCAAAAGGAACGGAGTTTGCATCGATTATGTATGCATAATTGAGTGGATAGTTTACGGGTAGTGCTGCACAGTCGCCTTTTACGGTCGTTCTTACTGCCAGCATGGTTTCCCCGTCTATGTACTTATCTGTACGCTTTTTTGCGGCTACGGAAGCCGGTTTAGTTGCTTCCGCTTTGGCTGTATTAGCCAATGAATTCCCTGCAACGTGAACGCCATCACGTTGAAGACTCTGTGCGTGAATCACGTGAGTCTTTTGTAGTTCTTTACTTAAAAGAGCTACCTCGTTCCAGAGCAATTTATGCTTTATTGTGGCACCTGTGTCATCTTTGTAGTCGTTTTCAATCCAACTCTGCAGCTTATTGTTGTAAGAGTTGACGCAAAAATGAGAATCGCACACGATAAGTGTGGGGAATTCGCGTTCTGCATTTTCAAGCGCCATCTTTAAAGATCTGATTTCAGTTCTTTGAACCGAACAGCTTCTTACAGATTCAGTTTTTGTTACTTTCGGTCTGAATTTACCGCACAGCCAACGACCTTTAATGATCGCACATGCTGCATTGTAGGATTTACTCTCTACATTAAAATGCTGTACAAAGCTATCTGTATAGATTATACAGGCATATTGTGGGAGAGGCAGGATTTCGATTGGCAGAGGATATTCTTCTTCATATTCTAAATCATTCAGTTCTTCAAATTGCGGGGCAAAATAGTATTTCACGTCTTCCGCTCCTAGAGAATCTATACACTGTATCCATTTCGGATCCAGTGACACTGTAGGCAGGTTTACTGGGCTGAATAGCGCCTCGAAGGCGGATTCCGCTGTAAGGATATTAATCCGTTTGCCGTGTGCTAGTTCTCGTTCATTTGCTAATGCGATTTGCACTGCGTTCACAGTTCTTTCTGTGCAACTGAATGCTTTTTCTGCTTGTGTGTACAAGTGAGATTTAATTGAAATAGGTACCTTTTCTCCCTCATTAGAGGTTAGGTACGTGAATCCGCATCTTCCTGGGATGACTCGGATTACAAGATCGATCGTGTTGTCACGCGTATCTAATTTAGTTTTTGCTAACATGTCTGTTTGCAGTGATCTCAAAATTTCTGTGTGTTTTTGAGTCCAATTGATTTGTTTTAAATCAGGTTTTATTAGTTCGTAGAGAGGTTTAACCCTCTCTGCGTAATTTAGTATGTAAGTTCTTCCGAAATTCAGAAAACCTAGTATGGATTGTAAATTCTTCAGCGTTTTTGGAGCTTGGAGTACAGCGCACTTCTCTAAGAAGTTGTCCGCTAGGCTTTTCCCTTCACTTGATAATTCGTACCCTAAGAACAGTACTGTCAGATGGGCAATTCGGGACTTTTTAAAGTTGAATTTGTAACCCTCTGCTGCGAACCCAAGTATAATGGTGTTCACTCTTTTCAAGTGAGTATCCAAGTCGTCGTCTGTGAGATAAATATCATCTACGTAAGACAATGCTTCATCATCATAGATTTGTAGTAACTCTGTTACCCTAGCTGAGAATAGTCCTGGGCTGTTCTTGAACCCCTGTGGGAGTCGACAGAATTTTTTCTGTGACCCAAATGCGGAGAAAGCGGTCAAGTATCTGCTTTCTGGTGCAATGTTTTGACAAAAGAAACCATTAGAAATGTCTAATGTCGTTTTGTACTTTTTCCTAACTATGTTATTCATTAGGGCTGCACTATGCGAGTTTTGTACTGCAAAAGTTTTGCAACATGTATTAAGGTGTCTGTAGTCCAAAACTAGACGATATGAATTGTCTGGCTTGGAGACAGGAAACAAAGGATTGTTCATTTGAGAGGTGCATGTTTCAATCACCCCCTGGTACTCAAGTTGATCTAAGATCTCCCTGACTTGTTTTTTAGCTTCTTGCTTTATGGGATACTGCCGTTGGGCAGTTGGTTCACTTTTTAGTTGGATTTTGTGAGGCGGTGAATCCTCATCCCATCCTACATGATTTTTATACAATGCAGGTGCCTGGGCTACTGCCCATTTCCTTGCATATGTGTATTTTTTATGAATCGGAATGTGATTCGAGAAGGCAGGCATAATCACTTCTTCGCCACGAGGGCACTCCCTGACAAACTCTGGGGGCCAATCTTTTTCAGCTAACAGAATATCATAGCCTTTTGAGAGCTTATCCCAAAATAGACCCCTAATTTTCCTAGTCTTATCACCCTCTATACGCAATGTTATTTCGTATATTTTATGGGGCTCGCTAAGTCTGGCGTCGGCAGTTTCAACCTGAATGAATTCATTCGTGTCCACTGTCTCCAGATGACTCATCAAGATCTTGCGCGCTATACTGATTTCTGCTGCACTGTCCAACATTGTCAATGCCCACTCCCCGTTTTTCAACTGTGTCCTCAGTATTCTCGGCATGGTTGATTACTCTAATACTGGCTACCTTCTTTTTCTGAAATTGAGATTTCTTATTATGAGCAGGTTCCTTGTCTTTGGACTTGGTGTGCTCTCCTGGGTCTGACCGTCCTCTTCTTTCCGAATTCTGTGGAAAAGATCGAGAGGGACGTGTATCAATACTTTGATATCTATCAGGTTTTTTTATATTATCCCTATTTCTAAGGTTATATCTTTTCTCAGAGGGCTCCCTCTGGGGAGACTGGCGTTCTCGAGTCGGAGTTCTTTCCCTCCGTCGAGGAGACCTTCCTCTGGACTGGAAAACTTTTTCCTTGGGAGTGGATTGTTTATTTCCATCCCAGCTCTTTTTAGGAGTATTTAAATTATTTTTAATAAATAATTTTTCAGGATTTTCGAGCAGTTGGGGCTTTACCGGTTTTCCACCCAAGCTGTCTCTACCTAATTCTTCATAGCATTTTTCTATGATTTTTGCAAGCTCAACAGGATCTTTTATATCGGTTTCCCTCAACTTCTGGCGAATCGCCACAGATGCTGCTTCTCCCTTTACATTGGCTAATAATATAGCCGTGACCTGCTTGAAATCTTTCAGTAATTTCATACCTAGATTTAAAGCGGGCTCTGGACCGAATTCATTTTGAATCTGTTTTAGCACGTCTGGTATTACCGCCATAGACGGAACACCGTGTGTTTTTGTGTAAATGGAAGCAAAGACTGTACCCCAAGTGTCGCAGTCCTCCACGTGTGGTGCGATTCCCATAGGAAGGCAGATGGTCAAGATTCTGTGTTTCTCAATAGGGGTAGTATCAGGAAATACTGCCTCTATTTGAGTGATTTTCTGGGCTAACCAGAAAGGAATTTGTTCCCGTTTTACGGGTGTTTTACCAAGACATGACTGTATGTTCTGTGGTGTAATTTTATTTGTGTTCCCCTGATGAGGGGTCAGCTGTGGTGTATTAACAGCTGGCTGGACTGTTGCAGTCCGTATTACATATTGGACTAATTGCCTATGTATTTTTATTAATGTGTTTAGCTGTGCTAACAGCTCTTCTCTAGACATTCTTGTAATGTCAGGATGTGGTGTGTAGCTGGCTAGAACCGGCCACGTGGCTCCTGGTCTACCTAGTGGACCGAGCCTAGTTATGTGATCATTGTGTTTTAGGGCGCCATTAAACCAGAGCAGGTGCTCTTGAAATTTAAGTGGAATTTCAACCTCCTCGAAAGGGGCGTACTCATCCGGAGGTTCCTCTATTTTGTAATAGTGAAACTCTTGTGTTATAGCGTTTACCGCTGGAAAGTTTATCCATGAATAGAATACCTCTGTCTGCCGATACTCGTGAGCCTCTATCACGAAAATTACTGTACCACCTTGAGGTGGCAGTCCGTTTTCTATAAGTTTTAAAGTTATAGATCTTCTTAACTGGACCGGGATGATAATAGCACCCGGGTCTGAGTATTCGGGACCTTGCTGAGTCGCATCTACTGCGGCCCCAGGGGCTCCGTTTTCTGGCATTGTAAAAATGCGAGGTTTGCAGAGTAGGTCTCCAAGGAGACAAAGATTAGATGCACAATATTTTGGAACACTGTATCCTTCAACGTTGAATAAACCAGAGCTTTACATAGGAATCTCTTCCTACTAAGGTCGGGCGGATTTTAACCTTTCACCCACTCCAGACGTCTATTGGAGTATTTACGGGAGAAAGGGGTGTGAAATATGCACGACTGAGTTACTCTACAAGTCTTACGTTAGTTTATCGCCTTACCAAACGTTGGGCGCCATGTAGTGTAGTTCCTAGTTTCCCACTAGGCCCTGCGCATTGGAATAACATAAACAGTAGTATCGACGTGGAACTGCGGATATTCCAGGCCTCCACTGACTATGCTAAACTTAATTGGGTTGTGTTACCAACTAGCTCAGAGGTCACTGGAAACTTTCTTCTCTGCATAGGAAGTGATCAGCTTCCTTGGCACAGACAAGAAGGGATTCAGCTTTCCAACAACCGTGCAACATGACAACTTTGCTCCTCAGATCAAGAGTCGATCTCTAGGGTCGTGTGAAACAATAGACACAGATTTCACTCAGTCAGTCTAGTGCAGTTTACTTTCACAGTATGTAGAGAATAGAGAGACGGGCGTTTATCAATAAAGGATTAACATTTATTGAACAGTCTTTCTTCTCGTACAAGAGAAATGTATTGCCACAATTGCAATAACTGTTATTATGAAAAGTACGTACAGTAAGATAAGTATTGCGAAATAGAACTGTAAAAGCATTGATATGGTTTCTTAGCCATACAATGGTTTAAAAGTAATAAAACATATATACAGTCATATATACATTAGGCTAACATACTCAACTGGTGCTTCTAACTAAGCCTACCCCAGTGTGCCTGACCTAAGCCTAACACGTGAGAAGGGGGAGTAAGTAAGTAGCTTAAGTTAAGTTGGTTTTGCCAAGGTTTGTTTCAAGAATTCTCGTCTAAGGGTTTAGTCAACACCATACCTCTGAATAGAATGATGGAGGATTGGTATCTCCTTCAGGGGTCTCTCTCGATATCCCAGTCACCCGCGAGGGTAAACTGGAAGCGCCGGGACTGGATTTCTCTGCACGAGAAATGCAGCGGCTTCTCTCAGCGCGTCGAGGAAGGAGGGGTGACAGCGTCCGCGGGCAGCTGGGCTGGATGTCTTCGCAGAGGACGGCTGCACGGCTCCTCAAGCGTACTGAACCATAGTTCGCGCTGTAGCGGCGATAATGGTAATCAGTAGCTTCACCACCACAGGATAGCAGGCTGCAGCGACAGAGTGCTAGTTTTTACCAACACGGGGTCATGCAGGCAGCTGGCATCAGCAACAGGTTCGCTCATTGCTTAAGGCAACGTTGGTAATATTTATACCTGACAGGTGCCGGGTTTGACGCAAGTTTGCTGGACATAAGACGTCAATTAAAGATGTCACTAGGAAGTGACAGTTATCAGTTGCTCATTAGAGTTCCATTACTAATCAAAACATAGCAAGCGGGGATTTCCAGGTTTGCTAAGTTTTTATCTTGTTGAAGAACTCGGAGTGTTATCTAGGAATATCAGATAGTGACTGCTGCTCTGTCATTGCACTAATTGGTCGCAAAGGAAGTAGCAGAGAGTCATGCTGGAATGTGGCTCTGTTCGTGTGAGGCCAGAGATGACTTTTCAGAAAATCGCACTTGAACGGTTATGCCAATATAGGGAATAAATGGATTTATAGCCGAATAGGGGCATAAGGTCACAGTATCGATCAGGAACCTAGATAAGCACGCAACACTATGTGTATTTTACATCTCTTTTTCATCATAAGGGAGCAGGATACACTACCCATGATCCCCTAGGACTTCTCAGGAAGTGCTTAAAGGATCTGTTTCTGCTTTCCTGACAGACTATGTTATGGATTCCATATACCACAATAACTTCTATAACAACATGCAAGATATCTACAGAGGAGACAGTGTACATTAAATTTAAGTCTCTGCATTGGTACCTACATGTAGGTACTTAAATAAAAAAAATAAAAAACAACAAAAAGAACATTTCTTTAAAACAGCTGTCATTCTTTTTCCCCATGGTACACTCCCTGGTGCGCTCCCCCGTGCGCGTACCGGGCGCTCCCCCCGAAAATCGATTTTTTTTTTTTTTTTTTTTGGCCCCACGGGACCCTTTTATGGCCCCCACATAAAACCTAGGGGGGTCTACCCTGCCCCCTTATGGTCAATTCCCCCCTTTTTTTTTGCCACCTCTTGTGTCTCGATCCTACCGAGACACAAGATGGCGGCCGCTTAGAATGTTTACAGACACCCTAGAGCCAATCAGCTTTCCGTGCGCAAGTCGCGTAGCGCGCCCGGAGCGCTCCCCGGTGCGCGTACCGGGGCGGTGCCATAGATATATATATTTTTTTGAACCTAAATTACTCAAAATCCACTGGAGCACATATCAGTCCCTACAATTTTGCCAAGTTTTGTGCAAATCCATTCAGCCGTTCGGGCTAAAAGTGAGTTTGACCACCCTATGGAAATTAACATGGGGAAAACACGTTTTGGGACGCCCCTTTTATCTCGGCCCCCGCTTGACGAATCCCTCCCACATTTTCAGGGAAGGAGCGGAGCAGAGCGGGCCACGAACTTTGAGAAAATCGCAAAGATTCGTCCACCGGCGCCAAAGTTATTCCCAATAGAATGTTGCAGATTTCCTATGGAAAGTAGATCCTAACTATAACTACCTACTGGCGACCGCCAGTAGGTAATATATGTGTATATAAATATATATATATATATATATATATATATATATATATATATATATTCACTGAAAAAAACATAGGTTTCACATCAGTTATAGTTAGCTGAGCATTTTACTCAACCATTGAAATTCCCATTGAACCATTGAAACCCCACGTTATAGTTAGTTGGACTCACTATAACTCGCGCACCCACAATCCACTGCTGATGATGTCACATATTACATCATTCATGACATGGTCAGTGACATCACTGATGACATCACTGATGACATCTCAAATGACATCACTGATGACATCACTGATGACATCTCAAATGACATCACTGATGACATCATTCATGTGAAAATACGATGCACCTCCTCACACTCTAATCTAACCTTTGATACATCCAGTGTTAAATACAGACTACCATTCCAGAAACCATTGACTCACCAATACCAGTTACTACATACGCACTCACTGATTCCTAAGTCTACACACACATCCACTCATTCACCCATACAATTACTCATATTATTATTATTATTATTATTATTATTATTTCTTACACTTATAATGCGCGCAGATACCCACAAAGGGTTTCCCGGCGCCATGGCTACGAGAAAAAGATACTGAAAGGCAAAATACTGTCACAGATCAACAACCATTGGTAAACACAATTATTTATTAAACAACCAGGTTTTGACTTTTTTCTTGAAACTGGCAAAATTTCCCTCTTTGCGCAAAGCTAAAGGGAGAGAGTTCCAAAGAGCTGGTCCCAGGTGGGAGAAAGATTTACCTCCCATTCGGGCCAGTTTGAATCTGGGAACCACGAAAGTTGCTCCATTTAAGGAACGAAGATTCCGTACAGGAACATGGGGCCTGACCAAATTCTGCAGGTACCGTGGTGCGGTTCCTGCCCTGATCTTGAACATAATGGTCAAGGCCTTAAACCGGACCCGGTTTTCAACTTTCAACCAGTGTAGGTCTCTAAGGTGCTTCGAAATCCTTGCTGTCCTAGGGATCTTACATAACAGCCTGGCTGCGGAGTTCTGGACCAATTGTAGTCGTCTGACTACGGCTAAATTGGAGCCCAGATAGAGAATGTTACCGTAGTCAAGCCTAGATGTTATTAGCGCGTTGACTACGGTCTTCTGGGTATCCACAGGAAGCATCCAGATAATCTTGCGCAGCCATTTAATGATGGTAAAACAAGTGCCAACCACTTTGTTGGCCTGCTGCTTCATGGACAGAGAATCGTCGATACACACCCCAAGATTTCTAACCTGGGTAGCCGGACTAGGGAAAACGCCCATAGATGGCGGCCAGTGTCTATCTTGCCACAGCTCACGATTTTTCCCCAGGAGAAGAATCTCTGTCTTCTCCCCATTAAGCTTCAGCTGGTTAGCTGACATCCAGCTGAAGACCTCCTGGAGACCAAGTTTCAGGACTAAAGGGGATGAAGACTCTGAATTAGTAAGGGAAAAAATAATCTGTGAGTCATCCGCGTAGGTCATGAGTTCCAGACCTACTCGCTCTGCTAGATCAGCGAGAGGGCGGAGGTAAAGGTTAAAGAATAATGGGCTTAAAATTGAGCCCTGGGGCACGCCATGCGGTGACCGAAAAATGTCCGACTGTGCGTGTGAGGACGAGATCTGGAAAGTCCGGTCGCTCAGATAGGATCTGATCCAGCCCAATGCGGTCCCTCCGACACCATCCACGCTCAGCCTGGCAAGCAGTCTGTTGTGCGAGATGGTGTCGAAGGCCGCGCTCAGATCAAGCAGGACGAGAGCCACCGTTTGCCCGTCGTCTAATAGTGCCCTGATTTTCTCCGTAACTCCCAGGAGGGCGGATTCAGTTGAATGACCCGCCCTAAAGCCCGATTGGGAGAAATGGAGCAGGTTGTTACTCTCCGCGTGCGATGATAGTGCCCCATGGATATGCTTCTCCAAAATTTTCGAGATACAGTCACTCATGAATACAACACTATCATATGCACTCATACACCTATACAGACACTCACACACTGCCACTCATTCATGGAGTTACTCACACACCTAGTCAGTCATGCAAAGAATCAATCACACTCCCATTTCGTCATCTATACAGTTATACACACAAAACCTTACTTATTCAAACATATAATAACACATACTTACTCTCTTTTACAATCACTGATACAAGTACACATTCATCCATACATTCACTTACGCAATCACAGGCTCTCATGTATAGTCATTTATATATGCCAACTCTCACATGCACTGTGTTTTACATATGTACTTACTTCGACATGTAGCACTGAGATATCCATTCACTCACCAACACACCCATGCACACAGTCAACCACCCATACAGCTCTTTCCACATGCACTCTTGAACCCATATACCAAGTGAATCAACTGCACACACATCTATGCACAGAGTCACACACCTCCCAGTCACCCACACACACATTCACCCTCACATACAAATACTTGGGCAACCAATCAATAACCCATATAGCCACTCATATAGCTACTGATCAACACTTACAACAGCTTACACAACAACAGACATACTGATGCACACATTCAGTTTAATCACTAACCCATGCATTCAGTAAGACACATTTAATCACTCACTCATACAGTCAGTCACACACCTACTAAATCCTTTATCCAGTCACTCATACATACACTCATTCTTCAATATGTAAAACATATTTTAACTTTACAGAAACACACAGTCACTGGATGATGTCATCAGTGATGTCATTTGAGATGTCATCAGTGATGTCATCAGTGATGTCATTTGAGATGTCATCAGTGATGTCACTGACTATGTCATGAATGATGTAATATGTGACATCATCAACAGTGGATTGCGGGCGCGCGAGTTATAGTGAGTCCAACTAACTATAACGTGGGAATTTCAATGGTTTTGTATGAGTAAAATGTTCAGCTAACTATAACTGGTGTGAAACCTATGGTTTTTTCAGTGAATTTGAAAGGTTTTTTAAAAGCTAATTCCTTACTATAACGAGTTTGTAACCTACGATTTTTAAAGTGAATTATTACGTTTTTTTAATAGCTGTTTTTATAACTATTAATTATAATATTTTTTATAAAAAAAAAATGTTTTCTAAAATAAATGTTTCCAATGTATTTTTCCAGTTTTTTTTTTTTAACATTTAACCTCGGAGCGCTCAGGGTACGCGCTCCCGTAAACGCACCCGTACACGTAGAGGAGAGTGGTATACTGGCGTGCGAAACAAACGTCATTCAGTCGTGCCGCGTAAGCGCCCCCGGAAGCGCCTACGTACGTGCCGGATAAGCGCCCCCGGAAGCGCTCCGGAGCGCGTAGCATAAGCGCGTTAAGTCATGTGACCTTAAAATAACACTTTTGATTGGTAGTTAAGAGTTTTTTTTACAACTAATGAAAACCCCACCCATTTCCTTCACTACCTCTTTCACTTTGAAGAGAGCAAGACCTGTTCCCTTTTTCTCCTGTTCAATTGTTTAGAAAGAATGGCTGCAAGAGCACCAAGCAGCAGTGACTCTGATGAGTTTCTTCATGAGGACCCTCCTCAACCAAAAACGAAGGAGCACTTCATCTGGAAGTTTTTTAGCATTCCAGAAGGGGAGAAGAAGGTAAATGCTCTTAAAGTGGAATGTAAGATATGCCACACTATTCTGTCACGTGGTGACCCCAGAATAAAATATAGCTTTGGGAACTCCAACATGATCAGACATGTGCAAAGAAGGCACCCCCAGAACTATGCCCGGTAGAGTGTCAGGGACCTGGCACGGAATCCACCGAGAGATGGCGCCTCAACTTCCACCGGAGGAGCAACATCATCGGGGAGAGGAAGATCAGTCGAGTTAATACCAAATGTTCAGCCTGTTTTTTCGGACATTACAATTAGGTGTAAGCAGTGTGACGAACTGCTTTGTTACGGGGAGCAGAGCATTCTATTAATTGTTCGAAAAAGAGAAGAACACCGCTGCGCCCCTCAGCCCTAATTGTTCTCCTTTTTTTTGCTCCTGTTGAGCAGTTTGGCATTCCCTAGTTTTTTTTTTTGTTCTAAAAAAAATACCCCAAAAAATCAAAAACTTTCGGAAAAAGTAAAAAAAAAAACTAAAAAAGAAGAAAAAAAACAGTTCTTTTACCTCCAATTCTCCAAAAAGAGCTATATTCTTTACAAATTCTAAAGGAGTGAGTGAAGTGGAGTACAGTGAGAGACAAAAGGAAAATGAGAGAGGGAGCAAAGAAAGGGACGAGAGGGGAAGGGAAGTGAAGTAGGGGGACTGAAAGAAGATGAGTGTGGGAGGTGAGTGAGGGGAAGGGAAGTGAACATTGGGAATGAGGATAAGTGAGGAAAGCAGAGTAAGGGAACGGGGGTGAGGAAGGGTAAGATAAGAGCAGTGAGGTTGAGGAAAGAGTGGTGATAGAGGGTGGAAAAAGGCAAGTGAGCATGAGACAAGGGGAGTGAGGGAGTGAGGAGACAGAGGAAGTGAAGGAAAGAATGAGAGAAGAGGACTGAGTGAGGGAGCATAGAAAGATAAGTGAAGGAGTGTAGGTGAGTTTTAGGGAGTAAGTGTGACGGAAGAGGAGTGAGAGAGTGAGGGGGCGGAGGTAGTGAAGCTAAGACAGAGGGAGTGAGGGAAGGAGAATGAGGATATGACAGGACAGAGGTAGTGAGAGAAAGAGTGAGTGAAGTGGAGTAAGGTGAGTGAGGGAAGGGGAATGAGTGAGTGAGCGAAGGAAGGGAATAGACGGGAAGAGGACTGAAGCATAGGTACTGAGAGAAGGTGAGTGGGGGATGAATGTAAAGGGAAAAGGAGAGAAAGATATGGAATGAGGGGTAGTGAGGGAACCAAACTAAGAGAACAGGAGTGAAAGAACAGCGGAGAGCATGAGTAAAGAGGGATAAAAGAGGGTGGATAAAAGTGAGTGAGGGTAAGACAAAGGGAGTGAGGAAGTGAGGGGATAGAGGTACTGAAGGAAAGAGTGACAGAAAGGGACTGAGTGAGGGAGCAAAGAAAGATAAGTGAGGGAGTGTGGCTGAGTTACAGGGAGTGAGCGTAACAGAAGAGGAGTGAGAGACTAAGAGGACGGAGAGAATCGGGGTAAGAGAGAGAGAGTGAGGGAAGGGGAGTGAGGAAGTAAGAGGACAAAGGGAGTGAGAGAAGGAGTTACTGAAGTGGAGTAAGGAGAGTAACAGAAGGGAAAAGAGTGAAGGAGCGAAGGAAGGGAAGAGAGAGGAAGGGAAGTAAAACAGGAGATCTGAAAGAAAGTGAGTGTGGGTGTGTGGCTGAGTTATAGGGAGTGAGCGTGACAGAAGAGGAGTAAGAGACTAAGAGGACAGAGAGAATGAGGCTAACAGAGAGAGAATGAGGGAAGGGGAGTGTAGAAGTAAGAGGACAGAGGGAGTAAGAGAAGGAGTTAGTGAAGTGGAGTAAGGAGAGTAAGGAAGGGAAAAGAGTGAAGGAGCGAAGGGAGGGAAGAGAGAGAAAGGGAAGTAAAACAGGAGATCTGAAAGAAAGTGAGTGTGGGAGTGTGGCTGAGGTATAGGGAGTGAGCGTGACAGAAGAGGAGTGAGAGACTAAGAGGACGGAGAGAATGAGGCTAACAGAGAGAGAATGAGGGAAGGGGAGTGTAGAAGTAAGAGGACAGAGGGAGTAAGAGAAGGAGTTAGTGAAGTGGAGTAAGGTGAGTAAGGGAAGGGAAGGGAAAGAGTGAAGGAGTGAAGGAAGGGAAAAGAGAGGAAGGAAAGTAAAGGAGAAGGTCTGAAAGAAGGTGAGTGTGGGAGGGGAGTGAGAAAAAGGGGAGTAAACATGGGGATTGAGAATAAGTGAGGTAAGCGCAGTAAGGGAACAGGGGTGTGGGTGCTTGAGAGAAGAGTAGTGAGGTTAAGGAAAAGAGTGTTGAGAAAGTAAATTTTGTACGTCAAACTTACCTTATAAGTAATGTAAACTTAATTACATATTTTCAGTACATTTATTATCTGTGAAAGAGGAAAAAAAAGTAAGTTATAATATTTATAATATATATTTCACAATACAAGAGACAAAGCAGGAGATTAAAAGTCATAAAAGGGTAGTAAGAGATAAAGTAGGAGTGAAGGACTCGGAAAGGAAAACAAAGGAATGTTGAAGGTTAGAGAGAGTGAAAAAGAAATAGAGGGAGAGCAAATTACTAAAAGGATAATGACATGGATACATTCAGTGACAGAGAAGAAGAGCAGGAGAGAGAAATGAAGCGAAGGTGAGTAAGATACTAAAGGAATGTGCATTAGGAAAACTAAAGGAAGAAAGGGGAGTAAAGAAAGGGGAGTGAGTGACAGGGAAGCAGGAGTGAGTGACAGTGGATTCATGACAATGAGGTATGGAAGGTGAGTGAGGGTGAATGTAGGGTCGTAAGACAGTGAGGGGACAATGGGAGTGAGGGTAACAGAGATGGAGTGAGGGAAGACAAGTGAGAATATGAGAGAACAGAGGGAGTGAGAGAAAGAGTGAGTAAAGGGGAGTAAGGTGAGTAAGAGAAGGAGAATGACTGAGGGAGCAAAGGACGGAAAGCAGGGGAAGAGAACTGAAGCAAAGGGACTGAGAAAAGGTGAGTGTGTGAGGAGAGAAAGAGGAAGGGAAGTTAAGGATGATGAATGAGGATAACTGAGGGAACCGGAGTAAGGGAACAAGGGTGAGGGAGGGTGAGTGAAGGGCAGTGAGGTTGAGGAAAGAGGGAATATAGAGGGAGGATAAAGGCAGGTGAGCATGAGACAAGGGAAGTGAAGGAGTGAGGACATAGAGGTAGTGAAGGAAAGAGTGACAGAAAGGGACTGAGTGAGAGAGCAAAGAAAGGTAAGTGAGGGAGTGTGGGTGAGTTATAGGGAGTGAGCGTGGTGGAAGAGGAGTGAGAGAGCGAGAGGACCTAGAGAGTGAGGCTAAGAGAGAGGGAGTGAGGGAAGGGGAGTGAGGATTTGAGAGGACAGAGGGAGTGAGAGAAGGAGTGAGTGAAGTGGAGTAAGGTGAGTGAGAGAAGGGGAATTATTGAGGGAGCAAAGAAAGGAAAGAAGGGGAAGGGGAGTGAAGTAGAGTGACTGACAGCTGGAAAGTGGTGGATGGGAGAGAGGGAAAGGGCAGTGAAGGAATGGGGAATGAGGATAAGTGAGGGAAGTGGAATAAGGGAAGGGAGGTGAGGGAGAGTGAGAGAAGGCCAGTGAGGGTGATTTAAGAGGAGTGATAGAGGGTGGAAAAAGGTGAGTGAGCATAAGAAAAGGGGAGAATAACATATATTTGATAATACAAAATACAAAATAATTTGTACAACATGATATATGGTTTATTTTTGCTGTTCTCAGAATATATTGAATTTCACTTAAAACAGTGACTTCAATACTACTCATCATATGACAGCGGGCAAAAAAAACCACAATCAAAATGATTGTGTTTAAAAAACCTATACAACCTTTCAATAAATAATGTAAAATTTAGAAAAAACATATCTTAACTCACTTTTGATCCACGTACTTTTCAACGAGGCCAAATAGTATATGGAAAGTCCTTTTCTTTGGAAATTACTCAATAGTATTTATAATGTCCCATTTACCCAAGTTTCTGAAAGAAAAGCTCCAACATCTTTTACATTATGAAACAATAGTTTCATTTCCACCTCTGGCTTACTTATAATTAATATTTCGTATAATACTCACATCACACACTACGTGATACACTTATACTACCTCTATGACAACTACATGTTTTTTATTATCTTGATCACTCTCACTCGCAAAGTAATTTTGAACAGCAAACTAAGTTGTATTAACTGCTCCAATCTTCATAGGCCAATTACCTTCCCTAAAATGTTGGTTGTAAGAACACTAAGTATGAATTTTGTAAGTCAGAAGGCAAACGTTGTTTGAAAGTCAATTGAGTATCATTACAATTGCTCCAGCCTTTTTGACATTTTAAATAAGCTGTGTAATGTCCTGATGTTGTTGAAGGACCATCATGGTTAATAATTGCTGCAGTTGCAAAGTTTCTTCCTGAAATTGATAATTGAGAAGCCACAAGCCTTTTTAATTAAAGTTGTCAATTTAGTTCCATCAGGTCTACATCGTTGGAACATTACAATTACATACGGTCCATATCTTTGTATAAATAATGTTGATAGCATTGCAGATTTACATTGAGTACAGACCATGTTTTGATTTGCTTCTCTAACTAGATTATTAAAAGACACTGATTTGCAGTCTGGTAAAGTCAAATATATAAATCTTTCAGTGTCTATTGTAGTACTACTTGAAAAGGAACAATTGTCGCAGTCATGCTGCCATTTATAAGAAAGGCCAAAAAGATTTTCTACATCTACACCTTCATCTTGCAATACAACAAGCATATACATTAGAAATTCCTGACAATCTTGCTGAATATTCTGTGAAAATTGATTTAGACCTGAACATATGTCTAAAACATTTCGAATTTTGGAAACACTTTGTATTTTTGTTCTATCACTGCTACATTTCTCAAACACAGAATTCAACAAACAACAAAATCTTTGATCACGATTTTCAGCAATCTGTTCTTGTACAGTTTGGAGAAAGAAAACAACATTAACCACTACATTAGCATAGCAGTTGACACCAGAACTGTTTTCAAACTGAAATCCAACAACATCTTTAACTGAATCATTTCCCTTTCTGCTTACAATTACTGGTTCATCTACTTTTTTTCTTTTTGCTACAACTTCACTACAATTTTTCTCATTTCTACTTTTTCAGCCTACCACACGCTTTTCAAATAGAGGATATTGAGGTAAATTTGGAGCATACTCTCTTCTTAACCTATTATATTCTTTTACACAATTTAGATCTGCATTAATCTTTGTCTCATCAAAATCAATCAAGTACAATCCAGATAAAGTTCTGACTCGAGATAAAGCAACATATGCCATACCCTCCTTGAACACAGAACTTCCAATATTCACCAAAGCACTATCCACACTTAAACCTTGAGATTTATGAATAGTCACTGCATATGCCAAAGAAACAGGAAACTGTTTTCTGCGGACATATAAATCTTTCACAAGCAAAAATCGGGCAGAACAACGACTGATTTGTTGTAATTCTTCAATACCATCAAATTTAATTTTTATTAATTCAATTCCATCTCTATTTCGGTAATTTACAAAATCAACAACATGACCCATTTCTCCATTTACTAAACCTCTTTCCACATGTAAATTACGTCGTAAAAGTATACGACAATTGAAAGATGCATACAGAGTCTTTTCCAAACCAGCAGTTTTAGATATTGTCGTCTCTAAAGAATCCAATTTTGATTTCAACTTTTCTGACAAAATAATAGTTGCTCCTTCATGTTCTATTTTATCAATAGCTTCCAGTTTCACAATCTCTTGATTTTCTAACTTTAACATTTTGTTGTTCAAGATTGAACATTCTTGCAGAGCTGGCATCAAGCATATGACAGATTTGTTTTCAGGAATTTTCTTAAAAATATTCTCTGGGAGAATGTTTTTGTTTGGAAACAAATTTAAAATTAATCGTGCATGTAAAGCTGCTTTCCCATGCTCACTTACTTTTCCAATTCTTACATCTTGTACAATATTTTTATAATCTTCATCCTTTGCCTGCCGCATATTTTGTAGCAGTTCTGCATATTTTAAATTTAACCAGTTGTTAACATTTCCAATGCTTCCTAGGCACTTCCTTGTATCTTCATGTGTAAGCATTTTAAACACTGGTTGTCCTTTCACTGGAGTTAGCTGCAGTAGATCTCCAAAAACAATGTAGTGTTTGCCTCCAAACAACACATCATACTCTGTTTTTAGAATTTCTTGCATTCTTAAATGCACAAAAGCAAGCATTACATTTAATACCATGCTTACCTCATCAATGATAAGAAGTTTCATTTTCTTCAAGACTCGGGAAACTTCACAACAAGCTTCTCCAGATAGCTTGTGGTATTGTAATGTATTATCATGCTCTACTGGTAGCATCAATAAGCGATGTCAAGTAATCCCTTTAATATTATGTGCTGCCAGTCCAGTTGGAGCGGTAACAACACAAGACAGAAATGACTCCATTCTTTTCTGCAGATAAGTTGCAATTGCTTTAATCAGAAAACTTTTTCCAGTTCCTGCTTCTCCACTCACGTACAGTCGGACAGGTATAAATGATGTACATGAGCACTCTTTTTTCTCATGACATAAACCATGCTCAATCTGTTCTGTGACTTCGTCATATATTTTTCTCTGCTCAACGTTAAGTTCTTTTTCCAAATCTTCTAAGTTAACTACATCCTCCTGAGCTTGTTCCATGGCTCTTTCAACTTCATCCATGGCAGCTTCATTTTGTATAATTGGTCCTCCTAGTGGATCCTGACTCAATGAAGCAGAACGCTGACTGTCTTGAGAACTATCTCTAGCAATCTCTGCTGCAATTGTAGCTTCTTGCTGTATTTCCTCGTTCAACATTTGCAGATAATTTGAAAAAACAGGACATTCTATGGTATCCTTGGTTGCATTGAACAAATCTTCATAAGTAAAAAAATCTCCAAGTAGTTCCTCTTCTGTATGCCAAGGCTTAAAGAGTTGCAAAAGAGCTAAGTAATCAAATTCCCTTTTGTCTGGAGTTTCACAACTCAATTTTCGATGATTAATCAACTGGCCTTTTCTTTGTTTCACTAGACAGCTTTCACATCCAATTACAGCATATACACCTTTATTGATATCTTCTGTGAACTTCCTCTTAAAAGTATAGGTTTGCAGTACTTCATAGAGACAAATATTCTCAAGATGACTACTTCTATTTGGATAGTATGTATCCAACATATTTGTCTTCAAAATATCTGTACTGTTTGGTTCTTTCTCTGCCAAATACTCTATTTCTTGTACAGATTTCAAAACTCGGTTTCGTGTTGCAGCAAGACCTAGACTCACCCAAATGATGGTTCTAGATTTGGCATATAGACTTGCTGATGATAATCGATCAGAACATTCATATGCTCCAATTTCTCGATGCGACAACATCTTCAGACTGTAACTGTATAATTTCTTGCTTAGACTCTTTTCATGTGAAATTTCTTCCCACATTTCCTTCAGTTCCGTGTTTTCTCATTTTGTGATGTAAGACGTTACATATCGATCCACAGCAATAGAGTTGTCTGCAACATATTGAATATCCATGTTAGCATTCCACATGGACAAAATGACTGGGTTGTAGTCATTTATGTATTTGGACTCTTCATTTCTTCTTAGGTTGTATGTATTTTTATGTATTAAATATTTTATTGAGCATAGGCAGAGAAATGCACCTCAGAGACATCTGTAGGGGCCGTCACCACACCAGGGAGGCCTAGGTCAGCGACCCCGCTGATACCCCTCACAGGGCCAGCGGGTACATCATCTTGTTAACACAGCAAGCCGCCTACAACCCAATGGGCCGGCCGCGTCATAAGAGGTGCTACAACGGTGCAAGCTGATCAGTGCTAGTGCATTTTTAAACTCGAGAAACAAAGAACTGTGAACAACCCCACCACCCTTCCCACCCCAGCCCTCCCCTCTCCTTGTCCATGTCCGGAATTTAGCTATTGGTTGTGGTCTACTACTAACAGTCAGTTGACGCTGCGCGCGCAGGGCCTGTGCGCTTACGGGCGTGAGTCTTGGGGTCCGGGAGAGGTGTTTCTGCCAGGCGTAGCAGACGCAGGTAGCGTGGGCAGCTCACCTCCCGAAACTCCCCGGTAAGCAAGGCGAGGAATGGCGGCCAGAGTTCCGCAAAGTCCGCCCCCCTCCCCGCTGCCGCCAGCGATAGTTTCTCCATTCCCAGGATCGCCCAGAGCCGGTGAAGCCACCCCAGTTGCTGCGGAGCCTGGATCGCCCTCCAGTGGGCCACAATGTTTTGGACCGCAGCCCCAAGCGCAAGTGCGATCAAGCGTCCGCGCCAGGATTTCAGAGGGTACATGAGTGCGTTTGGGAGGCCTAGTATAATGTATGCTGGGAAGCGCGGCAGTTGTGTTTCTAGATGTGTATCTATAAGGTCCAGGATAGGGTCCCAATAGGGGCGCAGCGCTGCACAGCTCCACAGCAGGTGCTCCAATGTCCCTAGTTCCCCACACCCCCTCCAGCATCTGTCACTGATTCGGGCATCCCAGTGATGTAGTCTCTCAGGGGTGTGGTACCAGTATGTGGCTACCTTAGTCAATGTCTCGGTAAGGCCGGTGTGGTGCGCCGAATGTCTGGCTCTATGGTACACCCCCTCCCATTCTTTCCTAGTGAGCTGCCTCCCCAGGTCCCTCTCCCACCGGACTTGGCCCGCGTTGTATGTGTGTGCCTGGGTGAGAAGTAGCTGCTGATAAAGGTCCGATATCAATTTCTTATCCGAGGTGCGCGTCAGCAGCCACCGTTCGTAGGGCGTGAGGTGCCGTTGGGCTCCGGGCTGGATTGAGGGGTGGAGCACCCAGTGGCGCACCTGCAGGTATTGCAAGCGTTCCGATTCGGCCACGCCGTAATCCGCCTTGACCTGCTGGAACGGGAGGATTCCCTTGATATCGAACATGTGTCCCGCCACTCTACAGGGCGTCGTCCGCCACGTCGTGAATGTACCGGCGTCCAAGCCCGGCGAGAAGTCTGGATTCTCAAAGATGGGAGTCATAGGTGAGGGGAAGGTGGTCAGCCCCTTGGCCACGGCCACTCTGTCCCACACTCGCAGGGCGGTGCTGGTGATTTCAGAAGCGTACAGGTTAGGGGGACGGTGTCGGCGTGGTAGGAAGGGCATGCCCTGGAGGGTACGGCCGGCCACTGCCTGGTCTAGGAAGAGCCAGTGTTTACCGGACTCCAGCTGGAACCATTCCACGAAGGTGCGCAGCTGTGCCGCCTGGAAGTACAGGGTAAGGTCTGGCACGCCGACCCCCCCGTTCGCTGGGGGTAGAGTGGCGAGAGTGTGCTTAAACCTGGGTCGCCGGCCGTTCCAAATGAACCGTGACAGTTCCGATTGGGTTTGTTGAAGCCAACCCGTCGGGGGGTTCAGGGGGAGCGTCTGAAACAGGTACAGGATCTGCGGCAGCAGTGTCATTTTGACTGCGACAATTCTGCCTAGCCATGACAGCGTAAGTGGTTTCCAACGCCGGAGCTGCTCCCGGAGTTTGAGTGTGAGGGCCTCGTAATTGACTCGCGCAGTGCCCCTGACAGTAGGAGCCAGGCGAACGCCTAGGTACGGGACGGTTGCGTCCGACCATTGTATTTTGAATTCCGATTTAATCTCGGCCACCACGTCCGGGCTTAGGGAGATGTTCAGGGCCTCAGATTTGGCTTCGTTGATTTTAAAACCCGAGGCCAGGGCGAAGTTGTGGAGCTCCACAAAGAGAGCACGCAGGGATCGCATCGGGTCAGTAAGGGACAGCAAGACGTCGTCAGCGTACAGGCTGATCTTATGCGTGTCGGCCCCAAATTTGATACCAGAAATGAGAGCATGTTGCCGCACTCTCTGAGCCATCGGCTCCATATACAATGCGAATAGGAGCGGCGACAGAGGGCAGCCTTGGCGCGTACCTCTGTCAATGTCGAACCTCGGGGAGGTATGACCGTTCACCCTTACCGCGGCGTTGGGCCGGCGGTAGCAGTTGAAGATGCGATGGCGGAGTTTCTCCCCAAAGCCGAAGTGACGGAGGGCCTGGTCGAGGTATGGCCAATGCACTCTGTCGAAGGCTTTCTCCGCGTCGATGGTGAGGAGCATGCAGCCGGGTTTAGTGCGTGACCCGGCCTCAATGAGGTGCAGCACCCGCTTGGTGTTGTCGCTGGTCTGCCGTTGGGGGATAAAGCCCGCTTGGTCGGGGTCTATCAGTTGTTGCATATAGGGTGCGATGCGGCTCGCTAGTATGCCAGTGTAGAGCTTCAAGTCTACGTTCAGTAGCGAGATGGGCCTGTAGGAACCGCAGGCCGCCGGATCACGGCCCGGTTTGGGAATAACAGAGATAGACGCCTCTAGCAGGTCCAGGTGTATGGCGCCAGGCGTGTCAAATGTGTTAAACAGGTCGCGCAAGAGAGGGGCAAGCTGCTGGCAAAAGGTCTTGTAAAATGCCGCGGTATAGCCGTCGGGTCCCGGGGATTTCCCAACCTTGAGGCGGGCAATGGCCGAGATGACCTCTTCCAGGCCTATGGGCCGCTCCAGAAAGTCTGCCTGGGCCTGGGTAAGGGTGGGGAGCTCCGCGCCCTGCAAATAGGCCGGGCCGGCATTGGGGTCCAGGTGATCCGCGTCGTAGAGCGCCGCATAGAAATTGCCGAAGGCCGCCGCAATCGCCGCGTTCTCTGTAATCAGGTCGCCATTGGCCGACAGGAGAGAGCGCACTTGTTGCCTCTGGGTTTGCGCCCGTAGCCTACTCGCCAGCAGCCTCCCGCAACGGTCGCCACCGGTATAGTAGACGTGTTTGAGGCGCATAGCGGCGTATTCCGCCACGTCTTGATCCAAGGCCGCCAGCATTTTCCGTTCGGCGCACAATTGTCGCCATGCCCTGGCCGCCCCCGTGCGCCGGTGCATCTGTTCCAGTTCCGCCACCCGTTGGGTGAGCTCGGCACGTTTCAGCTCCCTTTCCTTGTTGTTGGCCGTGGCGATGGAGATGATTTCCCCGCGCAGGACCGCTTTGAGGGCCGCCCACTGGGTGGCCTTCGTGGTGTCATCATTGGCGTTGTGCTCCAGAAAATGGCTAATCGCGGCTGTGAGCCGGGTCTGGGTGTCAGGTAGCTGCAAGAGACCGTCTCGCAGCCTCCAGTGTCGTTGTGGAGCCGGCATGGCTCCCACACGAAGCGTCGCCACCACCGGGGAGTGGTCCGATAGCGCGGCTGGCAGTATCTCCACGCCCTCAACCTGTAACGCCATTTGCGAGGAGCCCAGAAAATAGTCCAGCCTCGCATACGTCTTGTGTGCAGCCGAGAAATACGTATAGGCAGTGGTTTGGGGGTGTGTGTGTCGCCATAAATCGGTGAGGCCCAAGTCCGCTAAATGTGCATGACCCGCCGCTGTGAGCGCCCCTACCTGTCCGGATCTTTGGCCTGAGCGGTCCGCCGTGTTATGAAATACGATGTTGAGGTCCCCCCCCAGCAGCAAGTGAGTGTGTGTAGTGGATGTAGCGGTCTCTAGAGCTGTATGTAGGAACCTTTCCTGTCCCTCGTTCGGGCCGTAAACAGAGCCCACCAGCAAGGTGTGGCCCGCAATTTGGAAGCTATAGAGTAGAAGCCGCCCTTTAATTTCGGCCTCTTTCTGGACGACCTTCCCCTCAAAGGATTTAGCCACTAGGATCGCCACCCCCGCAGACTTCTTCAGGGAGGAGGAGAAGAACTGCCATGGAAAAGCGCGGGATTTGAGTCTATGCTGGTCGCTGCGCACAAGGTGTGTTTCCTGGAGAAGGCAGATATCTGCCTTGGAGCGCTCGAGATAGGATAGTATCGCCCTGCGTTTGTTCGGACTGTTGAGACCCCGCACATTAAGCGTGAGCACTATGAGGTGTCGTGGCATATCTGGGATCGTACGAAAGATGCCAAGCCCACCCGGAGGCCGTGTCTGTGGGCCAGCGGGTCGTGGAAGACACCGTGGTGGGAGCCACGTCAGTTCCTCCAGTGGCGTCCGAACCCCCTGGACAAGGAGAGCCCCCCCGCCCCTCCCCCCTCTCCCCCCAACTCCCCCCCAACCCCGACTGCCCCCCCCTGTCCCCGCTCAACTGGAGCAACTGCCCCGCCCGGATCCCCCCTACCCTCAGTGCAAACTCTCCCCGTCCAACACCCCGTACCCGGATCCCCCCCCACCCTCCTCCCCAACTGGCAAAGAAATGTGGTCCAACATTGTCCCAGGTCCAGGCACGTGGCCGCTGGACCCGTGGTAAGGTAAGTCCGTAGAATGGGAGCAGTGGCGACGTCGCAAGCAGGTCAGCCCACTCGAAGTGCTCCACCGCAGGTGAAAAGTCAATGTCATCGTCAGGGAAGGCCAAGGAGCGCACTGCACGCGCTCCCGCCGCCGGACTAGATTAGCCCGAACCAACCATGTCTTGTGGCACTAGTGCGTCGCTCTCCCAGCGGTCAGCCATTGTTCGCAGGCGCTAGGCCCTGTGCCACCGTCTCCACCGCCGCCCTCTGCCCCTCCTCTATCTCTGTGTCCGCGGGGCGTCGCGGCCTGCGTCTGCACCGCTGCTGCTGCCAGCGGCCTGGGCCAGCCTTGTTAGTAGATTTGTCTCCTGGCGACCCGTCGTCGACTCTCGGTTCATCCATGCCCAGCACTCGGCAGGCGTCCCGAAGGGTGCGCGGCTGATGGAGGACATTGCCAAGCCGAAACACCAGGCGGAAGGGGTGCCCCCAGCTGTAGGAAATGTTGCGCTGTCTCAGCTCCGCCGTCACCGGCCGAAAGGTGCGCCTCTTCTCTAGGGTAAGTGCAGCCAGGTCCTGGTATAATGCCGGGGAATGGTCGCCAAAGGTGATCCTCTCCATGTGGCGTGCCTTGTTTAGGATTTCTTCTTTTGTCCTGAAGTCCTGCACGCACACCAGGATGTCCGGCGGGTGTGTCGCGTTGGCCCTCGGCGGGCCCGTCCGGTGGGCCCTGTCCAGTCGCAGGGAGGCGTCCGCCTGACGGCCCAAGATGTGGTTGAAGAGACCCTGTGTAAACCGGAAGAGGTCCTCTGTGTCCGGGGACAATTTCACTCCTCGGATCCTAATGTTATGCCGCCGGGAGCGGTTCTCCAAATCCTCGGCGTGTGTCTGGAGGTCCACCTGTTGGTCGTGGATGCGGGCCAGCTCCTGTCTTAGGGCCTCTATTTCGGCGTCCCGCGTGTCGCTCTTCGTTTCCAGGTCTGCCACTCTCTCCCCTATGGCATCGGTGTCGCGGCGGACCTCTTTGATCTCGTCCTGGAGCTCTTTCTTTAGGGCATGGATGTCTTCCCTCAGGCCAGTGAACAGGGACTCCAGAAAGGACCGCGTGACTGGAGCCTCGGGGTCCGCTCCCCCAGGGGGCGATGAGGCCACCACCTTCTTGTCCGTGTCACCCCGGGGATTGGAGCTCGCGGGGCCATTCCGCTTCCCCATGGCAGGGGGGGTGAAGAGATCCTTAATGGTACGGTCCTTTCTGGGCCTCCCGCCGGACATATCGCCCCAAAGCCCCCAGCCGCGTCCACCGGCACCTCCCTCTGCCGGCTGCAGACCGAGCCCTAGGCCTTCTGGGCGCCGCTCCGGGTCCTGGTCGACCAGTGCTGTGTAAGTGGCACCTCCGCGTTCCTCCCAGTCTTCTGCCCTCCTGGGCGAGCAATGTAGCGTCACAGGGCGCGGCGGGGGCCGCGTGATGGGCGCAGGGACTCCGGGTCCCACGGCGAGGCGGGAAACGCCGGCCAGGCCGGGCGGGAAGCCGCCTAAGATGGCGCCCGTGGCACACCGTGCTGCCCTGCCCAGAGGGCGAGAGCGCAGCAGGTCCACAGGGGCCTCCTCACATCAAGGGGGCCCGCTCACCCCCGTGAGGGCCGCGGTTGGGAGCGCGCGGCCGCCGGTGCAGGTGTCCCCAGAGTCCGTGCCACCACGACAGGCAGGGCAAGAGGTCCAGTGCGGTTCCACCACGTGCGGGGGCCCCAGCGGATCCCCCCCGCGTCCCCCGGGCCGACAGGCTACCACCTCCCCCGCCGAGGGTCGAGGCGTGCAGGTTTAGGCAGGGATTGGGGCAGTGCTGCAGGCGGGGACCGGTGGCGGCGGGGGGCCACGCCGACAGGCCCAGCGCCTGCGGATCGTGATCTCTGCGGGGTAGGTCCGCTGAGGGGGGGGGGGGGCCGTCTGCCTCCGCTCCTCACTCTCCTCCCTCGGGCCCCTCCGCCCGACCCCGCAATCCCCAGGTGTGTCTCCCAGGCGAAGAACCGGTGCAGGTGCGGAGTCCGTCTCACGGAGCCTCAGCGTGTGCGGGTGGGCAGGGCTGCGCCCAGCCTCCGGCGAAACGCGCGGCGTCAGTGGCCGCAGTGCGAAGGGGCCAGGCCGACACCGCGCTCCACCGCGGCCTCGCCGCCAGGCCACCCAAGATGGCGGTTTCCCGCTGCGGGTCGCGTCTCTCGGCCAGACCAGGTAGGAAGCAGGAGCTCTGCGGAGGGGGGGGGGGGGGCGGTGCCACTGTCTCACCCCCCCGGTACCTCCGCTCCGCTGTATCGGGTCCGCCTCGGGTCGGGGTCACGCGTCTGGCCTCGGCACCTCACCTCCTCGCGCCTCACAGGCCCTCCAGGCGCCGCTGCCAGGTCCGGTGACGGGGGCTGGTGGCAATTCAGGCAGAGGCCGCTCCGCCTCTCGGTGTGTGTAGCAGGTCCGCAGAAGCCTCCACGGTGAGCCGTGAGAAGCCTCGCGCGGCACCGCGCGGGCCGGACCTGCCACCGCTGCTACCGCCGGTCTTGGTCGACCCCAGACGGCTCCGTGGCTCCACCCACCTCGGCCTCACTCTCGTCCTCGCCCTGGGCTCGAGGAGCGCGCCAGGCCTCAAGCGCCGTCGCCCCCGCGGCCAATCTCGGCGGGGACCAGGCTGCTGCCGGACACAGAACCGGCCCAAAGGTTGCCGCTGCAGTGTCACCGGTGTCAGGCGTTCCCTCAGGGCTATTCTCGGTCGGGCAGATGCTGTGATTATGCTTAAGTTGGTGACCGGCGGCGGGAGCTCGGCAAGGCACGTCTGCTCACGCCGCCATCTTGGCCACGCCCCCTTGTATGTATTTTTAGGTGATTTTCTTGTCACAGTATGTCGCAGAGAAGACATCAAATTGTTCACTCTTCCTTTCGATGTTACTGGACGTGGAAATGCAAAACGACATTTTGTGTAGAACTTGTCCTTGGATTTGTATTTTTGACGACAGTATTTTCCACAACGATGGGTTTGAAAGCGTAAAACTTGATGTCTCAAATTGTTTTCTTCTGTACTTTTCGGAACAGCACATGCAGAATACTGTTCAATGAAACTCATCACTTTCTCATCTGAATCTGTTCCAAATTTTGGTGCATCTTTAATCCATAGCAGCATATGTATGTGAGGAGCACCTCTTGCTTGATACTCCTTTCTCCAAAAGAAATCCAAAACCTCTCCGAGTGGAGGATTTTTTTTGTTTGTAATAAAAGACACCATAGCTTCAAACCTATGATTGAAATACCTGCATACATTAACTGGATCCAAAGAGCACAGTTCTCCAGGTGTCTTGTATTCAATATTTTCAATGTTTTTATTTGCCTCTCATAGAAATTGAAGTAAGTCTTCCCAAGCATACTCAGCACAGCTAAGAGTGAGGAACCATGTAGGAGTTCCTAAGTTTCTTAACATACATTTCAATTCCCCATGACGACGGTACCAATACTCGTTAGTACCACGCTGACATGCCATGAGAATAATTAGCTGAGATTCCAAAACACTGTCTTGCAGTTTTACTTTATCTATAAGTCCCTTGCCGAAACATTTTGTAGATGTACTCCACTTTTCAGTATATGGTTCACTGCATAAGAAAGTCCAGACAAGTCACTCTCAAACAGTAGATGGAACAAATATGGAATACATTGACGAAACCTTGGATCTTCTGCATATAATCTTGAAGTCCGGTATTCAGATCCAGGAATTTGAACAGGTCGGTCATCATATCGTCCCCTTGACCTGTTGGAAATAACTGAGGAAAACACCGAGCTTCCAAACTTTCTTCCCATACACTAATGGGACTTTCTTTTGCTTCTTTCATTTGAAACAAGTCAATAGCATTCCCCATTACTTCTTTGGAATGCAATGGATGAATACTATAATGTTCATAAATTTCTTCACTTCTAGAGACATCAACTTTTTCAATTTGCCCAGCTGAGAAATCACTGTCCTCTTCTACAGTTGTTTCCTCTTCTCCTACATATTCATTTTTGTAGTAGTGATTATTTTTTACCAAATACAACGTTGCCTTTTTGACTTTCCTAACATCCACTAATTCTTGCCAAATTTTTTTACTCTTTGTTGGAACACCATTAACTAGAATAACTAGAGGTTCCTCGTCTATGTTTTCCACATCAATTGTATCAATATTGTTCTTAAAATCTAGAGGCAAATAAACAACTCTTCCCTTTAATCCTCTCTGTAAATCTGAAGGAGGCAATTTCCCTATCTTAGGCTCCATGTGAACAATAGCCTGAAAAGGATGCACACAGTGAATAAGAATAGACTCATAGGTATTTAAATCCATCTATTCAGAAGGAATGTCTACCAACTCCAGATTATTATTAACAGCTCTAGCAGGCATTCTGTTTTCATTTAATTTATTATAACAATATTTACAAATACGTTGATTAGAACCCAAATCAAAACAATTTTCTACCAACAAATAAGTTGCAAAATCCTTCCACTCATTATTATTTTCCATTTCAGTTTTTACATATAAATCAACTAATCTAGTCTGATTCTTATAATGAGTTTGTCGACAACACACACAAGTAAAATTAGGCCTTTCACTTGAATTGACCTTAAACTTTATAATTTCATGGTCAAATTTTTCTGTACTTGAAATCTCTACATTCTCTTCCACATTACCTTCTATTACTGTATCAGTTTCTGCACTGTCCTCTTTTTCACAAAAGTAACAAAACTCAATATCTTCACAAATGTTCTTCACATGTAATGTAAGTAAGTAATGTAATGTAAGATCACACGTATATAGTGCTACTACCGCTCCAGGGAGCATCTTGGCGCTCAACACCCAACCCCGCTGGAAAAGGTTGGTGGACTGAAGGCAACTTCGAACACATTACAAGCTTTACACCAGTGCCCTACAGGCCGCATCAGTGAGGGAGAAGATCCATGTCTTCAAAGATTTCCTGAAATGACTCTCCTTAGCTATAAGCCGAAGCTGAGGTGGCAATTTGTTCCAAGCTCTAGAGCCTAATACAAAGAGAGATTTCCCTCCTTTAGTGGCCAATCTAAATCTGGGGGTTACCAAGAGATTTTGATTAGCAGACCTCAAACAGCATGCTGGCAGATAGCGTTTGAAGCCATTAGACAAATATCTCGGTCCTTGTAACTGGAAGGCTCTAAAGGTAATAACAAGGACATTAAATAGGACACGCTTATGGATGGGTAACCAATGTATGGTCTTAAGCGCAGCCGAAGCAGATGACCTTCTTGGCCAGCGAAGTACTAGACGGGCAGCAGCATGCTGGACTATCTGCAGCCTGTGGAGCACTCCTTTGCTTTTACCTGCATACAGGCTGTTGCAATAGTCCAGTCAAGATGTTATCAATGCTACTGCCACTGTTTTCCTGGCTGCAAGAGGAAGAAGGTCAAAGAACTTCCTAAGTGATTTAATAATATGGAAGCACGTGCTAGCCACACCTACCGCTTGCTGCTTAAATGATAATTGGTCATCAAACTTGATGCCCAGGTTTCGCGCAGAGGAAATAGTGTTAGGAGGAGCTTCAGCATCCTCGGGCCACCATTATTTAGGGGAAAACAGATTTTGAGATCCAAAGGGCAGTATTTCTTTCTTCCCTGAGTTACATTTGAGGTGATTGTTATTCATCCACTCAAATGTAGCCGTAAGACAATTTTTCAGGTTTTCCTCTGCACCAGGCAGCTCCCTGTCCAACACCAGGATCAGCTGCGTGTCATCAGCGTACGATATGGTTCTAATCTGGTAAGAGGGGATTAGCTCAATCAGGGGTACCATATAAAGATTGAAAAGTACAGGGCTCAAACTAGAGCCCTGAGGGACCCCTGCGCTGATGACTTTTTCTTCAGATTTGAAGTCGCCTAATACCGTAACCTGACGTCTCTGGGTGAGGAAATTTGTAAGCCATGCCAATACCACTCCTCCTATACCTGCGTTACCCAAACGGTCGACCAAGATAGTGTGTGAGACTGTATCGAAGGCCGCCGATAGATCGAGTAAAATCAGGACGGCCTTCTTCCCTTGGTCCAATGCCATTCGTAGGGTCTCTGCCGTAAACAAAAGGGCAGATTCAGTTGATTGTTTGGATCGAAACCCTGATTGATTGGTGTGCAGGATGTTATTCTCCTCGAGAAAACTCGTAAGTTTGTTATTAACGAATTTCTACGTCGGCTTAAACACCACAGGGAGTAGGGAAATAGGACACAGGTTGGACAGAGTGGCTGGATCTGGTAGGGCTTTTTTCTGAAGTGGCATAAACGCTGTGCGCTTCCAGTCGCCTGGGATTTCTGCCGTGGCCAGTGAAGAATTAATAATACTGTTGATGGTTGGGTTTATATCCTCAACCAACGCCCGCAAAGCCATAGGCCAGATTTAATTGCTAAAATGGCCTGGTGTGAGTCCTCCAGAGAAATGGGCGTAAATGATTCAAAGCGAGAGGTTTTAATTGTCTCATAGCCCGTCCTCATTTTTTCCACATTCGTCGGGGTAGATAGCACAGAAGGGAAATCCTTTACAATGTCTGAGATTTTCTTCTCAAAATAATTAGCTATGGCATTGCAGAGCGGGAGAGAGGGGGGAATTTTCTGAGAAAGTGCTGTGGGGTTGGTAAAGCTGTTAACTATCTTAAAAATCTCCTTCTGTACCTTGCCAGAAGAAGAAATGGCCTCTAAATAATATGCTTTTTTTGCCAACTTCATTGCGGCGTGGTAGTTCCTTCGTGCAGATTTATATGTATCACGGGCAGCCGCCTTGTAATTTCTTCGCCACCTCCGCTCAAGGGACCTCACTTCGCCTAACTCTATTTTTAAGGCAAATGAGAACCATGGGGCACTCTTTCTATTTTTAGTGCAGCTTGAGTTTTTATTCTTCTTCATTGGGTCCAAGGACGAACCATATGTTGCCAACCACTCACAGAATTGCTGATTATCTGTCAGAGTGTGACCTGTTAATGCTGGTTTACTGACTCTTAATTTCTCCAAAAGATCGGGCCGGGTGAGGGCATTTATCCAATCCGGTTTACGGCTGACAGAGCCTGTTTTCGTACATTTCACCTGGGCCTTCTGTTTTACAAGGAGGTCAAATGGAATGAGTTTATGGTCTGACCAGGTTAGAGTATATGGGGGTTTAACTATCAAACAGTCAGAGTTAGAGCAAATGCAGTCTAAAACATGGCCTGCTGTGTGAGTGGGTTCCAACGTTAACAAAGTAAGGCCAAGAATATTAATGATGTCCATGAAACAAATAGTACCTGATTCCTTAGGGGAATCTAAATGGAGATTAAGATCTCCCAGCACCATACATTGGGCAAACGTATGTGTAAGTTCGCTCAGCGCAACTCCAATACTTTCCAAAAATTCAGTGGGTGGGCCAGGTGGGCGATAAATCAAGGCACCAGAGAAAGTGAAGGAGTCATGGATACCAAGGCAAAAGGCCATGGCCTCTGCTCCTTTAATGTCTGGCAACTCATACGTAGTACATTTTATTGTGCTACGATGAATAATTGCCAGACCACCTCCCCGTTGTAGAGGTCTATCTAATCGCTGAATTGAAAAGGTATGTGGAAGAGTCACGGCTATGTCCGGGTTACACCATGGACGAAGCCAGGTTTCCGTAACAAGTAGCCAGTCTAGGTTCATTTCTATAATCAGGTCGTGAATGTGTTGTGCATTTTTGCACTTCGACCTGGCATTAATAAGTCCCCCTCGTAATACAGTTGAATAAGTGTCATCATGGGAGCACAACTCAGAAATAAGATTCGTCTTACAATGAAGGCAGCAAACAGAGCCTTCCCATGTATCTGGGAATAGGGAATCGTGGCAAAAAGAGGAGCACTTATCAAAAGAGTCTAACCACTCCCTAGACTTAACTAAACTATTGACCCCAGAAACGGCATACCTTGCCTCCACCGCAGCCTCGATGCTGACGAGCGCAGATGGGCAGGACTCTGGCTGGACTCCGGCGTGATTACGGCACGCCCACTGCGCGTCACCGCTGCGCGTCACCATAGCAGGTTTAAGTAGGGGAATCGTCAGCCCGCCTGAGCACTAGAGCGCTCACCAAAATGGCGCCGCTATACGTCCCTACCTACCCCCAAGATGGCTGTGAGGAGTGTGGAGCAGCAAATGACCCGCTAAAACAGCGGTGGGAGTGCCAATTATGGTGCAAGTAAGCGCTATACGTGCTATTTAAAATATGAGGCTTAAAACGAATTTATTAAAATAAACACAGCAAGTTTTAAAAAACGCGCCTGCTTCCGCGACTTGGCTAGCTGAGAGCGCGTGGTGCATAGAAAGCGCCGCTTTACACAAATAATACCTTGTCCAAGGCCGGGCAGGCGAAGAAGATCGTCTTAAGTAGGGGAATCGTCAGCCCGCCTGAGCACTAGAGTGCTCACCAAAATGGCGCCGCTATACGTCCCTACCTACCCCCAAGATGGCTGTGAGGAGTGTGGAGCAGCAAATGACCCGCTAAAACAGCGGTGGGAGTGCCAATTATGGTGCAAGTAAGCGCTATACGTGCTATTTAAATATGAGTCTGAAAACTAATTTATTAAAATAAACACAGCAAGTTTTAAAAAATGCGTGTGCTTCCGCGAATTGGCTAGCTGAGAGCGCGTGGTGCATGGAAAGCACCGCGTTACACAAATAATACCTTGTCCAAGGCCGGGCAGGCGAAAAAGATCGTCTTAAGTAGGGGAATCGTCAGCCCGCCTGAGCACTAGAGCGCTCACCAAAATGGCGCGGCTATACGTCCCTACCTACCCCCAACATGGCTGTGAGGAGTGTGGTGCAGCAAATGACCCTCTAAAACAGCGGTGGGAGTGCCAATTATGGTGCAAGTAAGCGCTATACCTGCTATTTAAAATATGAGGCTGAAAACTAATTTATTAAAATAAACACAGCAAGTTTTAAAAAACGCGCATGCTTCCACGAATTGGCTAGCTGAGAGCGCGTGGTGCATAGAAAGCACCACGTTACACAAATAATACCTTGTCCATCTAATTCAGTTCCATGCAAAAGAGCACTGTTTAACTGTTTTAGCTTAAGTGCTGGACTTTTTGCATAATACAACCTTCTCACTAATTTCATCACTTTATTATGATGCACTGCTAACATCCTAAAACAGTGAAAAACACTCTGACATACTTTTCTTGAAAGACAAGCCAGTGAATGCCCATGCAAGCCTGTTTTTTCTCTCACTCTACAAGGATCTAACTCTTGCAAAATTTTCATTTTTTGTTTTAGACTTTTCTAGTATATGTCTGTAAGAAAGTAAGAAACAAATCAATTGAATTCTGTCGCACACTACAAATACTACTACAATTCCAAGTATACACTGGAGCCTTAGGACATCTCCCTAAAACTTCATCAGCTAACACCTCTTCTGTATTTGTAGATACAATTTTTTCTTTTTCAACCGGACAACCGTCCTTCACCTCATATGCTCGACCACTGGTGTCAACTGCATACACCAAATCATTATCCTGAAAGTAACTTTCTTCATTAAAAAATGGCTCACAACTTGAACTATGCTTCCATTCCCCAGAAAAAACATCACAAAAATTAGTCCGATTAATTACTCTTTTCCACTTACATTTTGATTTGAACACATTGATTACCTTATCTAGTGTACGAATTCTATTGATTACTAAAGAATATAATTTATTTTTCACTTTAAATGGTTCATCCACAATCTTCTCTATGCTTTTTTTTTCTTGTAAAAAGCAGCCTTTTTTTGATACATCTTTTAATAAATTTGTAACTATTCTGTTATAAAACATTCGTCTACAAATTTCAATAAATTGATTTCTCCTTCTATTGCTATAGACAATATCATCTCCTTCTACCGGTCTAATATTTTTTGAGGGGCACAGTTTTTTCTTAGTATTTAGAGATGTGTTATTTTTCTTTGAAACAACATCTTTTTTTTGACATTTCAATAACTTCCTTAAAAAGTCCTTAGTTTGCTTACCAGGAGCATTATTTTTTTTCACTGAAGATTGTGTTTTGGATGAGTCTTGAATTTCTGTTTTCTTGGACCGTCAATCCTGTTTGTATTTCTTTTGACATCTTTCCTTTGACAACAGATTATTTTATCTTTCTATAGATGATTATAATCTGTGGTAAAGAAAAAATAACATATTATAGACCACTACAAACATACTACATAGCAATTACAATAAGTAAACGATATAAACACTAGTTTACAACATAAGCTACTTTATACCACAGCAACTGTGTCACAGTAACAGTGCAGTACAGTTTCAATATTAATCTAACTCTCTGCCTGCACCATCTCACTCTGTGCTATGTCTTATGTCACTCTGTGCCTGTGTCTCATCTCAGTCTGTCCCTGTGTCTCATCTCACTCGGTGCCTGCCCCATCTCTCTGTCTTTCTGTGTGCCATTTGTCTGTTTGCATGTGTCTCATCTCTGGTAAATGTTTCATGGTAAAAAGTATGGCTTTAACATTTTTGACAAGGATCACACTGAGTCTCTATATGAAATAAGGAATTATATTTTCACATTTTTCAATAATGTCACCTGAATCTGCTCACAGTTTGCATCTTTAAGCTAAAAGGGTACTCTGTGCCTGTGTCTCATCTCACTCTGTGCCTGCCCCATCTCTCTCTCTTTTTTATGTATCATTTGTCTGTTTGTGTGTGTCTCATCTCACTCTTGTAAATGTTTCATGGTAAAAAGTATGGCTTTAACATTTTTGACAAGGATCACACTGAGTGTCTGTATGAAATAAGGAATTATATTTTCACATTTTTCAATAATGTCACCTGTGTCTGCTCACAGTTTCCATCTCTCTAACTCCCATCAAATTATTCACCCAGATCCATTTAAAATCAAGCTTGACTCACAGTGTGATCTTAGGCACATGACCAGGATGTTACATGTAATCTACCATGTCTGACTCTGCATGCAATATGTGTGTCTCTGCTCATACTATTTCACTGTCTCTACTGGCAAAAAACAGACCACATATATATAAGCAAGACATAACATTCTTTTTTCATTTCAACGGCACACCCTGGATCTTGTTTGCACAGCTTGGAGCCTATTTGTGAAGTAAGAGGCCTAACAGACATGCTGCCTAAGGTTCCCTACTAGTACATATGCTAAAGCCTAACTGACTTTAAGAAAACATGTATTTCCATATTTTTAAACACATCAAATAAGCAAATTATTCACCCAGATCCATTTAAAATCGAGCTTGACTCACAGTGTGATCTTAGGCACATGACCAGAATGTTACATGTAATCTACCATGTCTGTCTCTGCATCCAATATGTGTGTCTCTGCTCATACTTTTTCACTGTCTCTACTGGGAAAAAACAGACCACATATATATAAGCAAGACATAACATTCCTTTTTCATTCCAACGGCACACCCTGGATCTTGATTGCACAGCTTAGAGACTATTTGAAAAGTAAAAGCCCTAACAGACATGCTACCTAAGATTCTCACTAGTACATATGCTAAAGCCTAACTGACTTTAAGAAAACATGTATTTCCATATTTTTAAACACATCAACTAAGCAAAATATTCACCCAGATCCATTTAAAATAGAGCTTGACTCACAGTGTGATCTTAGGCACATGACCAGGATGATACATGTAATCTATCATGTCTGTCTCTGCATGCAACATGTGTGTCTCTGCTCATACTATTTCACTGTGTATACTGGGAAAAAACAGACCACATATATATAAGCAAGACATAACATTCCTTTTTCATTTCAACAGCACACCCTGGATCTTGTTTGCACAGCTCAGAGCCTATTTGTAAAGTAAGAGGCCTAACAGACATGCTGCCTAAGGTTCCCTACTAGTACATATGCTAAAGCCTAACTGACTTTCAAAATACATGCATTTCCATATTTTTAAACACATCAACTAAGCAAATTATTCACCCAGATCCATTTAAAATCAAGCTTGACTCACAGTGTGATCTTAGGCACATGACCAGGATGTTACATGTAATCTACCATGTCTGTCTCTGCATGCAATATGTGTGTCTCTGCTCATACTTTTTCACTGTCTCTACTGGCAAAAAACAGACCACATATATATAAGCAAGACATAACATTCCTTTTTCATTTCAACGGCACACCCTGAATCTTGTTTGCAGAGCTTAGAGCCTATTTGTGAAGTAAGAGGCATAACAGACATGCTGCCTAAGATTCCCTACTAGTACATATGCTAAAGCCTAACTGACTTTAAGAAAACATGTATTTCCATATTTGTAAACACATCAACTAAGCAAATTATTCACCCAGATCCATTTAAAATTGAGCTTGACTTACAGTGTGATCTTAGGCACATGAGACACATGTCATGAAACACACACAAAGAGAGAAATGACACATAGAAAAAGAGAGATTATGCACGTGCAAAGTGACATGAGACACAGGCACAGAGTACCTTTAAAGCTAAGAGAGGAAAAATGTCAGGAGACACAGGTGACATTATTGAAAAATGTGAAAACATAGTTCCTTATTTCTCACAGACACTTAGTGTAATACTTGACCAAAATTTAAAAGCCAGACATTTTACCAGAATTTTTTTTCCATAGTAAATCATTTTTAACGCAGAGCACAGCCCATTTTAAATGACCACTACAAAACATCCATCACAACCCCCTTTTGTACCGCTTTTGGTCGCCATAAGTGTGGCAGGGTATGCTCAGACGTGAGTCCCTTGCTCACTTTGCCACTGGATTTAAGCAAGCCGGGCTGAAGACGGCTGGAATGCCAGAAACCGGTCCTTGGAAGCTTGTTTCCGGTCCAGGGAAGACATGGCTTGGCAGTTCGGGCTGGACTGTTCCCATGAGGCACAGGGTCAGACTGATTTGCATCTAGCCATGTCTGAACTGGGGTGGCAGAGTGGGCGAAAGAACGGTGATGGATTAAACCCAGATCTTTTGACTGGGTGTGAGTGTTTGATTGATTCCGATGCTCCATCCATCACCACCCCCCTTTTGTACCACTACAAAACAAAGCAGAAACCTAACTCATTTCCAAAATACATTTCCAATATGCACCATTCAATTTTTTAAACAGCATTACAAAAAACATGACAGACAATGCAAGAATAAAGAAGCACAATATGCTTCTTAATCTTCCCCATAGTGCATACAGCAGTCTATCGTTATTAAAAGAATCATTACTCACCTTTAAAAATGCTTTGGAAGATTTAGAACAGTGTCAGTCACACACACCAGATTTTCTTAAGCAGAATCTCTGAATAATGGCACAGATTCCTCTAATTTCAAACCCATATTCTTGTACATAACCAATCAAAATTCTTCCCACACAAATTCAAAACCAAACTGCACATTTTAATTGGTTACATTTCAACCCTTTGAAACTCACATAATATTCACCCATCCCCCCAGTGCTCATTCACCCGGTTACCATGGTAACTCCCACCTAACTCAGCACACAGTTGAAAAGTTCATCATACTATGTTGCAAAAGAATCCAGCAAGGGTGTATGACCTCTCAATGTACTAGCTAATAATGTGTAATGTTTCTTTCAATGACTTTTTCTCAACCATTAAAATGACTTCTTTCAAAAAACAAAAGCATGCACCCTAATTTACGGTGGAGAATTTTAAGAAACCACCAATTATTTCTTGTTTTTCAAGTGCACTGAATCTCAACCACTTTTTTCATAACTCCTACTTTCAAACTGCCATTTCATTTCCACAACTCATCTGAATACAAGCACATCTACCTTCAAGATGCCAAAAGTCTGGTTTGTGGGTCATAGCTTTGTCTACAGGAGTGAAAAATTTGCAAGTAACAGAGGTATTTACAAAGTTGATTTACCAAATGTGGACATTGTATGGATTGGACAAGAGGATTGAGAAGTCACCAATTGATACAATTGGTAAAATCCTTTATGCATCTACCACACCCTGACTTCATAATTGTGCACTGTGGTGGCAATGACCTGGGCACTTTGACTGGGGTAGGTCTGGAAATGCTTTTAAAGGACATCTTTGGGCAATTTATGTCACTTTTTCCAAAAACTGCTTTGGTATTTTCTAATATATGCCAAAGGCAAAAATGGAACTGGTCCAATCTATGTTGTCCACAGATTGAGAAAGCAAGGAAACATGTGAATAAATCTGTTTCTGCTTTTCTCAGAGACTATGGTATGGGTTCCATATACCACAACAACTTGCGTTACAACATGCAAAGCATATATAGGAGAGATGGTGTACATTTTACAGATGAGGGGAATAGAGTCTTCCTCTTGAATTTGAGACTCTGCATTGGTACCTACTTGTAGGTACAAAAAACACCCACATAACACAACAGCTCTTTTCAGAGTTACCCTACCTCTAAGCACTCTAAATTATTTTTGTACTCTAATTTTTTACACTGTTTTTCCCCGTGGTGCGCTCAGGTTGCGCCTACTGGGAAGCGTACATGGGAATGCACCCAGCGCTCACCCCGAAAATTAAAAAAAAAAAAAATAGTTTTTTTGCTCTTTAGGGTCCTTCTAGGCCCCCCTCAAAAAACCTAGGGGGTCAGGGGGTGTCTATCCTTCCCCTTTTTAATCATTTCCCCCTTTTTATTTTCACCTCTTGTGTCTCGATTCAACCGAGACACAAGATGGCGGACTCTCCGGACTGTTTAGAATGTTGACAGACATCTGAGAGCCAATCAGTTTGCCGCTCACTCCCCTAGCGCGCCGGGTGCGTTCCCCGGTACGCGTACCGGTGAGCGATCGGAGCGCGCCTATAGATATATATGTGTTTTTTAAGGTAATTTAAAAAAAAAACACTGGAGCAATTTTCACCAAATATAGCAAAGGCACATCTGCGTATCAGTCCCTACAATTTTGCAAAGTTTGGTGTAATTCCGTTCAGCGGTTCGGGCTGTAGCCTTGTCAATTCGTCCTATGAAAATTAACATGGGGAAAACACGTTTTGGGACCCCCCTTTTTTCTCGGCCCCCCACTTCACAAATCCCCCCGAAACTTTCAGGGAAGGAGCGGAGCGGAGCTGGCCTAAATTTTGGAAAATTACATGCAAATTCCTCAACCGGCGCCAAAGTTATTCCCAATAGAATGTTGCGGATTTCCTATGGTAGCTAGGTCCTGACTATAACTACCTACTGGCGACCGCCAGTAGGTAATATATATATATACACATATATCTACTTGAAAAACAGTTATTAAACAAATACATTTAATTTCTTTTATAATCTAAAAATAAAAAACTCTTTAGAAAACAAACCGTTCCAAGTAAATAAAAAAATTAAACAAATGAAAAATCTTTAAATAAAATACACATTATTTCACACATTAAAAATATTTAAAAATATTATAATATTAAATAAACAAAAACAACATAATATAAAGTAGAACAATATAAAATAAATGTACATTTTCAAAAAATAAACTATTCCCACTATAATTTATACAAAACCACGCAAACTAATAAAACAAATATATAAATGTTTTACTGCTCCCACTTAGCACAATGTAAAAATAATAGAACTGAATATAATGTATAAATCTCCCTCCAATAAGTACACCAGTAGTGAAAGTGTTGGATTTCAGAAGGGGAAAATGTAATATTCCCTCTCCAGTCACTACAACAGTAGGGAAAGCCCTCGATTGTGGAGTGGTAAAATGTACTATTCCCACTCCTATTTGTGTAATAGTAGGGAAAGTTTTGGATTGCAGAGGGGTAACATTTTAAATTCCCACTCAAATCACTACAACCGTAGGCAAAGTGTTAGATAGCTGAGGGGTAACATGTACTATTCCTTCCCCAATTAGTGTAACAGAAGGGAAAGTGATGGATTGCGGATAGGTAAAATGTACTATTCCCACCCCAACTAGTGTAGCAGTAGGAAAAGTGTTGGGCTTGCGGAGGGGCAAAATGTACTATACCCACTCCAATGAATGCAACAGTAGGTAAAGTCTTGGATAGCTGAGAAGTAAAATTTACTATTCCAAATCTAATAAGTCTAACAGTAGGGAAAGTGTTGGATTGCAGAGGTGTAACATTTACTATTCCCACTCCAGTCAATAAAACAGTTGGGAAAGTGTTGGATGATGGAGGGGTAAAATTTAGTATTCCCACTCCAATAAGTGCAACATTAAAGAAAGTGTTGGATAACGGAGTGGTAAATTTACTTTTCCCACTCAAATTAGTGTAGCATTAGGAAAAATGTTGGAATTGCGGAGGGGTCAAATTGACTATTTCCACTTCAAAAAATAAAGCAGTAGAGAAAGTGTTGGATAGCAGAGAAGTAAAATGTACTATTCCCAATCCAATAAGTGAAACAGTAGGGAAAGTGTTGGATTGCAGTGGGGTACAATTTACTATTCTCACTCCACTCAATACAACAGTTGGGAAAGTGTTTGATGACGGAGGGGTAACATTTAGTATGCCCACTCCAATACATGCAACATTAAATAAAGTGTTGGATAGTTGAGGGGTAAAATGTACTTTTCTCACTCCAATCAATATAACAGTATGAAAGGTGTTAGATTGTGGAGAGGTAAAATCTACCATTCCCACGCCAATTTGTGTAACAGTAGAGAAAGTGTTGGATTGCAAAAGGGAAACATGCATTAATCCCAATCCAATAAGTAAAACAGTAGGAAAAGTGTTGGCTAGCTGAGGGATAAAATTTACTATTCCCACCCCAGTCAGTACAACAGTAGGGAAAGTGTTAGATTGCTGAGGAGTAAAATGTAATATTCCCACTCCAACAAATGCAAAAAAAGGGAAATTGTTGGATAGCGGAGGGGTAAATTTACTATTCCCACTTCAATAAGTGCAACCTTGGGGAAAGTGTTGGCTAGCAGAGGGGTAAAATATTACTATTCCCACTCCAGTCAGTTCAACATTGAAAAACATATATATATTTTGAATAAAATAAAATAATTTAAAAAACAAAATAGATAAAAATAAATATTAATATTTTGAGAAATAAACGACATTCTTTTTTAAATAACGTGAAAAGCACACCTTAAATACCTACAAATATTCATCTAAATAAAAAATAATAATAATTTGCATACAAATAGGTACTTTAATTTAGAAATTAGTTTTTGTAAAAATCATTATTTCTGATATAAATTTAATTTACTTACTATAACACCACAAAATTCACAACATGCACTTAAAAGGTAACTTAAAAAAAAATTATTTGCACTATTAATTATTATTTAATCATCATAAATGTACTGCCCACAATATACCTCTACAAAACACACAAAACACTCATACAAGTTTACAGAAAAATAATATACACAATTAAAATAAATAACAAATAAATGAATAATTAATAATAAATAGTAATTAATGTATAAAAAATAATTTTTGATTTGTTAAAATATATTTACTTTCCTCCCCATACCCCTACAAAAACCACAACCCACATCTAAAATCTAATAATAAAGACATTAAATTTCACAATTTACATAATTAATTATCAATTAAACAAATATTATTAATTAAAAATGAAATACTAATTCATTAGAATGAATTACATTTTCACCTTTTACCCCTATGTACCCCACAACCCACGCCTAAAATTAAGCTAAACAAAAAAATGAAATACACAATTAAAGTAAATATTTTTCATTTTCATTTCATTTCAAATACCTTTATTCGGCACTTCAAAAGATACCATAAAAGAGCATACAAAGTAAACATGAATTCTAAAAACATTTTGTTTTCTTTAAAAAAGACGATTTTTTGTTAAAAAAAAAGATAAAATGTCCTAAAATGGGGCGACACATTCATTAAGGAGATTTACTGATATGGGGCAAAATTTACAGGTTATTAAGATTAAAATCCACCGCCTCTCGTGTATTTCTCAGTCTCATTGCCATTTTGATAAAACTTATTGTACATGACAGGTGGTGGGGGTCAGGAGCTTCTTGTAAAAAAAGTAAGGCTGCTTTCGCCTGTCTCAGCTTCTTTTTCTTCAGAATCCTCACTAAAAACTTACGCCTAGGGACTGAGTAAAAGGGACATAGTAGAACAAAATGAAGGGTATCCTGCGGAGACCTAGCGTCGCAGCTGCAGGTACCCTTCAACTCCACTGTACTTGTAAAACCAGAGGGAACGGCAAGTAGGTGGTGTAGGAGGTTTAGTCTGAAACAAGTCATATAAAATCTTTCCTGCGCATTGTGTATCACTGCCAAATAAGGTTCCATTCTGCATGATTTTTTCAGCAGGCAATGCGCCGTGACAGACGATTTCCCCATTTCCCTGTCGGCCCTTTTCGAGGATGTCCAATCAAAAAAAAGTTTTTTAACCTGAGTTCTATTCAGATTAGTCATGGACTCAGGGTCCAAAAAGGAATTCTTGCAGCCAATTGATTCCAAAGAGACTTTTACATACTTTAGCCACGGGATCTGTACCCCTCTATCCCGGCTCATACAGTCTTTGATGATTTGTCTGCTAAAGTTGGCCTCTGGGTTGATCCAAATTTTGATCCAAGCCAAGAGTGGTCTAATCATTATTCTGTCTTCAATGTATGATTCCCCCAATTCATTGTGTGTAATATAAGAGGGGGTGCACTGGGGAACCTTTAATAACCTTTTGAAGAACTTGTTTTCCTCTTTTTGGATCTGGCACACCCGGTTGCTCTTAAAACCCCATACTTCAGCACCGTATGAAACTTTGGAACAAACAATTGATCTGTACAGGTTAAGTATCTGCTCAGGTGACCATCTGCCAAGCCTCTTCCCGTATGCCATTATGGCACTCGTTGAGGCCACCAGTTTGGCTGCGTGTCTTTCAATGAGACTTTTGAATTCCAATTTCTCATCGAATAGGACTCCTAAATACGAAAAGGACTTCACCCTGCCCAGCCTATGGGATCCTATCCTGTGTACAAAGACCCTCTTGGTGCTTGTGCCTGTTGACATTACATATGATTTTTCCAGATTTGCTGCAAGGTCGAGCGAGTTCATAAAGTTGACAAAGCCATCTATCAGTTTTTGGAGTCCCAGTGAGTTGCGGGTCAACAACACGGCGTCGTCCGCATATAGGAGGACTGGCACCGGGTGCTGACCTATTTGGGGGGAGTCCACACCCAACTTCACTAGCTCTTTGTCCAGTTTGTTAATGTATAATGAGAATAGGAATGGGGCTAATATACAGCCCTGATGCACCCCACTGGTGCAAGAGAATGGTTCTGTCTTCATTCCTTCTTTCGTGCATCTCACTGTGGCTGTGGTCTCCCAATGTAGGGCTTTTAGTGTGTCAACCAGCCCCTCATCCACTCCTAGGTTTGTCATCAAGGCCCATAGTTTTTGTCTGTTGACGCGATCAAAGGCCGCGGAGAGGTCCATGAACCCCATGTGAATAGCCCCTTTACTGGCAATGGTGTACTTCGCCGTCAGAAGGTATAGGTTAAAACATTGATCTGTTGTTGATCTCCCTTCTCTGAAACCGTATTGCGTGTCCGATAATATATCATTGTCCTCTGCCCAGGATTGTAGGCGGCCTAGGACGACACGCCCCAGGACCTTGGCCGTCACGTCGATTAACGATATGGGACGGTAACATTGTGGGTCGCCCCGATTCCCCTTTTTGTTAATGGGCACGATGGTAGCCGTGGACCAGGAACGGGGCAATCCTGCCACTACTGCCTCGTTCAAGACCCTCGTGAGAATGGGGGCCCACAAGTCGATGTTGCTCAAATAAAGGTCCGGCGGTATCCCGTCAGGGCCTGGCGCTTTGTTTTTTGATAGCCCTGAGATTGCGAGTTTCACTTCTGTCAGAGAGAAATCTAAACAAGTGGATACTGGTGGACTTGCTCCCTCCTCCCCCTGTGGCGCTCCTGTGTGGCTGTAAAGGCTTTGATAATGGGTATGCCATTGTTCGGGTAGAATTGTGTTCACCACTTCTGGCCTGCTCGGGTCGCTAAAACATGGGTCATTGATGACTTTCCAAAATGCAGCCATGTCCCTCCTCTCTGCTGCCTCCCTTAGGTCCTCCCATACCTGAGTTTGCAGGGTTAATATGCGAGATTTCAAGGTTTTTTTGTAATTGGATTTACAGCAAGCTATTTTAAGATTATCCCTTGGTCTCTGGCTAAGGCATTTTTTTAGATCTTTAAGTGCCTTAGTACAGTCGTGGTCGAACCGTCGCGGACTCTGAGTTGTTTTTGGGCTTTTTACTGATTTTAATAGACCGTCCACCAAACGGGCTATTTCTTCAAATGCCCTGACTACACTTTTTCCTACCACCTTTTCATCAAGGCAGACATTTATATGTTTTTGGCCTTTCATTACAAGGTTGCGGTAGAATTCATCTCCGTTTATCTTAGCCCACCTTAATCTCCTTCCCTGGTCTGTAGCCTTTTCTATAATGCCAGGTCTACCCTCTGTTTTTTCAAGGTTAAGGCATTTTAAGACCACAACCAAAGGGTTGTGATCACTAAAGGGGCTAAGTTCAATATTAAAGTGGCCAATCCATTTCCTGAGTGTAGGGGAGACCATGATAAAGTCTATATAGGAGTGACACCCTCTGCCTTTGAATGTTGGGTTGGGTTCCCCAGCACTGTCTACCTTTATTAGGTCCATTACGTGTGTCAGGTTGTGCTTATTGATAAGGTTGTCTACTTCCAACCCTTCCGCAGAGTGGACAAAATGAGGCCCACTTGCTGCTGGACATCTTGACCATTCTTTATTAATGGGTCTTAATCTCTCGCACAGATGACAGTTAAAGTCTCCTGCAAGGATAACATTTGGCTTCGTGACAGGCTTGTTAGAAGCCTGCTCTGCCTGTAGAAGACCATCCAGTTCTTTAATGGGATTGGCAGTGACGTTTGTTCCCGTGGCGTTGTACCAGTTTATCACAGTGATGTTTAGCCCCTTGTTGCAGAAGCCTATCGCCTGCATATTCACTGAATTCCATTTTAGATCGGACCATGTCCCTTGTATGCGGAGATCCACATTGGTAAGCAAACCGCCAATAGCTCTCCCTGATGACGCCCTTACAGCTGGGACCGCAAAGCATTTAAACCCATCCAATATGTATTGGCCAGGCTCAACTGACATATAATTTGGAATCTGTTTATGTAGTCTCTCCATTCCTTACATTTGAATTTAGCCGCCACCCCGGCTATGTTCCAGGATATGACTTTCACTCCGTCCTGAGTGCCAGACCCTTTCTCGCCCTCCCCTGATCTACTGGGTCCCCTGTTATTCCCCGATGTTATTTGGCCATCAGTTATGGACTGAGTATTACTCTCATTTGGCTCAACCCATTTTTCTTTCCACTTTATGTCTACCCCTTCATTGACTACAAAATTTACAGAATTTACTGAAGGGCTCATATTGCTACAGAAAATGTGGGACTCCCTGAATGTGGTTGTACTTTGTCTGGGGGTCCGCCAACGGATTGAGGTGAACACATTTGATCCTGACCGAGTCAGTCTACCTCATCCAGTGCACAGAACTTATTCCAGTGTGCATGCATTGCGATGGCTGGGTCGTATAGGGAGAGAGCCTGCCATGGAGCTTGCCATTGTTCCCACCTGTTTTGCAGGCCAAAGTATGGGGCTCTACTCATCTGGGCCCTATTTATACGTATTGGTGTCTGAGGTACTGAGGGATAAAAGTAGGATAGGTGTAATGGGTAGATGTTGGTTGTTGAACCATGCGTTGGGGCATTACAGATATGGTTCACAGTTGAGGTGTCCCTAAAATTTATAGCTATAATGTCTCCAGCTATGGTTTTTATTCCCTTTCTTATCCATTCCCCTCTTCTCACAGAGAGAATTTCCCCAGAGAAGTGGGGCGGTAATGGTCTGTTTATTCTTAGCCATTGTATGCATTTGTTTTTTAGCTCTATCTCATTTTATTTTTTCCCTTCCTTAAGCGGGGGAACCCCTGTTAGGACTACCACATAGGGTAATGCTTGTGGTGGTAAATTAATTGTGTGGAAGCGTATTGGGCCTTTTGTTGCTACTGAGTTTTTTTGAGGGCTATTCTTTGCTGGGTTGGTACACTTCTCCTGGGTAGTGCCTGGGTTGTCATTGGTGTCATTGGTGTCATTGCTCGCAGACAGACTGTTCTTTCCGTGCCCTTGGCTTGCTTGTGTTTGAGGGGTATTAACAGTGATACCAGGTTGTGGGGGGACTGTTGGCTTGGAAGTAGTAGTTACTTGAGGCGCTGCACTTTTCTTTTGTTTAGTTGGGTTAGTATTTTGTGCTAGCTTGTCAGCATATGTGTTAGTAAGTGTGTTTGGTTTTCCCGTTGTCCGATCCTGTGGGGCTGGGATGGTCACTGGCTTAGCTGATCCAGTCCCTCTACTATTTATTAGTGAGGTCAGTTTATCAATTTTTGATACCAAGGGTTTGATGTGGTTAATGATAGACTCTTCCAAACCAGCCTTAAGATCTGCTACCATGTTAGCTATCCAACAAGGTATACCAGGCGCAGTGCTTGTTAATGGTGACACCAAGTTGTGATTGGTTTTGTTCCTGGCCCCCCTTTTTTTTGTGCTTGTTTCCGTGAGTATCTTTCCTCCCTGTCATGTTGGATCTGCCTAGGTGCGACTTTTCTAGATTAGGAGAGGGGGACGCATCCGAGCGATGTAACTGTGGGGCTCCTGGTGTATCCGTAAGTGCCTGTGCGCAAGACAGGTCCACAAACGAAGAAGTTAGAGAAAAGCTGGTTTCTAGCTCGTCTGGCACTACCACTACAGGGCCATCCTCTGAGTCCTGAATCTCTATTGTAGGTACTAATGAAAGTCGTCCTTCGGTGTTAACAATAGCGGATGCTACTGCCCCTATAGTTTGCTGCAACATCTTGTCAATTGCAGTTAAAGATGGTAATGGCTGTGGCGCATCTGTTTTCTGTTTCGAGTTGGACCTTAATGTTGGCATCCTACTCGTCTTAACCCCTTTCCTCATACTTGTGTGGTCTATACTTCTCTAGTTGTATAACAGATATCCCCCTAGGCAATAGTACTCGCAGACAATGTCACAATGTATGTTTTCAGGAAGAAAGCCAGATATAAGGGTTGGGAGACAGTACCTTTGTAAGTTCTTTGGCACGTGGTCACAGGCCTTATCTTAGTGGGGTGGCCCAGCCCAGCCTTATCTGGCCTTTGAGGGCCGTAGAGGGCCCGCCCTTTGCCAGGGCTTCCCCCCGGGCGCTCCCGCGACATGGATGTAGAGCCTTATTTTTTAGCGCCGCCTGGCGCGCTGGTTGAGCTCCTCCCTTCCGGTCCCGGTGCAAGGGCAGCTGGGTGATGTAGTTGGGCGCCCTCTCGCTCTCCCCCACTCGGCGGCTGCTGTTGGTCTGCGGCGGCGGGGGCGGGGGGAGAGCGGTAAGCACACACAGGTCCGGGAACGAGAAACAGGCTGCAGTACTCCAGGGAAATGAGCCGGTGAGCAAACAGAAATGGGCAGATTCAGTCCCTCATTCATTTGAATAACTAATAGTATTTACCAAATAAGGGGCTGATTATGATGTCTGGCGGAAAGTCTCCTCCCGACAGTCGGAATTCCCCCGACTGCATCTGTGCCCTTCCAACCGACTTGGTCGGTTTATATTCTAACCACCCAATTACGATGTTCATGGTTGGAACGTAAACCATTCGGACATTCTGACTTGGGTCCGACCGACTCGCAGCGTATCAGTGTTGGTTGGAACAGCATCGTACCCCCTTATGGACAGCGTTTCCGTCCTCAGGACTACGATGTCAGTTTCCAACAAGCTTTCCATGCCCGCCTTTCCGACATGAAAAGGGTGTCGGAAAGTGACTTATGGGGTCCGTAGCAGGGACCCCTTAATCCTGCGGCCTCTGACATTACTTGGGTTGGACGGAGAGGATTCAAGTGGCAACAATTGCCTCCTTTGGTTGAAACATTGTGGATTGCCAACATCTTGACCTCATGATTGTGCACTGTGGGGGCAATGACCTAGGCATAATTACTGGGGTCGGATTGGAAATTCTAATGAAGGATACCTTTGGCAAATGAATGTCACTTTTCCCACATACTGCCTTGGTATTCTCTGAAACATGCCAAAGACAGAAGTGGCAGTGGTCAAACCAATGTTGTCTGCAGGTAGAGAAATCTATGAAACATATCAGTACAGCTCTTTTTTAATTTCTCCAAGACCACCAACACAGGATCTAACATACCAACTTACACTTAGACATGGATGAAATATTTTGAAAAGATAAATTCCATGACACAGGCAACAGAGTGTTCCTCATGAAATTTAAAAGACTTCATCATGTTGTATGTGTAGTTATCATCTGCACACCATGAACATAAAGGCTCTTTTCATAGCCAACCCCTTTTCCAAACATTGGTTCTTTTTGTTTTCAAATCCTTCTTCCTAATCAATGGATCTGCTGTGGATTTCCAGCAAAATAAGGAGTCTGCCAGCTATATTGCAGGTGAACCCACGACCGGTCTTCGGATCAGATCCCAACCAAAAGTGGCTGTATGAGTGGGCCTATCCTGAGACAGCCCTGGGGGATGGGGACCGCAGGGCCAATAATGGCTCTATGCAGGGGGCAGCGCAGCTCTCCTCACCATAACAAGCACAGCCGAGCACAAAGAAAACAGCCCAAAGAGGGGGGCATGTGTCCCTGTCGCGATTACATGTCAGAGACAGGAAGGGAGGGCAGAGTGGGAAAATGCACGTAGTTCATCCTTTCCCTGCATGAGTGAAAGCCAGTTTGCCAGACCCACTACACTACCAGTCCCATAAGGCCATGGGGCGTAGTAGAGGTATTCTGAACCGGTTTGCCCAAGAACAGCTCCACTCGCTGTGAACACAGCCTCTACAGGAAGTCGGTGCTTGACAATCTTCCAAGATCGTATAGCGGAAGGTGTTCCCCGCTGGAGGACTTTCGTATGCAACGTCGCAGAGGTACAGCTTTCTTCCCGAGGATTCCTTGATGACCGTCGGAGAACTCGATTGCTCATTTTTGGACCGTGAGGACTGTGAGATTAAACTCCCGGCCCGGGAGTTTTCAGGTATTTTGGGAGAGATAGAGATATGCGCAGGAGCGCTCTCCTCTACTACCTGCCATGCTTTTGTTGTTATGCTCGGATTACTAACACTGCATCTAACAATGGACTAGTACTTATTTGATTTACAAAACACCTGTGACTCTTCATTTCTCGTTTTGTACTTGGTGTTTTGTTTGCCTTTGGCGCTGTTAGATTTGGGGGTCTCTGTTTGATGCAGGTAGGCACAGGTAGGTACTTGTGACAAGTAGGGACCCTATCCTCTAGTCAGGAAAAGGAGATTACATACCTAAAATAACCCCTGCTCACCCTCTAGGTTGGTGCAAGCAGTCAAGGCTTTGAGGTGTTGTAAGTTAAGCAGTTGTGACCACATACAGTAACCCAGTGACAACACCACAAATATACACCACACAGGTTTTATATAAAAAATAAGTAGACTTTATATAGAGTTACCACAAGACCATAAACGACAAAAATACTATGATTACTTTAAGATGGTACATTTGAGCTTAGTTCAGTTCAGTTCTTAGATGCGACACTCTGCGTCAATGTACCTTAAGTTGCGTTGCGCTTCCACAACAAGCAATGTAGCAGCGATGTGAAATGTGTCAAAGTCAGGTGCAAAGAAATAAAGACGTGAAGATCTTCCAGATGCTTCTCGGGGATGCGAGAAACTCTTGGTTTGATGCGTGGACTGCAGCGGCGACACCCTTACGATGCGACAGCAACAGCTCCAGCGGCAAAACTCTTCTCCATGATGCGTGAAGCTTCCGCTCAATGCGACAGCTACAGCGGTGACATCTAGTTCCGACGGCGGCGCACTTCTCGGGAAGGCGAGGTGCTCTTGGTCGATGCGGTGTAATGCGATATTTCCAGCCGCGACACCCTCCTTCTTCAGAGTTGCTAAGGCAGGCACTGCGACAGTGACACGCTCCAACCTCGTTGCGAGATTCTTCTCCTGATGAGGTGCAGTGTGACAACCACATTGGTGACACCCTCTTTCTTCGGAGTTGCGATGGCAGCAGCAGCGACAGCGACAAGCTTTCCCTTCGTTGTGGCACGCTTCTCTCCGATGCGGTGTAGTGCAACAGTTCCAGCGGCGACACCCTCCTTTCTCCAGAGTTGCAACGGCAGGCACAGCGACGGCGACACGCTTCTTCTCGTTGAGTCACGCTTCCAGCTGCTTGCGACACGCAGTTCCTCAGAAGGCCCCAAAACAGCAGCAGGCACTTCCACAAAAAATCTGGGGAGCTGGGGGTTGAAGTCTGTTGTTCCTGAGACTTCAGCAGGAGGCAAGCCCTTTTCCAAGCCCTTGGAGATCCTTCACAAGTTGAAAGCAAAGTTACAAAGTTCCTTTCTCCTTCCTTTGGCACTAAGGCAACCACTGTAGGCCAATCCCCCAAGCAGCACTTCAGCTTGGGAATAGTCTCTCCTCAGTTTCTTCAGGTTCCTCTCCTCAGTCAAGGTTTCTTCTTGTAGTCCAAAGTGATCTAATTACATGGGATCAGGGTCCCAATATTTATACCCAGAAATCCTTTGTTCTCTGAGGGCAGAGGGGCCTTTGCCCAGTCCAAACCAGCTCTGAAGCACTCTATTTACCAACTTTTCCTTTCCTTTCACAGTGCAGGGCAGGAACATCAGATGTCCCACAGGAGGTGGAGCCGGCATTGTGGAAGGCAAGTACAGTCCTGGAAACTTTGTTGACAGTCTTCCTTCTCTTCTTTCAGTGTGCAGGGCAGAGACATCAGACATACCACAGGGGGTGGAGCTGGCATTGTAGAGGGAAGGCCCAGCCCTATTCAGGTTCCAGGTGCAACTCCTCCCTCCCATCTAGATGAAGATGTCTCTATTCACCACTGGGCTGCCCCAACCTGTCACCTGGAATCCCCCAGCCCTGTCACTCACAAACCCAGACAAAGGAATACACAACCTAGCAGAGGCAGGCTTTGGATAGTTAGACAAGCAAATACCTACTTTCTAAAAGTGGTATTTGTAAACACAAAATAATAAAATAAACTTCACTAAAAGATGTATTTTATCATTCTGAGCCCAGGCATACTAAACTCGAATTTCTACCATGATCTCTGAGTCAGTTAGGATTATAAAATGTAATAATTCTAACAGCCCATTCTGGCCTATAGAGAACAGGTAGCCTTGCAATAGTGAAAAACGAAATTGGCTGTAATTCACTAGTAGGACATGCCACACACATCAGGGCTTGTCCTACCTTATACTTACAATGCACCCTGCCCTTGGGCCTACCACAGGGGTGATTAATATGAAGTTAAGGGAAGGTTTAGGGACTGAGAAGTTGGTGCGCTTGCCCAGTCAGCATGACAGTACCAGACTGCACGCAGGCTCTGCAATGGCAGACCTTAGACGCATTTTACAAGGCCGCTTCTGTGGGTGGCACAACCAGTGCTGCAAGCCCACTAGCAGCATTTGGATTTACACGCCCTGGGCACACTCTGTGCACTGTACTAGGGTCTGACAAGTAAACCAAATAGTCAATCATGGAATCACCAATTAATACATACATTTACAGTAGGGATCACTTGCACTGTGGCACTGAATAGCAGTGGCACCGTTTCCAAAGCATCTAACACCAGCGAAAACACATGAGGCGACGGCAAAAATGGAAGGGAGTCCCATGCCAATGGTGCCAGGTCTAACAATGTTCCTATGTACCTATAGTGATTTTCTGTTAGTTACTAAAAGAGATTATCTGGTAAAGCAGTAGCAAGCTTGAATCCCACCGCTGCAACCAATGTGAGAAGTTGGCCTGACATATGCTGTCCACAAGTTATAGTGAGCACCTTGTACCAGTCCAAACAACCCTTATTTATGATAGGTTTAAGACAACCTTTATTTAAAACTATCCTTCAGGCTAAGTCTTGAAGGAGTGTAAAGCAGCTTGGTTTACTAGATTATAAACTGTTGAATAACTAAATGAAAGGAGAACCACACAAGGTAGATATATAAAATATATGTATTTATTTCTAAACACTGTCTACTAACCTCTTTAAGAAGTCATAGCAAGGAACACAATAATAGAGTTATTAAACAACAGTAAATAGCACAATATACAATGGGCCCCAGGGGGAGACCAAAACATATATTAAGAAAGTGGTATAAGAACCACGACTTGAATAGACACAAGGCCTAGAGCACGTAGAATCACTGGGACCCCAAGGCAGCACCCAAGGCAATGACACAAGTGACCCCCGGGGTACATGTGCAGTGTGAGAACACAGCCCGAGCCACGTACAATTCAATAGGAAAGTCAAAGTTGGAATTTTAAAGAATAAGGACACTTAGAAGAGAACTTTGAGCAAACCCCTTTAGACTTAGGGGGTTCTAGGGCCAGCACCCACGGGAGCACTGGAGAACTCGTGTTGCCTCACCCAGGGAAGCTGGTGCATAGGTGTCAAATGGTGTCGGGAATCGGCGTTGATTTCAATGGCGATGTGCTGCAAAGTGCTGCTGCTGTGGAGAGGGGAAGTGTCCAGTGTGATCCAAGCCTGCATCTAAGATGTGAAGAACCTGAAAGCAGAGAGGACAGAGTCTGGGTCACTTGCCAGGGACCAGGGGCACGATAGACGAATGCCCACCGATGTCGGATATTTCAGGTGCAAAGAGGTGAAGCTTGACTCCACTGCCACTGGGACCAGGTGGCGTAGATGATGACCAAAGTCTGCTGGAGAGCTGGCCCACGAAGGATGTTGAGTGCTGGGGGGACAGATCCCGGATAGGAGACCAACAAGCCTTGGCAACTTCGACCCACGCGTTCAGAAGAAAATGTCTTCGGTGTGGACCAGGAAGGTCTTGTGGACTCCCCAAGCAATTAAGAGTCAGGGCACATCTAGAGAAACCAGGAAAGTCAATTGAAAGTACAAGTACCCTTCTCAGAGACACACAAGTCTACAGACAAGGGATCGCAAAGGGAACTCGAGAGGAATCACTGGATACCAGCCCACGGGTCACTTGAGGAGTCTAGGCCAGCAATCTTCGGTGGAATTAATGTTAGGGGTCTGGAATACAAGTAGCCCAAAGCACAGCCTCAGGGATCACCAAGAAGCATATGCTGCTGCAAATGGTTGTGTTGTCCAGGGGTTCGGGCTGCACTGTCCCCATGAGGGATTTGGATCTCAGAGTTGCTGGGAACATGGATCGGCCTCGGGGAAGCTTGGAAACCCACCTACTGTGTTGCAAAACTGTCAGTGTCCTTCAGGTGCAGCGTCGATGCAAACCAGACATAGGCGTCTATGGTGCCTGCCTTGCAGGGGAGTAACTCCTTTACTCTAAGGGAGATTCTTCGGTTATCCAACTTTGTGTAGATAGTAGAAGTTCTGGCAAATCTGTAGCAGAGTTTCGTCCAGGTAAATGTAAAGTCCTGTAGTTAGGGGTTCCTACTTTATACCCAAGGAAGGGGTGGGACAAACTCTGAAAACCCATCTATGGGAGGGTCAGTAAAGAGGGATGGCTACACCCATTTCCTTTGTTCATTTTTTCCCTAGAGCAGGGGCTGAGTGCCCCTGCAACCGGTTTGAGCTGGACTATGCACTGGGACACCAAATTTGCCCCCAAAACACTCTTGGAGTGCACCCACCTAACACCAATACACTAAAGCCTGTCTGCGAGGTGGTCACACCTCCCTGTGACAGGAAACATATTGTCCAGGCCTCCTCTGCCGGAGTTTCGTCCAGCAGCAGGAGGGCAGCTTTGTGTCTTTGGCTGGCAGCATCCATTTTTTGATGCTAGGGCCTGTTAAGCTGGCAATGGGCATACCTTTGCTGTCATGTTTCTCCCTCTAGTAGGGTGGAATCATACCCCCACACCAGTAACTGGTGTGGGGGTATGATTCCAAGGTGTTTGACACCAAACACAACATGTTTACATGCAGCCATTCCAAAGTTAGTATTTACTGCGAGATTACAATGCACTTAAGAGTATATGGTCTGGCTGCATCACAAACAAAATCTGGAATAAAGGTTCCGAAAGCTGCAGAGGGCGTAGTGTGGCCTAAGGCCTGCTTTGCGCACATTTTATGTTAGCATGGCTTATTAGAAGTTTAAACGCCAATTTACCTTTTGCTGCTTTTGCACACAACACTGCAAAGCTGTTTTTGTAAGTTAGCCTTCACAAAGGTTTACACATGAGAAAAGGTTTTGTTGTCAACATCTCTAGACTTACATTGTGCCCCTGGTCTGCACAGTTCATGCTGAAGCCGCCATGGTTATCAAAACATGTTGGCTGTATTTTGTCATGTTTGAGTGACGTTTTCTAGACACAACAGTTTGGCAGCTGTGAGCTAACTAAGATTCTGGCGCCATTATTATTTCACACTCGCCATGATTTCACACACTTGGAGGTTTGTCATTTCTAGGGATGCAGAGAACTAAGCTGACCCAGATGTAATTCACTCTTACTGAGTGGAAAGGTAATGGGGTCTCCCAAAAAAAGCCCAAGAGACCTTCTTTAGTTTATATTACATAGTTCCTATATAGGGATGTGTGTTAAAACTAGGCAAAATAGGACCTGTTTTCACCAGCAATATAATATGCTTTCTCCTTTTGTGTTTTATGGAATTGTAAACATGCTGACCATATTATTTTCAATCATATGTCTGCTTATGTTGGATTAGATACTGCACATGAGATCACGTCGTTAAAATAAATACTTTAATCTTACTGTGTCTCTTCTTTACTCCTGTTGTGGACTGGTATGAGAGTATAACAAAAGAGTGTTCTTACTTCCCACCATTCCTGAGTTTGTACTAAGTCGCATGTTCTAGGTTGTCTAATCATTGGTAGCTTTGCTATAGGACCAAGAGGTAATGAGACACTGATACTAGCTGGTTGGGGTTCTCTGGGTACTGAGGTGAGTTTCTGGTACAGCACAATTCACTGATGTCCTGGGTTTCTGTGAACAGTTCTGTGTAGGAACGGAATCCTTGCAACAGGCTCCGCTCATGCATGGGCACCCTCTCACATGAAACCCAGCACCCTGCCTTCAGGATTGTTAATGCCTGCCGTAGTGATATTGAGAGATATAGGTTACCTACATCTCAGTAAGGGGTGCATACATCAGCTTACACAGGGTACTGTAGCAGACCTGTTGTGTCATTTTAAATGGCTTCCCAGGGGTGGCACAATACATGCTGTAGCCCCCGGTAGGCCTCTGGGGTACCTATGCCCTGGGTACGTAGTACACCATATACTAGGTACTCATAAGGGTACCCCAGAATCCAATCTGGAGTGTACCTAAACTACATTCAATCAATTTAGAGAGGAAGGAGCTAGGCTGGGGCCCTGAATAGCAGGGTCCCAGCCAGACTAAAGTCGAAAAACAGTGAAACATCAGCAAGAAGTGGGGGTAACCATAAGAAGCAGATCCTACTCTCGTACACAGAGTTTAAAATCTAAAGGTGAATGCGCAATCCTACCTTTGAGCCCTTTCTGAAGATCAGTGGGCCGTAGTTTCCCAATCTCTGGTTTCATATGAACTATTGCTTGAAAAGGGTGTAGAAATTGTATCGGTATTGTTTCATAAACATTAAATGTTGAAGATCATCTTGAATTTTAACCACTTCTAACTTACTGTGTATTGCTCTGGCAGGCTTTTTGTAATCCTCTAATTTGTCATAGCAATACCTGCAGATGATATGGCATATCGTCAAATCAAAACATTGTTTCAAAAATAAATGCACTGTAAATTCTAGTCACTTTTCTCTGTTTTCATCCTCTGTTTTTAGGCAGACATTAACATTTCGAATTTGGAATTTGTAGTGGGTGCGCCAACAACAAATAAAAACACAGGGTGTTGCAGGGATTCTGCATAAACGCAGAACTATGCGGAGGATTATTGGACCTCGGTGCATAGGGGCTTTGCCTTCCTACCACCTCAGTACCCACAATCCCAGGACCCACTAGCTATAGTGACTCACTCGCTTTCCAACTCACAACTGGAGTAACAAATGATTGGATACCCCAGAACACAACACTCCAAGATCTTTCAGGAATCGCGGACTCAAGACACACCTTTTCGCTCACTTACTCATACTCATCCACAATAAGATCAAACAGAAACACGAAGATAGTTTAAAATATTTATTTCAACGAACGTGTTCTTAAATGCAGTATATGTGCCACAACAAGAGGAATGATACATATTACCAATATAGTTAGCGTTGCAGTAACGCCATATATCCTAAAGGGAGACGTCATTATATAAAGACAGTGGAGAAAGGACTAGAGTGCCTAAAGAACCACCTTCCCCTTGGTAAGTAGAATTATTATTATGTGATAGAAGATCTCTGGGCTTTGTCAGCAGACCCCATACCTCAGGCCATCGATCGTATTTATACATCACTGGTGCTGGTCCCTCTCCAAGTGTGTGTCACCTAAGCACGCATTCCCATAATATCAAACTATGAGTTCCCGCCTATAGCAGCTGCACCAGTATGTTTTGTCTCGGTGCTAGGGCCTGACCAGAACAGAATAACAAGGGGCATTGTTTATCGACCTTGCTCACAGTTTTCAGACCAAACTCCAGGAACAGACAGAGAACGAGCACAGCAAAGTGTTCTCATGTGAAAGGTAGAGATTGAGACGTGCAAATCAAAAGCATGTAGTGTTGTGCGCAAAAGCAGCATCATGGCGACGGGGCTCATGCTATCTTAACAATTTCTCCAATGCCCCTATCAACCATGTGACAAGGGCCTGATTTAGATCTCAGCAGACAGGTTACTCCGTCACAACCTATGGATTTATATTTCAGTGACGGGCTATCCGTAATGGTTTAACCCATCTGCCAAGATCTAAATCAGGCCCATAGTTTCATTAAACGTTGATACTTCTCATCTAAAGTTATCAGAACTAAAATCTGTGTTTTGTTCCTCTACACTTGAACATAGCAAAAGTCAACAGTCAACATTTGAAAATGATGAAAATATGTGGGGGTGGGCCTTTTCAGCAGCCCACCTGGTGCAGGGGTTCGCCCTTTTGCGCACTGGTCCTTTAGACTGACAAAGTAGAGATTGGCACGGAAGCCGTAATATCAAGAAAGTATTTTATTAGGACTCATGAGTGGAACTGCATCGATACAGAACCCTCAGGCAATGTTTAAGGCAGCACATGGAGTAAGAAACCATGGGCCTTTTACATTGTAGTAAGTGCAGTATAAGCATGGAGGTTCAAAAAGAAGCAGTACAAGTGCACACATAAAGAGACATTCACATACAAGGACACATGAGAATCGCTTAGTCAACAAAATGGGAGGAGCTAAATCACTGCTCACATCAGTTAAAATAGCCTGGCAGTTAAGTACAAGACAGGTGAATCCTAACAGCTAAAACTTCTCTGAGCATGCACAGTACTCAGGTTCAGTGCTGCAGGAGCTAACTATAGACAATGACTCAAGCGTAATAGAGAAGCAGGCAAAAGCAAAGACGGGGAAGCATATGGCAAACACATGGCTTAACTAAAATGGATGCCAAAAACAACATGTCTTCAGCTCATGCTAACAGTAATCTCTGCCAAGTTTCGACAGACAACCCTTTTAGCATTAGCTGAAGACATCTATGATTTAGAAGGAACAAAGAAAACATCTTGTACATCAATTAACATCATTTGATTAACTACTTGGTCTAATACATATTGGGTGTTTAAATTCTTAACGTTGCGTTTGGTAGAAATACAAGCAGTGATACAGAGGGAACAAAGCATTGGGTCACATTGTAGACATAAGCAACATAATAGTAGGCTTGCAAAGAAAATACATGAGATTATCAATATTTTCCAGCCCCAGGTAACAAATAGTGACCATAGCCAGCCGGTTAAAGTCCATTTTTCGGTATCAGGGTTAATCTCAGTAGCGATTTTATGCAGTTTAGAGATTGCATTAAAAACTGAAGGGGCGTGAGCAGGGATATACACATAGCAACTGCTCCCAATGATGCAACATGCACCACCGCGATCAGCTAACACAACATCAAGGACCATTCTATATTGATCCGCAACAGTCCTTCCAATTTGCAGTACTTCTGTGATATTTCCAAGTGCCATAGCTGTCTGGATGGCCACAGCCTCTACGACACGTGTTAGGCATCTGATTTTCCTGCTGCTCAAAGCAGCACCAACAAAGAAGAACAATCCCAAATGTAAGTCAACATATTGCTGTAGTGTAGTGTCAGTATGATCCACCTCATCATGATGTATTGTCCTCCTATATCAGTTCTTGGGAAAGTCATTAAACACTCTATAGTCCTTGTGATAAGATGCAGGGCCAAAAACACAGGGGGGCAACAAAAAGGACACATAGCAAGTTCCTGACCATCCAATGGGTAGATGGTAGGATACTTTACTCCCACAGATGAAGAAAGTATTGTGGGATGACATAAAGCTACTGTTATTCGCCCCAGTAATGTTTACTACCAGGGTATAGTTGCTCCTCCCCACAGGAATATTTCCAACACTGTTCACACACAAGTCTGCTCGGGCTCTAGTAACAGCTATAACAGGTAGTCCATTACCCTTGGATGTTCGGGTGTTTGGGAAAACATAGCACATGGAGGAGTTTCCTCTGCGATACTCCTCCTACTTCCATACAGTTCATTTTGCCTGTGGATCTCCTTCCTCATCAGGGTAACACACTTTATTTAGCTGAAAATGTAGTCTCACTACATCAGCATAGGTGATATTAGCAACTTCAGAAGCCCAAAGTAATGCGCACCAGGCCTGACAAGAGCCATTGTGTGAAAACGGCAGAAGAATGAAAGGTTTCCCTCCCTTTTTCTAATGAGCTGGAATCATTCCACACGCCCAACAGTTAGTAATGTTCATAGCATTATGGGTGTGGTGCAACATCTGAATGAACGTATTATTAAGGTAGGACATTCTATGTTGCTGCTCATGATAGGGAAGGGAGAAAGAATGGTGTTCAATGGGGGCTGGAGAAGTGGCATTCAGCACTTGTCAAACAGGAGACACTTCCTCTACAACCCAAGCTATCGTAGCAATGATGATGACAACAGAAGTGAGACCAACAATAAACATTGCCTTTCTGTCACAAACTTTTGCAGCAGTCAATGTTCTCTTCATAGGCATATTTATCTCAATGTTGAAACAACAAAGCTGATGGAGCTGTAATGTTCTGGGCAGCCGTTGGTTTCTTCACTGAGAGTTTAGACGGGTGTCACTAGGAAAAAAATCCCCCCCCCCCTCGGCTAAGCCTTTCACTAACCCAGGACGGTTGCTCAACCAATCTTTTGTGGCCTCATTACAGGCATACCCGTGCTGCTGCTGTGAGCCACTGAGCCGTAAGCCGTGATCAAGCCACGAGTGGAGGAGCGCTGCGGCTGGGACAGAGTTGGGAGAGTGCAGCTGCGGTCCTGCAAGTGAAGTGCGGCCCCACAAGCATTTCTCTCCCTTCTCAGCTGCAGCAGCAACCGCAAGGAGCACCTCTCCCCCTACAGAGCGCAGAGTGTGGCGGCAGGAGCCGCAGTGCACCTCCATACCAGCAATCCTGCAGAGAATTACTTGTGGGACAGGAAAACAACATGGTTCACCGACAACCACAAAGAAATCCTTGAGAAAACCTGGTGCCACGAACAGACGACAGAAAACATGACAGCCCTCAAGAACACCACCCGCAAACACCACCAGTTGATCCGCACCACCAAAAAGACATCTTTCAAAGAATGCTGGACAACAACACACACAACAGCAAGGAACTCTTCAGCATCAAAAAAGAGCTCTCCAATCCCAACGCCAACAGCAACGACATCACACCGTCACAAGACCTCTGCAACTCCCTCACCACGTTCTTCCACTGCAAGATCGCTGATATACACAACAGGTTTGGTGCCCAGACTCTGCCCCCAGCCACCGAACCAACGCCCCCTACAACTACCCTCAGCGTTTGGACTCCCATCAGCACCGAAGACACCGCCCACGCTATGAACACCATCCACTCCGGCTCTCCTTCCGACCCATGCCCTCATCACATGTTCAACAAAGCCGACACCATCATCACTCCCCACCTACGGAACGTCATAAACAACTCACTCGCATCCGCCACCTTCCCAGCAAGCTGGAAGCACGCAGAGATCAACGCCCTACTGAAGAAACCCACAGCGGACCCCAAAGACCTCAAAAACTTCCGCCCCATCTCTCTTCTTCCCTTCCCGGCAAAAGTGATCGAGAAGATCGTCAATTTTGGACTTGGCCCTTCTGGCAGGTTCACCCCTAAACTTTTTGCTTTTTAAATGTGAATTGGAGGTAGTGATCTTTGGTTTCTGCGCACTTTCACTGTGTCCCAGTGGAAAGTGCGTTGCCACTCTGAGTGCGTGGAGTGAGGTTGGCCTGCCCTCCCATAGGAATGCATGGGGAATGTCTGTGTCCCTGGTAGTTCCTGATGCCTGAGGTGTGCATGCTCGAGTTTGGTATGTGCGAACTCGTGAGAGTGAATGATGCGCAATGGTATGTGCGGCGTGTATGTGTCTACTGGGGAAGTGCCACTTCTAGACATGGCTGTGTGTGTGCTGTGAAGGTGCTGGCGTGTGATTGGCTGGAGCCGGCTGGGATGCCAGGCTCCATGAGTCATGATGGGTCTGCCCGGTGGTGAGTTTGGAGATTAGCATGCTGATGGCTGGGGAGGAGTGCACCTGTGTCCTGAATGAGGCTGCGTTTTCCCCACACAATGCTGGCTCCGCCCCCTGTGGTGCGACTGATGACCCTAGTCCTGCCAGTGAATAAAAAAGGTGATTGAGCACATCAAGGGTGCTCCAAAACCAGCTGCGACTGGTTTCTCCCCTACCCTGCACAAAGACAAAGGAATGTGGTGAATAAAAATGGGTCTGTGTCCCCACAGAGGTAGTTCTCTTCCAGGATCCTGCCAGAGGGGGCTGCTGCTGTTGCTGGGGCCAGGAGGACCACCTCTTGGATTGTCTCCCTGCCTGGAGACCCAGTGTGCTGGCTCTGGGCCCAGCCTTGCCCCCTTGCCCACCTGAATGACTTTTGCTGGCTTCCAGCGCCTGGGAGGGCTTTGGTTGAGTCCCTAGCGCTTGGAGTGCTTTCTTTTTCCCCTAAGCGCTTGGGAGCGCTTTTCATTCAAAGCCGGTGCCCACCCGGCGTTTGCCCCGCTTTATTGCCGCATTTTAAGGTCCCCTGGCAGGTGCCCACCCTGCCAGGGACATTGCCGCTATTTCTTTGGCCCCCATAGCGAGTGCCCACCTCGCTTTATATTTAATTAACATGGGAGCCCACCCCGTGTTGAAATCGCCGCCGCAGCCCGGGAGACCCTGCCGGGCCGCTGGGCTGCCTACGGCAACCCGGAAGTCCCGCCTCCATTCTCCCAGTGCCGCGCTGCTATTGGCTGCAGCCGCGACCCGGAAGTACTGCCTGCCCCACAAGAAGGCAGGCACAAGACGCCCGGACAAGGGCGGGACCGGCAAGTCTCCCTTCCGCTTCCCCCGGTCTGGGGAAGCCTAGGAGTGCCTCAGGAGCAGGCCCCTGAAGTCTCGCCCCCCCTCAGGATGAGAGAGGAGAGCCTTGAAGCCCTGTGTGGCCGCCGGTGAAGAGGAGACGACCGGCAGCCTCCCAGAGCCGGTGAGTTTGGCCCGGGGTGGCTTGTTGAAGAGGGGGGCGTCGGGGCAGATTGCCGGTGCCCGCCCCCCTCCTGTGTGCTCACTCCACCTAGGGGCATCCCTTTGTTAGTTGCGAGCCCTGAGAGGCTCTTGGTTGCCGCAGTTCTTCTCAGAGTCCCCAGTGGGGGACTCCAACGATCGGGGGCATTACTTACCAGCCCACGAGGGCTCAAGGGGCACATCGCTGCACAGAGCCCACGAGGCTCCTGAGTGGCACAGTTGTTTTAGAGCCCCGAGGCTCTTGAAGGCCATTCTGTTTGTGCAGAGCCGGCGAGGCTCCAAGGTGCCAGTCATTTGTGCAGAGCCCCGAGAGGCTCAAGCTGCACCCTTGTTTATTTTGCGATCCCAGAGAGGCTCGTGGGGGCAAGATCTGTTTCCTTAGAGCCCTGAGAGGCTTCCTCCTTGCCCCTGAGTGGTTCTTGAGCCCAGAGAGGCTCAGTGGCAGCCCACATTGTTTTGGCCAGAGCCTGCGAGGCTCCAGCGGTGGCCCAACTTTGTTACACAGCTGCCCAGCACTTCGTGGGCAGCTGCCACGTTTAGGCCCCTGACTTTAGGACACAGGGCGTCCTAGCCCCACAAGGCCAATTGGCCTATGGACAGTCACAGGTGGTGACTTATGTCAGTTTGGCGCAATTGTTCTTTTGCTGCACCTCTGAATGTGTTTTTATACGTCATGTGCCTTGTTCTTACACCTCTGAATATGTTGTTGATGCATTATGTGTCTTCCTTCCTTACACCGCTGAATGTAGGTTTATGCATTATGTGTTATGTTCCTATGCTTATACCCCTATAGGTACTGTGATACTTAGGTGGTTGTTCTTGCTAGTACAGGTGGTGCTAGTAAGGTCCTGGTTCCCTGCGTGACCTGTTCCTAAGGTGGTTAGGGTTGCGTAGGTGGTACTTAACATTTACCTTTTTTTTACTTGTGTGCTTTAGTAATTATTATTATTATATGTTCTTTGTGATTTTCTAAGTGCTAAGTTCTAAAAGTGCTGATTCCTGACAGTGGTCCATGTGGCCCTGTCCTGTGTACATATAATCCCTTGTATATTCTGCCCGTGCCTGTTGGCACATTGTAAAGTGTGTGTTTTATCTATAATACAAAGGCTATTTTTATATATACCCTTGTGTGGAGTTTCATTTGTGGTGGGCCCTGGGTGTTGTTGCTGGGGTGCGTGCGCAAATACTTAACTCACATAGCCTCCAAGTTTAGCTTTGCTGCTCACGCCACGTTACCTAGAGGGTGAGCAGGGGTTATCTTGGCGTGTAACTCCCTTGCCCTGACTTAGGAGTGGTGGTCTCTGACTGACTTTGGCGCAAGCCCTGGCCAGCCAGGGATCCCATTTCTAACAGTCAAAAAGCAGCTGACCACATTCTTCGAAGCCAATGGGTCCCTCGACCCATCCCAGTCCGGATTTCGAGCCAACCACACCACCGAGACTGCCCTCATCGCAGCCACCGACGACATCAGGACCCTACTCGACAAAGTGAAAACACCGCCCTCATTCACCTAGACCTCTCAGCCGCCTTTGATACAGTCTGCCATCGCACCCTAATAACCCGCCTCCACAACGCCGGTATCCAAGGCAAAGCCCTTGACTGGATCACCTCTTTCCTCTCCAACAGAACCCAGCGAGTCCACCTCCCTCCCTTCTGCTCCGCGGCCACCAAGATCATCTGCGGCGTACCCCAAGGCTCATCACTCAGCCCAACCCTCTTCAATATCTACATGAGCCCCCTCGCCACCATCGCACGCAAACACAACCTCAACATCATCTCATATGCCGACGACACCCAGCTGATACTCTCCCTCACCAAAGACCCAGCCACCGCCAACCTCAACCTGCATGAAGGAATGAAAAACATCGCAGAATGGATGAAACTCATGCGTCTGAAACTGAACTCAGACAAGACGGAGGTCCTCATCCTCGGACCATCCTCATCCACCTGGGACGACTCCTGGTGGCCCGCAGAACTAGCAACCGCAACGACACCCACTGACCACGCACGCAACCTGGGATTCATCCTGGACTCCTCTCTCACGATGACCAAGCAAGTCAACGCCATCTCATCTTCATGCTTCAACACCCTGCGCAAGCTCCGTAAGATCTTCCGCTGGATCCCATGAGAAGTGTGGCTCATTGGTTAGAGGAGGCAGACCTGGAAGCAGAGGTCAGCCCGGGACCAGGGTTCAATTCCCGGCTCGGCGGGGTCTTGAGTCCTAAAAATGTCCATGGACTCGACAATTCTCGCTCCGGTGCATACTGGATTCACGGGTTCACACTATGAGACTCTGGGCAACAGCTTGCTTAATCTCCACAATGGCCCCACGCGGCGGGAAGCCTGGCTTTCACCTTGCGGATACCCTGCCGGGGTTATTCCCTAAGCAAGCGCTTAGAAACCGCTCGGTGATTTGCGCTATATAAATTCCTGTACATTTACATTTACATCCCTACCGGAACTAGAAAGACGGTTCCCCAGGCCCTCGTCACCAGCTGACTTGACTACGGCAACGACCTATACGCAGGAACCACAATCAAACTTCAGAAAAGACTCCAACGCATACAGAATGCATCCGCACAACTCATTCTCGACATCCCCGCCACAGTCACATATCAGCCCACCTGAGAGACCTGCACTGGCTCCCCGTCAGCAAAAGGATCACGTTCAGGCTCCTCACCCACGCACACAAAGCTCTTCATGACATAGGCCCTGAATACCTCAACAACCACCTCACGTTCTACACTCCAACACGCAAACTCCACTACGCCAGCCTTGCCCTCGCCATGTCCCACGGATCCACAGAACCACTGCCGGCGGAAGGTCATTCTCCTACCTGGCGGCCAAGACATTGAACTCCCTCCCTGCCCACCTACGTCTTACCCAGGTCCACCTCACATTCAGGAAACTCCTCAAGACCTGGCTTTTCGAGCTGTAGCGGCCCTCCCCCCCAGCGCCTTGAGACCCTCATGGGTGAGTAGCGCGCTCTACAAGTGTATTGATTGATTGATAGAGTATACTGACAAGAAGAGGGTACTGAAAAGGAAATTTGCAAGTCTTGAACCAGTCTTCTCTGTTGTTTGTTATTTTATCCACTCCCCCTTCCCCCGCTGGGGTTGCTTGGTCTCCGAAGGATCCTGGAGAGAGAGTTGGGAGCTAGCATCTTCTGCTCTTGTGAAAGTGTATGGTAAGGGTATTCAGTTTTCTAAGTTCTGACACGGGCAGGATTAGGAGCATTTTCCAATGCATAAAGAAAGCGCGGGAGGAAGATGATTTTAAACAGGGAGGCGGGTTCCAAAAGAGTAAGGGGCTACGACCTCCAATGCGTAACATCTAAATTCTCTGCTGCAGGGGAACCTTCAGATTCCGCTCATAAAAAAGATTAACTTTGGATGTGATAAAAAATGCTCAGATATGGAAAACCTTGTGTTGCCACTGGTATGTCATAACTTCTAGGACTATATGGGGGTTCCCCCCAGAGTGCATACATCTGGGATTTGGACCAATTCATCTGATACCCGAGTGCACACCAAAGATGTGAAAGATGTGTAACACCCGCAGTAGCGAGCGTGCTGGAGAGGCCAGATATAGCAAAATATTTTCTGCGTAGAGCGATGTTGGGTCCTCATGATCGCTGGTCCATTTAATGCCCCTTATACCCGGATCCCCCCTGATCCAAACGGCCAGCAGCTCCAGCACCATGGCAAAGAGGAGTGGTGACAGCGGGCAACCTTGCCTTGTGCCCCGACGGAGGGGGAAAAGAGGTGGAGCGATGATTGTTAACCATGAGGTTCGCCATGTGCTGTGTATATAATATCCTGATAAATCCAATTAGTTTGGGTCCAAACCCCATGCGAGCCAGGACAGCACAAAGATACTCCCGTTCGATAGTATCAAATTCCATGGTGGCATCAAGTGATAGCAAGATCACTTCCTCCTCTAGAGTGTCCACTCGCCCCATTACCCTGTGTACGCGTCGCAGATTCCTAACAGTATTTCTTTCGGGCATAAAGCCTGATTGATCTGGATGAATTCAATCATGATGATATGGGACTAGACGATTGGCCAGGAGTTTGGCCAGAATTTTCGCTTCCACTGTAAGCAGCAATATAGTACGATTTGCAATTCTCCGTAGCCATCGGTTTGAAAAGCTCAATAGGTTGTCCGATAGGACACATCGCTTTACCCGACTGAACATCCTGTATTGCTTTTTGGACCTCATCCACAGAGAAATTCGTTTCCAGTACCTCTCTATCTTGATGCGAGAGACACACTACATCTATGGTGGCAAGAAGGCCTATAGCCATTGAGACTTGCGAGGTCTGCGGGACCCTATACACCTACTCAAAATAAGATGCAAAAGCTTCTGCGATACCCTGGGGGTCCGTTATCAGTACGCCATCAGAGCCAGCTATTGCTCGCACCCATATCACCCTGTTCATAAATCCGGTGATGCGTATCTAGGGAGCGCATAGTAGCCTCCTCCAGTAGAAGTTGTCTATAATCCTGTCTTTTTACTTTGACCCTGTGTTAGGTGTCGGGGTTAGGATCCAGAGATAGAGCCCCCTCCATTTGCGCCCCTTATGGCCCCTAAATTGTAACCGCCGACATGACCGATCCCACGTTTTTGTTGAAATAGTAATCTGTATCTTGCCGGAGGTGTTCATTAACGTGGGGCATCTTTAGTGTCACGGCTGTATCATAATTGGGCCGGGACGCCTGGGTTGGATGCCGGAGACTGCCAAAACGGGGGAGTGGTCTGATATTTCTCGTGCCAGATTTGTGGAGTCAGTGAAATTGTTTATGTCTTGGGCATGAGTAAACAGTTAATCGATCCGTGATTGACTGCAATGGACACCCGACTGATGTGTGTAATGTGTGTGGTGAGGGTGTGACCACCTCTATACATCTACCACCCCCAGAGCATCGGTGAATCCCTGGAGTTATGAGTCCATGTGTTGGGTCAGGTCTAGGCGGAAGTCGGTCACATAGGCCGTCCATAGTCAAATTAAAGACGCCCCCCAGTGCTAGCGATCCCATGGGTAGGGCCAACATGAATGTCCAGGTGGGACGTACATTGAAACCACATTGATTACCCTACCTTCCTACATACTCGTTCTTGCTGCATATCTACCCTGCACTTCTGTCCAGGTGTTCTGTACCACGTGAGGGCAGCCCTTGCGCAGGAGTACCCCAACCCCTCTAGAGCCCGTTGTAAACCCAGAGTGTACAATCATGTGGTAGTTCTTACTGTTCAGTGCCATGCATGAATTCCCTATCAAGTGAGTCTCCTGTAACAATACTGTGTCAAGTGCATGCCGGTGAATATATTGAAGGACAGTACCCCTTTTTATTTTGTCCCCCAGAATGTTTACTTTCCAAGTGGACACTAAGTCCCTGTCCTGGCACCATCAGAATACAGCAAATGTGCAACTAATACGGTAAATCGGTCATCCCTGTCTGTCTCCCCAGAGTTGTCGTTCAGAGCGGAGCCAAAACAATAAAAATGCATGACAGTGTCGCGAAACACAATATCAATATCAACAGTTGTAATGCCAAGTGAGATATTAGCTATCCAAAGATTATCTCTCCCCGATGCAAGAACCCAATAAACCCTCCAACAGTTCCACCCCACCCCTGACTCCAGTTGAACTCCCCACCCATTCCCTGCCTCCCTGCACTACGGGTCTAGAACCGCCCGCCACCCCCAACATGCAGAGTGCCTGTCGCCCACCCTTAAACAACTTCAGGGAACGTGAGCACCTCCACCCCCTGAGACAATTGTAAATACAACACAGACCCCACCCCGGCCCCACCACCCCCATAGTTAACATGGAGCAAGGCTCAATCTAGGCCCGCTCATAAAACCTGCGGCCTTTTCCTTAACATTCACCTAAAACTTCTGGCCCTCCCAGCTGAAATATAAGCCACAAGCCAGGTTCAAGTGTAGAGCACAACAATCACCCATCGACAGATTACCCATAAGGGCACACTTCGTCCTGGAATTACCCATGACCGCCCGACTACGCCAGACCCCACCATCCCTGTGAACACTACCAGCGCCAACCGCCTGACCTCCTGGTCCAACGTCAATGACGATGAGACACACAAGGTCATGAACTACATCCACTCAGGATCTCTGTCAGACCCGTGCCCACACCACGTATTCAACAAAGCAGACGATGCCATCGCACCCCAACTACGGAAGGTCATCAACATCTCCTTCGAAACAGCAACATTCCTGGAAAGTTGGAAACACGCTGAAATCAACGCCCTCCTCAAGAAGCCCAAGGCGGACCCCAAGGACCTCAAGAACTTCCGGCCCATCTCCCTGCTCCCGTTCCCGGCGAAGGTCATCGAGAAAATCGTCAACATGCAACTGGCCCACCACCTGGAAGACAACAACATCTTAGACCCGTCCAAGTTCGGGTTCAGACGAAACCACAGCACCGAGACAGCCCTCATTGCCGCCACAGATTACATCAGGCGCCAACTAGACAACAGCGAAACATCAGCCCTCATCCTCCTGGACCTGTCAGCTGCCTTCAACACGGTCTGGCATCGCACTCTAAAGACACGCCTCCTAGAAGCCGGAATCCAAGAGAAGGCCCTTGACTAGACCACATCCTTCCTCTCTGCCAGAACCCAGAGCGTCCTCCCCCCGCCCTTCCGATCCGAGGCCACCGACATCATCTGCGGCATCCCCCAGGGCTCATCCCTCAGCCCGACGCTGTTCAACGTCTACATGGCTCCCCTCGTACAAGTGGCCCGCCAACGCGACCTCAACATCATCTCCTACGTCGCTGACACCCAGCTCATCCTCTCCCTCACCAAGGACCCGCACACCGCCAAAACCAACCTCCAGGAGGGAATGAAGGCCGTTTCTGACTTAATGCAAAACAGCTGTCTGAAGCTGAACTCGGACAAGACGGAGGTACTCATACTCGGACCCACCCCCTCAGCCTGGGACGACTCCTGGTGGCCGACCACACTGGGAACAGCACCGACACCCACCGGCCATGCAAGCAACATAGGATTCATCCTCGACTCCTCCCTCTCCATGTCTAAACAGGTCAACACCGTCTCCTCCTCCTGCTACAATACCCTCCGCACGCTCCGCAGGATCTACAAGTGTATCCCGACCGAAACAAGAAGAACGGTGACACAGGCCCTCGCCAGCAGCAGACTGGACTACGGCAAAGCACTCTATGCAGGAATCCTATCCAAACACCTACGATGACTACAACGCATCCAAAACGCCTCCACCGACTGATCGTCAACGTCCCCCGTCGCAGCCACATCACCCCCCACCTGAGAGACCTACACTGGCTCCCCATCGACAAGAAAATCACCTTCAAGCTCCTCACCCACGCACACAAAGCACTCCACAACACCGGACCAGCCTACCTGAACAGCAGCCTCAACTTCTACACCCCGACCCGCCAGCACCGCTTCGCCAGCCTCACCCTTGTCGATGTCCCCCGCATCCAACGAACAACCTCTGGCGGCAGATCCTTCTCCTACCTTGCCGCCAAGACCTGGAACACCCTCCCTACCCACCTACATCAGACCAAAGACCTACTCACCTTCAGAAGACTCCTCAAGACCTGGATCATCGAGCAGTAGCGGCACCCCCTCCCCTCAGCGCCTTGAGACCCTCACAGGTAAGTAGCGCGCTTTACAAGTGTTCTGATTGATTGTTTGAAACAAATCGGAGTCAGACCACTGATTCAGCGCCTTACTGTGTGACTCTGAGAGTCTGAGTCTGAATGCAGAGGGGAACGTCTTTGGTGTCGCCAAACTTCTCCTCCATCGGCTGCGGGAGGACTTACGTGACTTCTGTCCAACCGTTCGCCAGCCCTCAAGCCAGTCCTAGGCATCCTCTAGCCTCGTGAATCACCACAATTTGCCGTTAGTTTATACTCTGAGTTTGGCCGGGAACATCATAGCATATTTAATCTCCTGGTCCCTGAGGGCACGTTTTACCTCCAGAAAACGGTGGCATTGTTTCTGCACTCTCAAGGTAAAATCTGGGAAGAATGTGATTTTGCAGTTCTCTAACCTCAGCGGGGGGCTGCTCTCGCAGTCTGCAGGATAACATTGCGGTCCCAAAAATTAAACACCCGGGCCAGGAGTGGCCGTGGTGGCGCATCTGCCTGTGGGCAGCCCCCCAGAACATGATGAGCACGTTCAATGGAAAAGCATTTGGAGATTCCACGTGGTTGCAGATGTTTGAGAAAAAGTACCTCGACTAACAGATCGGCAGCCTGCCTTTCCATGCACTCCGGCATGGACAGAATGCAAGCATTGTTACGCCGCTTTCTGCCTTCAGAATCGTCCAGTTGTAAGCACCATCACCTCATGAGAAGTGCGCAGCTCAGTCACCTGCCTTTTAAGGGGTGCAGTATCCGTAACTAGTTCCTTGGTGGTGTTATCTACTGTGCCCACTCGATCCACAATTTTTTTTATATCTTCACAAATTAAAGCCACCTCTGTCGCAACTGTATCTATACGGGTCTTGAGGGTGGTCCTTACCGTCATGATGGCCTCCAGGATATCTTTGTTTGTGGGTTCCGTACTGTCACTCGAGGCTGCCGACTCTCCTCGGTCCGCGCCCTGTTGCTTTTGCCAAGAAAATGTGTCCAGCCGTACGGTTGGTGCACCCAGACATCATGGTGTGCCTGTCTCGGTGGTCGCCACTCACTGTGGGGGCGCTCTCGTTACTCCCCGCCGCCTGCAGTGGATAATACCACTCGGCCTGTCGGTTTTGGCGACTGGCACCCCATCTGCCCAACAAGTTAACCACCTCACTGCAACCACCGCCTCACTGCTGTAACCAAACTGTCCTGGGTTGGGAAATCTTTAAGCGCATCCGCGGTTAGCAGCTTGATCTGCACAGGGAGGTAACTCCACTCTTCCCAGTGCTCAAGGTGATCCCACAATATGCTCCTTCAACAGTGCCTCACCCAATCAGACTGCCAAACGTGAGGGGCCGATCACACAACAGAGTCATTGGGCCTCCTTAACATAGCAGGCCCAGATCTATTCACTAACGTAGCAGCACACTCATTCCAGTCGGGTAGTTTTGATCTCCGCCCTCCCCCGTCTTTCTGCCCCCTGTCAGGTCACTGGGTCCGCTAAGCCCCTGCAGGGAACACCACTGTGCCTCAGACCGCCATCCGCTATGCAATGCACAAGAGTCTACAGCAGTTGCTCGATCTCACCCAAGGGGTGGCCCCTCTGGTTGTGTAAGGCCTCCAGTGTCCAACTCCTCCACAAGCCCTCACTTAAGCCCCTGACCTGATATGGTGCTCGCTAGAATTCAACTCCACCTGGCGCCAGGACCGCGGGGGAGGCCCCGCTCAAGTGCGTGCTTTCTGGATGATTTAGCCCCTCAGCAGCGGCAAAAGGCTACTCCGAGCAGTGTCCACCCCTACGATTGCGCCTCTAGTGCTGTTTTTGTCTCTTTTAGCATGGTGCGGGGCAGTGGAGTGCCGTCAGGGTGACCAATACAACTTTTTTCCCGGCCCTCGCTCGTTCCAGGCCTCTGCACCGGTCTTGCGTGGTGCGCTCACATCGCCCAGTGTCACTTCTGGCTGCATGGATGCCCCTGGAGGAGCCGGGGCTCGGAGCCTTCCATTGACAGCATCCCCGATATTCCTCAGAGTTAGCCCACAACTCCCACCACCATCACAGTAGGCAGCGAACCCCTCTGGGCGACGATTCAGCTAGGGGGTTCTCAAATCAGGCCGATATTTCGGGAGTGGTGCTCCAGAGCTAAGCTATCGAGCGACCATTCCCGTCGGAAGTTGGCCACGCCTCCCTTCTTCACCTTCTTGAGATATTTTATATCGAGGCAGTTGTGGTAATGAAGCACCTTCCTTTACTTGAATGTGAACTGGGGGAATAACCATTTGTCCCACATCAGTGTCTGACATATCCCACAAAGTACTAGGTAGTGAAGCCAGAGCAATATCTTCTTTAAGGAGGCAAGATCTTTCAGCGAGAGGGTAATTATCATTTAAAATAACTTGCACACCTTCTGGGGAACATCGTATCATGGCACAAAATTTTTTGAGCACATTGAGACCCACAATATTATCCGGTGTGTTGGGGGAAAGCAAGAATGTACATGCAGCAGTTAATTTATCACCATGGAATTCAAGTGGTTGTGACAGTGGGCTAAGGGAAGGTATCCCAGCAAATCCTATCAATGTTATTTTTAAGCCAGACAGGTGAGCCCTAGGAACCAATTGTTTAGACAGAGCACTACGAGTAGCTCCTGTGTCAACCAAATACCGATCATTAGAACCCAAAACATTGGCATTAGCTTAGGGACCCTTCTGATCTACTGGGACTTCAACTGATTCCTTACCCCATCCTAGGCTTTCCTATGCATAGTTAGAATCCTTCAAATCATCGGGCAAATAATCAGACATTTGATATTGATTACGCCTATGTAAGAATTGGGGGTCTCTGGTTGGCACAGGTTAGTACTTGTGACAAGCAGGGACCCTCTCCTCTAGTCAGGATAAGGGGATCACCCTCTAAAATAACCCCTGCTCACCCTCTAGGTAGTGTGGCGCAAGCAGACAAGACTTATCTCAGAGCGTTATAGGTTAAGCATTTGTGAGAACATACAGTAACTCAGTGACAACACCACACATTGACACCACACCAGAGTTTTATATAAAAATAAGTATCTTTATGTAAGGCTTAGCCCAAGACCAAATCACGTTAAAAATAAGGCCACAATACTATTAGCAAGTTTTAGGAGTTCTTTTAAAAATGCGTTATTCTGGTTCGGGGCGTTTCGCACCCTCTGTTCGACTTCCACCATGTTGAGGACAATGTCTACGAGGCTGCACCGGCACTACAGACACTCCGGTCCGAGGCGGATGCTGCGGGTGTGCAAGGTGTTTTACAGTACCTTTTAGATGTCCGGCTCGGACGAGGCGTGCAGAAGTGACGGCGGACTCAGAGCATTGGCGGCCCCCCTGCGATGCGGTCCCGGCTTGTTGCGGCGTCTCTGGGCGAGGTGTGAAGCGGGGGCCAGGGGGGGGGGCGGGGCGGATGGTCCGGGTCCTGAAGCGGTCACAGGGTGATGCGGCGTTTGAGCCGTACCTTCACCAGCAGGGTGGCCGGTAAGCTGCGAGTGTACTGCCCGTGCTCAGCCTTGCGGTGCACTCCGTCCCTCAGTCCAGCGGCAGGAGGCAGTGAACAGTGCGGCTCACAGGGGGGAGGGTGAAGCGTTGTGCGGGTGGCTCTCGCTGACGGTGCGAGCTGCAGCTTGAATTGGAGAGTGGAGTCACACGGTGCGGGGCGGCCGGGCACGGACTTCAAAGTGGGCAGGATTTACGGGTTGCAGTTAAGATCGGGGCTCCAGCGGCAGGGCAAATCTTGGCAATGTCCAGCATGCTGTGAAGGCAGGAGGAGTCCAATAGTCCTGGGACTCCGTTCAGGGGGCAAGCTCACCCACAAGCCCTTGGAGATCTGTTTCAAAGCACAAGTAGATAAAAGTCTCTTCAGTCTTTTCCTCTCTTTTCTCGCAGCAAGGCAACCACTGCAGGCCAATCCCCCAGGTCAGGGACAGTGCACCTCGTTGCAGCTTTCCCATTTCCTTCTCGTCGGGCAGAGGTTCTTCTTGGTTCAAGCAGGATCTAATTTCTTAGGAGTAGGGCTCCCATATTTATACTACAAATCTTTTGTTCTTTAAGGCCAGGGGGCCTTTGCCCAGTTCAGCCTAGTTTTGGAGCACTTTGTTGACATGAGGCTGACTTGGAGGAGTGTGGCTCAATGGTTAGAGCGGCAGACCCTGATGCAGAGTTCTGGCCAGGGACCAGGGTTCGATTCCCGCCTCGGCGGGGTCCCGGGCTCGATTTCCTCTGACCTGTTAATTCTCGCCTCAGTGCCTATTCTAATCACGGGCCCCACGCTGCAACCCCACGCTGCAACTCTGGGCAATAGCTTTCTTAGCCTCTACACCGGCCCCAACAGCGCTAAGGATGCCTGGCTTCACCCTGGGGGTGCCCAGGAGTGGACACTTCACAGGGAAAGCCAGGAGGGGTTCCATAGCGGTATGAGTATCAGCGCCAGGAAGCCGAATAGGCGACACCGCAAGGTGACCGTCTGGTGACAGTGCGCTCTATAAGTATCATGACATTTACATTTACATTCTTCTTTCAGGGTGCAGGGCAGAGACATCAGACACTCCACAGGAGGTGGAGCCAACATTGTGGCGGCAGAGCACAGCCCTATTCAGAGTCAAGGGGCACTCCTCTCACCCATCCGGGTGTAATCTTACTATTCACCACCTGGCTGCCCAGCCTGTCTCCAGGAATTCCCCAGCCCTGTCACTCACAGAAACCAGACAGCAGATACACATCATAGCAGAGGCGGGCTGAAATGGTTAGGCAAGCAAACACCAACTTTCTAAAAGTGGTGTTTGCAAACACAGGATATTAAAATAAACCTTGCTAAAAGGTGTATTTTATTATTCTGACTTCAGGCATACCAAACTTGAATTTCCACTATGTTCCCTGAGTCTGTTAGGGTCATAGAGTGTAACATTTCCAACAGCCCATTCTGGCCTATGAGAACAGATAGCCTTACAATAGTGAAAAACGAAAATGGCTGTAATTCACTATTAGGACATGCCACACACATCAGGGCTTGTCCTACTGTAGCAGGGTTTCCGTTCTCCCACAGAACTGTGCATAGAGATCTAGAACCTCAGTGAGTTAGGATGATCCAAAAACTCATCTCAGTGTCAGAAATCTCGTTACCTAGCTAGCTACAGTGTCTCATGGATCATTATGGAATGATCCATGTATTAGACAAACCAGAACATGATCTTTAGAATACCTCAGGAGTCGTGGAACACATGAACACTCTTTCGTTATATAATCATTTCAAACCAAAACTGAGAGTCAAAGAACACAAGTGCAAGTTTGAAATATTTATTATTCAATGCAAAGTTCTCAAACGCAGTATCTTGTATAATACCAAAATGCAGATTATAAAAATCAGAGTCAGCAGCATAGTCACTAATCCATAGTAAGCAAAAGGTGCTAGCATGTTATAATGCAATTTCTATAGAAATCTGTATCACCTATATTTCGCGCACCCTATCTAGCATATTATATTATATCTAAGAAGGTCTCATTCGGGTTTTAGCAGGGCGGCCCCATACCTCTCAATGTCAGTAGGAGCAGTTCACATCAACCTCTACCTGCTCTCTTCATGCGCAGCACCAAGTGTCTACGTTCATTCCGTGTAACTCTATCTTAAACCCGCGTAGAGCCCAAAATGTTGGCATCAACATTATTTGTGTTATGTCTAATGTGGTGCGAGGATCAAGCCTCCCAGCAACCTTGTGTTAGGTTAATTTCAGAGTGTGCAGCTCTCAGTGTGCAGACAGTTGTACCAATTGTACCAGGCAAAGCTGATAGCATAGAAATAACATATTATTCTCAAATAAACCACCTCACCGCTTCTAGGGTGAAGGCGACAACAACAAGTATGTGTCGTGTGCAAAACTGAAGCCGAAGGAAAAAAGGCTGTTTAAACATGTAATGCACTCATGCTAACTTAACGCAATATATGTAACGAAGTATCCATATGACACCCCCCCATTGGTCCGAGCACCGTCAAACATAAGGGAAAAGGCAATACTAAACCAGATACAAAGATTGAAAGCAAAGTTCAATAATCTTGAGCTAAAATAAGCTAAAAAATATGTATGAATGTATATGTACGAATGCCTACAGTGGCCTCAAGTCTAAAAATAAAAACAAAACTTTCGAACCTAAAGTTATTCGCCAGGCCTCAAAATTATAAAATGTAGGACCAGGCCGTATCAATCCAAATGTCTGTAAGAGAGAAAAACATTTTTTTTTTTTTTTTTTTTTTAGGCACTTATCCGATATCCAAAGTCATGTGCCATGTTGACGTTATCCTCAGCGACATCACGTGCTTGAACTCTCCATCAGCTGAACACAGTCCATCCCTCCAATTCAGCGAGGGGAAAGTCATATTTCACAACAAAGCACTCCTTCAGGCATGTCACGATTGGAAAGTATATGCAAAGAAAGTTGCAACAGCCTCCAGTATGAAATCACTGCCATCATCCGAAAATAGTTCAGCAATCCAATTCAGCAATGGGAAAGAACATACGTGCTCCTCCAGCATCGGATCCTCCTGTAACGTCAGAGGACAACTCGGTGGGTTCACCAGATCGCTGTGTGTCAGAAAGGCATCCGCCGCTGCAGAGATCTCCCATTGGCCCAGAACTCCATTTATCGCTGCCAAGGCCATAACTCTTTCGCCAGAACAGATCAACTCATGAGCCACCACGGGACGCATTAGCTGATCAAAATCGACGTCAGGAGCAGTCCTCAAGCATAGGCACAAATCAATGGCCCAATCGAACTCGCAGTTCAGGCAGTGAAACACAGGTTGGACACACGTGAAGTCGGTGAACCGAAATGACAATCTATAGGCCGTGCTTAATGCTGCAAGCGGCAATGTTCCATAGTAATTGAGCATCCGATTACGGCACAGTGTCAGGAGGCGTTGAACGGCGTCTTGTGCAGGATGGGCATCCATGTTTTATGAAGAAAAATACCAACAGAATGCCTGCGGCTACAGCCAATAACACAGGTAGTCCACCAAACAAACTCGAAAAAATAGTATGAAAAAACGTGGGAATGATACCAAAAACCTTCTCAAACGTAGTCACGAGGCCACTGCTCACTAACTTGAAAAAATGTGCCAGCCCAGTCGTTGAAGAAGCATTAAAAATCTGGTGTACCAGCTCGCAGAAATGAAACGGCAAATCAGTATTTAAAAGCGCCTGCACCTCTGTGCGGGTGTTGGCTATGTGAAGGACATAAGTTTCCCGGGCCGAACTCAGGGTCACTTGTTTTTGAGACAAAAGGGCCCTTATTCTGCTTAAACCATTGAATTTTGCTTCCAAGGTTAGAATCCGTGGCCAGATGGAGACATCTGAAGACCCATGCGTGGGTGGGTATAGAACATTCTTGCAGCACACTACACGCTCTGATACAGTTACCACATAAGCCACACCAATTAATAAACCACAACATAATTCGTTGTTTAAAAGTAAATAACTACCATTAGCTAACAATGTAAATGTGGGAACCACTGCTGGAACTGGCGTGCCTTTTAAAACACATGCTAAATTTGGGCGGTCCTGATTACAAGAACCGTGTAACTGAATGTGTCTGCATATTAATGAATGGTCAGGTGACTGTGTGCATTCCTCACCATTAAGATTCACTTCTTTCCCATCCTTCAGACATCTGTATGTGTATGGTAATGACCATGTCTCATGTAGGAATGCATTGCCTAGTGGTTCATAACGTCCTATAGCAATATATCGCATACAGTTAGTAAATGTATATAAAGGAAATGGTAATGTAATCAAACCATGAATAAGCCACGTGGCAGTAGTGGTTTCAGCAACAGAAAAAGGCAAGGATTCTAGCTTCTCAATATGTAACATAGAAAATGATGCATCACGCATTGAAAGCATGCGCTGTTTTTCAGTAAGATTAAAAGGGGCAAAAAGTGATGAAACGTTCAATGAGGTCCAGGGAACTCGACCAGCCTTAATTGTCTGTAGAGTCCAGGCAAACTGCATTACAGAACGCAATTGATTTTGACCATGGTATAACGTGGACACTTCATCATGTACAATATCAACAACAGAAGAAACAATATTATCCAATGTGTAAATTCTGGAAGAAAGCGTGTTAATACTGTTATCGACCACTGCAAGCACTTTTTCCAAATTGGCTTGATCAATAGCCCTCAGGCGTTTAGCTGCTTCGACTTGTGAAAATTTCCAAATTTCATTGTAAATAGCATAAATAAAGCGTTTAGACCTACCCATAGTCGGGCCTTTTATAAAATCATTTAACTCTATGTTCTCATTCAACTGGGACAGATGCAGTTTAACTGCAGATAAAGTGGAATGTTGTAACCAGTTCTGACACAATTTGCCTACTGAATAAGTTGTAACAGTGTGATCTGAGCCAAACCTGGGATCTGGCCTGATGCGTGTAAAACCTTCAGACAAACCCAAAAAACGACGTTGGCAAGAATCAGAGCTTCTTTGCCATAAAAGCCACCCATCTGGATCAAAACTGGAAATATTAAAGGAGGAATTCTGCAAAAGTGCTTGTATCTCATTTATGGACAATGTAGTGAAATTACTCCAACCTGAATATTCTTCCAAATCAGGGATAGTAGGGTTATTTAATTTTTTAGATGTAGCCAATCCAAAACATGTTGTTTGGGAAATAGTCGAATTTAAAAACAACATGTGATTCGGGATGAGACATGCACGATGCAAAGCCTCAGTGCCTTGTACCTGCCAATCTTTGGTACCCCAAACCGATTTAAGGTCAATAGCATCCTTCCATAACTCATAGCCATCCACAGATAACCTTTCTAGAAAGGACTTTGAATACAACAATTTTGTGTCAGTTAGTCTAACTTTTGGCATGAATTTCTGTTTCACTTTAAAATAAAACGACTCAGGATTTGATTGATTAAAATCTGTAAAGTAAGAGTATTTTCCCAGAAACGTACTTGAGCTCCCCTGTAAAGGAGTAGGGCAATGTTCCCACTGAGTGTAATTCACAGGAACCCGCCTGGAACTTGTCTTGTGCAAGAAATGATTTCCATAATGTTGGTAACAAAACAAATCACCATAATTGACAGAATCTAAATACAAATCCTCATCATCAAAGGCCGCATAATATTTCAAATCAGAGAACAATGCTTCTACGGCCTGAAGATCCCAATCATCAGAACGAATATTTTGCTTAATCACATCTCCCATGTTTACTCTAAGCACATTAGGAACATTAATAACTTCTGTGGGGCCATGTATCTGAAACCTAACCGCATCCCACACAATCCCATCAAGGACAGGCCACGCAGTAATTTGTACTGAATGTAAGTCTCTCTTTAGTCTGTGTGCTGAATGTGAGGAGGAGTGAGGGGCCAATGTTCCATTAAGGTACCGAATTCCTGTTCTTTCTTTCACATAATGGGCATCAACCAGGCGGAAAAAATAAAACACAAAACCAATTGACATAAAAAGATAAAATGAAAATAGTATCAGCCAAATGTATGTCCAAGGTGGAACTAAAAAATGTTTTTTAAATAACGTGGCATATTTTGCAATAGTCGATGGTTTCTTTGAAAGTTCCGAATCAGAGTCAAAAGAGAATCTGGACTGGTTAGCCAAACGAGCATGTAAATCGGACATAGATAAATCAGCAGGATCTGCATAGGTCACCTCATCAATGTTAGTAACAGGAATAGTATTTAATAAAGGACTTGATATGGCAGGCATCTCGAGGGACACCTCCTGATCTGCACCAGATGTAATAGCCAGCACAGAGTGCCTCACCATGGAAGGACAGGATACAGCCGGTGTCATGCTATGAAGAATCGGCCACCCTGTGTGTCTTGACATTGTCAATAGAAATAAATCTGTTTTCTTTACGACCTGAAAGTGGTGGTAAAATGACTGTTCTTGTGCCCTTCACTCCAAGGACCCGAACCGGCGCTCGATATGAGGGACCAAACTCCTTTTTGTTATCGATCTTCTCTCGAACCAGTTCTCCAACTTGGGGTAGCCAGCCAACTACCGGGATCTGCAACGCATCATCCGACGTGGAGGGCAAGTGTTCCTTTGCAAGACTGTCTCTGGTCTTTTGTAGATCCTGTAAAACATTGCAATGTTCATCTACGTCAAAGGCCGCGGCCTGGGCCTCGCAGTCTGCACCATCAAGGTCAGGGACGTACATCTTGATACCAAAGAGCATTTCGTATGGGGTCCGCCCACCCAGAGACCTTCTAGGGAGATTATTAAGCGCACGCTGCACGCCATAGAGGTGGGTCAGCCAGTTTCTACCAGTGCCTATAACTCGGGCTGTCAAAGATTGCTTTAAGTCGCGGTTCATTCTTTCTACCACAGAATTGCCCTCAGGCCTGTAGGGGCTTGAAAACTTCACCTGTACTCCCAACGAAACCATAGCATCCTTATACGCCTTAGAGGCGAAAGCCGGACCCTGGTCCGAATGGAAAGCACCACAAGCAAAGATTCCCACAAAGACACGCAAATCCTTAATGACAGTCCGTGAATCAGCGCTGCGATGCGGCCATAACCACACAAAGCGTGTGCATGAGTCAACTGCTACTAAGATGTATTTATACGCAGTATCAGAAGAAAAAGGACCGCAGTGATCCAAATAAACACATCCAAGTGGTTTATTAGAGATGTACAACTGTGTCTGAGGCGGACGCGCAGCAGTAGAAGGCTTAATCTGCTGACAAATGTCACACATAAGGACATAATCGCGCGTCTGTTTGTACAGTCCCCGCCACCAGAACCTCTGTTGTAGCTGAGATACAGTGGCTGAGACGCCCGCATGCGCAGACGCCACACCCTCATGAGCCGCTGTAATCAGAGAAGCTCTGCGATCCGAGTTGGGAACTAGACGCTCTCCAACTTCAGGAATTTTCACATAAGGAACCTTATCGGGACTTAAGTGGTATGTGTATTTCGAAGGGAACCCCGCAGGATATTTACCTCCCTTCGCTGTGGCAGCAACAGCCGCCAAGATGTCATCATCTATTTTGCTTTTGGACCTTGTGACTGCTGCAACTAAGTATTTCGATACCGCTGACTTCGCTGCTTCATCAGCAAGCGAGTTGCCAACAGCGTGGACTCCCACGCGCTGGTGGCCGAGAGTATGAATCACAAACACGAGCGGCAGCTTTTCTTTAAGTTCCGCCACTCGGACCCAGATCATTTTATGTTTTATTGTGCTACCTTTGGAATCACGAAAATCATTCTGAATCCAAAAGAACAAGTTCTCATTGTAAGACTGGACACAGTAGTAAGAATCACTTACGATTAAAGTTGTCACACTAGGATCTGCGTACTCCAATGCGAGCATAAGAGCACGGAGCTCTGCTAATTGTGCGGTGCAGTCTCCAAGCGTCTGCGTGTGCACGACACTGGACTCGAACTCATTGTTCACCATGGCACCGACCACAATGGCGCAAGCGGAAACGTAGGCATGTTTAGAGCCATGCGCAACCTGCGCCGAACCATCCGTGTAAATGATACAGTGGAAATCCTCCAACGGCCGCATTGCTAAAGGAGCAGGATGAACAAATTCATACTGTAAATACTCCTGCGACCGTAAAGCGGCGTCAAAAATAAACGTGACATCCTGAGATGTCAAGGAAGTAGCCCACTGAATCCACCGAGGGTGCAAAGCTTTAGAATTAGGTACACTGGCTTTCGTGACCGCCTCCAAGGCAGGACACGGGGTAACAACCAACATGCGCTTTCCCTGCGACAGGGCCCGTTCTTTAAGAATTGCCATCTGCACAGCCGTTAACACTTTCTCCACAGTGGAAAAACGCAGTTCAGCCGAAGTGTACAAGTGCGACTTGTAAGCAATAGGTACAGTATCCCCCTCATTAAAAGTCAGGTACGTGAAACCCACCGTCCCAGGGATAATTCTTATCACCAGGTTGGTCTGGTTATCACGGGTCTGTAAGTAGTCAGAAGTGAGCAAATCAGCCTGCAAAGACTGCAGAATGGCCGAATGCTCAGGCAGCCAGCATGATTTGGAAAAAGATGGTTGTACCAAGGCATATAAAGGCTTGATACGCTGGGCATATTCCGGAATGTATGTCCTCCCGAAATTTAAAAAACCCAGTAAAGACTGTAATTTTTTCAGAGTTGTCGGAGAGCGCAACTGCGCGCACTTCTCCAGGAAGTGAGGAGCCAATCCCTTTCCTTCATGGTTAAGTTCATAACCTAGAAACAACACTGTGTACTCCGCAATGTGTGACTTTGCAAAGTTAAACTTGTAACCCATGTCTGCAAAGTTACAAATTATGCTGTTTACTCGACACAGATGCACCCAAAGCTCGTCGTCTGTGAGATAAATGTCATCCACATACGAACATGCAACTGGATCGAAACTCTCTAAAAGAGAGACTATGCGGGCGGAAAACACTCCAGGACTATTTTTATATCCCATTGGGAGTCGTTTAAACATTTTTTGTACGCCGCCGCATGTAAAACTGGTCCATTGGGAACTTAGACCATCTAATCTATGTGCATAAAAACCATTGGAAATGTCAAGCGTGGTTTTAAACCGTTTACGCTCAAGACTATTCACTAGGGCAGAGCCGTGAGTATTCTGTACTGCACAGCTACGGCAATGCGAGTTCAAATGCCGGTAATCCAAAACCAGACGATATGAGCCGTCCGGCTTGTTAACAGTAAAAAGGGGATTATTCATTGGTGACACACATGTTTCAATTACACCTTGATATTCCAATTGTTCAAGGATAGCCGCGACCGAAGCTTTAGCTTCACGCCGTATGGGATACTGGGGTTGTGGCTGAGGCTGTGACCGTAAAGGAATCTCATGGCTAGGGGACAATTTATCCCAGCAACACTGATTTCGGTACACAGCCGGCGCAAGCGCCAGAGCCCACTCTTCTGCAAAATGCAGCGCTTCCACTCTCGGTACAGTGTGCGCGAAACTGGGGAGGATTACCTCCTCCCCTCGCGGAGCTGCGAGAACAAAAGGTGGGGGCCAGTCAGCCTCCGAAAGCAAAATATCATACGTATCCGAAAGATTCTCCCAAAATACCCCTTTTACAGTTCGCTGCATGTCACCTTCAATTAACAGGACAATTTCAAAAAGTCTTTCAGGGGGAGCAACATGTGTATCAGCTGTTTCGATTACAACATAAGTGTCAGTCGCTGTCACCTTCAACAGTGGACGGAGGGCCTCTCTCACTATGGTAATCTCCGCCGCGCTGTCCAGCAAGGTCAGAGCCCACGTCAGATTCCGAAGCCGCGTTCTCACTATCTGGGGCATATCGATGTGCCGTTAAGGCTGCGACTTTCTTCTTGGCAAACTGCGGTCTCTTTGGCGTAGAGTCGTCCCGCTGGTCCCCTTCACTTCGCGTGCGGGGCTGGCCACGTCCTTGCTGACCACCCCTGCCCCTGCCGCCCCCTCCACCACCGGTTGACGGAGCCGATGAGTCCTGAAAGGAACGAGGAGAGCGTTGGTCAGATGCCTGATATCTGTCAGGCGATTTAATCGTAGCGCGGTCGCGCAATTCATAAACACGCTCTGACTGCGCAGGTTGTGAAGGCGCCGGACCCGAGACCTGTGTCTGTTGTTGTTGTTGCTTACCCTGATTCTGCTTTTTAGGCCAATTTTGTTTTTTGGACCTGGGCTGTCCACCTGTTTCCGAAGACTGCCCCTGGGGCTGCTTCTTTTCTTTTTCAAGAAAAACCTTCGCACCCTTAGAATTGCGGCCAACCATTTTATAAGCCGCCACAATTATTCTTGCCAGCTGACGGGGTTTCTCGGCATCGGGAATTAACGCCAGACCATTGGCCACTTGAAAGTTCACTGCATCCCCTTTTACATTGGCAAGGATAATACCGCAAACTGTCTCAAATGAACCGTTCAGGCGCATACCCAACTCAACCGCCGACTCAGGTCCGTGATCATCCTGAACACGTTTGAGGATCGCAGACAGGTTCGACACTGACGGTGTGCCAAAGCACCTCGAGTAAACCGCTGCAAAAGTCTTACCCCATGTCTCACAGTCAACAAGTTCCGGGGCTAAATCTTTCGGTAAACTAAGCGTAAGAATCTGGTGTTTTTCACCCGGAGTCGTATTAGGAAACACAGCCTCCAGCTGGTCGAATTTCTCGGCAAGCCAGTAAGGAAAATCATCCTTATTGTCTGGCTTTCTGCCCATAACGGAATTCACCAAGACAGGACTGATTTTCAAGCCAGCCTGGTCTGCTCGAAGCTGCGCACCTGCGGGGGCTGCGCCATGAATATTACGACCAATGTAATGAACAAGCGCTCTAATCACTCCAACCGCGACCTCATGAAGACGCCGCAGGTCACCTACGTTACAAGTGGTGCGATTAGGATGAGGAGTAAATCCACCCAACGCGGGCCAATTTGTGCCCGGAATGGATAAGGGACCTAACCTCGGAGCCGTTAAAGAATGGGGTAGGGCGCCACCAAACCAAACTCCGTGCTGCCAAGCGTCTATAGGTACTTCCAGTGCCCTGTACGGAGCATAAGCCGCCGGTACATCCGTGGCAGTGTATGAATGGTAGACACCCGAATTAGCGTCCACTTCCGGAAATGTCACCCAGGAATAAAACAATTCGTACGGGTACGCATGTTCCGCACTCACCACTAGAACCACAGCTAAGCCTTCCGCGGGTACATTATAACCCCGCAAGTGGTCGCGAACCGCGACGCGGCTATGCTGCGCTATTTCCACTGCCATGTTAGCACAGGAAGAAGAAAGAAAAGACAAAGAACACTTTGTAGCGCAACTGGGTAGTGATTCAAAGAAACCTTTTTTAGAAGAATTCAAGCTTGAAAAGACCTATTTCAAAAACAGGTAGGTTTTTCCGACACCACCGTTTACCGGAAACGGGAATGAAGGTGTTAAGGTTTGAATGATATACTACTCGAGTGTCATGAAATAAGGCCAACCAAACCGTTGGGCGCCATGTAGCAGGGTTTCCGTTCTCCCACAGAACTGTGCATAGAGATCTAGAACCTCAGTGAGTTAGGATGATCCAAAAACTCATCTCAGTGTCAGAAATCTCGTTACCTAGCTAGCTACAGTGTCTCATGGATCATTATGGAATGATCCATGTATTAGACAAACCAGAACATGATCTTTAGAATACCTCAGGAGTCGTGGAACACATGAACACTCTTTCGTTATATAATCATTTCAAACCAAAACTGAGAGTCAAAGAACACAAGTGCAAGTTTGAAATATTTATTATTCAATGCAAAGTTCTCAAACGCAGTATCTTGTATAATACCAAAATGCAGATTATAAAAATCAGAGTCAGCAGCATAGTCACTAATCCATAGTAAGCAAAAGGTGCTAGCATGTTATAATGCAATTTCTATAGAAATCTGTATCACCTATATTTCGCGCACCCTATCTAGCATATTATATTATATCTAAGAAGGTCTCATTCGGGTTTTAGCAGGGCGGCCCCATACCTCTCAATGTCAGTAGGAGCAGTTCACATCAACCGCTACCTGCTCTCTTCATGCGCAGCACCAAGTGTCTACGTTCATTCCGTGTAACTCTATCTTAAACCCGCGTAGAGCCCAAAATGTTGGCATCAACATTATTTGTGTTATGTCTAATGTGGTGCGAGGATCAAGCCTCCCAGCAACCTTGTGTTAGGTTAATTTCAGAGTGTGCAGCTCTCAGTGTGCAGACAGTTGTACCAATTGTACCAGGCAAAGCTGATAGCATAGAAATAACATATTATTCTCAAATAAACCACCTCACCGCTTCTAGGGTGAAGGCGACAACAACAAGTATGTGTCGTGTGCAAAACTGAAGCCGAAGGAAAAAAGGCTGTTTAAACATGTAATGCACTCATGCTAACTTAACGCAATATATGTAACGAAGTATCCATATGACACTACCTTATACTTACAATGCACCTTGCCCTTGAGCCTACCATATGGGTGACTAATATGAAGTTAAGGGAAGGTTTAGGGACTGGCAAGGGGGTGCCCTTGCCCAGTCAGCATGACAGTACCAGACTGCACGCAGGTTCTGCAATGGCAGACCTTAGACATATTTTACCTGGCTGCTTCTGTGGGTGGCACAACCAGTGCTGCAAGCCCACTAGCAGCATTTGGATATACAATTCCTGGGCCCTCCTGGTGCACTGTATTGGGGTCTGACAGTAAACCAAATAAGCCAATCATGGAATCCAATCAATATATACATTTTATACAGGGAGGGCATATACACTTTAGCACTGGTCAGCAGGGGTAAAGTGCCCAGAGTCATTAAACCAACACAAGCAGGTCAGAGAGAATATTGGGGGAAGGCAAAAAGTTCAGGGATGACCCTGCAGAGGGAGCCAAGTCCAACAGCCTATCAAGGATATTAGAAGAATTTTGAGCATGCCCTACTGACTCAAACCTTACACGACTATCCATACCTCCCTTATTTCCTGAGTTCCCTGGGCGGCTTCTCATTTGTCCTAAGTAACTCGAGGAAAAGAGGGTGCACCAGGACGAAACATCGCTTGTCCGCCTCTTCCACCACCTCTATAAGATGGACCATAAACCTGAGCTAACATAACTTTTGTTTTTAAATCCTTAGTCTTTTTATCCTCCTTGCCTTTTTCTTCCAATTCCTGACGTTCATAATACTGGGCAAAGTCAAAAGGGAAACTGGGGAAGAAGTAGTCCATGAACTCTCGCTTGTCTTTAGGCGACTAGCTATTCCTGGCAACATGTTCGCGCCAAATTTGTCAACGAACAGCTGCTTGCCCATGTCATCTGTCAATGACTGCTCACTAAAGTCATGGAATGTCTCCTCAAACCATGTAAAGAAATCAGAAACTGACTCATGGGCATTTGCTTACAGGATGCTAACATAGTCCAGTTTATCTTTTTAGAATATATAAGGGTTTTCAATTTAACAATGATAACCTTTGGGAGGTCTAACATCTCTTGTTGTGGTTTCTGCGCAGGGGCCCTTTCTGCATCTTTTCTCTCTATTTCTGTCCAAATATCCCCACATTTTTCTGAGCATCTACTTTCCGAATAAATCTACACATATCAGGGGATAAAAAAGTCAAAAAACATGTCAATGCCAGGCAAAGCCATAGTGCAAGAACTAATAGCCCCCTCAACTTCTTCGTAAAAGGCAGCCGGATATTTCCGCGGGTCAGGCAAAGCAGCTTTAAGCGCCATGACACCCGCTCTACTTCAAAGAGTTTAAACCCAATTGTAAACAAAATATCCCTTTGCATCTGCTGAATCTTTATTATCACTCGATCCTGCACCCCTAGGAGGGACATATAAAGGTGCAGCTTCACGCATTGGTTTCCCATGAACTACAGTATACCTATCTGTCCCAGGAACTCCCTCCTGCGTCACGGGGGTCTGAGCAGTTTGTTCAACTGAAGCAGCTGCCTTTTTCTCCTCTCGCAAATGGAACACATCGGCTCGTAGTTTAACCACACGTCTAATTAAATCGGCCACCTGAGAAGGGAGAAAATGACTGTCACTCAATTGTTTATGATCATATTTTATATCAGCAGGCTTTAATTCTTAGGAATGTTTCCTAAAACTCCCAATTACTTCTTCAGCAAATGACTCTGTGAAATATAACTGCTCTGACTCTGACCATTGCTGAACCTCTACTATAATGTCTGGAGCAGAGGTGGTACCGCAAGCTGCTTTTTGAGCAGCAGATCTAACAGCGGCTGCACGGTCAGCGAGCAACATTGAACTAGTGTGTCGTTTAGGGTCTAATCTTGTCCCTGTGTGATCTGGGGAAGATTTGTCATCATCAGAATCATCCTCGGGGGTAGAGGGAAACATATACGGTGGCAGAGATCGATCTAACAAAATTAAATCATCCTGTAGTTTATTAAGTAGAGAATAGAGGGGGCGCCGGACAGGGTATTTGCCGTTTACCTGTAGACTGTGTTCCCTATCCTATTTTTCTTTTATTTCCTTCAGTTCATTATTTTTCATTTGTCTGCGCTTTTAGATAGATATTTGTGCGCTGTTCTTTGCCTGCTAAAGCTTGCTCTTTCCTCACTATCTCATGCGCTTCTTTCATCCACATTCGCACACAGTCAAACATATCTGGTCTACTTTTGCACTTAAACACACACTGTTCCACATACTTAATTTTCATAATATCGTATGACCCATATATTGGCCATCGTAAATCAGGATCCTTCTTAGTAAATTTGTTCCATAGTGCACTATACATTATGGAAGAAATGCTATGTTTAATATACATATCCCTATTTGGTGTCCCCTCGGGGGGAGCCAGCTGATTGTGTTCTAAATCCATATTGGTACCTCCAAGAAAGCAACACATCCTTTGAAGCGTGCTTGAAACATTCATGCCAAAAACATGATAGTATATATAATATTATAACAAAGTGGTAATTAACACCAATATTGTTCCGTTCATGAATTCAAAATTGAGAAAAAAATCTCGTCATTACCTGCCTATATAAATTGCAATTTATATATACCCAAATCAAACCAGAATCTTATTTTTATTTATTTATTTGGCGATTTATAAAGCGCCTGGTGACCCGGAGGCATCCCCGCGCTATGAGGGTTTGTATATCCAGAAGAGAGGGAAGAGGGGGAAGGCATTACTTGGGGAATAGGAGAGTTTTCAGTTTTTTTCTGAACCCTAAGTAGTTGGGTTCGAGTCTGAGGGTACGTGGGAGAGAATTCCAACCCGTGGAGGCTTTAACAGAGAATCGCCGACCTCCCGTGCGAGTCTTTTTAAATTTGGGGATGTTAGCTAGGTGTTCATTCTCGGACCGCAGGGATCTGGAAGCTTTATAGGGCGTAACTAGGTCGCTGAGGATGGAGGGGCCGCTTCCGTTAATCAGTTTGTACGCCGTACACATGGCTTTGAATTCCACCCTTTGGCGAACAGGGAGCCAGTGCAGGGCTTTAATGGCAGGTTTCGCTGATGCTCTGGCGGGGAGATTCATGATTAGACGGGCTGCTGCATTCTGAGTACGTTGCAGTTTCGCCAGGGTGTACTCGGGGACCCCCAAGTAGACCGTGTTGCTATAGTCCAGGCGTGATAGTATGAGCCCTTGGACTAATAGTTTCCTGGATGCAAGGGGGAGTAGGGGGAGGATCTTGCGTGTGGTGCGCATGAGCCCAAAGCATGTCCCTGCGGTTTTGGCCGCTTGTGTTTTCATTGAGAGCTCGGGTTCGATCCATACTCCCAAGGTCTTAATTTCGCGTTTCGGGATGGGAATTTCTCCGAACACTTCTGGCCAGACCGTTGAGGGAATGGTCGCCCACTGTTTCCCCATGAGCATCACTTCGGTCTTTGACCCGTTAAGTTTTAGTGATGAATCACACATCCAACCATGGATCTCTGTGAGGCAGTTAGCCAGGTTGTCTGGGTGGTCGTCAAGTTGTGATAGGGAGACGACCAGTTGTGTGTCATCGGCGTAGCTCACAATTTTTATACCGTATGGTGTTACCACGTCCTCAAGGGGGGCCATGTAGGCGTTAAAGAGCGTCGGGCTCAGGGACGAACCCTGAGGGACTCCGCTCATGAGGGGAAGGATAGAAGAGCGATGGTTGCCGTCCCACACTTGGAACGTACGCCCGGCAAGGAAGGACTCCATCCATCTGAGTGCCGTTCCGGTGAGCCCTGCTGCCGCCAACCGCCGGAGAAGGACACGGTGGTTAACAGTGTCAAAGGCAGCACTGAGATCCAGGAGGATCACTGCCACTGACCCTCCTGAATCTAGAATGCGCCTTGCCTCCTCGATGACGGCAAGAAGGGCCGTGTCTGTGCCGTGGCCAGGGCGGAACCCAGTTTGGGATTGTCGTAGGATGTTGTTATCCTCCAGAAACTGAGACAATTGTCCGTTGATCAGTCTCTCGGCTATCTTACTAATGCCTGGGAGGAGTGAGATTGGCCGATAGTTTGCCAAATCTGCTGGGTCTAGCTGGGGTTTTTTGAGGAGTGCCTTCACCACTGCACTCTTCCAGCTGGCAGGAACAGATCCCTGGGCAAGTGAGCTATTTATGAGCTCCGTGATAGTGGGGATGATGACGGGTGCTACCGTTTTGAGGACTCTGATGGGTGCTGGGTCCAAAGGAGATCCGCTTTTCATTTTGGTTAGAGTGTCTTTTACCTCGTTGCAGGTTACTGGCCTAAATGTTGCCAGTTGGGGGTGTGGGCTGTCATCAATCGGCCTACGGGGTGGATCATTGTCCGTGTGACTGGAGGGGTGGGGAGGTGGAAGCGATGCTAGGATACGGGCAATTTTATCATTGAAGTAGGTGGCTAATTCATTGCTCCGGTCTACCGGGGGGGAGTTGGTGGAAGGGGTGGAAGGGACTTTCAGAAGTTCTTTTACGATTAGAAACGATTCCCTGGCTGAGTTAGTGGATTCTTTTATCCGTGTATCGTAGTGCGCAGTTTTAGAGCGCCTAATGGCAGTTTTGTATAGTCTAACTGCATTTTGATAGGCTTCCTTGTTGGAGTGCTGCCAATTTTTCCTCCAAGATCGTTCGGCTTTCTTGCAATCTTTGCGTAGTGAGCGGAGTTCAGAGGTATACCAAGGTGCAGAGACTGGTTTGCCAGTGTTGTTCTCACGATTTCTAAGTGGGAGGACGGAGTTCAGGGAGGTGGTAATCCACTCTCTATATTTACCATCGGCGATGGCCGGGTCATCTGCGTAAGCAGGTATAGTTGACTTTAAGGTCCTGGTCCATTCTTCAGTGGAGAGTTTGGGCCATGCCCTGTCCCTGGAGTATGTAGGTGGTTTTTGGGGTTTCTTAAACATTCCCGGTAGTTGGAATGCAACTAGAAAGTGGTCCGTCCAGGGGAGAGGGAGGGGATCACTTGCATGCATAGTGAGGGTGCTTGTGAACACAGGGTCCAACAGGTGCCCTTTGTTGTGAGTGGCCTCGGAGTTTAGGAGGTGGATGTCGAGAGCCTCTAGATCGGTGATCAGGTCGACAGCCACCGAGTCTAAAGGGTCATTAAAATGGATATTAAGGTCCCCTAATAACATGAAGTTGGTGATGGCATGGGCCTGTGTGGCAACCGTATCCAAGAGAGCGCTAGCAAAGGTGCCTGGGGAGCCCGGAGGGCGGTACACTAGGAGCCCTGTAAGTGAGATGGTCGGGTCTAACTTAATAGTGAAATGCAGGCTTTCAGATTCGGGGATCTGCGCATCATTAGTTTTGCAGAGGAAATGATCCCGGTGGATGATGGCGACCCCACCACCCCTGCCTAAGGGACGCGGTAGGGATTGAATGAGGAAGCCAGGTGGAGTTGCCAGCACCATATCTGACGCCGAGTGTGGTGAAAGCCAGGTTTCCGTCAGGAACAGGACGTCTATGTCAAGGTCTTCTATAAGGTGGTTAATCCGTATTGCGTGCTTGGGGAGCGAGCGACAATTTAGCGTCGCAAGTTTAAGGGCTGAGGGTTTTTGGGGTCGGGTGGGGAGTTTAAGCTGGACTGGGTGACAATGAGTGCAGCTACTGAATGTTCCGTTTAAGTCGTGAACATATTTGCAGGAGGAAGCCCTAAGGGGTCTTAGACTGAGGAGGTCCCGACGAGAGTATCTTACCTTTGTGGCGGATGTATCAGACAGGGGTTCTGGCCCTAGGCCCGGTCGTGCGCGGACGGGCGCAGACGGGCTTGCCTTAGGCGCGCCTTCGGCGCGCAAACGGCGCTCCCGCTGCGCTCGTCCGCTGCGCTGGTATGGCCGGCACATTTGTAGTGGGTATAAAGGGCGTGGTCACGCAATGGGCGTGGCTAAGCCTTTTGACCGCGCTGGCGGTGAGGTGAGGGCGTTCCCCTGTATCAGCGGTGGGCTCGCTGTGTCAGGAGGGTTGGGGGGGCTGCTTTAGCGCTGACAAGCCGGCGCTGTGTTCAAGGTGAGCTTCGTTCGATTTTTAAAAACACAGATAACAATGAAAGTGACAGTTTTAAAATCAGAGGTCAAGTGTGAGCGTGCAGTCCTCCGGCTTCCGCCTCAGAGGATATTCAAATGAGAGTGGATCGTTGCGCTGTCTGACAGCGTTTAAGTACTGTTTCCTGGTGGGCGTGGTCACGCAATGGGCGTGGCTAAGCCTTTTGACCGCGCTGGCGGTGAGGTGAGGGCGTTCCCCTGTATCAGCGGTGGGCTCGCTGTGTCAGGAGGGTTGGGAGGGCTGCTTTAGCGCTGACAAGCCGGCGCTGTGTTCAAGGTGAGCTTCGTTCGATTTTTAAAAACACAGATAACAATGAAAGTGACAGTTTTAAAATCAGAGGTCAGGTGTGAGCGTGCAGTCCTCCGGCTTCCGCCTCAGAGGATATTCAAATGAGAGTGGATCGTTGCGCTGTCTGACAGCGTTTAAGTACTGTTTCCTGGTGGGCGTGGTCACGCAATGGGCGTGGCTAAGCCTTTTGACCGCGCTGGCGGTGAGGTGAGGGCGTTCCCCTGTATCAGCGGTGGGCTCGCTGTGTCAGGAGGGTTGGGAGGGCTGCTTTAGCGCTGACAAGCCGGCGCTGTGTTCAAGGTGAGCTTCGTTCGATTTTTAAAAACACAGATAACAATGAAAGTGACAGTTTTAAAATCAGAGGTCAGGTGTGAGCGTGCAGTCCTCCGGCTTCCGCCTCAGAGGATATTCAAATGAGAGTGGATCGTTGCGCTGTCTGACAGCGTTTAAGTACTGTTTCCTGGTGGGCGTGGTCACGCAATGGGCGTGGCTAAGCCTTTTGACCGCGCTGGCGGTGAGGTGAGGGCGTTCCCCTGTATCAGCGGTGGGCTCGCTGTGTCAGGAGGGTTGGGAGGGCTGCTTTAGCGCTGACAAGCCGGCGCTGTGTTCAAGGTGAGCTTCGTTCGATTTTTAAAAACACAGATAACAATGAAAGTGACAGTTTTAAAATCAGAGGTCAGGTGTGAGCGTGCAGTCCTCCGGCTTCCGCCTCAGAGGATATTCAAATGAGAGTGGGTAAACAAATCAAGAAGTGTCGCATCCAACGACCTTACCAAGCAAAAGTCTCCAGCCTCCAACTACCAAGCTCTGAATTGGCCAAACGGTCACTGTAAGACGAACGCCAAAAGGATCTCAGTCAAAGAACGGCATCTCCTGGAGGGTTGAATTGGGAAGATCGGAAAAGCACTCCGGCCTGCAAAGACAAGGGCCACCTCATGCAGTGTACATCCTAAACGAGATTCCAAACCTCCGTCAAGACCACTCCGTCTGACATCCGAATCGCGGATGAGCCCCACGTTGCCTGCCAATTTGTGGAGGTGAGCCTTTTCAGCAGCCCACCTGGTGCAGGGGTTCGCCCTTTTGCGCACTGGTCCTTTAGACTGACAAAGTAGAGATTGGCACGGAAGCCGTAATATCAAGAAAGTATTTTATTAGGACTCATGAGTGGAACTGCATCGATACAGAACCCTCAGGCAATGTTTAAGGCAGCACATGGAGTACAGAAATCATGGCCTTTTACATTGTAGTAAGTGCAGTATAAGCATGGAGGTTCAAAAAGAAGCAGTACAAGTGCACACATAAAGAGACATTCACATACAAGGACACATGAGAATCGCTTAGCCAACAAAATGGGAGGAGCTAAATCACTGCTCACATCAGTTAAAATAGCCTGGCAGTTGAGTACAAGACAGGTGAATCCTAACAGCTAAAACTTCTCTGAGCATGCACAGTACTCAGGTTCAGTGCTGCAGGAGCTAACTATAGACAATGACTCAAGCGTAATAGAGAAGCAGGCAAAAGCAAAGACGGGGAAGCATATGGCAAACATATGGCTTAACTAAAATGGATGCCAAAAACAAAATGGCTTCAGCTCATGCTAACAGTAATCTCTGCCAAGTTTCAACAGCTAGACACACCAATGAATGTCCTTGTAATTTAGAATACTTTCACGCTTTCCATGGATTCAATCCTTGTAACACTGCAAATAATACTGCATTCCCATGTATACACCGGGGCATGTCTATGCCTTCCTGGTACCTCTTCACCAATCTCTTCCTTTACATTTCTAAGATCCATTTCCTCTTGTGTACTAGGAGTACCATCTTTTTCTCATAGCATTGGCAAGTTGTTTCAACTACATTTTCTCCCTAGTAAAATGATACCTTACTTGTGTGGGTGGGCCAATGGCCTGCAACTGACATTCTGGGCAAACCCCACCCCTGAACTTTGGAGAACAAATATCCCTGGTGTCTAGTAGACTTTCTGCCCTGGGGGCCAGATAAGAGGCCCCCATCTGCCTCCGGTGGGTTTGGGGCATTGGCAGGCTGATTTGGGTAGCCCCCATCGCTACCTAGAAAAATAAAAAATAAAAAATTAATCCCTGGTGCCGTGTGCTTTTTGCCCCGATTGCCCTCCTAGGTGGGAGGCAGAAAGACTTTTGCCTATTTTGGGTGCAGAAGGGTTGGAGCATGGCATGCTCATTCTAGGCAGCCCCCACCCCTGACCTACAAAAAAAATAACCCCTGGTGTCTAGGGTGCTTTCTGCGCCCCTGTGGAACAACATCATGTCAAAAGTGGAACACGCCCAAATGGATGTATAAAATCCCTATGTACAATTATAAAATACAATAAAAGTTATTATGAAAAAACTTTGTTGTAATTCATAATGCGGTCTTCAAATTTTGGAGCGAGGTAGTTGTCAAAAATGGAATGCATTCACACAGAAGAAAAATACTGCACAGCATGATATAATCTCATTTAATCTAATGGCTAATCCTGGTAACGTGTTCTTTTTGGCCACGCCCATCCCAGGAATTTTGCCATTGCTATGACAATCACTTCTGGTGTGTCAGTTTTTAGGATTCTTTCGGCCTCACTGTTCCCAAGAGCCTACAAATTGGTGTCAACCAGATATGGCGTGGAGCACTATAATTTCTTATTCTTTTAGAAGTGTTCTAGGATGAATTTTATTGTATCATTATGCAATGGTTTTTATTAAGAAAGCATACATCTATTTAAATAAATACATTTAAAAAAATGAAAATATCAGCTTCCATTAAATCACGTACATTATTTATAATAATTTCTCAAAATAGGAAATTCAGATACCATGGACAACAGGAACAAACAATGAATAATGCCAGAAATAAATGTGGATCATATATTTGAGAATTATATCTAAAATACTAACATATGTCATTCAAGAAGCGGCCTAAATTAAAGGGGAAAACAGGATAATTATGACAAATCAATCCACTAGCATTTCTTATTCCCGAAAGACCATCATTGTGCCGAGTCCAGTTCCCAGCAGCCGTCCATGGACTACAGGGTTCCCAAACTCAAATATCCTCATTGTGGAATGACAATCTAACTCATGTTTTCATGGTGGGGTAGTAAGAGATTTGGACCATACACTAACGACAACCCATAACCACCTCAGAAGCATGGATAGAGACATGCAGACATATCACAGAACATTCAACACTATGCAACCATATACCTGGTCATAATCTCACAAGAAACCACGGGCCATTGTACACAATTGAGATCCAAGTCATTCTGGAGGTTGCTGAAGGCTTGTGTCTTCAGCCAACAGGATAATATTGCCCTTGGATCATAGCTTTCATGCGCCTGTAGTGCTAGAACATGTATGCACTAAGAAACTCTATAGGTTAGCTCTTGTTCAACCTGTTGCTTCCATAACCTTTATTTACTGTTATTACTTTGTGACATACTGTATCCAAGTTTTAATAGCGCAGCCCCTCCTAGGTTAACCCTTGGCCCTCCTTGACCACTTCTCACCCTTGATGAATCAAGACTGAAACAGGAAGGTATGGTGTCCAAAGAGAAGTGCGGTAAGACCTGAGCCCCTGGGACTCAAGACGTAGACAGTTACAACTGAACTAATAAATCACCTTTACCTGTTGCAGGACTGTCATAAAAAAATAATTCCAACATGTACCAGCAAAAGTAGTGGCCAAGTGGAAGATAGATTTTACTCTGATTCTCCTGTCTATGTTGTCATCCTAGATTCCCACTGAAAGAGCAATTAACACATATTGTGATCTTTTTTATTTTAGGAAAATCATGTTGTGGAGAAATTCAACCAGCTCCTACTTAATTATGACATAAATGAAGATATAAGTACTGCTTCTAAGGACATTGGAGAAAGGATGCAAACCCTACAGCAGTATCTCATCGCCAGGAACATCGAATCGATGGGCCTAAACATCTGGTGTCATGGAAGTTTGAATAACGCCTTAGAGGAGAATATGTCACTGACCGAACAGCTGAGTCTCCTTCTGGCAACAGCACAAGTGACACTGAAAGATTGTGACCTAGATACAACTGAACTTCAGCAGTATAAAGACGAGCTTGACATCAAATACTGCTTTCTTATGTGTATCCTGCACATGCTCCACAAAACAAACAAGAGTTTAGCTGGGAAATTGTCAAGAGAAGTATTTTCTGATCTCTCCAGAAGCAGCCAAGACTTTCTAGAGCACATTTTATTTAGTGGAGTCTGGACCCACATCCAGGCTGTTAGATTCACTCTAAACGTGCAGGAGAGCAATATTTCACAAGAGAAGGTGGAGAGCATACTCCGACTTGTACAGACGTATCAGATTGATATAAACACGACCATTGTATCTTTGAAAGACCAGGATCCTCTGCTGCTTCTGCAGCAACACGTAAAAAATGAAAAGGACAAAGATTTGAAAGCCATAATAGCAGAAATGAGAAAAAACAATTATCCGGGAAAGGCTCTTTCTATCCTGGACCAAGTGCTGAGTGAAGTTGAAGCTCGGCTTCCAGCATTTAAAACCCTAGATCTGGATGAAACAATGAAGAAAGAAGGTATAGCCATGACCAGATCAATGGACTTTGAAAATCCTGATATTGAGATACTGGTGAAAATGTTGATTGGTTTGTGTGTGGCTGTTCAGGACACCACGACTATTACAAATAACTCGGGAGAGAAGATTGAGGGATATTTTCCACGCATGACTCAGCTCGCAGCTCTATTAGTTCTTCTCATGTCTAAAGCCCCTGAATGCAATGGTTGTCTTTTGGAGATCTTTACCGGAGAGGGTAAATCTACCATCGTGGCCATGCTCGCCCTTATTCATGCCATCCGAGGGAAGAAGGTTGATGTTATCACAAGTTCACCAGTGCTTGCCCGTCGAGATCAAGAAGAATGGATCAAACTCTACAAGATGTTTGATGTGTCTTGTAGTGTTGTGCCACCTCCAGGGTTAGATGAATGTACTGACTCAAGAGAAATTGACAAGGCAATTAAAAAGGCGTATGCAGCTGATATTATGTACGGCACTGTTGGAAACTTTGCTGCTGACATTCTAAAACAAGAGTTTGAAAAATATAAAACCAGAGGAGGTCGGACCTTTGACATAGCCATTGTGGATGAAGTGGACTATATGACCTTAGACAGCGGCGTCCAAGTCACATACCTTTCTCATGCAGCAACAGGAATGCGGCACTTAGAACAACTGCTGGCAGCCATCTGGGCAAAGATGTGCACTTGCCAACGCATCCAGGAGGCCAAAACTGGTGACATTCTTTGGGCCACAGGAACACAATACTTTCACAAAGTTGCTGCTACAGCTGTCATGGGGTCAAAGACATCAAAGCATTTCTCCTCGTTTGACATTCTAATGCCGGGACTGCAGCTGGGGTTCTTTACTGAAGAGGATGTGAAGAAGCTTCAATCCACCCTAGTAGAGTCTGATCAGCCAATCACTCAAGCTCCACAAGACTCTGCAATCAAAGAACTCATGGATAAACTGGGGCCGGCTCAGCAGCGAGATCTCTTGTCTATATTTCAGAAGGTTCTTGAAGATGCGGTTGTTTTTGAATATTATGAGGTAAAGGATGGTAAAGCATCGGAATTTGAGATCAGTTCTACATCAGACAATAAATCCACATCTGATCATGACAAAATTTGCATTCTTCTCCAGGAACATGGCTGTGCCTGTGTGGTGATGAGCGAGAAGGGTCTCATAGAAGGAGCGGTCACCGAACTGGAATCAAGAATCAGGTACTCAGATACCTATCAGCCACCTGATAAACAAGAGAACAAGGATGAGAACTTTATTCTCCTGCCAGCCTACCTGAAGGAATATACTCGGGATAGGATGAAGGTCTTTGTGGAAAATGCTATGAAGGCAATCGTGATGGAGAAGGATCGAGAGTACATGATAGAATCATCCACAGACACAAGTCGTTTGATGTCCACCTCGCCCATCTATGAATACCACTCCATCATCCCAGTGGACTTCAAAGCCACGGGTGTCCTTGAGAAGAACAAGCGCTGGGGTGACGGCTTACAGCAGTTCCTGGAGATGAAGCACCAGCTGGCGATCTCACCACTGTCCAATGTCACCAACTTCATGTCAAATTTCCATTTCTTTCAGCGATACACTAACGGCACAGGCATGTTCGGGGTCTCTGGGACCCTAGGGGATGAAGCAGAGGTAGAGTTTCTTAAAAAGCACTACAAGGTATCCTGCTATGTTATGCCTACTCACCGCCATACAAAGAGGACTGAGCTACCAACTCTACAGGTCGTAGGAGGCCATGAACCCTGGATCAAAAGTATCTGTGAACATGTGAAGGAGCGCACAAGTCCAAGCCAGTGGGGCAAGGGCCAAGCAGCATTAGTTGTCTGCGAAGATGTGAAAACAGCTGGAAAGCTTCAAAAAGAGTTAATAGAATTAAAAGCTATTTCCAAGCCAGATAAAATAAGTTTGTATACCAGAAGTGATAAAGACAATATTGAAACAAGAATTTTTGATGCAGGAGATGTTATAATTGCCACAAACCTCGGTGGAAGAGGCACAGATGTTAAAGTCACTAAAGATGTGAATAAATGTGGGGGACTCTTTGTGATTCTCACACATTTTCCCACAAACATGAGGGTAGAAAAGCAGATATTTGGCAGAACCTCCCGTAAAGGAAACCCGGGCATGGTCCAGATGATATTAAACTATGATGAACTGTCAGCATCCTATCAGGACCAACCCATCGAGGTGATGAGACAACTCAGAGCAGACTACCAGAAAACGCAGATCGCAGAGATGGAGGCTGAGGAGCTCTTTGAACTACAAATGCGAGAAGAACTCTTTCAGAAGTTTTGTGAACATCTCAATGTTTTTCAGGGGAATTACAATAAGACTGAACAACGTGATATTTATAAGACTTCTGATTCATCGAATGACAGGGGCTCCTTTGATTACTCTCAGACAAAGCTAGACTACCGACCAGCTCTCAATGCGTTAAAGGAGAGCTGGGCTCTTTGGCTCACACTACATGAAAAGGACATAGATAAACACAAAGACATCAAAGAGCTCAAAAGAGACCTTAGCCAAGTGATTCAGAAGAGAGCAGACAGCCTCCTGCAAGGAGAATCTGATAACTTCTACGACTTCATCAAACAAGCTATGGATCGCATGTACCTACACACTCAGAATAAAGGATCGGATTATGGGGCGCTATCATTCTGGCAGAAAGCAGAGAAGACGGATCGGGTATACCGTGCCGTCTCACTCTACAATCAGGCCTACATTACAATCAATCTGGGACAGGCAGGCTACATGCAGAAGGCATTGGATCTCTTGAAAGATTCTAAGCAGATGATGGAAATCTATATATCTGAGGTGACAAACACCACTGTTTCCTGCCAGATGTCCTGCTTAGCCAAGTTTGAACCTCACAAAAGAGATGATCCCAACTTCTCAAAACAAATGCAGACGCGCATGAGTCTATTCAAGTCCTGGATCGATTACATCGATAAATCCATTGCAAAGCTAACTGAGCTCCAAAAGAACAAAAGCAACGCTATTACCAAGGACCAAGCTGTCTTCTCATTGTCAACTGATCACAGTCCTATAACAACCGATGAACTGAATGTGCTGTATGACTATGGCCTGTCCTTTGTGTTTGAAGTCGAGAAGAGGCCTGAATTCTGCATCAGTGCTCTCGTTTGCTTCATAATTGGAGCTTTGCAGGTCCTCGCTGGGATTCTTGTGTGTGTTTTCACCTGTGGGACGGCTAGTCAGTTCGGAATGGGTGTGATTTCTGAGGGTGTATCGGATATGATATCGGGGATCGAAGGGATGATAAAAGGGGCATTCGATTGGGCAGAATGGGCAATATCCAAGGCCATTAGTATTGGGCTATCACTTATAACTGCAGGGTTTAGCATCATTAAAAAGGCAGCACAGGCTGTTGTGAAAGTGACAAAAGGTCTACTCAATGGAACCAAAACATTTGCATCTCTTGCCGATGACATCATTCGTTCCGGAAAAGCGCTAGTTTCTTCCGTTAAAACATCAGTAACATCAGCCACCTCTGCCATTTCCAAAAATACTCTATCCCAATCCATTAAAACCCTCGCCTCGAGTTCTGCCATGAAGAAGAACTTTGTGCAGGCAGTGAAGTACACTGGTCAAGAAATGGCCAAACAAGGAGTTATTCAAGTATTAGATTATGGCATGGATGAAGCTCTCGAATGTGTCTTCAAGGACATATTTGTAAAAGCCTTTAAAGGCATGATAGCAAACTCCATCAAGCAGAATCAAGTTTTGAAACAAACAATTATAAAGTTTACAGTGGTCAATGGGGTGCCCGAGGGTGCCCTAAAAACAGAAAACCCAAAGACTTTTCAGATTCGAGACACCCATAAACAGATGATGAATAGTGCAATGGAAGATATTTGCCGGTCTGCTGTCGATGACATTGCTGAGGATTACAGCACCATGGAAACGTTCTTTGCTTATCTCGACTCTATGAAAGATGGCATTCTGAAAATCATGAACGAGGCCAAAGCAAAAGGAGTCATCCAGAAAGGAATCAAGCTGAGTGTTGAAGTCGGAAAAAAAACTGTGGAGTTTGTGCAGATGATAAGTTCTGCCCCAACTCAAGACATGATTGACAATCGAGTCATTCCTTTCATAGTCAAAGAATGCGATGAGCTAGAATCTGATGCCGACTATAAGGATGATGGACGCCGCAACTTCCCAGCTGTAGAGAAAATGAAAGATCAACTATTGGATATGATATCCCAAAAGATCAATGATAACTTTGTTGATTTGCTTTCAAGCCGCCTAAACGGGTTGGTGAGTAAACCTCTGCATAAAGCAGTGAATGAGCAAGCAGGTAAAATTGTCGACAATATTCTTGGAAGGAATAAGACTGAGAGATTCTTCATTGAACAAGAACACAATGATATGGAAAAGACATCATTTGAGGGAGCAACTAATAAATTAACAGAAGTTCAGCAGAAAGAAGTCAATGATTATGTGAAGAAAATGCAGGATACAAGCTGCCCGGCGACCGAGCTGGACCTGAACGTCCTCACCAAGAGTGACCTGATGAAGGGGAAAGGCATCAAGGTCATCATGGTGGACGAGAATCAGAAGAAGATCTCCACGGAGGTCTACCCGGGCAAAGACTCCGCTGCCGGCGTCATCACCCTGCAGCTGCAGAAAGTAAAGGAGAAAGCTGAAGGGTAAGACAGCAATTGATGATTGCTAACAGAACAACTCATAGATATATCTGCTGATTATTAATTAAATATTGTAAATTTGCTTAAATGCACGCTCTGTCATTAGTGACCAACAAATTCATGTCAGATGGGAAGAAGATGGGCAGTCTCCAGGAATCACTTATAGCCTGCACTGATGTATGTCACTCATAACTTGCACTGATTGTCTGCACTGATGGCTTTCACTACTAATCTGTACTGATTGTGTGCACTGATGGTCTTCACTACTAATCAGTACTGATTGTGTGCACTGATGGCCTTCACTACTAATCTGCAATGATAGTCTTCACTGATGGCCTTCACTTCTAATCTGTACTGATTGTGTGCACTGATGTCCTTCACTAGTAATCTGTACTGATTGTGTCCACTGATGGCCTTCACTACTAACCTGCACTGACAGTCTTCACTGATGGCTTTCACTACTAATCTGTGCTGATTATATGCACTGATGGCCTTCACTAGTAATCTGTGCTGATAGTATGCACTGATGGCCTTCACTACTAATCTGTACTGATAGTCTACACTGAAGGCCTTCACTAGTAATCTGTACTGATTGTGTGCTCTGATGGCCTTCACTACTAATCTGTACTGATTGTGTGCACTGATGGGCTTAATCGCTCATCTGTATTGATTGTGCGCACTGATGGCCTTCTCTACTAATCTGTACAGATAGTCTGCACTGATGGCCTTCACTACTAATCAGTACTGATTGTGTGCACTGATGGCCTTCACTACTAATCTGTACTGATTGTGTGCACTGATGGCCTTCACTAAAAATCTGTACTGATTGTGTGCACTGATGGCCTTCACTACTAATATGTGCTGATTGTGTGCAATGAAGGCCTTCACTACTAACCTGCACTGATAGTCTTCACTGATGGCCTTCACTACTAATCTGTACTGACAGTCTACACGGATGGCCTTCACTAGTAATCTATACTGACAGTCTGCACTGATGGCCTTCACTACTAATCTGTACTGATTGTGTGCACTGATGGCCTTCATTGCTCATCTGTACTGATTGTGTGCACTGAAGGCCTTCTCTTCTAATCTGTACTGATAGTCTGCACTGATGGCCTTCACTACTAATCTGTACTGATTTTGTGTACTGATGGCCTTCACTACTAATCTGTTCTGATTGTGTGCACTGATGGCCTTCACTACTAATCTGCACTGAGTGTGGGCACTGATGGCCCTCACTAGTAATCTGTACTGATTGTGTGCACTGATGGCATTCACTACTAATCTGCACTGATAGTCTTCACTGATGGCCTTCACTACTAATCTGTTCTGATTGTGTGCACTGATGTCCTTCACTAGTAATCTGTACTGATTGTGTCCACTGATGGCCTTCACTACTAACCTGCACTGACAGTCTTCACTGATGGCTTTCACTACTAATCTGTGCTGATTTTATGCACTGATGGCCTTCACTAGTAATCTGTGCTGATAGTATGCACTGATGGCCTTCACAACTAATCTGTACTGATAGTCTACTCTGATGGCCTTCACTAGTAATCTGTACTGATTGTGTGCACTGATGGCCTTCACTACTAATCTGTACTGATTGTGTGCACTGATGGCCTTCCCTACCAATCTGTACTGATTGTGTGCACTGATGGCCTTTACTACTAATCTGTGCTGATTGTGTGCAATGAAGGCCTTCACTACTAACCTGCACTGATAGTCTTCACTGATATCCTTCACTACTAATCTGTACTGACAGTCTGCACTGATGGCCTTCACTAGTAATCTATACTGATTGTGTGCACTGATGGCCTTCACTACTAATCTGTACTGATTATGTGCTCTGATGGTCTTCACTACTAATCTGTACTGATTGTGTGCACTGATGGCCTTAATTGCTCATCTGTACTGATTGTGTGCACTGATGGCCTTCTCTACTAATCTGTACTGATAGTCTGCACTGATGGCCTTCACTACTAATCAGTACTGATTGTATGCACTGATGGCCTTCACTACTAATCTGTACTGATTGTGTGCACTGATGGCCTTCACTACCAATCTGTACTGATTGTGTGCACTGATGACCTTCACTACTAATCTGTGCTGATTGTGTACAATGAAGGCCTTCACTACTAACCTGCACTGATAGTCTTCACTGATATCCTTCACTACTAATCTGTACTGACAGTCTGCACTGATGGCCTTCACTAGTAATCTATACTGATTGTGTGCACTGATGGCCTTCACTACCAATCTGTACTGATTGTGTGCACTGATGACCTTCACTACTAATCTGTGCTGATTGTGTACAATGAAGGCCTTCACTACTAACCTGCACTGATAGTCTTCACTGATATCCTTCACTACTAATCTGTACTGACAGTCTGCACTGATGGCCTTCACTAGTAATCTATACTGATTGTGTGCAATGATGGCCTTCACTACTAATCTGTACTGATTGTGTGCACTTATGGCCTTCACAACTAATCTGTACTGATTGTGTGCACTGATGTCTGTCACTCATAACTTGCACTGATGGTCTGCACTGATGGCTTTTACTACTAATATGTACTGATTGTGTGCACTGATGGCTTTAACTACTAATCTGTACTGATTGTGTGCACTGATGGCCTTCACTGCTAATCTGTACTGATAGTCTGCAAAGATGGCCTTCAATACTAATATGTCCTGATTGTGTGCACTGATGGCCTTCACTACTAATCTATACTGATTGTGTGCACTTATGGCCTTCACAACTAATCTGTACTGATTGTGTGCACTGATGTCTGTCACTCATAACTTGCACTGATGGTCTGCACTGATGGCTTTCACTACTAATCTGTACTGATTGTGTGCACTGATGGCCTTAACTACTAATCTGTACTGATTGTGTGCTCTGATGGCCTTTACTACTAATCTGCACTGAATGTGGGCACTGATGGCCTTCACTAGTAATCTGTACTGATTTTGTGCACTGATGGCCTTCACTGCTAATCTGTACTGATAGTCTGCAAAGATGGCCTTCAATACTAATATGTCCTGATTGTGTGCACTGATGGCCTTAACTACTAATCTGTACTGATTGTGTGCTCTGATGGCCTTTACTACTAATCTGCACTGAATGTCGGCACTGATGGCCTTCACTAGTAATCTGTACTGATTTTGTGCACTGATGGCCTTCACTGCTAATCTGTACTGATAGTCTGCAAAGATGGCCTTCAATACTAATATGTCCTGATTGTGTGCACTGATGGCCTTCACTACTAATCTGTACTGATTATGTGCACTGATGTCCTTCACTAGTAATCTGTACTGATTGTGTCCACTGATGGCCTTCACTACTAATATTGTGCTGATTGTATGCAATGATGGCCTTCACTAGTAATCTCTGTTGATAGTATGCACTGATGGCCTTCACTACTAATCTGTACAGATATTCTACACTGATGGCCTTCACTAGTAATCTCTACTGATAGTCTGCACTGATGGCCTTCACTACTAATCAGTACTGATTGTGTGCACTCATGGCCTTCACTACTAATCTGTACTGCTAGTCTGCACTTATGGCCTTCACTACTAATCTCTACTGATTGTGCGCACTGATGGCCTTCACTACTAATCTGTGCTGATTGTGTGTACTGGTGGCCTTCACTACTAACCTGCACTGATAGTCTTCACTGATAGCCTTCACTACTAAACTGTACTGATTGTCTACACTGATGGTCTTCACTAGTAATCTGTACTGAATGTGTGCACTGATGGCCTACACTACTTATCTGTACTGATTGTGTGCACTGATGGCCTTCACTAGTAATCTGTACTGATTGTGTCCACTGATGGACTTCACTGCTGACCTGCACTGATAGTCTTCACTGATGGCTTTCCCAACTAATCTGTGCTGATTGTATGCACTGATGGCCTTCACTAGTAATCTGTACTGATTGTCTGTACTGATGGCCTTCACTACTAATCTGTACTGATTGTGTGCACTGATGACCTTCATTGCTCATCCGTACTGATTGTGTGCACTGATGGCCTTCTCTACTAATCTGTAATGATAGTCTGCACTGATGGCCTTCACTAGTAATCTGTACTGATTGTGTGCACTGATGGCCTTCACTACTAATTTGTACTGATTGTGTGCACTTACAGCCTTCACGACTAATTTGTACTGATTGTGTGAAGTGATGGCCCCCACTACTAATCTGTGCTGATTGTGTGCACTGATGGCCTTCACTACTAACCTGCACTGATAGTCTTCACTGATGGCCTTCTCTACTAAACTGTATTGATAGTCTACACTGATGGCCTTCATTAGTAATCCGTACCGATAGTCTACACTGATGGACTTCTCTACTAATCTGTACTGATTGTCTGCACTGGTGACCTTCACTACTAATCTGTACTGATTCTGTGCACTGATGGCTTTCACTACTAATCTGTTCTGATTTTGTGCACTGATGGCCTTCACTACTAATCTGTACTGATTGTGTGCACTGATGGCCTTCACTACTAATCTGTGCTGATTATGTGCACTGAGGGCCTTCACTACTAACCTGCACTGATAGTCTTCTAAAATGGCCTTCACTAGTAATCTGTACTGATTGTGTGCACTGATGGCCTTCACTACTAATCTGTACTGATTGTGTGCACTGACGGCCTTCACTTTCAATCTGTACTGATTGTGTGCACTGATGGCCTTCACGACTAATCTGTACTGATTATGTGAAGTGATGGCCTCCACTACTAATCTGTGCTGATTATGTGCACTGATGGCCTTCACTACTAACCTACACTGATAGTCTTCACCGATGGCCTTCACTACTAAACTGCACTGATAGTCTACATTGATGGCCTTCATTAGTAATCTGTACTGATAGTCTACACTGATGACCTTCACTACTAATCTGTACTGATTATGTGCACTGATGGCCTTCACTACTACTCTGTACTGATTGTGTGCACTGTTGGCCTTCACTACTTATCTGTACTGATTGTGTGCACTGATTTCCTTCACTACTAATCCGTGCTGATTGTGTGCACTGATGGCCTTCACTACTAATCTGTACTGATTGTGTGCACTTACAGCCTTCACGACTAATTTGTACTGATTGTGTGAAGTGATGGCCTCCACTACTAACCTGCACTGATAGTCTTCACTGATGGCCTTCACTACTAAACTGTACTGATAGTCTACACCAATGGCCTTCATTAGTAACCAGTTCTGATAGTCTACACTGATGGCCTTCACTACTAAGCTGTACTGATTGTCTGCACTGATGGCCTTCACTACTAATCTGAACTGATTGTGTGCACTGATGGCTTTCACTACTAATCTGTACTGATTGTGTGCACTGATGGCCTTCATTGCTCATCTGTACTGATTGTGTGCACTGATGGCCTTCTCTACTAATCTGTACTGATATTCTGCACTGATGGCCTTCACTACTAATCTGTACTGATTGTGTGCACTGATAACCTTCACTACTAATATGTACTGATTGTGTACACTGATGTCCTTCACTACTAATCTGTACTGATTGGGTGCACTGATGGCCTTCATTGCTCGTCTGTAATCATTGTGTGCACTGATGGCCTTCTCTTCTAATCTGTACTGATATTCTGCACTGATGGCCTTCACTACTAATCTGTGCTGATTGTTTGCACTGATGGCTTTCACTACTAATCTGTACTGCTAGTCTACACTGATGGCCCTCACTAGTAATTTGTACTGATTGTGTGCACTGATGGCCTTCACCACTAATACGCACTGACAGTCTGCACTGATGGCCTTCACTAGTAATCTGTACTGATTGGGTGCACTGATGGCTTTCACTACTAATCTGTACTGATTGTGTGCATTTACAGCCTTAACGACTAATCTGTACTGATTATGTGAAGTGATGGCCTCCACTACTAATCTGTGCTGATTGTGTGCACTGATGGCCTTCACTACTAACCTGCACTGATAGTCTTCACTGATGGCCTTCACTACTAATCTGTACTGATTGTATGCACTGATGGCCTTCTCTACTAATCTGTTCTGTTAGTCTGCACTGATGGCCTTCACTACTAATCTGTACTTATTGTGTGCACTGATGGCCTTCACTACTAATCTGTACTGATCGTGTGCACTGATGGCCTTCACTACTAATCTGTACTGATTGTGTGCACTGATGTCCTTCACTACTAATCTGTGCTGATTGGGTGCACTGATGGCCTTCACTATTAATCTGTACTGCTAGTCTACACTGATGGCCCTCACTAGTACACTAGTAATCTGTACTGATTGTGTTCACTGGTGTCCTTCACTAATAATCTGTGCTGATTGTGTGCACTGATGGCCTTCACTACTAATCTGTACTGCTAGTCTACACTGATGGCCCTCACTAGTAAACTGTACTGATTGTGTGCACTGATGGCCTTCACCACTAATATGCACTGACAGTCTGCCATGATGGCCTTCACTAGTAATCTGTACTGATTGTGTGCACTGATGGCCTTCACTACTAATCTGTACTGATTGTGTACACTCATGGCCTTCACTACTAATCTGTACTGATAGTCTGAACTGATGGCCTTCACTGCTAATATGTACTGATCGTGTGCACTGATGTCCTTCAGTAGTAATCTGTTCTGATTGTGTGAAGTGATGGCCTGCAACTACTAATCTGTGCTGATTGTGTGCACTGATGGCCTTCGCTAGCAATCTGTACTGATTGTGCCCACTGATGGCCTTCACTACTAACCTGCACTGATAGCTTTCACTGATGGCTTTCACTACTAATCTGTGCTGAGTGTATGCACTGATGGCCTTCACTAGTAATATGTGTTTATAGTATGCACTGATGGCCTTCACTAGTACACTACTAATCTGTACTGATTGTGTGCACTGATGGCCTTCACTACTAATCTGTAGTGATTGTGTGCACTGATGGCCTTCACTACTAATCTGTACTGATTGTATGCACTAATGGCCTTCACTACTAATCTGTGCTGATTGTGTGCACTGAGGGCCTTCACTACTAACCTGCACTGATAGCTTTCACTGATGGCTTTCACTACTAATCTGTGCTGAGTGTATGCACTGATGGCCTTCACTAGTAATATGTGTTTATAGTATGCACTGATGGCCTTCACTAGTACACTACTAATCTGTACTGATTGTGTGCACTGATGGCCTTCACTACTAATCTGTAGTGATTGTGTGCACTGATGGCCTTCACTACTAATCTGTACTGATTGTATGCACTAATGGCCTTCACTACTAATCTGTGCTGATTGTGTGCACTGAGGGCCTCCACTACTAACCTGCACTGATAGTCTTCACTGATGGCCTTCCCTACTAATCTGTACTGATAGTCTACACTGATGGCCTTCACTAGTAATCTGTACTGATTGTGTGCACTGATGACCTTCACTACTAATCTGTACTGATAGTCTACACTGATGGCCTTCATTGCTCATCTGTACTAATTGTGTGTACTGGTGGCCTTCACTACTAACCTGCACTGATAGTCTTCACTGATGGCCTTCACTACTAAACTGTACTGATAGTCTACACTGATGGCCTTCACTAGTAATCAGTACTGATTGTGTGCACTGATGGCCTTCACTACTTATCTGTGCTGATTGTGTGCGCTGATGGCCTTCACTAGTAATCTGTACTGATTGTGTGCACTGATGACCTTCAATACTAATCTGTACTGATAGTCTACACTGATGGCCTTCATTGCTCATCTGTACTGATTGTGTGTACTGGTGGCCTTCACTACTAACCTGCACTGATAGTCTTCACTGATGGCCTTCAATACTAAACTGTACTGATAGTCTACACTGATGGCCTTCACTAGTAATCAGTACTGATTGTGTGCACTGATGGCCTTCACTACTTATCTGTACTGATTGTGTGTACTGATGGCCTTCACTACTAATCTGTATACACTGATGGCCTTCACTACTAATCTATACTGATTTTGTGCACTGAAGGCCTTCATTGCTAATCTGTACTGACTGTGTGCACTGATGGCCTTCTCTGCTAATCTGTACTGATAGTCTGCACTGATGGCCTTCACTACTAATCTGTACTGATTGTGTGCACTGATGGCCTTCACTACTAATCTGTACTGATTGTGTGCACTGATGGCCTTCATAACTAATTTGTACTGATTGTGTACACTGATGGCCTTCACTACTAATCTGTACTGATTGTGTGCACTGATGGCCTTCACTAATAATCTGTACTGATTGTGTCCACTGATGGCCTTAACTACTAACCTGTACTGATAGTCTTCACTGATGGCCTTCACTACTAATCTGTACTGATAATCTACACTGATGGCCTTCACTAGTAATCTGTACTGATTGTGTGCACTTATAACCTTCACTACTAATCCGTGCTGATTGTGTGCACTGATGGCTTCACTACTAATCTGTATTGATTGTGTGCACTGATGGCCTTCACTACTAATCTGTACTGATTGTGTGCACTGATGGCCTTCACTAATAATCTGTACTGATTGTGTCCACTGATGGCCTTAACTACTAACCTGTACTGATAGTCTTCACTGATGGCCTTCACTACTAATCTGTACTGATAATCTACACTGATGGCCTTCACTAGTAATCTGTACTGATTGTGTGCACTTATAACCTTCACTACTAATCTGTGCTGATTGTGTGCACTGATGGCTTCACTAGTAATCTGTACTGATTGTGTCCCCTGATGGCCTTCACGACTTATAGGTACTGATTGTGTGCACTGATGGCCTTCACTACTAATCTGTACTGATTGTGTGCACTGATGGCCTTCACTACTAATCTGTACTGATTGTGTGCACTGATGGCCTTCACTACTAATCTGTACTGATAGTCTACACTGATGGCCTTCACTAGTAATCTGTACTGATTGTGTGCACTTATAACCTTCACTTCTAATCTGTGCTGATTGTGTGCACTGATGACTTCACTAGTAATCTGTACTGATTGTGTCCACTGATGGCCTTCACTACTAATCTGTACTGATTGTGTGCACTGATGGCCTTCACTACTAACCTGCACTGATAGTCTGTACTGATGGCCTTCACTGCTAATATGTAATGATTGTGTGCACTGATGGCCTTCACTAGTAATCTGTACTGATTGTGTCCACTGATGGCCTTCACTAGTAACTTGCACTGAGTGTCTTCACTGATGGCCTTCACTAGTAATCTGTACTGAATGTGTGCACTGATGGCCTTCACTACTAATCTGTACTGATTGTGTACACTGATAGCCTTCACTACTAATCTGTACTGATAGTCTGTACTGATGGCCTTCACTGCTAATATGTAATGATCGTGTGCACTGATGGCCTTCACTAGTAATCTGTACTGATTGTGTCCACTGATGGCCTTCACTAGTAACTTGCACTGAGTGTCTTCACTGATGGCCTTCACTACTAATCTGTACTGATTGTGTGCACTGATGGCCTTCATTGCTAATCTGTACTGATAGTCTGCACTGATCGCCTTCACTACTAATCGGTACTGATTGTGTGCACTGATGGCATTCACTACTAATCTATACTGATTGTGTGCACTGATGGCCTTCACTGCTAATCTGTACTTATTGTGTGCACTGATGGTCTTCACTACTAATCTGTGCTGATTGTGTGCACTGAGGGCCTTCACTACTAACCTGCACAGATTGCCTTCACTGATGGCCTTCTCTACTAATCTGTACTGATTGTGTGCACTGATGGCCTTCTCTACTAATCTGTACTGATAGTCTGCACTGATGGCCTTCACTACTAATATGTACTGATTGTGTGCACTGATGGACTTCACTACTAATCTGTGCTGATTGTGTGCACTGATGGCATTCTTAACTTATCTGTACTGATCGTGTGCACTAATGGCCTTCACTAATAATCTGTACTGATTGTGTGCACTGATGTCCTTCACTACTAATCTGTGCTGATTGTGTGCACTGATGGCCTTCACTACTAATCTGTACTTATTGTGTGCACTGATGGCCTTCACTACCATTCTGTGCTGATTGTGTGCACTGAGGGCCTTCACTACTAACCTGCACTGATAGTCTTCACTGATGGCCTTCACTACTAAACTGTACTGATAGTCTACACCAATGGCCTTCATTAGTAACCAGTTCTGATAGTCTACACTGATGGCCTTCACTACTAAGCTGTACTGATTGTCTGCACTGATGGCCTTCACTACTAATCTGAACTGATTGTGTGCACTGATGGCTTTCACTACTAATCTGTACTGATTGTGTGCACTGATGGCCTTCATTGCTCATCTGTACTGATTGTGTGCACTGATGGCCTTCTCTACTAATCTGTACTGATATTCTGCACTGATGGCCTTCACTACTAATCTGTACTGATTGTGTGCACTGATAACCTTCACTACTAATATGTACTGATTGTGTACACTGATGTCCTTCACTACTAATCTGTACTGATTGGGTGCACTGATGGCCTTCATTGCTCATCTGTAATCATTGTGTGCACTGATGGCCTTCTCTTCTAATCTGTACTGATATTCTGCACTGATGGCCTTCACTACTAATCTGTGCTGATTGTTTGCACTGATGGCTTTCACTACTAATCTGTACTGCTAGTCTACACTGATGGCCCTCACTAGTAATTTGTACTGATTGTGTGCACTGATGGCCTTCACCACTAATACGCACTGACAGTCTGCACTGATGGCCTTCACTAGTAATCTGTACTGATTGGGTGCACTGATGGCTTTCACTACTAATCTGTACTGATTGTGTGCATTTACAGCCTTAACGACTAATCTGTACTGATTATGTGAAGTGATGGCCTCCACTACTAATCTGTGCTGATTGTGTGCACTGATGGCCTTCACTACTAACCTGCACTGATAGTCTTCACTGATGGCCTTCACTACTAATCTGTACTGATTGTATGCACTGATGGCCTTCTCTACTAATCTGTTCTGTTAGTCTGCACTGATGGCCTTCACTACTAATCTGTACTTATTGTGTGCACTGATGGCCTTCACTACTAATCTGTACTGATCGTGTGCACTGATGGCCTTCACTACTAATCTGTACTGATTGTGTGCACTGATGTCCTTCACTACTAATCTGTGCTGATTGGGTGCACTGATGGCCTTCACTATTAATCTGTACTGCTAGTCTACACTGATGGCCCTCACTAGTACACTAGTAATCTGTACTGATTGTGTTCACTGGTGTCCTTCACTAATAATCTGTGCTGATTGTGTGCACTGATGGCCTTCACTACTAATCTGTACTGCTAGTCTACACTGATGGCCCTCACTAGTAAACTGTACTGATTGTGTGCACTGATGGCCTTCACCACTAATATGCACTGACAGTCTGCCATGATGGCCTTCACTAGTAATCTGTACTGATTGTGTGCACTGATGGCCTTCACTACTAATCTGTACTGATTGTGTACACTCATGGCCTTCACTACTAATCTGTACTGATAGTCTGAACTGATGGCCTTCACTGCTAATATGTACTGATCGTGTGCACTGATGTCCTTCAGTAGTAATCTGTTCTGATTGTGTGAAGTGATGGCCTGCAACTACTAATCTGTGCTGATTGTGTGCACTGATGGCCTTCGCTAGCAATCTGTACTGATTGTGCCCACTGATGGCCTTCACTACTAACCTGCACTGATAGCTTTCACTGATGGCTTTCACTACTAATCTGTGCTGAGTGTATGCACTGATGGCCTTCACTAGTAATATGTGTTTATAGTATGCACTGATGGCCTTCACTAGTACACTACTAATCTGTACTGATTGTGTGCACTGATGGCCTTCACTACTAATCTGTAGTGATTGTGTGCACTGATGGCCTTCACTACTAATCTGTACTGATTGTATGCACTAATGGCCTTCACTACTAATCTGTGCTGATTGTGTGCACTGAGGGCCTTCACTACTAACCTGCACTGATAGCTTTCACTGATGGCTTTCACTACTAATCTGTGCTGAGTGTATGCACTGATGGCCTTCACTAGTAATATGTGTTTATAGTATGCACTGATGGCCTTCACTAGTACACTACTAATCTGTACTGATTGTGTGCACTGATGGCCTTCACTACTAATCTGTAGTGATTGTGTGCACTGATGGCCTTCACTACTAATCTGTACTGATTGTATGCACTAATGGCCTTCACTACTAATCTGTGCTGATTGTGTGCACTGAGGGCCTCCACTACTAACCTGCACTGATAGTCTTCACTGATGGCCTTCCCTACTAATCTGTACTGATAGTCTACACTGATGGCCTTCACTAGTAATCTGTACTGATTGTGTGCACTGATGACCTTCACTACTAATCTGTACTGATAGTCTACACTGATGGCCTTCATTGCTCATCTGTACTAATTGTGTGTACTGGTGGCCTTCACTACTAACCTGCACTGATAGTCTTCACTGATGGCCTTTACTACTAAACTGTACTGATAGTCTACACTGATGGCCTTCACTAGTAATCAGTACTGATTGTGTGCACTGATGGCCTTCACTACTTATCTGTGCTGATTGTGTGCGCTGATGGCCTTCACTAGTAATCTGTACTGATTGTGTGCACTGATGACCTTCAATACTAATCTGTACTGATAGTCTACACTGATGGCCTTCATTGCTCATCTGTACTGATTGTGTGTACTGGTGGCCTTCACTACTAACCTGCACTGATAGTCTTCACTGATGGCCTTCAATACTAAACTGTACTGATAGTCTACACTGATGGCCTTCACTAGTAATCAGTACTGATTGTGTGCACTGATGGCCTTCACTACTTATCTGTACTGATTGTGTGTACTGATGGCCTTCACTACTAATCTGTATACACTGATGGCCTTCACTACTAATCTATACTGATTTTGTGCACTGAAGGCCTTCATTGCTAATCTGTACTGACTGTGTGCACTGATGGCCTTCTCTGCTAATCTGTACTGATAGTCTGCACTGATGGCCTTCACTACTAATCTGTACTGATTGTGTGCACTGATGGCCTTCACTACTAATCTGTACTGATTGTGTGCACTGATGGCCTTCATAACTAATTTGTACTGATTGTGTACACTGATGGCCTTCACTACTAATCTGTACTGATTGTGTGCACTGATGGCCTTCACTAATAATCTGTACTGATTGTGTCCACTGATGGCCTTAACTACTAACCTGTACTGATAGTCTTCACTGATGGCCTTCACTACTAATCTGTACTGATAATCTACACTGATGGCCTTCACTAGTAATCTGTACTGATTGTGTGCACTTATAACCTTCACTACTAATCCGTGCTGATTGTGTGCACTGATGGCTTCACTACTAATCTGTATTGATTGTGTGCACTGATGGCCTTCACTACTAATCTGTACTGATTGTGTGCACTGATGGCCTTCACTAATAATCTGTACTGATTGTGTCCACTGATGGCCTTAACTACTAACCTGTACTGATAGTCTTCACTGATGGCCTTCACTACTAATCTGTACTGATAATCTACACTGATGGCCTTCACTAGTAATCTGTACTGATTGTGTGCACTTATAACCTTCACTACTAATCTGTGCTGATTGTGTGCACTGATGGCTTCACTAGTAATCTGTACTGATTGTGTCCCCTGATGGCCTTCACGACTTATAGGTACTGATTGTGTGCACTGATGGCCTTCACTACTAATCTGTACTGATTGTGTGCACTGATGGCCTTCACTACTAATCTGTACTGATTGTGTGCACTGATGGCCTTCACTACTAATCTGTACTGATAGTCTACACTGATGGCCTTCACTAGTAATCTGTACTGATTGTGTGCACTTATAACCTTCACTTCTAATCTGTGCTGATTGTGTGCACTGATGACTTCACTAGTAATCTGTACTGATTGTGTCCACTGATGGCCTTCACTACTAATCTGTACTGATTGTGTGCACTGATGGCCTTCACTACTAACCTGCACTGATAGTCTGTACTGATGGCCTTCACTGCTAATATGTAATGATTGTGTGCACTGATGGCCTTCACTAGTAATCTGTACTGATTGTGTCCACTGATGGCCTTCACTAGTAACTTGCACTGAGTGTCTTCACTGATGGCCTTCACTAGTAATCTGTACTGAATGTGTGCACTGATGGCCTTCACTACTAATCTGTACTGATTGTGTACACTGATAGCCTTCACTACTAATCTGTACTGATAGTCTGTACTGATGGCCTTCACTGCTAATATGTAATGATCGTGTGCACTGATGGCCTTCACTAGTAATCTGTACTGATTGTGTCCACTGATGGCCTTCACTAGTAACTTGCACTGAGTGTCTTCACTGATGGCCTTCACTACTAATCTGTACTGATTGTGTGCACTGATGGCCTTCATTGCTAATCTGTACTGATAGTCTGCACTGATCGCCTTCACTACTAATCGGTACTGATTGTGTGCACTGATGGCATTCACTACTAATCTATACTGATTGTGTGCACTGATGGCCTTCACTGCTAATCTGTACTTATTGTGTGCACTGATGGTCTTCACTACTAATCTGTGCTGATTGTGTGCACTGAGGGCCTTCACTACTAACCTGCACAGATTGCCTTCACTGATGGCCTTCTCTACTAATCTGTACTGATTGTGTGCACTGATGGCCTTCTCTACTAATCTGTACTGATAGTCTGCACTGATGGCCTTCACTACTAATATGTACTGATTGTGTGCACTGATGGACTTCACTACTAATCTGTGCTGATTGTGTGCACTGATGGCATTCTTAACTTATCTGTACTGATCGTGTGCACTAATGGCCTTCACTAATAATCTGTACTGATTGTGTGCACTGATGTCCTTCACTACTAATCTGTGCTGATTGTGTGCACTGATGGCCTTCACTACTAATCTGTACTTATTGTGTGCACTGATGGCCTTCACTACCATTCTGTGCTGATTGTGTGCACTGAGGGCCTTCACTACTAACCTGCACTGATAGTCTTCACTGATGGCCTTCACTACTAAACTGTACTGATAGTCTACACTGATGGCCTTCTCTACTAATCTGTACTGATAGTCGGCATTGATGGCCTTCACTACTAATCTGTACTGATTGTGTGCACTGATGGCCTTAACTACTAATTTGCACTGATTGTCTGCACGGATGGCCTTCACTAGTAAGCTGTACTGATTGTGTCCACTGATGGCCTTCACTACTAACCTGCACTGATAATCTTCACTGCTGGCCTTCACTACTAATATATTCTGATAGTCTACACTGATGGCCTTCGCTAGTGATCTGTACTGAGTGTGTGCACTGATGGCCTACACTATTAATCTGTACTGATTGTGTGCACTGATGGCCTCCATTGCTAATCTGCACAGATTGTGTGCACTGATGGGCTTCACTACTAACATGTACGGATTGTGTGCAATGATGGCCTTCACTACTAATCTGTGCTGATTGTGTGCACTGATGGTCTTCAATACTAATCTGTATTGATAGTCTGCACTGATGGCCTTCACTAGTTACCTGGACTGATAGTCTTCACTGATGGCCTTCACTACTGATCTGTACTGATTGTCTAGACTGATGGCCCTCACTAGTAATCTGTACTGATTGTGTGCACTGATGGCCTTCACTACTAATCTGTACTGATTGTGTGCACCGAGGGCCTTCATTGCTATTCTGTACTGATTGTGTGCACTGATGGCCTTCACTACTAATCTGTTCTTATTGTGTGCACTGATGGCCTTCACTACTAATCTGTACTGATTGTGTGCACTGATGGCCTTCACTACTAATCTGTACTGATGGTGTGCACTGATGGCCTTCACTACTAATCTGTGCTGATTGTGGGCACTGAGGGCCTTCACTACTAACCTGCACTGATAGTCTTCACTGATGGCCTTCAATACTAATCAGTACTGACAGTCTGCACTGATAGCCTACTCTAATTATCTGTACTGATATTCTTCACTGATGACCTTCACTACTAATCTGTACTGATTATCTACACTGATGGCCCTCACTAGTAATCTGTACTGATTGTGTGCACTGATGGCCTTCAGTACTAACCTGCACTGATAGTCTGTACTGTTGTCCTTCAGTAGTAATCTGTACTGATTTTGTGTACTGATGGCCTTCACAACTAATCTGTTCTGATTGTGTGCACTGATGGCCTTCACTACTAATCTGTACTGATAGTCTACACTGATAGCCTTCACTAGTAATCTGTACTGATTGTGTGCACTGATGGCCTTCACTAGCAATCTGTACTGATCGTGTGCACTGATGGCCTTCACTAGTAATCTGTACTGATTGTGTCCACTGATGGCCTTCACTAGTAATGTGCACTGAGTGTCTTCACTGATGGCCTTCACTACTAATCTGTGCTGATTGTGTGCACTGATGGGCTTCACTACTAATCTGTACTGCTAGTCTACACTGATGGCCCCCACTAGTAATCTGTACTGATTGTGTGCACTGATGGCCTTCACCACTAATACGCACTGACAGTCTGCACTGATGGCCTTCACTAGTAATCTGTACTGATTGGGTGTACTGATGGCTTTCACTACTAATCTGTACTGATTGTGTGCATTTACAGCCTTCACGACTAATCTGTACTGATTATGTGAAGTGATGGCCTCCACTACTAATCTGTGCTGATTGTGTGCACTGATGGCCTTCACTACTAACCTGCACTGATAGTCTTCACTGATGGGCTTCACTACTAAATTGTACTGATAGTCTACACTGATGGCCTTCATTAGTAATCTGTACTGATAATCTACACTGATGACCTTCACTACTAATCTGTACTGATTGTATGCACTGATGGCCTTCTCTACTAATCTGTACTGTTAGTCTGCACTGATGGCCTTCACTACTAATCTGTACTGATTGTGTGCACTGATGGCCTTCACTACTAATCTGTACTGATCGTGTACACTGATGGCCTTCACTACTAATCTGTACTGATTTTGTGCACTGATGTCCTTCACTACTAATCTGTGCTGATTGTGTGCACTGATGGCCTTCACTACTAATCTGTACTGATCGTGTACACTGATGGCCTTCACTACTAATCAGTACTGATTTGGTGCACTGATGTCGTTCACTACTAATCTGTACTGATTGTGTGCCCTGATGGCCTTCACTACTAATCTGTACTGATCGTGTACACTGATGGCCTTCACTACTAATCTGTACTGATTTTGTGCACTGATGTCCTTCACTAGTAATCTGTACTGATTGTGTGCACTGATGGCCTTCATGACTAATCTTTACTGATTGTGTGAAGTGATGGCCTCCACTACTAATCTGTGCTGATTGTGTGCACTGATGGCCTTAACTACTAACCTGCACTGATAGTCTACACTGATGGCCTTCACTACTAATCTGTACTGATTGTGTGCACTGATGGCCTTTGCTAGCAATCTGTACTGATTGTGCCCACTGATGGCCTTCACTACTAACCTGCACCGATAGCTTTCACTGATGGCTTTCACTACTAATCTGTGCTGAGTGTATGCACTGATGGCCTTCACTAGTACACTACTAATCTGTACTGATTGTGTTCACTGATGGCCTTCATTGCTCATCTGTACTGATTGTGTGCACTGAAGGCCTTCTCTACTAATTTGTACTGATAGTCTGCACTGATGGCCTTCACTACTAATCTGTAGTGATTGTGTGCACTGATGGCCTTCACTACTAGTCTGTACTGATTGTGTACACTAATGGACTTCACTACTAATCTGTGCTGATTGTGTGCACTGAGGGCCTTTACTACTAACCTGCACTGATAGTCTTTACTGATGGCCTTCCCAACTAATCTGTACTGATAGTCTACACTGATGGCCTTCACTAGTAATCTGTACTGATTGTGTGCACTGATGACCTTCACTACTAATCTGTACTGATAGTCTACACTGATGGCCTTCATTGCTCATCTGTACTGATTGTGTGTACTGGTGGCCTTCACTACTAACCTGCACTGATAGTCTTCACTGATGGCCTTCACTACTAAACTGTACTGAAAGTCTACACTGATGGCCTTCACTAGTAATCAGTACTGATTGTGTGCACTGATGGCCTTCACTGCTTATCTGTACTGATTGTGTGCACTGATGGCCTTCACTAGTAATCTGTACTGAGTGTGTCCACTGATGGACTTCACTACTGACCTGCACTGATAGTCTTCACTGATGGCTTTCCCTACTAATCTGTGCTGATTGTATGCACTGATGGCCTTCACTAGTAATCTGTACTGATTGTGTGTACTGATGGCCTTCACTACTAATCTGTATACACTGATGGCCTTCACTACTAATCTATACTGATTGTGTGCACTGATGGCCTTCTCTGCTAATCTGTACTGATAGTCTGCACTGATGGCCTTCACTACTAATCTGTACTGATTGTGTGCACTGATGGCCTTCACTACTAATCTCTACTGATTGTGTGCACTGATGGCCTTCACTACTAATCTGTACTGAGTATGTGCACTGATGGCCTTCACTACTAATCTGTACTGATAGTCTACACTGATGGCCTTCACTAGTAATCTGTACTGATTGTGTGCACTTATAACCTTCACTACTAATCTGTGCTGATTGTGTGCACTGATGGCTTCACTAGTAATCTGTACTGATTGTGTCCACTGATGGCCTTCACGACTTATAGGTACTGATTGTGTGCACTGATGGCCTTCACTACTAATCTGTACTGATTGTGTGCACTGATGGCCTTCACTACTAATCTGTACTGATTGTGTGCACTGATGGCATTCACTACTAATCTGTACTGATAGTCTACTCTGATGGCCTTCACTAGTAATCTGTACTGATTGTGTGCACTTATAACCTTCACTACTAATCTGTGCTGATTGTGTGCACTGATGGCTTCACTAGTAATCTGTACTGATTTTGTGTACTGATGGCCTTCACTACTAATCTGTTCTGATTGTGTGCACTGATGGCCTTCACTACTAATCTGTACTGATAGTCTACACTGATGGCCTTCACTAGTTACCTGTACTGATAGTGTTCACTGATGGCCTTCACTACTAATCTGTACTGATTGTCTACACTGATGGCCCTCACTAGTAATCTGTACTGATTGTGTGCACTGATGGCCTTCACTACTAATCTGTACTGATTGTGTGCACTGATGGCCTTCATTGTTAATCTGTACTGATAGTCTGCACTGATCGCCTACACTACTAATCGGTACTGATTGTGTGCACTGATGGCATTCACTACTAAACTGTACTGATTGTGTGCACTGATGGTCTTCACTACTAATCTGTGCTGATTGTGTGCACCTAGGGCCTTCACTACTAACCTGGCCTGATAGACTTCACTGATGGCCTTCACTACTAATCTGTACTGATAATCTACACTGATGGCCTTCACTAGTAATCTGTACTGATTGTGTGCACTTATAAACTTCACTAATAATCTGAACTGATAGTCTTCACTGATGGCCTTCACTACTAATCTGTACTGATAATCTACACTGATTGCCTTCACTAGTAATCTGTACTAATTGTGGTCACTGAGGGCCTTCACTACTAATCTGTACTGATAATCTACACTGATGGCCTTCACTACTAATCTGTACTGATTGTGTGCACTGATGGCCCTCACTTCTAATCTGTACTGAGTATGTGCACTGATGGCCTTCACTACTAATCTGTACTGATTGTGTGCACTGATGGCCTTCACTACTAATCTTTGCTGATTGTGTGCACTGAGGGCCTTCACTACTAACCTGGCCTGATAGTCTTCACTGATGGCCTTCACTACTAATCTGTACTGATAATCTACACTGATGGCCTTCACTACTAATCTGTGCTGATTGTGTGCACTGATGGCTTCACTAGTAATATGTACTGATTATGTCCCCTGATGGCTTTCACGACTTATAGGTACTGATTGTGTGCAGTGATGGCCTTCACTACTAATCTGTACTGATTGTGTGCACTGATGGCCTTCACTACTAATCTGTACTGATTGTGTGCACTGATGGCCTTCACTACTAATCTGTACTGATAGTCTACACTGATGGCCTTAACTAGTAATCTGTACTGATTGTGTGCACTTATAACCTTCACTACTAATCTGTGCTGATTGTGTGCACTGATGGCTTCACTAGTAATCTGTACTGATTGTGTCCACTGATGGCCTTCACTACTAATCTGTACTGATTGTGTGCACTGATGGCCTTCACTACTAACCTGCACTGATAGTCTGTACTGATGTTCTTCACTAGTAATCTGTACTGATTGTGCTCACTGATGGCCTTCACTACTAATCTGTACTGATTGTGTGCACTGATGGCCTTCACTACTAATCTGTACTGATTGTGTACACTGATGGCCTTCACTACTAATCTGTACTGATAGTCTGAACTGATGGCCTTCACTGCTAATATGTACTGATCGTGTGCACTGATGGCCTTCACTAGTAATCTGTACTGATTGTGTCCACTGATGGCCTTCACTAGTAACGTGCACTGAGTGTCTTCACTGATGGCCTTCACTACTAATCTGTACTGATTGTGTGCACTGATGGCCTTCATTGCTAATCTGTACTGATAGTCTGCACTGATCGCCTTCACTACTAATCGGTACTGATTGTGTGCACTGATGGCATTCACTACTAATCTGTACTGATTGTGTGCACTGATGGCCTTCACTGCTAATCTGTACTGATTGTGTGTACTGATGGTCTTCACTACTAATCTGTGCTGATTGTGTGCACTGAGGGCCTTCACTACTAACCTGCACTGATTGCCTTCACTGATGGCCTTCTCTACTAATCTGTACTGATAGTCTGCACTGATGGCCTTCACTACTTATCTGTACTGATTGTGTGCACTGATGACCTTCACTACTAATCTGTACTGATAGTCTACACTGATGGCCTTCATTGCTCATCTGTACTGATTGTGTGTACTGGTGGCCTTGATTACTAACCTGCACTGATAGTCTTCACTGATGGCCTTCACTACTAAACTGTACTGATAGTCTACACTGATGGCCTTCACTAGTAATCAGTACTGCTTGTGTGCACTGATGGCCTTCACTACTTATCTGTACTGATTGTGTGCACTGATGGCCTTCACTAGTAATCTGTACTGATTGTCTCCACTGATGGACTTCACTACTGACCTGCACTGATAGTCTTCACTGATGGCTTTCCCTACTAATCTGTGCTGATTGTATGCACTGATGGCCTTCACTAGTAATCTGTACTGATTGTATGTACTGATGGCCTTCACTACTAATCTGTATACACTGATGGCCTTCACTACTAATCTATCCTGATTGTGTGCACTAAAGGCCTTCATTGCTAATCTGTACTGACTGTGTGCACTGATGGCCTTCACTACTAATCTGTACTGATTGTGTGCACTGATGGCCTTCACTACTAATCTGTACTGAGTATGTGCACTGATGGCCTTCACTACTAATCTGTACTGATTGTGTGCACTGATGGCCTTCACTACTAATCTGTACTGAGTATGTGCACTGATGGCATTCACAACTAATCTGTACTGATAGTCTACACTGATGGCCTTCACTAGTAATCTGTACTGATTGTGTGCACTTATAACCTTCACTACTAATCTTTGCAGATTGTGTGCACTGATGGCTTCTCTAGTAATCTGTACTGATTGTGCCCACTGATGGCCTTCACTACTAATCTATACTGATTGTGTGCACTGATGGCCTTCACTACTAACCTGCACTGATAGTCTGTACTGATGTCCTTCAGTAGTAATCTGTACTGATTTTGTGTACTGATGGCCTTCACTACTAATCTGTTCTGATTGTGTGCACTGATGGCCTTCACTACTAATCTTTACTGATTGTGTACACTGATGGCCTTCACTACTAATCTGTACTGATAGTCTGAACTGATGGCCTTCACTGCTAATATGTACTGATCGTGTTCACTGATGGCCTTCAGTAGTAATCTGTACTGATTGTGTCCACTGATGGCCTTCACTAGTAACGTGCACTGAGTGTCTTCACTGATGGCCTTCACTACTAATCTGTACTGATTGTGTGCACTGATGGCCTTCATTGCTAATCTGTACTGATTGTGTGTACTGATGGCCTTCTCTGCTAATCTGTAGTGATAGTCTGCACTGATGGCCTTCACTACTTATCTGTTCTGATTGTGTGCACTGATGGCCTTCACTAATAATCTGTACTGATTGTGTCCACTGATGGCCTTGACTACTAACCTGTACTGATAGTCTTCACTGATGGCCTTCACTACTAATCTGTACTGATAGTCTACACTGATGGCCTTCACTACTAATCTGTACTGATTGTGTGCACTGATGACCTTCACTACTAATCTGTACTGATTGTGTGCACTGATGGCCTTTATTGCTAATCTGTACTGATTGTGTGCACTGATGGCCTTCACTACTAATCTGTACTGATTGTGTGCACTGATGGCCTTCACTACGAATCTGTACTGATTGTGTGCACTTATGGCCTTGTCTACTAATCTGTACTGATAGTCTGCACTGATGGCATTTACTACTAATCTGTACTAATTGTGTGCACTGATGGCCTTCACTACTAATCTGTACTGATAGTCTGAACTGATGGCCTTCACTGCTAATATGTACTGATCGTGTGCACTGATGGCCTTCACTAGTAATCTGTACTGATTGTGTGCACTGATGGCCTTCACTAATAATCTGTACTGATTGTGTCCACTGATGGCCTTTACTACTAACCTGTACTGATAGTCTTCACTGATGGCCTTCACTACTAATCTGTAATGATAGTCTACACTGATGGCCTTCACTACTAATCTGTACTGATTGTGTGCACTGATGGCCTTCACTACTAATCTGTACTGATTGTGTGCACTGATGGCATTCACTACTAATCTGTACTGATAGTCTACTCTGATGGCCTTCACTAGTAATCTGTACTGATTGTGTGCACTTATAACCTTCACTACTAATCTGTGCTGATTGTGTGCACTGATGGCTTCACTAGTAATCTGTACTGATTTTGTGTACTGATGGTCTTCACTACTAATCTGTTCTGATTGTGTGCACTGATGGCCTTCACTACTAATCTGTACTGATAGTCTACACTGATGGCCTTCACTAGTTACCTGTACTGATAGTCTTCACTGATGGCCTTCACTACTAATCTGTACTGATTGTCTACACTGATGGCCCTCACTAGTAATCTGTACTGATTGTGTGCACTGATGGCCTTCACTAGTAATCTGTACTGATTGTGTCCACTGATGGACTTCACTACTGACCTGCACTGATAGTCTTCACTGATGGCTTTCCCTACTAATCTGTGCTGATTGTATGCACTGATGGCCTTCACTAGTAATCTGTACTGATTGTGTGTACTGATGGCCTTCACTACTAATCTGTATACACTGATGGCCTTCACTACTAATCTATCCTGATTGTGTGCACTGAAGGCCTTCATTGCTAATCTGTACTGACTGTGTGCACTGATGGCCTTCTCTGCTAATATGTACTGATAGTCTGCACTGATGACCTTCACTACTAATCTTTACTGATTGTGTGCACTGATGGCCTTCACTACTAATCTGTACTGATTGTGTGCACTGATGGCCTTCACTACTAATCTGTACTGAGTATGTGCACTGATGGCCTTCACTACTAATCTGTACTGATTGTGTGCACTGATGGCCTTCACTACTAATCTGTACTGAGTATGTGCACTGATGGCATTCACAACTAATCTGTACTGATAGTCTACACTGATGGCCTTCACTAGTAATCTGTACTGATTGTGTGCACTTATAACCTTCACTACTAATCTTTGCAGATTGTGTGCACTGATGGCTTCTCTAGTAATCTGTACTGATTGTGCCAACTGATGGCCTTCACTACTAATCTATACTGATTGTGTGCACTGATGGCCTTCACTACTAACCTGCACTGATAGTCTGTACTGATGTCCTTCAGTAGTAATCTGTACTGATTTTGTGTACTGATGGCCTTCACTACTAATCTGTTCTGATTGTGTGCACTGATGGCCTTCACTACTAATCTTTACTGATTGTGTACACTGATGGCCTTCACTACTAATCTGTACTGATAGTCTGAACTGATGGCCTTCACTGCTAATATGTACTGATCGTGTTCACTGATGGCCTTCAGTAGTAATCTGTACTGATTGTGTCCACTGATGGCCTTCACTAGTAACGTGCACTGAGTGTCTTCACTGATGGCCTTCACTACTAATCTGTACTGATTGTGTGCACTGATGGCCTTCATTGCTAATCTGTACTGATTGTGTGTACTGATGGCCTTCTCTGCTAATCTGTAGTGATAGTCCGCACTGATGGCCTTCACTACTTATCTGTTCTGTTTGTGTGCACTGATGGCCTTCACTAATAATCTGTACTGATTGTGTCCACTGATGGCCTTGACTACTAACCTGTACTGATAGTCTTTACTGATGGCCTTCACTACTAATCTGTACTGATAGTCTACACTGATGGCCTTCACTACTAATCTGTACTGATTGTGTGCACTGATGGCCTTCACTACTAATCTGTACTGATTGTGTGCACTGATGGCCTTTATTGCTAATCTGTACTGATTGTGTGCACTGATGGCCTTCACTACTAATCTGTACTGATTGTGTGCACTGATGGCCTTCACTACGAATCTGTACTGATTGTGTGCACTTATGGCCTTGTCTACTAATCTGTACTGATAGTCTGCACTGATGGCATTTACTACTAATCTGTACTAATTGTGTGCACTGATGGCCTTCACTACTAATCTGTACTGATAGTCTGAACTGATGGCCTTCACTGCTAATATGTACTGATCGTGTGCACTGATGGCCTTCACTAGTAATCTGTACTGATTGTGTGCACTGATGGCCTTCACTAATAATCTGTACTGATTGTGTCCACTGATGGCCTTTACTACTAACCTGTACTGATAGTCTTCACTGATGGCCTTCACTACTAATCTGTAATGATAGTCTACACTGATGGCCTTCACTACTAATCTGTACTGATTGTGTGCACTGATGGCCTTCACTACTAATCTGTACTGATTGTGTGCACTGATGGCATTCACTACTAATCTGTACTGATAGTCTACTCTGAATGCCTTCACTAGTAATCTGTACTGATTGTGTGCACTTATAACCTTCACTACTAATCTGTGCTGATTGTGTGCACTGATGGCTTCACTAGTAATCTGTACTGATTTTGTGTACTGATGGCCTTCACTACTAATCTGTTCTGATTGTGTGCACTGATGGCCTTCACTACTAATCTGTACTGATAGTCTACACTGATGGCCTTCACTAGTTACCTGTACTGATAGTCTTCACTGATGGCCTTCACTACTAATCTGTACTGATTGTCTACACTGATGTCCCTCACTAGTAATCTGTACTGATTGTGTGCACTGATGGCCTTCACTACTAATCTGTACTGATTGTGTGCACTGATGGCCTTCATTGTTAATCTGTACTGATAGTCTGCACTGATCGCCTACACTACTAATCGGTACTGATTGTGTGCACTGATGGCATTCACTACTAAACTGTACTGATTGTGTGCACTGATGGTCTTCACTACTAATCTGTGCTGATTGTGTGCACCTAGGGCCTTCACTACTAACCTGGCCTGATAGTCTTCACTGATGGCCTTCACTACTAATCTGTACTGATAATCTACACTGATGGCCTTCACTAGTAATCTGTACTGATTGTGTGCACTTATAAACTTCACTAATAATCTGAACTGATAGTCTTCACTGATGGCCTTCACTACTAATCTGTACTGATAATCTACACTGATTGCCTTCACTAGTAATCTGTACTAATTGTGGTCACTGAGGGCCTTCACTACTAATCTGTACTGATAATCTACACTGATGGCCTTCACTACTAATCTGTACTGATTGTGTGCACTGATGGCCCTCACTTCTAATCTGTACTGAGTATGTGCACTGATGGCCTTCACTACTAATCTGTACTGATTGTGTGCACTGATGGCCTTCACTACTAATCTTTGCTGATTGTGTGCACTGAGGGCCTTCACTACTAAACTGGCCTGATAGTCTTCACTGATGGCCTTCACTACTAATCTGTACTGATAATCTACACTGATGGCCTTCACTACTAATCTGTGCTGATTGTGTGCACTGATGGCTTCACTAGTAATATGTACTGATTATGTCCCCTGATGGCTTTCACGACTTATAGGTACTGATTGTGTGCACTGATGGCCTTCACTACTAATCTGTACTGATTGTGTGCACTGATGGCCTTCACTACTAATCTGTACTGATTGTGTGCACTGATGGCCTTCACTACTAATCTGTACTGATAGTCTACACTGATGGCCTTAACTAGTAATCTGTACTGATTGTGTGCACTTATAACCTTCACTACTAATCTGTGCTGATTGTGTGCACTGATGGCTTCACTAGTAATCTGTACTGATTGTGTCCACTGATGGCCTTCACTACTAATCTGTACTGATTGTGTGCACTGATGGCCTTCACTACTAACCTGCACTGATAGTCTGTACTGATGTTCTTCACTAGTAATCTGTACTGATTGTGCTCACTGATGGCCTTCACTACTAATCTGTACTGATTGTGTGCACTGATGGCCTTCACTACTAATCTGTACTGATTGTGTACACTGATGGCCTTCACTACTAATCTGTACTGATAGTCTGAACTGATGGCCTTCACTGCTAATATGTACTGATCGTGTGCACTGATGGCCTTCACTAGTAATCTGTACTGATTGTGTCCACTGATGGCCTTCACTAGTAACGTGCACTGAGTGTCTTCACTGATGGCCTTCACTACTAATCTGTACTGATAATCTACACTGATGGCCTTCACTAGTAATCTGTACTGATTGTGTGCACTTATAAACTTCACTAATAATCTGAACTGATAGTCTTCACTGATGGCCTTCACTACTAATCTGTACTGATAATCTACACTGATTGCCTTCACTAGTAATCTGTACTAATTGTGGTCACTGAGGGCCTTCACTACTAATCTGTACTGATAATCTACACTGATGGCCTTCACTACTAATCTGTACTGATTGTGTGCACTGATGGCCCTCACTTCTAATCTGTACTGAGTATGTGCACTGATGGCCTTCACTACTAATCTGTACTGATTGTGTGCACTGATGGCCTTCACTACTAATCTTTGCTGATTGTGTGCACTGAGGGCCTTCACTACTAACCTGGCCTGATAGTCTTCACTGATGGCCTTCACTACTAATCTGTACTGATGATCTACACTGATGGCCTTCACTACTAATCTGTGCTGATTGTGTGCACTGATGGCTTCACTAGTAATATGTACTGATTATGTCCCCTGATGGCTTTCACGACTTATAGGTACTGATTGTGTGCACTGATGGCCTTCACTACTAATCTGTACTGATTGTGTGCACTGATGGCCTTCACTACTAATCTGTACTGATTGTGTGCACTGATGGCCTTCACTACTAATCTGTACTGAGTATGTGCACTGATGGCCTTCACTACTAATCTGTACTGATTGTGTGCACTGATGGCCTTCACTACTAATCTGTACTGAGTATGTGCACTGATGGCATTCACAACTAATCTGTACTGATAGTCTACACTGATGGCCTTCACTAGTAATCTGTACTGATTGTGTGCACTTATAACCTTCACTACTAATCTTTGCAGATTGTGTGCACTGATGGCTTCTCTAGTAATCTGTACTGATTGTGCCCACTGATGGCCTTCACTACTAATCTATACTGATTGTGTGCACTGATGGCCTTCACTACTAACCTGCACTGATAGTCTGTACTGATGTCCTTCAGTAGTAATCTGTACTGATTTTGTGTACTGATGGCCTTCACTACTAATCTGTTCTGATTGTGTGCACTGATGGCCTTCACTACTAATCTTTACTGATTGTGTACACTGATGGCCTTCACTACTAATCTGTACTGATAGTCTGAACTGATGGCCTTCACTGCTAATATGTACTGATCGTGTTCACTGATGGCCTTCAGTAGTAATCTGTACTGATTGTGTCCACTGATGGCCTTCACTAGTAACGTGCACTGAGTGTCTTCACTGATGGCCTTCACTACTAATCTGTACTGATTGTGTGCACTGATGGCCTTCATTGCTAATCTGTACTGATTGTGTGTACTGATGGCCTTCTCTGCTAATCTGTAGTGATAGTCTACACTGATTGCCTTCACTAGTAATCTGTACTAATTGTGGTCACTGAGGGCCTTCACTACTAATCTGTACTGATAATCTACACTGATGGCCTTCACTACTAATCTGTACTGATTGTGTGCACTGATGGCCCTCACTTCTAATCTGTACTGAGTATGTGCACTGATGGCCTTCACTACTAATCTGTACTGATTGTGTGCACTGATGGCCTTCACTACTAATCTTTGCTGATTGTGTGCACTGAGGGCCTTCACTACTAACCTGGCCTGATAGTCTTCACTGATGGCCTTCACTACTAATCTGTACTGATAATCTACACTGATGGCCTTCACTACTAATCTGTGCTGATTGTGTGCACTGATGGCTTCACTAGTAATATGTACTGATTATGTCCCCTGATGGCTTTCACGACTTATAGGTACTGATTGTGTGCACTGATGGCCTTCACTACTAATCTGTACTGATTGTGTGCACTGATGGCATTCACTACTAATCTGTACTGATTGTGTGCACTGATGGCCTTCACTACTAATCTGTACTGATAGTCTACACTGATGGCCTTAACTAGTAATCTGTACTGATTGTGTGCACTTATAACCTTCACTACTAATCTGTGCTGATTGTGTGCACTGATGGCTTCACTAGTAATCTGTACTGATTGTGTCCACTGATGGCCTTCACTACTAATCTGTACTGATTGTGTGCACTGATGGCCTTCACTACTAACCTGCACTGATAGTCTGTACTGATGTTCTTCACTAGTAATCTGTACTGATTGTGCTCACTGATGGCCTTCACTACTAATCTGTACTGATTGTGTGCACTGATGGCCTTCACTACTAATCTGTACTGATTGTGTACACTGATGGCCTTCACTACTAATCTGTACTGATAGTCTGAACTGATGGCCTTCACTGCTAATATGTACTGATCGTGTGCACTGATGGCCTTCACTAGTAATCTGTACTGATTGTGTCCACTGATGGCCTTCACTAGTAACGTGCACTGAGTGTCTTCACTGATGGCCTTCACTACTAATCTGTACTGATAATCTACACTGATGGCCTTCACTAGTAATCTGTACTGATTGTGTGCACTTATAAACTTCACTAATAATCTGAACTGATAGTCTTCACTGATGGCCTTCACTACTAATCTGTACTGATAATCTACACTGATTGCCTTCACTAGTAATCTGTACTAATTGTGGTCACTGAGGGCCTTCACTACTAATCTGTACTGATAATCTACACTGATGGCCTTCACTACTAATCTGTACTGATTGTGTGCACTGATGGCCCTCACTTCTAATCTGTACTGAGTATGTGCACTGATGGCCTTCACTACTAATCTGTACTGATTGTGTGCACTGATGGCCTTCACTACTAATCTTTGCTGATTGTGTGCACTGAGGGCCTTCACTACTAACCTGGCCTGATAGTCTTCACTGATGGCCTTCACTACTAATCTGTACTGATGATCTACACTGATGGCCTTCACTACTAATCTGTGCTGATTGTGTGCACTGATGGCTTCACTAGTAATATGTACTGATTATGTCCCCTGATGGCTTTCACGACTTATAGGTACTGATTGTGTGCACTGATGGCCTTCACTACTAATCTGTACTGATTGTGTGCACTGATGGCCTTCACTACTAATCTGTACTGATTGTGTGCACTGATGGCCTTCACTACTAATCTGTACTGAGTATGTGCACTGATGGCCTTCACTACTAATCTGTACTGATTGTGTGCACTGATGGCCTTCACTACTAATCTGTACTGAGTATGTGCACTGATGGCATTCACAACTAATCTGTACTGATAGTCTACACTGATGGCCTTCACTAGTAATCTGTACTGATTGTGTGCACTTATAACCTTCACTACTAATCTTTGCAGATTGTGTGCACTGATGGCTTCTCTAGTAATCTGTACTGATTGTGCCCACTGATGGCCTTCACTACTAATCTATACTGATTGTGTGCACTGATGGCCTTCACTACTAACCTGCACTGATAGTCTGTACTGATGTCCTTCAGTAGTAATCTGTACTGATTTTGTGTACTGATGGCCTTCACTACTAATCTGTTCTGATTGTGTGCACTGATGGCCTTCACTACTAATCTTTACTGATTGTGTACACTGATGGCCTTCACTACTAATCTGTACTGATAGTCTGAACTGATGGCCTTCACTGCTAATATGTACTGATCGTGTTCACTGATGGCCTTCAGTAGTAATCTGTACTGATTGTGTCCAATGATGGCCTTCACTAGTAACGTGCACTGAGTGTCTTCACTGATGGCCTTCACTACTAATCTGTACTGATTGTGTGCACTGATGGCCTTCATTGCTAATCTGTACTGATTGTGTGTACTGATGGCCTTCTCTGCTAATCTGTAGTGATAGTCTGCACTGATGGCCTTCACTACTTATCTGTTCTGATTGTGTGCACTGATGGCCTTCACTAATAATCTGTACTGATTGTGTCCACTGATGGCCTTGACTACTAACCTGTACTGATAGTCTTCACTGATGGCCTTCACTACTAATCTGTACTGATAGTCTACAATGATGGCCTTCACTACTAATCTGTACTGATTGTGTGCACTGATGGCCTTCACTACTAATCTGTACTGATTGTGTGCACTGATGGCCTTTATTGCTAATCTGTACTGATTGTGTGCACTGATGGCCTTCACTACTAATCTGTACTGATTGTGTGCACTGATGGCCTTCACTACGAATCTGTACTGATTGTGTGCACTTATGGCCTTGTCTACTAATCTGTACTGATAGTCTGCACTGATGGCATTTACTACTAATCTGTACTAATTGTGTGCACTGATGGCCTTCACTACTAATCTGTACTGATAGTCTGAACTGATGGCCTTCACTGCTAATATGTACTGATCGTGTGCACTGATGGCCTTCACTAGTAATCTGTACTGATTGTGTGCACTGATGGCCTTCACTAATAATCTGTACTGATTGTGTCCACTGATGGCCTTTACTACTAACCTGTACTGATAGTCTTCACTGATGGCCTTCACTACTAATCTGTAATGATAGTCTACACTGATGGCCTTCACTACTAATCTGTACTGATTGTGTGCACTGATGGCCTTCACTACTAATCTGTACTGATTGTGTGCACTGATGGCATTCACTACTAATCTGTACTGATAGTCTACTCTGATGGCCTTCACTAGTAATCTGTACTGATTGTGTGCACTTATAACCTTCACTACTAATCTGTGCTGATTGTGTGCACTGATGGCTTCACTAGTAATCTGTACTGATTTTGTGTACTGATGGCCTTCACTACTAATCTGTTCTGATTGTGTGCACTGATGGCCTTCACTACTAATCTGTACTGATAGTCTACACTGATGGCCTTCACTAGTTACCTGTACTGATAGTCTTCACTGATGGCCTTCACTACTAATCTGTACTGATTGTCTACACTGATGGCCCTCACTAGTAATCTGTACTGATTGTGTGCACTGATGGCCTTCACTACTAATCTGTACTGATTGTGTGCACTGATGGCCTTCATTGTTAATCTGTACTGATAGTCTGCACTGATCGCCTACACTACTAATCGGTACTGATTGTGTGCACTGATGGCATTCACTACTAAACTGTACTGATTGTGTGCACTGATGGTCTTCACTACTAATCTGTGCTGATTGTGTGCACCTAGGGCCTTCACTACTAACCTGGCCTGATAGTCTTCACTGATGGCCTTCACTACTAATCTGTACTGATAATCTACACTGATGGCCTTCACTAGTAATCTGTACTGATTGTGTGCACTTATAAACTTCACTAATAATCTGAACTGATAGTCTTCACTGATGGCCTTCACTACTAATCTGTACTGATAATCTACACTGATTGCCTTCACTAGTAATCTGTACTAATTGTGGTCACTGAGGGCCTTCACTACTAATCTGTACTGATAATCTACACTGATGGCCTTCACATCTAATCTGTACTGATTGTGTGCACTGATGGCCCTCACTTCTAATCTGTACTGAGTATGTGCACTGATGGCCTTCACTACTAATCTGTACTGATTGTGTGCACTGATGGCCTTCACTACTAATCTTTGCTGATTGTGTGCACTGAGGGCCTTCACTACTAACCTGGCCTGATAGTCTTCACTGATGGCCTTCACTACTAATCTGTACTGATAATCTACACTGATGGCCTTCACTACTAATCTGTGCTGATTGTGTGCACTGATGGCTTCACTAGTAATATGTACTGATTATGTCCCCTGATGGCTTTCACGACTTATAGGTACTGATTGTGTGCACTGATGGCCTTCACTACTAATCTGTACTGATTGTGTGCACTGATGGCCTTCACTACTAATCTGTACTGATTGTGTGCACTGATGGCCTTCACTACTAATCTGTACTGATAGTCTACACTGATGGCCTTAACTAGTAATCTGTACTGATTGTGTGCACTTATAACCTTCACTACTAATCTGTGCTGATTGTGTGCACTGATGGCTTCACTAGTAATCTGTACTGATTGTGTCCACTGATGGCCTTCACTACTAATCTGTACTGATTGTGTGCACTGATGGCCTTCACTACTAACCTGCACTGATAGTCTGTACTGATGTTCTTCACTAGTAATCTGTACTGATTGTGCTCACTGATGGCCTTCACTACTAATCTGTACTGATTGTGTGCACTGATGGCCTTCACTACTAATCTGTACTGATTGTGTACACTGATGGCCTTCACTACTAATCTGTACTGATAGTCTGAACTGATGGCCTTCACTGCTAATATGTACTGATCGTGTGCACTGATGGCCTTCACTAGTAATCTGTACTGATTGTGTCCACTGATGGCCTTCACTAGTAACGTGCACTGAGTGTCTTCACTGATGGCCTTCACTACTAATCTGTACTGATTGTGTGCACTGATGGCCTTCATTGCTAATCTGTACTGATAGTCTGCACTGATCGCCTTCACTACTAATCGGTACTGATTGTGTGCACTGATGGCATTCACTACTAATCTGTACTGATTGTGTGCACTGATGGCCTTCACTGCTAATCTGTACTGATTGTGTGTACTGATGGTCTTCACTACTAATCTGTGCTGATTGTGTGCACTGAGGGCCTTCACTACTAACCTGCACTGATTGCCTTCACTGATGGCCTTCTCTACTAATCTGTACTGATAGTCTGCACTGATGGCCTTCACTACTTATCTGTACTGATTGTGTGCACTGATGACCTTCACTACTAATCTGTACTGATAGTCTACACTGATGGCCTTCATTGCTCATCTGTACTGATTGTGTGTACTGGTGGCCTTCATTACTAACCTGCACTGATAGTCTTCACTGATGGCCTTCACTACTAAACTGTACTGATAGTCTACACTGATGGCCTTCACTAGTAATCAGTACTGCTTGTGTGCACTGATGGCCTTCACTACTTATCTGTACTGATTGTGTGCACTGATGGCCTTCACTAGTAATCTGTACTGATTGTGTCCACTGATGGACTTCACTACTGACCTGCACTGATAGTCTTCACTGATGGCTTTCCCTACTAATCTGTGCTGATTGTATGCACTGATGGCCTTCACTAGTAATCTGTACTGATTGTGTGTACTGATGGCCTTCACTACTAATCTGTATACACTGATGGCCTTCACTACTAATCTATCCTGATTGTGTGCACTGAAGGCCTTCATTGCTAATCTGTACTGACTGTGTGCACTGATGGCCTTCTCTGCTAATATGTACTGATAGTCTGCACTGATGACCTTCACTACTAATCTTTACTGATTGTGTGCACTGATGGCCTTCACTACTAATCTGTACTGATTGTGTGCACTGATGGCCTTCACTACTAATCTGTACTGAGTATGTGCACTGATGGCCTTCACTACTAATCTGTACTGATTGTCTGCACTGATGGCCTTCACTACTAATCTGTACTGAGTATGTGCACTGATGGCATTCACAACTAATCTGTACTGATAGTCTACACTGATGGCCTTCACTAGTAATCTGTACTGATTGTGTGCACTTATAACCTTCACTACTAATCTTTGCAGATTTATTTATTTATTTATTTACAAGCTTATATAGCGCTGGAATCGACTCCTTCAGGAGTATCTCTGCGCTTTTGGGCCAGTCAACAAATACAGAAAAGAACACTAATAAGGAATTAGATCTCATTTTTAAATAAGACAGTTTTGAGAAGTTTTCTGAACTGTATGTGAGAGGTGCAGATCCTGAGATTTAAGGGGAGTCGATTCCATAGCTTGGGTCCCGCTACGGACAGTGCTTTGCCTCCGTGTCTGGTCTTTTTGACACGAGGAACCACCAGTTGGTGGTTTGTGCTGGATCTAAGTGGCCTGGACGGGATGTAGGGAATGAATTTCTGTTGCAGGTAGGTAGGGCCTTGTCCATTTATGTTTTTATGTATAATACAGCAGATTTTAAATTTTACTCGCTGTCGTATGGAGAGCCAGTGGAGTTTTTGTAAAAGAGGTTTGGATGCTGTTCTTGGAGGGGCATTCAGAACCAGGCGCGCCGCTGTGTTCTGGACTACCTGAAGTCTGGCCAACACTCCCTCGTTAGCAGATAGGAGCAGGCCGTTGCAGTAGTCAATACGACTTAGAACCAGGGCTTGCACTAAGGTCTTCCTAAACGTGTCAGGCAGCAGAGGGAACATTTTTCGTAGCATGCTGATGACATGAAAACATGAACCTGCAACAGTGTTAGTGTGTTGCTTTAATGACAAATCCTGATCGAGGCGGATCCCCAGGTTTTTCACGACCTGTTTAGGTTCTGGGACCGCACCAAGATCAGAAGGCCACCAGTCTGGAGCCCATAGAAGCTTGGCTTCGCCAAATAGCATGAGTTCTGTTTTGCTAACGTTGCACTGCAGATAGTTAGTGGACATCCACTGTGCAACGGCCTTCATACCAGCAGAAAAGGAGTTTTTTATTTCAGTAGTGAGAGTTTCAAAAGGGAAGAGGAGCTGCGTGTCGTCCGCGTAGGATACGGGGATGAAACCAAATCTTCGCATCACTCTTGCCAGGGGAGCCACATAGATGTTGAAGAGTGTTGGGCTCAAACAGGAGCCCTGTGGCACCCCTTTTGAAATCTCCACCTCTGCTGAGCGGTGAGCACCCATGGTGACAGTCTGGGTGCGCTCAGTTAGAAAACTCCTTATCCAATCAAGGGCTCTGTTCTTAACTCCTACGTTCGACAACCGGTCAATAAGGATGTTGTGTGACACGGTGTCGAACGCTGCCGACAGATCTAGTAACACTAGGATCACGGAGTAGCCTTTGTCTTGAAGTATATGTAAGTCATCGGTGACAGACAAGAGGGCAGATTCCGTGCTGTGTTTCGGCCTAAACCCAGATTGGGAATAGTCAAGGCCTCCATTGTTTTCCACATACTGTGAAAGATGTTGATTTACATGTTTTTCAGTCAGCTTGCTCAAAAACGGAAGCAGAGAAATGGGCCTAAGGTTTGTTAGTTCCGTCCATGGAATAGCGGCATTTTTTCTAATAGGCCTGACTAACGCCTGTTTCCATTGTCTTGGGACAGTGCCTGATTCAAGAGAAAGATTAATAAGTTTTTCCATAGTGGGGCCTAATACCTCCAGCAAAGAGGGCATAAGTCTGGCAGGGATAGTATCATTAGGACTACCACTTTTAATTTGAATGGTGAGTACTGACAGCTCCTTGGAAGTTATAGGGGGAAAAATATCCAAAGAATGGTCATTATGGTTACTCTCTATATCATATGAAGCAAAGTCTGCCTCACAAGTCATGATTTTGTTAGAGTGCATGATTTTCGTGTAGATCAGATCTATCTTGTTAGAGAAGAATTGGGATGTCTCATCACAAAGTTTTTGAGATGAAATGTCAGGACTTTCGCTAGCTGTAGGTTTGACAAAGGACTGTAATATTTGGTACAAAACCCTGGGGGAATTATCTGCTTCAGAGATAAGAGATGTTATGTGGGTTTTCCTTGCAGTGCGAATAGCTTTGTGGTATGTGCTTAAAGATTCCCAATAGATGCTCCTATCGATATCTAAGTGAGAGCTTCTCCACTTTTTCTCTAACTTCCTAGCTGTTAGTTTTAATTTCCTAAGATTGTCAGAGAACCACACTTCCTGTTTTTTTGCTGGCCGTGGATTAAACTTTTTCATGGGGGCTACAGCATCTATGGCAGATGTTAAGGCTTTTTCGAATTTATTAAGGGCATTTTCTATATGATCCATTGAGGTGAGGGATGGTTCAATGTATTTATTCGAAAAGGCAGTTTTGTTGACTTTGTGCCATTGTCTTCGTACACTAGGAAGAGACATTGACCCATGAGAGACAGGTTTTGGGTAAGGGGTATGGAACTCAATAATGAAGTGGTCGGTCCAACTGACTTGGGTGGGAGGGGAACAAATAACAGAAGAAAAATTAGCTAAAATAAGGTCTAAGGTATGCCCGGCTAAGTGAGTTGGGCCCTCATTGCATTGTTTCAGTCCTAATAGAAGAAGATCATTAAGAATAGATTGTGCTTCTGTGCAATCTTTCAGCTCACTATGTATGTTAAAATCTCCAATTAAAAGGAAATCTCTGTCATTACAGACATAAGGTGCGAGAGTCTCAAGTAAAATATTCGAGAAGTTAGTAGTGGGTCCAGGAGGGCGATATACTAGAGCACCCATTCTTGTATGTTTAGGGGATAAGGCAGATTTAAAAATAAGTATTTCAATATCCTGCGTACATAGTTCTGCCACTATAGTGCAATTGATTTCTTGTTTGTGAATTATCGCAATCCCCCCACCAATTTTAATGGGGCGATCTAATCGTAGAATTTTATATCCCATAGGAATGGCCAGAGCAATAGCAGGGGTTGAGTGGGGCTTGAGCCATGTCTCAGTGCAAAAGCAGAAGTCTGGCTGAATAGTGGAAATGAGATCCCACACCTCAGAAGTATGTCTAGGTAGGGATCTTAGGTTGCAGAGAATATTTTTCCCTCCAGTGAGACTGTCGGTATATACAGTTTTATCCTTCACTCTAGGGAGGTAAGGACATACAGAAGCGTTTTCCTCAACCTTGACTTCCTGACATTGGGTGGTAAATACCGCTCTGCATTGAGGGCAAGCGAAAGGACCCTCAAGCGAGTAGTTTGTGTCCACAATACAGGCATGTGTAGGACTCACTTGTAAGCTCCGAAGCGTTGTTGAAGAGTAGGTTATTCTGGAGGACTGTAGGTTGTGCATGATGTGCCAGAGTTCCGCCAAGCCCCTGGTCCCGTCCTGTCGCGGACGGGCGCAGACGGGCAGGTCTTTGGCTGGTCTTAGGCGCAGACTTAGGCGCCACCCTGCGCGCTAACGCTGCGCGCTAGAGCCGACGAGTGGCTAAATAGCCCTGTGTCCTAGAAGGCTAGAGCGCTAACCGCTCGCCTCGAGCTTACAGGAAGTGCCTGGGCGTGTCACTCTGGCTCTTACCTGTCCCGCCCTCCGCTCAACGGTATTGGCTACCGAGTCGGACCGGGGCGGGCAGGCTGCAACATTGAGCAGAGACTGAAAAACGAGCCTGAATGACCCTTGCAGCTTCAGAGATCGTAACTGCGCAGTAAGTGCGTGTTTAAAAGAATTATTAAATCGATTTTTACACAAGTAACAGGTTTTAAAATCCGGTGTCAATTTTAAAAAAGAAGCATAACAGAGCTAAATTAGGAGAGAACAAAGCCAGCAGAGTCTTCAGCTCTGCAAATGTTTACCTGGCGCCAAGCGGGGTAGGGAGACACTGCCACTGTCTACCTTTACCGCAAAGCTCCTCGCCTCCTCGCAGCCTAAATAGCCCTGTGTCCTAGAAGGCTAGAGCGCTAACCGCTCGCCTCGAGCTTACAGGAAGTGCCTGGGCGTGTCACTCTGGCTCTTACCTGTCCCGCCCTCCGCTCAACGGTATTGGCTACCGAGTCGGACCGGGGCGGGCAGGCTGCAACATTGAGCAGAGACTGAAAAACGAGCCTGAATGACCCTTGCAGCTTCAGAGATCGTAACTGCGCAGTAAGTGCGTGTTTAAAAGAATTATTAAATCGATTTTTACACAAGTAACAGGTTTTAAAATCCGGTGTCAATTTTAAAAAAGAAGCATAACAGAGCTAAATTAGGAGAGAACAAAGCCAGCAGAGTCTTCAGCTCTGCAAATGTTTACCTGGCGCCAAGCGGGGTAGGGAGACACTGCCACTGTCTACCTTTACCGCAAAGCTCCTCGCCTCCTCGCAGCCTAAATAGCCCTGTGTCCTAGAAGGCTAGAGCGCTAACTGCTCGCCTCGAGCTTACAGGAAGTGCCTGGGCGTGTCACTCTGGCTCTTACCTGTCCCGCCCTCCGCTCAACGGTATTGGCTACCGAGTCGGACCGGGGCGGGCAGGCTGCAACATTGAGCAGAGACTGAAAAACGAGCCTGAATGACCCTTGCAGCTTCAGAGATCGTAACTGCGCAGTAAGTGCGTGTTTAAAAGAATTATTAAATCGATTTTTACACAAGTAACAGGTTTTAAAATCCGGTGTCAATTTTAAAAAAGAAGCATAACAGAGCTAAATTAGGAGAGAACAAAGCCAGCAGAGTCTTCAGCTCTGCAAATGTTTACCTGGCGCCAAGCGGGGTAGGGAGACACTGCCACTGTCTACCTTTACCGCAAAGCTCCTCGCCTCCTCGCAGCCTAAATAGCCCTGTGTCCTAGAAGGCTAGAGCGCTAACCGCTCGCCTCGAGCTTACAGGAAGTGCCTGGGCGTGTCACTCTGGCTCTTACCTGTCCCGCCCTCCGCTCAACGGTATTGGCTACCGAGTCGGACCGGGGCGGGCAGGCTGCAACATTGAGCAGAGACTGAAAAACGAGCCTGAATGACCCTTGCAGCTTCAGAGATCGTAACTGCGCAGTAAGTGCGTGTTTAAAAGAATTATTAAATCGATTTTTACACAAGTAACAGGTTTTAAAATCCGGTGTCAATTTTAAAAAAGAAGCATAACAGAGCTAAATTAGGAGAGAACAAAGCCAGCAGAGTCTTCAGCTCTGCAAATGTTTACCTGGCGCCAAGCGGGGTAGGGAGACACTGCCACTGTCTACCTTTACCGCAAAGCTCCTCGCCTCCTCGCAGCCTAAATAGCCCTGTGTCCTAGAAGGCTAGAGCGCTAACCGCTCGCCTCGAGCTTACAGGAAGTGCCTGGGCGTGTCACTCTGGCTCTTACCTGTCCCGCCCTCCGCTCAACGGTATTGGCTACCGAGTCGGACCGGGGCGGGCAGGCTGCAACATTGAGCAGAGACTGAAAAACGAGCCTGAATGACCCTTGCAGCTTCAGAGATCGTAACTGCGCAGTAAGTGCGTGTTTAAAAGAATTATTAAATCGATTTTTACACAAGTAACAGGTTTTAAAATCCGGTGTCAATTTTAAAAAAGAAGCATAACAGAGCTAAATTAGGAGAGAACAAAGCCAGCAGAGTGTCCAGCTCTGCAAATGTTTACCTGGCGCCAAGCGGGGTAGGGAGACACTGCCACTGTCTACCTTTACCGCAAAGCTCCTCGCCTCCTCGCAGCCTAAATAGCCCTGTGTCCTAGAAGGCTAGAGCGCTAACTGCTCGCCTCGAGCTTACAGGAAGTGCCTGGGCGTGTCACTCTGGCTCTTACCTGTCCCGCCCTCCGCTCAACGGTATTGGCTACCGAGTCGGACCGGGGCGGGCAGGCTGCAACATTGAGCAGAGACTGAAAAACGAGCCTGAATGACCCTTGCAGCTTCAGAGATCGTAACTGCGCAGTAAGTGCGTGTTTAAAAGAATTATTAAATCGATTTTTACACAAGTAACAGGTTTTAAAATCCGGTGTCAATTTTAAAAAAGAAGCATAACAGAGCTAAATTAGGAGAGAACAAAGCCAGCAGAGTCTTCAGCTCTGCAAATGTTTACCTGGCGCCAAGCGGGGTAGGGAGACACTGCCACTGTCTACCTTTACCGCAAAGCTCCTCGCCTCCTCGCAGCCTAAATAGCCCTGTGTCCTAGAAGGCTAGAGCGCTAACCGCTCGCCTCGAGCTTACAGGAAGTGCCTGGGCGTGTCACTCTGGCTCTTACCTGTCCCGCCCTCCGCTCAACGGTATTGGCTACCGAGTCGGACCGGGGCGGGCAGGCTGCAACATTGAGCAGAGACTGAAAAACGAGCCTGAATGACCCTTGCAGCTTCAGAGATCGTAACTGCGCAGTAAGTGCGTGTTTAAAAGAATTATTAAATCGATTTTTACACAAGTAACAGGTTTTAAAATCCGGTGTCAATTTTAAAAAAGAAGCATAACAGAGCTAAATTAGGAGAGAACAAAGCCAGCAGAGTCTTCAGCTCTGCAAATGTTTACCTGGCGCCAAGCGGGGTAGGGAGACACTGCCACTGTCTACCTTTACCGCAAAGCTCCTCGCCTCCTCGCAGCCTAAATAGCCCTGTGTCCTAGAAGGCTAGAGCGCTAACCGCTCGCCTCGAGCTTACAGGAAGTGCCTGGGCGTGTCACTCTGGCTCTTACCTGTCCCGCCCTCCGCTCAACGGTATTGGCTACCGAGTCGGACCGGGGCGGGCAGGCTGCAACATTGAGCAGAGACTGAAAAACGAGCCTGAATGACCCTTGCAGCTTCAGAGATCGTAACTGCGCAGTAAGTGCGTGTTTAAAAGAATTATTAAATCGATTTTTACACAAGTAACAGGTTTTAAAATCCGGTGTCAATTTTAAAAAAGAAGCATAACAGAGCTAAATTAGGAGAGAACAAAGCCAGCAGAGTCTTCAGCTCTGCAAATGTTTACCTGGCGCCAAGCGGGGTAGGGAGACACTGCCACTGTCTACCTTTACCGCAAAGCTCCTCGCCTCCTCGCAGCCTAAATAGCCCTGTGTCCTAGAAGGCTAGAGCGCTAACCGCTCGCCTCGAGCTTACAGGAAGTGCCTGGGCGTGTCACTCTGGCTCTTACCTGTCCCGCCCTCCGCTCAACGGTATTGGCTACCGAGTCGGACCGGGGCGGGCAGGCTGCAACATTGAGCAGAGACTGAAAAACGAGCCTGAATGACCCTTGCAGCTTCAGAGATCGTAACTGCGCAGTAAGTGCGTGTTTAAAAGAATTATTAAATCGATTTTTACACAAGTAACAGGTTTTAAAATCCGGTGTCAATTTTAAAAAAGAAGCATAACAGAGCTAAATTAGGAGAGAACAAAGCCAGCAGAGTCTTCAGCTCTGCAAATGTTTACCTGGCGCCAAGCGGGGTAGGGAGACACTGCCACTGTCTACCTTTACCGCTGATTGTGTGCACTGATGGCTTCTCTAGTAATCTGTACTGATTGTGCCCACTGATGGCCTTCACTACTAATCTATACTGATTGTGTGCACTGATGGCCTTCACTACTAACCTGCACTGATAGTCTGTACTGATGTCCTTCAGTAGTAATCTGTACTGATTTTGTGTACTGATGGCCTTCACTACTAATCTGTTCTGATTGTGTGCACTTGTGGCCTTCACTACTAATCTTTACTGATTGTGTACACTGATGGCCTTCACTACTAATCTGTACTGATAGTCTGAACTGATGGCCTTCACTGCTAATATGTACTGATCGTGTTCACTGATGGCCTTCAGTAGTAATCTGTACTGATTGTGTCCACTGATGGCCTTCACTAGTAACGTGCACTGAGTGTCTTCACTGATGGCCTTCACTACTAATCTGTACTGATTGTGTGCACTGATGGCCTTCATTGCTAATCTGTACTGATTGTGTGTACTGATGGCCTTCTCTGCTAATCTGTAGTGATAGTCTGCACTGATGGCCTTCACTACTTATCTGTTCTGATTGTGTGCACTGATGGCCTTCACTAATAATCTGTACTGATTGTGTCCACTGATGGCCTTGACTACTAACCTGTACTGATAGTCTTCACTGATGGCCTTCACTACTAATCTGTACTGATAGTCTACACTGATGGCCTTCACTACTAATCTGTACTGATTGTGTGCACTGATGGCCTTCACTACTAATCTGTACTGATTGTGTGCACTGATGGCCTTTATTGCTAATCTGTACTGATTGTGTGCACTGATGGCCTTCACTACTAATCTGTACTGATTGTGTGCACTGATGGCCTTCACTACGAATCTGTACTGATTGTGTGCACTTATGGCCTTGTCTACTAATCTGTACTGATAGTCTGCACTGATGGCATTTACTACTAATCTGTACTAATTGTGTGCACTGATGGCCTTCACTACTAATCTGTACTGATAGTCTGAACTGATGGCCTTCACTGCTAATATGTACTGATCGTGTGCACTGATGGCCTTCACTAGTAATCTGTACTGATTGTGTGCACTGATGGCCTTCACTAATAATCTGTACTGATTGTGTCCACTGATGGCCTTTACTACTAACCTGTACTGATAGTCTTCACTGATGGCCTTCACTACTAATCTGTAATGATAGTCTACACTGATGGCCTTCACTACTAATCTGTACTGATTGTGTGCACTGATGGCCTTCACTACTAATCTGTACTGATTGTGTGCACTGATGGCATTCACTACTAATCTGTACTGATAGTCTACTCTGATGGCCTTCACTAGTAATCTGTACTGATTGTGTGCACTTATAACCTTCACTACTAATCTGTGCTGATTGTGTGCACTGATGGCTTCACTAGTAATCTGTACTGATTTTGTGTACTGATGGCCTTCACTACTAATCTGTTCTGATTGTGTGCACTGATGGCCTTCACTACTAATCTGTACTGATAGTCTACACTGATGGCCTTCACTAGTTACCTGTACTGATAGTCTTCACTGATGGCCTTCACTACTAATCTGTACTGATTGTCTACACTGATGGCCCTCACTAGTAATCTGTACTGATTGTGTGCACTGATGGCCTTCACTACTAATCTGTACTGATTGTGTGCACTGATGGCCTTCATTGTTAATCTGTACTGATAGTCTGCACTGATCGCCTACACTACTAATCGGTACTGATTGTGTGCACTGATGGCATTCACTACTAAACTGTACTGATTGTGTGCACTGATGGTCTTCACTACTAATCTGTGCTGATTGTGTGCACCTAGGGCCTTCACTACTAACCTGGCCTGATAGTCTTCACTGATGGCCTTCACTACTAATCTGTACTGATAATCTACACTGATGGCCTTCACTAGTAATCTGTACTGATTGTGTGCACTTATAAACTTCACTAATAATCTGAACTGATAGTCTTCACTGATGGCCTTCACTACTAATCTGTACTGATAATCTACACTGATTGCCTTCACTAGTAATCTGTACTAATTGTGGTCACTGAGGGCCTTCACTACTAATCTGTACTGATAATCTACACTGATGGCCTTCACTACTAATCTGTACTGATTGTGTGCACTGATGGCCCTCACTTCTAATCTGTACTGAGTATGTGCACTGATGGCCTTCACTACTAATCTGTACTGATTGTGTGCACTGATGGCCTTCACTACTAATCTTTGCTGATTGTGTGCACTGAGGGCCTTCACTACTAACCTGGCCTGATAGTCTTCACTGATGGCCTTCACTACTAATCTGTACTGATAATCTACACTGATGGCCTTCACTACTAATCTGTGCTGATTGTGTGCACTGATGGCTTCACTAGTAATATGTACTGATTATGTCCCCTGATGGCTTTCACGACTTATAGGTACTGATTGTGTGCACTGATGGCCTTCACTACTAATCTGTACTGATTGTGTGCACTGATGGCCTTCACTACTAATCTGTACTGATTGTGTGCACTGATGGCCTTCACTACTAATCTGTACTGATAGTCTACACTGATGGCCTTAACTAGTAATCTGTACTGATTGTGTGCACTTATAACCTTCACTACTAATCTGTGCTGATTGTGTGCACTGATGGCTTCACTAGTAATCTGTACTGATTGTGTCCACTGATGGCCTTCACTACTAATCTGTACTGATTGTGTGCACTGATGGCCTTCACTACTAACCTGCACTGATAGTCTGTACTGATGTTCTTCACTAGTAATCTGTACTTGAAGTATTTCGGGGTTCCCAAGGCCTACACGCTCCAGAGATTACCCACTTACACAAGAACTGTTGGCACGGAAACTGTAAAATGCAAAGAACAAGTTTATTAAAACCCCATGGGGTGGTGGTACACTCAAACAGCACCCTTCGGTAATGCAAGAGGTATCACACCGAACACCGGTGTGACCCCGTTTATATACAGTTTTGGGGCAATAAAAGTTTAGGCGGCACAAGTTAAGACACAGTTTTAGAGACATATATGGTCATGTTTTGGAATACTGCCAGCTCATTGGAGAGTTTCAAACCCACTGGTCAGTTTAGCGGCACATTCCTGAAGGTTTACGGGTCAGTAAAAACTGCGCATGTGTGGCTTGACCAGTACTAAAAATAGCCTGTTGCTGGGCAGATGAGAGTGGTCAGTGGAACGGACAAAGGACTAAAGGGCACATCGGCCACGAGGCCGCTCATGGTGTAAGATGGCCACTGCGACATTCAAAATGGCGTTTATCGTATATAGCCAAGTTAAGGAGGACAACGTGTAGGTTCAGCTAATCGCTAATCCGAACGGGCCAATTACGACAGACGACCCTTTTAGCGTTTAGCTGAATCTACCTCATAATGAACATAGTCAGGATGTTCGTCCTCGATGTCTATTAACATAATTTGTGTCACCTCTTTGTGTAGCATCATTTTGTCATGGGCAAGAGCTCGTCTCGATGGTAAGCAAGCTGATAGACACATTGAACATAAAGCAGGGCCACATTGGATACACAAACATATAAAGAACATTGCTCCCACAAGTATGCAGAGAATTGTCAACAGTTTCCAGCCCCAAGTTGCAATCATGGACCAGAACCATCCAGAAAGTGTCCAAGTTCCATTGTCCGGGTGTATTTCGGCAGCTATTTTATGCAGCTTGGAAATCGCATCATACACAGATGGAGAATTATCAGGGACGTAAACACAACAGCTGCTTCCGATGATTCTACATGCCCCTCCACGATCAGCCAAAACAACGTCCAGCACCATCCGGTTTTGGAGGGTGACAATTCTGGAAATCTGCAGTTCTTCGGTAATATTCCCCAGGGCAATAGCAGTGTCATTCGCAACAGCCTCGACAACGCGAGTCAGCCGTCTGATTTTCCGGCTGTTCAATGCAGCCCCCACAAAGGAGAATAGTCCCAGATTGAAATCCACATACTGTTGTAATGCAGTGTCCGTTTGATCAATGTCCTCTAGAGCAACAGTTCGCTTAACTCTGTTCAAAACAAAATCGTGGTACAGAGTATAGTCGTTGTGGTACATCGGAGGGGCAATGAATACAGGAGGTAGCACAAACGATACATAACATGTGCCCAACCACCCCACTGGAAGCTGATGGTACCCCTTCGTTCCACAGATGAAGTAGGTGTTTCGAGATGCAACAAATGAAATGCCATTCGGGCTATCAAACGTGAGAGTAATATTACATTCGCTTTTCCCCACTGCAATCGTGCCCTTGTTTCGGATACATAAATCGGCTTTTGTGGCAATGACATTTATGACATGAGCACTGGATACATTCACATTCCGTTGATTGCTATATATTCGTGGAGCAGATACATTATCAGGCCTGTATTCTTCCCACTCAAAACGTGTACCCTCCGCCCGGGGAAACCCATCCTTGTCATGGGAACATACTTTATTCAAACGGAAAAGCACCCCCCCTTTGGTTGGCCATCTCAAAGTAAAGAGGAGGGTGTACCAGGCATTGCATGACCCATTGTGCGAAAACGGGAGTGGAATAAGTGGGGTGCCCCCTCTCTTCTGGTGCCCAGGCAACATTCCACACACCCAGCAGTTAGAAGTATTGGTCATATTATGCGTGTGGTGAAGAATCTGAATGAAGCTGTTATTTAAGTACGTTTGGCGATGGCGTTCTTCATGGAATGGCAATGTAAAATGGAAATGTTCAGACGGTGCCGGGGTAGTCGGCAGCAAATGTTCTCGTACAGGCACCACAAGTTCGACTACCCAGGCTATAACAGCTATCACCACAATAGTTAGAACAAAGAGAAAGGCACCCAATATTTTCTTGTCACGGGATGCCGTTGATGCCATAGTTCAAGAAAGTTTGTACAGAGTCTCAAGTAGCACGAATTGTTCACAAATTGTTCACAAATTGTCCCAGATACACGTGCGTGTATACCTAAAAAAAAAAAAAATGCGGTGCTGAACTCCGAGGTAGCCGTTGTTTTTTTCTCCGGGCCAAGACGGGTGTCGCTACTCTGGCAGAACTGATCCCCCCCCTTGGAATTCCCGGTTTCCGTTTCACAAACCTGGAGCGGTAACCAACCAGTCATAAAAAAGGAACAAAAATCTTCTTATCGCGGGCGTAGATTGTAGCGCTCTCTTCCGGTAGCAGATTGGTCCGGGAAGACTCCCTCCACTTCGGCCGACGTCACAGCTGGGCTCTTTTCTTTCTCCAGGATCTCCTTATAGTCAGTCAGCACAGCAGGAGTCACCAGGTCCGGAGAGACACGGCGACAATGGGTCGAATGCACCCACCGCTTCCTGTTCGTCACTCGTACTGCGGTGCGGGTCGCCAAGAGGACCTGCTCGGGGCCTTTCCACCTGGGCTCCAAACTGCTTGCTCTCTCAAACGAGCGGATCATCACGTGGTCCCCAGGACGAAGATCGTGGCCTTCTCCAGTGGAGTTATCAGGGAGCGCTTCTCGAACCTGTTGATGAATAGAGAGCAAATCATTTGTTAATCGTGCCAAATAATCATTCATCATAACACAAGGCACATCATGTATTAATCGCGGCTTGGGCACCCCCCAGATATTCATGGGGCGGCCAAACACCACCTCATAGGGCGTAAGGCCAGTTCGTGAGTGGGGTACTGATCTAAGAGAGAGCAGTGCTAGCGGCAATGCATCTGGCCACTTCAACGATGTAGACGCCACGATTTTGGCCAGCTTAAGCTTCAAGGTGGCATTATACCGCTCGACCAAACCTGCTGACTGAGGGTGGAATACAGCGTGGAACTTTTGCTGAATCCCTAAACCCTTCAGTACATATTCCACAATCTTTCCAACAAAATGGGGCCCATTATCGCTCCACAGAAATTTACAGACTCCAAAGCGAGGAAAGAATTCCTTAAGCAACACCTTAGCTGTAGTCAAAGCCGTATTGTCTTTCGTGGGGTAGGCCTCAACCCATTTGCTAAAAGCACACACCACCACTAGGACGTACTTCAGGTTATTGCAGCGCTCGAGTTGGATGTAATCCATTTGAAGCACTTCAAACGGTGCAGAAGGTGGAACGAACCCTCCTTTCGGAGTATGGGCCCCCTTCCCAGGATTGTGTTGTAAACACACCAGGCAGGTCTGCACTACTCTCTTTGCAGTATTTGCAATCTCAGGATGTTCCCAGACTCGTGTTAAAAGCCGAGTTATTGCAAGAGCTCCGACATGGGCCAGTCCATGAGTCATCTGGACCATCGCCTGTAAGTAAGCCGCAGGCAATTTCCACTTCTCCATGTCTTTGCTTCTCCAACAACCTTCGTCATCTAGCACCCCATCTGCTGCCCAAGCCGCAAGCTCAGATTCTGTAGCTGATTTTTGAATATCCCGTATCTCTGCTCTAGCATCACTCCATCTCTCGGCCTGTGATTGTACCACGTACATAGGGGAGCTAGTTCGGGACATAGCCGTCTGCCTTGCTATGCTGTCTGCAAAGGCATTTCCTTGACCCACTTTATCCGTGATCTTTTTATGGGCACTGCACTTCACTATCGCTACTTTCTTGGGGCAAAGCAACGCATTTAGGAGATCACGCACTAACTCTCCGTGCATAATGTGCTCTCCGTGTGATGTCAGAAACCCACGTTCCCTCCAGAGAAGTCCGAAATCATGGGCCACTCCAAAGGCATACCGGCTGTCTGTGTATATGTTCACACATAGGCCAGCACTCAATTCACAGGCTCTTGTTAAAGCTATCAGCTGTGCTGCCTGAGCCGATTTTTGTGGTATTCTAGCTGTTTCAACCACCGTCTTAAGAGTCGTGATCGCATATGCTGCGGAAGTCGTACCATCTGGTAGCCTCAAACACGATCCATCAACCCACAGTTCCCCATCCACATCAGGAAGTGGCACATCCTGTAAGTCAACACGACCCTTTGTCTGTTCCTCAGTCAGGAAAACACAGTCATGATGTTTTTCTTCCTGACCCTCCTCGGCCGGATAGGGCAATAAAGTCGCGGGGTTCAGAGTAGCGCATCTTTTCAATGTTATGTGTGGCGCTAAAAGTGTCAGCTCGTATCCTGTAAGTCGTGCACTCGTGAGGTATTGGGTCTTTGTTTGGTTTAACAGGGCATCTACTGCGTGGGGAACTAACACCAACAGTTTGTGTGATAACACTATGCCCTCACTCTGTCGTATGGCTACTGCTGTTGCCGCTACCGCTCGAAAACACCCAGGCAACCCTCGTGCTACAGGATCCAGAATGGCAGAGAAGTATGCACATGGTCTCTGCTTATCCCCGTGTAACTGCACTAACACTGACAACGCGCACCCATCATTCTCGTGCACATACAATGTGAAAAGTTTCGTGTAATCTGGTGTTCCTAGCACAGGTGCAGAACAACGGGCCTGTCTCAACTGCTCAAAGGCTTTCTGACATTCGTCTGTCCACTCAAGAGGCATCGGTGTAGTTTTGGACAATAATGCTAGCAAAGGTTTTATGATATGTGAAAAACCCATGATCCATTGTCTACAAAAAGATGTCAACCCTATGAAGGCACGCACATCTCTCTGCGTGCGGGGGACTGGTGTGTCTAAAATTGCCTGAATTCGATCAGATGTTAATGCCCGCCCCTCCTTAGACAACAGATGACCGAGGTAGGTCACCTGGGGTCTACAGTATTGAAGCTTTTTCTTGGAAACTTTGTGATTGTTTTGTGCCAAAAAGGAAAGCAACGCAAGCGTACTCTGTTCACATTGTGCATAGGAGTCGGCGGCGAGCAGAAGGTCATCCACGTACTGGATGAGCGCCACACCAGACTGCAATTTAAAGGAATCTAGTTGACGTTTCAAAGCCTGGCTGTAGATGCTAGGGCTTTCAGTATATCCTTGGGGAACACGACAAAATCTATACGATTTATTATTGAGCGTAAAACCAAACAGATATCTGCTATCTGGATGAACAGGGATAGAAAAGAACGCATTCTTTAGGTCAATAACGCTAAAAGTGGTGGCTGTCGGTGGAACCAAAGTAAGCAAAGTCGTGATATCAGACACCACTGGGTATTGGGGAATGACAATTTTATTTATTTCACGCAAATCAATAATAAATCGATAGATCTTGCCATCTGAGTCTCTCTTAAGAATCGGTAGAATAGGGCTGTTACAAACATTATAAGGGACCTCCTCCACCACCCCTGCAGAAATCAAATCCTGAACAATATGCGTCAGTGCAATTTCACCTTCCTTCGAGATCTTATACTGTGGCACTCGTGGTAGAGGGGCCCCCTCCTTAACAGTAATGTGTATTGGTGGAATGCGCATCTCTCCCACATCCGTATCTGATGTCGCCCACAACGTGTGCGGCAGAGAGGCCAAAGCGGGAATATCTAAAATGACACAAAATCTGTCAGGGTCAGGGCAATCATCAGGGTCAGGGTAGTTGTCATTCAGAATAACCCGCACTCCCTCTGGAGCGCAGCGTATTGTTGCTCGAAAATATTTAAGCAAGTCAATGCCCAAGATATTATCTGGGGTATGAGGCGATAACAAAAATTGGCCAAAACTAAAGTATTTGTCAATGCATAGTGCAAGGGGCTTGGACAATGGGCTGGGGGAGGGTGTGCCATCAAACCCTACACACGTAATCATTTCGCCAGACAGGGGAGCCCTCGGAACCAAGTTTTTCGACAGAGCGCTACGAGTAGCTCCTGTGTCGACTAGAAACTGATCAGTAGAACCCAAAATACCCGCTGTTACATATGGACCTTGCTGATCTACTGGCACTTCAACTGATTCCTTACCCCATCCTACGCAATCCTATGCATGCACATAATCCTGATGTTCCACATTCTCTCCTTCCAAAATCTGATATTGATTCCGTCTATCAAACGTATTTCGTTCGTCCTGGCCACGGCCCCTCTCCTCAACCTGTCTACGATCTCCTCCGCCACCTCTTGTTCCCGTATAACCTCCTCTTGACCTTCCACTGCCTCGACCACGCTGACTACGCTGTTCACGAAGTACCGGACAATCTTCGGCCCAATGCCCAAACTCCTTACAATAAGCACACTGATCCTCCGCAATGTCCGTACGACCATACGATGCGTTACCTCCACCTCGTCTACCTCTCTCATTCCCTCTACCCTGTGTTCCCCGAACCTGCGCCAACATCACCTTCGTTTTCAATTCCTTCGTCTTTTTCTCTACACTTTCTTTAGCCTCCACTTCCTGCCGCTCATAATACTGAGCCATAGTTAACAAAGACGCAGGGGTCGCCGTGGCCCAGGAACTTTCACTCGACTTCAATCGCTTTGCAATCTCTGGTAGGAGATTAGCCACATACTTATCTACAAACAAATGCCGACCCGTATCATCTGTTAAAGATTGACCACTGTAATCATGAAAGGCCTCCTCGAAGCGCGTAAAGAAATCGGAAACCGTTTCATCGGGTTTCTGCTTGCACGACGTTAACATAGTCCAATCAATCTTTTTGGCGGGAACAAGCGTTTTTAATTTACGCAAAATAGCCGCCGGGAGTTCTAGGATTAGCTGACAAGGCTTGCATGCTGGTGCCCTGTCTAAATCTGCAGCATTTATTTCTTTCCATGTCCCTCCCAATATTGTCTCATCATTATTTTTACGAATCTGCCGCCACATATCAGGGGGTAATATCAACCCAAAAAACAAATCTATATCTACAAGAGTCATCACACAAGACGATATAGCCCCCTCCACCCCCTCATAAAATGCCGCTGGATTTTTTCGGAGATCAGGTAAAGAATTTTTCAATGCCATAACATCTGCTCTATTCCATGGCGTATATACCCAATTATACACGAAATACCCTTTCGCATCCTTCGACAATTTATCATCATCCGTACCTTCCCCTTTTGGTGGAACATACAAACGCATAGGCATAACATGCAACGCAGAATTCTTATCTGAACCACGAAGAGAACACTCCTTAGCCTCCCCGCTATTTCCCGGCTCGGACTCCTTTTGCCTCCGTTTTCGTTCCTGTCGCAACTGGGTTGTCTCATCCCGCAGCTTGATCAATTGCTTGAACAGGTCGTCAACATCTGTAAGATCAAAATCACCTTTAGCTAAATTCTCACGATACACCGACAACACTTTAGGCTCAAGCGTATCAGAAAGTTCACGATATGCGTTTACAACTTCATCCGCCAAACTAGACAGAAAATACATTAATTCAAGATCCGACCACCCTTTCTTCTCTGTTAACAACTGCTCCTGAGTAACACAATGCTTATTCACTTTACGAGCCCAACTACGTAAATGAGCGGACCTATCCGCAGTAAACCTGAGAGCGGATACACCCTTTTGGTTCGACTTATCCTGTCCATCATCCTCGGAATCCGCAGCCGGAGCCGTCGGCAGAACGTACGGAGGCGGTGACCGATCTAACAAAGAAAAATCATCAATTTCATTATTAAGGACAGGATAGAGTGGTCGACGAATAGGAAACTGACCAGTCGTTTGCAAATTACGCTCCCGTTCCTCCCTTTCTTTCTTCTCCTGAGCCTCCTTTTCCTCAAGCTGTAAAGCCTTATCCCGAGCAGCCTTGCGCTGCTCTTTGTCCGCCAAGGCAACCTCACGCTTCATTCGCTCACGCGCCGCTTTCTCCCACATTCGCACGCAATCAAACATGTTTTGTCTAGACCTGCGTTGAAACATACATTGCTCTACAAATTGGATTTTACTCAAATCGTACGACCCGTGTAGGGGCCATTGCAATTCGGAATCGGCCTTAGTGTACTTATGCCATAATTTACTGTACATAATAGGTGGAAGGCCGAATTTGATATACATCTCCCTATTTGGTGTCCCCTCTGGGGGAGCCGGCTGTGATTCCGCTAACCTAATTGAGGTACCATCTCCAAAACAACACATTCCCCGGAGTGTGCTAAAAACAGGCATGTTCAAAAAGTATCACGAAAGCGTGACACCGGGCAAAATGGCACTTACAGTTCTTCTCACGATTGTGCCGCTCAAAGGGAAAAAACAAAGTTAGAGAAACATCTCTACATGCCTGCCTATGTGAAGTGCACTACACATATAAGTTCAAAGATCACAAATTCACAATGTTAGCTAACTCAAATCAAAGTTCATAGAATTCGGCAAGCGTCCTCACCGATCACAAAGCACAGATTTTCAGTAAGCGTCCGAAGACTACCTTACCGAACACAATTCGTAGGACTTCAGTAAGCGTCCGAAGACTACCTTACCGAACACAAAGCTTACCAAATACTCAACTGTCCAGGTTCCAACTGCCAAGGTCTTGTAAGCCAAATCAGCCAAACGGCACTCTCTCAGTGATGCGGACACTTCGAAAACTCAGTCGGAGACCGGCGCCACCTGGAAGGTCAGATCGGAAGGAAAGGAAAAAACACCGTGGCAGCCAAGACTCGGGTCACTCGTGGCAGCGCGCGCCCATGGCGGATTTCCAAGCCTTCGTCACGACCTCTCCTTCGGGCATCCGAGTCGCCGATGAGTCCCTTCGTGGTCGCCAATTGAAGTATTTCGGGGTTCCCAAGGCCTACACGCTCCAGAGATTACCCACTTACACAAGAACTGTTGGCACGGAAACTGTAAAATGCAAAGAACAAGTTTATTAAAACCCCATGGGGTGGTGGTACACTCAAACAGCACCCTTCGGTAATGCAAGAGGTATCACACCGAACACCGGTGTGACCCCGTTTATATACAGTTTTGGGGCAATAAAAGTTTAGGCGGCACAAGTTAAGACACAGTTTTAGAGACATATATGGTCATGTTTTGGAATACTGCCAGCTCATTGGAGAGTTTCAAACCCACTGGTCAGTTTAGCGGCACATTCCTGAAGGTTTACGGGTCAGTAAAAACTGCGCATGTGTGGCTTGACCAGTACTAAAAATAGCCTGTTGCTGGGCAGATGAGAGTGGTCAGTGGAACGGACAAAGGACTAAAGGGCACATCGGCCACGAGGCCGCTCATGGTGTAAGATGGCCACTGCGACATTCAAAATGGCGTTTATCGTATATAGCCAAGTTAAGGAGGACAACGTGTAGGTTCAGCTAATCGCTAATCCGAACGGGCCAATTACGACATACTGATTGTGCTCACTGATGGCCTTCACTACTAATCTGTACTGATTGTGTGCACTGATGGCCTTCACTACTAATCTGTACTGATTGTGTACACTGATGGCCTTCACTACTAATCTGTACTGATAGTCTGAACTGATGGCCTTCACTGCTAATATGTACTGATCGTGTGCACTGATGGCCTTCACTAGTAATCTGTACTGATTGTGTCCACTGATGGCCTTCACTAGTAACGTGCACTGAGTGTCTTCACTGATGGCCTTCACTACTAATCTGTACTGATAATCTACACTGATGGCCTTCACTAGTAATCTGTACTGATTGTGTGCACTTATAAACTTCACTAATAATCTGAACTGATAGTCTTCACTGATGGCCTTCACTACTAATCTGTACTGATAATCTACACTGATTGCCTTCACTAGTAATCTGTACTAATTGTGGTCACTGAGGGCCTTCACTACTAATCTGTACTGATAATCTACACTGATGGCCTTCACTACTAATCTGTACTGATTGTGTGCACTGATGGCCCTCACTTCTAATCTGTACTGAGTATGTGCACTGATGGCCTTCACTACTAATCTGTACTGATTGTGTGCACTGATGGCCTTCACTACTAATCTTTGCTGATTGTGTGCACTGAGGGCCTTCACTACTAACCTGGCCTGATAGTCTTCACTGATGGCCTTCACTACTAATCTGTACTGATGATCTACACTGATGGCCTTCACTACTAATCTGTGCTGATTGTGTGCACTGATGGCTTCACTAGTAATATGTACTGATTATGTCCCCTGATGGCTTTCACGACTTATAGGTACTGATTGTGTGCACTGATGGCCTTCACTACTAATCTGTACTGATTGTGTGCACTGATGGCCTTCACTACTAATCTGTACTGATTGTGTGCACTGATGGCCTTCACTACTAATCTGTACTGAGTATGTGCACTGATGGCCTTCACTACTAATCTGTACTGATTGTGTGCACTGATGGCCTTCACTACTAATCTGTACTGAGTATGTGCACTGATGGCATTCACAACTAATCTGTACTGATAGTCTACACTGATGGCCTTCACTAGTAATCTGTACTGATTGTGTGCACTTATAACCTTCACTACTAATCTTTGCAGATTGTGTGCACTGATGGCTTCTCTAGTAATCTGTACTGATTTTGTGTACTGATGGCCTTCACTACTAATCTGTTCTGATTGTGTGCACTGATGGCCTTCACTACTAATCTTTACTGATTGTGTACACTGATGGCCTTCACTACTAATCTGTACTGATAGTCTGAACTGATGGCCTTCACTGCTAATATGTACTGATCGTGTTCACTGATGGCCTTCAGTAGTAATCTGTACTGATTGTGTCCACTGATGGCCTTCACTAGTAACGTGCACTGAGTGTCTTCACTGATGGCCTTCACTACTAATCTGTACTGATTGTGTGCACTGATGGCCTTCATTGCTAATCTGTACTGATTGTGTGTACTGATGGCCTTCTCTGCTAATCTGTAGTGATAGTCTGCACTGATGGCCTTCACTACTTATCTGTTCTGATTGTGTGCACTGATGGCCTTCACTAATAATCTGTACTGATTGTGTCCACTGATGGCCTTGACTACTAACCTGTACTGATAGTCTTCACTGATGGCCTTCACTACTAATCTGTACTGATAGTCTACACTGATGGCCTTCACTACTAATCTGTACTGATTGTGTGCACTGATGGCCTTCACTACTAATCTGTACTGATTGTGTGCACTGATGGCCTTTATTGCTAATCTGTACTGATTGTGTGCACTGATGGCCTTCACTACTAATCTGTACTGATTGTGTGCACTGATGGCCTTCACTACGAATCTGTACTGATTGTGTGCACTTATGGCCTTGTCTACTAATCTGTACTGATAGTCTGCACTGATGGCATTTACTACTAATCTGTACTAATTGTGTGCACTGATGGCCTTCACTACTAATCTGTACTGATAGTCTGAACTGATGGCCTTCACTGCTAATATGTACTGATCGTGTGCACTGATGGCCTTCACTAGTAATCTGTACTGATTGTGTGCACTGATGGCCTTCACTAATAATCTGTACTGATTGTGTCCACTGATGGCCTTTACTACTAACCTGTACTGATAGTCTTCACTGATGGCCTTCACTACTAATCTGTAATGATAGTCTACACTGATGGCCTTCACTACTAATCTGTACTGATTGTGTGCACTGATGGCCTTCACTACTAATCTGTACTGATTGTGTGCACTGATGGCATTCACTACTAATCTGTACTGATAGTCTACTCGGATGGCCTTCACTAGTAATCTGTACTGATTGTGTGCACTTATAACCTTCACTACTAATCTGTGCTGATTGTGTGCACTGATGGCTTCACTAGTAATCTGTACTGATTTTGTGTACTGATGGCCTTCACTACTAATCTGTTCTGATTGTGTGCACTGATGGCCTTCACTACTAATCTGTACTGATAGTCTACACTGATGGCCTTCACTAGTTACCTGTACTGATAGTCTTCACTGATGGCCTTCACTACTAATCTGTACTGATTGTCTACACTGATGGCCCTCACTAGTAATCTGTACTGATTTTGTGCACTGATGGCCTTCACTACTAATCTGTACTGATTGTGTGCACTGATGGCCTTCATTGTTAATCTGTACTGATAGTCTGCACTGATCGCCTACACTACTAATCGGTACTGATTGTGTGCACTGATGGCATTCACTACTAAACTGTACTGATTGTGTGCACTGATGGTCTTCACTACTAATCTGTGCTGATTGTGTGCACCTAGGGCCTTCACTACTAACCTGGCCTGATAGTCTTCACTGATGGCCTTCACTACTAATCTGTACTGATAATCTACACTGATGGCCTTCACTAGTAATCTGTACTGATTGTGTGCACTTATAAACTTCACTAATAATCTGAACTGATAGTCTTCACTGATGGCCTTCACTACTAATCTGTACTGATAATCTACACTGATTGCCTTCACTAGTAATCTGTACTAATTGTGGTCACTGAGGGCCTTCACTACTAATCTGTACTGATAATCTACACTGATGGCCTTCACTACTAATCTGTACTGATTGTGTGCACTGATGGCCCTCACTTCTAATCTGTACTGAGTATGTGCACTGATGGCCTTCACTACTAATCTGTACTGATTGTGTGCACTGATGGCCTTCACTACTAATCTTTGCTGATTGTGTGCACTGAGGGCCTTCACTACTAACCTGGCCTGATAGTCTTCACTGATGGCCTTCACTACTAATCTGTACTGATAATCTACACTGATGGCCTTCACTACTAATCTGTGCTGATTGTGTGCACTGATGGCTTCACTAGTAATATGTACTGATTATGTCCCCTGATGGCTTTCACGACTTATAGGTACTGATTGTGTGCACTGATGGCCTTCACTACTAATCTGTACTGATTGTGTGCACTGATGGCCTTCACTACTAATCTGTACTGATTGTGTGCACTGATGGCCTTCACTACTAATCTGTACTGATAGTCTACACTGATGGCCTTAACTAGTAATCTGTACTGATTGTGTGCACTTATAACCTTCACTACTAATCTGTGCTGATTGTGTGCACTGATGGCTTCACTAGTAATCTGTACTGATTGTGTCCACTGATGGCCTTCACTACTAATCTGTACTGATTGTGTGCACTGATGGCCTTCACTACTAACCTGCACTGATAGTCTGTACTGATGTTCTTCACTAGTAATCTGTACTGATTGTGCTCACTGATGGCCTTCACTACTAATCTGTACTGATTGTGTGCACTGATGGCCTTCACTACTAATCTGTACTGATTGTGTACACTGATGGCCTTCACTACTAATCTGTACTGATAGTCTGAACTGATGGCCTTCACTGCTAATATGTACTGATCGTGTGCACTGATGGCCTTCACTAGTAATCTGTACTGATTGTGTCCACTGATGGCCTTCACTAGTAACGTGCACTGAGTGTCTTCACTGATGGCCTTCACTACTAATCTGTACTGATTGTGTGCACTGATGGCCTTCATTGCTAATCTGTACTGATAGTCTGCACTGATCGCCTTCACTACTAATCGGTACTGATTGTGTGCACTGATGGCATTCACTACTAATCTGTACTGATTGTGTGCACTGATGGCCTTCACTGCTAATCTGTACTGATTGTGTGTACTGATGGTCTTCACTACTAATCTGTGCTGATTGTGTGCACTGAGGGCCTTCACTACTAACCTGCACTGATTGCCTTCACTGATGGCCTTCTCTACTAATCTGTACTGATAGTCTGCACTGATGGCCTTCACTACTTATCTGTACTGATTGTGTGCACTGATGACCTTCACTACTAATCTGTAATGATAGTCTACACTGATGGCCTTCATTGCTCATCTGTACTGATTGTGTGTACTGGTGGCCTTCATTACTAACCTGCACTGATAGTCTTCACTGATGGCCTTCACTACTAAACTGTACTGATAGTCTACACTGAAGGCCTTCACTAGTAATCAGTACTGCTTGTGTGCACTGATGGCCTTCACTACTTATCTGTACTGATTGTGTGCACTGATGGCCTTCACTAGTAATCTGTACTGATTGTGTCCACTGATGGACTTCACTACTGACCTGCACTGATAGTCTTCACTGATGGCTTTCCCTACTAATCTGTGCTGATTGTATGCACTGATGGCCTTCACTAGTAATCTGTACTGATTGTGTGTACTGATGGCCTTCACTACTAATCTGTATACACTGATGGCCTTCACTACTAATCTATCCTGATTGTGTGCACTGAAGGCCTTCATTGCTAATCTGTACTGACTGTGTGCACTGATGGCCTTCTCTGCTAATATGTACTGATAGTCTGCACTGATGACCTTCACTACTAATCTTTACTGATTGTGTGCACTGATGGCCTTCACTACTACTCTGTACTGAGTATGTGCACTGATGGCCTTCACTACTAATCTGTACTGATTGTGTGCACTGATGGCCTTTACTACTAATCTGTACTGAGTATGTGCACTGATGGCATTCACAACTAATCTGTACTGATAGTCTACACTGATGGCCTTCACTAGTAATCTGTACTGATTGTGTGCACTTATAACCTTCACTACTAATCTTTGCAGATTGTGTGCACTGATGGCTTCTCTAGTAATCTGTACTGATTGTGCCCACTGATGGCCTTCACTACTAACCTGCACTGATAGTCTGTACTGATGTCCTTCAGTAGTAATCTGTACTGATTTTGTGTACTGATGGCCTTCACTACTAATCTGTTCTGATTGTGTGCACTGATGGCCTTCACTACTAATCTTTACTGATTGTGTACACTGATGGCCTTCACTACTAATCTGTACTGATAGTCTGAACTGATGGCCTTCACTGCTAATATGTACTGATCGTGTTCACTGATGGCCTTGAGTAGTAATCTGTACTGATTGTGTCCACTGATGGCCTTCACTAGTAACGTGCACTGAGTGTCTTCACTGATGGCCTTCACTACTAATCTGTACTGATTGTGTGCACTGATGGCCTTCATTGCTAATCTGTACTGATTGTGTGTACTGATGGCCTTCTCTGCTAATCTGTAGTGATAGTCTGCACTGATGGCCTTCACTACTTATCTGTTCTGATTGTGTGCACTGATGGCCTTCACTAATAATCTGTACTGATTGTGTCCACTGATGGCCTTGACTACTAACCTGTACTGATAGTCTTCACTGATGGCCTTCACTACTAATCTGTACTGATAGTCTACACTGATGGCCTTCACTACTAATCTGTACTGATTGTGTGCACTGATGGCCTTCACTACTAATCTGTACTGATTGTGTGCACTGATGGCCTTTATTGCTAATCTGTACTGATTGTGTGCACTGATGGCCTTCACTACTAATCTGTACTGATTGTGTGCACTGATGGCCTTCACTACGAATCTGTACTGATTGTGTGCACTTATGGCCTTGTCTACTAATCTGTACTGATAGTCTGCACTGATGGCATTTACTACTAATCTGTACTAATTGTGTGCACTGATGGCCTTCACTACTAATCTGTACTGATAGTCTGAACTGATGGCCTTCACTGCTAATATGTACTGATCGTGTGCACTGATGGCCTTCACTAGTAATCTGTACTGATTGTGTGCACTGATGGCCTTCACTAATAATCTGTACTGATTGTGTCCACTGATGGCCTTTACTACTAACCTGTACTGATAGTCTTCACTGATGGCCTTCACTACTAATCTGTAATGATAGTCTACACTGATGGCCTTCACTACTAATCTGTACTGATTGTGTGCACTGATGGCCTTCACTACTAATCTGTACTGATTGTGTGCACTGATGGCCTTCATTGCTAATCTGTACTGATTGTGTGCACTGATGGCCTTCACTACTAATCTGTACTGATTGTGTGCACTGATGGCCTTCACTACGAATCTGTACTGATTGTGTGCACTTATGGCCTTGTCTACTAATCTGTACTGATAGTCTGCACTGATGGCATTCACTACTAATGTGTACTAATTGTGTGCACTGATGGCCTTCACTACTAATCTGTACTGATAGTCTGAACTGATGGCCTTTACTGCTAATATGTACTGATCGTGTGCACTGATGGCCTTCACTAGTAATCTGTACTGATTCTGTCCACTGATGGCCTTCACTAATCATATGTGCCGATTGTGGGCACTGAGGGCCTTCACTACTAACCTGCACTGATAGTCTTCACTGATGGCCTTCACTACTAATCTGTACTGATTGTCTACACTGATGGCCCTCACTAGTAATCTGTACTGATTGTGTGCCCTTAAGGCCTTCATTGCTAATTTGTACTGACTGTGTGCACTGATGGCCTTCTCTGCTAATCTGTACTGATAGTCTGCACTGATGGCCTTCACTACTAATCTGTACTGATTGTGTGCACTGATGGCCTTCACTACTAATCTGTACTGATTGTGTGCACTGATGGCCTTCACTACTAATCTGTGCTGATTGTGTGCACTGAGGGCCATCACTACAAACCTGGCCTGATAGTCTTCACTGATGGCCTTCACTACTCATCTGTACTGATAATCTACACTGATGGCCTTCACTAGTAATCTGTACTGATTGTGTGCACTTATAACCTTCACTACTAATCTGTGCTGATTGTGTGCACTGATGGCTTCACTAGTAATCTGTACTGATTGTGTCCCCTGATGGCCTTCACGACTTATAGGTACTGATTGTGTGCACTGATGGCCTTCACTACTAATCTGTACTGATTGTGTGCACTGATGGCCTTCACTACTAATCTGTACTGATTGTGTGCACTGATGGCCTTCACTACTAATCTGTACTGATAGTCTACACTGATGGCCTTCACTAGTAATCTGTACTGATTGTGTGCACTTATAACCTTCACTTCTAATCTGTGCTGATTGTGTGCACTGATGACTTCACTAGTAATCTGTACTGATTGTGTGCACTTATAACCTTCACTTCTAATCTGTACTGATTGTGTGCACTGATGGCCTTCACTACTAATCTGTACTGATTGTGTCCACTGATGGCCTTCACTAGTAACGTGCACTGAGTGTCTTCACTGATGGCCTTCACTACTAATCTGTACTGATAATCTACACTGATGGCCTTCACTAGTAATCTGTACTGATTGTGTGCACTTATAAACTTCACTAATAATCTGAACTGATAGTCTTCACTGATGGCCTTCACTACTAATCTGTACTGATAATCTACACTGATTGCCTTCACTAGTAATCTGTACTAATTGTGGTCACTGAGGGCCTTCACTACTAATCTGTACTGATAATCTACACTGATGGCCTTCACTACTAATCTGTACTGATTGTGTGCACTGATGGCCCTCACTTCTAATCTGTACTGAGTATGTGCACTGATGGCCTTCACTACTAATCTGTACTGATTGTGTGCACTGATGGCCTTCACTACTAATCTTTGCTGATTGTGTGCACTGAGGGCCTTCACTACTAACCTGGCCTGATAGTCTTCACTGATGGCCTTCACTACTAATCTGTACTGATGATCTACACTGATGGCCTTCACTACTAATCTGTGCTGATTGTGTGCACTGATGGCTTCACTAGTAATATGTACTGATTATGTCCCCTGATGGCTTTCACGACTTATAGGTACTGATTGTGTGCACTGATGGCCTTCACTACTAATCTGTACTGATTGTGTGCACTGATGGCCTTCACTACTAATCTGTACTGATTGTGTGCACTGATGGCCTTCACTACTAATCTGTACTGAGTATGTGCACTGATGGCCTTCACTACTAATCTGTACTGATTGTGTGCACTGATGGCCTTCACTACTAATCTGTACTGAGTATGTGCACTGATGGCATTCACAACTAATCTGTACTGATAGTCTACACTGATGGCCTTCACTAGTAATCTGTACTGATTGTGTGCACTTATAACCTTCACTCCTAATCTTTGCAGATTGTGTGCACTGATGGCTTCTCTAGTAATCTGTACTGATTTTGTGTACTGATGGCCTTCACTACTAATCTGTTCTGATTGTGTGCACTGATGGCCTTCACTACTAATCTTTACTGATTGTGTACACTGATGGCCTTCACTACTAATCTGTACTGATAGTCTGAACTGATGGCCTTCACTGCTAATATGTACTGATCGTGTTCACTGATGGCCTTCAGTAGTAATCTGTACTGATTGTGTCCACTGATGGCCTTCACTAGTAACGTGCACTGAGTGTCTTCACTGATGGCCTTCACTACTAATCTGTACTGATTGTGTGCACTGATGGCCTTCATTGCTAATCTGTACTGATTGTGTCCACTGATGGCCTTGACTACTAACCTGTACTGATAGTCTTCACTGATGGCCTTCACTACTAATCTGTACTGATAGTCTACACTGATGGCCTTCACTACTAATCTGTACTGATTGTGTGCACTGATGGCCTTCACTACTAATCTGTACTGATTGTGTGCACTGATGGCCTTTATTGCTAATCTGTACTGATTGTGTGCACTGATGGCCTTCACTACTAATCTGTACTGATTGTGTGCACTGATGGCCTTCACTACGAATCTGTACTGATTGTGTGCACTTATGGCCTTGTCTACTAATCTGTACTGATAGTCTGCACTGATGGCATTTACTACTAATCTGTACTAATTGTGTGCACTGATGGCCTTCACTACTAATCTGTACTGATAGTCTGAACTGATGGCCTTCACTGCTAATATGTACTGATCGTGTGCACTGATGGCCTTCACTAGTAATCTGTACTGATTGTGTGCACTGATGGCCTTCACTAATAATCTGTACTGATTGTGTCCACTGATGGCCTTTACTACTAACCTGTACTGATAGTCTTCACTGATGGCCTTCACTACTAATCTGTAATGATAGTCTACACTGATGGCCTTCACTACTAATCTGTACTGATTGTGTGCACTGATGGCCTTCACTACTAATCTGTACTGATTGTGTGCACTGATGGCATTCACTACTAATCTGTACTGATAGTCTACTCTGATGGCCTTCACTAGTAATCTGTACTGATTGTGTGCACTTATAACCTTCACTACTAATCTGTGCTGATTGTGTGCACTGATGGCTTCACTAGTAATCTGTACTGATTTTGTGTACTGATGGCCTTCACTACTAATCTGTTCTGATTGTGTGCACTGATGGCCTTCACTACTAATCTGTACTGATAGTCTACACTGATGGCCTTCACTAGTTACCTGTACTGATAGTCTTCACTGATGGCCTTCACTACTAATCTGTACTGATTGTCTACACTGATGGCCCTCACTAGTAATCTGTACTGATTGTGTGCACTGATGGCCTTCACTACTAATCTGTACTGATTGTGTGCACTGATGGCCTTCATTGTTAATCTGTACTGATAGTCTGCACTGATCGCCTACACTACTAATCGGTACTGATTGTGTGCACTGATGGCATTCACTACTAAACTGTACTGATTGTGTGCACTGATGGTCTTCACTACTAATCTGTGCTGATTGTGTGCACCTAGGGCCTTCACTACTAACCTGGCCTGATAGTCTTCACTGATGGCCTTCACTACTAATCTGTACTGATAATCTACACTGATGGCCTTCACTAGTAATCTGTACTGATTGTGTGCACTTATAAACTTCACTAATAATCTGAACTGATAGTCTTCACTGATGGCCTTCACTACTAATCTGTACTGATAATCTACACTGATTGCCTTCACTAGTAATCTGTACTAATTGTGGTCACTGAGGGCCTTCACTACTAATCTGTACTGATAATCTACACTGATGGCCTTCACTACTAATCTGTACTGATTGTGTGCACTGATGGCCCTCACTTCTAATCTGTACTGAGTATGTGCACTGATGGCCTTCACTACTAATCTGTACTGATTGTGTGCACTGATGGCCTTCACTACTAATCTTTGCTGATTGTGTGCACTGAGGGCCTTCACTACTAACCTGGCCTGATAGTCTTCACTGATGGCCTTCACTACTAATCTGTACTGATAATCTACACTGATGGCCTTCACTACTAATCTGTGCTGATTGTGTGCACTGATGGCTTCACTAGTAATATGTACTGATTATGTCCCCTGATGGCTTTCACGACTTATAGGTACTGATTGTGTGCACTGATGGCCTTCACTACTAATCTGTACTGATTGTGTGCACTGATGGCCTTCACTACTAATCTGTACTGATTGTGTGCACTGATGGCCTTCACTACTAATCTGTACTGATAGTCTACACTGATGGCCTTAACTAGTAATCTGTACTGATTGTGTGCACTTATAACCTTCACTACTAATCTGTGCTGATTGTGTGCACTGATGGCTTCACTAGTAATCTGTACTGATTGTGTCCACTGATGGCCTTCACTACTAATCTGTACTGATTGTGTGCACTGATGGCCTTCACTACTAACCTGCACTGATAGTCTGTACTGATGTTCTTCACTAGTAATCTGTACTGATTGTGCTCACTGATGGCCTTCACTACTAATCTGTACTGATTGTGTGCACTGATGGCCTTCACTACTAATCTGTACTGATTGTGTACACTGATGGCCTTCACTACTAATCTGTACTGATAGTCTGAACTGATGGCCTTCATTGCTAATATGTACTGATCGTGTGCACTGATGGCCTTCACTAGTAATCTGTATGGATTGTGTCCACTGATGGCCTTCACTAGTAACGTGCACTGAGTGTCTTCACTGATGGCCTTCACTACTAATCTGTACTGATTGTGTGCACTGATGGCCTTCATTGCTAATCTGTACTGATAGTCTGCACTGATCGCCTTCACTACTAATCGGTACTGATTGTGTGCACTGATGGCATTCACTACTAATCTGTACTGATTGTGTGCACTGATGGCCTTCACTGCTAATCTGTACTGATTGTGTGTACTGATGGTCTTCACTACTAATCTGTGCTGATTGTGTGCACTGAGGGCCTTCACTACTAACCTGCACTGATTGCATTCACTGATGGCCTTCTCTACTAATCTGTACTGATAGTCTGCACTGATGGCCTTCACTACTTATCTGTACTGATTGTGTGCACTGATGACCTTCACTACTAATCTGTACTGATAGTCTACACTGATGGCCTTCATTGCTCATCTGTACTGATTGTGTGTACTGGTGGCCTTCATTACTAACCTGCACTGATAGTCTTCACTGATGGCCTTCACTACTAAACTGTACTGATAGTCTACACTGATGGCCTTCACTAGTAATCAGTACTGCTTGTGTGCACTGATGGCCTTCACTACTTATCTGTACTGATTGTGTGCACTGATGGCCTTCACTAGTAATCTGTACTGATTGTGTCCACTGATGGACTTCACTACTGACCTGCACTGATAGTCTTCACTGATGGCTTTCCCTACTAATCTGTGCTGATTGTATGCACTGATGGCCTTCACTAGTAATCTGTACTGATTGTGTGTACTGATGGCCTTCACTACTAATCTGTATACACTGATGGCCTTCACTACTAATCTATCCTGATTGTGTGCACTGAAGGCCTTCATTGCTAATCTGTACTGACTGTGTGCACTGATGGCCTTCTCTGCTAATATGTACTGATAGTCTGCACTGATGACCTTCACTACTAATCTTTACTGATTGTGTGCACTGATGGCCTTCACTACTACTCTGTACTGAGTATGTGCACTGATGGCCTTCACTACTAATCTGTACTGATTGTGTGCACTGATGGCCTTCACTACTAATCTGTACTGAGTATGTGCACTGATGGCATTCACAACTAATCTGTACTGATAGTCTACACTGATGGCCTTCACTAGTAATCTGTACTGATTGTGTGCACTTATAACCTTCACTACTAATCTTTGCAGATTGTGTGCACTGATGGCTTCTCTAGTAATCTGTACTGATTGTGCCCACTGATGGCCTTCACTACTAACCTGCACTGATAGTCTGTACTGATGTCCTTCAGTAGTAATCTGTACTGATTTTGTGTACTGATGGCCTTCACTACTAATCTGTTCTGATTGTGTGCACTGATGGCCTTCACTACTAATCTTTACTGATTGTGTACACTGATGGCCTTCACTACTAATCTGTACTGATAGTCTGAACTGATGGCCTTCACTGCTAATATGTACTGATCGTGTTCACTGATGGCCTTCAGTAGTAATCTGTACTGATTGTGTCCACTGATGGCCTTCACTAGTAACGTGCACTGAGTGTCTTCACTGATGGCCTTCACTACTAATCTGTACTGATTGTGTGCACTGATGGCCTTCATTGCTAATCTGTACTGATTGTGTGTACTGATGGCCTTCTCTGCTAATCTGTAGTGATAGTCTGCACTGATGGCCTTCACTACTTATCTGTTCTGATTGTGTGCACTGATGGCCTTCACTAATAATCTGTACTGATTGTGTCCACTGATGGCCTTGACTACTAACCTGTACTGATAGTCTTCACTGATGGCCTTCACTACTAATCTGTACTGATAGTCTACACTGATGGCCTTCACTACTAATCTGTACTGATTGTGTGCACTGATGGCCTTCACTACTAATCTGTACTGATTGTGTGCACTGATGGCCTTTATTGCTAATCTGTACTGATTGTGTGCACTGATGGCCTTCACTACTAATCTGTACTGATTGTGTGCACTGATGGCCTTCACTACGAATCTGTACTGATTGTGTGCACTTATGGCCTTGTCTACTAATCTGTACTGATAGTCTGCACTGATGGCATTTACTACTAATCTGTACTAATTGTGTGCACTGATGACCTTCACTACTAATCTGTACTGATAGTCTGAACTGATGGCCTTCACTGCTAATATGTACTGATCGTGTGCACTGATGGCCTTCACTAGTAATCTGTACTGATTGTGTGCACTGATGGCCTTCACTAATAATCTGTACTGATTGTGTCCACTGATGGCCTTTACTACTAACCTGTACTGATAGTCTTCACTGATGGCCTTCACTACTAATCTGTAATGATAGTCTACACTGATGGCCTTCACTACTAATCTGTACTGATTGTGTGCACTGATGGCCTTCACTACTAATCTGTACTGATTGTGTGCACTGATGGCCTTCATTGCTAATCTGTACTGATTGTGTGCACTGATGGCCTTCACTACTAATCTGTACTGATTGTGTGCACTGATGGCCTTCACTACGAATCTGTACTGATTGTGTGCACTTATGGCCTTGTCTACTAATCTGTACTGATAGTCTGCACTGATGGCATTCACTACTAATGTGTACTAATTGTGTGCACTGATGGCCTTCACTACTAATCTGTACTGATAGTCTGAACTGATGGCCTTTACTGCTAATATGTACTGATCGTGTGCACTGATGGCCTTCACTAGTAATCTGTACTGATTCTGTCCACTGATGGCCTTCACTAATCATATGTGCCGATTGTGGGCACTGAGGGCCTTCACTACTAACCTGCACTGATAGTCTTCACTGATGGCCTTCACTACTAATCTGTACTGATTGTCTACACTGATGGCCCTCACTAGTAATCTGTACTGATTGTGTGCCCTTAAGGCCTTCATTGCTAATTTGTACTGACTGTGTGCACTGATGGCCTTCTCTGCTAATCTGTACTGATAGTCTGCACTGATGGCCTTCACTACTAATCTGTACTGATTGTGTGCACTGATGGCCTTCACTACTAATCTGTACTGATTGTGTGCACTGATGGCCTTCACTACTAATCTGTGCTGATTGTGGGCACTGAGGGCCATCACTACAAACCTGGCCTGATAGTCTTCACTGATGGCCTTCACTACTCATCTGTACTGATAATCTACACTGATGGCCTTCACTAGTAATCTGTACTGATTGTGTGCACTTATAACCTTCACTACTAATCTGTGCTGATTGTGTGCACTGATGGCTTCACTAGTAATCTGTACTGATTGTGTCCCCTGATGGCCTTCACGACTTATAGGTACTGATTGTGTGCACTGATGGCCTTCACTACTAATCTGTACTGATTGTGTGCACTGATGGCCTTCACTACTAATCTGTACTGATTGTGTGCACTGATGGCCTTCACTACTAATCTGTACTGATAGTCTACACTGATGGCCTTCACTAGTAATCTGTACTGATTGTGTGCATTTATAACCTTCACTTCTAATCTGTGCTGATTGTGTGCACTGATGACTTCACTAGTAATCTGTACTGATTGTGTGCACTTATAACCTTCACTTCTAATCTGTACTGATTGTGTGCACTGATGGCCTTCACTACTAATCTGTACTGATTGTGTGCACTGATGGCCTTCACTACTAATCTGTACTGATAGTCTACACTGATGGCCTTCACTAGTAATCTGTACTGATTGTGTGCACTTATAACCTTCACTTCTAATCTGTATTGATTGTGTGCACTGATGACTTCACTAGTAATCTGTACTGATTGTGTCCACTGATGGCCTTCACTACTAATCTGTACTGATTGTGTGCACTGATGGCCTTCACTACTAACCTGCACTGATAGTCTGTACTGATGTCCTTCACTAGTAATCTGTACTGATTGTGTGCACTGATGGCCTTCAATACTAACCTGCACTGATAATCTTCACTGATGGCCTTCACTACTAATATATTCTGATAGTCTACACTGATGGTCTTCGCTAGTGATCTGTACTGAGTGTGTGCACTGATGGCCTACACTACTAATCTGTACTGATTGTGTGCACTGATGGCCTTCATTGCTAATCTGCACAGATTGTGTGCACTGATGGGCTTCACTACTAACATGTACGGATTGTGTGCAATGATGGCCTTCACTACTAATCTGTGCTGATTGTGTGCACTGATGGCCTTCAATACTAATCTGTATTGATAGTCTGCACTGATGGCCTTCACTAGTTACCTGTACTGATAGTCTTCACTGATGGCATTCACTACTAATCTGTACTGATTGTGTGCACTGAGGGCCTTCATTGCTAATCTGTACTGATTGTGTGCACTGATGGCCTTCACTACTAATCTGTTCTGATTGTGTGCACTGATGGCCTTCACTACTAATCTGTGCTGATTGAGGGCACTGAGGGCCTTCACTACTAACCTGCACTGATAGTCTTCACTGATGGCCTTCACTACTAATCAGTACTGACAGTCTGCACTGATGGCATACTCTAGTTATCTGTACTGATATTCTTCACTGATGACCTTCACTACTAATCTGTACTGATTGTCTACACTGATGGCCCTCATTAGTAATCTGTACTGATTGTGTGCACTGATGTCCTTCACTACTAATCTATACTGATTGTGTGCACTGAAGGCCTTCATTGCTAATCTGTACTGACTGTGTGCACTGATGGCCTTCTCTGCTAATCTGTACTGATAGTCTGCACTGATGGCCTTCACTACTAATCTGTACTGACTGTGTGCACTGATGGCCTTCACTAATAATCTGTACTGATTGTGTGCAATGATGGCTTCACTAGTAATCTGTAGTGATTGTGTCCACTGATGGCCTTCACTACTAATCTGTACTGATTGTGTGCACTGATGGCCTTCACTACTAACCTGCACTGATAGTCTGTACTGATGTCCTTCAGTAGTAATCTGTACTGATTTTGTGTACTGATGGCCTTCACTACTAATCTGTTGTGATTGTGTGCACTGATGGCCTTCACTACTAATCTGTACTGATAGTCTACACTGATGGACTTCACTAGTAATCTGTACTGATTGTGTGCACTGATGGCCTTCACTAGTAATCTGTACTGATTGTGTGCACTGATGGCCTTCACTACTAATCTGTACTGATTGTGTACACTGATGGCCTTCACTACTAATCTGTACTGATCGTTTGCACTGATGGCCTTCACTAGTAATCTGCACTGATTGTGTCCACTGATGGCCTTCACTAGTAATGTGCACTGAGTGTCTTCACTGATGGCCTTCACTACTAATCTGTGCTGATTGTGTGCACTGATGGCCTTCACTACTAATCTGTACTGCTAGTCTACACTGATTGCCCCCACTAGTAATCTGTACTGATTGTGTGCACTGATGGCCTTCACCACTAATACGCACTGACAGTCTGCACTGATGGCCTTCACTAGTCATCTGTACTGATTGGGTGCACTGATGGCTTTCACTACTAATCTGTACTGATTGTGTGCATTTACAGCCTTCACAACTAATCTGTACTGATTATGTGAAGTGATGGCCTCCACTACTAATCTGTGCTGATTGTGTGCACTGATGACCTTCACTACTAACCTGCACTGATAGTCTTCACTGATGGCCTTCACTACTAAATTGTACTGATAGTCTACACTGATGGCCTTCATTAGTAATCTGTACTGATAATCTACACTGATGACCTTCACTACTAATCTGTATTGATTGCATGCACTGATGGCCTTCTCTACTAATCTGTACTGTTAGTCTGCACTGATGACCTTCACTACTAATCTGTACTAATTGTGTGCACTGATGGCCTTCACTACTAATCTGTACTGATCATGTACACTGATGGCCTTCACTACTAATCTGTACTGATTTTGTGCACTGATGTCCTTCACTACTAATCTGTGCTGATTGTGTGCACTGATGGCCTTCACTACTAATCTGTACTGCTAGTCTACACTGATGGCCCTCACTAGTACACTAGTAATCTGTACTGATTGTGTTCAATGGTGTCCTTCACTACTAATCTGTGCTGATTGTGTGCACTGATGGCCTTCACTACTAATCTGTACTGCTAGTCTACACTGATGGCCCTCACTAGTAAACTGTACTGATTGTGTGCACTGATGGCCTTCACCACTAATATGCACTGACAGTCTGCCATGATGGCCTTCACTAGTAATCTGTACTGATTGTGTGCACTGATGGCCTTCATGACTAATCTGTACTGATTGTGTGAAGTGATGGCCTCCACTACTAATCTGTGCTGATTGTGTGCACTGATGGCCTTAACTACTAACCTGCACTGATAGTCTACACTGATGGCCTTCACTACTAATCTGTACTGATTGTGTGCACTGATGGCCTTCGCTAGCAATCTGTACTGATTGTGCCCACTGATGGCCTTCACTACTAACCTGCACTGATAGCTTTCACTGATGGCTTTCACTACAAATCTGTGCTGAGTGTATGCACTGATGGCCTTCACTAGTAATCTGTGTTGATAGTATGCACTGATGGCCTTCACTAGTACACTACTAATCTGTACTGATTGTGTGCACTGATGGCCTTCATTGCTCATCTGTACTGATTGTGTGCACTGAAGGGCTTCTCTTCTAATCTGTACTGATAGTCTGCACTGATGGCCTTCACTACTAATCTGTACTGATTTTGTGTACTGATGGCCTTCACTACTAATCTGTTCTGATTGTGTGCACTGATGGCCTTCACTACTAATCTGTACTGATTGTGTACACTGATGGCCTTCACTACTAATCTGTACTGATAGTCTGAACTGATGGCCTTCACTGCTAATATGTACTGATCGTGTTCACTGATGGCCTTCAGTAGTAATCTGTACTGATTGTGTCCACTGATGGCCTTCACTAGTAACGTGCACTGAGTGTCTTCACTGATGGCCTTCACTACTTATCTGTACTGATTGTGTGCACTGATGGCCTTCATTGCTAATCTGTACTGATTGTGTGTACTGATGGCCTTCTCTGCTAATCTGTAGTGATAGTCTGCACTGATGGCCTTCACTACTTATCTGTTCTGATTGTGTGCACTGATGGCCTTCACTAATAATCTGTACTGATTGTGTCCACTGATGGCCTTAACTACTAACCTGTACTGATAGTCTACACTGATGGCCATCACTACTAATCTGTACTGATTGTGTGCACTGATGGCCTTCACTACTAATCTGTACTGATTGTGTGCACTGATGGCCTTTATTGCTAATCTGTACTGATTGTGTGCACTGATGGCCTTCACTACTAATCTGTACTGATTGTGTGCACTGATGGCCTTCACTACGAATCTGTACTGATTGTGTGCACTTATGGCCTTGTCTACTAATCTGTACTGATAGTCTGCACTGATGGCATTTACTACTAATCTGTACTAATTGTGTGCACTGATGGCCTTCACTACTAATCTGTACTGATAGTCTGAACTGATGGCCTTCACTGCTAATATGTACTGATCGTGTGCACTGATGGCCTTCACTAGTAATCTGTACTGATTGTGTGCACTGATGGCCTTCACTAATAATCTGTACTGATTGTGTCCACTGATGGCCTTTACTACTAACCTGTACTGATAGTCTTCACTGATGGCCTTCACTACTAATCTGTAATGATAGTCTACACTGATGGCCTTCACTACTAATCTGTACTGATTGTGTGCACTGATGGCCTTCACTACTAATCTGTACTGATTGTGTGCACTGATGGCCTTCATTGCTAATCTGTACTGATTGTGTGCACTGATGGCCTTCACTACTAATCTGTACTGATTGTGTGCACTGATGGCCTTCACTACGAATCTGTACTGATTGTGTGCACTTATGGCCTTGTCTACTAATCTGTACTGATAGTCTGCACTGATGGCATTCACTACTAATCTGTACTAATTGTGTGCACTGATGGCCTTCACTACTAATCTGTACTGATAGTCTGAACTGATGGCCTTTACTGCTAATATGTACTGATCGTGTGCACTGATGGCCTTCACTAGTAATCTGTACTGATTGTGTCCACTGATGGCCTTCACTAATCATATGTGCTGATTGTGGGCACTGAGGGCATTCACTACTAACCTGCACTGATAGTCTTCACTGATGGCCTTCACTACTTATCTGTACTGATTGTCTACACTGATGGCCCTCACTAGTAATCTGTACTGATTGTGTGCACTGATGGCCTTCACTACTAATCTATACTGATTGTGTGCCCTTAAGGCCTTCATTGCTAATTTGTACTGACTGTGTGCACTGATGGCCTTCTCTGCTAATCTGTACTGATAGTCTGCACTGATGGCCTTCACTACTAATCTGTACTGATTGTGTGCACTGATGGCCTTCACTACTAATCTGTACTGATTGTGTGCACTGATGGCCTTCACTACTAATCTGTGCTGATTGTGTGCACTGAGGGCCTTCACTACAAACCTGGCCTGATAGTCTTCACTGATGGCCTTCACTACTCATCTGTACTGATAATCTACACTGATGGCCTTCACTAGTAATCTGTACTGATTGTGTGCACTTATAACCTTCACTACTAATCTGTGCTGATTGTGTGTACTGATGGCCTTCACAACTTATAGGTACTGATTGTGTGCACTGATGGCCTTCACTACTAATCTGTACTGATTGTGTGCACTGATGGCCTTCACTACTAATCTGTACTGATTGTGTGCACTGATGGCCTTCACTGCTAATCTGTACTGATAGTCTACACTGATGGCCTTCACTAGTAATCTGTACTGATTGTGTGCACTTATAACCTTCACTTCTAATCTGTGCTGATTGTGTGCACTGATGACTTCACTAGTAATCTGTACTGATTGTGTGCACTTATAACCTTCACTTCTAATCTGTACTGATTGTGTGCACTGATGGCCTTCACTACTAATCTGTACTGATTGTGTGCACTGATGGCCTTCACTACTAATCTGTACTGATAGTCTACACTGATGGCCTTCACTAGTAATCTGTACTGATTGTGTGCACTTATAACCTTCACTTCTAATCTGTATTGATTGTGTGCAGTGATGACTTCACTAGTAATCTGTACTGATTGTGTCCACTGATGGCCTTCACTACTAATCTGTACTGATTGTATGCACTGATGGTCTTCACTACTAACCTGCACTGATAGTCTGTACTGATGTCCTTCACTAGTAATCTGTACTGATTATGTGCACTGATGGCCTTCAATACTAACCTGCACTGATAATCTTCACTGATGGCCTTCACTACTAATATATTCTGATAGTCTACACTGATGGTCTTCGCTAGTGATCTGTACTGAGTGTGTGCACTGATGGCCTACACTACTAATCTGTACTGATTGTGTGCACTGATGGCCTTCATTGCTAATCTGCACAGATTGTGTGCACTGATGGGCTTCACTAGTAACATGTACGGATTGTGTGCAATGATGGCCTTCACTACTAATCTGTGCTGATTGTGTGCACTGATGGCCTTCAATACTCATCTGTATTGATAGTCTGCACTGATGGCCTTCACTAGTTACCTGTACGGATAGTCTTCACTGATGGCATTCACTACTAATCTGTACTGATTGTGTGCACTGAGGGCCTTCATTGCTAATCTGTACTGATTGTGTGCACTGATGGCCTTCACTACTAATCTGTTCTGATTGTGTGCACTGATGGCCTTCATTACTAATCTGTACTGATTGTGTGCACTGATGGCCTTCACTACTAATCTGTACTGATGGTGTGCACTGATGGCCTTCACTACTAATCTGTGCTGATTGTGGGCACTGAGGGCCTTCACTACTAACCTGAACTGATAGTCTTCACTGATGGCCTTCACTACTAATCAGTACTGACAGTCTGCACTGATGGCATACTCTAGTTATCTGTACTGATATTCTTCACTGATGACCTTCACTACTAATCTGTACTGATTGTCTACACTGATGGCCCTCAATAGTAATCTGTACTGATTGTGTGCACTGATGTCCTTCACTACTAATCTATACTGATTGTGTGCACTGAAGGCCTTCATTGCTAATCTGTACTGACTGTGTGCACTGACGGCCTTCTCTGCTAATCTGTACTGATAGTCTGCACTGATGGCCTTCACTACTAATCTGTACTGACTGTGTGCACTGATGGCCTTCACTAATAATCTGTACTGATTGTGTGCAATGATGGCTTCACTAGTAATCTGTAGTGATTGTGTCCACTGATGGCCTTCACTACTAATCTGTACTGACTGTGTGCACTGATGGCCTTCACTACTAACCTGCACTGATAGTCTGTACTGATGTCCTTCAGTAGTAATCTGTACTGATTTTGTGTACTGATGGCCTTCACTACTAATCTGTTCTGATTGTTTGCACTGATGGCCTTCACTACTAATCTGTACTGATAGTCTACACTGATGGACTTCACTAGTAATCTGTACTGATTGTATGCACTGATGGCCTTCACTAGTAATCTGTACTGATTGTGTGCACTGATGGCCTTCACTACTAATCTGTACTGATTGTGTACACTGATGGCCTTCACTACTAATCTGTACTGATAGTCTGAACTGATGGCCTTCACTGCTAATATGTACTGATCGTTTGCACTGATGGCCTTCACTAGTAATCTGTACTGATTGTGTCCACTGATGGCCTTCACTAGTAATGTGCACTGAGTGTCTTCACTGATGGCCTTCACTACTAATCTGTGCTGATTGTGTGCACTGATGGCCTTCACTACTAATCTGTACTGCTAGTCTACACTGATTGCCCCCACTAGTAATCTGTACTGATTGTGTGCACTGATGGCCATCACCACTAATACGCACTGACAGTCTGCACTGATGGCCTTCACTAGTAATCTGTACTGATTGGGTGCACTGATGGCTTTCACTACTAATCTGTACTGATTGTGTGCATTTACAGCCTTCACGACTAATCTGTACTGATTATGTGAAGTGATGGCCTCCACTACTAATCTGTGCTGATTGTGTGCACTGATGGCCTTCACTACTAACCTGCACTGATAGTCTTCACTGATGGCCTTCACTACTAAATTGTACTGATAGTCTACACTGATGGCCTTCATTAGTAATCTGTACTGATAATCTACACTGATGACCTTCACTACTAATCTGTATTGATTGTATGCACTGATGGCCTTCTCTACTAATCTGTACTGTTAGTCTGCACTGATGACCTTCACTACTAATCTGTACTGATTGTGTGCACTGATGGCCTTCACTACTAATCTGTACTGATCATGTACGCTGATGGCCTTCACTACTAATCTGTACTGATTTTGTGCACTGATGTCCTTCACTACTAATCTGTGCTGATTGTGTGCACTGATGGCCTTCACTACTAATCTGTACTGCTAGTCTACACTGATGGCCCTCACTAGTACACTAGTAATCTGTACTGATTGTGTTCACTGGTGTCCTTCACTACTAATCTGTGCTGATTGTGTGCACTGATGGCATTCACTACTAATCTGTACTGCTAGTCTACACTGATGGCCCTCACTAGTAAACTGTACTGATTGTGTGCACTGATGGCCTTCACCACTAATATGCACTGACAGTCTGCCATGATGGCCTTCACTAGTAATCTGTACTGATTGTGTGCACTGATGGCCTTCATGACTAATCTGTACTGATTGTGTGAAGTGATGGCCTCCACTACTAATCTGTACTGATTGTGTGCACTGATGGCCTTAACTACTAACCTGCACTGATAGTCTACACTGATGGCCTTCACTACTAATCTGTACTGATTGTGTGCACTGATGGCCTTCGCTAGCAATCTGTACTGATTGTGCCCACTGATGGCCTTCACTACTAACCTGCACTGATAGCTTTCACTGATGGCTTTCACTACAAATCTGTGCTGAGTGTATGCACTGATGGCCTTCACTAGTAATCTGTGTTGATAGTATGCACTGATGGCCTTCACTAGTACACTACTAATCTGTACTGATTGTGTGCACTGATGGCCTTCCTTGCTCATCTGTACTGATTGTGTGCACTGAAGGCCTTCTCTTCTAATCTGTACTGATAGTCTGCACTGATGGCCTTCACTACTAATCTGTAGTGATTGTGTGCACTGATGGCCTTCACTACTAGTCTGTACTGATTGTGTGCACTAATGGCCTTCACTACTAATCTGTGCTGATTGTGTGCACTGAGAGCCTCCACTACTAACCTGCACTGATAGTCTTCACTGATGGCCTTCCCAACTAATCTGTACTGATAGTATACACTGATGGCCTTCACTAGTAATCTGTACTGATTGTGTGCACTGATGACCTTCACTACTTATCTGTACTGATAGTCTACACTGATGGCCTTCATTGCTCATCTGTACTGATTGTGTGTACTGGAAGCCTTCACTACTAACCTGCACTGATAGTCTTCACTGATGGCCTTCACTACTAAACTCTACTGATAGTCTACACTGATGGCCTTCACTAGTAATCAGTACAGATTGTGTGCACTGATGGCCTTCACTACTTATCTGTACTGATTGTGTGCACTGATGGCCTTCACTAGTAATCTGTACTGATTGTGTCCACTGATGGACTTCACTACTGACCTGCACTGATTGTGTGCACTGAGGGCCTTCACTACTAACCTGGCCTGATAGTCTTCACTGATGGCCTTCACTACTAATCTGTACTGATAATCTACACTGATGGCCTTCACTAGTAATCTGTACTGATTGTGTGCACTTATAACCTTCACTACTAATCTGTGTTGATTGTGTGCACTGATGGCTTCACTAGTAATCTGTACTAATTGTGTCCCCTGATGGCCTTCATGACTTATAGGTACTGATTGTGTGCACTGATGGCCTTCACTACTAATCTGTACTGATTGTGTGCACTGATGGCCTTCACTACTAATCTGTACTGATTGTGTGCACTGATGGCCTTCACTACTAATCTGTACTGATAGTCTACACTGATGGCCTTCACTAGTAATCTGTACTGATTGTGTGCACTTATAACCTTCACTTCTAATCTGTGCTGATTGTGTGCACTGATGACTTCACTAGTAATCTGTACTGATTGTGTCCACTGATGGCCTTCACTACTAATCTGTACTGATTGTGTGCACTGATGGCCTTCACTACTAACCTGCACTGATAGTCTGTACTGATGTCCTTCACTAGTAATCTGTACTGATTGTGTGCACTGATGGCCTTCAATACTAATCTGTATTGATAGTCTGCACTGATGGCCTTCACTAGTTACCTGTACTGATAGTCTTCACTGATGGCCTTCACTACTAATCTGTACTGATTGTCTACACTGATGGCCCTCACTAGTAATCTGTACTGATTGTGTGCACTGATGGCCTTCGCTACTAATCTGTACTGATTGCTTACACTGATGGCCTTCACTACTAATCTGTACTGATAGTCTGTACTGATGGCCTTCACTGCTAATATGTAATGATCGTGTGCACTGATGGCCTTCACTAGTAATCTGTACTGATTGTGTCCACTGATGGCCTTTACTAGTAACGTGCACTGAGTGTCTTCACTGATGGCCTTCACTACTAATCTGTACTGATTGTGTGCACTGATGGCCTTCATTGCTAATCTGTACTGATAGTCTGCACTGATCGCCTTCACTACTAATCGGTACTGATTGTGTGCACTGATGGCATTCACTACTAATCTATACTGATTGTGTGCACTGATGGCCTTCACTGCTAATCTGTACTTATTGTGTGCACTGATGGTCTTCACTACTAATCTGTGCTGATTGTGTGCACTGAGGGCCTTCACTACTAACCTGCACTGATTGCCTTCACTGATGGACTTCTCTACTAATCTGTACTGATAGTCTGCACTGATGGCCTTCACTACTAATCTGTACTGATTGTGTGCACTGATGGCCTTCACTACTAATAAGTACAGATGGTGTGCACTGATGGCCTTCAATGCTAATCTGTACTGATTGTGTGCACTGTTGGCCTTCATTGCTAATCTGTACTGATAGTCTGCACTGATCGCCTTCACTACTAATCGGTACTGATTGTGTGCACTGATGGCATTCACTACTAATCTATACTGATTGTTTGCACTGATGGCCTTCACTGCTAATCTGTACTTATTGTGTGCACTGATGGTCTTCACTACTAATCTGTGCTGATTGTGTGCACTGAGGGCCTTCACTACTAACCTGCACTGATTGCCTTCACTGATGGACTTCTCTACTAATCTGTACTGATAGTCTGCACTGATGGCCTTCACTACTAATCTGTACTGATTGTGTGCACTGATGGCCTTCACTACTAATAAGTACAGATGGTGTGCACTGATGGCCTTCAATGCTAATCTGTACTGATTGTGTGCACTGATGGCCTTCTCTACTAATCTGTACTGATAGTCTGCACTGATGGCCTTCACTACTAATATGTACTGATTGTGTGCACTGATGGCCTTCTTAACTTATCTGTACTGATCGTGTGTACTAATGGCCTTCACTAATAATCTGTACTGATTGTGTGCACTGATGTCCTTCACTACTAATCTGTGCTGATTGTGTGCACTGATGGCCTTCACTACCATTCTGTGCTGATTTTGTGCACTGAGGGCCTTCACTACTAACCTGCACTGATAGTCTTCACTGATGGCCTTCACTACTAATCTGTACTGATAGTCTACACTATGGCCTTCTCTACTAATCTGTACTGATAGTCGGCATTGATGGCCTTCACTACTAATCTGTACTGATTGTGTGCACTGATGGCCTTCACTACTAATTTGCACTGATTGTCTGCACGGATGGCCTTCACTAGTAAGCTTTACTGATTGTGTCCACTGATGGCCTTCACTACTAACCTGCACTGATAATCTTCACTGATGGCCTTCACTACTAATATATTCTGATAGTCTACACTGATGGCCTTCGCTAGTGATCTGTACTGAGTGTGTGCACTGATGGCCTACACTACTAATCCGTACTGATTGTGTGCACTGATGGCCTTTATTGCTAATCTGCACAGATTGTGTGCACTGATGGGCTTCACTACTAACATGTACGGATTGTGTGCAATGATGGCCTTCACTACTAATCTGTGCTGATTGTGTGCACTGATGGCCTTCAATACTAATCTGTATTGATAGTCTGCACTGATGGCCTTCACTAGTTACCTGTACTGATAGTCTTCACTGATGGCCTTCACTACTAATCTGTACTGATTGTCTACACTGATGGCCCTCACTAGTAATCTGTACTGATTGTGTGCACTGATGGCCTTCACTACTAATCTGTACTGATTGTGTGCACTGAGGGCCTTCATTGCTAATCTGTACTGATTGTGTGCACTGATGGCCTTCACTACTAATCTGTTCTGATTGTGTGCACTGATGGCCTTCACTACTAATCTGTACTGATTGTGTGCACTGATGGCCTTCACTACTAATCTGTACTGATGGTGTGCACTGATGGCCTTCACTACTAATCTGTGCTGATTGTGGGCACAGAGGGCCTTCACTACTAACCTGCACTGATAGTCTTCACTGATGGCCTTCACTACTAATCAGTACTGACCGTCTGCACTGATGGCCTACTCTAGTTATCTGTACTGATATTCTTCACTGATGACCTTCACTACTAATCTGTACTGATTGTCTACACTGATGGCCCTCACTAGTAATCTGTACTGATTGTGTGCACTGATGGACTTCACTACTAATCTATACTGATTGTGTGCACTGAAGGCCTTCATTACTAATCTGTACTGACTGTGTGCACTGATGGCCTTCTCTGCTAATCTGTACTGATAGTCTGCACTGATGGCCTTCACTACTAATCTGTACTGATTGTGTGCACTGATGGCCTTCACTAATAATCTGTACTGATTGTGTGCACTGATGGCTTTACTAGTAATCTGTACTGATTGTGTTCACTGATGGCCTTCCCTACTAATCTGTACTGATTGTGTGCACTGATGGCCTTCACTACTAACCTGCACTGATAGTCTGTACTGTTGTCCTTCAGAAGTACTCTGTACTGATTTTGTGTACTGATGGCCTTCACTACTAATCTGTTCTGATTGTGTGCACTGATGGCCTTCACTACTAATCTGTACTGATAGTCTACACTGATAGCCTTCACTAGTAATCTGTACTGATTGTGTGCACTGATGGCCTTCACTAGTAATCAGTACTGATTGTGTGCGCTGATGGCCTTCACTACTAATCTGTACTGATTGTGTACACTGATGGCCTTCACTACTAATCTGTACTGATAGTCTGAACTGATGGCCTTCATTGCTAATATGTACTGATCGTGTGCACTGATGGCCTTCACTAGTAATCTGTACTGATTGTGTCCACTGATGGCCTTCACTAGTAATGTGCACTGAGTGTCTTCACTGATGGCCTTCACTACTAATCTGTGCTGATTGTGTGCACTGATGGCCTTCACTACTAATCTGTACTGCTAGTCTACACTGATGGCCCCCACTAGTAATCTGTACTGATTGTGTGCACTGATGGCCTTCACTAGTAATCTGTACTGATTGTGTGCGCTGATGGCCTTCACTACTAATCTGTACTGATAATCTACACTGATGACCTTCACTACTAATCTGTATTGATTGTATGCACTGATGGCCTTCTCTACTAATCTGTACTGTTAGTCTGCACTGATGACCTTCACTACTAATCTGTACTGATTGTGTGCACTGATGGCCTTCACTACTAATCTGTACTGATCATGTACACTGATGGCCTTCACTACTAATCTGTACTGATTTTGTGCACTGATGTCCTTCACTACTAATCTGTGCTGATTGTGTGCACTGATGGCCTTCACTACTAATCTGTACTGCTAGTCTACACTGATGGCCCTCACTAGTACACTAGTAATCTGTACTGATTGTGTTCACTGGTGTCCTTCACTACTAATCTGTGCTGATTGTGTGCACTGATGGCCTTCACTACTAATCTGTACTGCTAGTCTACACTGATGGCCCTCACTAGTAAACTGTACTGATTGTGTGCACTGATGGCCTTCACCACTAATATGCACTGACAGTCTGCCATGATGGCCTTCATTAGTAATCTGTACTGATTGTGTGCACTGATGGCCTTCATGACTAATCTGTACTGATTGTGTGAAGTGATGGCCTCCACTACTAATCTGTACTGATTGTGTGCACTGATGGCCTTAACTACTAACCTGCACTGATAGTCTACACTGATGGCCTTCACTACTAATCTGTACTGATTGTGTGCACTGATGGCCTTCGCTAGCAATCTGTACTGATTGTGCCCACTGATGGCCTTCACTACTAACCTGCACTGATAGCTTTCACTGATGGCTTTCACTACAAATCTGTGCTGAGTGTATGCACTGATGGCCTTCACTAGTAATCTGTGTTGATAGTATGCACTGATGGCCTTCACTAGTACACTACTAATCTGTACTGATTGTGTGCACTGATGGCCTTCATTGCTCATCTGTACTGATTGTGTGCACTGAAGGCCTTCTCTTCTAATCTGTACTGATAGTCTGCACTGATGGCCTTCACTACTAATCTGTAGTGATTGTGTGCACTGATGGCCTTCACTACTAGTCTGTACTGATTGTGTGCACTAATGGCCTTCACTACTAATCTGTGCTGATTGTGTGCACTGAGAGCCTCCACTACTAACCTGCACTGATAGTCTTCACTGATGGCCTTCCCAACTAATCTGTACTGATAGTATACACTGATGGCCTTCGCTAGTAATCTGTACTGATTGTGTGCACTGATGACCTTCACTACTTATCTGTACTGATAGTCTACACTGATGGCCTTCATTGCTCATCTGTACTGATTGTGTGTACTGGAAGCCTTCACTACTAACCTGCACTGATAGTCTTCACTGATGGCCTTCACTACTAAACTCTACTGATAGTCTACACTGATGGCCTTCACTAGTAATCAGTACAGATTGTGTGCACTGATGGCCTTCACTACTTATCTGTACTGATTGCGTGCACTGATGGCCTTCACTAGTAATCTGTACTGATTGTGTCCACTGATGGACTTCACTACTGACCTGCACTGATTGTGTGCACTGAGGGCCTTCACTACTAACCTGGCCTGATAATCTACACTGATGGCCTTCACTAGTAATCTGTACTGATTGTGTGCACTTATAACCTTCACTACTAATCTGTGTTGATTGTGTGCACTGATGGCTTCACTAGTAATCTGTACTAATTGTGTCCCCTGATGGCCTTCATGACTTATAGGTACTGATTGTGTGCACTGATGGCCTTCACTACTAATCTGTACTGATTGTGTGCACTGATGGCCTTCACTACTAATCTGTACTGATTGTGTGCACTGATGGCCTTCACTACTAATCTGTACTGATAGTCTACACTGATGGCCTTCACTAGTAATCTGTACTGATTGTGTGCACTTATAACCTTCACTTCTAATCTGTGCTGATTGTGTGCACTGATGACTTCACTAGTAATCTGTACTGATTGTGTCCACTGATGGCCTTCACTACTAATCTGTACTGATTGTGTGCACTGATGGCCTTCACTACTAACCTGCACTGATAGTCTGTACTGATGTCCTTCACTAGTAATCTGTACTGATTGTGTGCACTGATGGCCTTCAATACTAATCTGTATTGATAGTCTGCACTGATGGCCTTCACTAGTTACCTGTACTGATAGTCTTCACTGATGGCCTTCACTACTAATCTGTACTGATTGTCTACACTGATGGCCCTCACTAGTAATCTGTACTGATTGTGTGCACTGATGGCCTTCACTACTAATCTGTACTGATTGTGTGCACTGAGGGCCTTCATTGCTAATCTGTACTGATTGTGTGCACTGATGGCCTTCACTACTAATCTGTTCTGATTGTGTGCACTGATGGCCTTCACTACTAATCTGTACTGATTGTGTGCACTGATGGCCTTCACTACTAATCTGTACTGATGGTGTGCACTGATGGCCTTCACTACTAATCTGTGCTGATTGTGGGCACAGAGGGCCTTCACTACTAACCTGCACTGATAGTCTTCACTGATGGCCTTCACTACTAATCAGTACTGACCGTCTGCACTGATGGCCTACTCTAGTTATCTGTACTGATATTCTTCACTGATGACCATCACTACTAATCTGTACTGATTGTCTACACTGATGGCCCTCACTAGTAATCTGTACTGATTGTGTGCACTGATGGACTTCACTACTAATCTATACTGATTGTGTGCACTGAAGGCCTTCATTACTAATCTGTACTGACTGTGTGCACTGATGGCCTTCTCTGCTAATCTGTACTGATAGTCTGCACTGATGGCCTTCACTACTAATCTGTACTGATTGTGTGCACTGATGGCCTTCACTAATAATCTGTACTGATTGTGTGCACTGATGGCTTTACTAGTAATCTGTACTGATTGTGTTCACTGATGGCCTTCCCTACTAATCTGTACTGATTGTGTGCACTGATGGCCTTCACTACTAACCTGCACTGATAGTCTGTACTGTTGTCCTTCAGAAGTACTCTGTACTGATTTTGTGTACTGATGGCCTTCACTACTAATCTGTTCTGATTGTGTGCACTGATGGCCTTCACTACTAATCTGTACTGATAGTCTACACTGTGGAGTTCTGGACTTTTTGGTTCCGTCCAGAGGTGTCAGGGTACAACACCCGAAGACCCCGGAGTTCCACCTGCCTTGGTGCACAAATGAACAGAAACACGGGCTTCTCGATGGTGGCGTCAAAGACCAAAGGTTTATTACTGCAGGGACACAGAAGTCACAGAATCTACACACGGGCAGAGACTAGGAGCCTGTTCGATTTATACAAAGAGGGCTGCTCCTTATATACGGTTTTTTATGCTAGGGGCAAATTCTTTACATGTAATACATTCCCAAAACCTTTGTGTCTAAAACAATAAATATTTGACGTTTACACAGGAACCGTCGATAATATCTGAGGCCAAACATTGCGAAAAGAGGGGTTCCCACTAGTTCCCACTAGTTTGTCACAATTCCCTTTCAATATTGTATTCAGGACCCGGACCGCCTCATCGTAAAGTTCGTTACCTCCCCCTAATAAAGATTCAGAAAGAAAGAAACAGAGCCAGGTGTGGAAGATAGAAAAGTGGGATAAGGGATGTTTGTGGGTTGTAAATGGGCAAGGCTACTGGCTTCGGCCGCCTAATCATGATCAGGTACAATGGACACGAAGACCAGTTTGGCAGGACTGGCCTCGGGCAGAGGAGGCAGCCTTTGTCGAGTCATGCAGCTACAGCGTGATCTGGTTTAAGGTGCACGTGTCATGTAAGAGGTGAATCTCCGGCTAAGGCTACGTGTCCTTAATCAAAGTGGAGTGAATGAAGTGATCAGAGGCTATTGCATATGTGAGGGCAAGGAAACACAAAATGGCGGCCATGATCTAAGATGGATGCCATGGGTATATCAGAAATATGTCAATGGAAGGAGTGCTCTTGCTCGTAGCGTAGCGAAAACACTAGGATATACTAAATGGATCATTTGCGGTTCACTGATACCAATATTATGTATTTCCGACAAACTTGAAAACACGGGTTCAAGTCGTCACGGAACCGTCACGGAACCTCAGACCCTCCTTTTGCCCTTACATAGGCAATTACTCAGTCTATGTCAGAATCTAGTTCTATGCTCATCAGGTCAGTGACATGTTGTTGTATCATCATCCTTTCTCGTGTCTCTTCTCCAAACGCGGGTGGTTTTCTGAGACAAGTCGCAGCACAAAGACTACACAGGGCAGGACCACACTGGATAATCAGACAACATGAGAATAGGAATACTAGGATGACACCAATGACCATTAGAACCTTCCATCCCCACGCTGAGATCAGAGTCCAAAACCACTCCATGAAGGACCAGTTTCCTTTGTCTACATGTATGGAGTCTGAAATCTTGTGCAACTTAGAGATCGCCTCATAGACTGTTGGAGCATTATTAGGAATAAAGACACAGCAGCTCGATTGGATCATTCTGCATACCCCACCTCGATCTGCAAGTATAACGTCTAGAACCATACGGTTCTGCAACGTCATGAGCCTATCCGCCTGAAGCTCAGCTGTCAGATTGCTAAGGGCACCAGCAGTTTCAGTAATAGTAGATTCAACTACCCGTGTTAGCTGACGTATGTTTCTACTATTGGCCATAGGTCCCCAGAATGGAAGGAAGCCTTTGAAGAAGTCTCCGGCTTCCTGACCAGCGGTATCTTCCTTGCTGAAGACACCTCTCGCTACTCTTGTTCTGTGGTAATCAGGTGAAGCAGTGTATGTCGGAGGCAATAATTGAGCAATATAACATGATCCTGAGAAGTCGGCAGGCAACCATGTATAAGCTCTGTCTCGACAAATGAAATAGGTACCCCTAGCAGTAAGAAAGGCAGGGGAAGAGTTAGCCGGAAACACATAAGTCTCTACGCACTCACTTCTCCCTAGCTGAGCTCTCGGATTTCTCCCATTACCTTGCAAACAGACCTGACCTCGGTGAGGTACGACCCAGATTGGAGTTGAGCTTTTACGCTTGCTTTCTCCTAAACTAAGGCGATACTCTGAAGTATTCCAACTTAAATATACTCGCAATTCGTCTCTAGGGTATGATGGAGTATTATTGACGTCCTTGACCATGTCAATAATCCCCTGGACTAAAGCTTTGTTAGCAGAGTTATATTTAGTGGAACGTGGCGGACGTGGAGGATAAGTTTCAAGGGCATAAGCAAAGATGGTTTGGAAGGCCTGAAATGATCCATTATAGCTGTAAGGCAAAACCAAATAGGGAATACCTTTATCCATAGTGTGAGGTATCAAGCCACACACCCAGCAGTCTGTAGTGTTAACTACCAGTTGGTGTTGGTGTAAGAGCTGTACAAAAGTGTTGTTGGTGAATTCTGAGCGTCTGGCTTGCTCATGTTCCGGAAACGAGTGAAAAGAGTGTATAGAAGAAACAGTAGAAATAGCAGGATCAAGGGGAGGTACTGTAGAAACTGGCACAAAAATCAAATTTATGCTAAAGACGATTCCACCCACCAATGTTGCTAAAACAATCAAAAATGTAACGGCACATTGCATCAAGAAACATTTGCTGTGAAGAATTCTATTAAGTCTGTTTCTGCGAACGTAAATCACATTCTTTCGTTGCAGCGCAGGAAGCTCCATCTTCTACAATCCGCTCGCGACCACTGATGATGTGTACGTAGATGAAAATGCCTCTATCAGCCCTGGGAGTTCCCAGAACCAACAGAAAGATCGACCTTGTGTCAGACCCCTGCAAATTCAAACTAGGCACACAGCCACGACCCTACGGCTACCCAGACGGCAAGGCAATTTTAAAAACAATAAACAATAGCAAACTTCCTGGCTGAAAGCAAAAGGTTCAATATATCAAAATCACAATATGCAGTTGCCTGCTTTATTTGTCCTTTTTATGGCTTCTAAGGTTGTATTTCTGCTTCGCTGGTACTGTCTGATCGGAAAATAGTGTATCACTAGCAGCTGTTGCAGAGTTTAAGTTCGCAGATAGCAAAGTTTCTTCTGATGCTGGAGACAAATGTTCAGTGTTCAAAGGAGTCTTTTCAGGAGGAGAGTCAAGTTTCAAAGTGTCAGTAATCAAATCGGCATCGCTGAAAGGGATAAATTTCGGAGTGATTTCAGATTCGGAGGCACCAATTCCCTTCTTCACCCAGTCGTCGTAAGGCAGCGGCAACGGAGCACGCTTTACGTGAGAAGCGTGAATCCAGTGTTTTCGGCCAGCGACACGTACGGCTGTCCTCGTTGCCAGCAGGACCTGGAAGGGGCCGATGTAGCGAGGCTGAAGATTCTTTGTCCTCGCGAAGTTTCTGACCACCACGTGGTCGCCGGGTTTCAGCTGATGCCCTGGACTCTCCGGAGGTTTTGGCAAAGCATCGAAGACCTGTTGATGAATAAGACTTAATTTAGCAGTCAAGTCGTAAAGGTAGTCTATCAACATAGGATATTCAATGGAGCAAAATTGTTTAGGCCTTGGCACACCCCAGATATTTGCCGGGCGGCCAAACACAATCTCGTATGGAGAAAGCCCTATTCTAGAATGCACTGTTGCTCTCGTTGATAACAAGGCCAAAGGAAGTGCGTCTGGCCAGGCTAAACCTGTGGATGCTTGTATTTTGGCTATCTTAAGCTTCAGAGTGCCATTATAACCCTCGACTAAACCAGCAGACTGGGGATGGTTTGCACTATGGAATTTTTGTTTCAATCCTAGGCCGGCACACACACTCTGCATAACTTTCCCTATAAACTCACTTCCGTTATCTGACCATACAATCCGTGGCATTCCATACCTAGGGAAAAATTCCTTGAGAAGAATTTTGGCAGTTGATAGAGCAGTGTTGTCCTTTAGTGGGTATGCTTCTATCCACCTGGAAAAAGCACAAACTACCACCAGGACGTATTTTAAATTGTTGCAGCGTTCCATGTGAATGAAGTCTAACTGAATCACTTCAAAAGGGCAGGAAGGAGGAGCGAAATGACCAGCTGGAGTTGGAATTCCCTTGCCAGGATTATGCATCAAGCACACCATACAATTTTTCACCACTCTCTCTGCACACTTACTGATTCCCTCATTCTTCCAGACCGGAGCCAACATCTTACATATCCCTTTAGAACTTATATGCGCTACTCCATGCGCCATCGTCACTACTGCAAGCACATATGCATCAGGCAACATCCAACGCTGCTGTTCTGTCAAATCAATCCAACATCCATTCGAGTCCAACTTGCCCGCACTTTCTCTCCATACACGTTTCTCTTCCTCAGTCGCTTCTTTCTGAATCTCTTTCACACTTTCCATAGTGTCCTCACACATTCCAGACTCAGCAATCCATCTTGCAGACGTAGCAACGTACATTCTACTCATCGTGTCTCTAGCTGTCTGTTTAGCAGTTTCATCAGCAAAGGCATTCCCACGACCAACATCATCCGTGATTGCTTTATGAGCACTGCACTTCACAATCGCAACTTCAGTCGGCAAGGTTAGAGATTCCAACAAGTCGTTAACTAGCTGACCATGTTGGATCTTAGTCCCATGGGACGTAATGAAACCTCTTTCTCTCCACAACCGGCCAAAACTATGGGCCACGCCAAATGCGTACTGACTATCTGTAAACACATTCACTCTCTTTCCCTTAGCTAAAACACACGCTCTCGTTAGAGCTATTAATTCTGCAGCTTGGGCAGAATTCTGACTCACTCTTGCAGTCTCCACAATCGTCTTCAAAGTCGTTACCGCGTAGGCAGCAGTCACATCACCATTCTCCAATTTAAAACATGACCCGTCCACATATAGCGTACCATCTGGGTCGGACAGGGGAGTATCTTTCAAATCGATACGTCCTTTTGTCTCTTCCTCCGTTTTGAAATAACAGTCATGTGGCTCAGAATCACTCGACTCTTGATCAGTCGGCAACAATGTTGCTGGATTCAATACATTGCATCTTTTGATCTGAATATGACTCGCTAATAATGTCAGCTCGTAACCAGATAATCTCGCACTAGTAAGGTGTTGTGTCTTCGTTCGGTTCATGAGTGTATCCACTGCATGAGGAACCATGACCACTAGCATATTGTTCATCACCAAACCAGCAGATTGTCGAATGGAAGCTGCAGCTGCCGCTGTAGCCCTCAAACAACTAGGTAACGCTCTGGCTACCGGATCTAATGTTGATGAAAAATACGCACAAGGGCGTTGTTTATCACCAAATTTCTGTGTCAGAACACTCAACGCGCAACCTTCTCTTTCGTGAACGTAGAACGTGAATGGCTTGCTGTAATCAGGTGTACCTAATACAGGAGCTGAACACAATGCTTTTCGTAATTCAGTAAAACTCTCTTGACATTCATCAGACCATGGCACCGGACTCGGAACGTTTTTCCCAGTCAAAGCTACCAATGGTTTTGCTAAAAGAGAAAAATTTGGGATCCACTGCCTACAGTAAGAGGTAATACCTAGGAAGGCACGTACCTCTCTCTGTGTGCGTGGAACACTCATCTGCGTAATGGCTTTTATTCTTTCTGGGGTCAACTTCCTTCCCTCTTTTGACAAGAGATGACCTAGGTAGGTCACTTCTTGGCAGCAGTATTGCATCTTGGAAGGAGACACCTTATGATTCAAATTAGACAAATGATGCAATAGGGAAATTGTAGCTGCTTTGCAAGTTTCCTTGTCATCGGCAGCCACTAAAAGATCGTCTACGTACTGTACTAGGGCAGAACCTGGAGGAAGGACAAAGGAATCTAGCTGACTTTTTAAGGCTTGACTATAAATGGATGGACTTTCACAATAGCCTTGTGGAGCGCGTTTAAATCTGAAACTTCGACCTCCTAAACAGAAGCCGAAAATATCCCTACTTTCTTCGGCTATCGGAATGCTAAAGAAAGCATTCTTTAGGTCAATAACTGAGAACCATGTAGCTGTAGCAGGAATCAATGTTAACAAGGCAGTAATGTCTGGTACTACAGGAAACTGCGGAATTACAATCTTATTAACTTCTCTAAGGTCTATGACAAACCTATAAACTGGAGGTTTTGTAGGGTCAGTTCGCTTCAGAATCGGTAATACAGGACTGTTACAGACATTTCCTCTAGTTTCTTCAACTACACCCTTCTTAATCAAGTCTTGCACAATCAATAAAAGTGCACGCTCACCTTCACTCGATATTTTATATTGGGGAATTCTTGGAAATTTCACATTTGCTTTCAAAGTTACTACATACGGTGGAATTTCTAGGAGACCTACATCATTAGGACCAGTCGCCCAAAGAGAATCAGGGAGTGAACGTAGCTCCGGCGGGAGTGCGTCCATTGACAAGTACATCGGAGAGGTGATATTTTTACCCAATGTAAGCTGTACTCCTTCCGGAGAACAGTACAATGTCGCATATAGTCGTTTTAACAAATCTAAACCAAGCAGATTTTCATTACAACCTGTCGTCAAAATCAGGGGTGCTTTCAATTGGCACGGTCCAACAGAAATAGACAAAGGACCAGATATCGGGTTGTACACAGGGGCGCCTGAAAAACCTACGGAAACATTTGTTGAGCCAGACAAAGGTGCGCCAGGGAGTTTCGCATGCATGATAGAACTTTTTGCGGCACCAGTATCCAACAGAAACGGTTCGACTACACCTGATGTTGCTACTGCGACATAAGGCCCACTCTGATCCACTGGAACTGATACTACTCCCTCTCTTTGTCCATGGCTGTCCTAGTACCCATTTTGTTGAAAACCCTCTTCTACTTCACAATAATCTTCAACAAGATATTGCTGAGATCTATTTTGCTGAACAGATTGTCCATTTTTCTGATCAAAGTGATTGGAGGGACGATCATTCGTTTGTGGAGGCATAGCACCTCGTCCTCGTCCTCTAGAATTCTGCACAAAACCACCACGACCTCTCTGAGCTGCTGCTGCATTATTTTGCGCTAAGATCGGACATTCATTTTTATAGTGACCCTCTTTCTTGCAGTACGCGCACTGATTCCATTGATATTGAGGTCTTGATGTACTATAATCTGTCCTTTGGTATGAGTTTTGCTGCGTATTAGTCTGATTCGCGCGAGGCGGATACGCCTGCTGCAAAAGAACTTTAGTTTTTAAATCTTTCGTTTTCTTTTCTGATTTTTCCTTTTCCTCTTTATCTCTATTTTCGTAGTACTGTGCAGTCGCAAGTATTTGCGCTGTCGTAGATACAGCCCACGCACTTTCTGAGTCTTTTAATTTATTGCATAATTCAGGTAACAAATTATGCACAAATTTATCGACAAACAATCTTTGCCCTCCTTCTGTACTCATGTCCTGACCACTATGATCCACAAAAGTCTCTTCGAACCTCGTGAAGAAGTCCGAGACACTTTCGTCTTTCTTTTGCCTACATGCTGACAACTTGTCCCAATTAACACGCAATGCTGGCATCAGAGTCTTCATTAGATCGATTATTCTACCTGGCAGATTAGCGATCAAAGGTTCAGGTTTCGCACCACCTATTTGTTGATTATCTGCTGCAGTGATAGCTGCCCAATCACCACCTAAAGCAGCCTGATGATCTTCTCTACGAATTTTAGCCCACACTGGTTGCGGAACTACATTACCAAACAACATATCAATGTCGGCTAAGTTCATTATACAAGCCTCAACTGTCTGTGTTAATTCCTTGTAATATCCGGCTGGATTCTTACGCGGATCTGGCAAGGCCTGTTTCACTGCTAACACTTCTGCTCGCTTCCATGGAATGTGTATCCACACTCGTTGGAACTGTGCTGGAGCAGCCGCAATACCAGCATTATCATCACGTTGTATTGCTTCGCGCCAAATTGGAGGAACCTCCCTCATAGGATATTGGCGGCTTAGCTTCACTTTACCTTTTTCTAAATCTCTCGATGAACGAAGAGATTGATCATTCCTAAAACTTAATATGAGTTCCATCGCTTCCTTTATATTCTCACCCACTATCATTCCAGCAGCAAACTCCTTTTGAACCCTAATTAAATCTTCCAAATCTGATTCGACATCGTCTTCTTCTATCTCTTCACGTAACAACGAGCACATCTCATCAAAGACGTATCGTTGCGTTGGTTCTCCCCACTGCATAAATGTGTCTAGCACATCTCTTGTACTATATCTTCTACCCTTCGAAATCCATCTGAGAGCCGTGGAATCTAAAACTCCCCGTTCCTCAGTACTTGGAAGCTGACTCCGTCTCTGAACAGAGTCAGGAGTAGGAGTCTTAATCAAAGTTTTATATATAGGAGACAGCATATTAGTAACCGAATCAGTGATTCTTCGACGAACAGAAAGTGGAGTTAGTACACTCGCAGACATAGAGAATGCAGTAGAGGTAGGAATAGATGAGGAAGCAGTAGGAGTATCGAGGAAAATAGTTTCTGGAGCAGTAGGTACAGGGGTAGGTATAGGGGTTGGCAGTGTAGGAAGAGGAGGAGCTGTAGGAACATTTACATTCACCACTGGAAGTACAGGAACTTGATTCTGAGGGATAGGAGCAGGAGCACCAGGTTGTCCAGCAACCGGCAATTGAACATTCGGGACGAGTGGAGTCGTAGCACCTTGTGCATACGGTGGAGGTGACCGTAACAGATAAGATAGCAGAGGATCGTTTTCGGAGTCCTCCAGTATCTTAGCCATTTTCGATGGCAAGGCAGGATAGCACTTGTCAATCGCTAAGTTATGCTCTCTAATGGCTACATCTATGACCTTCTCACACTCGTTAGCCTGCAACTGTTTAGTCGCTTGTTCTAGAGTTAACTCTTCTTGTTCTTTCTGCTCTTTCTTCAACCTTCTCATTTCTCTCTGTTTGGATTCTTTCCGCCAATAACGGAAGGAATCAAACATTGCCGGCCGGGCTTTCTTTTTGAACAATTTCTCTTCTAAATTGTCGAGAATCTCTTGTTCAAAACTACCATGAAGTGGCCAACTAAGGACACCATCCTTCTTACAATAGCGGACCCATATCTCATTATAAGTTATAGGACCCACGCCATACTTACAATATAAATCATATAAAGGAGTCCCAATCGGAGGAACCAGACAAGAGTCCTCCAATCGTGAGTCACGGTTGCAACCAAAACAAGACAACATTTTCCGACTTACCATTTTCAGTCCGGAACACAAAACAAACAAGACACGGAACAAATATGTGCACTCGAACCAAGAACTTAGGCCTACCAAAACGAACTGATGTATCGATACCCAAAACTAAACCAAATAGATTATCGTAACTAGAACAACCAGTGATAATCTGACAAAACCAAACCAAACCAAGAACCGATCAAGGATTTTTAACAATCCTCACAAAGTAACCAGCTAGCTATCACTAAATACTTAACTGAGTCACTGAAGACGTCACCAAGGAGAAACCCGTCACGTTTCGCCGTACTAAGGACTGCACCACTTCGGGTCCAAGACAGGGCGACGGTCAAGGCAACGGCCCACTGCAGCCGTCCTGAACGGGAAACCCTCGTGGAAGAGAACGTCGGGCCACTTTTGCGATATGCCGGGATCGATGAAGTGGGGCGCCTCCCTCAGGAATCTTCACACGAAGCTTCTCGAACTCTTCAGGCTTTTGGACCGGTACCGAATGACGTCGCCCCACGTTGGGCGCCAATTGGAGTTCTGGACTTTTTGGTTCCGTCCAGAGGTGTCAGGGTACAACACCCGAAGACCCCGGAGTTCCACCTGCCTTGGTGCACAAATGAACAGAAACACGGGCTTCTCGATGGTGGCGTCAAAGACCAAAGGTTTATTACTGCAGGGACACAGAAGTCACAGAATCTACACACGGGCAGAGACTAGGAGCCTGTTCGATTTATACAAAGAGGGCTGCTCCTTATATACGGTTTTTTATGCTAGGGGCAAATTCTTTACATGTAATACATTCCCAAAACCTTTGTGTCTAAAACAATAAATATTTGACGTTTACACAGGAACCGTCGATAATATCTGAGGCCAAACATTGCGAAAAGAGGGGTTCCCACTAGTTCCCACTAGTTTGTCACAATTCCCTGTCAATATTGTATTCAGGACCCGGACCGCCTCATCGTAAAGTTCGTTACCTCCCCCTAATAAAGATTCAGAAAGAAAGAAACAGAGCCAGGTGTGGAAGATAGAAAAGTGGGATAAGGGATGTTTGTGGGTTGTAAATGGGCAAGGCTACTGGCTTCGGCCGCCTAATCATGATCAGGTACAATGGACACGAAGACCAGTTTGGCAGGACTGGCCTCGGGCAGAGGAGGCAGCCTTTGTCGAGTCATGCAGCTACAGCGTGATCTGGTTTAAGGTGCACGTGTCATGTAAGAGGTGAATCTCCGGCTAAGGCTATGTGTCCTTAATCAAAGTGGAGTGAATGAAGTGATCAGAGGCTATTGCATATGTGAGGGCAAGGAAACACAAAATGGCGGCCATGATCTAAGATGGATGCCATGGGTATATCAGAAATATGTCAATGGAAGGAGTGCTCTTGCTCGTAGCGTAGCGAAAACACTAGGATATACTAAATGGATCATTTGCGGTTCACTGATACCAATATTATGTATTTCCGACAAACTTGAAAACACGGGTTCAAGTCGTCACGGAACCGTCACGGAACCTCAACTGATAGCCTTCACTAGTAATCTGTACTGATTGTGTGCACTGATGGCCTTCACTAGTAATCAGTACTGATTGTGTGCGCTGATGGCCTTCACTACTAATCTGTACTGATTGTGTACACTGATGGCCTTCACTACTAATCTGTACTGATAGTCTGAACTGATGGCCTTCATTGCTAATATGTACTGATCGTGTGCACTGATGGCCTTCACTAGTAATCTGTACTGATTGTGTCCACTGATGGCCTTCACTAGTAATGTGCACTGAGTGTCTTCACTGATGGCCTTCACTACTAATCTGTGCTGATTGTGTGCACTGATGGCCTTCACTACTAATCTGTACTGCTAGTCTACACTGATGGCCCCCACTAGTAATCTGTACTGATTGTGTGCACTGATGGCCTTCACTAGTAATCTGTACTGATTGTGTGCGCTGATGGCCTTCACTACTAATCTGTACTGATAATCTACACTGATGACCTTCACTACTAACCTGTATTGATTGTATGCACTGATGGCCTTCTCTACTAATCTGTACTGTTAGTCTGCACTGATGACCTTCACTACTAATCTGTACTGATTGTGTGCACTGATGGCCTTCACTACTAATCTGTACTGATCATGTACACTGATGGCCTTCACTACTAATCTGTACTGATTTTGTGCACTGATGTCCTTCACTACTAATCTGTGCTGATTGTGTGCACTGATGGCCTTCACTACTAATCTGTACTGCTAGTCTACACTGATGGCCCTCACTAGTACACTAGTAATCTGTACTGATTGTGTTCACTGGTGTCCTTCACTACTAATCTGTGCTGATTGTGTGCACTGATGGCCTTCACTACTAATCTGTACTGCTAGTCTACACTGATGGCCCTCACTAGTAAACTGTACTGATTGTGTGCACTGATGGCCTTCACCACTAATATGCACTGACAGTCTGCCATGATGGCCTTCACTAGTAATCTGTACTGATTGTGTGCACTGATGGCCTTCATGACTAATCTGTACTGATTGTGTGAAGTGATGGCCTCCACTACTAATCTGTACTGATTGTGTGCACTGATGGCCTTAACTACTAACCTGCACTGATAGTCTACACTGATGGCCTTCACTACTAATCTGTACTGATTGTGTGCACTGATGGCCTTCGCTAGCAATCTGTACTGATTGTGCCCACTGATGGCCTTCACTACTAACCTGCACTGATAGCTTTCACTGATGGCTTTCACTACAAATCTGTGCTGAGTGTATGCACTGATGGCCTTCACTAGTAATCTGTGTTGATAGTATGTACTGATGGCCTTCACTAGTACACTACTAATCTGTACTGATTGTGTGCACTGATGGCCTTCATTGCTCATCTGTACTGATTGTGTGCACTGAAGGCCTTCTCTTCTAATCTGTACTGATAGTCTGCACTGATGGCCTTCACTACTAATCTGTAGTGATTGTGTGCACTGATGGCCTTCACTACTAGTCTGTACTGATTGTGTGCACTAATGGCCTTCACTACTAATCTGTGCTGATTGTGTGCACTGAGAGCCTCCACTACTAACCTGCACTGATAGTCTTCACTGATGGCCTTCCCAACTAATCTGTACTGATAGTATACACTGATGGCCTTCGCTAGTAATCTGTACTGATTGTGTGCACTGATGACCTTCACTACTTATCTGTACTGATAGTCTACACTGATGGCCTTCATTGCTCATCTGTACTGATTGTGTGTACTGGAAGCCTTCACTACTAACCTGCACTGATAGTCTTCACTGATGGCCTTCACTACTAAACTCTACTGATAGTCTACACTGATGGCCTTCACTAGTAATCAGTACAGATTGTGTGCACTGATGGCCTTCACTACTTATCTGTACTGATTGTGTGCACTGATGGCCTTCACTAGTAATCTGTACTGATTGTGTCCACTGATGGACTTCACTACTGACCTGCACTGATTGTGTGCACTGAGGGCCTTCACTACTAACCTGGCCTGATAGTCTTCACTGATGGCCTTCACTACTAATCTGTACTGATAATCTACACTGATGGCCTTCACTAGTAATCTGTACTGATTGTGTGCACTTATAACCTTCACTACTAATCTGTGTTGATTGTGTGCACTGATGGCTTCACTAGTAATCTGTACTAATTGTGTCCCCTGATGGCCTTCATGACTTATAGGTACTGATTGTGTGCACTGATGGCCTTCACTACTAATCTGTACTGATTGTGTGCACTGATGGCCTTCACTACTAATCTGTACTGATTGTGTGCACTGATGGCCTTCACTACTAATCTGTACTGATAGTCTACACTGATGGCCTTCACTAGTAATCTGTACTGATTGTGTGCACTTATAACCTTCACTTCTAATCTGTGCTGATTGTGTGCACTGATGACTTCACTAGTAATCTGTACTGATTGTGTCCACTGATGGCCTTCACTACTAATCTGTACTGATTGTGTGCACTGATGGCCTTCACTACTAACCTGCACTGATAGTCTGTACTGATGTCCTTCACTAGTAATCTGTACTGATTGTGTGCACTGATGGCCTTCAATACTAATCTGTATTGATAGTCTGCACTGATGGCCTTCACTAGTTACCTGTACTGATAGTCTTCACTGATGGCCTTCACTACTAATCTGTACTGATTGTCTACACTGATGGCCCTCACTAGTAATCTGTACTGATTGTGTGCACTGATGGCCTTCGCTACTAATCTGTACTGATTGCTTACACTGATGGCCTTCACTACTAATCTGTACTGATAGTCTGTACTGATGGCCTTCACTGCTAATATGTAATGATCGTGTGCACTGATGGCCTTCACTAGTAATCTGTACTGATTGTGTCCACTGATGGCCTTTACTAGTAACGTGCACTGAGTGTCTTCACTGATGGCCTTCACTACTAATCTGTACTGATTGTGTGCACTGATGGCCTTCATTGCTAATCTGTACTGATAGTCTGCACTGATCGCCTTCACTACTAATCGGTACTGATTGTGTGCACTGATGGCATTCACTACTAATCTATACTGATTGTGTGCACTGATGGCCTTCACTGCTAATCTGTACTTATTGTGTGCACTGATGGTCTTCACTACTAATCTGTGCTGATTGTGTGCACTGAGGGCCTTCACTACTAACCTGCACTGATTGCCTTCACTGATGGACTTCTCTACTAATCTGTACTGATAGTCTGCACTGATGGCCTTCACTACTAATCTGTACTGATTGTGTGCACTGATGGCCTTCACTACTAATAAGTACAGATGGTGTGCACTGATGGCCTTCAATGCTAATCTGTACTGATTGTGTGCACTGATGGCCTTCATTGCTAATCTGTACTGATAGTCTGCACTGATCGCCTTCACTACTAATCGGTACTGATTGTGTGCGCTGATGGCATTCACTACTAATCTATACTGATTGTGTGCACTGATGGCCTTCACTGCTAATCTGTACTTATTGTGTGCACTGATGGTCTTCACTACTAATCTGTGCTGATTGTGTGCACTGAGGGCCTTCACTACTAACCTGCACTGATTGCCTTCACTGATGGACTTCTCTACTAATCTGTACTGATAGTCTGCACTGATGGCCTTCACTACTAATCTGTACTGATTGTGTGCACTGATGGCCTTCACTACTAATAAGTACAGATGGTGTGCACTGATGGCCTTCAATGCTAATCTGTACTGATTGTGTGAACTGATGGCCTTCTCTACTAATCTGTACTGATAGTCTGCACTGATGGCCTTCACTACTAATATGTACTGATTGTGTGCACTGATGGCCTTCTTAACTTATCTGTACTGATCGTGTGTACTAATGGCCTTCACTAATAATCTGTACTGATTGTGTGCACTGATGTCCTTCACTACTAATCTGTGCTGATTGTGTGCACTGATGGCCTTCACTACCATTCTGTGCTGATTTTGTGCACTGAGGGCCTTCACTACTAACCTGCACTGATAGTCTTCACTGATGGCCTTCACTACTAATCTGTACTGATAGTCTACACTATGGCCTTCTCTACTAATCTGTACTGATAGTCGGCATTGATGGCCTTCACTACTAATCTGTACTGATTGTGTGCACTGATGGCCTTCACTACTAATTTGCACTGATTGTCTGCACGGATGGCCTTCACTAGTAAGCTTTACTGATTGTGTCCACTGATGGCCTTCACTACTAACCTGCACTGATAATCTTCACTGATAGCCTTCACTACTAATATATTCTGATAGTCTACACTGATGGCCTTCGCTAGTGATCTGTACTGAGTGTGTGCACTGATGGCCTACACTACTAATCCGTACTGATTGTGTGCACTGATGGCCTTTATTGCTAATCTGCACAGATTGTGTGCACTGATGGGCTTCACTACTAACATGTACGGATTGTGTGCAATGATGGCCTTCACTACTAATCTGTGCTGATTGTGTGCACTGATGGCCTTCAATACTAATCTGTATTGATAGTCTGCACTGATGGCCTTCACTAGTTACCTGTACTGATAGTCTTCACTGATGGCCTTCACTACTAATCTGTACTGATTGTCTACACTGATGGCCCTCACTAGTAATCTGTACTGATTTTGTGCACTGATGGCCTTCACTACTAATCTGTACTGATTGTGTGCACTGAGGGCCTTCATTGCTAATCTGTACTGATTGTGTGCACTGATGGCCTTCACTACTAATCTGTTCTGATTGTGTGCACTGATGGCCTTCACTACTAATCTGTTCTGATTGTGTGCACTGATGGCCTTCACTACTAATCTGTACTGATGGTGTGCACTGATGGCCTTCACTACTAATCTGTGCTGATTGTGGGCACTGAGGGCCTTCACTACTAACCTGCACTGATAGTCTTCACTGATGGCCTTCACTACTAATCAGTACTGACCGTCTGCACTGATGGCCTACTCTAGTTATCTGTACTGATATTCTTCACTGATGACCTTCACTACTAATCTGTACTGATTGTCTACACTGATGGCCCTCACTAGTAATCTGTACTGATTGTGTGCACTGATGGACTTCACTACTAATCTATACTGATTGTGTGCACTGAAGGCCTTCATTACTAATCTGTACTGACTGTGTGCACTGATGGCCTTCTCTGCTAATCTGTACTGATAGTCTGCACTGATGGCCTTCACTACTAATCTGTACTGATTGTGTGCACTGATGGCCTTCACTAATAATCTGTACTGATTGTGTGCACTGATGGCTTTACTAGTAATCTGTACTGATTGTGTTCACTGATGGCCTTCCCTACTAATCTGTACTGATTGTGTGCACTGATGGCCTTCACTACTAACCTGCACTGATAGTCTGTACTGTTGTCCTTCAGAAGTACTCTGTACTGATTTTGTGTACTGATGGCCTTCACTACTAATCTGTTCTGATTGTGTGCACTGATGGCCTTCACTACTAATCTGTACTGATAGTCTACACTGATAGCCTTCACTAGTAATCTGTACTGATTGTGTGCACTGATGGCCTTCACTAGTAATCTGTACTGATTGTGTGCGCTGAAGGCCTTCACAACTAATCTGTACTGATTGTGTACACTGATGGCCTTCACTACTAATCTGTACTGATAGTCTGAACTGATGGCCTTCATTGCTAATATGTACTGATCGTGTGCACTGATGGCCTTCACTAGTAATCTGTACTGATTGTGTCCACTGATGGCCTTCACTAGTAATGTGCACTGAGTGTCTTCACTGATGGCCTTCACTACTAATCTGTGCTGATTGTGTGCACTGATGGCCTTCACTACTAATCTGTACTGCTAGTCTACACTGATGGCCCCCACTAGTAATCTGTACTGATTGTGTGCACTGATGTCCTTCACCACTAATACGCACTGACAGTCTGCACTGATGGCCTTCACTAGTAATCTGTACTGATTGGGTGCACTGATGGCTTTCACTACTAATCTGTACTGATTGTTTGCATTTACAGCCTTCACGACTAATCTGTACTGATTATGTGAAGTGATGGCCTCCACTACTAATCTGTGCTGATTGTGTGCACTGATGGCCTTCACTACTAACCTGCACTGATAGTCTTCACTGATGGCCTTCACTACTAAATTGTACTGATAGTCTACACTGATGGCCTTCATTAGTAATCTGTACTGATAATCTACACTGATGACCTTCACTACTAATCTGTACTGATTGTGTGCACTGATGGCCTTCTCTACTAATCTGTACTGTTAGTCTGCACTGATGGCCTTCACTACTAATCTGTACTGATTTTGTGCACTGATGTCCTTCACTACTAATCTGTGCTGATTGTGTGCACTGATGTCCTTCACTACTAATCTGTACTGATCGTGTACACTGATGGCCTTCACTACTAATCAGTACTGATTTTGTGCACTGATGTCCTTCACTACTAATCTGTACTGATTGTGTGCACTGAGGGCCTTCACTACTAATCTGTACTGATCGTGTACACTTATGGCCTTCACTACTAATCTGTACTGATTTTGTGCAGTGATGTCCTTCACTAGTAATTTGTACTGATTGTGTGCACTGATGGCCTTCATGACTAATCTGTACTGATTGTGTGAAGTGATGGCCTCCACTACTAATCTGTGCTGATTGTGTGCACTGATTGCCTTAACTACTAACCTGCACTGATAGTCTACACTGATGGCCTTCACTACTAATCTGTACTGATTGTGTGCACTGATGGCCTTCGCTAGCAATCTGTACTGATTGTGCCCACTGATGGCCTTCACTACTAACCTGCACTGATAGCTTGCACTGATGGCTTTCACTACTAATCTGTGCTGAGTGTATGCACTGATGGCCTTCACTAGTAATCTGTGTTGATAGTATGCACTGATGGCCTTCACTAGTACACTACTAATCTGTACTGATTGTGTGCACTGATGGCCTTCATTGCTCATCTGTACTGATTGTGTGCACTGAAGGCCTTCTCTACTAATCTGCACTGATAGTCTGCACTGGTGGCCTTCACTACTAATCTGTAGTGATTGTGTGCACTGATGGCCTTCACTACTAGTCTGTACTGATTGTGTGCACTAATGGCCTTCACTACTAATCTTTGCTGATTGTGTGCACTGAGGGCCTCCACTACTAACCTGCACTGATAGTCTTCACTGATGACCTTCCCAACTAATCTGTACTGATAGTCTACACTGATGGCCTTCACTAGTAATCTGTACTGATTGTGTGCACTGATGACCTTCACTACTAATCTGTACTGATAGTCTACACTGATGGCCTTCATTGCTCATCTGTACTGATTGTGTGTACTGGTGGCCTTCACTACTAACCTGCACTGATAGTCTTCACTGATGGCCTTCACTACTAAACTGTACCGATAGTCTACACTGATGGCCTTCACTAGTAATCAGTACTGATTGTGTGCACTGATGGCCTTCACTACTTATCTGTACTGATTGTGTGCACTGATAACCTTCACTAGTAATCTGTACTGAGTTTGTCCACTGATGGACTTCACTACTGACCTGCACTGATAGTCTTCACTGATGGCTTTCCCTACCAATCTGTGCTGATTGTATACACTGATGGCCTTCACTAGTAAACAGTACAGATAGTGTGCACTGATGGCCTTCACTACTTATCTGTACTGATTGTGTGCACTGATGGCCTTCACTAGTAATCTGTACTGATTGTGTCCACTGATGGACTTCACTACTGACCTGCACTGATTGTGTGCACTGAGGGCCTTCACTACTAACCTGGCCTGATAGTCTTCACTGATGGCCTTCACTACTAATCTGTACTGATAATCTACACTGATGGCCTTCACTAGTAATCTGTACTGATTGTGTGCACTTATAACCTTCACTACTAATCTGTGCTGATTGTGTGCACTGATGGCTTCACTAGTAATCTGTACTAATTATGTCCCCTGATGGCCTTCATGACTTATAGGTACTGATTGTGTGCACTGATGGCCTTCACTACTAATCTGTACTGATTGTGTGCACTGATGGCCTTTACTACTAATCTGTACTGATTGTGTGCACTGATGGCCTTCACTAGTAATCTGTACTGATTGTGTGCACTTATAACCTTCACTTCTAATCTGTGCTGATTGTGTGCACTGATGACTTCACTAGTAATCTGTACTGATTGTGTCCACTGATGGCCTTCACTACTAATCTGTACTGATTGTGTGCACTGATGGCCTTCACTACTAATCTTTGCTGATTGTGTGCACTGAGGGCCTCCACTACTAACCTGCACTGATAGTCTTCACTGATGACCTTCCCAACTAATCTGTACTGATAGTCTACACTGATGGCCTTCACTAGTAATCTGTACTGATTGTGTGCACTGATGACCTTCACTACTAATCTGTACTGATAGTCTACACTGATGGCCTTCATTGCTCATCTGTACTGATTGTGTGTACTGGTGGCCTTCACTACTAACCTGCACTGATAGTCTTCACTGATGGCCTTCACTACTAAACTGTACTGATAGTCTACACTGATGGCCTTCACTAGTAATCAGTACTGATTGTGTGCACTGAGGGCCTTCACTACTTATCTGTACTGATTGTGTGCACTGATAACCTTCACTAGTAATCTGTATTGAGTTTGTCCACTGATGGACTTCACTACTGACCTGCACTGATAGTCTTCACTGATGGCTTTCCCTACCAATCTGTGCTGATTGTATGCACTGATGGGCTTCACTAGTAATCAGTACAGATAGTGTGCACTGATGTCCTTCACTACTAATCTGTGCTGATTGTGTGCACTGATGGCCTTCACTACTAATCTGTACTGCTAGTCTACACTGATGGCCCTCACTAGTACACTAGTAATCTGTACTGATTGTGTTCACTGGTGTCCTTCACTACTAATCTGTGCTGATTGTGTGCACTGATGGCCTTCACTACTAATCTGTACTGCTAGTCTACACTGATGGCCCTCACTAGTAAACTGTACTGATTGTGTGCACTGATGGCCTTCACCACTAATATGCACTGACAGTCTGCCATGATGGCCTTCACTAGTAATCTGTACTGATTGTGTGCACTGATGGCCTTCATGACTAATCTGTACTGATTGTGTGAAGTGATGGCCTCCACTACTAATCTGTACTGATTGTGTGCACTGATGGCCTTAACTACTAACCTGCACTGATAGTCTACACTGATGGCCTTCACTACTAATCTGTACTGATTGTGTGCACTGATGGCCTTCGCTAGCAATCTGTACTGATTGTGCCCACTGATGGCCTTCACTACTAACCTGCACTGATAGCTTTCACTGATGGCTTTCACTACAAATCTGTGCTGAGTGTATGCACTGATGGCCTTCACTAGTAATCTGTGTTGATAGTATGCACTGATGGCCTTCACTAGTACACTACTAATCTGTACTGATTGTGTGCACTGATGGCCTTCATTGCTCATCTGTACTGATTGTGTGCACTGAAGGCCTTCTCTTCTAATCTGTACTGATAGTCTGCACTGATGGCCTTCACTACTAATCTGTAGTGATTGTGTGCACTGATGGCCTTCACTACTAGTCTGTACTGATTGTGTGCACTAATGGCCTTCACTACTAATCTGTGCTGATTGTGTGCACTGAGAGCCTCCACTACTAACCTGCACTGATAGTCTTCACTGATGGCCTTCCCAACTAATCTGTACTGATAGTATACACTGATGGCCTTCGCTAGTAATCTGTACTGATTGTGTGCACTGATGACCTTCACTACTTATCTGTACTGATAGTCTACACTGATGGCCTTCATTGCTCATCTGTACTGATTGTGTGTACTGGAAGCCTTCACTACTAACCTGCACTGATAGTCTTCACTGATGGCCTTCACTACTAAACTCTACTGATAGTCTACACTGATGGCCTTCACTAGTAATCAGTACAGATTGTGTGCACTGATGGCCTTCACTACTTATCTGTACTGATTGTGTGCACTGATGGCCTTCACTAGTAATCTGTACTGATTGTGTCCACTGATGGACTTCACTACTGACCTGCACTGATTGTGTGCACTGAGGGCCTTCACTACTAACCTGGCCTGATAGTCTTCACTGATGGCCTTCACTACTAATCTGTACTGATAATCTACACTGATGGCCTTCACTAGTAATCTGTACTGATTGTGTGCACTTATAACCTTCACTACTAATCTGTGTTGATTGTGTGCACTGATGGCTTCACTAGTAATCTGTACTAATTGTGTCCCCTGATGGCCTTCATGACTTATAGGTACTGATTGTGTGCACTGATGGCCTTCACTACTAATCTGTACTGATTGTGTGCACTGATGGCCTTCACTACTAATCTGTACTGATTGTGTGCACTGATGGCCTTCACTACTAATCTGTACTGATAGTCTACACTGATGGCCTTCACTAGTAATCTGTACTGATTGTGTGCACTTATAACCTTCACTTCTAATCTGTGCTGATTGTGTGCACTGATGACTTCACTAGTAATCTGTACTGATTGTGTCCACTGATGGCCTTCACTACTAATCTGTACTGATTGTGTGCACTGATGGCCTTCACTACTAACCTGCACTGATAGTCTGTACTGATGTCCTTCACTAGTAATCTGTACTGATTGTGTGCACTGATGGCCTTCAATACTAATCTGTATTGATAGTCTGCACTGATGGCCTTCACTAGTTACCTGTACTGATAGTCTTCACTGATGGCCTTCACTACTAATCTGTACTGATTGTCTACACTGATGGCCCTCACTAGTAATCTGTACTGATTGTGTGCACTGATGGCCTTCGCTACTAATCTGTACTGATTGCTTACACTGATGGCCTTCACTACTAATCTGTACTGATAGTCTGTACTGATGGCCTTCACTGCTAATATGTAATGTTCGTGTGCACTGATGGCCTTCACTAGTAATCTGTACTGATTGTGTCCACTGATGGCCTTTACTAGTAACGTGCACTGAGTGTCTTCACTGATGGCCTTCACTACTAATCTGTACTGATTGTGTGCACTGATGGCCTTCATTGCTAATCTGTACTGATAGTCTGCACTGATCGCCTTCACTACTAATCGGTACTGATTGTGTGCACTGATGGCATTCACTACTAATCTATACTGATTGTGTGCACTGATGGCCTTCACTGCTAATCTGTACTTATTGTGTGCACTGATGGTCTTCACTACTAATCTGTGCTGATTGTGTGCACTGAGGGCCTTCACTACTAACCTGCACTGATTGCCTTCACTGATGGACTTCTCTACTAATCTGTACTGATAGTCTGCACTGATGGCCTTCACTACTAATCTGTACTGATTGTGTGCACTGATGGCCTTCACTACTAATAAGTACAGATGGTGTGCACTGATGGCCTTCAATGCTAATCTGTACTGATTGTGTGCACTGATGGCCTTCATTGCTAATCTGTACTGATAGTCTGCACTGATCGCCTTCACTACTAATCGGTACTGATTGTGTGCACTGATGGCATTCACTACTAATCTATACTGATTGTGTGCACTGATGGCCTTCACTGCTAATCTGTACTTATTGTGTGCACTGATGGTCTTCACTACTAATCTGTGCTGATTGTGTGCACTGAGGGCCTTCACTACTAACCTGCACTGATTGCCTTCACTGATGGACTTCTCAACTAATCTGTACTGATAGTCTGCACTGATGGCCTTCACTACTAATCTGTACTGATTGTGTGCACTGATGGGCTTCACTACTAATAAGTACAGATGGTGTGCACTGATGGCCTTCAATGCTAATCTGTACTGATTGTGTGAACTGATGGCCTTCTCTACTAATCTGTACTGATAGTCTGCACTGATGGCCTTCACTACTAATATGTACTGATTGTGTGCACTGATGGCCTTCTTAACTTATCTGTACTGATCGTGTGTACTAATGGCCTTCACTAATAATCTGTACTGATTGTGTGCACTGATGTCCTTCACTACTAATCTGTGCTGATTGTGTGCACTGATGGCCTTCACTACCATTCTGTGCTGATTTTGTGCACTGAGGGCCTTCACTACTAACCTGCACTGATAGTCTTCACTGATGGCCTTCACTACTAATCTGTACTGATAGTCTACACTATGGCCTTCTCTACTAATCTGTACTGATAGTCGGCATTGATGGCCTTCACTACTAATCTGTACTGATTGTGTGCACTGATGGCCTTCACTACTAATTTGCACTGATTGTCTGCACGGATGGCCTTCACTAGTAAGCTTTACTGATTGTGTCCACTGATGGCCTTCACTACTAACCTGCACTGATAATCTTCACTGATGGCCTTCACTACTAATATATTCTGATAGTCTACACTGATGGCCTTCGCTAGTGATCTGTACTGAGTGTGTGCACTGATGGCCTACACTACTAATCCGTACTGATTGTGTGCACTGATGGCCTTTATTGCTAATCTGCACAGATTGTGTGCACTGATGGGCTTCACTACTAACATGTACGGATTGTGTGCAATGATGGCCTTCACTACTAATCTGTGCTGATTGTGTGCACTGATGGCCTTCAATACTAATCTGTATTGATAGTCTGCACTGATGGCCTTCACTAGTTACCTGTACTGATAGTCTTCACTGATGGCCTTCACTACTAATCTGTACTGATTGTCTACACTGATGGCCCTCACTAGTAATCTGTACTGATTGTGTGCACTGATGGCCTTCACTACTAATCTGTACTGATTGTGTGCACTGAGGGCCTTCATTGCTAATCTGTACTGATTGTGTGCACTGATGGCCTTCACTACTAATCTGTTCTGATTGTGTGCACTGATGGCCTTCACTACTAATCTGTTCTGATTGTGTGCACTGATGGCCTTCACTACTAATCTGTACTGATGGTGTGCACTGATGGCCTTCACTACTAATCTGTGCTGATTGTGGGCACTGAGGGCCTTCACTACTAACCTGCACTGATAGTCTTCACTGATGGCCTTCACTACTAATCAGTACTGACCGTCTGCACTGATGGCCTACTCTAGTTATCTGTACTGATATTCTTCACTGATGACCTTCACTACTAATCTGTACTGATTGTCTACACTGATGGCCCTCACTAGTAATCTGTACTGATTGTGTGCACTGATGGACTTCACTACTAATCTATACTGATTGTGTGCACTGAAGGCCTTCATTACTAATCTGTACTGACTGTGTGCACTGATGGCCTTCTCTGCTAATCTGTACTGATAGTCTGCACTGATGGCCTTCACTACTAATCTGTACTGATTGTGTGCACTGATGGCCTTCACTAATAATCTGTACTGATTGTGTGCACTGATGGCTTTACTAGTAATCTGTACTGATTGTGTTCACTGATGGCCTTCCCTACTAATCTGTACTGATTGTGTGCACTGATGGCCTTCACTACTAACCTGCACTGATAGTCTGTACTGTTGTCCTTCAGAAGTACTCTGTACTGATTTTGTGTACTGATGGCCTTCACTACTAATCTGTTCTGATTGTGTGCACTGATGGCCTTCACTACTAATCTGTACTGATAGTCTACACTGATAGCCTTCACTAGTAATCTGTACTGATTGTGTGCACTGATGGCCTTCACTAGTAATCTGTACTGATTGTGTGCGCTGAAGGCCTTCACAACTAATCTGAACTGATTGTGTACACTGATGGCCTTCACTACTAATCTGTACTGATAGTCTGAACTGATGGCCTTCATTGCTAATATGTACTGATCGTGTGCACTGATGGCCTTCACTAGTAATCTGTACTGATTGTGTCCACTGATGGCCTTCACTAGTAATGTGCACTGAGTGTCTTCACTGATGGCCTTCACTACTAATCTGTGCTGATTGTGTGCACTGATGGCCTTCACTACTAATCTGTACTGCTAGTCTACACTGATGGCCCCCACTAGTAATCTGTACTGATTGTGTGCACTGATGTCCTTCACCACTAATACGCACTGACAGTCTGCACTGATGGCCTTCACTAGTAATCTGTACTGATTGGGTGCACTGATGGCTTTCACTACTAATCTGTACTGATTGTTTGCATTTACAGCCTTCACGACTAATCTGTACTGATTATGTGAAGTGATGGCCTCCACTACTAATCTGTGCTGATTGTGTGCACTGATGGCCTTCACTACTAACCTGCACTGATAGTCTTCACTGATGGCCTTCACTACTAAATTGTACTGATAGTCTACACTGATGGCCTTCATTAGTAATCTGTACTGATAATCTACACTGATGACCTTCACTACTAATCTGTACTGATTGTGTGCACTGATGGCCTTCTCTACTAATCTGTACTGTTAGTCTGCACTGATGGCCTTCACTACTAATCTGTACTGATTTTGTGCACTGATGTCCTTCACTACTAATCTGTGCTTATTGTGTGCACTGATGGCCTTCACTACTAATCTGTACTGATCGTGTACACTGATGGCCTTCACTACTAATCAGTACTGATTTTGTGCACTGATGTCCTTCACTACTAATCAGTACTGATTTTGTGCACTGATGTCCTTCACTACTAATCTGTACTGATTGTGTGCACTGAGGGCCTTCACTACTAATCTGTACTGATCGTGTACACTTATGGCCTTCACTACTAATCTGTACTGATTTTGTGCAGTGATGTCCTTCACTAGTAATTTGTACTGATTGTGTGCACTGATGGCCTTCATGACTAATCTGTACTGATTGTGTGAAGTGATGGCCTCCACTACTAATCTGTGCTGATTGTGTGCACTGATTGCCTTAACTACTAACCTGCACTGATAGTCTACACTGATGGCCTTCACTACTAATCTGTACTGATTGTGTGCACTGATGGCCTTCGCTAGCAATCTGTACTGATTGTGCCCACTGATGGCCTTCACTACTAACCTGCACTGATAGCTTGCACTGATGGCTTTCACTACTAATCTGTGCTGAGTGTATGCACTGATGGCCTTCACTAGTAATCTGTGTTGATAGTATGCACTGATGGCCTTCACTAGTACACTACTAATCTGTACTGATTGTGTGCACTGATGGCCTTCATTGCTCATCTGTACTGATTGTGTGCACTGAAGGCCTTCTCTACTAATCTGCACTGATAGTCTGCACTGGTGGCCTTCACTACTAATCTGTAGTGATTGTGTGCACTGATGGCCTTCACTACTAGTCTGTACTGATTGTGTGCACTAATGGCCTTCACTACTAATCTTTGCTGATTGTGTGCACTGAGGGCCTCCACTACTAACCTGCACTGATAGTCTTCACTGATGACCTTCCCAACTAATCTGTACTGATAGTCTACACTGATGGCCTTCACTAGTAATCTGTACTGATTGTGTGCACTGATGACCTTCACTACTAATCTGTACTGATAGTCTACACTGATGGCCTTCATTGCTCATCTGTACTGATTGTGTGTACTGGTGGCCTTCACTACTAACCTGCACTGATAGTCTTCACTGATGGCCTTCACTACTAAACTGTACTGATAGTCTACACTGATGGCCTTCACTAGTAATCAGTACTGATTGTGTGCACTGATGGCCTTCACTACTTATCTGTACTGATTGTGTGCACTGATAACCTTCACTAGTAATCTGTACTGAGTTTGTCCACTGATGGACTTCACTACTGACCTGCACTGATAGTCTTCACTGATGGCTTTCCCTACCAATCTGTGCTGATTGTATACACTGATGGCCTTCACTAGTAAACAGTACAGATAGTGTGCACTGATGGCCTTCACTACTTATCTGTACTGATTGTGTGCACTGATGGCCTTCACTAGTAATCTGTACTGATTGTGTCCACTGATGGACTTCACTACTGACCTGCACTGATTGTGTGCACTGAGGGCCTTCACTACTAACCTGGCCTGATAGTCTTCACTGATGGCCTTCACTACTAATCTGTACTGATAATCTACACTGATGGCCTTCACTAGTAATCTGTACTGATTGTGTGCACTTATAACCTTCACTACTAATCTGTGCTGATTGTGTGCACTGATGGCTTCACTAGTAATCTGTACTAATTATGTCCCCTGATGGCCTTCATGACTTATAGGTACTGATTGTGTGCACTGATGGCCTTCACTACTAATCTGTACTGATTGTGTGCACTGATGGCCTTTACTACTAATCTGTACTGATTGTGTGCACTGATGGCCTTCACTAGTAATCTGTACTGATTGTGTGCACTTATAACATTCACTTCTAATCTGTGCTGATTGTGTGCACTGATGACTTCACTAGTAATCTGTACTGATTGTGTCCACTGATGGCCTTCACTACTAATCTGTACTGATTGTGTGCACTGATGGCCTTCACTACTAATCTTTGCTGATTGTGTGCACTGAGGGCCTCCACTACTAACCTGCACTGATAGTCTTCACTGATGACCTTCCCAACTAATCTGTACTGATAGTCTACACTGATGGCCTTCACTAGTAATCTGTACTGATTGTGTGCACTGATGACCTTCACTACTAATCTGTACTGATAGTCTACACTGATGGCCTTCATTGCTCATCTGTACTGATTGTGTGTACTGGTGGCCTTCACTACTAACCTGCACTGATAGTCTTCACTGATGGCCTTCACTACTAAACTGTACTGATAGTCTACACTGATGGCCTTCACTAGTAATCAGTACTGATTGTGTGCACTGAGGGCCTTCACTACTTATCTGTACTGATTGTGTGCACTGATAACCTTCACTAGTAATCTGTATTGAGTTTGTCCACTGATGGACTTCACTACTGACCTGCACTGATAGTCTTCACTGATGGCTTTCCCTACCAATCTGTGCTGATTGTATGCACTGATGGCCTTCACTAGTAATCAGTACAGATAGTGTGCACTGATGGCCTTCACCACTTATCTGTACTGATTGTGTGCACTGATGGCCTTCACTAGTAATCTGTACTGATTGTGTCCACTGATGGACTTCACTACTGACCTGCACTGATTGTGTGCACTGAGGGCCTTCACTACTAACCTGGCCTGATAGTCTTCACTGATGGCCTTCACTACTAATCTGTACTGATAATCTACACTGATGGCCTTCACTAGTAATCTGTACTGATTGTGGGCACTTATAACCTTCACTACTGATCTGTGCTGATTGTGTGCACTGATGGCTTCACTAGTAATCTGTACTAATTATGTCTCCTGATGGCCTTCATGACTTATAGGTACTGATTGTGTGCACTGATGGCCTTCACTACTAATCTGTACTGATTGTGTGCACTGATGGCCTTTACTACTAATCTGTACTGATTGTGTGCACTGATGGCCTTCACTACTAATCTGTACTGATAGTCTACACTGATGGCCTTCACTAGTAATCTGTACTGATTGTGTGCACTTATAACCTTCACTTCTAATTTGTGCTGATTGTGTGCACTGATGACTTCACTAGTAATCTGTACTGATTGTGTCCACTGATGGCCTTCACTACTAATCTGTACTGATTGTGTGCACTGATGGCCTTCACTACTAACCTGCACTGATAGTCTGTACTGATGTCCTTCACTAGTAATCTGTACTGATTGTGTGCACTGATGGCCTTCATTGCTAATCTGTACTGATAGTCTGCACTGATCGCCTTCACTACTAATCGGTACTGGTTGTGTGCACTGATGGCATTCACTACTAATCTATACTGATTGTGTGCACTGATGGCCTTCACTGCTAATCTGTACTTATTGTGTGCACTGAGGGCCTTCACTACTAACCTGCACTGATTGCCTTCACTGATGGACTTCTCTACTAATCTGTACTGATAGTCTGCACTGATGGCCTTCACTACTAATCTGTACTGATTGTGTGCACTGATGGCCTTCACTACTAATAAGTACAGATGGTGTGCACTGATGGCCTTCAATGCTAATCTGTACTGATTGTGTGCACTGATGGCCTTCATTGCTAATCTGTACTGATAGTCTGCACTGATCGCCTTCACTACTAATCGGTACTGATTGTGTGCACTGATGGCATTCACTACTAATCTATACTGATTGTGTGCACTGATGGCCTTCACTGCTAATCTGTACTTATTGTGTGCACTGATGGTCTTCACTACTAATCTGTGCTGATTGTGTGCACTGAGGGCCTTCACTACTAACCTGCACTGATTGCCTTCACTGATGGACTTCTCTACTAATCTGTACTGATAGTCTGCACTGATGGCCTTCACTACTAATCTGTACTGATTGTGTGCACTGATGGCCTTCACTACTAATAAGTACAGATGGTGTGCACTGATGGCCTTCAATGCTAATATGTACTGATTGTGTGCACTGATGGCCTTCTCTACTAATCTGTACTGATAGTCTGCACTGATGGCCTTCACTACTAATATGTACTGATTGTGTGCACTGATGGCCTTCTTAACTTATCTGTACTGATCGTGTGTACTAATGGCCTTCACTAATAATCTGTACTGATTGTGTGCACTGATGTCCTTCACTACTAATCTGTGCTGATTGTGTGCACTGATGGCCTTCACTACTAATCTGTACTGATTGTGTGCACTGATGGCCTTCACTACCATTCTGTGCTGATTTTGTGCACTGAGGGCCTTCACTACTAACCTGCACTGATAGTCTTCACTGATGGCCTTCACTACTAATCTGTACTGATAGTCTACACTATGGCCTTCTCTACTAATCTGTACTGATATTCGGCATTGATGGCCTTCACTACTAATCTGTACTGATTGTGTGCACTGATGGCTTCACTACTAATTTGCACTGATTGTCTGCACGGATGGCCTTCACTAGTAAGCTTTACTGATTGTGTCCACTGATGGCCTTCACTACTAACCTGCACTGATAATCTTCACTGATGGCCTTCACTACTAATATATTCTGATAGTCTACACTGATGGCCTTCGCTAGTGATCTGTACTGAGTGTGTGCACTGATGGCCTACACTACTAATCCGTACTGATTGTGTGCACTGATGGCCTTTATTGCTAATCTGCACAGATTGTGTGCACTGATGGGCTTCACTACTAACATGTACGGATTGTGTGCAATGATGGCCTTCACTACTAATCTGTGCTGATTGTGTGCACTGATGGCCTTCAATACTAATCTGTATTGATAGTCTGCACTGATGGCCTTCACTAGTTACCTGTACTGATAGTCTTCACTGATGGCCTTCACTACTAATCTGTACTGATTGTCTACACTGATGGCCCTCACTAGTAATCTGTACTGATTGTGTGCACTGATGGCCTTCACTACTAATCTGTACTGATTGTGTGCACTGAGGGCCTTCATTGCTAATCTGTACTGATTGTGTGCACTGATGGCCTTCACTACTAATCTGTTCTGATTGTGTGCACTGATGGCCTTCACTACTAATCTGTACTGATTGTGTGCACTGATGGCCTTCACTACTAATCTGTACTGATGGTGTGCACTGATGGCCTTCACTACTAATCTGTGCTGATTGTGGGCACTGAGGGCCTTCACTACTAACCTGCACTGATAGTCTTCACTGATGGCCTTCACTACTAATCAGTACTGACCGTCTGCACTGATGGCCTACTCTAGTTATCTGTACTGATATTCTTCACTGATGACCTTCACTACTAATCTGTACTGATTGTCTACACTGATGGCCCTCACTAGTAATCTGTACTGATTGTGTGCACTGATGGACTTCACTACTAATCTATACTGATTGTGTGCCCTGAAGTCCTTCATTACTAATCTGTACTGACTGTGTGCACTGATGGCCTTCTCTGCTAATCTGTACTGATAGTCAGCACTGATGGCCTTCACTACTAATCTGTACTGATTGTGTGCACTGATGGCCTTCACTAATAATCTGTACTGATTGTGTGCACTGATGGCTTTACTAGTAATCTGTACTGATTGTGTCCACTGATGGCCTTCCCTACTAATCTGTACTGATTGTGTGCACTGATGGCCTTCACTACTAACCTGCACTGATAGTCTGTACTGTTGTCCTTCAGTAGTACTCTGTACTGATTTTGTGTACTGATGGCCTTCACTACTAATCTGTTCTGATTGTGTGCACTGATGGCCTTCACTACTAATCTGTACTGATAGTCTACACTGATAGCCTTCACTAGTAATCTGTACTGATTGTGTGCACTGATGGCCTTCACTAGTAATCTGTACTGATTGTGTGCGCTGATGGCCTTCACTACTAATCTGTACTGATTGTGTACACTGATGGCCTTCACTACTAATCTGTACTGATAGTCTGAACTGATGGCCTTCATTGCTAATATGTACTGATCGTGTGCACTGATGGCCTTCACTAGTAATCTGTACTGATTGTGTCCACTGATGGCCTTCACTAGTAATGTGCACTGAGTGTCTTCACTGATGGCCTTCACTACTAATCTGTGCTGATTGTGTGCACTGATGGCCTTCACTACTAATCTGTACTGCTAGTCTACACTGATGGCCCCCACTAGTAATCTGTACTGATTGTTTGCACTGATGTCCTTCACCACTAATACGCACTGACAGTCTGCACTGATGGCCTTCACTAGTAATCTGTACTGATTGGGTGCACTGATGGCTTTCACTACTAATCTGTACTGATTGTTTGCATTTACAGCCTTCACAACTAATCTGTACTGATTATGTGAAGTGATGGCCTCCACTACTAATCTGTGCTGATTGTGTGCACTGATGGCCTTCACTACTAACCTGCACTGATAGTCTTCACTGATGGCCTTCACTACTAAATTGTACTGATAGTCTACACTGATGGCCTTCATTAGTAATCTGTACTGATAATCTACACTGATGACCTTCACTACTAATCTGTACTGATTGTGTGCACTGATGGCCTTCTCTACTAATCTGTACTGTTAGTCTGCACTGATGGCCTTCACTACTAATCTGTACTGATTGTGTGCACTGATGGCCTTCACTACTAATCTGTACTGATCGTGTACACTGATGGCCTTCACTACTAATCTGTACTGATTTTGTGCACTGATGTCCTTCACTACTAATCTGTGCTGATTGTGTGCACTGATGGCCTTCACTACTAATCTGTACTGATCGTGTACACTGATGGCCTTCACTACTAATCTGTACTGATTGTGTGCACTGATGGCCTTCACTACTAATCTGTACTGATCGTGTACACTTATGGCCTTCACTACTAATCTGTACTGATTTTGTGCAGTGATGTCCTTCACTAGTAATTTGTACTGATTGTGTGCACTGATGGCCTTCATGACTAATCTGTACTGATTGTGTGAAGTGATGGCCTCCACTACTAATCTGTGCTGATTGTGTGCACTGATGGCCTTAACTACTAACCTGCACTGATAGTCTACACTGATGGCCTTCACTACTAATCTACACTGATTGTGTGCACTGATGGCCTTCGCTAGCAATCTGTACTGATTGTGCCCACTGATGGCCTTCACTACTAACCTGCACTGATAGCTTGCACTGATGGCTTTCACTACTAATCTGTGCTGAGTGTATGCACTGATGGCCTTCACTAGTAATCTGTGTTGATAGTATGCACTGATGGCCTCCACTAGTACACTACTAATCTGTACTGATTGTGTGCACTGATGGCCTTCATTGCTCATCTGTACTGATTGTGTGCACTGAAGGCCTTCTCTACTAATCTGCACTGATAGTCTGCACTGGTGGCCTTCACTACTAATCTGTAGTGATTGTGTGCACTGATGGCCTTCACTACTAGTCTGTACTGATTGTGTGCACTGATAACCTTCACTAGTAATCTGTACTGAGTTTGTCCACTGATGGACTTCACTACTGACCTGCACTGATAGTCTTCACTGATGGCTTTCCCTACCAATCTGTGCTGATTGTATGCACTGATGGCCTTCACTAGTAATCAGTACAGATAGTGTGCACTGATGGCCTTCACTACTTATCTGTACTGATTGTGTGCACTGATGGCCTTCACTAGTAATCTGTACTGATTGTGTCCACTGATGGACTTCATTACTGACCTGCACTGATTGTGTGCACTGAGGGCCTTCACTACTAACCTGGCCTGATAGTCTTCACTGATGGCCTTCACTACTAATCTGTACTGATAATCTACACTGATGGCCTTCACTAGTAATCTGTACTGATTGTGTGCACTTATAACCTTCACTACTAATCTGTGCTGATTGTGTGCACTGATGGCTTCACTAGTAATCTGTACTAATTATGTCTCCTGATGGCCTTCATGACTTATAGGTACTGATTGTGTGCACTGATGGCCTTCACTACTAATCTGTACTGATTGTGTGCACTGATGGCCTTTACTACTAATCTGTACTGATTGTGTGCACTGATGGCCTTCACTACTAATCTGTACTGATAGTCTACACTGATGGCCTTCACTAGTAATCTGTACTGATTGTGTGCACTTATAACCTTCACTTCTAATCTGTGCTGATTGTGTGCACTGATGACTTCACTAGTAATCTGTACTGATTGTGTCCACTGATGGCCTTCACTACTAATCTGTACTGATTGTGTGCACTGATGGCCTTCACTACTAACCTGCACTGATAGTCTGTACTGATGTCCTTCACTAGTAATCTGTACTGATTGTGTGCACTGATGGCCTTCAATACTAATCTGTATTGATAGTCTGCACTGATGGCCTTCACTAGTTACCTGTACTGATAGTCTTCACTGATGGCCTTCACTACTAATCTGTACTGATTGTCTACACTGATGGCCCTCACTAGTAATCTGTACTGATTGTGTGCACTGATGGCCTTCACTAGTAACGTGCACTGAGTGTCTTCACTGATGAACTTCACTACTAATCTGTACTGATTGTGTGCACTGATGGCCTTTATTGCTAATCTGTACTGATAGTCTGCACTGATCGCCTTCACTACTAATCGGTACTGATTGTGTGCACTGATGGCATTCACTACTAATCTATACTGATTGTGTGCACTGATGGCCTTCACTGCTAATCTGTACTTATTGTGTGCACTGATGGTCTTCACTACTAATCTGTGCTGATTGTGTGCACTGAGGGCCTTCACTACTAACCTGCACTGATTGCCTTCACTGATGGACTTCTCTACTAATCTGTACTGATAGTCTGCACTGATGGCCTTCACTACTAATCTGTACTGATTGTGTGCACTGATGGCCTTCACTACTAATAAGTACTGATGGTGTGCACTGATGGCCTTCAATGCTAATCTGTACTGATTGTGTGCACTGATGGCCTTCTCTACTAATCTGTACTGATAGTCTGCACTGATGGCCTTCACTACTAATATGTACTGATTGTGTGCACTGATGGCCTTCTTAACTTATCTGTACTGATCGTGTGCACTAATGGCCTTCACTAATAATCTGTACTGATTGTGTGCACTGATGTCCTTCACTACTAATCTGTGCTGATTGTGTGCACTGATGGCCTTCACTACTAATCTGTACTGATTGTGTGCACTGATGGCCTTCTCTACCATTCTGTGCTGATTTTGTGCACTGAGGGCCTTCACTACTAACCTGCACTGATAGTCTTCACTGATGGCCTTCACTACTAATCTGTACTGATAGTCTACACTATGTCCTTCTCTACTAATCTGTACTGATAGTCGGCATTGATGGCCTTCACTACTAATCTGTACTGATTGTGTGCACTGATGGCCTTCACTACTAATTTGCACTGATTGTCTGCACGGATGGCCTTCACTAGTAAACTGTCCTGATTGTGTCCACTGATGGCCTTCACTACTAACCTGCACTGATAATCTTCACTGATGGCCTTCACTACTAATATATTCTGATAGTCTACACTGATGGCCTTCGCTAGTGATCTGTACTGATTGTGTGCACTGATGGCCTTCATTGCTAATCTGCACAGATTGTGTGCACTGATGGGCTTCACTACTAACATGTACGGATTGTGTGCAATGATGGCCTTCACTACTAATCTGTGCTGATTGTGTGCACTGATGACCTTCAATACTAATCTGTATTGATAGTCTGCACTGATGGCCTTCACTAGTTACCTGTACTGATAGTCTTCACTGATGGCCTTCACTACTAATCTGTACTGATTGTCTACACTGATGGCCCTCACTAGTAATCTGTACTGATTGTGTGCACTGATGGCCTTCACTACTAATCTGTACTGATTGTGTGCACTGAGGGCCTTCATTGCTAATCTGTACTGATTGTGTGCACTGATGGCCTTCACTACTAATCTGTACTGATTGCGTGCACTGATGGCCTTCACTACTAATCTGTACTGATGGTGTGCACTGATGGCCTTCACTACTAATCTGTGCTGATTGTGGGCACTGAGGGCTTTCACTACTAACTTGCACTGATAGTCTTCACTGATGGCCTTCACTACTAATCAGTACTGACCGTCTGCACTGATGGCCTACTCTAGTTATCTGTACTGATATTCTTCACTGATGACCTTCACTACTAATCTGTACTGAGTGTCTACACTGATGGCCCTCACTAGTAATCTGTACTGATTGTGTGCACTGATGGACTTCACTACTAATCTATACTGATTGTGTGCACTGAAGGCCTTTATTACTAATCTGTACTGACTGTGTGCACTGATGGCCTTCTCTGCTAATCTGTACTGATAGTCTGCACTGATGGCCTTCACTACTAATCTGTACTGATTGTGTGCACTGATGGCCTTCACTAACAATCTGTACTGATTGTGTGCACTGATGGCTTCACTAGTAATCTGTACTGATTGTGTCCACTGATGGCCTTCACTACTAATCTGTACTGATTGTGTGCACTGATGGCCTTCACTACTAACCTGCACTGATAGTCTGTACTGTTGTCCTTCAGTAGTAATCTGTACTGATTTTGTGTACTGATGGCCTTCACTACTAATCTGTTCTGATTGTGTGCACTGATGGCCTTCACTACTAATCTGTACTGATAGTCTACACTGATAGCCTTCACTAGTAATCTGTACTGATTGTGTGCACTGATGGCCTTCACTAGTAATCTGTACTGATTGTGTGCGCTGATGGCCTTCACTACTAATCTGTACTGATTGTGTTCACTGATGGCCTTCACTACTAATATGTACTGATAGTCTGAACTGATGGCCTTCATTGCTAATATGTTCTGATCGTGTGCACTGATGGCCTTCACTAGTAATCTGTACTGATTGTGTCCACTGATGGCCTTCACTAGTAATGTGCACTGAGTGTCTTCACTGATGGCCTTCACTACTAATCTGTGCTGATTGTGTGCACTGATGGCTTTCACTACTAATCTGTACTGATTGTGTGCATTTACAGCCTTCACGACTAATCTGTACTGATTATGTGAAGTGATGGCCTCCACTACTAATCTGTGCTGATTGTGTGCTCTGATGGCCTTCACTACTAACCTGCACTGATAGTCTTCACTGATGGCCTTCACAACTAAATTGTACTGATAGTCTACACTGATGGCCTTCATTAGTAATCTGTACTGATAATCTACACTGATGACCTTCACTACTAATCTGTACTGATTGTATGCACTGATGGCCTTCACTACTAATCTGTACTGTTAGTCTGCACTGATGGCCTTCACTACTAATCTTTACTGATTGTGTGCACTGATGGCCTTCACTACTAATCTGTACTGATCGTGTACACTGATGGCCTTCACTACTAATCTGTACTGATTTTGTGCACTGATGTCCTTCACTACTAATCTGTGCTGATTGTGTGCACTGATGGCCTTCACTACTAATCTGTACTGATCGTGTACACTGATGGCCTTCACTACTAATCAGTACTGATTTTGTGCACTGATGTCCTTCACTACTAATCTGTACTGATTGTGTGCACTGATGGCCTTCACTACTAATCTGTACTGATCGTGTACACTGATGGCCTTCACTACTAATCTGTACTGATTTTGTGCACTGATGTCCTTCACTAGTAATCTGTACTGATTGTGTGCACTGATGGCCTTCATGACTAATCTGTACTGATTGTGTGAAGTGATGGCCGCCACTACTAATCTGTGCTGATTGTGTGCACTGATGGCCTTAACTACTAACCTGCACTGATAGTCTACACTGATGGCCTTCACTACTAATCTGTACTGATTGTGTGCACTGATGGACTTCGCTAGCAATCTGTACTGATTGTGCCTACTGATGGCCTTCACTACTAACCTGCACTGATAGCTTGCACTGATGGCTTTCACTACTAATCTGTGCTGAGTGTATGCACTGATGGCCTTCACTAGTAATCTGTGTTGATAGTCTGCACTGATGGCCTTCACTAGTACACTACTAATCTGTACTGATTGTGTGCACTGATGGCCTTCATTGTTCATCTGTACTGATTGTGTGCACTGAAGGCCTTCTCTACTAATCTGTACTGATAGTCTGCACTGGTGGCCTTCACTACTAATCTGTAGTCATTGTGTGCACTGATGGCCTTCACTACTAGTCTGTACTGATTGTGTGCACTAATGGCCTTCACTACTAATCTTTGCTGATTGTGTGCACTGAGGGCCTCCACTACTAACCTGCACTGATAGTCTTCACTGATGACCTTCCCAACGAATCTGTACTGATAGTCTACACTGATGGCCTTCACTAGTAATCTGTACTGATTGTGTGCACTGATGACCTTCACTACTAATCTGTACTGATAGTCTACACTGATGGCCTTCATTGCTCATCTGTTCTGATTGTGTGTACTGGTGGCCTTCACTACTAACCTGCACTGATAGTCTTCACTGATGGCCTTCACTACTAAACTGTACTGATAGTCTACACTGATGGCCTTCACTAGTAATCAGTACTGATTGTGTGCACTGATGGCCTTCACTACTTATCTGTACTGATTGTGTGCACTGATGGCCTTCACTAGTAATCTGTACTGAGTGTGTCCACTGATGGACTTCACTACTGACCTGCACTGATAGTCTTCACTGATGGCTTTCCCTACCAATCTGTGCTGATTGTATGCACTGATGGCCTTCACTAGTAATCTGTACTTATTGTGTGTACTGATGGCCTTCACTACTAATCTGTATACACTGATGGCCTTCACTACTAATCTATACTGATTGTGTGCACTGATGGCCTTCTCTGCTAATCTGTACTGATAGTCTGCACTGATGGCCTTCACTACTAATCTGTACTGATTGTGTGCACTGATGGCCTTCACTACTAATCTGTACTGATTGTGTGCACTGATGGCCTTCACTACTAATCTATACTGAGTATGTGCACTGATGGCCTTCACTACTAATCTGTGCTGATTGTGTGCACTGAGGGCCTTCACTACTAACCTGGCCTTATAGTCTTTACTGATGGCCTTCACTACTAATCTGTACTGATAGTCTACACTGATGGCCTTCACTAGTAATCTGTACTGATTGTGTGCACTTATAACCTTCACTACTAATCTGTGCTGATTGTGTGCACTGATGGTTTCACTAGTAATCTGTACTGATTGTGTCCACTGATGGCCTTCACGACTTATAGGTACTGATTGTGTGCACTGATGGCCTTCACTACTAATCTGTACTGATTGTGTGCACTGATGGCCTTCACTACTAATCTGTATTGATTGTGTGCACTGATGGCATTCACTACTAATCTGAACTGATAGTCTACACTGATGGCCTTCACTAGTAATCTGTACTGATTGTGTGCACTTATAACCTTCACTACTAATCTGTGCTGATTGTGTGAACTGATGGCTTCACTAGTAATCTGTACTGATTGTGTCCACTGATGGCCTTCACTACTAATCTGTACTGATTGTGTGCACTGATGGCCTTCACTACTAACCTGCACTGATAGTCTGTACTGATGTCCGTCAGTAGTAATCTTTACTGATTTTGTGTACTGATGGCCTTCACTACTAATCTGTTTTGATTGTGTGCACTGATGGCCTTCACTACTAATCTGTACTGATAGTCTACACTGATGGCCTTCACTAGTTACCTGTACTGATAGTCTTCACTGATGACCTTCACTACTAATCTGTACTGATTGTCTACACTGATGGCCCTCACTAGTAATCTGTACTGATTGTGTGCACTGATGGCCTTCACTACTAATCTGTACTGATTGTGTGCACTGATGGCCTTCCTTGTTAATCTGTACTGATAGTCTGCACTGATCTCCTTCACTACTAATCGGTACTGATTGTGTGCACTGATGGCATTCACTACTAATCTGTACTGATTGTGTGCACTGATGGTCTTCACTACTAATCTTCGCTGATTGTGTGCACCTAGGGCCTTCACTACTAACCTGGCCTGATAATCTACACTGATGGCCTTCACTAGTAATCTGTACTGATTGTGTGCACTTATAACCTTCACTAATAATCTGAACTGATAGTCTTCACTGATGGCCTTCACTACTAATCTGTACTGATAATCTACACTGATTGTCTTCACTAGTAATCTGTACTAATTGTGGTCACTGAGGGCCTTCACTACTAATCTGTACTGATAATCTACACTGATGGCCTTCACTACTAATCTGTACTGATTGTGTGCACTGATGGCCCTCACTAGTAATCTGTACTGAGTATGTGCACTGATGGCCCTCACTAGTAATCTGTACTGATTGTGTGCACTGATGGCCTTCACTACTAATCTTTGCTGATTGTGTGCACTGAGGGCCTTCACTACTAACCTGGCCTGATAGTCTTCACTGATGGCATTCACTACTAATCTGTACTGATAATCTACACTGATGGCCTTCACTACTGATCTGTGCTGATTGTGTGCACTGATGGCTTCACTAGTAATATGTACTGATTATGTCCCCTGATGGCTTTCACGACTTATAGGTACTGATTGTGTGCACTGATGGCCTTCACTACTAATCTGTACTGATTGTGTGCACTGATGGCCTTCACTACTAATCTGTACTGATTGTGTGCACTGATGGCCTTCACTACTAATCTGTACTGATAGTCGGTACTGATGTTCTTCACTAGTAATCTGTACTGATTGTGTTCACTGATGGCCTTCACTACTAATCTGTACTGATTGTGTGCACTGATGGCCTTCACTACTAATCTGTACTGATTGTGTACACTGATGGCCTTCACTACTAATCTGTACTGATAGTCTGAACTGATGGCCTTCACTGCTAATATGTACTGATCGTGTGCACTGATGGCCTTCACTAGTAATCTGTACTGATTGTGTCCACTGATGGCCTTCACTAGTAACGTGCACTGAGTGTCTTCACTGATGGCCTTCACTACTAATCTGTACTGATTGTGTGCACTGATGGCCTTCATTGCTAATCTGTACTGATAGTCTGCACTGATCGCCTTCACTACTAATCGGTACTGATTGTGTGCACTGATGGCATTCACTACTAATCTGTACTGATTGTGTGCACTGATGGCCTTCACTGCTAATCTGTACTGATTGTGTGTACTGATGGTCTTCAATACTAATCTGTGCTGATTGTGTGCACTGAGGGCCTTCACTACTAACCTGCACTGATTGCCTTCACTGATGGCCTTCTCTACTAATCTGTACTGATAGTCTGCACTGATGGCCTTCACTACTAATCTGTACTGATTGTGTGCACTGATGACCTTCACTACTAATCTGTACTGATAGTCTACAATGATGGCCTTCATTGCTCATCTGTACTGATTGTGTGTACTGGTGGCCTTCATTACTAACCTGCACTGATAGTCTACACTGATGGCCTTCACTAGTAATCAGTACTGCTTGTGTGCACTGATGGCCTTCACTACTCACCTGTACTGATTGTGTGCACTGATGGCCTTCACTAGTAATCTGTACTGATTGTGTCCACTGATGGACTTCACTACTGACCTGCACTGATAGTCTTCACTGATGGCTTTCCCTACTAATCTGTGCTGATTGTATGCACTGATGGCCTTCACTAGTAATCTGTACTGATTGTGTGTACTGATGGCCTTTACTACTAATCTGTATACACTGATGGCCTTCACTACTAATCTATACTGATTGTGTGCACTGAAGGCCTTCATTGCTAATCTGTACTGACTGTGTGCACTGATGGCCTTCTCTGCTAATATGTACTGATAGTCTGCACTGATGGCCTTCACTACTAATCCGTACTGATTGTGTGCACTGATAGCCTTCACTACTAATCTGTACTGATTGTGTGCACTGATGGCCTTCACTACTAATCTGTACTGAGTATGTGCACTGATGGCCTTCACTACTAATCTGTACTGATTGTGTACACTGATGGCCTTCACTACTAATCTGTACTGATAGTCTGAACTGATGGCCTTCACTGCTAATATGTACTGATCGTGTTCACTGATGGCCTTCAGTAGTAATCTGTACTGATTGTGTCCACTGATGGCCTTCACTAGTAACGTGCACTGAGTGTCTTCACTGATGGCCTTCACTACTAATCTGTACTGATTGTGTGCACTGATGGCCTTCATTGCTAATCTGTACTGATTGTGTGTACTGATGGCCTTCTCTGCTAATCTGTAGTGATAGTCTGCACTGATGGCCTTCACTACTTATCTGTACTGATTGTGTGCACTGATGGCGTTTACTACTAATCTGTATTGATTGTGTGCACTGATGGCCTTCACTACTAATCTGTACTGATTGTGTGCACTGATGGCCTTCACTAATAATCTGTACTGATTGTGTTCACTGATGGCCTTAACTACTAACCTGTACTGATAGTCTTCACTGATGGCCTTCACTACTAATCTGTACTGATAGTCTACACTGATGGCCTTCACTACTAATCTGTACTGATTGTGTGCACTGATGGTCTTCACTACTAATCTGAACTGATTGTGTGCACTGATGGCCTTCATTGCTAATCTGTACTGATTGTGTGCACTGATGGCCTTCACTACTAATCTGTACTGATTGTGTGCACTGATGGCCTTCACTACGAATATGTACTGATTGTGTGCACTTATGGCCTTGTCTACTAATCTGTACTGATAGTCTGCACTGATGGCATTCACTACTAATCTGTACTAATTGTGTGCACTGATGGCCTTCACTACTAATCTGTACTGATAGTCTGAACTGATGGCCTTCACGGCTAATATGTACTGATCGTGTGCACTGATGGCCTTCACTAGTAATCTGTACTGATTGTGTGCACTGATGGCCTTCATTACTAATCTGTACTGATTGTGTGCACTGATGGCCTTCACTACGAATATGTACTGATTGTGTGCACTTATGGCCTTGTCTACTAATCTGTACTGATAGTCTGCACTGATGGCCTTCAATGCTAATCTGTACCGATTGTGTGCACTGATGGCCTTCTCTACTAATCTGTACTGATAGTCTGCACTGATGGCCTTCACTACTAATATGTACTGATTGTGTGCACTGATGGACTTCACTACTAATCTGTACTGATTGTGTGCACTGATGGCCTTCACTAATAATCTGTACTGATTGTGTCCACTGATGGCCTTAACTACTAACCTGTACTGATAGTCTTCACTGATGGCCTTCTCTACTAATCTGTACTAATTGTGTGCACTGATGGCCTTCATTACTAATCTGTACTGATAGTCTGAACTGATGGTCTTCACTACTAATCTGTACTGATTGTGTGCACTGATGGGCTTCATTGCTAATCTGTACTGATTGTGTGCACTGATGGCCTTCACTACTAATATGTACTGATTGTGTGCACTGATGGCCTTCACTACGAATATGTACTGATTGTGTGCACTTATGGCCTTGTCTACTAATCTGTACTGATAGTCTGCACTGATGGCCTTCAATGCTAATCTGTACCGATTGTGTGCACTGATGGCCTTCTCTACTAATCTGTACTGATAGTCTGCACTGATGGCCTTCACTACTAATATGTACTGATTGTGTGCACTGATGGACTTCACTACTAATCTGTACTGATTGTGTGCACTGATGGCCTTCACTAATAATCTGTACTGATTGTGTCCACTGATGGCCTTAACTACTAACCTGTACTGATAGTCTTCACTGATGGCCTTTACTACTAATCTGTACTGATAGTCTACACTGATGGCCTTCACTACTAATCTGTACTGATTGTGTGCACTGATGGCCTTCACTACTAATCTGTACTGATTGTGTGCACTGATGGCCTTCACTAATAATCTGTACTGATTGTGTCCACTGATGGCTTTAACTACTAACCTGTACTGATAGTCTTCACTGATGGCCTTCACTACTAATCTGTACTGATAGTCTACACTGATGGCCTTCACTACTAATCTGTACTGATTGTGTGCACTGATGGCCTTCACTACTAATCTGTACTGATTGTGTGCACTGATGGCCTTCATTGCTAATCTGTACTGATTGTGTGCACTGATGGCCTTCACTACTAATCTGTACTGATTGTGTGCACTGATGGCCTTCACTACGAATCTGTACTGATTGTGTGCACTTATGGCCTTGTCTACTAATCTGTACTGATAGTCTGCACTGATGGCATTCACTACTAATCTGTACTGATTGTGTGCACTGATGGCCTTCACTACTAATCTGTACTGATAGTCTGAACTGATGGCCTTCACTGCTAATATGTACTGATTGTGTGCACTGATGGCCTTCACTAATAATCTGTACTGATTGTGTCAACTGATGGCCTTCTCTACTAATCTGTGCTAATTGTGGGCACTGAGGGCCTTCACTACTAACCTGCACTGATAGTCTTCACTGATTTCCTTCACTACTAATCAGTACTGACAGTCTGCACTGATGGCCTACTCTAGTTATCTGTACTGATATTCTTCACTGATGGCCTTCACTACTAATCTGTACTGATTGTCTACACTGATGGCCCTCACTAGTAATCTGTACTGATTGTGTGCACTGATGGCCTTCACTACTAATCTATACTGATTGTCTGCCCTTAAGGCCTTCATTGCTAATTTGTTCTGACTGTGTGCACTGATGACCTTCTCTGCTAATCTGTACTGATAGTCTGCACTGATGGCCTTCACTACTAAGCTGTACTGATTGTGTGCACTGATGGCCTTCACTACTAATCTGTACTGATTGTGTGCACTGATGGCTTCACTAGTAATCTGTACTGATTGTGCCCACTGATGGCCTTCACTACTAATCTATACTGATTGTGTGCACTGATGGCCTTCACTACTAACCTGCACTGATAGTCTGTACTGATGTCCTTCAGTAGTAATCTGTACTGATTTTGTTTACTGATGGCCTTCACTACTAATCTGTTCTGATTGTGTGCACTGATGGCCTTCACTACTAATCTGTACTGATAGTCTACAATGATGGCCTTCACTAGTAATCTGTACTGATTGTGTGCACTGATGGGCTTCACTAGTAATCTGTACTGATTGTGTACACTGATGGCCTTCACTACTAATCTGTACTGATAGTCTGAACTGATGGCCTTCACTGCTAATATGTACTGATCGTGTTCACTGATGGCCTTCAGTATTAATCTGTACTGATTGTGTCCACTGATGGCCTTCACTAGTAACGTGCACTGAGTGTCTTCACTGATGGCCTTCACTACTAATCTGTACTGATTGTGTGCGCTGATGGCCTTCATTGCTAATCTGTACTGATTGTGTGTACTGATGGCCTTCTCTGCTAATCTGTAGTGATAGTCTGCACTGATGGCCTTCACTACTTATCTGTACTGATTGTGTGCACTGATGGCGTTTACTACTAATCTGTATTGATTGTGTGCACTGATGGCCTTCACTACTAAGTGTACTGATTGTGTGCACTGATGGCCTTCACTAATAATCTGTACTGATTGTGTCCACTGATGGCCTTAACTACTAACCTGTACTGATAGTCTTCACTGATGGCCTTCACTACTAATCTGTACTGATAATCTACACTGATGGCCTTCACTACTAATCTGTACTGATTGTGTGCACTGATGGCCTTCACTACTAATCTGTACTGATTGTGTGCACTGATGGCCTTCATTGCTAATCTGTACTGATTGTGTGCACTGATGGCCTTCACTACTAATCTGTACTGATTGTGTGCACTGATGGCCTTCACTACGAATCTGTACTGATTGTGTGCACTTATGGCCTTGTCTACTAATCTGTACTGATAGTCTGCACTGATGGCATTTACTACTAATCTGTACTAATTGTGTGCACTGATGGCCTTCACTACTAATCTGTACTGATAGTCTGAACTGATGGCCTTCACTGCTAATATGTACTGATCGTGTGCACTGATGGCCTTCACTAGTAATCTGTACTGATTGTGTGCACTGATGGCCTTCACTAATAATCTGTACTGATTGTGTCCACTGATGGCCTTAACTACTAACCTGTACTGATAGTCTTCACTGATGGCCTTCACTACTAATCTGTACTGATAGTCTACACTGATGGCCTTCACTACTAATCTGTACTGATTGTGTGCACTGATGGCCTTCACAACTAATCTGTACTGATTGTGTGCACTGATGGCCTTCATTGCTAATCTGTACTGATTGTGTGCACTGATGGCCTTCACTACTAATCTGTACTGATTGTGTGCACTGATGGCCTTCACTACGAATCTGTACTGATTGTGTGCACTTATGGCCTTGTCTACTAATCTGTACTGATAGTCTGCACTGATGGCATTCACTACTAATCGGTACTAATTGTGTGCACTGATGGCCTTCACTACTAATCTGTACTGATAGTCTGAACTGATGGCCTTCACTGCTAATATGTACTGATCGTGTCCACTGATGGCCTTCACTAGTAATCTGTACTGATTGTGTCCACTGATGGCCTTCACTAATCATATGTGCTGATTGTGGGCACTGAGGGTCTTCACTACTAACCTGCACTGATAGTCTTCACTGATGGCCTTCACTACTAATCTGTACTGATTGTCTACACTGATGGCCCTCACTAGTAATCTGTACTGATTGTGTGCACTGATGGCCTTCACTACTAATCTATACTGATTGTGTGCCCTTAAGGCCTTCATTGCTAATTTGTACTGACTGTGTGCACTGATGGCCTTCTCTGCTAATCTGTACTGATAGTCTGCACTGATGGCCTTCACTACTAATCTGTACTGATTGTGTGCACTGATGGCCTTCACTACTAATCTGTACTGATTGTGTGCACTGATGGCCCTCACTACTAATCTGTACTGAGTATGTGCACTGATGGCCTTCACTACTAACCTGCACTGATAGTCTGTACTGATGTCCATCACTAGTAATCTGTACTGATTGTGTGCACTGATGGCCTTCACTACTAATCTGTTCTGATTGTGTGCACTGATGGCCTTCACTACTAATCTGTACTGAGTATGTGCACTGATGGCATTCACTACTAATCTGTACTGATAGTCTACACTGATGGCCTTCACTAGTAATCTGTACTGATTGTGTGCACTTATAACCTTCACTACTAATCTTTGCTGATTGTGTGCACTGATGGCTTCACTACTAATCTATACTGATTGTGTGCACTGATGGCCTTCACTACTAATCTGAACTGATTGTGTGCACTGATGGCATTCACTACTAATCTATACTAATTGTGTGCACTGATGGCCCTCACTGCTAATCCTTACGTATTGTGTGCACTGATGGTCTTCACTACTAATCTGTGCTGATTGTGTGCACTGAGGGCCTTCACTACTAACCTGCACTGATTGCCTTCACTGATGGCCTTCTCTACTAATCTGTACTGATAGTCTGCACTGATGACCTTCACTACTAATCTGTACTGATTGTGTGCACTGATGGCCTTCACTACTAATATGTACTGATGGTGTGCACTGATGGCCTTCAATGCTAATCTGTACTGATTATGTGCATTGATGGCCTTCACTACTAACCTGCACTGATAGTCTGTACTGATGTCCTTCACTAGTAATCTGTACTGATTGTGTGCACTGATGGCCTTCACTACTAATCTGTACTGATTGTGTGCACTGATGGCCTTCACTACTAATCTGTACTGAGTATGTGCACTGATGGCATTCACTACTAATCTGTACTGATAGTCTACACTGATGGCCTTCACTAGTAATCTGTACTGATTGTGTGCACTTATAACCTTCACTACTAATCTTTGCTGATTGTGTGCACTGATGGCTTCACTAGTAATCTGTACTGATTGTGCCCACTGATGGCCTCCACTACTAATCTATACTGATTGTGTGCACTGATGGCCTTCACTACTAACCTGCACTGATAGTCTGTACTGATGTCCTTCAGTAGTAATCTGTACTGATTTTGTGTACTGATGGCCTTCACTACTAATCTGTTCTGATTGTGTGCACTGATGGCCTTCACTACTAATCTGTACTGATAGTCTACAATGATGGCCTTCACTAGTAATCTGTACTGATTGTGTGCACTGATGGGCTTCACTAGTAATCTGTACTGATTGTGTGCACTGATGGCCTTCACTACTAATCTGTACTGATTGTGTACACTGATGGCCTTCACTACTAATCTGTACTGATAGTCTGAACTAATGGCCTTCACTGCTAATATGTACTGATCGTGTCCACTGATGGCCTTCACTAGTAACGTGCACTGAGTGTCTTCACTGATGGCCTTCACTACTAATCTGTACTGATTGTGTGCGCTGATGGCCTTCATTGCTAATCTGTACTGATTGTGTGTACTGATGGCCTTCTCTGCTAATCTGTAGCGATAGTCTGCACTGATGGCCTTCACTACTTATCTGTACTGATTGTGTGCACTGATGGCGTTTACTACTAATCTGTATTGATTGTGTGCACTGATGGCCTTCACTACTAATCTGTACTGATTGTGTGCACTGATGGCCTTCAATAATAATCTGTACTGATTGTGTCCACTGATGGCCTTAACTACTAACCTGTACTGATAGTCTTCACTGATGACCTTCACTACTAATCTGTACTGATAGTCTACACTGATGGCCTTCACTACTAATCTGTACTGATTGTGTGCACTGATGGCCTTCACTACTAATCTGTACTGATTGTGTGCACTGATGGCCTTTATTGCTAATCTGTACTGATTGTGTGCACTGATGGCCTTCACTACTAATCTGTACTGATTGTGTGCACTGATGGCCTTCACTACGAATCTGTACTGATTGTGTGCACTTATGGCCTTGTCTACTAATCTGTACTGATAGTCTGCACTGATGGCATTTACTACTAATCTGTACTAATTGTGTGCACTGATGGCCTTCACTACTAATCTGTACTGATAGTCTGAACTGATGGCCTTCACTGCTAATATGTACTGATCGTGTGCACTGATGGCCTTCACTAGTAATCTGTACTGATTGTGTGCACTGATGGCCTTCACTAATAATCTGTACTGATTGTGTCCACTGATGGCCTTAACTACTAACCTGTACTGATAGTCTTCACTGATGGCCTTCACTACTAATCTGTACTGATAGCCTACACTGATGGCCTTCACTACTAATCTGTACTGATTGTGTGCACTGATGGCCTTCACTACTAATCTGTACTGATTGTGTGCACTGATGGCCTTCATTGCTAATCAGTACTGATTGTGTGCACTGATGGCCTTCACTACTAATCTGTACTGATTGTGTGCACTGATGGCCTTCACTACGAATCTGTACTGATCGTGTGCACTGATGGCCTTCACTAGTAATCTGTACTGATTTTGTCCACTGATGGCCTTCACTAATCATATGTGCTGATTGTGGGCACTGAGGGTCTTCACTACTAACCTGCACTGATAGTCTTCACTGATGGCCTTCACTACTAATCTGTACTGATTGTCTACACTTATGGCCCTCACTAGTAATCTGTACTGATTGTGTGCACTGATGGCCTTCACTACTAATCTATACTGATTGTGTGCCCTTAAGGCCTTCATTGCTAATTTGTACTGACTGTGTGCACTGATGGCCTTCTCTGCTAATCTGTACTGATAGTCTGCACTGATGGCCGTCACTACTAATCTGTACTGATTGTGTGCACTGATGGCCTTCACTACTAATCTGTACTGATTGTGTGCACTGTTGGCCTTCACTACTAATCTGTGCTGATTGTGTGCACTGAGGGCCTTCACTACTAATCTGTACTGATTGTGTGCACTGATGGCCCTCACTACTAATCTGTACTGAGTATGTGCACTGATGGCCTTCACTACTAACCTGCACTGATAGTCTGTACTGATGTCCATCACTAGTAATCTGTACTGATTGTGTGCACTGATGGCCTTCACTACTAATCTGTTCTGATTGTGTGCACTGATGGCCTTCACTACTAATCTGTACTGAGTATGTGCACTGATGGCATTCACTACTAATCTGTACTGATAGTCTACACTGATGGCCTTCACTAGTAATCTGTACTGATTGTGTGCACTTATAACCTTCACTACTAATCTTTGCTGATTGTGTGCACTGATGGCTTCACTACTAATCTATACTGATTGTGTGCACTGATGGCCTTCACTACTAATCTGAACTGATTGTGTGCACTGATGGCATTCACTACTAATCTATACTAATTGTGTGCACTGATGGCCCTCACTGCTAATCCTTACGTATTGTGTGCACTGATGGTCTTCACTACTAATCTGTGCTGATTGTGTGCACTGAGGGCCTTCACTACTAACCTGCACTGATTGCCTTCACTGATGGCCTTCTCTACTAATCTGTACTGATAGTCTGCACTGATGACCTTCACTACTAATCTGTACTGATTGTGTGCACTGATGGCCTTCACTACTAATATGTACTGATGGTGTGCACTGATGGCCTTCAATGCTAATCTGTACTGATTATGTGCATTGATGGCCTTCACTACTAACCTGCACTGATAGTCTGTACTGATGTCCTTCACTAGTAATCTGTACTGATTGTGTGCACTGATGGCCTTCACTACTAATCTGTACTGATTGTGTGCACTGATGGCCTTCACTACTAATCTGTACTGAGTATGTGCACTGATGGCATTCACTACTAATCTGTACTGATAGTCTACACTGATGGCCTTCACTAGTAATCTGTACTGATTGTGTGCACTTATAACCTTCACTACTAATCTTTGCTGATTGTGTGCACTGATGGCTTCACTAGTAATCTGTACTGATTGTGCCCACTGATGGCCTCCACTACTAATCTATACTGATTGTGTGCACTGATGGCCTTCACTACTAACCTGCACTGATAGTCTGTACTGATGTCCTTCAGTAGTAATCTGTACTGATTTTGTGTACTGATGGCCTTCACTACTAATCTGTTCTGATTGTGTGCACTGATGGCCTTCACTACTAATCTGTACTGATAGTCTACAATGATGGCCTTCACTAGTAATCTGTACTGATTGTGTGCACTGATGGGCTTCACTAGTAATCTGTACTGATTGTGTGCACTGATGGCCTTCACTACTAATCTGTACTGATTGTGTACACTGATGGCCTTCACTACTAATCTGTACTGATAGTCTGAACTAATGGCCTTCACTGCTAATATGTACTGATCGTGTCCACTGATGGCCTTCACTAGTAACGTGCACTGAGTGTCTTCACTGATGGCCTTCACTACTAATCTGTACTGATTGTGTGCGCTGATGGCCTTCATTGCTAATCTGTACTGATTGTGTGTACTGATGGCCTTCTCTGCTAATCTGTAGCGATAGTCTGCACTGATGGCCTTCACTACTTATCTGTACTGATTGTGTGCACTGATGGCGTTTACTACTAATCTGTATTGATTGTGTGCACTGATGGCCTTCACTACTAATCTGTACTGATTGTGTGCACTGATGGCCTTCAATAATAATCTGTACTGATTGTGTCCACTGATGGCCTTAACTACTAACCTGTACTGATAGTCTTCACTGATGACCTTCACTACTAATCTGTACTGATAGTCTACACTGATGGCCTTCACTACTAATCTGTACTGATTGTGTGCACTGATGGCCTTCACTACTAATCTGTACTGATTGTGTGCACTGATGGCCTTTATTGCTAATCTGTACTGATTGTGTGCACTGATGGCCTTCACTACTAATCTGTACTGATTGTGTGCACTGATGGCCTTCACTACGAATCTGTACTGATTGTGTGCACTTATGGCCTTGTCTACTAATCTGTACTGATAGTCTGCACTGATGGCATTTACTACTAATCTGTACTAATTGTGTGCACTGATGGCCTTCACTACTAATCTGTACTGATAGTCTGAACTGATGGCCTTCACTGCTAATATGTACTGATCGTGTGCACTGATGGCCTTCACTAGTAATCTGTACTGATTGTGTGCACTGATGGCCTTCACTAATAATCTGTACTGATTGTGTCCACTGATGGCCTTAACTACTAACCTGTACTGATAGTCTTCACTGATGGCCTTCACTACTAATCTGTACTGATAGCCTACACTGATGGCCTTCACTACTAATCTGTACTGATTGTGTGCACTGATGGCCTTCACTACTAATCTGTACTGATTGTGTGCACTGATGGCCTTCATTGCTAATCAGTACTGATTGTGTGCACTGATGGCCTTCACTACTAATCTGTACTGATTGTGTGCACTGATGGCCTTCACTACGAATCTGTACTGATCGTGTGCACTGATGGCCTTCACTAGTAATCTGTACTGATTTTGTCCACTGATGGCCTTCACTAATCATATGTGCTGATTGTGGGCACTGAGGGTCTTCACTACTAACCTGCACTGATAGTCTTCACTGATGGCCTTCACTACTAATCTGTACTGATTGTCTACACTTATGGCCCTCACTAGTAATCTGTACTGATTGTGTGCACTGATGGCCTTCACTACTAATCTATACTGATTGTGTGCCCTTAAGGCCTTCATTGCTAATTTGTACTGACTGTGTGCACTGATGGCCTTCTCTGCTAATCTGTACTGATAGTCTGCACTGATGGCCGTCACTACTAATCTGTACTGATTGTGTGCACTGATGGCCTTCACTACTAATCTGTACTGATTGTGTGCACTGTTGGCCTTCACTACTAATCTGTGCTGATTGTGTGCACTGAGGGCCTTCACTACTAACCTGGCCTGATAGTCTTCACTGATGGCCTTCACTACTAATCTGTACTGATAATCTACACTGATGGCCTTCACTAGTAATCTGTACTGATTGTGTGCACTTATAACCTTCACTACTAATCTGTACTTATTGTGTCCCCTGATGGCCTTCACGACTTATAGGTACTGATTGTGTGCACTGATGGCCTTCACTACTAATCTGTACTGATTGTGTGCACTGATGGCATTCACTACTAATCTGTACTGATTGTGTGCACTGATGGCCTTCACTACTAATCTGTACTGATAGTCTACACTGATGGCCTTCACTAGTAATCTGTACTGATTGTGTGCACTTATAACCTTCACTTCTAATCTGTGCTGATTGTGTGCACTTATGACTTCACTAGTAATCTGTACTGATTGTGTCCACTGATGGCCTTCACTACTAATCTGTACTGATTGTGTGCACTGATGGCCTTCACTACTACCCTGCACTAATAGTCTGTACCGATGTCCTTCACTAGTAATCTGTACTGATTGTGTGCACTGATGGCCTTCAATACTAACCTGCACTGATAATCTTCACTGATGGCCTTCACTACTAATATATTCTGATAATCTACACTGATGGCCTTCGCTACTGATCTGTACTGAGTGTGTGCACTGATAGCCTACACTACTAATCTGTACTGATTGTGTGCACTGATGGCCTTCATTGCTAATCTGCACAGATTGTGTGCACTGATGGGCTTCACTACTTTCATGTACGGATTGTGTGCAATGATGGCCTTCACTACTAATCTGTGCTGATTGTGTGCACTGATGGCCTTCAATACTAATCTGTATTGATAGTCTGCACTGATGGCCTTCACTAGTTACCTGTACTGATAGTCTTCACTGATGGCCTTCACTACTAATCTGTACTGATTGTGTGCACTGAGGGCCTTCATTGCTAATCTGTACTGATTGTGTGCACTGATGGCCTTCACTACTAATCTGTTCTGATTGTGTGCACTGATGGCCTTCACTACTAATCTGTACTGATTGTGTGCACTGATGGCCTTCACTACTAATCTGTACTGATGGTGTGCACTGATGGCCTTCACTACTAATCTGTGCTGATTGTGGGCACTGAGGGCCTTCACTACTAACCTGCACTGATAGTCTTCACTGATGGCCTTCACTACTAATCAGTACTGACAGTCTGCACTGATGGCATACTCTAGTTATCTGTACTGATATTCTTCACTGATGACCTTCACTACTAATCTGTACTGATTGTCTACACTGATGGCCTTCACTACTAATCTGTACTGATTGTGTGCACTGATGGCCTTCACTACTAATTTGCACTGATTGTCTGCACGGATGGCCTTCACTAGTAAGCTGTACTGATTGTGTCCATTGATGGCCTTCACTACTAACCTGCACTGATAATCTTCACTGATGGCCTTCACTACTAATATATTCTGATAGTCTACACTGATGGCCTTCGCTAGTGATCTGTACTGAGTGTGTGCACTGATGGCCTACACTACTAATCTGTACTGATTGTGTGCACTGATGGCCTTCATTGCTAATCTGCACAGATTGTGTGCACTGATGGGCTTCACTACTAATCTGTACTGATTGTCTACACTGATGGCCCTCACTAGTAATCTGTACGGATTGTGTGCAATGATGGCCTTCACTACTAATCTGTGCTGATTGTGTGCACTGATGGCCTTCAATACTAATCTGTATTGATAGTCTGCACTGATGGCCTTAACTAGTTACCTGTACTGATAGTCTTCACTGATGGCCTTCACTACTAATCTGTACTGATTGTCTACACTGATGGCCCTCACTAGTAATCTGTACTGATTGTGTGCACTGATGGCCTTCACTACTAATCTGTACTGATTGTGTGCACTGAGGGCCTTCATTGCTAATCTGTACTGATTGTGTGCACTGATGGCCTTCACTACTAATCTGTTCTGATTGTGTGCACTGATGGCCTTCACTACTAATCTGTACTGATTGTGTGCACTGATGGCCTTCACTACTAATCTGTACTGATGGTGTGCACTGATGGCCTTCACTACTAATCTGTGCTGATTGTGGGCACTGAGGGCCTTCACTACTAACCTGCACTGATAGTCTTCACTGATGGCCTTCACTACTAATCAGTACTGACCGTCTGCACTGATGGCCCTCACTAGTAATCTGTACTGATTGTGTGCACTGATGGACTTCACTACTAATCTATACTGATTGTGTGCACTGATGGCCTTCATTACTAATCTGTACTGACTGTGTGCACTGATGGCCCTCACTAGTAATCTGTACTGATTGTGTGCACTGATGGACTTCACTACTAATCTATACTGATTGTGTGCACTGAAGGCCTTCATTACTAATCTGTACTGACTGTGTGCACTGATGGCCTTCTCTGCTAATCTGTACTGATTGTGTGCACTGATGGCCTTCACTACTAATCTGTACTGATTGTGTCAGTCAGTCAGTCAAAATACTTTATTGCCGTAACTTAATATCATACAAAGACAATGGCAAATATATGATACATTAATACAAGCAGCACATACATTGGGAACAATTGAAAACAATTAAAATGTAACAAGTTAAAAATCATCATACATCATGTTACAATTTATATCCGCATGAGAAATACAAAGTGCAAGGTGCTAAAGTGCAAAGTGCTAATGTGCAGAAAGGACTTAAAAAGGCTTAAAAATACTAAGGAGGTCCCCAGCGAAATATTCATTACTAGCAACTACTGACCCTGTTACAGTGCTTTCTATGGTTACTGCACCAAGACGATCACAAACAAACAGACTAACTGAAGTGCAGGTCTGTACTACAAAGGGAGGAAGACACATTTTTTAATCTAATGTTCCTGCTTCTAATAGCTCTCACCAGGAAACTAGCCACGTGAAACATAATCCTGGGAGTTTGTAACAGTTGTAAATAAATAAGAGCAGGTCTAACTAAAATGAATCCTGCTTCCTTAAGTATAGGTACAAGGAACAGTCTCCGAGCTTCATTGTAATGACTACAAAACATTATAAAGTGCATGGTATTTTGCTCAGAGAAATGATCGCAGGAACAGGGTGGTGCCTTTTCTGGGGTACTCCATACGGGATAAAAGCCCAAGTTAAAATGTATCAAATTAAAACGGAAACGAGTTAAAATAAACCTGTGGTAGGGATGAGTCACCACATTAAGATAGCTATCAGGACCGTTAGGTATAGCCAACAATAAACTGGCCCTGACACTGGGTTTTTTCAGCTCTATTTCTTCCCTCTCCAAGGGTAGGAGCTCCTTCATTGCAAGTTTGGTGTAATCAATGTCTTTAGATGTTATAGAGTCAATAACAGTATAAAGCTCAGGCCTCCCCAACCTCAGAAAACTTTCCTTAATATACGTCAACCACCTGATGTTATGCACTTTATCTAGGGACAAACAGTCCCTCATTATAATATGATTTAGGGGAATTTCTGTGTTAAGCCACATCCTCAGCCAAGCAACTAGAGGTGCTATTTTGATCAGGTCTGAGATGTAGCCTTCCCCTAATTCCATATGGACGGTGTAGGACGGGGTTGACTGAGGGACACCGAGAACAGATCTAAAGAATTTGTTTTCCACTATCTGTATTGGTTCCACTCCCCTATATCCCCACAATGAACCACCATATGATGCAACTGAAATACATTTGGCCTTGTATATTTTACTAACAGCTGCAAATGGCCTACCCCCAAGTTTTTTAGAAAACCCATGGAGGGCTGCAGATGTCCTAGCCAACATGGTTGCTCTGCTATTAACATGAGGACCCCAGCTACCTTTCTCATCAAAGGTGATCCCCAGGTAGGGAAAGGAGGAGACGCGTGCAAGCTTTTCCTGCCCACAAAGAAAGATTTTATGAAAAGGTCTCCTAGAGGCCCTGCCCATGAGCATAACCTGAGATTTTTTAGCGTTTATTTTCAGGTCAAGTGAGCCCATGAAAGATTCAAAGGCATCCAGGAGTCGTTGAAGCCCCACCCCAGTGCGTGCAAGAAGAACCGCGTCGTCAGCGTAAAGGAGAACTGGTATCCCCTGATCCCCTGCACGCGGGATGTCGCTAGTAACGCCCCTAAGAGCAGGCTCCAAAGCGTTCACGTATAACGTGAATAACAGTGGTGCCAGTATACATCCCTGTCTGACTCCTTTTTCAGAGGCAAAGACGTCTGTACACCTTCCATTCGAGGAAACTCTAATTTTTGCAGTAAGGTCAGAGTGTAGATCAGCCAATAAATTAACTATGGTCCTGTCCAGGCCCATGTCAAGTAATTTTAACCAGAGCTTAGTTCTGTTGACCATATCAAACGCAGAGGAGAGGTCCATGAAACCGAGGTACATGGACCCATCCTTGGCCCTGGTATATAACTCGATTAACAAGTGGAGATTAAGGCATTGATCCAAGGTACTTCTTTTAGGTCTAAACCCATATTGCACGTTAGTCAAGATACTATTCTCTGTAGCCCATTCGTTCAATTTGGCTAATATGACTGTCCCTAAAATCTTGACTGAAGAATCTATCAGTGAAATTGGTCTATAACATGCAGGATCCTGCCTATTTCCTTTTTTAAAAACAGGAATAATTATGGATGTTTTCCATGACTTGGGGATGTTATCATGGTTTAAGGCATTAAAGACCCTGCAGAGTAGTCTTGACCAGAAGTTAGGGAAGCATTTAAAGGCATCTGCAGGAACAGATGGTTCCCCCTTGGCATAATATTCACCTCCTGTTCCCTAATTTCACCATTACTGTGATCTGAATAGATGTCACTGAAATGTTTGATCCAACCCTCATCAGGGAGGTTAGTTTCTAGGGGGGAATTATCCTCCCCAGCGAGTAGGGGTTGGTTGACAATCCTCCAGAATTCTCCACTATTTTTTAGTATGGCTGGATCAGTGAGTTGTGTCCAGGCTTCATCTTTGAGCTGTTTTTTCCTTTCTGTAATGGCCTTTTTGTATAGTGCTCTACTAATAGTGATGAGATCACGATCTTTCGGTACGGTTTTTAAAGCATTGAGCAATGCAGAATGTGCTTTTGAGCAACTGTGATCAAACCATCTCTTAATAGGTTTCAACTTAGGTTTGCTAGTCACAGAAAGCCTGCAGTTTATTTTACTACATATGCTACTAAATGCAAGAATCACCTCCCTATCATTGGACACACTGGATAAACACACTCCGACCTCCTCCTCAGCCTCAGAAAGAACCTCTTGTACGAAGGGTTCTGGGATTATGCTATCCCATTTCAGTCTGCGTCCCTGATCCTTAACTTTGAGCGTTCATTTGTCATAACAAGGACCATAATTACGCCCTATGAGCTCAGAAGCTACTAGGTCCAGGGAGACTGGGTTATGATCACTGAAAGCAGAGACCACAGTTCTATACATTAAAACCTTAAGTAAAAAACATGCAGAAATAAAAATGTAATCAATAATAGAGCCATTGTCTGTTCCCTTAAAAGTAGGGGCCCTAACCCCCCCCCCTCCCCACAGCTGGATTCGTATAAGTTCCATCTTGCTAGGAAGTTCTCTAGGCAACCACCCTGTTTGTTATGTTCAAGATGAACAAGCGCACAATTAGGAGGGGATTCTGAGTCATCGCAAACACACATAAGTGAACAAGGGTGTATATTAAAATCACCCAAAAAATATGATTTCAAATGCATTAACATCTTCACTATAGACTGACAAGAAGTAATCCAATCTACCTAGACTATATGATGTACAGTCTACTGCGTTGGAATTGTAGATATTTATAAACAAAATTTTGGGAGATTCCACACAAGACAATTCAACAATAAGACATTGCTCAGATCCTGAGTCACATTTCTTAAGGCTACCTTTGATGTCTAGTTTAAAGAGGCTTAGCAATCCTCCCTTACCTCTTCCTGCTGTGCTAGCCACAGCGGGAATACAAAAATGACTGTAGCCATCTAGAGAGAAACTATTATTTGTGTCCCAGGTTTCCTGCAATGCAATAATGTCATACTTAGTTATAAAAGTTGTCCATATTGCATTACCTAGTTTAGTCCTAATACCCGCTATGTTCCAAGTAAGCATACTGAGTACTGGCGCAATATTCTCTGCTTGATTAGGATGTTCTGACAAAAGTCAGTCATTATGGACCAAAAAGGATAGAGGTGCAAATCGATTGGACAATAAGAGGGGTTGAGCAAAAGGATTCTGATATACTAAGGGAGCGGGTTGGTTTACAATATTCCAGGGTTGTTCACGGCCCCATCTATTGTTTAAGTCACAATTAATATCCCATCCAAAGGCTGGTGTTTTAGGGTAGGTGACGTTCTGCTGCTCTCCATAAAAAAACTTCAAAGTTAATGGTACAACAGAACCCTGCCTGCGTTGGGGTGGGAGTAAATTAATGAGGATGTTTGGCAACACACCAGAGTGTGTAAAGCTTACTGCCACACAATCCCCCTTAAATTTTTGGGGGCGGTTTCCTAGCCATGAAACCCTTTTAGCAGTTTTAATCTCTTGAGCCAGCTGTTGACCCCCCCCTGGGGCTATCCTCATATTCGTTGTAAGCCACTGCAATGCCTTGTTAGACAGTGAGGAAGGGGATTCTTCAGTGCCGACTTCTAAGGGCGGTACATTTGCCAGTACTAAGACAACAGGTGAGGCTTCAACTATAAATTGTAGAGGGTCAGTTGGCTGAGCTTGTGCAGGGGGTATCTCAACCGTTAAAGGACCGTCCCCTCTACTATTATTGGTTCCATTAGCGTTTAAGTCTGGAAACTAAGATAGCGGATTATTATGTAATACTTCATCTGTGTTCTCCCCCTCCTGATCATCAACTTCTCGAATATTATTGTCCAAGTTTGTTACCAACATCGTAACATTATCAACACCCTCTGTTAATTTGTTCAGCTGCCCACCTAGCTTTTTGACCTCTGATTGTAATTTATCTATTTTGGTGAGTAAAGGTTTAACAATGGATTTGATTTTACTTTCTATTAATTCAGCAATTCTATCAAACAAATCCTCATCATGACTAACATTCGACATAACACTTCCCTCTCCAACTTCCTTCAGATTAGCTTTTGGAGTTTTTACCCTCTTCCTCCTTGTCCCTGATCTTAGTCCTCCCCGTTTCGGCGGGTTTTTGGTTTTTACAGTGTCTATCCGGGATGTTTGTTCAGAGATAGAGATGTCTTCATCTGAGGGATCAACACGATTCTCATGGTCCAAATCACTGTCTAAGTTGTTTACATGCTCCACAATAAGAACCTCAGATCCAGACAACATATTGTCATTTGAGGTGCCTGAATCCTGTGTAGTGGGGCCATTAGAACAAGGTTCAGGAAGAGTCTGAAGGGGAAGTAAGTCATCAAGTGAGGGGGATAGAGTAGGGGTCAGACAGTTTAAGTCAGGTGACTGACTCAGTCCCAGTGATTCTCTCCTCTGTAGGTTAATTTTTTTCCCTGTTTGCACCATGTAGTTTTCCATTGTGTTAGCTGGTGGTGCAGAACCCTTTTTAGACATCCTGAAGGAAATAACGAAGAGCAGAAACTCCTCAAACACACAGAGAGGTATGTATTATGCACAATACAGTCTTACTTGGACAGTAGAAAGCCTCGTGAGCCTCGTGCAGGATTTCTGGCCCTGCCCCTGCCTCCTCCTGCCGATGAGGGCCGTAGAGGGCCCGCCCTTTGCCCGGGCTTCGCCCCGGGCGTCCCGCGACGCGGGGGTTCTCCTTCCTTTATCCCTGTGTTGGCGCTCTCAGGGCGCGACCGCGTCACTCTGCACGCGCCGCCGCGAGGCCTGCCAGGATTTGTAGTCTCCCGGAGCGGTGGCGCGGAGTCCGATGCCCTTTGACTCTTGGCGGTGGCGGCGGTGATTCCAGCGAGCTTCTCTGGACACGTGTGACTCTCGGCGGCGGCGGCGGAATTGTAAGTCTCTCCCCCGCTCTGCCGGGGTTCTCCTTCCTTTATCCCTGTGTTGGCGCTCTCAGGGCGCGACCGCGTCACTCTGCACGCGCCGCCGTGAGGCCTGCCGGGATTTGTAGTCTCCCGGAGCGGCGGCGCCGAGTCCGATGCCCTTTGACTCTTGGCGGTGGCGGCGGTGATTCCAGCGAGCTTCTCTGGACACGTGTGACTCTCGGCGGTGGCGGCGGAATTGTAAGTCTCTCCCCCGCTCTGCCGGGGTTCTCCTTCCTTTATCACTGTGTTGGCGCTCTCAGGGCGCGACCAGTGTGCACTGATCAGTGTGCGATCAGTGTGCACTGATGGCCTTCACTAATAATCTGTACTGATTGTGTGCACTGATGGCTTCACTAGTAATCTGTACTGATTGTGTCCACTGATGGCCTTCACTACTAATCTGTACTGATTGTGTGCACTGATGGCCTTCACTACTAACCTGCACTGATAGTCTGTACTGATGTCCTTCAGTAGTAATTTGTACTGATTTTGTGTACTGATGGCCTTCACTACTAATCTGTTCTGATTGTGTGCACTGATGGCCTTCACTACTAATCTGTACTGATAGTCTACACTGATGGACTTCACTAGTAATCTGTACCGATTGTGTGCACTGATGGCCATCACTAGTAATCTGTACTGATTGTGTGCACTGATGGCCTTCACTACTAATCTGTACTGATTGTGTACACTGATGGCCTTCACTACTAATCTGCACTGATAGTCTGAACTGATGGCCTTCACTGCTAATATGTACTGATCGTGTGCACTGATGGCCTTCACTAGTAATCTGTACTGATTGTGTCCACTGATGGCCTTCACTAGTAATGTGCACTGAGTGTCTTCACTGATGGCCTTCACTACTAATCTGTGCTGATTGTGTGCACTGATGGCCTTCACTACTAATCTGTACTGCTAGTCTACACTGATTGCCCCCACTAGTAATCTGTACTGATTGTGTGCACTGATGGCCTTCACCACTAATACGCACTGACAGTCTGCACTGATGGCCTTCACTAGTAATCTGTACTGATTGGGTGCACTGATGGCTTTCACTACTAATCTGTACTGATTGTGTGCATTTACAGCCTTCACGACTAATCTGTACTGATTATGTGAAGTGATGGCCTCCACTACTAATCTGTGCTGATTGTGTGCATTGATGGCCTTCACTACTAACCTGCACTGATAGTCTTCACTGATGGCCTTCACTACTAAATTGTACTGATAGTCTACACTGATGGCCTTCATTAGTAATCTGTACTGATAATCTACACTGATGACCTTCACTACTAATCTGTACTGATTGTATGCACTGATGGCCTTCTCTACTAATCTGTACTGTTAGTCTGCACTGATGACCTTCACTACTAATCTGTACTGATTGTGTGCACTGATGGCCTTCACTACTAATCTGTACTGATCGTGTACACTGATGGCCTTCACTACTAATCTGTACTGATTTTGTGCACTGATGTCCTTCACTACTAATCTGTGCTGATTGTGTGCACTGATGGCCTTCACTACTAATCTGTACTGCTAGTCTACACTGATGGCCCTCACTAGTACACTAGTAATCTGTACTGATTGTGTTCACTGGTGTCCTTCACTACTAATCTGTACTGCTAGTCTACACTGATGGCCCTCACTAGTAAACTGTACTGATTGTGTGCACTGATGACCTTCACCACTAATATGCACTGACAGTCTGCCATGATGGCCTTCACTAGTAATCTGTACTGATTGTGTGCACTGATGGCCTTCATGACTAATCTGTACTGATTGTGTGCACTGATGGCCTTTGCTAGCAATCTGTACTGATTGTGCCCACTGATGGCCTTCACTACTAACCTGCACTGATAGCTTTCACTGATGGCTTTCACTACAAATCTGTGCTGAGTGTATGCACTGATGGCCTTCACTAGTAATCTGTGTTGATAGTATGCACTGATGGCCTTCACTAGTACACTACTAATCTGTACTGATTGTGTGCACTGATGGCCTTCATTGCTCATCTGTACTGATTGTGTGCACTGAAGGCCTTCTCTTCTAATCTGTACTGATAGTCTGCACTGATGGCCTTCACTACTAATCTGTAGTGATTGTGTGCACTGATGGCCTTCACTACTAGTCTGTACTGCTAGTCTACACTGATGGCCCTCACTAGTACACTAGTAATCTGTACTGATTGTGTTCACTGGTGTCCTTCACTACTAATCTGTGCTGATTGTGTGCACTGATGGCCTTCACTACTAATCTGTACTGCTAGTCTACACTGATGGCCCTCACTAGTAAACTGTACTGATGGTGTGCACGGATGACCTTCACCACTAATATGCACTGACAGTCTGCCATGATGGCCTCCACTACTAATCTGTGCTGATTGTGTGCACTGATGGCCTTAACTACTAACCTGCACTGATAGTCTACACTGATGGCCTTCACTACTAATCTGTACTGATTGTGTGCACTGATGGCCTTCGCTAGCAATCTGTACTGATTGTGCCCACTGATGGCCTTCACTACTAACCTGCACTGATAGCTTTCACTGATGGCTTTCACTACAAATCTGTGCTGAGTGTATGCACTGATGGCCTTCACTAGTAATCTGTGTTGATAGTATGCACTGATGGCCTTCACTAGTACACTACTAATCTGTACTGATTGTGTGCACTGATGGCCTTCATTGCTCATCTGTACTGATTGTGTGCACTGAAGGCCTTCTCTTCTAATCTGTACTGATAGTCTGCACTGATGGCCTTCACTACTAATCTGTAGTGATTGTGTGCACTGATGGCCTTCACTACTAGTCTGTACTGATTGTGTGCACTAATGGCCTTCACTACTAATCTGTGCTGATTGTGTGCACTGAGGGCCTCCACTACTAACCTGCACTGATAGTCTTCACTGATGGCCTTCCCAACTAATCTGTACTGATAGTCTACACTGATGACCTTCACTAGTAATCTGTACTGATTGTGTGCACTGATGACCTTCACTACTAATCTGTACTGATAGTCTACACTGATGGCCTTCATTGCTCATCTGTACTGATTGTGTGTACTGGAAGCCTTCACTACTAACCTGCACTGATAGTCTTCACTGACGGCCTTCACTACTAAACTCTACTGATAGTCTACACTGATGGCCTTCACTAGTAATCAGTACAGATTGTGTGCACTGATGGCCTTCACTACTTATCTGTACTGATTGTGTGCACTGATGGCCTTCACTAGTAATCTGTACTGATTGTGTCCACTGATGGACTTCACTACTGACCTGCACTGATTGTGTGCACTGAGGGCCTTCACTACTAACCTGGCCTGATAGTCTTCACTGATGGCCTTCACTACTAATCTGTACTGATAATCTACACTGATGGCTTCACTAGTAATCTGTACTAATTGTGTCCCCTGATGGCCTTCATGACTTATAGGTACTGATTGTGTGCACTGATGGCCTTCACTACTAATCTGTACTGATTGTGTGCACTGATGGCCTTCACTACTAATCTGTACTGATTGTGTGCACTGATGGCCTTCACTACTAATCTGTACTGATAGTCTACACTGATGGCCTTCACTAGTAATCTGTACTGATTGTGTGCACTTATAACCTTCACTTCTAATCTGTGCTGATTGTGTGCACTGATGACTTCACTAGTAATCTGTACTGATTGTGTCCACTGATGGCCTTCACTACTAATCTGTACTGATTGTGTGCACTGATGGCCTTCACTACTAACCTGCACTGATAGTCTGTACTGATGTCCTTCACTAGTAATCTGTACTGATTGTGTGCACTGATGGCCTTCAATACTAATCTGTATTGATAGTCTGCACTGATGGCCTTCACTAGTTACCTGTACTGATAGTCTTGACTGATGGCCTTCACTACTAATCTGTACTGATTGTCTACACTGATCGCCTTCACTACTAATCGGTACTGATTGTGTGCACTGATGGCATTCACTACTAATCTATACTGATTGTGTGCACTGATGGCCTTCACTGCTAATCTGTACTTATTGTGTGCACTGATGGTCTTCACTACTAATCTGTGCTGATTTTGTGCACTGATGGCCTTCTTAACTTATCTGTACTGATCGTGTGCACTAATGGCCTTCACTAATAATCTGTACTGATTGTGTGCACTGATGTCCTTCACTACTAATCTGTGCTGATTGTGTGCACTGATGGCCTTCACTACTAATCTGTACTGATTGTGTGCACTGATGGCCTTCACTACCATTCTGTGCTGATTTTGTGCACTGAGGGCCTTCACTACTAACCTGCACTGATAGTCTTCACTGATGGCCTTCACTACTAATCTGTACTGATAGTCTACACTATGGCCTTCTCTACTAATCTGTACTGATAGTCGGCATTGATGGCCTTCACTACTAATCTGTACTGATTGTGTGCACTGATGGCCTTCACTACTAATTTGCACAGATTGTCTGCACGGATGGCCTTCACTAGTAAGCTGTACTGATTGTGTCCACTGATGGCCTTCACTACTAACCTGCACTGATAATCTTCACTGATGGCCTTCACTACTAATATATTCTGATAGTCTACACTGATGGCCTTCGCTAGTGATCTGTACTGAGTGTGTGCACTGATGGCCTACACTACTAATCTGTACTGATTGTGTGCACTGATGGCCTTCATTGCTAATCTGCACAGATTGTGTGCACTGATGGGCTTCACTACTAACATGTACGGATTGTGTGCAATGATGGCCTTCACTACTAATCTGTGTTGATTGTGTGCACTGATGGCCTTCAATACTAATCTGTATTGATAGTCTGCACTGATGGCCTTAACTAGTTACCTGTACTGATAGTCTTCACTGATAGCCTTCACTACTAATCTGTACTGATTGTCTACACTGATGGCCCTCACTAGTAATCTGTACTGATTGTGTGCACTGATGGCCTTCACTACTAATCTGTACTGATTGTGTGCACCGAGGGCCTTCATTGCTAATCTGTACTGATTGTGTGCACTGATGGCCTTCACTACTAATCAGTACTGACCGTCTGCACTGATGGCCTACTCTAGTTATCTGTACTGATATTCTTCACTGATGACCTTCACTCCTAATCTGTACTGATTGTCTACACTGATGGCCCTCACTAGTAATCTGTACTGATTGTGTGCACTGATGGACTTCACTACTAATCTATACTGATTGTGTGCACTGAAGGCCTTCATTACTAATCTGTACTGACTGTGTGCACTGATGGCCTTCTCTGCTAATCTGTACTGATAGTCTGCACTGATGGCCTTCACTACTAATCTGTACTGATTGTGTGCACTGATGGCCTTCACTAATAATCTGTACTGATTGTGTGCACTGATGGCTTCAGTGGTAATCTGTACTGATTCTGTCCACTGATGGCCTTCACTACTAATCTGTACTGATTGTGTGCACTGATGGCCTTCACTACTAACCTGCACTGATAGTCTGTACTGTTGTCCTTCAGTAGTAATCTGTACTGATTTTGTGTACTGATGGCCTTCACTACTAATCTGTTTTGATTGTGTGCACTGATGGCCTTCACTACTAATCTGTACTGACAGTCTACACTGATAGCCTTCACTAGTAATCTGTACTGATTGTGTGCACTGATGGCCTTCACTAGTAATCTGTACTGATTGTGTGCACTGATGGCCTTTACTACTAATCTGTACTGATTGTGTACACTGATGGCCTTCACTACTAATCTGTACTGATAGTCTGAACTGATGGCCTTCATTGCTAATATGTACTGATCGTGTGCACTGATGGCCTTCACTAGTAATCTGTACTGATTGTGTCCACTGATGACCTTCACTAGTAATGTGCACTGAGTGTCTTCACTGATGGCCTTCACTACTAATCTGTGCTGATTGTGTGCACTGATGGCTTCACTACTAATCTGTACTGCTAGTCTACACTGATGGCCCCCACTAGTAATCTGTACTGATTGTGTGCACTGATGTCCTTCACCACTAATACGCACTGACAGTCTGCACTGATGGCCTTCACTAGTAATCTGTACTGATTGGGTGCACTGATGGCTTTCACTACTAATCTGTACTGATTGTGTGCGTTTACAGCCTTCACGACTAATCTGTACTGATTATGTGAAGTGATGGCCTCCACTACTAATCTGTGCTGATTGTGTGCACTGATGGCCTTCACTACTAACCTGTGAAGTATTTCAGGGTTCCCAAGGCCTACACGCTCCAGAGATTACCCACATACACAAAAGAACTGTTGGCACGGAAGCTGTAAAAGGCAAAGAACAAGTTTATTAAAACCCCATGGGGTGGTGGTACACTCAAACAGCACCCTTCGGTATTGCAAGAGGTATCACCCCGAACACCGGTGTGACCCCGTTTATATACAATTTTGGGGCAATAAAAGATAGGCGGCATAAGTTAAGACACAGTTTTAGAGACATATATGGTCATGTTTTGGAATACTGCCAGCTTATTGGAGGGTTTCAAACCCACTGGTCAGTTTGGGGCACATTCCTGAAGGTTTACGGGTCAGTGAGAACTGCGCATGTGCGGCTTGACCAATACTAAAAATAGCCTGTTGCTGGGCAGATGAGAGTGGTCAGTGGAACGGACAAAGGACTAAAGGGCACGTCGGCCACGAGGCCGCTCATGAGCTAAGATGGCCGCCACAGTATTCAAAATGGCGTTTATCGTATACAGCCAAGTTAAGGAGGACAACGTGTTGGTTCAGCTAATCGCTAACCCGGACGGGCCAATTACGACAGACGACCCTTTTAGCGTTTAGCTGAATCTACCTCATAGTGAACATAATCTGGATGTTCGTCCTCGATGTCAATTAACATAATTTGTGTCACCTCCTTATGTAGCATCATTTTGTCGTAAGCAAGAGCTCGTCTCGATGGCAAACAGGCCGATAGGCACATTGAACACAATGCAGGACCACATTGGATACACAGGCAGATAAAAAACATTGCTCCCACAAGTATACAGAGAATTGTCAACAGTTTCCAGCCCCAAGTTGCAATCATGGACCAGAACCATCCAGAAAGTGTCCAGGTTCCATTGTCCGGATGTATTTCGGCAGCTATTTTGTGCAGCTTGGAAATCGCATCATACACAGATGGAGAGTTATCAGGCACGTAAACACAACAGCTGCTTCCGATAATTCTACATGCCCCCCCACGATCAGCCAAAACAACATCCAGCACCATCCGGTTTTGGAGGGTGACAATTCTAGAAATCTGCAGTTCTTCGGTGATATTTCCCAGGGCAACAGCAGTGTCATTCGCAACAGCCTCGACAACGCGAGTCAGCCGTCTGATTTTCCGACTATTCAAGGCAGCCCCCACAAAGGAGAACAGTCCCAAATTGAAGTCCACATACTGTTGCAACGCAGTGTCCGTTTGATCAATGTCCTCTAAAGCAACAGTTCGCTTAACTCTGTTCAAAACAAAATCGTGGTACAGAGTATAGTCGTTGTGATACATCGGTGGGGCAATGAATACAGGAGGTAGCACAAACGATACATAACAGGTGCCCAACCACCCCACTGGAAGCCGATGGTACCCCTTCGTTCCACAAATGAAGTAGGTGTTTCTGGATGCAACAAATGAAATACCATTCGGGCTATCAAACGTAAGAGTAACGTTACAGTCACTTTTCCCCACTGCAATCGTGCCCTTATTTCGGATACATAAATCAGCTTTTGTAGCAATGACATTTATAACATGAGCACTTAATACATTCACATTTCTCTGATTGCTGTATATTCGTGGGGCAGATACATTGTCGGGCTTGTACTCTTCCCATTCAAAACGTGTACCCTCAGCCCGTGGAAACCCATCCTTGTCATGGGGACATTCTTTATTTAGGCGAAAAAGCACCCCCCCTTTTGTTGGCCATCTCAAAGTAAAGAGGAGAGTGTACCAGGCATTGCAAGACCCATTGTGCGAAAACGGGAGTGGAATAAGTGGGGTGCCCCCTCTCTTCTGGTGCCCAGGCAACATTCCACACACCCAGCAATTAGAGGTATTGGTCATATTATGTGTGTGGTGCAGAATCTGAATGAAGCTGTTATTTAAATACGTTTGGCGGTGGCGTTCTTCATGAAAAGGCAATGTAAAGTGAAAATGTTCAGACGGTGCCGGGGTAGTCGGCAGCAAATGTTCACGTACAGGCACCACAAGTTCGACTACCCAGGCAATAACAGCTATCACCACAATCGTGAAAACAAAAAGGAAGGCACCCAGTATTTTCTTATCACGCGATGCCGTTGATGCCATAGTTCAAGAAAGTTCTGTGCAAAGTCTCAAATGACACAAATTGTTCACAGTTTCTCACAAGTGGTCTCTGATACACGTACGTGTATACCTAAAAAAAAAGGAAAAATGCGGTGCTGAACTCCGAGGTAGCCGTTGTTTTCTTCTCCGGGCCAAGACGGGTGTCGCTACTCTGGCAGAACTGATCCCCCCCCCTTGGAATTCCCGGTTTCCGTTTCACAAACCTGGAGCGGTTACCAACCAGTTCAAAAAGGACAAAAAAACTTCTTATCGCGGACGTAGATTATAGCGCTCTCTTCCGGTAGCAGATTGGTCCGGGAAGGCTCCCTCCACTTCGGCCGACGTCACAGCTGGGCTCTTTTCTTTCTCCAAGATCTCTTTATAATCAGTAAGCACAGCAGGAGTCACCAGATCCGAAGAGACTCGACGACAGTGAGTCGAATGCACCCACCGCTTCCTGTTGGTCACTCGTACGGCGGTGCGGGTTGCCAGAAGGACCTGCTCGGGGCCCTTCCACCTGGGCTCCAAACTGCTTGCTCTTTCAAACGAACGGATCATCACATGATCCCCAGGACGAAGATCGTGGCCTTCTCCAGTAGAGTTGTCAGGGAGCGCTTCTCGAACCTGTTGATGAATGGAGAGCAAATCATTTGTTAATCGTGCCAAATAATCATTCATCATAACACAAGGCACATCATGTATCAATCGCGGCTTGGGCACTCCCCAGATATTCATGGGGCGGCCAAACACCACCTCATAAGGTGTAAGGCCAGTTCGTGAATGGGGTACTGACCTAAGAGACAGTAGTGCTAGCGGCAACGCATCTGGCCACTTCAATGATGTAGACGCCACAATTTTGGCCAGCTTAAGCTTCAACGTTGCATTGTACCGCTCGACCAAACCTGCTGACTGAGGGTGGAATACAGCGTGGAACTTTTGCTGAATCCCTAACCCCTTCAGTACGTACTCCACAATCTTTCCGACGAAATGGGGCCCATTATCGCTCCACAAAAATTTGCAAACTCCGAAGCGAGGAAAGAATTCCTTAAGCAACACCTTAGCTGTTGTCAGAGCTGTATTGTCTTTCGTGGGGTAGGCCTCAACCCATTTGCTAAAAGCACACACCACCACTAAGACGTACTTCAGGTTATTGCAACGCTCGAGTTGGATGTAATCCATTTGAAGGACTTCAAACGGTGCAGAAGGTGGAACGAACCCTCCTTTCGGAGTATAGGCCCCCTTTCCAGGATTGTGTTGCAAACATACCAGGCAGGTCTGCACTACTCTCTTTGCAGTGTTTGCAATCTCGGAATGTTCCCAAACTCGTGTTAAAAGCCGAGTGATTGCAAGAGCTCCAACATGAGCCAGTCCATGTGTCATCTGGACCATCGCCTGTAAATAAGCCGCAGGCAATTTCCACTTCTCCATGTCTTTGCTTCTCCAACACCCCTCGTCATCTAGTACCCCATCTGCTGCCCTAGCCGCAAGCTCAGATTCTGTAGCTGAATTTTGTATATCCCGTATCTCTGCTCTAGCATCACTCCATCGCTCAGCCTGTGATTGTACCACGTACATGGGGGAGCTAGTTCGGGACATCGCCGTTTGCCTTGCTATGCTGTCTGCAAAGGCATTTCCTTGGCCCACCTTATCTGTAACTTTCTTGTGGGCACTGCACTTCACTATCGCTACTTTTTTAGGGCCAAGCAACGCATTTAGGAGATCACGCACTAAGTCTCCGTGCATAATGTGCTCTCCATGCGATGTCAGAAACCCACGTTCCCTCCAAAGAAGCCCGAAGTCATGGGCCACTCCAAAGGCGTACCGGCTGTCTGTGTATATGTTCACACATAGGCCAGCACTCAATTCGCAGGCTCTTGTTAAAGCTATCAGCTCTGCTGCCTGAGCCGATTTTTGTGGTATCCTAGCTGTTTCTACCACCGTTTTAAGAGTCGTGATCGCATATGCTGCGGAAGTCGTACCATCTGGCAGCCGTATGCACGATCCATCAACCCACAGCTCCCCATCCACATCGGGAAGTGGCACATCCTGTAAGTCAACACGACCCTTTGTCTGTTCCTCAGTCAGGAAAACACAGTCATGATGTTTTTCTTCCTGACCCTCCTCGGCCGGATAGGGCAATAAAGTCGCGGGGTTCAAAGTAGCGCATCTTTTCAATGTTATGTGTGGCGCTAAAAGTGTCAGCTCATATCCTGTGAGTCGTGCACTCGTGAGGTATTGGGTCTTAGTTTGGTTTAGCAGGGCATCTACTGCGTGGGGGACTAACACCAGCAATTTGTGTGATAACACTATGCCCTCACTCTGTCGTATGGCTACTGCTGTTGCCGCTACTGCTCGAAAACACCCAGGCAGCCCTCGTGCTACAGGGTCCAAAATGGCAGAGAAGTATGCACATGGTCTCTGCTTATCCCCGTGTAACTGCACTAATACTGACAATGCACACCCATCATTCTCATGTACATATAATGTGAAAAGTTTTGTGTAGTCTGGTGTTCCCAACACGGGTGCGGAACAGAGTGCCTGCCTTAGCTGTTCGAAAGCTTTCTGACATTCATCTGTCCACTCAAGAGGCATTGGTGTGGTCTTTGACAATAATACTAGCAAAGGTTTTATGATATGTGAGAAACCCATAATCCATTGTCTACAAAAAGATGTCAACCCTATAAAAGCACGCACATCTCTCTGCGTGCGGGGGACTGGTGTGTCTAAAATTGCTTGAATTCGATCAGATGTTAATGCCCTCCCCTCCTTAGACAACAGATGACCGATGTAGGTCACCTGGGGTCTACAGTATTGAAGCTTTTTCTTGGAGACCTTGTGATTGTTTTGTGCCAAAAAGGAAAGCAACGCAAGCGTACTCTGTTCACATTGTGCATAGGAGTCGGCGGCAAGCAGAAGGTCATCCACGTACTGGATGAGCGCAACGCCAGACTGCAATTCGAAGGAATCGAGTTGTCGTTTCAAAGCCTGGCTGTAGATGCTAGGGCTCTCAGTATATCCTTGGGGAACTCGACAAAATCTATATGATTTATTATTGAGCGTAAAACCAAACAGATATCTACTATCTGGATGGACAGGGATAGAAAAGAACGCATTCTTTAGGTCGATAACAGTGAAAATGGTGGCCGTCGGAGGAACCAATGTAAGCAAGGTCGTAATATCGGACACCACTGGGTATTGGGGAATGACAATTTTATTTATTTCACGCAAATCAATAATAAATCGATAGATCTTGCCATCTGAGTCTCTCTTAAGAATTGGTAGAATAGGGCTGTTACAGACATTATAAGGGACCTCCTCCACTACCCCTGCAGAAATCAAATCCTGGACAATATGTGTCAGTGCAATTTCACCTTCCTTTGAGATCTTGTACTGTGGCACTCGTGGTAGAGGGGCCCCTTCCTTAACAGTAATGCGTATTGGTGGAATGTGCATCTCTCCCACATCCGTATCCGATGTCGCCCACAATGTGTGCGGCAGGGAGGCCAAAGCAGGGATATCCAATATGGCATAAAATCTGTCGGGCTCAATACAATCATCAGGGTCAGGGTAGTTGTCATTCAAGATAACCCGCACTCCCTCCGGAGCGCAACGTATTGTTGCTCGAAAATATTTAAGCAAATCAATGCCCAGGATATTGTCTGGGGTATGAGGTGATAACAAAAATTGGCCAAAGCTAAAATATTTGTCAATGCATAGTGCAAGGGGCTTGGACAATGGGCTGGGGGAGGGTGTGCCATCGAACCCTACACACGTAATCATTTCGCCAGACAGGGGAGCCCTTGGAACCAAGTTTTTCGACAGAGCGCTACGAGTAGCTCCCGTGTCGACTAAAAATTTATCAGTAGAGCCCAAAATACCCGCTGTTACATATGGACCTTGCTGATCTACCCGTACTTCAACTGATTCCTTACCCCATCCTACGCAATCCTATGCATGCACATAATCCTGGTGTTCCACATTCTCTCCTTCCGAGATCTGATATTGATTCCGTCTATCAAACGTGTTTCGTTCGCCCTGGCCACGGCCCCGCTCCTCAACCTGTCTATGATCACCTCCGCCACCTCTCGCTCCCGCATAACCTCCTCTTGACCTTCCACTGCCTCGACCACGCTGACTACGCTGTTCACGAAGTACCGGACAATCGTCGGCCCAATGCCCAAACTCCTTACAATAAGCACACTGATCCTCCGCAATGTCCGTACGACCATACGACGCATTTCCTCCACCTCGTCTACCTCTATCATTCCCTCTGCTCTGTGTTCCCCGAACCTGCGCCAACATCACCTTCGTTTTCAATTCCTTCGCCTTTTTCTCCACACTTTCTTTAGCTTCCACCTCCTGCCGCTCATAGTACTGAGCCATAGTTAACAAAGACGCAGGGGTCGCCGTGGCCCAGGAACTTTCGCTCGATTTCAATCGCTTAGCAATCTCCGGTAGGAGATTAGCTACGTACTTATCTACAAACAGATGCCGACCCGTATCGTCTGTTAAAGATTGACCACTGTAATCATGAAAGGCCTCCTCGAAGCGCGTAAAGAAATCTGAAACCGTTTCATCATGTTTCTGCTTGCATGACGTTAACATGGTCCAATCAATCTTTTTGGCGGGAACAAGCGTTTTCAATTTACGCAAAATAGCTGCCGGGAGTTCTAGGATTAGCTGACAAGGCTTGCATGCTGGTGCCCTATCTAAATCTGCAGCATTTATTTCTTTCCATGTCCCTCCCAATATTGTCTCATCATTATTTTTACGAATCTGCCGCCACATGTCAGGTGGTAATATCAACCCGAAAAACAAATCTATATCTACAAGAGTCATCACACAAGACGATATAGCCCCCTCCACCCCCTCATAAAATGCTGCTGGATTCTTTCGGAGATCAGGTAAAGAATTTTTAAGTGCCATGACATCTGCTCTATTCCATGGTGTATATACCCAATTATACACAAAATATCCCTTCGCATCCTTTGACAATTTATCATCATCCGTACCTTCCCCTTTTGGTGGAACATACAAAGGCGCGGCTTCACGCATAGGCATAACATGCAACGCAGAGCTCTTATCTGAACCACGAAGAGAACACTCCTTAACCGCCCCGTCGTTTCCCGGCTCGGACTCCTTTTTCCTCCGTTTCAGTTCCTGTCGTAAATAAATTGTCTCATCCCGCAGCGCGATCAACTGCTTGAACAGGTCATCCACATCTGTAAGATCAAAATCACCTTTAGCTAAATTCTCACGATATACCGACAAAGCTTTAGGCTCTAACGTTTCAGAAACTTCACGATATGCATTTACAACTTCATCCGCTAAAGTAGACAAGAAATACATTAATTCAAGATCCGACCACCCCTGTTTCTCCGTTACCAACTGTTCCTGAGTAACACAATGCTTATTCACTTTACGAGCCCAACTGCGCAAATGAGCGGACCTCTCCGCAGTAAACCTGAGAGCCGATACCCCTTTCTGGCTCACTTGAATCTGCCCATCATCCTCGGAATCCGCAGCCGGAGCCGTCGGTGAAACATACGGAGGCGGTGACCGATCTAACAAAGAAAAATCATCAATTTCATTATTAAGGACAGGATAAAGCGGTCGGCGAATAGGAAACTGACCAGTCGTTTGCAATTTACGTTCCCGTTCCTCCCTCTCTTTCTTCTCCTGAGCCTCCTTCTCCTCAAGCTGTAAAGCCTTATCCCGAGCAGCCTTGCGCTGCTCTTTGTCCGCCAAGGCAACCTCACGCTTCATTCGTTCACGCGCCGCTTTCTCCCACATTCGTACACAATCAAACATATTTTGTCTAGACCTTCGTTGAAACATACATTGCTCGACAAATTGGATTTTACTCAAATCGTATGACCCGTGTAGGGGCCATTGCAATTCGGGATCGGCCTTAGTGTACTTATGCCATAATTTACTATACATAATAGGTGGAAGGCCGTGCTTAATATACATTTCCCTATTTGGTGTCCCCTCTGGGGGAGCTGGCTGTGATTCCGCTAACCTAATTGATGCATCATCTCCTAAGCAACACATTCCCCGGAGTTTGCTGAAAACAGGCATGTTCAAAAAGTATCACGAAAGCGTGACACCAGACCAAATGGCACTTACAGTTCTTCACACGATTGTGCCGCTCAAAGGAAAAAAAACCCACAAGATTAGAGAAACATCTCTACATGCCTGCCTATGTGAAGTGCACTACACATATAAGTTCAAAGGTCACAAATTCAAAATGTTAGCTAACTCAAATCAAAGTTCATAGAATTCGGCAAGCGTCCTCACCGATCACAAAGCACAGATTTTCAGTAAGCGTCCGAAGACTACCTTACCGAACACAATTCGTAGGACTTCAGTAAGCGTCCGAAGACTACCTTACCGAACACAATTCGTAGGACTTCAGTAAGCGTCCGAAGACTACCTTACCGAACACAAAGCTTACCAAATACTCAACTGTCCAGATTCCAACTGCCAAGGTCTTGTAAGCCAAATCAGCCAAACGGCACTTTCTCAGTGAAGCGGACACTCGAAAACTCAGTCGGAGACCGGCGCCACCTGGAAGGTCAGATCGGAAGGAAAGGAAAAAACACCTTGGCAGCCAAGACTCGGGTCACTCGTGGCAGTGCGCGTCCATGGCGAGTTTCCAAGCCTTCGTCACGACCTCTCCTTCGGGCATCCGAGTCGCCGATGAGTCCCTTCGTGGTCGCCAATTGAAGTATTTCAGGGTTCCCAAGGCCTACACGCTCCAGAGATTACCCACATACACAAAAGAACTGTTGGCACGGAAGCTGTAAAAGGCAAAGAACAAGTTTATTAAAACCCCATGGGGTGGTGGTACACTCAAACAGCACCCTTCGGTATTGCAAGAGGTATCACCCCGAACACCGGTGTGACCCCGTTTATATACAATTTTGGGGCAATAAAAGATAGGCGGCATAAGTTAAGACACAGTTTTAGAGACATATATGGTCATGTTTTGGAATACTGCCAGCTTATTGGAGGGTTTCAAACCCACTGGTCAGTTTGGGGCACATTCCTGAAGGTTTACGGGTCAGTGAGAACTGCGCATGTGCGGCTTGACCAATACTAAAAATAGCCTGTTGCTGGGCAGATGAGAGTGGTCAGTGGAACGGACAAAGGACTAAAGGGCACGTCGGCCACGAGGCCGCTCATGAGCTAAGATGGCCGCCACAGTATTCAAAATGGCGTTTATCGTATACAGCCAAGTTAAGGAGGACAACGTGTTGGTTCAGCTAATCGCTAACCCGGACGGGCCAATTACGACACCTGCACTGATAGTCTTCACTGATGGCCTTCACTACTAAATTGTACTGATAGTCTACACTGATGGCCTTCATTAGTAATCTGTACTGATAATCTACACTGATGACCTTCACTACTAATCTGTACTGATTGTATGCACTGATGGCCTTCTCTACTAATCTGTACTGTTAGTCTGCACTGATGGCCTTCACTACTAATCTGTACTGATTGTGTGCACTGATGGCCTTCACTACTAATCTGTACTGATCGTGTACACTGATGGCCTTCACTACTAATCTGTACTGATTTTGTGCACTGATGTCCTTCACTACTAATCTGTGCTGATTGTGTGCACTGATGGTCTTCACTACTAATCTGTACTGATCGTGTACACTGATGGCCTTCACTACTAATCAGTACTGATTTTGTGCACTGATGTCCTTCACTACTAATCTGTACTGATTGTGTGCACTGATGGCCTTCACTACTAATCTGTACTGATCGTGTACACTGATGGCAGACTCAGTCATAGCAGACTCAGTCATAGCACCGCACCTCCGAGACGTTATCAACTGCTCCTTCAACTCCACAACCTTCCCTGAGAGCTGGAAACACGCTGAACTCACCGCCCTTCTGAAAAAACCCACAGCGGACCCCACCAAACTAAAAAATTACCGCCCCATCTCGCTCCTTCCATTCCCGGCAAAAGTAATCGAGAAAGCTGTCAACAGCCAGCTCGCCGCTTTCCTCGAAGCCAACAAATCCCTCGACTCCTCACAATCTGGCTTCCAAGCTAAACACAGCACTGAGACCGCCCTCATCGCAGCAACAGACGACATTCGAACTCTACTGGACAATGGAGACACAGTCGCCCTCATCCTCCTCGACCTCTCTGCAGCCTTCGACACAGTCTGCCACAGCACCCTTTTACAACGCCTCAGTAACATCGGAATACAAGGAAAAGCACTTGATTGGATCACCTCGTTCCTCTCCGGAAGAACCCAGAGAGTCTGCCTTCCACCATTCAAGTCCGAGGCCACTGAAGTCATCTGTGGCGTACCACAAGGATCCTCACTCAGCCCCACCCTCTTCAACGTATACATGAGCCCCCTCGCGACCATCGCCCGCCAACACAACCTCAACATCATCTCTTATGCGGATGACACTCAACTAATCCTTTCCCTCACCAATGACCCCAGCACCGCCAAAACTAACCTACACGAAGGAATGAAAGAAGTTGCCGAATGGATGAAACACAGCCGTCTGAAACTGAACTCAGATAAAACAGAAGTCCTCATATTAGGTACATCCCCCTCTGCATGGGACGACTCTTGGTGGCCGGAAGCCCTTGGAAAAGCACCCATCCCGACAGACCACGCACGGAACCTAGGCGTCATCCTGGATTCTTCACTCTCAATGAACAGACAAGTCAGCGCCGTATCCTCATCCTGCTTCAACATTCTTCGCATGCTCAAAAAAACTTTTCGCTGGATCCCCACCGAAACCAGGAAAACAGTCACCCATGCTCTGGTAACGAGCCGACTGGACTACGGAAACACCCTCTACGCAGGTACTACCGCCAAACTCCAGAAGAAACTCCAACGAATCCAAAACGCCTCAGCCAGAATCATATTAGACATCCCGCGCAACGAACACATCTCTGGTCACCTGAAAGACCTCCACTGGCTACCCATCAATAAGAGAATCACTTTCAGACTGCTAACCCACGCACACAAATCACTCTACGACATCGGACCAGAATGCCTCAACTCACGACTGTCCTTCTACACCCCCTCCCGCCAACTACGTTCTTCTAGCCAAGCCCTCGCCACCGTACCTCGCATCAACAAGACCACCATGGGAGGCAGATCCTTCTCATACCTGGCTGCTAAAACATGGAACTCACTCCCTACTTACCTTCGCCTCACCCAGAACCACCTAGCATTCAGAAAGCAACTTAAAACGTGGTTATTTGACAAATAATCCTCCTCCCTTTCCTAAGCGCCTTGAGACCCTCTGGGTATGTAGTGCGCTATATAAATTCTTTGACTTGACTTGACTTGACTACTAATCTGTACTGATTTTGTGCACTGATGTCCTTCACTAGTAATCTGTACTGATTGTGTGCACTGATGGCCTTCATGACTAATCTGTACTGATTGTGTGAAGTGATGGCCTCCACTACTAATCTGTGCTGAATGTGTGCACTGATGGCCTTAACTACTAACCTGCACTGATAGTCTACACTGATGGCCTTCACTACTAATCTGTACTGATTGTGTGCACTGATGGCCTTCGCTAGCAATCTGTACTGATTGTGCCCACTGATGGCCTTCACTACTAACCTGCACTGATAGCTTTCACTGATGGCTTTCACTACTAATCTGTGCTGAGTGTATGCACTGATGGCCTTCACTAGTAATCTGTGTTGATAGTATGCACTGATGGCCTTCACTAGTACACTACTAATCTGTACTGATTGTGTGCACTGATGGCCTTCATTGCTCATCTGTACTGATTGTGTGCACTGAAGGCCTTCTCTACTAATCTGTACTGATAGTCTGCACTGATGGCCTTCACTACTAATCTGTAGTGATTGTGTGCACTGATGGCCTTCACTACTAGTCTGTACTGATTGTGTGCACTAATGACCTTCACTACTAATCTTTGCTGATTGTGTGCACCGAGGGCCTCCACTACTAACCTGCACTGATAGTCTTAACTGATGACCTTCCCAACTAATCTGTACTGATAGTCTACACTGATGGCCTTCACTAGTAATCTGTACTGATTGTGTGCACTGATGACCTTCACTACTAATCTGTACTGATAGTCTACACTGATGGCCTTCATTGCTCATCTGTACTGATTGTGTGTACTGGTGGCCTTCACTACTAACCTGCACTGATAGTCTTCACTGATGGCCTTCACTACTAAACTGTACTGATATTCTACACTGATGGCCTTCACTAGTAATCAGTACTGATTGTGTGCACTGATGGCCTTCACTACTTATCTGTACTGATTGTGTGCACTGATGGCCTTCACTAGTAATCTGTACTGAGTGTGTCCACTGATGGACTTCACTACTGACCTGCACTGATAGTCTTCACTGATGGCTTTCCCTACCAATCTGTGCTGATTGTATGCACTGATGGCCTTCACTAGTAATCTGTACTGATTGTGTGTACTGATGGCCTTCACTACTAATCTGTATACACTGATGGCCTTCACTACTAATCTATACTGATTGTGTGCACTGATGGCCTTCTCTGCTAATCTGTACTGATAGTCTGCACTGATGGCCTTCACTACTAATCTGTACTGATTGTGTGCACGGATGGCCTTCACTACTAATCTGTACTGATTGTGTGCACTATTCAGCCCTTTTGTGACCCACCTAAAATATCTGGAGCCACCGGTCCTCCCCAGCTCCTCTCATCTTAAAACCAGACAGTAATTCCTCAAACCCAGCAGAGGTCTACCGGATGGCTGAGCAAGAAAATATTTATTTTTAAAAGTAGAATATAAAAATCACCTTTACTAAAAGATGCATCTTTAGATTCTAAGTTCAGGCATACTAAACTTTATTTTTCTACCTAGTTCACAGGGCCTGTTATGTTTATAAGATGTTATAAAGAAACTCCCCATTCTGTCCTATGGTAACAGGTAGCCTTGCAATAGTGAAAAACAATATTGGCAGTAATTCACTATCAAGACATGCCACACACACCTTTTATATATACTCCACCCTGCCCACAGGTGTATACTGGGCCTACCTTAGGGGTGATTGACATGTACGAAAAGGGAAGGTTAGGGCCTGGAAAGTGGGTACACTAATCAGAGTCGACTTTGCAGTCCCAGACTGCACAAAGGCTCTGCAATAGCAGGCGAGAGTTATGTTTAGAGGCTGCTTGTATGGGTGGCACAATCCAGTGCTGCCACCCACTAGCAGCATTTAATTTTCAGGCCCTAGCACACCGAGTGCACCTTACTAGGGACTGACAAACAAATCAAACATGCCAATCATGGAAAGACCAATCCATAACACAATTTACAACAGGAGCACTTGCACTTTTCCACTGATCATCAGTGAGAAATGTGTGCAGAGACACTAAGCTAGCAAAACAAAATCAAAATCGGGAGGTCAGAAAGCAAAATCTCAGGGGAAACAGGCGAAAAGGTGCCAGGTCTAACAGAAATTCATTGTCATTGGCACCAGACAACCAGCTTAGCAAGGATCAAAGAGAACACCTGACCTGCCAATTCCTAGATAATGAGCGGATACACAAGAGAATCGAGGTCCCCAGGGTCTGGGGTATCTTGAGGCAGCCCGAGACCAACTGTTGAGGATAGACACGGACAGGGATGAATACGCAGCACTTTGGTTTTGACACCAGTTTTAACTAGGTGGCTACCGTTGTGGCAATCACTTATCTAACCAGCTGCGCATTCAGCACCATGAGAATGGAGTTCAAAAGATAACAGACACTGAGGTTCAGGAATAGACTGACGACGCACACATCATAAAATCCTTTCACGATTACTGCCAGACTCTTTACTCAGCGCTGGACCTCTACCCTGAGGCTGTAACAGCATACCTCAAAGACACCGCTACCACCACCTTGAAAACCGACAAGGCATCCGAGCTAGACCAACAGATCTAAATCCAAGAAAGAAGTGATCTCTAGGTTTTTTTCCTCTTTCAATGCGTGCAGAACCCATTGAAAGAGGGAAATTGCTGCAGTGATTTCTTTTGTGCAGGAAGATGCACCAGTGCACCCCATGCCGCTATGAAGCTGAAACATTTGAAAGTGGACTGCCCAACTCGTTGATCTATTTTCAGGTTGATTCATAACAATCCTCTTTATTTTCTTCCCTCTTCTTACAATCTTAACTCCAAGTTCTGGGGGGCCACTGGGACAAAGAATTAGCCATGTGAGATGTTTCTCTAGTGCATAATCCTACAGTGGCTGCACATGTACATTTATGTATGGTATCCATGCTATGCAGGCATTTGTTTCACACACTGTATGTTTGTTTTAGAAATGGTTCCATTAATATATATTTTCCAGGGATTCAAACAAGACCAACACACTCATCAATCGTGTCACAGAAAAGGAAAATCTATACAAGGGGCAGTTCAACTTGGTAGCGCCTGATGGTTCTGTGATCCCAACCAAGTCTGAAGACAACTCCCTGTACCGTGCTCTGGCAATGACCAAAGGGGTCCAACCGAACCAGGATATCTCAAAGGAGGCGGCGGATTTCAAGCAGAAGGTGTTTAAGGAGGTAAGTTAGCATTAATTATAGTTAAAAGGATAGATGACACTTTACAGGCTGCGTTGACATTTTATGGGCCGCTGAGCACAGGTGAATGCAGAGCACGACATTTTGCATCAATCCTGCCACTGCTTCTGGTGTCATTGTGTGAGTGACTCTTTCTCGATGCTTCCCCATTCTAAACAATGCTCCCGTCTGAGTGGCTGTCTGTGAGGGTCCTGTGGAAAGAATGCCCCTTGCCCCACTTCCCCAAATTAATTCTTATATGTATCCTGCTCTTCATTCTGAACTGCATGTGTGAGTGAGACTTGGGTGCCACATTCAGAGCCACATCTCTTCTACGCACTCCTGGCTCACTCCATCTGATCTTAGTGTGTGAGTGAGACTTGGGTGCCACACTCAGAGCCACATCCCTTCTACGCACTCCTGGCTCACTCCATCTGATCTTAGTGTGTGAGTGAGACTTGGGTGCCACACTCAGAGCCACATCTCTTCTACTCACTCCTGGCTCACTCCTTCTGATCTTAGTGTGTGAGTGAGACTTGGGTGCCACACTCAGAGCCACATCTCTTCTATGCACTCCTGGCTCACTCCTTCTGATCTTAGTGTGTGAGTGAGACTTGGGTGCCACACTCAGAGCCACATCTCTTCTACTCACTCCTGGCTCACTCCATCTGATCTTAGTGTGTGAATGAGACTTGACAGCCACACTCAGAGCCACATCTCTTCTACGCACTCCTGGCTCACTCCATCTGATCTTAGTGTGTGAGTGAGACTTGGGTGCCACACTCAGAGCCACATCTCTTCTACTCACTCCTGGCTCACTCCATCTGATCTTAGTGTGTGAGTGAGACTTGACAGCCACACTTAGAGCCACATCTCTTCTACGCACTCCTGGCTCACTCCTTCTGATCTTAGTGTGTGAATGAGACTTGACAGCCACACTCAGAGCCACATCTCTTCTACTCACTCCTGGCTCACTCCTTCTGATCTTAGTGTGTGAGTGAGACTTGGGTGCCACACTCAGAGCCACATCCCTTCTACGCACTCCTGGCTCACTCCATCTGATCTTAGTGTGTGAATGAGACTTGGGTGCCACACTCAGAGCCACATCCCTTCTACGCACTCCTGGCTCACTCCTTCTGATCTTAGTGTGTGAATGAGCCTTGACAGCCACACTCAGAGCCACATCTCTTCTACGCACTCCTGGCTCACTCCTTCTGATCTTAGTGTGTGAATGAGCCATGACAGCCACACTCAGAGCCACATCCCTTCTACGCACTCCTGGCTCACTCCATCTGATCTTAGTGTGTGAATGAGCCTTGACAGCCACACTCAGAGCCACATCCCTTCTACGCACTCCTGGCTCACTCCAGCTGATCTTAGTGTGTGAGTGAGACTTGGGTGCCACACTCAGAGCCACATCTCTTCTACTCACTCCTGGCTCACTCCATCTGATCTTAGTGTGTGAGTGAGACTTGGGTGCCACATTCAGAGCCACATCTCTTCTACGCACTCCTGGCTCACTCCTTCTGATCTTAGTGTGTGAATGAGCCTTGACAGCCACACTCAGAGCCACATATCTTCTACGCACTCCTGGCTCACTCCTTCTGATCTTAGTGTGTGAATGAGCCTTGACAGCCACACTCAGAGCCACATCTCTTCTACTCACTCCTGGCTCACTCCATCTGATCTTAGTGTGTGAGTGAGACTTGGGTGCCACACTCAGAGCCACATCTCTTCTACGCACTCCTGGCTCACTCCATCTGATCTTAGTGTGTGAGTGAGACTTGGGTGCCACACTCAGAGCCACATCCCTTCTACACACTCCTGGCTCACTCCTTCTGATCTTAGTGTGTGAGTGAGACTTGGGTGCCACACTCAGAGCCACATCCCTTCTACGCACTCCTGGCTCACTCCTTCTGATCTTAGTGTGTGAGTGAGACTTGGGTGCCACACTCAGAGCCACATCCCTTCTACGCACTCCTGGCTCACTCCTTCTGATCTTAGTGTGTGAGTGAGACTTGGGTGCCACACTCAGAGCCACATCTCTTCTACTCACTCCTGGCTCACTCCATCTGATCTTAGTGTGTGAGTGAGACTTGGGTGCCACACTCAGAGCCACATCCCTTCTACGAACTCCTGGCTCACTCCTTCTGATCTTAGTGTGTGAGTGAGACTTGGGTGCCACACTCAGAGCCACATCCCTTCTACGCACTCCTGGCTCACTCCATCTGATCTTAGTGTGTGAATGAGCCTTGACAGCCACACTCAGAGCCACATCCCTTCTACGCACTCCTGGCTCACTCCTTCTGATCTTAGTGTGTGAGTGAGACTTGGGTGCCACACTCAGAGCCACATCCCTTCTACGCACTCCTGGCTCACTCCTTCTGATCTTAGTGTGTGAGTGAGACTTGGGTGCCACACTCAGAGCCACATCCCTTCTACGCACTCCTGGCTCACTCCATCTGATCTTAGTGTGTGAATGAGCCTTGACAGCCACACTCAGAGCCACATCCCTTCTACGCACTCCTGGCTCACTCCATCTGATCTTAGTGTGTGAATGAGCCTTGACAGCCACACTCAGAGCCACATCCCTTCTACGCACTCCTGGCTCACTCCTTCTGATCTTAGTGTGTGAGTGAGACTTGGGTGCCACACTCAGAGCCACATCCCTTCTACGCACTCCTGGCTCACTCCTTCTGATCTTAGTGTGTGAGTGAGACTTGGGTGCCACACTCAGAGCCACATCCCTTCTACGCACTCCTGGCTCACTCCATCTGATCTTAGTGTGTGAATGAGCCTTGACAGCCACACTCAGAGCCACATCTCTTCTACGCACTCCTGGCTCACTCCATCTGATCTTAGTGTGTGAATGAGCCTTGACAGCCACACTCAGAGCCACATCCCTTCTGCGCACTCCTGGCTCACTCCATCTGATCTTAGTGTGTGAATGAGCCTTGACAGCCACACTCAGAGCCACATCCCTTCTACGCACTCCTGGCTCACTCCATCTGATCTTAGTGTGTGAATGAGCCTTGAAAGCCACACTCAGAGCCACATCCCTTCTACGCACTCCTGGCTCACTCCTTCTGATCTTAGTGTGTGAGTGAGACTTGGGTGCCACACTCAGAGCCACATCCCTTCTACGCACTCCTGGCTCACTCCTTCTGATCTTAGTGTGTGAGTGAGACTTGGGTGCCACACTCAGAGCCACATCTCTTCTACGCACTCCTGGCTCACTCCATCTGATCTTAGTGTGTGAATGAGCCTTGACAGCCACACTCAGAGCCACATCCCTTCTACGCACTCCTGGCTCACTCCATCTGATCTTAGTGTGTGAATAAGCCTTGACAGCCACACTCAGAGCCACATCCCTTCTACGCACTCCTGGCTCACTCCTTCTGATCTTAGTGTGTGAATGAGCCTTGACAGCCACACTCAGAGCCACATCCCTTCTACGCACTCCTGGCTCACTCCATCTGATCTTAGTGTGTGAATGAGCCTTGACAGCCACACTCAGAGCCACATCCCTTCTACGCACTCCTGGCTCACTCCTTCTGATCTTAGTGTGTGAGTGAGACTTGGGTGCCACACTCAGAGCCACATCCCTTCTACGCACTCCTGGCTCACTCCTTCTGATCTTAGTGTGTGAGTGAGACTTGGGTGCCACACTCAGAGCCACATCCCTTCTACGCACTCCTGGCTCACTCCATCTGATCTTAGTGTGTGAATGAGCCTTGACAGCCACACTCAGAGCCACATCCCTTCTACGCACTCCTGGCTCACTCCATCTGATCTTAGTGTGTGAATGAGCCTTGACAGCCACACTCAGAGCCACATCCCTTCTACGCACTCCTGGCTCACTCCATCTGATCTTAGTGTGTGAATGAGCCTTGACAGCCACACTCAGAGCCACATCCCTTCTACGCACTCCTGGCTCACTCCTTCTGATCTTAGTGTGTGAGTGAGACTTGGGTGCCACACTCAGAGCCACATCCCTTCTACGCACTCCTGGCTCACTCCTTCTGATCTTAGTGTGTGAGTGAGACTTGGGTGCCACACTCAGAGCCACATCCCTTCTACGCACTCCTGGCTCACTCCTTCTGATCTTAGTGTGTGAATGAGCCTTGACAGCCACACTCAGAGCCACATCCCTTCTACGCACTCCTGGCTCACTCCTTCTGATCTTAGTGTGTGAGTGAGACTTGGGTGCCACACTCAGAGCCACATCCCTTCTACGCACTCCTGGCTCACTCCTTCTGATCTTAGTGTGTGAGTGAGACTTGGGTGCCACACTCAGAGCCACATCCCTTCTACGCACTCCTGGCTCACTCCTTCTGATCTTAGTGTGTGAGTGAGACTTGGGTGCCACACTCAGAGCCACATCCCTTCTACGCACTCCTGGCTCACTCCTTCTGATCTTAGTGTGTGAGTGAGACTTGGGTGCCACACTCAGAGCCACATCTCTTCTACGCACTCCTGGCTCACTCCTTCTGATCTTAGTGTGTGAGTGAGACTTGGGTGCCACACTCAGAGCCACATCTCTTCTACGCACTCCTGGCTCACTCCATCTGATCTTAGTGTGTGAGTGAGACTTGGGTGCCACACTCAGAGCCACATCCCTTCTACGCACTCCTGGCTCACTCCATCTGATCTTAGTGTGTGAATGAGCCTTGACAGCCACACTCAGAGCCACACCACTTCTATTTACATTTAGGTACCTATCTACAACGACTTTGCAAACAAATCCAACCCCAGAGAACTCATTGCTATCTCACCCACCACCTACCAAGAAACCCACTGACGAAAGGGACAACCCTCACCAGAAACGTCAGAGCAGCAATCATGTGTACCATCCATTCGGGGGGCCAACGGACATTTGGCCCCACCACATATACAACCTGGGAAGATCACAATTCACCACCACCAAAAACCACATCATCAACACCTCCATCACGTCCGCCACTTTCTAGAATGAATGGAAACTTGCAGAAATCACCGCCCTTCTTAAGAAGCCCATAGCCAACCCGCATCCACTGAGGAACTTCTGACCTATCTCCTTGCTCCCTTATCCAGCCAAAATGATAGAAAAGGCCATCAACAAGCAACTCACAACCCACTTCGACCTTCACAATCTTCTAGACAACATTCAGTTAAGAATAAGGATGCAGTAAGAACCACAACACTGACACCGCACTCATTGCGGCCATCCGACATTCAATCATCCTGGACTCGACAGACAAAGCAGTTCTTATCCTGCTTGATCTCTTTGCGGTCTTCAACACTGTCTCCCAACACTGTCAACACCCTCATCAGAAGACTCCACAAGATTGGCATAAAAGGACCAGCTCTTAAATGGGTCTATTCCTTCCTCAATGGAAGAACCCAAAGGGTCAGGCTGCCACCCTTCACATCAGAGACCAAAAACCTTGATATGCAAAGTCCCACAGGGATCATCCATCACCCTTTTCAATATATACATAACACCGCAGGCCAACATCATCCAATCACAAGACATCATATCATCTCCAACATCAAAGACATTCAACTCATGCTGTCCCTGCTGGACAAGACAATCACCACCAGAGCCAACTTCACCATTTGCATGATCATGGTAGCAGATTGAATGCAGACCAACTGCCTGCAGCTCAACTCCGAGAAGGAAGTACTGGTCTTTGGCAACAAGGCCTCTCCATGGGACTCCACCTGGTGGCCATTGTAGTTAGGACCCACACACAACACAAGAAATTCAGGGATCATCCTAGACGACAAGCTCAACATGGCGGCACAAAGTCCGCGCAATGTGCACCTCCTGCTTCCGCATCCTGTGCATGCTACGAAAGATATTCAAATAGTTGCCTCAGTATACCAGATGGACTGTCACACTTGTCACCAGCAGGCTGGACTACGGAAACGCTCTCTATGCCTGAAACTCCACACAACTCCGATAAAGACTCTTGTTCATTCAGAACACCACTGCAAGGCTCATACTGAACCTCTTAAGGCAGACTCATGTTACACTGCACTACAAGAAACCTCACTGGCTCTCGTTCACAAGCGCAGCCAATTTAAACTTCTCAAGCACACATACAAAGCCCTACACAACTCAGGACCGGAATACCTGAACAGCCACATACACTTTCACCAACCCTCCAGACACCATTGCTCTGCCTCACTCTTACTGCCGAACAATTTCCGCATCCATAAAAGCAAAACTGAAGGTTGCTAATTTTCCTACATCACACCCAAGACGTGGAACGACCCCCCTTAACACATCAAATCCTCCTCCTCACATCTTGAGTTCCGCACGAAACTGAAAACATGGCTCTTAGTATAAGCACCTTTGAGTACCACACAACTACATATCTACTCACCTGCCTAAGCACCTAGATACCCTTTTGGTGATTTGTGTGCTATGCAAACCAATCTAACATAACAAAATATGACAGAGATCATTGAGGGAGTGAGCCCTGGTAGCTACACTCAGAGCCACATCCCTTATACTCACCACTGGCCCACTCCTTTTGCTCTAACTCTTCATTGACACTTGGGAAACCCCTGCTATAATTGTGTGAGTGAGCCTTGGAAGCCTTAGTCAGAACCCATTCTATTCTACTTACAACTCAATCACTCCTTCTGGTGTAAGTGTGAGAGTGAGCCATTGGAGTCTCACTCCAAGCCACATCTCTTCTACTCACACTTGGCTCATCCTTCAGGTGTTAGTGTGAGCTTTGGCAGTCTCACTAAGAGCCACAACTCCTCTACTCAAACCTGGATCACTCCTTCCTGTGTCAGTGTGTAAGTGAGTCTTGGGTGCCTCACTCAGACACGCATCTCTTCCAGTCACACCTGGCTCACTCCTTCTGATCTTAGTGTGTGCATGGGCCTGGGAAGCATCACTCAGAGACACATCTCTTCTACTCACTCCTAGTTTACACCTTCAGATGTTAGTGTGAGCTTTGGCAGTCTGACTCTGAGTCACATTTCTTCTAATCATACCTGGCTCACTCTAGATGAAATTGTGTGAGTGAGTCCTGGAAGCCTTACTCAGAGACAACTCTCTTCCACTCACACCTTGCTCCATCCCTCCAGTGTTAGTGCGCAAGTAAACTTTGAGTAGAGATTGGAAGCCCTCTCTTATACTCTACACATTCACTCCTCATTCTGTCACCTGTCACTGTTAGAGGACATCACTGGCAGAACTTATCTGCCACCAACCTATTCTGGAGACACCCTCATCCTCTCTACAGATGCCCCCACCCTCCTCTGGAGATGCCCCCATCTTCCTCTACAGACACCCCCTCCCTTCTCTGGAAACACCCCAATCCTCTCTACAGACACCCCTCCCTCCTCTGGAGATAGCCCATCTATCTCTACAGATGCCCCACCCTTCTCGGGAGATGCCCCCATCCTCTCTACAGATGTCCAGACCATCCACTGGAGATGCCCCCATCCTCCTCTACAGATGCCCCACCCTACCCTTTAGACACCCCCACCCTCCCTCTTCTACAAACATCCCATCCTCCTCTCCAGACGCTCTCATCCTCCTCTCCAGATGTTCCCACTCTACTCCACAGACACCCCCACCCTCCTCTACAGATGCCACCATCATTTCCTTCCAGTTTGGTTCAGGGGGGTATTTCAGCTTCCCCTCATAGTGACTATCCTCTCTCCTCTGATCCACATCTGTGTGTGTGTGCGCATCTGGTTTCTCCCCCTTATCTTCTCCATCTCTCCAGTGTACTGACGTCCCTTGCTCCCTGCTGCCCACCCTCTGTAGTCCTACAGCACCCCCCACCTCCCCATGACCATGTAACAACCCGCTATCCCTTCAAGCCCCTCCTCCTCACATCACTTCCTGTCTCACCGCTCTCTTCACCTGCATGTCAAGGGAGACACTTATTTGCTACACATCCTGATTTCTTTCCTCCTCACAGGGGCATAACACAGGCAGTTTCAGAGCCCCCCGCCACTTCAAGGGGGGGGGGGTCCACTCAGCCGAAGGTGAATGAATATCTCTGAGATGTGGAGACTCAGGCGCCTCTCATTACATGCCTGGTGGGGGGCCATAATGTTGTGTTCCGCCCCTACCTCCTCACTTGCAATAATGTAACTGCAGAGCACACATTGGGAGGGTTAATGCTCCCCTCAGTGTCAGCCCATGTTTTCTAGAGCAGAAGCACTTAACATCTTAACCTATTCACCACAGTCTTGTAGATGAAGGCACCAATACACAGCCTTTCTAAAAGTGTCGTAAAATGAAAAAAAAACTTCCTTCAAACTCATTTTTTCTGATACCCATTAGAACTTGCTTAAAATTACATTCAAGTTCAGTTACATTTATATATTTTTTACAACACACAAGAGAAAAGGTCAGGGCACTGAAGTCATGCACTGGTACAAGTATATTGTTCAGTGGTGTTGGGCAAATATGGTAGTGCAAGAGCTGGGAACCTGACCTCCCTAGTTCCGTCAACTTTTGGATGACCAAAAACACGAGATTCACATATGCTCAGCACATACCCCGATAATATATAATACGTGTCACAAGATTAATAATCCTAACAAATCAAAATTGAACAAGAACCAATAGACAATCCTCCCAAGAAAGTACACAGTGCCAAAAGTTTTTTGTGAAAAAACGTATTTTCTTCTTTATGAAGTTTTTTTTTGATAGACGATCAATCATTTAAAATACAGTGCAAAATCATAGCCATCATAGCCGACGCGACGCGTTTCGTCTCCATGAGACATCTTCAAGGCTTTCTGTAAATAAACACCCAACTCTAGAGTGGCACAGCGTCGAGAACTTCAATAGTAAGATGAATTATTCATAAAAGAAAGAAATTGTTTTGTTTTTTGAAAAGTCAAATTATTTTTCTTTTTATTATGCAAGTTGTAGATATCTTCAAAAAACTTCCAAGGTGGTGCAATTGCCCCTTGTTTTTGTTTATGTAGCGTTCAGCGTGGCGTCCAATGCAAAATTATTTTTTGACGGACAGGCCCTTAAAAAATTAAACAAAAACGTTTCATATATTGTTTGTAAATGCATCCTGTTTTTCTTCCCAGAAAACAGGCTGCATTTAAAAAATAAGATGCTTTATTTAAAAGCAGTCCCAGACATGGTGGTCTGCTAAACCCAGCAGGCCACCATCCCTGGGAGGGATGGCATTCCCAATAGGCTCGCAAATTGCGAGAGCCTCATTAATATTAAATTTGCGAGCCCATTGGGAATCGCAAACAGTGTAAAAAACACTGTTGTACATTTTTATTTAGCGACATGCAATTTGTGACTCGCAATGTATCTCAAATTGTGAGGAGCTAAATGAAATGGTCGTACATCTGGCCCAATGCCTTTTACCTTTGTGTATTGGAGTGGAGTGGAAGTATGTGGCGTGGAGTGGAATTGTGTGCGTTGTATTGAAATTGTTAGTTGTGGAATTGTGTGTGGTGTCAAATGGATTTGTGGAGTGGAATTTTGTGGCATGGTGTGCAGTGGAAATATGTTGATAGTAATTATGTGATATTGCGTGCAATGGAATAATGTGGAGTGGGATTGTAATTATATGGAATGTCATTTTGTGTTGTTGAGTGGTATATTGTGAAGTTTAATTAATTGGTGTGTTGTTGAATTTTGTGGTATGATGTGGAATTTTGTGGCGGGGATTGGATGTATATTGTGTGTTGTGTAATGGAGTTGAAATATGTGGTCGTTGTCGAACTACGTGGTATGAAATGGAAATGTGTAAAGTTGAATTGTATGGCATGGAAGTGTGTGGTATTGAGTGTAATTATGCTGAATGGAATTATGTGGTATGATGTGGAGTTTATATGTGCAGATTGTGTTACCAAGTTTAAAAACAAGTGTTATGCACACATATCACCCAAAGCTAATTAATAGGCCTGATGCAGGCCTCAACCCATTTCAGAAACTGTGGAATCAAATTACATATCTGGATTATGGACTTAAAGGCCCCCTTTCTACTATTGTAATGAATATAATGAATCAAATTCGTAATCAGTTTATCTTTTATCCAACATTTATCTTCATCTTATTATATTCTTGCTCCGTTTTTATCTTCAATCCATTCTATCCATTTCCATATTAATTTCACTCTTCAAAAAACACAGGAGTCATCATTTCCTCATGCCACGTTTTTAATGCAAGATACCCAATGCATTTCGGGAATAATCCCTTCTTCGGGGTTTCTAAAGTATAAAAAGAATTGATCTACATCAGTTCATTGGTGAGCATTATTTACAAGCGTATTCATGTATGCTTGTACGCATATGCTTGTGCAGCTACGGGGACAGGAAGTTCTGTCTGTTGCAGCTCCCATCTGTCGGTGCCCCACAGGTGGTACAAGCTTCCTGCCTGCGACGCTGGTATCCTTGCTGTGCTGTAGTCTTGAATTGGTTTGTGCTGGAGCTCAGTGCAGAGCAAGCAGTGGATACCAGACAGCCACAAGCGTTGAGTTTGGTGGCGGCTCGCTAACAAAACAAAAGATATGCAGCCGCCTTTGATAGAGATCAAGCTTGAAATAAAAAAAAAAAAAAAATTAGTACACGTACTGCGTAAAAACCAAGTAAAGGGTCCAGTAGTCATGGGAGGTTCCAAATGAAGACAAAACCATATTAAGGAGGGACTAACAAGCCTATTAACTAATCAGAACGCAGCATTTACAAATGACAATGACACAAGCCAATAAAAAATATGGGAGGAATGTGGGCGCTGCTTCTCTCCTGTACTCTACTACAGCAGTCACGCAGAGTGAGCAGCGCATGCACGCTGCCGCTAGGCTCGACCTATAAACAAAACTTTTCCTTGATGTGATGTCAAAAGACTTGTAATAAATATGAGTGCGACAAAAATCAAATCAAGCTCAATTCCATGTACCAGGCCAGTTTACCAGTTTCTACTGAGATCAAGTTATGAAAAATCAGCCTTCTTGCGGGAAGCATTACAAATAGATGGGTGGTCGTGATAGCAACACATTTGATTGACAATAAAAAATAGCATTCATCAGTTTCTAGGTCTCGCCTGAGCCAGCACATGTGCTGAACTGGAGAGACATTTAGTGGGTGGGCTTAAAAAAGCCAACCAAAGCTTTTTGGGTGGCCTAGAGTGTGCTGTTACATGTGCGGGCAAGCGCATCGCTCGATCAAGCGCCATCTGGCTTTCCTCTGTTTCTCTCTGCGCTTCAAGCCCCGCTCCCCTTGCCTCCGCACCACCAACCCCCTTGACAGGTTCAGTTATTCTGGTCAATGGACTCCCTGTCCCCCCCCCTCTCTGCCAGCTGATGCCAGCCTCCTCCTGCCCCCTGTTTCCAGGTCACCTGAGCAAAGATCAGCCTCCCGCCCTTCACATGTCTCTCACTGGCTTGCAGATTCCTCTAGACTCCCACCCAGTGGCTAAAAGCCTTGTTAGTCGTTTCACTGCACTGCCTTTTAAGGTGGACTATGCGGAAAAGTATTAACGGATGCTGCAGACATTCAAAAAGAAGCAGCTATCTTGTTCGCAGTGTGTTCACTTGCAGATGTGACGTGCAGCATTGCAACAATAAAGCAGTTCCTAGGTTTACCCCTACCCCCGACGTCAAGTTCAGTCATTATTCTGCAAGGAAAATCCAAGCTGGACGGATCAACCTTTAATCCACTCGAGGTCGATGGCATGATAGCAGCTGAGTTGATGAATTAACATACTCCATGCCTGAGCTCTGAACATCTCAACGCCAAGATAATCCAGTGTACTGCGTGCCTGCCGCAGAAATCTGAGCAGCTTGTAGATGATAGATAGGTTGGAACCCTGTTGGAGCCAACATAGCCTTTCATTCTTCTGATGTACATGAGATTAGCACCAGTTTTGACAGTACAAAAAGTCACATGAAGCAGGTAACTACATCTAAGATATGTGTTCTACCTAACTGAAAGAAAAACATGCATTTCTTCATGGTCTTTTTATAAACAAGGACCCGAGGTAATTAACCTCAGATTCAGGAGATTTGATCCAAGCAGCACCAGGACAACCTGATTGGGTGTTTGTTGCCCTTTATAAATACGCTTCATCATCAGTCGGAATATGAACTGGTAGATCTATTTTTAGACTGACTTCCTGATTAAACATAGAGCTATAATAGACAGAGCGAATTTCTTTTTTATCCTTTCTTTACCTTATCAGTCAAATTCAAAAACAAGAAGGTGATGGATGGATGTAATGCTTGAATTGATTTCAGCCACTGGCAATAGCTGGGGTCCTCATTCCAATCCATTGTTTTTCACCCATCATGCTCCCTTAGTTTGGAATCAGCCATATGCAAATAAGTCTTCACCCTGCCACTCATGGGAATAATCCTGCCCGAGCTGCCCAGCCTGGTCCTTCCTGAACCAGAACGCAAACAACCATGACCGGTTTTGCACCGTTTAGACTATAACATACAGAGCTTATTTCTTTTTTAATGCTTTTTTTACCTCATCAAGTTTATCCCTTATTTCTTCATATTTTTTCCAAGCTCAATTTGTTCCTATTTTTTCACTATTCTCATTATTTTCCTGATAAATCTTTTTTGTTTAGCATGTCTAGTGCTGCCTCTTTCTATTACCACCATCCGTCTTTCAACCTTTATTTGAATTTTGTAATTTTGTTTTTTGTGGTTTATCCTATCATTTTCTGTCCTTCTTTACCCCAGCCCATTTCCTGCAGTTGTGTTTGTTTCCCTTTTTATTAAATCTTTGCACAATTGTTTGCTCTTGCTTTTTTCTCAAATCCCCCTTCCTCAGTCCCTTTCTTCTTCTGCCCCATTTTATAATTTTCCTTCTCATTTCTTCTCCCTGTTGTTATATTCCTATCTTCCATGTAAGCCAGGTTCACAACATTAGTGGGTTCCGGGTCATGTGAGCATATCCATCTAGGCCTGTTAACATGCATTGCTGGCAGGATAATCAGATCCATGTGCTGATGAGGAAAGGCCTTGGAATGGATGCAGTCTCCAGAACACATACCCATAAAACCTGTGTAAGCCACTTACTTTATATATTTTTATGAATGACATCAAATGAGGTTAGATTTAAAAGTGGTATGTTTTTGTAAACATTCTGTTTTACATCTGCCATGTCATAGAAGACAAGAAATGCAAACATTGTTTTAAGAAGCTATACACTTATGTTGTTACGCATTTGTGCTCTTATCCATGATATATAGAGCTCAGCATCATTGAAAATGTACCATGGCGCATTCATCTACGTCATACATTAAAGAATGCATGCATGCCATGAGTGCATATTTCCATTAAGAGTTAGTGATAATGGTATGTTTTTGGTCTGCCTAGAGACAGCATTATGTAAACAAAAAAAGTATAGATTAAAATGCGCTTACATATATACATAGACAGAGGAACCTTGAGGAAGCCTTCATTTCTTCATCTATTGATCGGTTCCAATGTCAGTCACATTTTGCCCCGCCCACCACAGTCTACTGCATTGGAACATGGCAATGTGTACTTCCATCACGGGCTCTTTTGCACTGGAAGTGACTGCATTTTGCCTAATCTTATGTCCACCCTTGCCTAAAGAGAGATGCACTCATGTGCCAGGAATGGCGCGTCAACACTAGTGGGCTTTAAAAAGCTGACCACAGCTTTTTGGGTGACCTAGAGTGTGTGGTTACGTGCACAGTAATGCGCATTCCTCGCATCGCTCAATCAGGCGCCATCTGGCTTTCCTCTCGTTTGCTCGCCCAAGCACGCGCTTCAACGCTCCTCCCCCCTCCCCCACCACAGAGCGCGTCTTGCAGCCGCTCGTCTTGCTTGCTTTGATTTAAGCTTGTTTGCATTTGTGGCTTGCATGCTCCTGTGGCAGCTCTGGTTTCCTCTCCTCGCTTCAACCACCCCCCGCCACAGAGCACACATGTACAGCAGGCAGGACCACTGCACTGCAAAAACATCACGTGGCTCATGCCGCGCTTTTACTTTCACAATAGACACAGCCTTTTCCTTAATGAAGCAGCAACGCATCTTCAATCCTCACTGCTCCTCCCTCCCGCAGCATTCGCTGCTCTGGGTGAACTCATTCCTCTGCTCCCGGGGATCTCCCCAATTCACCATAGCACTGATGTACCGGCCTGCACTTTGTAAGTGCTGAAACAGCATGTACACATTTCTTAAATGGGCGCTGTGCTTTATTTTTTTTATTGCCGCGCAGGCATGCCCATCCTTATCTGCAACTATTGCAGCCCTGCCTTTCTTTTGTTTTGCACGGGGCAGGTCGCACACCTCCATTTCACCTCCCGCTCGTTCCACCCCCTCCCCAGACCCCTATCACGGAGTGCAGTCTTTTGACTCTGTACCATGCAGATTGGGCATACTATTTCATAAGCGGATGATTATCAAACCAAAGAGGCTGACCTCATGTGGTGCAGGTCTCCAAACAAGGTTATATGAAATTACCCAGTACAAATCTTCTGTGGATCCCAACGCATGTACCCCTGACATGGTTTGTTAGATTACTGTTTTTCCATGAATAACAGCAAAGCCTCAGCCTGTGCCGCTCTACTTCCAGAATCTGTCATGCAGCAAACCTCGTATTAATGGAGACGGGGCAGTTCTATACACCTTCTCAGGCAATCTCATTGCCCTTTTTAGGTCGAGCTCTCTCGACCTATTGTGACCAAGCTGCTCCTCAAGGGACGTAGATTGGTGCACGAGCGCCGATTGCACATCGTGGACGCGCATCATGCCCCGCCCCCCCCCCCCAGCCGTGCACATCTTTTGCTCCACATTCCACATTCACAGCGGCAGCCTCTCACAATCACGCACACAGCCACACTCACGGAAGCGCGCGCACACACACACACACACACACGCACACACCATACGCACACACCATACACACCTCACACACAGGTGCCAAGCCCCACTTACCGCCTCAGCCGCCTCTCCTGACTTCTGCTGCCATCCACTCTGAGGGCGCGGGCTTCTCGCAATGTCGGAAGTCCCGCCCCACGACTGCCGTGAGCGTGCACATCCCGAGACCGGAAGTTCGGGAGAGTGCACGCTCACGGCTTTTTTTTAATGTGCAGATGATCCTTTCACGGCCGTGCAGCTTTACTGCTGCGCGGCCAATGCGTGTTTGGAAAAGTGTTGCACCTGATCCTGGAGTTAGTGCTGAAGGTAATGTATATGCATTTGAGATAAGGCCTCCTAGCTTTGTTTTTATTAGTAGCGTCTAACTATAATTGGCGCAAAAGCGGCTTCAAGAGGGAAATATTTGATTGAGGTACCCGTCCACATACAAGGTAAGATTACAGTATTTAATTGCAAGATGCAGACAGGCCTGGATAATTGGGTCACCCCGTAATGTCCAGGCCCATTCATGGGAGCGTGGCAGTTGTCACCCGATTCCTAGTGGGAGTAGGGACGTCCTTCAAAGTCATCACATCCTTGGACACAGTTGATGGATGTGACATTGCGACCCATGAAAGAAATAGCATTGGCATGAGCCGGGAAGGCCAGAGTCGAGTTGCGTGTGTTCAGCTGTGCATGAAAGACGGCAGAGTAGTACTTGTGCTTGTGTTTGGTGTTATTTTAAGAAGTCGTTACTTGAGTGCCACCCCTCCCCCACCTGCCCCTCTCCCCCCCTAGTAGAGCTGCACTGAAGTGAATTAGGCTTGCACCAGGTTCATTCGGTTACGATTGATCGGTTTCCTTGCGTGTAATAAAATGACTTCCCGCACTTCGTTTGTCCTAGCTTTAGCTGAAAAAGTGAGTTGTGTACCTCTGAGTGAGAGTTGTGTGGATCTGAGTGGACATTTTGTCGTTTGAGCTTCCTGATTTCTGTGCTGCATGTTAGCCCTACTTTGTGGCCAGAGTTTGCTTGTGTTTACAGTATTTATTCAGGAAAGGGAAGGGGGTGCAGAAACCATAAACAACATAGAATTGTACATGGTTAAGTCTTATGGTGATGTTATGCACCTCCGGGTTCTCAGTGACATCATTGACAGCTTGAGCTCTTTTCTTGTTTGTTATGCGTTTGGTTATCTAGCCGTAACTATTTATTGTTACCTCGTGCGTTATTTTTATATAGCGCACCTATGTAATATGGCACTTATGTAAAATAGCGCCTCAGTAAAAATCAGTACCACCCAGGCAGTGCATGTAATTCGGGCCCATAAAATCAAAGGAAGCGTTTATGTATTGAAACAAAAAAGTCTACGTTTGAGTTCTGTTTGTTTCAGAAGGTATGCGCAAAATGAAAAAGCGCTATACATTTTTTTTGCATATTTTATATAGCGCGAACTCGACCCGAAGGTATTGGAGCGCTTTACACATGCACCGTATTTACATTACACAATCAAGCACGGGGAGATTAAGTGATTTGCACTGAATCACAGGATGTGGACGCGACCCGAGGCTCGAACGCTGGTTTCCAGCACCTAAGTCGGCCGTTTAGCCGACGAACCACATCCTCTCCCCTTAAATATAAATATATAAAATATAAATATAGTACGAAAGGTGCACTTGGGCGCAGCGAGAGAATTGGAATCGGAAAAAAGTAGTACAGGATTGTTCTTGCTGCATAGGACTTGACTTTCACAGAACATAAACAATCCTGGCCATCAGAGGAAACGGTGTTTAGTATTGGGAGCTAACTTGTTAATTCTCTGCAGTTACTGGATGTCACGAGGTTTGTAAAATGGCAGAGTTGCTTTAAATGGTAAACGTGGGCTAGTGTCTTGAGCCCGAGCTGGGAACTTGGAGAGCTGTGGTACAATCGTGGCTTTGCCACTTAGCCGGGCACATCGTGTGATTCTGGGCAGATCACTTCATATCCATGTGCTTGAAACAGTAAAAATTGTGTAAACCAGCGGTGCGATTTGATGTATTCCAAACACACCCTCCTGACCTCCTGGAAGGCAGAAATGGGCCTCCTCTAGTGAATCCCCTTAATGTGACAAAGAGAGGATGTGGCTAAACGGTCAGAGCTACCGACTTTACAGCTTGGGAACCAGGTTAGAGCTTGTTTTTGTATGATCTCGTCAGTAGACAATAAATGAAATATATTACTCTTGCAGACGTGCTCGGTTTTTATAGCCTCAGAGGTTTTCTGACCATCTGATTGCACATCAGGCTGGGTAATTACTACTGTGCACGGCTTGGAAATGTATGTGGAATCAGGCCGCGCGCGATGACTCGGACTTTCATCCTCCTGGGGGCGATACAAGTGAGTAAGTAGCATTTGAGGAGGATGATTCTGAAGCACCTGTTGCTTTAAATGTAGTCACGCCGTTTCCGATCAAACTGGATAAAATTGTATATTGACTGTTTGCAAGTTCTTCACTTGAGGAAATAAAAGGGTATATGCACGAACGTACGTTTGCGTGTGTGTCTGCATGTGTGTAAGAAGAATCTCTAACATACCGACAAATGCATAACTATCTCCAAACCTAATGTACTGGTACTGGATGTATAGTTAGTTTATTAATTGTCAGTTGTGGTTCCAAAACAAGTGAACCGTGACCCCGGCTACCTTTCTTGACCAAACTGTGTGATACTTGGAAAATCGCGGTAGCAGCTACTTGCAATTGGAATGAAATGACTCTGCGACTCTCCTTGAGTAAGACAATTCCTTGTAAGAGCAACAGAGCTCAGTGGTTCATATTTAATGTGTCCACCTTTTAGTAGGACGGGGGTACATCACACAGAAGGAGAGAAATAGGAGCATGCAAGCTGTGTTTCTGTAATGAATTCTTGAAAGGATATACATAGGTCAAGTGTACGTTTCATTTCAGCAAGCTGACTCACTGTAATGTTGGTGCGCATTTAGATACACTCGTGCTAATAACTCTGCTTAAAGCAAATATGGCGCCAACATTATTAATGGAGGATGTGGCGTAAGGGCCAGAGTTGCTGACTTTGGAGTTGGAGAAACCAAGGTTCGAGTGTCGTTCGCTCACCATCCTGTGATTCTGGGCAAATCACCTAATCTCCCCGAGCCTACAAAAAATGAACGTGTCCTTGTGTAAGCAACTAGTGCTTGTTTATTTTAGAAAATAACATTTAAAGCTAAACCAAAACAGTCCCTTGCACAGGCCAATAGTATATATTATGTATCATTGACAATAATAAACAAGCATTTTCAATGCAATAGGTCTCACATTTTCGAGAGTTTAACCTATTGGCATTGTAAATGGCAATGCCTTTTATTTACGTTTTAAAAACCAACACGTAAATAAAAGGCATTGCCATTTACAATGCCAATGGCTCAAACTCGAACAACTGCAAGACCTATTGCATTGCAAATGCTTGTTCTGTTTCCAATTTAGTTTTTTGTCTTATGATGGTCCACGCAACTCACCTCTTTTGCCTCTCTTTTAAATTGTATTAATCTGACTCTGTCCAATTAACAGTTCGCTTTTAATGACAGTCAGTTTCTGCACAGGTCTGGGTGGGGGTAGTATCAACCTCCTATACATTTCCTAGATGCATCTCAGCAATTAGGGGTTCATTGGGGGTTCATTGCAGTAATAAGATACGGAACGGCATTATTTTGGCCTCCTTCTATTAGCATTTGCCCAGTATTCATCTCAGCTGTAATAAAAACTAGCATTTGCAATGCAATAGGTCTTGCATTACTGAAAGTTTGAGCTACTGGTGTTGCATTATTATTTGCAACGCTAATAGCTCAAACTTTCAGTAATTTTCTCAAGCATTGGTACAGCCAATAGGTCTTGCATTTGGGACCTTAAAAGTGTTTAGCCATGCAACAGTTGATGTTGTTGCACCAAGGATATTGTGCTGGATAACTAAACACTTGTAAGGTCCCAAAGGCGAGACCTATTGGCTATGCCAAAGCTTGTTCTTATAAAGCATGAGTCCAATTTATTCAATTGGAACAAGAGCATCTAATGCAATTAAATTCAAAGCATTAATAGATGATGGCAACACAGTTGCTCAATTATATCACAGTGCAATATATTTTATACAGTGCTCTTGGTATGAGTAGAAAAAGGAAAAGGTATGGGGAACAGGTGGTGACGTGTGGGTGAAGGACTGGGAAAAGGTGGTTGTGACATATATACATCAGTTATACATGATATGAACCTTTCCGGCCTAGAACAGGTCAAAAGTTCCTGTTTATTTCCAATTTAATAAATCTGCTGTATGAGAAAAACTGGTGAATGCTATTTTTTATTGTCAATCAAATGTGTTGCTACCACGACCGCCTATCTGTTTGTACTGCATTACTGACCCGGGTCGGGTAGGTTTTGCAGGTTAACCTCTAATACTTAATTCCTGCGGGACGCTTCAGACTGCCAACAACAGCCCACGGTACCTACTCAGTGAGTGCCTTTGATGTTTTCACGAGGGAAACACTTGGCGCTGTAGATGCAGCATCCTAAACAAAAGTGTAAATAAAAAGTATTTTCCTGTCTATTCTAATAAAGAAGGGAAGCCTCTGACGTTAATGTGAGTTCCTAAGGCAGGGCAATGAAAACCAATGTACAAAAAACATTGACAACTCAAACAGTATGAATCACAAAAATTAATTTATAAAACACATTCTACATTAACAAAGGGCACAAGGAATAATCACATAGAAGTTGAGTCACACCGAATGCTTTTTATTATTTAACTTGAATTCAATATTATGCCGTAAATAGAAAATATTTAAAAGCATTGTTGAACCAAGGCGTTCAGCAAGGAGATTTTTAACTTACAACACTATTTCAGTCATTCATTCAATGAAAACACTCACTCCTAAGGCAGCAGCAGAACGCGTCAATGATACATAATCAAGGTTCTGTCCTGAATGACAGTAGGTGATGTAGTGATAAAAAGTACAATGGATACATATATTCAACCCTCTTGTGGCTTTTGTTCAGTATCTCTACACGTTTCGCACAGTGCCTTCTTCAGGAAGCTACATGATGCTTACCAACAGAGGTACCTGCAAATATAAGGGCAGATTTACATGAAACTGACGCATCTCTGGATCATAGAAGGGATGCGTCTGTTTACTTGCATCACTATCGATGCATCACATTTACAATGCAGCACACCATGGCGCAAGGATTGACAGATGTGTAACGTATATGTTGGCTCAAAGGTTGCAGTTGTGTCACAAGCACAACACAACTCCAGCAATGCTCAGGAATGCCTATTCCTATTGTGCTGTGTCACTCCTTACGCCTGCTTCGAGCAGGCATAAAGTTTTGACATAGTGGCATTGTAGAAGTGGTGAAGTGAAATCTTATAGAATTGCCTGCATCACTTTTACGAGGCTTTCTTGCATCTGAGTTTTCACCCTGCATACATTTTACCTCACACAGGTATATGACGCAGGGCTTTACAACGCGAGGCATCTTCCTAGATGTGTCACGTTGTAAATGTGTCAAAATGTGGTGCATTGTTTACACTGCCACTGCGTCCCAAAAATGACGCAACAGTGGTGCAAAAGTGTTGCAAGGGGGTTGTAATTCTGCCCCTCAGTATGCAGTGTTTAACTGGAGGCCATACTCACAAACAGCAAAAAAAACAGGGATTCTAAAAACTACAATGGTTTGTAACCAAACGTCACAACTCATCACAAAAGAAAAAGAAAGAGCAAAAGAAACACCACGTGAAGACCGGGATTTGTGCAAACCCATACATTCCAAAGAAGCGTCTCTGTCCCTAAAGAATAAGTGAAACCCGAAAAGTTCTCAAATAATAAACTGGTGTGCCTAATGACAAAAGAAGGAAGGAATAACAGGTGAAAGATTATAAAGCCACAATCAACATCATTGTCCTAGAATGTACCAAGGAGACATTTAGGGGCAGATTTACTACTTCTAGCGCACCTCTGCTAATCAGCAGGGATTCGCCAGAAGAGTTGCGATGCATCTGCCCACCTGCGTGCCACCACTGATGCATCACATTAATAATGCGGTGCACCGTGGCACACAGATAGGCAGATGCGTGTCGCATCCCTGTCGGAAAGGCGGCGCATTGCTGGAGTTGAGTCACAAGCGCAAAGCAGCTCCAGCAAGGCTCGGGGGTGCCCTATCCTTCACATGCTGCGTCAATCCTTACACCTGCTTCAAGCAGGTGCAGGGTTTTGACGCAGCATGGCCTGAAAAAGTGACAGAGTGAAATCTTGTAGATTTCACTCAGCCACTTTTAGGAGGTGTTCTGGTGCCGGAACGCCCCCCCCCCCCGCCCCCCTGCGCCGGAACGCCCACTTGTGGCTCAGGGCTTTAAAACATGACGCATCTCCCAAGTGCGTCATGTTGTAAATACACCGCAGCATGGCGCTAGCTTTGTGCCGCCGCTGCGTCACAAAAGTGACGCAACGGCTGCATAAAAGTGGCGCAAGGGGCTTGTAAATCTGCCCCAAAGGCTTTGCACAGATGCACAATGCCAATCTCTGAATTCAATGCTTTTCACACTGGAAAGTGAAGATACTGTGGGCAAAGGAATGAATGGTAGAAGCGGGTCCCGAGGAGGTCTGCACAGCGTCTGACTAAGAACAGGACACAAAATGAGCTCAAGTCCAGACGGAACCGCGCGGGACTAGGAGCTGATGCAGGACGGACACACAAACATGCTACAAATATCACATGTGTTAGATTTGGGGGTTGCTAGTTGGCACAGGTAGGTACTTGTGACAAATAGGGACCCTTGCCTCTAGTCAGGGTAAGGGGGTACACTCCTAAAATAACCCCTGCTCACCCGCTTAGTAGCTTGGCACGAGCAGACAGGCTTATCTCAAAGGCAGTGTGTAAAGCATTTGTGAACACATACAGTAACCCAGTGACAACACTAGAGATGGACACCACACACGATTTTATATAAAAAACATGTATTCTTTATAGAGATTTAACACAAGACCATAAACGACAAAAATCCACAATACTATACTTACAAACGGTAGTTTTAGCTTAGTTCAGTTCAGTTCTTAAGATGTAACACTTTGCGTCAATGTACCTTACGATGCTTTGTGCTTCCACAACAAGCAATGTTGCAGTGATGGAAATGCGGCTAAGTTCCGATGCAAAGTAATAAAGACGTGAGGATCTTCCAGATGAGGCCCGCTTCTCCGATGATGCGAGAATTCTCGGTTCGATGCATCAGCTGCAGCGGTGACACCCTTGTTCAGCGATGCCACGGCAACAGCCTCAGCTGTGGCACTCTTCTCCGATGTTGCGAGAGGCTTCCTCACAATGCGACAACTACAGCGGCAACATCCAAGATGCGATGGCAGCAGCTCCGACGGTGACCCGCTTCTCCGGGGGATGCGAGGCGCTTTCCTCGATGCAGTGCAATACGTCAGCTACGGCGCCAACATTCAGGATGCGATGGCAGCAATAGCGACGGCTACATGCTTCTTCCTCATTGAGAGACACTTCTCTCGATGCAGTGCAATACGACAGCTACAGCGCCAACATTCACGATGCGACGACAGCAGCAGCCACGGCGACACGCTTCCTCTTCGTTGCGAGATGCTTCTCTCGATGCGGTGTAATACGACAGCTACAGCGCCGACATTCATGATGCGATGGCAGCAGCAGCGACGGCGACACGCTTCTTCCTCGATGTGTCGCGCTTTTATCTCCTTGTGACACGCAGTCCCTCAGAAGGCCCAAAACAGCACCAGGCACTTCCAAAAGAACTCTGGGGAGCTGGGGGTTGAAGTCTGTTGTCCCTGAGACTTCAGCAGGAGGCAAGCTCTTTCCCAAGCCCTTGGAGATCCTTCACAAGTTGAAAATAAAGTACACAAAGGTCCTTTCTCCTTCCTTTGCCAGTCAGGCAACCACTGCAGGCCAATCCCCCAAACAGCACTTCAGCATAGGAATAGTATCTCCTCAGTTTCTTCTGGTTCCACTCCTCAGCAAAGGTTTCTTCTTGTTTGTCTAAAAGTGATTTAGTCTCTTGGGATCAGGGTCCTAATATTTATACCCCAAAATCCTTTGTCCTCTGAGGGCAGAGCGGCCTTTGCCCAGTCCAAACCAGTTCTGGAGCACTCTGTTTACATGACTCCTTATTTCCTTTCACAGTGCAGGGCAGGCACATCAGACGCCCCACAGGAGGTGGAGCCAGCATTGTGGAGGGAAAGTACAGCCTTGGAGCATTTTGTTGACAGGATACCTTCTCTTCTTTCACTGTGCAGGGCAGAGACATCAGCAGCACCCCGAGGGGTGGAGCCAGCATTGTGGAAGGCAGGCACAGCCCTATTCAAGGTTCAGGTGCAGCTCCTCCCTCTCATCTAGATGCAGATCTCTCTATTCACCACTGGGCTGACTCATTCTGTCTCCTGGAAATCCCCAGCCCTGTCACTCACAAACTCCAGACAAGGAATACACAATCTAGCTGAGGCAGGCTTGAAAGGTTAGGCAAGAAAATACCTACTTTCTAAAAGTGGTATTTCCAAACACAAAATGTTAAAACCAACTTCACTAAACGATGTATTTTATCATTTTGAGTTCAGACATACTAAACTTGAATCCCTACCATGTTCTCTGAGTCAGTTAGGATAATAAGAATGTAATAATCTAACTGTACATTATGGCCTATGGAGAACAGGTAGCCTTGCAATAGTGAAAAACGAAAATGACTGTAATTCACTATTAGGACATGCCACACACACCATGGCATGTCCTACATTATACTTACAATGCACCCTGCCCATGGGCCATAGGGGTGTCTGATATGAAGAAAAGGGAAGGTTTAGGGACTGACAAGTAGGTGCACTTGCCCAGTCAGCATGACAGCACCAGACTAAACACAGGCAGACCTTAGACCAGTTTTACAAGGCTGCTTCTGTGAGTGGCACAACCAGTGCTGCAAAGCCACAAGCAGCATTTGGATTTACAAGCCCTGGGCACTCCTGGTGCACTATACTAGAGTCTGACAAGTAAACCAAATAGTCAATCATGGAATCACCAATTAATACATGTGTTTACAATAGGGAGCACTTGCACTGTGGCACTGGACAGCAGTGGCACAGTGCCCAAAGCATCAAACACCAGCAAAAACACATGAGGCAACAGCAAAAATGGAAGGGAGACCCACGCCAATGGTGCAAGGTCTAACAACTTGCATATAGCAGTTCATATATTTTAATTGCCCTAGACCTCATGGGGTTCTTTCCCAAAATCTGGTTTTGTGCGAATAGTGACTCTGATTCTGATCCACTCTCTACCCTCTGGCTTCACTCCCAGTCCTTACCAGGTGGGGCCTGAAGAGGCAATATTTGAAAATATGGAATATAAATACATTGCAGCAGCAACTAGGTTCATACCTTGCTCTGCCATCAATCTAGGCCATCAGGAACTTGGCCTTGAAAAAGGTCAAAGACAACAAGACCACACACTTTAAAAACTGTGACCAAGGTGGAGGTTTTGTCATAAGTCCACCTGAACCCACCTCTAGGCCACCTGCATACACCATCAAAACCGCTCACTGGCAACGGGACCCCGGCCTACCAGCACATACCTCTCGTAGTGATATTGATATTCTCCCCGCAGATACTCTGAGTTAACACTGAGCAACCAGAAATCGTTTCTGGACCTTAAGCACCTCCTTCACATCACTGAACTCTCTTCTCTAATCTACGGCTCTCACAGAATGCGACCCACATCCCCCTCACGATGTCCCGCCTCCAACCTCTACCACTATCCCTGAGACACTTGCGCCCTCGTAAGCATCCCTGCCACCACTCTGTGGAGGAAATCCTTTCTCTCCTTCACACCTACAAACTCATCCATGGCACACTTAATCCCACAAAACTCACGGAGGAAGAAGTGGCTGATCTCAGTAGCTACGACTCGGCCCTGACAACCCCATGTCCCTTAAACCTGAGGGGAGAACACCCTATCTGCACGTTTGCAACCAACCCTAACAGATCTGATACCCTCCGCATCAGAGGGGTGGTCAATAGCAACCTAGCTATAGTTCCCACCTCCCCTTCTACATTAGACTCCCACTCCTACCCCTCCCTAGCCGTCCTCCTAATTAACTGCCGGTCAGCTGTAAAGCATGCATCTGATGTCGCTGACCTCATCCTGAGTCATAAATCCGACCTAGCGGTCTTAACTGAATCTTGGCTCAAGGACTCCTCATCGCCTTACCTCGACCTCTTAGTCCTGCCCAACTATAACATCGTTAGGATGGACCGGCCCTCAAAGGAAAAAGGGGGTGACATTGCCTGTATATACCGTTCTAACCTCCTTGTTAAGGAACTGCCGGTGGTCCCCTCGGACTCCTGCGAATACCTCACACTCGCCATTTCCAATAACACCTCACAGCTGTGCAAACTTCACATCTTTTACCACCCCCCTGGCAAGAACAACACCTTTATGGACCTTCTCATGGAAATCATCACAGCCAAGGTGTCCCAAAACTGTAAAGACATTTTCCCTGGCGATTTCAATCAATCAATCAATCATATCATTTGTAAAGCGCTCTACTCACCCGTGAGGGTCTCAAGGCACTGGGGTGGGGAATGCTGCTACTGCTCGAAAAGCCAGATCTTGAGGAGTTTTCTGAAGGTCAGCAGGTCTTGGGTCTTCTGTAGGTGTATGGGGAGGGTATTCCAGGTCTTGGCGGCGAGGTGAGAGAACGATCTTCTGCCTGAGGTGCTCTCTGGAAGCGGGGGGTTGTAGCGAAGGCGAGGTCGGCGGAGCGGAGCTGGCCGGTGGGGGTGTAGAAGCTGAGTCCTCTGTTGAGGTATGTTGGTCCGGTGTTGTGGAGTGCCTTGGTGTTGATGTGTTTTATCTAGGACCCCGATCAATATTGTGACCTCATGCCCCTATACGGCTATAATCAATACATATCCCTATAATGGCATAACAATCAGAGCCATATTTCAGTAACTCGTCTCTGCAGTTCATGACAGTCCATGACACAGCAGAAGCCACTTCCTTAGATTCCTAGATAGCACACCGAGTTCTTTCGACATACCAAACCCCCAGCAACCTGGGAAAGCCCCGCTTGCTTTGTTTTGATTAGTAATAGAACTCCTGCGAGCACTGTAAGAACGACCAGTTCTTAGTGACATCTTTATTGACGTCTTGTGTCCAAAAACTTATGTCAAACTCGGCACCTTTCATGTATAAATATACCAACGTTGCCTTAAGCAAACACACGGTGGTGGTGAATACTGGAGCAGAACAGCTGTCCCCTTGCAGAGAGCCCAGCAGATGCGAGAATCCCATGGACGATGCCCCTCCTCCTTGACGCGCTGTCTTTTCTCCTGCCGACAAAATCCAGCTCCTGCGTTTCCAGCCTACCCTTGCGGGTGACTGGGATATCGGGTCCTGAGAGGAGATACCAGACCTCCTGTATTCTATTCCAGAGGTACGGTGCTGACTAAACCCTTAGAGAGAATTCTTGAAACAAACTCTTGGCAAAACCAACTTAACTTAAATTGCTACCTACTTACTCCCTCCCACGTATTAGGCTTAGGTCAGGTACACCGGGGTAGGCGTAGTTAGAAGCACCAGTTGAGGTTGTTAGCCAATGTATATATGAATGTATATATTTTATTCATTTTAACTATCTTATGGCTAAGAAACCATATCAATGCTTTTACAGTATTATTTCGTAATACTCCTTTTACTGTACGCACTTTTCATAATAACAAGTTTTGCAATTGTGGCAATTCATTTCTCTTGCATGAGAAGGAAGACTGCTCAATAGATAATATATTTTATTGAAAACGCCCATCTCTCTATTCTCTGCACCCTGGTGAAAGTAAATCTGCACAACTGACTGAGTGAAATAGCTGTCTATTGTTTCACACGACTCAAGAGATTGACTCTTATTCTGAGGAGCAAAGTTGTCATGTTTATGCGGTTGTCGGAAGCTGAATCCCTTCTTGTCTGAGCCAGGGAAGCTGATCACTTCCTATTCAGTCAAGAAAGTTTCCAGTGACCTCTGAGCTAGCTGGCGCAAACCTAAATTAAGTCTAACATAGTCAGTAGAGACCTAGAAGACCGCAGTCCTACGTCTACACTGCTGTTTATGTTATTCCAATGCGCAGGGCCTATAGGGAAAATAGGACCTACACTACAGTGTGTGGGTGAGGAGCTTGAAGGTTATCCTCTTGTTGACTGGGAGCCAGTGCAGGTCTCTCAGGTGGGGAGTGATGTGGCTGCAGCGAGGGATGTCGAGAATCAGGCGTGCAGAGGCGTTCTGGATGCGTTGGAGCCGTGTCAGGAGTTTGGCCGAGGCTCCTGCATAGAGGGCGTTTCCATACTCCAACCTGCTGCTGACAAGGGCCTGGGTGACTGTTCTTCTTGTTTCAGTGGGGATCCACTTTGTATCTTACGGAGCATGCAGAGGGTGTTGAAGCAGGAGGAGGAGACGGCGTTGACCTGTTTACTCATGGAGAAGGTGGAGTCGAGGATGACCCCTAGGTTGGGTGCGTTGTCGGTGGGTGTTGGAGCGAGTCCCAGTGCGGTCGGCCACCAGGAGTCATCCCAGGCCGAAGGGTTAGATCCGAGGATGAGGACCTCCGTCTTGTTCGAGTTCAGCTTCAGTCCGCTGTTCCTCATCCATTCAGCAACGGCCTTCATTCCTTCCTGAAGGCTGGTTTTGGCGGTGTGGGGGTTCTTGGTGAGGGAGAGTATCAGCTGGGTGTCATCGGCATAGGAGAGGATGTTGAGGTCGTGCCGACGGGCGAAGTGGGCGAGCCATGCCATGGAGATGTTAAACAGGGTTGGGCTGAGCGATGAGCCCTGGGGTACGCCGCAGATGATCTCAGTGGCTTTGGAGCGGAAGGGGGGAAGGCGGACACTCTGTGTTCTGCCAGAGAGGAAGGAGGTGGTCCAGTCCAGGGCCTTCTCTTGGATCCCAGCGTTGTGGAGGCGTGTTCGTAGTGTGTGGTGACAGACTGTGTCGAAGGCGGCTGACAGGTCCAGGAGGATGAGGGCCGTCAATTCTCCGTTGTCCAGCAGGGACTTGATGTCATCGGTGGCGGTGATGAGGGCAGTCTCGGTGCTGAGGTTGCTGCGGAACCCGGACTGGGAAGGGTCCAGGATGTTGTTCTCTTTGAGGTAGCGGGTCAGTTGTTCATTGTCGGTCTTCTCAATGACCTTGCTGGGAACAGGAGCAGGGAGATGGTCCGGAAGTTCTTGAGGTCCTTGGGGTCCGCCTTGGGTTTCTTGAGTAAGGCGTTGATCTCGGCGTGCTTCCAGATCTCCGGGAAGGTTGCTGTCTCGAAGGAGGTGTTGATGACTTTCCGGAGATGGGGTGCGATGGATGTGCTGGCTTTGTTGAAGATGTGGTGTGGGCATGGATCTGACGGAGATCCGGAGTGGATGGTGTTCATGATCTTGATGGTGTCATCGTCGTTGATGTTGGCCCAGTAGAGCAGGCGGTTGATGCGGATGGTGGTGTGGGGGCGGAGGTCTCAGTGGTTGTCGGGGCAGTCGTGGCGTTAAAACTGTCGTGGATGTCTGTGATTTTGCGGTGGAAGAAGGTGGCCAGCGAGTCGCACAGGTCTTGCGATGGTGGGACGTCGTTGGTGTTGTAGCTGGGGTTGGAGAGTTCATTCACAATGTTGAAGAGCTCTTTGCTGTTGTGCGCGCTGTTGTCTAGGCGGTCTTTGAAGGAGGCCCTTTTGGCAGATCTGATGAGGTGATGGTGTCTGCGGGTGGCATTCTTGTGGGCGGCGTGGCTGTCCGGTGTTCGTTCACGGAGCCAAATCTTCTCCAGGTTTCGGCAGGTTTGCTTGGAGGCCCAGAGGTCTTCAGTGAACCAGCTGGCTTTCTTGTTGGTATGATTGTTGGAGGGTTTCTTGATCGGGCGAGGGTGTTGGCGCAGTGTTTGATCCACTGTCTGAGGTTGCGGGCAGCGGTGTCGGGGTCGGTATGTTCGGTGGGTGGGCTCTGGGCGAGGGTGGTGGTTAGCTTGTCTTCGGTGACTTTGCTCCAGCAGCGGTGAGGCATCTGGTGGGTGCGGTGGTGCGTGGTGGGTTTCTTGAAGGTGAAGTGGATGCAGTGGTGGTCGGTCCACTGGAGTTCGGTGGTATGGTTGAAGGAGACGTGGGGGCTTGCGGAGACGATGGGGTCAAGCATGTGACTGGCGGAGTGGGTGGGTGTTGTGATGAGTTGTCTGAGACCGAGGTTGGCTAGGTTGTCGATCAGGGTGGTGGAGTTGGTGTCGTCATTGTTCTCGAGGTGGAAGTTCAGGTCCCCGAGGAGGATGTAGTCTGTAGAGGCGAGGGCGTGTGTGCTGACGTAGTCGGCGATGGAGTCGCTGAACTGTGGTCGGGGTCCAGGCGGTCTGTAGATGAGGGTTCCTCTGAGGGTGGTGTTGGGATCAGTGTGGATCTGGAAGTGCAGGTGTTCGGCAGTGCTGAGGGTGTCATCGGTATTGGTCGAGACTCTGGGTGTGTTCCTGTGGACGATGGCGATTCCTCCTCCCGCTCTGTTGGTGCGGTCCTTGCGGGTGATCTTGTAGCCTTCCGGGACGCCTATGGCTATGTTGGGTGCTGAGGGGGGGTTCAGCCATGTCTCCATCAGGAAGGCGACGTCTGGGGAGGTTGAGTCGAGTAGGTCTGTAGTGTAGTTCCTAGTTTCCCACTAGGCGCTGCGCATTGGAATAACATAAACAGTAGTATCGACGTGGAACTGCGGATATTCCAGGCCTCCACTGACTATGCTAAACTTAATTGGGTTGTGTTACCAACTAGCTCAGAGGTCACTGGAAACTTTCTTCTCTGCATAGGAAGTGATCAGCTTCCTTGGCACAGACAAGAAGGGATTCAGCTTTCCAACAACCGTGCAACATGACAACTTTGCTCCTCAGATCAAGAGTCAATCTCTAGGGTCGTGTGAAACAATAGACATGTATTTCACTCAGTCAGTCTAGTGCAGTTTACTTTCACGAGATGTAGAGAATAGAGAGACGGGCGTTTGTCAATAAAGGGTTAACATTTATTGAACAGTCTTTCTTCTCGTACAAGAGAAATGTATTGCCACAATTGCAAGAATTGTTATTATAAAAAGTACGTACAGTAAGATAAGTATTGCGAAATAGAACTGTAAAAGCATTGATATGGTTTCTTAGCCATACAATGGTTTAAAAGTAATAAACATATATACAGTCATATATACATTAGGCTAACATACTCAACTGGTGCTTCTAACTAAGCCTACCCCAGTGTGCCTGACCCAAGCCTAACACGTGGAAGGGGAGCAAGTAAGTAGCTTTAAGTTAAGTTGGTTTTGCCAAGGTTTGTTTCAAGAATTCTCGTCTAAGGGTTTAGTCAACACCATACCTCTGAATAGAATGATGGAGGATTGGTATCTCCTTCAGGGGTCTCTCTCGATATCCCAGTCACCCGCGAGGGTAGACCGGAAACGCAGGAGCTGGATTTCTCTGCACGAGAAAGGCAGCGGGTCTCTTCAGCGCGTCGAGGAAGGAGGGGGGACAGCGTCCGCGGGCAGCTGGAATCTGCTGGATGTCTTCGCAGAGGACGGCTGTTCAGCTCCTTAAGCGTACTGCACCATAGTTTGCGCTTTAGCAGCGATAATGGTATCAGCAGCTTCACCACCACAGGGACAGCAGGCTGCAGCGACAGAGTGCTAGATTTACCAACACGGGGTCTTGCAGGCAGCTGGCATCAGCAACAGTAGCTCGCATTGCTTAAGGCAACGTTGGTAATATTTATACCTGACAGGTGCCGGGTTTGACGCAAGTTTGCTGGACATAAGACGTCAATTAAAGATGTCACTAGGAAGTGATAGTTATCAGTTGCTCATTAGAGTTCCATTACTAATCAAAACATAGCAAGCGGGGATTTCCAGGTTTGCTGAGTTTTTATCTTGTTGAAGAACTCGGAGTGTTATCTAGGAATATCAGATAGTGACTACTGCTCTGTCATTGCACTAATTGGTCGCAAAGGAAGTGACAGAGAGAACTATGCTGGAATGTGGCTCTGTTCGTGTGAGGCCAGAGATGACTTTTCAGAAAATCGCACTTGAACGGTTATGCCAATATAGGGAATAAATGGGTTTATAGCCGAATAGGGGCATAAGGTCACAGTATCGATCAGGAACCTAGATAAACACGCAACACCCACTCCACGGGTTAATGTCCATCAAAATTACTAAAACTAAAGCAATTAGATGCATGTGTAACATTGCCCACCCCAAAATACATAAATGCATTCGAAATAGGCGTACTTGTAATACATGAATTTTAGGTACTGTACGTTTTTTAAAGCATAGTAATCATTCAAAAAATTATTGCATATGAAATCAATGAACGATTATGCAAAAGGAATTACACATGAAGTATCTCTGACAGAAGAAAAGCGAGATAAATCATCACATAAAAATGCATTGTAATAACATGTGTGCTAGAGGCTGGTGTAATGTTGTTATGTCTCTAGATGTGTTTAGAAATAGAAGTTTGAAGCTTCTGTTCTCTAAGAATACTTTTTACGTTAAGCAAAGAATTGTTCGTGCCAAAAAAGGTCAATATTAGAAAAATTGTCCAATTCAAAGAAAATAGATTTCCAAAGCTCTTGGCAGTTTTTGTTGATCAAAACTGAAGGCCGAATTCAGAGTTCATGGGAACGCTGTGTGTCGGAAAGCTTCTAAAAGTTATTGTTTCTGTACGGGTGAGAACATCGTATCAGACAGGCTCTCAAAGAATTGGTCTACAAATTCAGGTGATAGTTCAACCAAATTAGATAGCGCTGTAACTTGGCAGGTGTGAGAATGATTGCTGTCATCATAGTCGGGACCAGCAATGCTCACAGAACGTTGTACCTGGATGATGTTGCTTTTGTCACTCGCTCCACTGTTATCACTTGACTGTAGCACAGGAGTCTCCACGAATGCCGTCATCAGGATTGGTAGCCGCTGGGGACAACACAATGCGTGAGCCGTTATTGGACTGAGCAAAGTATCGACGTCCATTGGTACTGCTGATGGAAGTGAAAGACAGATGTCCAACACGCATTCATCGCCGCAAAGCATACACCGTAGCACAGGTAAAATGCAATTTTGCCATATCGGTCTGAATGAAAGGAACCAGGTCATGTTTAGATCTCTCAGCCTGGCCAATCCAAGGACGTTAGTTATCCTGTCCCGGTAGCGCATTGCTAGGATTGTCTCTTCTATTCCCATGGGAGCTATGTCTGAGCCGAGGCTTGCCATAACGAAGCAGTAGGGTCAAAAATAGAATCCCTGCGACGAGTCCCAAAAATAATGGTATGCCGCCAAAAATGGAGTGCACAAAATTAGGAAAGATTCCCAAAATTGCCTGGAAGGGTGTTAGCAGTCCCGAAAAGACTGTCTTAAATATGCCTGGGATGCTTGTTGCACTAGACATGTTAAGTAGCTGGCTGAACATTTCTACGAAATGCACGGGGCAATTTGTTGATAAAAGGTCATGAACTTCAGTAGCTGTCCTTGCAACTAGAAGATCATACGTCTCTTTAGATGACGTTATAGGCACTGTTGTCTGTAAAAGTACAGATTTCATTTTGCTTAATGTATCAATTCGTATAGAATAGAGATTCAGACGAGGCCAGATGGGAGTCACTATGTCTGGAGGCCCACTCGGAAACAATGCTTGCATACAGCATTTGACCATGGATGTTACTTCTACTAGATAACTTTTCCCTGGCACGAGGCCACAACATCTGTGATCCGTTCTAAGAATGTAACTCCCGTTCGCGAGTTGCATAAAGAAGGGCTCTATCTGAGTTGCAGGTGTGACTAGCTGGTGGCATGAAAGGTTGTTTGAATTTCCATCACATGCTCCGTGTAAATTAATACCCTGACACAAAAGTATACCGCTTAGTGAATGTTTACAATTCTCACCACTAAGAAATACATTTTTGTCACTGTCACTATAGCAAGAATGAGTGTATGGTAATTTCCATTCGGATTTTACATATCCTTTACCCAATTGTTCATACTGGCCAGCAGGTATGTACTCAAGGCACTTTTTAAATCGGAAAGTTGTTATCGGAATTGTGATAATTCCGTGTATTATCCATTCAATGACAGGACTCTCTGACATTGTCAATGGTAATCTCTCGAGTTTTTCGATGCTCAGGATTGTATAGTCTGCTCCTTTCTGTGCCAAACTGATCTGTTTATCAGTAAGGTTAAAACTGGAAAATAATGACGTCGTGTTGATTAAACGCCAAGGCCAATAGCCTGAACGAAGATTTTGCAGCGTCCAGCCTAGTTCTATAATAGAGCGTAATTGAGACTGGCCATGTTGTAACATTAGCAAATCTCTGTCTATCACATCAAAGGCAGAGGATACAATATTGTCCAACGAATATATTCTGGAAGACAGAGTCATTAACCCATTGTCTACCACAGAAAGTGATTTTTCCAAATTAATACGATCAATTTCTCGTATTTTTTCAGCAGTTTCAATTTGCTTTACTTTCCAAGCCTCGTTGTAAGCAGCATAGATACTGGTCGCTATGAAACGCTTTTGACGCTGTTTGCGTGGTCCAAGAATGAAATCGCGCAAATCAGCACCCTCTTTTAATAAAGACAAGTGTTGCTTAATTTCAGCCAGTGTGGATGAAGTTAGCCATTCAAGGCAGAGTTTCCCTACACTGTATGTTGTTATAATCCCTGGATGTTGCCTCTGGGAATATCTAGGGTCTAATCTGGTCATTTTTAACCCCTGCGTCTTATTCAGGAATCTATCTTGACAGCTATTTGTGTCTGTAGGCCAGATTAACCACTATTTCCAATCAGGATGTGTTCTGTTGAAATTTAAAATTTGTGACACGTCTAACTCAATATCTGTGGTTGTATTCTCAGGTATTGGCTTTGGTATAGACGGTGTTTTAAGGTCTTTGATCTTAGCTAGGCCAAGACAAGATGTTTGGTGTATTGTGTCATTTAAAAATAACATTTGTTCTGGTATCATGCAGGTTCTAAATAGTGCTTCAATGCCTTGCACCTGCCAATCTTTTGTACCCCAAATTGTTTTCGTTTCAATATTATTTTTCCAATAATCAAAACCAAATGTCATCATTTTGTCATAAAATGCTTCTGAATATATCAATTTAGAATTTGTCAGCATTGTTTTCATTCCTGTTTTATCTAACAGTTTGTAATAAAACGTTTCTGCATTACTGGTGTTAAACCCTGAGAAGTATTTGAATTTCTCAAAAAATGCTTTAGAACTGCTTTTAGGTGGTGTAGAACAATGTTCCCATTGATTATACATAAAAACATTTCTAGGCTGTGCAGATTTATGCAAGTAATGATCCCCATAATGGGTGTAACAGAATAACTGCTCATAACTAGATGAACCTTGTAAATAATCATGATCTGTGAATCTAGCTGACATTACTAAATCAGACATCATGTCATTAATACTGTTAAAGTCCCAATCATCAGAGAATGTACTAGGTGTCACAAAGTCACTTAAGGAAACCTTTAGTTGATGAGGATACTTCAGGATTTCGACCGGACCATAGATCTCATAGTCTGTTTTCTCCCATACTACCCCACCCGGTATTGGAATTGCTGTGACATTTACTGTTGACAGTTCTCTTTTCTTCACGTGGGATGATCTGTGTGGTTTCAGGACTAGGTTGATGTTCTGACTTGCTGTGTCCATTCAATTGTAATAAACTTTCCTAAAATTAAAACTAAAATTAGGCATAGTAGGAGTATGAATACCCCTGAGATAATCCAATGCTCAATCAACGGTGAATCCAGATATAGTTCTTTGATTTGTTGAAGGAGTCCTGTTGTATTTTCTTTAGAATACTTTTTTGTTTCTGGCATCACTTCGGGGTCGTTTTGATCTTCAGAGAAGTTGTCGAAGTTGATGAAATAACCAGAGGCAGTTCTGTCAATTGATGGGATTGTTCTTTCAATCTGTCTCTCCGTAGCACTTTCTGATGCCACATTAGTGTAGACTGGTGTTGTTTCTTGACGAACTGTTTCAATCTGTGTTTCAAGAGGCACGAGTTCCATGGCATTATTGCATAGTCCTTCATTGTGCACTGCAGGCTGATCAAATGTGATTAGTCTTTCAGTTTGAACCTCTTGGATTGTTGCAAGTTTGGGTATTCTGTTGTTTCTTGGGAGTCCACTGGGCCTACTGTTGATTATAGGCCACATGCTTGTGGTTTTACCAGATCGATAGACACGACTCTGTTCTCCTTTTTACCAGCAAGGGGCGGTAGCACAACTGATCTTGTTCCGGTGACTGCTAAGACAAGTACTGCTTTTCTGTAAGAAGGCCCAAATTCCTTCTTAACCGCGATCTTTTCACTGACTAGATCCCCAATCTTTGGAATCCAGACAGGCCTTGCTGGGGCTGTTGCGGGTGGTGCCTCGTCAGTGGTACTTGGCTGTTGCTTTAACTTTATGTTGCTTAATGATTTTCTTGTTTCATTCAGTTCCTGTAAAACAGCCAAACGATCTTTGATGTCAAAGTCTGTTGTTTTTTCTTGTACCACTGACATCTGACTATCGAGGTCCTGAACTCGCATTCTAATTCCGAACAATAGTTCGTATGGGCTGAAACCTTTTAGAAAATTTCTTGGCATCTTGTTAAGACTAGTCTGGACACTTATTAAATGTTTGACCCACCCAGCGCCTGAACCTAATACCTTCGCTGGTATAGATTGCTTTATGTCACGGTTTTTTCTTTCTACCACACTATTCCCTTCGGGGTGCGACGGACAAGAATACCGCAACCCAATTCCCATGCTAGCCATGGCCTCCTTATAGGCTCGAGAGCTGAAAGCAGGACCCTGGTCAGAATGGAACGTGGTAATTGCGTATGTGCCGATAAAGAAATCTTTTATAACCGTTCTAGCGTCAGCCGAGCGCTGGAGGCCTCATTTTTTAAGTGCTTTTCGTCTTAATGGTGTACACTGGGACGCGCTTCTCTTCTTTGATTGCGCAGATAGACCGCCTTATGCTGTCTAGAAGGGATCCTGAAACTACACTGGCCTGTTCATTCCTGCGATCTCTGTTGCAGTTTTCACAATTTTGAGCAAAACATTGAATATCTATACTCATTCCTGGCCACCAGTACTCTGATTGTAATTCTTTCAGAGAAACCTTAATTGTTTGGAGTCTCAGACCCAACCCCATGTGTGCTTCCAGTAAGAGGAAGCCCCTCCTGCTCCTGTTTGGAATTACTCTGTCCCCCACTCCAGGGATTCGAGCAAAAGGAACGGAGTTTGCATCGATTATGTATGCATAATTGAGTGGATAGTTTACGGGTAGTGCTGCACAGTCGCCTTTTACGGTCGTTTTTACTGCCAGCATGGTTTCCCCGTCTATGTATTTATCTGTACGCTTTTTTGTGGCTACGGAAGCCGGGTTAGTTGCTTCCGCTTTGGCTGTATTAGCCAATGAATTCCCTGCAACGTGAACGCCATCACGTTGAAGACTCTGTGCGTGAATCACGTGAGTCTTTTGTAGTTCTTTGTGTAATAGAGCTACCTCGATCCAGAGCAATTTATGCTTTATTGTGGCACCTGTGTCATCTTTGTAGTCGTTTTTGATCCAACTCTGCAGTTTATTGTTGTAAGAGTTGACGCAAAAATGAGAATCGCACACTATAAGTGTCGGGAATTCACGTTCTGCATTTTCGAGCGCCATCTTTAAAGATCTGATTTCAGTTCTTTGAACCGAACAGTTTCTTACAGATTCGGTTTTTGTTACTTTCGGTGTAATTTTACCGCACAGCCAACGACATTTAGTAATCGCACATGCTGCATCGTAGGATTTTCTCTCTACGTTGAAATGCTGTACAGAGCTATCTGTGTAGATTATACAGGCATATTGTGGGAGAGGCAGAATTTCGATTGGCAGAGGATATTCTTCTTCATACTCTAAATCATTCAGTTCTTCAAATTGCGGGGCGAAATAGTATTTCACGTCTTCCGCTCCTAGAGAATCTATGCACTGTATCCATTTCGGATCCAGTGACACTGTAGGCAGGTTTACTGGGCTGAATAGCGCCTCGAAGGCGGATTCCGCTGTGAGGATATTAATCCGTTTGCCGTGTGCTAGTTCTCGTTCATTTGCTAATGCGATTTGCACTGCTTTCACAGTTCTTTCTGTGTGACTGAATGTTTTTTCTACTTGTGTGTACAAGTGAGATTTAATTGAAATTGGTACCTTTTCTCCCTCATTAGAGGTTAGGTACGTGAATCCGCATCTTCCTGGGATGACTCGGATTACAAGATCGATCGTGTTGTCACGTGTATCTAATTTTGTTTTTGCTAACATGTCTGTTTGCAGTCATCTCAAAATTTCTGTGTGTTTTTGAGTCCAATAGATTTGATTAAAATCAGGTTTAATTAGTTCGTAGAGAGGTTTAACCCTCTCCGCGTAATTAAGAATGTAAGTTCTTCCGAAATTCAGAAAACCTAGTATGGATTGTAAATTCTTCAGCGTTTTTGGAGCTTGGAGTACAGCGCACTTCTCTAAGAAGTTGTCCGCTAGGCTTTTCCCTTCACTTGATAATTCGTACCCTAAAAATAGTACTGTCAGATGGGCAATTCGAGACTTTTTAAAGTTGAATTTGTAACCCTCTGCTGCGAACCCAAGTATAATGGTGTTCACTCTTTTCAAGTGAGTATCCAAGTCGTCGTCTGTGAGATAAATATCATCTACGTAAGATAATGCTTCATCATCATAGATTTGTAGTAACTCTGTTACCCTAGCTGAGAATAGTCCTGGGCTGTTCTTGAACCCCTGTGGGAGTCGACAGAATTTTTTCTGCGATCCAAATGCAGAGAAAGCGGTCAAATATCTGCTTTCTGGTGCAATGTTTTGACAAAAGAAACCATTAGAAATGTCTAATGTCGTTTTATATTTTTTCCTAACTATGTTATTCATTAGGGCTGCACTATGCGAGTTTTGTACTGCAATAGTTTTGCAACATGTATTAAGATGTCTGTAGTCCAAAACTAGACGATATGAATTGTCTGGCTTGGAGACAGGAAACAAAGGATTGTTCATTTGAGAGGTGCATGTTTCAATCACCCCCTGGTACTCAAGTTGATCTAAGATCTCCCTGACTTGTTTTTTAGCTTCTTGCTTTATGGGATACTGCCGTTGGGCAGTTGGTTCACTTTTCAATTGGATTTTGTGAGGCGGTGAATCCTCATCCCATCCTACATGATTTTTATATAATGCAGGTGCCTGGGCCACTGCCCATTTCCTTGCATATGTATATTTTTTGTGAATCGGAATGTGATTCGAGAAGGCAGGCATAATCACTTCTTCGCCACGAGGGCACTCCCTGACAAACTCTGGGGGCCAATCTTTTTCAGCTAACAGAATATCATAGCCTTTTGAGAGCTTATCCCAAAATAGACCCTTAATTTTCCTAGTCTTATCACCCTCTATACGCAATGTTATTTCGTATATTTTATGGGGCTCGCTAAGTCTGGCGTCGGCAGTTTCAACTTGAATGTATTCATTCGTGTCCACTGTCTCCAGATGACTCATCAAGATCTTGCGCGCTATACTGATTTCTGCTGCACTGTCCAACATTGTCAATGCCCACTCCCCGTTTTTCAACGGTGTCCTCAGTATTCTCGGCATGGTTGATTACTCTAATACTGGCTACCTTCTTTTTCTGAATTTGAGATTTTTTACTCTGAGCAGGTTCCTTGTCTTTGGACTTGGTGTGCTCTCCTGGGTCTGACCGTCCTCTTCTTTCCGAATTCTGTGGAAAAGATCGAGAGGGACGTGTATCAATACTTTGATATCTATCAGTTTTTTTCAAATTATCCCTATTTCTAAGGTTATATCTTTTCTCAGAGGGCTCCCTCTGGGGAGACTGGCGTTCTCGAGTCGGAGTTCTTTCCCTCCGTCGAGGAGACCTTCCTCTGGACTGGAAAACTTTTTCCTTGGGAGTGGATTGTTTATTTCCATCCCAGCTCTTTTTAGGAGTATTTAAATTATTTTTAATAAATAATTTTTCAGGATTTTCGAGCAGTTGGGGCTTTACCGGTTTTCCACCCAAGCTGTCTCTACCTAATTCTTCATAGCACTTTTCTATGATTTTTGCAAGCTCAACAGGATCTTTTATATCTGTTTCCTTCAACTTCTGGCGGATCGCCACAGATGCTGCTTCTCCCTTTATGTTGGCTAATAATATAGCCGAGACCTGCTTGAAGTCTTTCAGTAATTTCATACCTAGATTTAAAGCGGGCTCTGGACCGAATTCATTTTGAATCTGTTTAAGCACTTCTGGTTTTACCGCCATAGACGGAACACCGTGTGTTTTTGTGTAAATGGAAGCAAAGACTGTACCCCAAGTGTCGCAGTCCTCCACGTGTGGTGCGATTCCCATAGGAAGGCAGATGGTCAAGATTCTGTGTTTCTCAATAGGGGTAGTATCAGGAAATACTGCCTCTATTTGAGTGATTTTCTGTGCTAACCAGAAAGGAATTTGTTCCCGTTTTACGGGTGTTTAACCAAGACATGACTGTATGTTCTGTGGTGTAATTTTATTTGTGTTCCCCTGTTGAGGGGTCAGCTGTGGTACATTAACAGCTGGCTGGACTGTTGCAGTCCGCATTACATATTGGACTAATTGCCTATGTATTTTTATTAATGTGTTTAGCTGTACTAACAGCTCTTCCTTTGACATTTTTACAATGTCAGGATGTGGTGTGTAGCTGGCTAGAACCGGCCACGTGGCTCCTGGTCTACCTAGTGGACCGAGCCTAGTTATGTGATCAGTATGTTTTAGGGCGCCATTAAACCAGAGCAGGTGCTCTTGAAATTTAAGTGGAATTTCAATCTTCTCGAAAGGAGCGTACTCTTCCGGAGGTTTCTCTATTTTGTAATAGTGAAACTCTTTTGTTCTAGCGTTTACCGCTGGAAAGTTTATCCATGAATAGAATACCTCTGTCTGCCGATACTCGTGAGCCTCTATCACGAAAATTACTGTACCACCTTGAGGTGTCAGTCCGTTATCTATAAGTTTTAAAGTTATAGATCTTCTTAAGTGGACAGGGATGATAATAGCATCCGGGTCTGTGTATTCAGGACCTTGCTGAGTCGCATCTGCTGCGGCCCCAGAGGTTCCGTTATTTTCTGGCATTGTAAAAATGCAAGGTTTGCAGAGTAGGTCTCCAAGGAGACAAAGATTAGGTGCACAATATTTTGGAACACTGTATCCTTCAACGTTGAATAAACCAGAGCTTTACATAGGAATCTCTTCCTACTAAGGTCGGGCGGATTTTAACCTTTCACCCACTCCAGACGTCTATTGGAGTATTTACGGGAGAAAGGGGTCTGTGAAATATGCACGACTGAGTTACTCTAAAAGTCTTGCGTTAGTTTATCGCCTTACCAAACGTTGGGCGCCATGTAGTGTAGTTCCTAGTTTCCCACTAGGCCCTGCGCATTGGAATAACATAAACAGTAGTATCGACGTGGAACTGCGGATATTCCAGGCCTCCACTGACTATGCTAAACTTAATTGGGTTGTGTTACCAACTAGCTCAGAGGTCACTAGAAACTTTCTTCTCTGCATAGGAAGTGATCAGCTTCCTTGGTACAGACAAGAAGGGATTCAGCTTTCCAACAACCGTGCAACATGACAACTTTGCTCCTCAGATCAAGAGTCAATCTCTAGGGTCGTGTGAAACAATAGACATGTATTTCACTCAGTCAGTCTAGTGCAGTTTACTTTCACGAGATGTAGAGAATAGAGAGACGGGCGTTTGTCAATAAAGGGTTAACATTTATTGAACAGTCTTTCTTCTCGTACAAGAGAAATGTATTGCCACAATTGCAAGAATTGTTATTATAAAAAGTACGTACAGTAAGATAAGTATTGCGAAATAGAACTGTAAAAGCATTGATATGGTTTCTTAGCCATACAATGGTTTAAAAGTAATAAACATATATACAGTCATATATACATTAGGCTAACATACTCAACTGGTGCTTCTAACTAAGCCTACCCCAGTGTGCCTGACCTAAGCCTAACACGTGGAAGGGGAGCAAGTAAGTAGCTTTAAGTTAAGTTGGTTTTGCCAAGGTTTGTTTCAAGAATTCTCGTCTAAGGGTTTAGTCAACACCATACCTCTGAATAGAATGATGGAGGATTGGTATCTCCTTCAGGGGTCTCTCTCGATATCCCAGTCACCCGCGAGGGTAGACCGGAAACGCCGGAGCTGGATTTCTCTGCACGAGAAAGGCAGCGGGTCTCTTCAGCGCGTCGAGGAAGGAGGGGGGACAGCGTCTGCGGGCAGCTGGAATCTGCTGGATGTCTTCGCAGAGGACGGCTGTTCAGCTCCTTAAGCGTACTGCACCATAGTTCGCGCTTTAGCAGCGATAATGGTATCAGCAGCTTCACCACCACAGGGACAGCAGGCTGCAGCGACAGAGTGCTAGATTTACCAACACGGGGTCTTGCAGGCAGCTGGCATCAGCAACAGTAGCTCGCATTGCTTAAGGCAACGTTGGTAATATTTATACCTGACAGGTGCCGGGTTTGACGCAAGTTTGCTGGACATAAGACGTCAATTAAAGATGTCACTAGGAAGTGATAGTTATCAGTTGCTCATTAGAGTTCCATTACTAATCAAAACATAGCAAGCGGGGATTTCCAGGTTTGCTGAGTTTTTATCTTGTTGAAGAACTCGGAGTGTTATCTAGGAATATCAGATAGTGACTACTGCTCTGTCATTGCACTAATTGGTCGCAAAGGAAGTGGCAGAGAGAACTATGCTGGAATGTGGCTCTGTTCGTGTGAGGCCAGAGATGACTTTTCAGAAAATCGCACTTGAACGGTTATGCCAATATAGGGAATAAATGGGTTTATAGCCGAATAGGGGCATAAGGTCACAGTATCGATCAGGAACCTAGATAAACACGCAACAGGTCCCAGAGTTCAACGGCATGTTTTCGGGTGGAGCGGGTGTTGAGAAGGATGCAGCTGAGGTGGTTGGGTTCTTTCCTGGTTGGCAGTATGGTGGGGCGGATGCTTGTGAAGCTGCAGTTCCGGCAGGTGAAAGCTCCGTGGGTGCGCTTCGGGGCAGCCAGGAAGCAGGTGTGTGATCGTCCAGTGCTGAGTGCGTGGAGGGTTCTGGCATCATAGCGGTGTCGGGCGTCATGGGATTCGTGGGATTCGTGGTGTCCAGGGGTCCTGGCGCTGGGCGCGGTCCAGGCACAGACGGGCTTGCCTTAGGTGCGCCAGCGGCGCGCCAGCGACGCGGCCGCGTAGTGGCTTTCATATGAGGGGATGTGGGAGGGAGGAGCAGCTGGGAGATGGGAGCGGAGCGGCGAATGGGATTGCAGGTAGGCGGGGCCGCAGGGACGCAGCGGCAGGATAAACGGGCGGGGGCCGCAGGAGAACTGGGCACAGGAAGGAAAAACAAAGTTTAGGCAAGAAAACAAGTACAGGCACAGAGGAATAAAAACAAGTCTGGGCAAGAAAGCAAGTTAGGCACAGGGGAATAAAAACAAGTATGGGCAAGAAAGCAAGTACATGCACAGGGGAATAAAAACAAGTCTTGGCACGAAAGCAAGTTAGGCACAGGGGAAAAATACAAGATTAGGCAAAAACAATGCAGGCAGAGCCGTGCAGCAGTGTGGGGAGCGACCTGCCTGCGAGCAGGGTCATAGGCCGCTCCTTTCAACGCTGCGCGGCGTTCATATGAAGGGATGTGGGAGGGAGGGGCAGCTGGGAGGCGCGATCGGGGTGGCGAATGGGATTGCAGGTGGGCGGGCCGCAGGGACGCATCGGTGGGAAAAACGGGCGGGGGCCGCAGGAGAACTGGGCACAGGAAGGAAAAACAAGTTTAGGCAAGAAGACAAGTACAGGCACAGAGGAATAAAAATAAGTCTGGGCAAGAAAGCAAGTTAGGCACAGGGGAATAAAAACAAGTCTGGGCAAGAAAGCAAGTAAGGGCACAGGGGAATACAAACAAATCTGGGCAAGAAAGCAAATACAGGCACAGGGGAATAAAAACAAGTCTGGGCAAGAAAGCAAGTTAGGCACAGGGGAAAAATACAAGATTAGGCAAAAACAATGCAGGCAGAGCCGTGCAGCAGTGTGGGGAGTGTCCTGCCTGCAAGGGTCCAACTTGCATTGGAACGATCCTAAGGACCCTCAGGTCAATGCCTTCAGAGACTTCTTGGCCGACCAAGCCCTTACCCAAGTCTGCTCCCTTCCCACTCATTCGAAAGGTGCCACCCAAGACTGAGTCATTGCCAAGGAATCAGCGGTCAAACTTATCTCCATTGATCCTTGTGATTGGTCTGATCACCATGCCATCACCTTCCTCCTGCCCAGCACCCATAAATCAAGGACACCTCAACCTGTGATTCCCAAACGATGGGTTATGGACACAAAGAACCTCGACCACGAGAAACTGGCAGTGGGATGTGAATCTGACCTCCCCCCCCCCAGTGCACATCAGTCTCCAATCTAGCGGACCATTATTCTTCCACCATAACTGTGAGAAGTTGGCCTGGTATATGATGCTCACTAATTCTTAGTGATCACTTTGTACCATGACAAGCAACCCTTATGGTGATGGTTGTAATTCAACCTTGTAGACCAGTTATCCTAGAGGTAACGTGGACAAAGCAGTCTTAGGCTAAACTCTGAAAGGCATGTGAAGCCAGCTGTTATACCATACACAACCCCCTTGAATACCAAATGAAAGGACACCACAAAGATATATATTGAAAATATATATTGATTTATTAACTATAAAATCCCCTGGACTCTTTATGAGCACAGAAGCACAAGCGTTAAATCACAAGACAGTTTAAAATACACAAAAGTTGCACAATGTGGATGAGCCCTAGGGGCCACCTAAACCATATACTAAGAAAGTGGTATAAGAGATACCAATAGGAAAGGGAACAGGCCTAGGGCCTTGGGAATCGCTGGAGCTATTCGAGACTAGCAGTGACTAAGTCGGGAAAGGCCCGCGGGACTCGGGTGCAGTGTTCAAAGTGCACGCACTTTCCAATGCAAAGTCTATGGTGCGTAAAAAGTACAAAGTTAGAAAGTTAGGAACCTTCCGAGTGACCTATGGAGCTGAAACTTAAGACACAGGCCCTTGAGATGTGTACCAGTGCAGGAGCACCGGCGGAGCTGAGTTACCTCACCCACAGGAAGCGGGTGCACAGGGTCGAAGTAGTGTCGGGTTTCGTCACGCTGGTCGATGGTGCTTGGAGCTGAAGATGCTGCAGGCGGCTCGATGTGAAGAGTTCTGGTGGATCCAAGGATGGATCTGAAGTGGTGAAGACCTGAAAGCAGAGGGGACAATGTTCAAAGTCACTAGCCAGTGACTACCGTGGAACCAGATTGGAACCAGGCAATGTCGGGTGCAAACAGGCGTTGTCAGGTAGCTTCTCTCTGCAGCCGCGTGGACACCGGGGGTCGAGGACGTCCAGGAGTCAGTCACGAGTTGTCCCACGCAGGCTTCTCGCTGTTGGCGGTGTCGGCAACTTGATCGGAGCAAACAGGCCTTGGCAAATGCAAGCCATGCAGAAGTTGAAAGATGCTTAACACTCGGACCAGCAAGGTCAGAGCGAGTGCTCCTTTTTATAGGAGCTTGGGTAGGTCTGGAGAAACCAGACCTGCTGTGTAAATCGTCGGTTTCGTCGCCAAGATGGCCGCTGACCATGTGGCTAGTGGCCGGGATGGCGCGTCGAGTGGCACAATGCAAAAGGGCCCCACGCAGATCGTGGAGATGCTGGGGGGCTGATCTTCGGTGCAAGGGCTGCTCGGTGGTGGGGGTTCTCAGTCCCCAAAGCACAACGTCGAGGATACCTCAGAAGCTGCGCAGTCAGCTTTTCGAGTGTCTTCCAAGAGGTCCGGTCCCACGTCACTCGGTGCCTCCACGGGTCCCTTCTTTGCAGGGACTGTGGATCGGGCTCTGAGAGGTCTGGGAGTCTGGTTCTTGTCGGGCTCTGGGCTCGGGCTCCGGCGGGAGGCGGCGGCAAAGCAGACGTCGAGTTGCTGGTTGGTACCTGTGTTCACAGGGTGGCCACTCCTAGGCCACAAGGGAGATTCTCTTCAGTCTTCTGAGCAGCAGAATGTCGAAGTCCAGTCGTCTTCTTAGTTTCAAGTTGATTCAGGATGATCTGCTGTGCAATGGCACTGCTCCCACTCTTATTCCCAATCTGAGGGGTGGATCACCTACTAGGTCCCTCCTCTGGGAGGAACCAGGAAGGGGGGCAGTTACACCCCCTTTCCTTTGTCCAGCTCCTCGCCAGGCCTGGGTCTGGAAAGTCCCAGGACCGGTTTGGACTGGCTTATGCACGGGGACACCTTGTGTGCCCCGGGCATGTCTGATTCTATTCAGCCCTGTCCTACCCAATACACAAAATCCTGTCTGGGGTGGTGCTCGCACCTCCCAAGGCAGGAAACCCTTTGTCCAAGCCTCCCTCGCTGGAAGGACTCCCAGCAGCAGGAGGTCAGACTCGTGTCTGTGGTGGCAGCATCCATTTTGTGATGCTGAGGCTCTGGTTAACTTTAACCGGGGTTAAGGCTACACACATGTCGTGTCCCTCTAGAAGGGTGGAATGCTATCCCCGTCGACAGAACTGTCGAGGGGATAGTATTCCAATTCGTATGACACCTTACTCGACATGTTTTGATAAAGCCAAACCAAAGATAGCATTTAACCGCGAGGATTATAATGCACTTAAGAGTATATGGTATGGCAATATCCCGGAACAGCTTAGGGAGTGGTTCCCGACAGCTGCAGACAGGCTCAGCTCATGCTAGAGCACCATCTCACATATTTCCAAGCACTCTGCCTCTAGGATTGATGAGGCCTTCCATAGGAGTGGCTGATAGGAACATATGTGTCCAGTTTAAGGGTAGATATAGGGATACTATATCTAAGTAAGAGGTGATTACACCAACTTACCCCAGCTGAGTGATCAGCCAGTTGTGTCAAATATGGAGGCCAGGCCAGGGGTGGCACAATACATGCTGCAGCCCCTGGTAGGCCTTGGATGCACCTATGCCCTGGGTACCTATGGTACACTGTTACAGGGGCCAATAAGGTGAACCAGTTCCAATCGTGTATGCACCTAAGGTACATGGAGTCCATTTTAAGGAGAGAGCAATTAGGCTGGGGCCCTGAATAGCAGGATCCCAGGCCAACTATGTCAACAACCAGCTAAACACCAGGCAAAAAGTTTGGGGGTAACCATAGTCAGATATCCACCTTCCTACATAACCCCCCCCCAAACGAAAGGAGATAAGGCTATCCTTGACCAGGTAAGCCTATATTGCCTAAGTGGCCATATAAGGAAGTACCAGCTCTGGCTTGGTAACCCCCTGTCTCATGGTCCACTAAGCAATCCCTCACCCTAAGGGTATCTGCGGGTCTCCACCATAGGGAATCTCTACCTGTGGTGTGTCTTTGCAAAGTCAAAGGCTGGTGTTGAGATGGAGTACTGAAGTGAGTTTCCTCTGTAGGGCTCAGCTTCCTCCAATCACTCTCCACCATGTGTGCCTTTCTTTCTTTGACTGAGTTGCACTGTGCTCTCAGGGTCAACCTCTGGCTACCTAAAGCTGGAGGCTGGGTCCCTCTGTTTGGCTTACTGGAGGGACAGTTCAGGTTTGGGCCCTAAGGGTCCCAGGTTTGGCTGTGCCCAACAGAATCCATCTGGGGGAGGTCCCTAACTACTTTTAAGGGGGATCCCTCAGGAGTTTTTAAAGTTTGCACCTCACTAGGGCTACTAGTTTCGGTGCCCCTAATCTGTTGATGGGGGTGCTTTATTTGACAGGGGCCCCTTTGGGTCTCACTGTCCTTCTTGTCCTCTGCAGCCCTGGGCTGAGTAAGGCAAGGTAGAGAGGGGCAGGCTACCTGCTCCAGACTGGGTCCCACCTGAGAAGGGTCCACTGCCATCAGAGGCTCTGTCAGGCCAGGCCTAACAACCTCTGGGACAGTTCCTTCATCGGAGGTAAGATCAGTTCCCGGAGGAGGCTGATCCTTTCCTAAAGTCTGGTGGGAGGGAGATTTCTCTTCCTCCTCAATGCTCTCTGTTTGGGTGGAGTGATCCATCATTTCAGGCTTCACTACCCATGTATCAGTTTGAGTTTGGGCTGTGGCCATCACAGCCCCACCAACCTTTTCAGGAGGAGACTCAGTTTGGGTATGGGCTGTTACTAGTACAGCCCTGCTACTCTTTTCAGGAGGTAAGTTATCTAAAGATGGGGCTGAGGTTTGCTCAGCCCTCCCAACCTTTCCAGGAAGGACATCTTGTATTGGGGCTGTAGCCATCACAGCCCCACTAACCTTTCCATGGAGATTTACCATTCTAGAATGGGTTTGCTGTTCAACCTCAGCCCAGGCTGAGATTTCCAAATCATTACCCAGTAGGCAATCTACAGGCAAGTTTGCTGACACTGCCACTCTCTTTGGGCCAGTGACACCTCCCCAGCTTAGATTGACTACTGCCATGAGATGATTGGTTTCTATGCCATCAATGTTTGTCACCTGATATTTGGCATCAGGTAAAAGTTGCCTTGAGGGGACTAGACATTCAGCCACCATGGTGATGCTAGCCCCTGTGTCTCTGAAGGCCTCAACTTTCAAGCCATTGATGAGGGGCTCCTGTCTATACTTGCTCAAAGTGTTTGGGCAAGCAGTGAAATTGGCAAACCCCATGCCAGTCTCATAGACAAGAGTATCTGAGTTAGGGGACCTGGATAGGCCAGAGTCCACCTGTCCTCCAAAAGTAAACCCACCCAAATTCTTGGGGGTGCTCCCACCACCTGGGGTACCACTGCTAACAGTGACAGGAGGTGTTGGAGCCTTACCTGGAGGTATATTCTCTTTATTGCCATTCTTGGGACAACAGCTATCTGTTTTGTAATGCCCCACCTGTTTACAGGTATGACAATAAGGCTTTTTCTGGGTTGTAGAAGTGTCTTGGGACCCACCCCCATTCTTGGATTTTGGGGCCCTGGGGAAGTCTTTTCCTTACTTTTATCCCCACCCTTCTCTTGAGGCTTAGTAGTCTCTTTCTTTTGGTCACCACCCTGGTTCTTAGGCCTGATCCTGGTTCTGACCCATTTGTCTGCCCTCCTACCCAATTCTTGTGGGGAGGTCAGATCAGAGTCAACCAGGTGCTGATGTAGAAGCTGATTTTGACAATTACTTAAGATTTGCTCTCTCATAATTAAATTATACAATCCTGTATAGTCAGTAACCTTACTTCCCAGCAACCAGCCCTCCAGAGCCTTAGTGGCACATTCAACAAATTCAGACCAGTCCTGAGTCTGTGTCTTTTGGGTATCTCTGAACATTAACCTGTACTGTTCAGTGGTTAAGCCTAACCCATCAATCAGAGCACTCTTCAGGACCAGGTAGTTTCTAGAATCCCCATCACTAACTGTGAGGAGTCTGTCTCGGCCTCTACCTTCAAAGGAGAGCCACAAGATTGCTGCCCACTGCTCCTGAGGGATCTGCTGTACTCTGCAGGCTCTCTCCATTGCAGTAATCCATTTATGGATCTCATCCCCAGCTTTGTAGGGGGGCACAATCTTACTCAGGTTTCTGTTATCAAAAGACCTGTCTTTATCCTTGTGGATATTGCTGCCACCAGTGGGTTCTATTACCCCACTCTCTCTAGGCTGTCTTGCTCTAGCAAGTTTCTCTTGGGCCAGGGCAACCTCTAATTCCTGCCTCTGAATCCTAAGCTCAGCCTCTCTCATCTTGGCCTCATGTTCCCTTCTCTGAGGGCTAGTCATCTCCTTCCTGGAGTGACCATGAGAACCTCTAGAAGCATGGGAGTTGTTAGAGTCACCTGAGTGAGTCCTTCTCCTCCTAGGCTTCTGGTTAAGTCCACCTGGGGGTCTGAATGGGTTGCTACCTGATTCAGTCCCAAATAGGCTTAAGTTAGCCTGGTTCAGTCTACTGACCAGCACCTGACTATTTCTGTCATCATCTGACTCACTGCTTTCCACCTCTTCCTCTTCTTCCTCTTCTTCCTCTTCCTCCTCATCTACCTGAGGAGCTCCAGTGATGGGGGCTTCCTCATCTACCAGGATGATAGGACCAGGGGTGTCTACAGTGTCATCCTCTGAAGGATGGCCTCCTTCAGCATTCCCTGTGGGGTTTGCCTTAGAGGGCTTTAGAGTCTCAGACTGGTCTAAGAGCTCTCTTAGGTGGTCTGTAGTAGGGGAAGGCCCTATCTTCAGACCCCTTAAGACACAAAGCTGTCTTAATTCCTTAAAAGAAAAAATAGCAAATTTGGATGGTGCCCTTGGAGGGTCACTCTCAACAGGGATGTTCCCAGTGGAACCCTCTGCTCCAGACATTGCTCTAGTGTGGGTGGATGTGTTGCAATCTACCTACACTGGTGTTTACCTACTAAACCTATCTAGTAGTTGTAGTCAGGGTGTGCTACTCCCTTTGCTCTACAACAACTGAGTTCAGTAGAACTTAAGTATACTAGTCTTGTTTTATATGTACCTAGCAGGTACCTGTATGATCTTTCAAATGATAATCTCAAAGATTGTAATGGTAAAACAACAGCAAGCTCAGATCCCAATCCGCTGCTCACCAATGTGAGAAGTTGGCCTGGTATATGATGCTCACTAATTCTTAGTGATCACTTTGTACCATGCCAAGCAACCCTTATGGTGATGGTTGTAATTCAACCTTGTAGACCAGTTATCCTAGTGGTAACGTGGACAAAGCAGTCTTAGGCTAAACTCTGAAAGGCATGTGAAGCCAGCTGTTATACCATACGCAACCCCCTTGAATACCAAATGAAAGGGACACCACACAGATATATATTGAAAATATATATTGATTTATTAACTATAAAATCCCCTGGACTCCTTATGAGCACAGAAGCACAAGCGTTAAATCACAAGACAGTTTAAAATACACAAAAGTTGCACAATGTGGATGAGCCCTAGGGGCCACCTAAACCATATACTAAGAAAGTGGTATAAGAGATACCAATAGGAAAGGGAACAGGCCTAGGGCCTTGGGAATCGCTGGAGCTATTCGAGACTAGCAGTGACTAAGTCGGGAAAGGCCCGCGGGACTCGGGTGCAGTGTTCAAAGTGCACGCACTTTCCAATGCAAAGTCTATGGTGCGTAAAAAGTACAAAGTTAGAATGTTAGGAACCTTCCGAGTGACCTATGGAGCTGAAACTTAAGACACAGGCCCTTGAGATGTGTACCAGTGCAGGAGCACTGGCGGAGCTGAGTTACCTCACCCACAGGAAGCGGGTGCACAGGGTCGAAGTAGTGTCGGGTTTCGTCACGCTGGTCGATGGTGCTTGGAGCTGAAGATGCTGCAGGCGGCTCGATGTGAAGAGTTCCGGTGGATCCAAGGATGGATCTGAAGTGGTGAAGACCTGAAAGCAGAGGGGACAATGTTCAAAGTCACTAGCCAGTGACTACCGTGGAACCAGATTGGAACCAGGCGATGTCGGGTGAAAACAGGCGTTGTTGGGTAGCTTCTCTCTGCAGCCACGTGGACACCGGGGGTCGAGGACGTCCAGGAGTCGGTCACGAGCTGTCCCACGCAGGCTTCTCGCTGTTGGCGGTGTCGGCAACTTGATCGGAGCAAACAGGCTTTGGCAAATGCAAGCCACGCAGAAGTTGAAAGATGCTTAACACTCGGACTAGCAAGGTCAGAGCGAGTGCTCCTTTTTACAGGAGCTTAGGTAGGTCTGGAGCAACCAGACCTGCTGTGTAAATCGTCGGTTTCGTTGCCAAGATGGCCGCTGACCACGTGGCTAGTGGCCGGGATGGCGCGTCAAGTGGCACAATGCAAAAGGGCCCCACGCAGATCGTGGAGATGCTGGGGGGCTGATCTTCGGTGCAAGGGCTGCTCGGTGGTGGAGGTTCTCAGTCCTCAAAGCACAACGTCGAGGATACCTCAGAAGCTGCGCAGTCAGCTTTTCGAGTGTCTTCCAAGAGGTCCGGTCCCACGTCACTCGGTGCCTCCACGGGTCCCTTCTTTGCAGGGACTGTGGATCGGGCTCTGACAGGTCTGGGAGTCTGGTTCTTGTCGGGCTCTGGGCTCGGGCTCCGGCGGGAGGCGGCGGCAAAGCAGACGTCGAGTTGCTGGTTGGTACCTGTGTTCACAGGATGGCCACTCCTAGGCCACAAGGGAGATTCTCTTCAGTCTTCTGAGCAGCAGAATGTCGAAGTCCAGTCGTCTTCTTAGTTTCAAGTTGATTCAGGATGATCTGCTGTGCAATGGCACTGCTCCCACTCTTATTCCCAATCTGAGGGGTGGATCACCTACTAGGTCCCTCCTCTGGGAGGAACCAGGAAGGGGGGCGGTTACACCCCCTTTCCTTTGTCCAGCTCCTCGCCAGGCCTGGGTCTGGAAAGTCCCAGGACCGGTTTGGACTGGCTTATGCACGGGGACACCTTGTGTGCCCCGGGCATGTCTGATTCTATTCAGCCCTGTCCTACCCAATACACAAAATCCTGTCTGGGGTGGTGCTCGCACCTCCCAAGGCAGGAAACCCTTTGTCCAAGCCTCCCTCGCTGGAAGGACTCCCAGCAGCAGGAGGTCAGACTCGTGTCTGTGGTGGCAGCATCCATTTTGTGATGCTGAGGCTCTGGTTAACTTTAACCGGGGTTAAGGCTACACACATGTCGTGTCCCTCTAGAAGGGTGGAAAGCTATCCCCGTCGACAGAACTGTCGAGGGGATAGTATTCCAATTCGTATGACACCTTACTCGACTTGTTTTGATAAAGCCAAACCAAAGATAGCATTTAACCGCGAGGATTATAATGCACTTAAGAGTATATGGTATGGCAATATCCCGGAACAGCTTAGGGAGTGGTTCCCGACAGCTGCAGACAGGCTCAGCTCATGCTAGAGCACCATCTCACATATTTCAAAGCACTCTGCCTCTAGGATTGATGAGGCCTTCCATAGGAGTGGCTGATAGGAACATATGTGTCCAGTTTAAGGGTAGATATAGGGATACTGTACCTAAGTAAGAGGTGGTTACACCGACTTACCCCAGCTGAGTGATCAGCCAGTTGTGTCAAATATGGAGGCCAGGCCAGGGGTGGCACAATACATGCTGCAGCCCCTGGTAGGCCTTGGATGCACCTATGCCCTGGGTACCTAGGGTACACTGTTACAGGGGCCAATAAGGTGAACCAGTTCCAATCGTGTATGCACCTAAGGTACATGGAGTCCATTTTAAGGAGAGAGCAATTAGGCTGGGGCCCTGAATAGCAGGATCCCAGGCCAACTATGTCTATAACCAGCTAAACACCAGGCAAAAAGTTTGGGGGTAACCATAGTCAGATATCCACCTTCCTACAATAACTGACATTTTAAATGCCCTGGCACCTCTAAAATTAAAAAGAACCCAGATCAAGGACAGAAATCCCTGGTTCAACGGATCCCTTAACAAGGAGAGGAGATCCCTTCGACAGACCGAAAGAATCTGGAAACAACACCCATCTGCAGCACATCTTAAACTCCTTCGACAGGCCAGAAATGCCTACAATAAGAAAATCCTTATATTTCAGAACGGAACTGGAGAACCCCAAAAATCGACCTTGCAAGCTGTTTGACTTGGTCAAACACCAATCCAACAAACTAGCGAAACCCAACAAAGAAACACCTAAACCCCTAATATCAAGTGAGGAATTCTCCACTTATGTGAAAAAACTCTGCTCTTGGAAATGAACTTAAATCCGCATCCCACCACCAAAATCAAAATCAGCCAGCTCCACCTCTTCTCTCTGCATTGTCCTCCCAAACCTCACCAAAAAGCCGAGCGCACTGGTCCAACTTTAAAGTCTATGACAATCACTCTACCTCGCAAATTCTTGCCTCCTTAAAACCGAACAATCACTTTAATGATCCTCTCCCCTCTAACTGCCTAGCTGCCGCCTCTCAGGCTATCATCCCTTCCTGGACCGCAATAATCAATGCCTCCCTCCTACAGGGCTCAATCCCTGATTCGCTCAAGACTGGCCAAGTTGTACCCATCCTAAAAAAATCCCACGCTGGCCCCTGCCTCCACTCAGAACTACAGACCCATATCTAACATCCCACTCCTTGCTAAAGTTCTCGAAAAATGTGTGCAACAGCAACTAAGTCTAAACATCAACAACTTTCACCTGCTAGATGACTTCCAATCAGGTTTCAGACCTGGGCACAGTACGGAAACCACCCTCCTCCACCTTGTGGAGGAAGCCCTCCAATCCCTAGATCTAGGCAAAACCTGTCTCCTAATCCTTCTAGACCTTTCTTCCGCCTTTGATACAGTGAACCACGAAATTCTCATAGAACGCCTCAAACTCAGGAAGGGATTGGAATGGTTCAGATCCTTCCTCCGAAACCTCCCACAGAGAGTCCTCATAAACGGTGATCTATCCGCCCCCTCGCCAGTTTCTGTTGGAGTCCCACAAGGATCAACCTTCTCGCCCACCCTCTTCAACCTTTACCTTGAACTGCTCACCGAGGTGCTTCGTGCTGCCAACATCTCCTACCTTATGTACGCCTACGATACACAGGTCTACATTAAAATCTCTTCCCCTGAGGACATTCTCTCCCTTAACGTGGCCCTGAAGCTGACAGTCCATTGGCTCACAGCCAACCAGCTACTCAACCCAAACACAAATAAACAATCTGTTGCAGGATTTACTAAACACTATGAAAGGGATAGAAAAGTTGCGTGATATCACGGAAATCACTCATACCGAAGTTGAGAAAATACGAGATCTATTAAATACATCCAAAGCTGAGAGCAATAAGAGGGCAATGCCATTTGTAAACAGACAACACAGACCAGATAGAATTCAGAATTATCTAACGGAAGAAGAAATAATATCCCTACTCCGGGATTATGAGCTTAAAGACCGATTCAGAGGAGAAGAAATCAAAAAAGTACTGATAGACGCCAACAGAATATCCAAGAGGAATGAGAGGAAACCCAATCCCAACAACCTACAACAAATCCAACTAACCACTAAGTCGACAAACACGAACACAGATAAAACAGAGAAATCTTTAAAATGCCTACTGCTCAACTGTCGATCTGCAGCTAAACATGCCTCAGACATAGCCGACACCATTATCAGCCAGGATATAGACATAACAATCCTTACTGAAACTTGGCTATCGGAATCCTCATCCCCACTCATGGACCTTCTGGTGCCACCGCACTATAACATAATGAGACTTGATAGACAAAAAAAGACAGGAGGTGGTATAGCCTGTATACACAGATCGAACTTAGAAGTTAAACAATTTCAATCCGACCCTCTTGATTCATGCGAATATCTAGGACTCAATTTAAGATCGGAGAACAAACAGATTTGCAATCTACATGCCTTGTATCACTCACCGGGAAATAATACGAACTTCATAGACCAGCTTATGGAGATCATCACAGCTAACGCTAACACCGACACTAATAATATATTTTTAGGTGATTTCAATTTACACTGGAACGACATCAACGACAAACAGGTCAACAAGTTTAAAGACTTTCTAACAGAACTGAACCTATCCCAAGCATGCCTACAACCAACACATGCGAAAGGAGCAACTTTGGACTGGATTATATCTAAAAAGGAGAACATTTCGATCCTCGCAAAAGACCCATGCGACTGGTCAGATCATCACGCCATAACATTCAGAATTCCCACTTGGGAGAAGATAAAAACCACTCAACCTAGAATAATCTTAAGATGGATAGGAGATACCAGAGACTCGAATATGGATCTATTATTGGAAAGCTGCAAGAAAGAATTATACCTTCCTGCCAACACGCAGAATGTGAATGATCTAACGAACCACTACACTACCGTAGTAACGAATATAGTCAATGACATCATTCCACTTACATTGAAAAGAGTTACTGAAAAGATTAAAAACCCATGGTTCAACGGATTACTGAATGAAGACAGGCGAAAACTGAGACATGCCGAAAGAAAGTGGAGAAAACACCTTTCATCACCTGAGCTGAAATCCCTCAGAAAAATTAGAAATGAATACAACAAAAAGATCCTCAACGCCAAAAAGGAATTTATCAGAACAGTACTGGATAACGCCAAAAACAGACCACGGAAAATGTTTGAGATTATAAAACAACAATCAAACAAGCTGGCTAAATCTGTCCAAGAAGTCACCAAAACGCAACTAAGTTGTGAAGAGTTCTCTACCTTTTTCACCATCAAGCTGGAAAGAGAACTCCGGATCGCAGCAGATAATCCTGAATACAATACATCACCACAACAAACACTGAATTATGTGAATGATGCGACAAAAAACAAGGCAAAATGGGACACCTTCATATTACTAGACCAGATCGCGATTGCTGAAACGCTGGTTGTCACCAAACACAATAACCACTACCACAACCCTTTACCATCAAAATGCCTGAAAGAAATTAGACACCTAGTGATTCCAATATGGACAGAAATTATAAACCCCTCTCTCTCCCAGGGGATCCTACCAGAATGCCTTAAGACTGGACAAGTAGTCCCAATCATAAAAAAACCTACAGTTGACCCAACAGATCCAAACAACTATCGCCCAGTGACCAACATTCCTCTTCTTGCCAAATTAATAGAGAAATGTGTTCAGAAACAGCTGAGCCGGCACATAGACAACTTCTCACTGTTGGATGACTGCCAATCGGGATTCAGAACAGGTCACAGCATGGAAACAGCAATCCTTCACATTGTCGATGATGCATTGCAGGCACTAGACCACAATCAATCTTGTCTACTCATCCTCCTAGACCTGTCTTCGGCATTTGATACAGTTAACCATGAAAAATTACTGAACAGACTTCAAGACAGGATGGGAATATCGGGTATTGTACTTAAATGGTTCGAATCATTCCTACAGAATAGATCTCAGAGATTCCTAGTAAATCAAGCACTTTCACCTGCTAGGCCAAACACAATAGGAGTACCCCAAGGATCTACTTTATCTCCTTCCCTGTTCAACTTATACATTGAACCCCTCACAGAAATTCTGAGAAATGCCAAAATATCTTACCACATGTACGCGGACGACACTCAGTTATACATCAAGATCGAGTCCCTGGAGGACATTATCTTAATGAATCAAGCCCTCAAAAAGACACTAAAATGGCTAACTATCAATCATCTCAAGTTAAACGCAAATAAAACAGAATTCTTACTTATCTCGCCTCAAAAAACCAGGCAGAAGTGAGGGAATGGTCAGAAATGATTACAGCGTTAAATTGCACCCCCACACTAGTTGAAACAGAAAAATCACTTGGAATCACACTGGATGAGAATCTAGACATGAAATCCCACATTAAAGCAATGGCAAAAAACGCCTGTTTCCATCTGAACTATTTGAGAAAAATGAAACCATTTTTAACGGAGACGGATCTAAAACTAGCAGTACAATCACTGGTTATCTCAAGGATCGAATATGGATGTACAACGCTAGCAGGACTACCAAAAATCTCTACAGCACCATTAAAAGCATGCCTCAATGCAGCGGCAAGACTTATAACAGGAAAGGAGGAAATTTGACCATATCTCCCCTCACCTGAAAGCTTTAAACTGGCTACCTTACGAAGCGAGAATACAGCTAAAAATGGCATGTATCACACACTAAGCAATTCATTACAACACACCGGAATACCTCGCCCAGAAAATAGAAATCTCAGGAGGAAACAGACCTGCCAGGAGTGCCAAAGATCTGTTGCTGAGACCACCTATCTTCAGGAAGAAACAAACCTATAAGAGGACGTTCTCAGGAGTGGCTCCCAGAATCTGGAAGTCTCTTCCTCCGAGCCTCAGAAAAATCACAAACATTACAACATTTAAGAGGGAAACTAAGATCTTTCTTATGAATAAGTTCCTTCCATAGGCAAGACTCCCCACCATCTATGACTTGGTACTGTGATGATCACTGTTAGATAAAAACTAGGGAAATATATAGAAATACTCCAACGTTATGATCACAATGATGCCAACCTGGGTCTGGAGAAGATAGTGGCCAGATGGAGAGTAATAAAATCATTTATATCATGGAAAGAGCCAATCTATCTATATATATTAATCAGTCACTAACAAATCTCACAGCATTGTATACTCATGTTGAAACAAGTATCGATCCTTATGTACCCCTATATGGAAATTCTCTTAACCAATTTCCTAACAGTCATATTGTATATTTATATGTTGTGTTTTATAATCTGCCCCTTTTGTTGTTAAGCGCTCTGATACCCAAGGGTCATGTTCGCGCTACAGAAAACTGTTCAATAAATAAATAAATAAACTCAAATAAAACCAAATTTCTTCTGATCTCCCCACCCAAACCCAATCAAGGCATCCAGGAATGGATCAAGACCATCACGGCACTAAACTGCCCTCCTACCATTATTGACTCGGCAAAATCCCTTGGAATAACCCTTGACAGCAGCTTGAATATGAAAGGCCATATAAACTCCATGGCCAAAACGGCTAGATTACACCTGAGCTACCTAAGAAACCTAAAACCCTTCCTCGATGCGTCTGACCTTAACCTCATCACTGTGGCGCGAATTCCGCTGCAGTGCTGAACATTCTTATCACGGGCGTGGTCATGACGTCTCCCGGCCGTCATCAGCACTCGCCCACCGTGACGCATGATGGCCGGGAGCCGTCATCAGGGTCGAAGAGGTTAAAACGGTAACCCAGGCCCTAGTCATTTCCACTTGAATATGGATGCTCTACTGTTGTAGGGCTACCCAAGAACTCTCTGGCCCTATTGAAAGCCTGCCTCAACACCGCCGCCAGACTCCTTACAGAATCAAAAAAAATTGACCACATCTCTCCCCACCTCAAAGCACTGAACTGGCTTCCCCTTGAGGCCAGAATACAATTTAAACTGGCCTGCATTACTCACAAAGCTCTGTACTCCAATTCCCCTTCATTTTTCGCACGAAAACTTGTGATATCCGGAGGAACCAGAAACTCCCGATCTGCCAAAGACCTTCTGGTGCAACCAGCATGCTTCAGGAAGAACAAAACCTACAACCGGGCCTTCTCGGGTGCCGCACCAAGAATTTGGAACTGTCTCCCACCCGCCATTAGAAGACTTCTGTCCTTGGCACACTTTAACAAGCATTGGCATAGCATGGGACTTCATAAGTGTTCAGCCATGCAACAGTTGATGTTGCACCAATGATATTGTGCAGCATAATCTGAAATAAACCGAAACAGAGGAGTGTCCTCCCGGCTTTGCTTTTCCTGAGCGCCTAATCGTCAGCCGCAGCATCGCACCCAGGAAGTCGCCTAGCGATATCTCCTCTGCCAGTGTGCCCCAGCCCCATCAGATCCTCACCCCCAGAAGGCCCCAGTGGCAGGGCACAGGCCTGGAGCTATGGACTCCAGCCGTGCACATCTGGATGTATCCCCCACTGGAGTGGGGCGGGTATGACAGACTCCACCTCAAGCTCCTGTGCCGGGACAGGAGCAGTTAGGGCCTTGGGGCAGTACTTCTGTCTTGTGCAGGGGGCGACCAGTGGTCACCCTCGTGGTAGGCATATCCAGTCTCTTAAGGAAGAATGGGAAAGGTATTACAGGAGGTGGAACGGGTGGGGAGGCCACTCGATGTTTTACAACATCTTAATGCTCGATTGGGACTTCAGCAAAGGTTATTACGATGTGCACTCGTGAAGGAGAGGCGAGATTGTGGGACGGGGTGCGACCTTTTATGGACCAAACCACATGTAGTGCGCTCACTGCTGTGCTTAAGTACGAGGGCACAGACAGGACTCTTGGGGAATAGTTATCTGCATTGAGTGCAAAGGTGAGGGCTCACGTGACTATTAGTGCAAATAATGGCATGCCGCCGAGCATGCTGGGAGACTGGCCTCCGCGCTGTGGCATGCTGCATTTTATCCTTAGTAGTAAGTAGGAGGCTGGTGCATCCGTGGCTCCCACGTCACAGCTCCAGCACTCACAGATTCGTGTCATATAGAATCCTTGGTCCTTTGAAGGGCCTGTATACACCATGCATCTGTCGCAAACAGGAGCTTGTGTCTTTTCACTCACTGAGTGATTCAGTGCACACTTTTCAGACTTTCAGACAGACACTTCTCATTCAGTACTGTGACAGAACTGTAGTCACGCTCCTGTAAACACGGCCATTCACACCAGACAAACATGCAGCGCCACCTCCCACTGCAGAGGCAGACAAGTGGGGTCAGGGCACAAGTCCTAAAAAAAGAAATGGGGGGACGCTGTCACCGGAAGTGGTGTCATGACAGGAAGTGACCCCACAAAAGGTGGCTTGCACCATTGGGCTCATTGCCTCCCCTCCCTCACCCCTTAGATGCAGAAGGCATGACTTTCCTGTATCTGTGATGCACAAGGGGATGTCCACTGTGTGAAGAATTGCAAGAGCCGAGCTGTGGCCCTGATTGTGCTCATCCCAGAGAGGCCAAAGAGTGAAGCCCAGCTGTTTGACAAGGGGGACGGTGTCCACCTGGTAAAATAAGTGGGGGGATGCCGTTCACCCGCGTGGTACCCCGACTCGAGCCCTAGATGGGGTGAATAAACCGGACTGACTTCACCATGTTTAGGAATGATTCTGCATAGCTGCTCGCTCGCGGGGCTCACCGCCCCCAGCGCCTATAAGCTGTCTGGCCTGCCCTCACAGAATATATATTTACCTCCAATAACCTTTCACCTGTATTTGTTTTTTACTAGCCCTCCCTCCATTTCCACTCGCAGCCTGGCTGAAGGCCTGGGGAGCTTGCGGAGGCAGGGCAATGAGATGGTGTGGTGCCCACCAGGGCCGGTCCTAGCCATGGGCGGTATGGGCAGCTGCCCAGGGCCTCGCGCTCAGGGGGGCCCCTCCGCTGGCCTGCAATTGCGGGTAGCGCCAGCGGGAATAAATAAATTGGCAGCTGCGCCAGCGGGAATAAATAAATTATAGCAGACCAGGTCAAGCAATGGTGTGTAACTGTACCAGTGACTGAAAAACAAATAGAATGCAAGTGTGCATCAGTGCCGATGGTAATAATTGGCAACATATAGCTAGAAATAATCCCATCAGACCACCCTTCTTGGTGGAGTTTGCGTCATGTGGGAGTCGTTGATCATACCATAACACATATGGCCATGTAGTGCCGCAGTGGAAATGGATGTCAGTGATCTAGCCATAGTGTTTGCCAAAAGGTGGACATACTAATGTGCAGTGCTCAAGTGATAATAGTGAAATAAAATTGACTACCTTAGTTCTGACAAAGTGTACATACAGAAACCTTGGTGTCAAAAATTAAAAACGCCTGGTGAGAAAATCTACCCTATGGCGCTGTGCAGGACGGTCGACATGTTTCAGCCTGTGGGAGGTTATCCCGGCTTTCTTCAGGACCATAGATACAAAAAAGCTACTGCAACTGTAACCACAATCAATGTGTTGGGTAAGAAACTGATACATATCTACCAGAAATCCATACGTTTTAGGCGTCCACTGGTGGGAGAAGACTGTCTTCTTCCTGTCGACAAACAAAAGATGATTGTACAACAACATAGAATTACACCTACATAACTACCTGAATACACAGAGACCGTATACAGGAACACACCTGCGTGAATACATTATATTCCGCATATATAAGAAAAAGCATAGTAGCTAAATCGCCTAGAGGCATTTCCTCTAAGTGATACTCACCCAGCCTTGTGTGGGTGAAGGCCTCACCTCACCCGGCAACCGCTCGGGAGTAGGAGGCCCCGCTCTATGGTGTAGAAAAAGAAGGACACAGTAAGTAAAAACTTTACGGTGCCCAAGCCAATCGCTCTACACACTGAACCCAACCAAACTGTAGTGCGGTCCCCTCTGCCAAGCCCAGGTCCCCACACCCCAACTCTAGCGACATACGCCTAAAACGTATGGATTTCTGGTAGATATGTATCAGTTTCTTACCCAACACATTGATTGTGGTTACAGTTGCAGTAGCTTTTTTGTATCTATGGTCCTGAAGAAAGCCGGGATAACCTCCCACAGGCTGAAACATGTCGACCGTCCTGCACAGCGCCATAGGGTAGATTTTCTCACCAGGCGTTTTTAATTTGACACCAAGGTTTCTGTATGTACACTTTGTCAGAACTAAGGTAGTCAATTTTATTTCACTATTATCACTTGAGCACTGCACATTAGTATGTCCACCTTTTGGCAAACACTATGGCTAGATCACTGACATCCATTTCCACTGCGGCACTACATGGCCATATGTGTTATGGTATGATCAACGACTCCCACATGACGCAAACTCCACCAAGAAGGGTGGTCTGATGGGATTATTTCTAGCTATATGTTGCCAATTATTACCATCGGCACTGATGCACACTTGCATTCTATTTGTTTTTCAGTCACTGGTACAGTTACACACCATTGCTTGACCTGGTCTGCTTTGTTGTATGTTTCATAGTTTGAGTAGGGGTATTAGCAGACAGGTCGGTAAATATGCCCCTTGACCCTCCACACACATTTTTGTTTTTGTTGTATTGAGAGCAACTTTTCAGTTGCGGGTCCATTAAATATAGGTGGAATCATTGGTTATTCGCACCTTGTTAGCTCACCTAACTTGATTGTGTGTGTACTCCTTTTCTGCCCGGCCCCTCTCCTCCGCATCCCTTCCCAAGTGACATCTGTAGACTACTTCACATCTACTGCTTATTCCCATGACATTTAGCTTGCGAAAACGATGACCCTTTAGTCTAGTCGCCTTTGAACATTGAGTGAATATCTTTCAGACCGCTGATGTACTACATATAAATATACAAACACAGGCGTAGTCTGGCCCTGCTCCTATATGAGTATGTGTATTCATTCCATACAGTATGCTGACTGTTTATCTGCATCAATAACATAATGATAATAATTTGCCCACCATTCTCAGGGTGGATATTTCTATGATGAGAGCACACATTAAATTTAATATTTGCACCTGCTTTGACATCAAGCATGCTAGCTGCTCCCTGACACAATGGCAGCTCTCCTATCGGGAGATATACGCTGCGCATTTACAGCATTTTCAAACAGACTGGGGGCTGAGTGAACACAGTCGCCGGGCGCATGCTCCAGGGAACAGTGTCTCCCGCATTGGTCATGCTCCCTGGCGCTGTGGATAACATTGAATAATAACGCAGGGCAGCCCTCTCCAAGGGGGTTCATAGTTGCATCTACTTTTAGTTTGAAGATGTATATTTTCTCTCTCTTTTCCATTGCGCAACGCAATGTTGATACTAGCGAGTATTAGTGATCGGCGCCTGACTACCGCCTGCGCACGCGCGAGGGAGCAGTGTCTCCTATCGCGTTTTTCTTCGTGGTACACGCTATCGCCTGGAAGTTATTTAAATGCTCGGGGCGTCCTGTTCGATACCTCCTCTTCCGCTTGGCTCACATACTGGGGCACCGACGGACAGGTGAGTGTCTGAATGCTCTGACTTCCTGGTAATTTCAGACTAGACAACTGCCCTAAGCTTTTTAAGACTTAATGGAGTCTGTATGGTCCCAGCTCTCTGTATGGTTGGGCAGTCTTAGGGGACTTATTTGACCCACATCCCATTTCACCTAAGAAGCCCGTGCTTCTGGGCAGTCTATTTTAGTCACCATTGGACTACTTCCAAACTTTTCCTACCATTGAGCATATGTTTGGGATGTAGCAGTTATATAACTGGAAGATAAATTGTTATATATATACACTCCCCAGGGTCTGTATTGAGTCTCGTTACATGAGACATTTCGCAACATATGCGATTTTATTATGTCGCTAGAGTTGGGGTGTGGGGACCTGGGCTTGGCAGAGGGGACCGCACTACAGTTTGGTTGGGTTCAGTGTGTAGAGCGATTGGCTTGGGCACCGTAAAGTTTTTACTTACTGTGTCCTTCTTTTTCTACACCATAGAGCGGGGCCTTCTACTCCCGAGCGGTTGCCGGGTGAGGTGAGGCCTTCACCCACACAAGGCTGGGTGAGTATCACTTAGAGGAAATGCCTCTAGGCGATTTAGCTACTATGCTTTTTCTTATATATGCGGAATATAATGTATTCACGCAGGTGTGTTCCTGTATACGGTCTCTGTGTATTCAGGTAGTTATGTAGGTGTAATTCTATGTTGTTGTACAATCATCTTTTGTTTGTCGACAGGAAGAAGACAGTCTTCTCCCACCAGTGGACGCCTAAAACGTATGGATTTCTGGTAGATATGTATCAGTTTCTTACCCAACACATTGATTGTGGTTACAGTTGCAGTAGCTTTTTTGTATCTATGGTCCTGAAGAAAGCCGGGATAACCTCCCACAGGCTGAAACATGTCGACCGTCCTGCACAGCGCCATAGGGTAGATTTTCTCACCAGGCGTTTTTAATTTTTGACACCAAGGTTTCTGTATGTACACTTTGTCAGAACTAAGGTAGTCAATTTTATTTCACTATTATCACTTGAGCACTGCACATTAGTATGTCCACCTTTTGGCAAACACTATGGCTAGATCACTGACATCCATTTCCACTGCGGCACTACATGGCCATATGTGTTATGGTATGATCAACGACTCCCACATGACGCAAACTCCACCAAGAAGGGTGGTCTGATGGGATTATTTCTAGCTATATGTTGCCAATTATTACCATCGGCACTGATGCACACTTGCATTCTATTTGTTTTTCAGTCACTGGTACAGTTACACACCATTGCTTGACCTGGTCTGCTTTGTTGTATGTTTCATAGTTTGAGTAGGGGTATTAGCAGACAGGTCGGTAAATATGCCCCTTGACCCTCCACACACATTTTTGTTTTTGTTGTATTGAGAGCAACTTTTCAGTTGCGGGTCCATTAAATATAGGTGGAATCATTGGTTATTCGCACCTTGTTAGCTCACCTAACTTGATTGTGTGTGTACTCCTTTTCTGCCCGGCCCCTCTCCTCCGCATCCCTTCCCAAGTGACATCTGTAGACTACTTCACATCTACTGCTTATTCCCATGACATTTAGCTTGCGAAAACGATGACCCTTTAGTCTAGTCGCCTTTGAACATTGAGTGAATATCTTTCAGACCGCTGATGTACTACATATAAATATACAAACACAGGCGTAGTCTGGCCCTGCTCCTATATGAGTATGTGTATTCATTCCATACAGTATGCTGACTGTTTATCTGCATCAATAACATAATGATAATAATTTGCCCACCATTCTCAGGGTGGATATTTCTATGATGAGAGCACACATTAAATTTAATATTTGCACCTGCTTTGATATCAAGCATGCTAGCTGCTCCCTGACACAATGGCAGCTCTCCTATCGGGAGATATACGCTGCGCATTTACAGCATTTTCAAACAGACTGGGGGCTGAGTGAACACAGTCGCCGGGCGCATGCTCCAGGGAACAGTGTCTCCCGCATTGGTCATGCTCCCTGGCGCTGTGGATAACATTGAATAATAACGCAGGGCAGCCCTCTCCAAGGGGGTTCATAGTTGCATCTACTTTTAGTTTAAAGATGTATATTTTCTCTCTCTTTTCCATTGCGCAACGCAATGTTGATACTAGCGAGTATTAGTGATCGGCGCCTGACTACCGCCTGCGCACGCGCGAGGGAGCAGTGTCTCCTATCGCGTTTTTCTTCGTGGTACACGCTATCGCCTGGAAGTTATTTAAATGCTCGGGCGTCCTGTTCGATACCTCCTCTTCCGCTTGGCTCACATACTGGGGCACCGACGGACAGGTGAGTGTCTGAATGCTCTGACTTCCTGGTAATTTCAGACTAGACAACTGCCCTAAGCTTTTTAAGACTTAATGGAGTCTGTATGGTCCCAGCTCTCTGTATGGTTGGGCAGTCTTAGGGGACTTATTTGACCCACATCCCATTTCACCTAAGAAGCCCGTGCTTCTGGGCAGTCTATTTTAGTCACCATTGGACTACTTCCAAACTTTTCCTACCATTGAGCATATGTTTGGGATGTAGCAGTTATATAACTGGAAGATAAATTGTTATATATATACACTCCCCAGGGTCTGTATTGAGTCTCGTTACATGAGACATTTCGCAACATATGCGATTTTATTATGTCGCTAGAGTTGGGGTGTGGGGACCTGGGCTTGGCAGAGGGGACCGCACTACAGTTTGGTTGGGTTCAGTGTGTAGAGCGATTGGCTTGGGCACCGTAAAGTTTTTACTTACTGTGTCCTTCTTTTTCTACACCATAGAGCGGGGCCTCCTACTCCCGAGCGGTTGCCGGGTGAGGTGAGGCCTTCACCCACACAAGGCTGGGTGAGTATCACTTAGAGGAAATGCCTCTAGGCGATTTAGCTACTATGCTTTTTCTTATATATGCGGAATATAATGTATTCACGCAGGTGTGTTCCTGTATACGGTCTCTGTGTATTCAGGTAGTTATGTAGGTGTAATTCTATGTTGTTGTACAATCATCTTTTGTTTGTCGACAGGAAGAAGACAGTCTTCTCCCACCAGTGGACGCCTAAAACGTATGGATTTCTGGTAGATATGTATCAGTTTCTTACCCAACACATTGATTGTGGTTACAGTTGCAGTAGCTTTTTTGTATCTATGGTCCTGAAGAAAGCCGGGATAACCTCCCACAGGCTGAAACATGTCGACCGTCCTGCACAGCGCCATAGGGTAGATTTTCTCACCAGGCGTTTTTAATTTGACACCAAGGTTTCTGTATGTACACTTTGTCAGAACTAAGGTAGTCAATTTTATTTCACTATTATCACTTGAGCACTGCACATTAGTATGTCCACCTTTTGGCAAACACTATGGCTAGATCACTGACATCCATTTCCACTGCGGCACTACATGGCCATATGTGTTATGGTATGATCAACGACTCCCACATGACGCAAACTCCACCAAGAAGGGTGGTCTGATGGGATTATTTCTAGCTATATGTTGCCAATTATTACCATCGGCACTGATGCACACTTGCATTCTATTTGTTTTTCAGTCACTGGTACAGTTACACACCATTGCTTGACCTGGTCTGCTTTGTTGTATGTTTCATAGTTTGAGTAGGGGTATTAGCAGACAGGTCGGTAAATATGCCCCTTGACCCTCCACACACATTTTTGTTTTTGTTGTATTGAGAGCAACTTTTCAGTTGCGGGTCCATTAAATATAGGTGGAATCATTGGTTATTCGCACCTTGTTAGCTCACCTAACTTGATTGTGTGTGTACTCCTTTTCTGCCCGGCCCCTCTCCTCCGCATCCCTTCCCAAGTGACATCTGTAGACTACTTCACATCTACTGCTTATTCCCATGACATTTAGCTTGCGAAAACGATGACCCTTTAGTCTAGTCGCCTTTGAACATTGAGTGAATATCTTTCAGACCGCTGATGTACTACATATAAATATACAAACACAGGCGTAGTCTGGCCCTGCTCCTATATGAGTATGTGTATTCATTCCATACAGTATGCTGACTGTTTATCTGCATCAATAACATAATGATAATAATTTGCCCACCATTCTCAGGGTGGATATTTCTATGATGAGAGCACACATTAAATTTAATATTTGCACCTGCTTTGACATCAAGCATGCTAGCTGCTCCCTGACACAATGGCAGCTCTCCTATCGGGAGATATACGCTGCACATTTACAGCATTTTCAAACAGACTGGGGGCTGAGTGAACACAGTCGCCGGGCGCATGCTCCAGGGAACAGTGTCTCCCGCATTGGTCATGCTCCCTGGCGCTGTGGATAACATTGAATAATAACGCAGGGCAGCCCTCTCCAAGGGGGTTCATAGTTGCATCTACTTTTAGTTTGAAGATGTATATTTTCTCTCTCTTTTCCATTGCGCAACGCAATGTTGATACTAGCGAGTATTAGTGATCGGCGCCTGACTACCGCCTGCGCACGCGCGAGGGAGCAGTGTCTCCTATCGCGTTTTTCTTCGTGGTACACGCTATCGCCTGGAAGTTATTTAAATGCTCGGGGCGTCCTGTTCGATACCTCCTCTTCCGCTTGGCTCACATACTGGGGCACCGACGGACAGGTGAGTGTCTGAATGCTCTGACTTCCTGGTAATTTCAGACTAGACAACTGCCCTAAGCTTTTTAAGACTTAATGGAGTCTGTATGGTCCCAGCTCTCTGTATGGTTGGGCAGTCTTAGGGGACTTATTTGACCCACATCCCATTTCACCTAAGAAGCCCGTGCTTCTGGGCAGTCTATTTTAGTCACCATTGGACTACTTCCAAACTTTTCCTACCATTGAGCATATGTTTGGGATGTAGCAGTTATATAACTGGAAGATAAATTGTTATATATATACACTCCCCAGAGTCTGTATTGAGTCTCGTTACATGAGACATTTCGCAACATATGCGATTTTATTATGTCGCTAGAGTTGGGGTGTGGGGACCTGGGCTTGGCAGAGGGGACCGCACTACAGTTTGGTTGGGTTCAGTGTGTAGAGCGATTGGCTTGGGCACCGTAAAGTTTTTACTTACTGTGTCCTTCTTTTTCTACACCATAGAGCGGGGCCTTCTACTCCCGAGCGGTTGCCGGGTGAGGTGAGGCCTTCACCCACACAAGGCTGGGTGAGTATCACTTAGAGGAAATGCCTCTAGGCGATTTAGCTACTATGCTTTTTCTTATATATGCGGAATATAATGTATTCACGCAGGTGTGTTCCTGTATACGGTCTCTGTGTATTCAGGTAGTTATGTAGGTGTAATTCTATGTTGTTGTACAATCATCTTTTGTTTGTCGACAGGAAGAAGACAGTCTTCTCCCACCAGTGGACGCCTAAAACGTATGGATTTCTGGTAGATATGTATCAGTTTCTTACCCAACACATTGATTGTGGTTACAGTTGCAGTAGCTTTTTTGTATCTATGGTCCTGAAGAAAGCCGGGATAACCTCCCACAGGCTGAAACATGTCGACCGTCCTGCACAGCGCCATAGGGTAGATTTTCTCACCAGGCGTTTTTAATTTTTGACACCAAGGTTTCTGTATGTACACTTTGTCAGAACTAAGGTAGTCAATTTTATTTCACTATTATCACTTGAGCACTGCACATTAGTATGTCCACCTTTTGGCAAACACTATGGCTAGATCACTGACATCCATTTCCACTGCGGCACTACATGGCCATATGTGTTATGGTATGATCAACGACTCCCACATGACGCAAACTCCACCAAGAAGGGTGGTCTGATGGGATTATTTCTAGCTATATGTTGCCAATTATTACCATCGGCACTGATGCACACTTGCATTCTATTTGTTTTTCAGTCACTGGTACAGTTACACACCATTGCTTGACCTGGTCTGCTTTGTTGTATGTTTCATAGTTTGAGTAGGGGTATTAGCAGACAGGTCGGTAAATATGCCCCTTGACCCTCCACACACATTTTTGTTTTTGTTGTATTGAGAGCAACTTTTCAGTTGCGGGTCCATTAAATATAGGTGGAATCATTGGTTATTCGCACCTTGTTAGCTCACCTAACTTGATTGTGTGTGTACTCCTTTTCTGCCCGGCCCCTCTCCTCCGCATCCCTTCCCAAGTGACATCTGTAGACTACTTCACATCTACTGCTTATTCCCATGACATTTAGCTTGCGAAAACGATGACCCTTTAGTCTAGTCGCCTTTGAACATTGAGTGAATATCTTTCAGACCGCTGATGTACTACATATAAATATACAAACACAGGCGTAGTCTGGCCCTGCTCCTATATGAGTATGTGTATTCATTCCATACAGTATGCTGACTGTTTATCTGCATCAATAACATAATGATAATAATTTGCCCACCATTCTCAGGGTGGATATTTCTATGATGAGAGCACACATTAAATTTAATATTTGCACCTGCTTTGATATCAAGCATGCTAGCTGCTCCCTGACACAATGGCAGCTCTCCTATCGGGAGATATACGCTGCGCATTTACAGCATTTTCAAACAGACTGGGGGCTGAGTGAACACAGTCGCCGGGCGCATGCTCCAGGGAACAGTGTCTCCCGCATTGGTCATGCTCCCTGGCGCTGTGGATAACATTGAATAATAACGCAGGGCAGCCCTCTCCAAGGGGGTTCATAGTTGCATCTACTTTTAGTTTAAAGATGTATATTTTCTCTCTCTTTTCCATTGCGCAACGCAATGTTGATACTAGCGAGTATTAGTGATCGGCGCCTGACTACCGCCTGCGCACGCGCGAGGGAGCAGTGTCTCCTATCGCGTTTTTCTTCGTGGTACACGCTATCGCCTGGAAGTTATTTAAATGCTCGGGGCGTCCTGTTCGATACCTCCTCTTCCGCTTGGCTCACATACTGGGGCACCGACGGACAGGTGAGTGTCTGAATGCTCTGACTTCCTGGTAATTTCAGACTAGACAACTGCCCTAAGCTTTTTAAGACTTAATGGAGTCTGTATGGTCCCAGCTCTCTGTATGGTTGGGCAGTCTTAGGGGACTTATTTGACCCACATCCCATTTCACCTAAGAAGCCCGTGCTTCTGGGCAGTCTATTTTAGTCACCATTGGACTACTTCCAAACTTTTCCTACCATTGAGCATATGTTTGGGATGTAGCAGTTATATAACTGGAAGATAAATTGTTATATATATACACTCCCCAGGGTCTGTATTGAGTCTCGTTACATGAGACATTTCGCAACATATGCGATTTTATTATGTCGCTAGAGTTGGGGTGTGGGGACCTGGGCTTGGCAGAGGGGACCGCACTACAGTTTGGTTGGGTTCAGTGTGTAGAGCGATTGGCTTGGGCACCGTAAAGTTTTTACTTACTGTGTCCTTCTTTTTCTACACCATAGAGCGGGGCCTCCTACTCCCGAGCGGTTGCCGGGTGAGGTGAGGCCTTCACCCACACAAGGCTGGGTGAGTATCACTTAGAGGAAATGCCTCTAGGCGATTTAGCTACTATGCTTTTTCTTATATATGCGGAATATAATGTATTCACGCAGGTGTGTTCCTGTATACGGTCTCTGTGTATTCAGGTAGTTATGTAGGTGTAATTCTATGTTGTTGTACAATCATCTTTTGTTTGTCGACAGGAAGAAGACAGTCTTCTCCCACCAGTGGACGCCTAAAACGTATGGATTTCTGGTAGATATGTATCAGTTTCTTACCCAACACATTGATTGTGGTTACAGTTGCAGTAGCTTTTTTGTATCTATGGTCCTGAAGAAAGCCGGGATAACCTCCCACAGGCTGAAACATGTCGACCGTCCTGCACAGCGCCATAGGGTAGATTTTCTCACCAGGCGTTTTTAATTTTTGACACCAAGGTTTCTGTATGTACACTTTGTCAGAACTAAGGTAGTCAATTTTATTTCACTATTATCACTTGAGCACTGCACATTAGTATGTCCACCTTTTGGCAAACACTATGGCTAGATCACTGACATCCATTTCCACTGCGGCACTACATGGCCATATGTGTTATGGTATGATCAACGACTCCCACATGACGCAAACTCCACCAAGAAGGGTGGTCTGATGGGATTATTTCTAGCTATATGTTGCCAATTATTACCATCGGCACTGATGCACACTTGCATTCTATTTGTTTTTCAGTCACTGGTACAGTTACACACCATTGCTTGACCTGGTCTGCTTTGTTGTATGTTTCATAGTTTGAGTAGGGGTATTAGCAGACAGGTCGGTAAATATGCCCCTTGACCCTCCACACACATTTTTGTTTTTGTTGTATTGAGAGCAACTTTTCAGTTGCGGGTCCATTAAATATAGGTGGAATCATTGGTTATTCGCACCTTGTTAGCTCACCTAACTTGATTGTGTGTGTACTCCTTTTCTGCCCGGCCCCTCTCCTCCGCATCCCTTCCCAAGTGACATCTGTAGACTACTTCACATCTACTGCTTATTCCCATGACATTTAGCTTGCGAAAACGATGACCCTTTAGTCTAGTCGCCTTTGAACATTGAGTGAATATCTTTCAGACCGCTGATGTACTACATATAAATATACAAACACAGGCGTAGTCTGGCCCTGCTCCTATATGAGTATGTGTATTCATTCCATACAGTATGCTGACTGTTTATCTGCATCAATAACGTAATGATAATAATTTGCCCACCATTCTCAGGGTGGATATTTCTATGATGAGAGCACACATTAAATTTAATATTTGCACCTGCTTTGATATCAAGCATGCTAGCTGCTCCCTGACACAATGGCAGCTCTCCTATCGGGAGATATACGCTGCGCATTTACAGCATTTTCAAACAGACTGGGGGCTGAGTGAACACAGTCGCCGGGCGCATGCTCCAGGGAACAGTGTCTCCCGCATTGGTCATGCTCCCTGGCGCTGTGGATAACATTGAATAATAACGCAGGGCAGCCCTCTCCAAGGGGGTTCATAGTTGCATCTACTTTTAGTTTAAAGATGTATATTTTCTCTCTCTTTTCCATTGCGCAACGCAATGTTGATACTAGCGAGTATTAGTGATCGGCGCCTGACTACCGCCTGCGCACGCGCGAGGGAGCAGTGTCTCCTATCGCGTTTTTCTTCGTGGTACACGCTATCGCCTGGAAGTTATTTAAATGCTCGGGGCGTCCTGTTCGATACCTCCTCTTCCGCTTGGCTCACATACTGGGGCACCGACGGACAGGTGAGTGTCTGAATGCTCTGACTTCCTGGTAATTTCAGACTAGACAACTGCCCTAAGCTTTTTAAGACTTAATGGAGTCTGTATGGTCCCAGCTCTCTGTATGGTTGGGCAGTCTTAGGGGACTTATTTGACCCACATCCCATTTCACCTAAGAAGCCCGTGCTTCTGGGCAGTCTATTTTAGTCACCATTGGACTACTTCCAAACTTTTCCTACCATTGAGCATATGTTTGGGATGTAGCAGTTATATAACTGGAAGATAAATTGTTATATATATATACACTCCCCAGGGTCTGTATTGAGTCTCGTTACATGAGACATTTCGCAACATATGCGATTTTATTATGTCGCTAGAGTTGGGGTGTGGGGACCTGGGCTTGGCAGAGGGGACCGCACTACAGTTTGGTTGGGTTCAGTGTGTAGAGCGATTGGCTTGGGCACCGTAAAGTTTTTACTTACTGTGTCCTTCTTTTTCTACACCATAGAGCGGGGCCTCCTACTCCCGAGCGGTTGCCGGGTGAGGTGAGGCCTTCACCCACACAAGGCTGGGTGAGTATCACTTAGAGGAAATGCCTCTAGGCGATTTAGCTACTATGCTTTTTCTTATATATGCGGAATATAATGTATTCACGCAGGTGTGTTCCTGTATACGGTCTCTGTGTATTCAGGTAGTTATGTAGGTGTAATTCTATGTTGTTGTACAATCATCTTTTGTTTGTCGACAGGAAGAAGACAGTCTTCTCCCACCAGTGGACGCCTAAAACGTATGGATTTCTGGTAGATATGTATCAGTTTCTTACCCAACACATTGATTGTGGTTACAGTTGCAGTAGCTTTTTTGTATCTATGGTCCTGAAGAAAGCCGGGATAACCTCCCACAGGCTGAAACATGTCGACCGTCCTGCACAGCGCCATAGGGTAGATTTTCTCACCAGGCGTTTTTAATTTTTGACACCAAGGTTTCTGTATGTACACTTTGTCAGAACTAAGGTAGTCAATTTTATTTCACTATTATCACTTGAGCACTGCACATTAGTATGTCCACCTTTTGGCAAACACTATGGCTAGATCACTGACATCCATTTCCACTGCGGCACTACATGGCCATATGTGTTATGGTATGATCAACGACTCCCACATGACGCAAACTCCACCAAGAAGGGTGGTCTGATGGGATTATTTCTAGCTATATGTTGCCAATTATTACCATCGGCACTGATGCACACTTGCATTCTATTTGTTTTTCAGTCACTGGTACAGTTACACACCATTGCTTGACCTGGTCTGCTTTGTTGTATGCTTCATAGTTTGAGTAGGGGTATTAGCAGACAGGTCGGTAAATATGCCCCTTGACCCTCCACACACATTTTTGTTTTTGTTGTATTGAGAGCAACTTTTCAGTTGCGGGTCCATTAAATATAGGTGGAATCATTGGTTATTCGCACCTTGTTAGCTCACCTAACTTAATTGTGTGTGTACTCCTTTTCTGCCCGGCCCCTCTCCTCCGCATCCCTTCCCAAGTGACATCTGTAGACTACTTCACATCTACTGCTTATTCCCATGACATTTAGCTTGCGAAAACGATGACCCTTTAGTCTAGTCGCCTTTGAACATTGAGTGAATATCTTTCAGACCGCCGATGTACTACATATAAATATACAAACACAGGCGTAGTCTGGCCCTGCTCCTATATGAGTATGTGTATTCATTCCATACAGTATGCTGACTGTTTATCTGCATCAATAACATAATGATAATAATTTGCCCACCATTCTCAGGGTGGATATTTCTATGATGAGAGCACACATTAAATTTAATTTGCACCTGCTTTGACATCAAGCATGCTAGCTGCTCCCTGACACAATGGCAGCTCTCCTATCGGGAGATATACGCTGCGCATTTACAGCATTTTCAAACAGACTGGGGGCTGAGTGAACACAGTCGCCGGGCGCATGCTCCAGGGAACAGTGTCTCCCGCATTGGTCATGCTCCCTGGCGCTGTGGATAACATTGAATAATAACGCAGGGCAGCCCTCTCCAAGGGGGTTCATAGTTGCATCTACTTTTAGTTTGAAGATGTATATTTTCTCTCTCTTTTCCATTGCGCAACGCAATGTTGATACTAGCGAGTATTAGTGATCGGCGCCTGACTACCGCCTGCGCACGCGCGAGGGAGCAGTGTCTCCTATCGCGTTTTTCTTCGTGGTACACGCTATCGCCTGGAAGTTATTTAAATGCTCGGGGCGTCCTGTTCGATACCTCCTCTTCCGCTTGGCTCACATACTGGGGCACCGACGGACAGGTGAGTGTCTGAATGCTCTGACTTCCTGGTAATTTCAGACTAGACAACTGCCCTAAGCTTTTTAAGACTTAATGGAGTCTGTATGGTCCCAGCTCTCTGTATGGTTGGGCAGTCTTAGGGGACTTATTTGACCCACATCCCATTTCACCTAAGAAGCCCGTGCTTCTGGGCAGTCTATTTTAGTCACCATTGGACTACTTCCAAACTTTTCCTACCATTGAGCATATGTTTGGGATGCAGCAGTTATATAACTGGAAGATAAATTGTTATATATATACACTCCCCAGGGTCTGTATTGAGTCTCGTTACATGAGACATTTCGCAACATATGCGATTTTATTATGTCGCTAGAGTTGGGGTGTGGGGACCTGGGCTTGGCAGAGGGGACCGCACTACAGTTTGGTTGGGTTCAGTGTGTAGAGCGATTGGCTTGGGCACCGTAAAGTTTTTACTTACTGTGTCCTTCTTTTTCTACACCATAGAGCGGGGCCTCCTACTCCCGAGCAGTTGCCGGGTGAGGTGAGGCCTTCACCCACACAAGGCTGGGTGAGTATCACTTAGAGGAAATGCCTCTAGGCGATTTAGCTACTATGCTTTTTCTTATATATGCGGAATATAATGTATTCACGCAGGTGTGTTCCTGTATACTGTCTCTGTGTATTCAGGTAGTTATGTAGGTGTAATTCTATGTTGTTGTACAATCATCTTTTGTTTGTCGACAGGAAGAAGACAGTCTTCTCCCACCAGTGGACGCCTAAAACGTATGGATTTCTGGTAGATATGTATCAGTTTCTTACCCAACACATTGATTGTGGTTACAGTTGCAGTAGCTTTTTTGTATCTATGGTCCTGAAGAAAGCCGGGATAACCTCCCACAGGCTGAAACATGTCGACCGTCCTGCACAGCGCCATAGGGTAGATTTTCTCACCAGGCGTTTTTAATTTTTGACACCAAGGTTTCTGTATGTACACTTTGTCAGAACTAAGGTAGTCAATTTTATTTCACTATTATCACTTGAGCACTGCACATTAGTATGTCCACCTTTTGGCAAACACTATGGCTAGATCACTGACATCCATTTCCACTGCGGCACTACATGGCCATATGTGTTATGGTATGATCAACGACTCCCACATGACGCAAACTCCACCAAGAAGGGTGGTCTGATGGGATTATTTCTAGCTATATGTTGCCAATTATTACCATCGGCACTGATGCACACTTGCATTCTATTTGTTTTTCAGTCACTGGTACAGTTACCCACCATTGCTTGACCTGGTCTGCTTTGTTGTATGTTTCATAGTTTGAGTAGGGGTATTAGCAGACAGGTCGGTACATATGCCCCTTGACCCTCCACACACATTTTTGTTTTTGTTATAAATAAATTATAATCATGGACAGGAGCAATAAGCGCTGCTGCACTCTCGTCGCGCTCACGCAGGGGCCGGGCCGCAGCAGGCAGTACAGTTAAGGCAGGGAAGGAGGCCGGGAAAAACACTGACTGCGCAAGCACCACACGCACCGTGACACATGCACCCCACCACGTAGCTTGGTGGTGGTGGTGGTGGTGGTGGTGGTGGTGGTGACGTGACGCCGGCCGGCCTTGCTCATGATGCGGGTGAGTGACTGACAGTGAGTCCCAGGGCCGTCAATCTGGTAGCGTGCGAAAGCGCTACCAATGACGGCCCTGGACATGATTTTATGGCAAGCCCCCGCTCAGTGTGACGCACTCAGCATGCGCACACGCCATTCATGAGCAGTCAGTCACTACTCGGATCGGGCAGCGTGGGCAGTGCTGCAGGCAGGAGGAGTTGGTCAGGCCCTGGCCTCCTCGTTGAGCAGTAAAGGTAAGAGACCTGCTGCTGCTTCACATATATTATTATACTTAGAATGTTTCACGTACGTTCATCACTACAATAAGCCCCACAGAGCTCGCAGGTTTCCCCAGCCCATGCTTACATAGGTTATCCAACCATGTTTATTCTTTGCACGCTGAATATTAGTCAGGATTTTATCATGGGAATGGATCACGATTCATAAGGACTTCACATTCCAGAAGGCAACAAATGAATAAAGCCGGCACTTGTTAAACTACTTAGGTACGGAATTGAGAAACCGGAGAGGTCTGACCCCATTCGCCTGTGGAGTCTCAGACATATGATTAAAAAAAATTGAATTATTTAACATAATGATCACAGTGCATGTTAGTTGTATATTTTAATGTACACTGTGACTAGCAAGCCATTTCATCATTACTAGCATCTTTTGACTCGGTGACCGGTAAAATAAGTGACATGGTAAAAGCTAAAATGATTCGTATAGGAGGAAATTGTTCTTATGGGTTGAATACTAAATGTGATATGTTGCATATTTTTTTGGACTGCTTAAAAATCAAACAACTGCGGAGCCAGTGGTTACGCCGAATATTCCTTAAATATGGGATAATGACTCGTTGGAACGCTGCAGAAATATCAACTGACATGGCTCTTTAGACATAGCATGTGCTATTGGAAAATTCATGAGCGCAGCAAGTGCAGTGTTTATTGAAATTTATTATCTAGAAGGGTTGATGTATTTTATGGGATTATCTGCAGATTTTATTGGAAAATGTATTTTACATGGGTAGTTGTTTATCATCTTATTAGATGGAATTTACCATTATATATGTATTTGCTCTCTTCTTATAAAAAAATAATGTTTTATAAGGTATTTATATAGTGTAATGGATATAAATGTTGTGTTGTTTAAAGGCCAATGATGTAAATAAATATATGTTTTATTGATTTAATTGATATGCAGATTTAGGAATTAATTCACGACAAGCAGACATGAATTCTGTTCAGAAAAAGTAGTGAAGAGAGCACAAACAGAATGCTTTGGTTATCGTACTGTATTGCAAGTGCATTCATGTAGTGCATTCTTCCCCTGAAGAGGTGTTGAAGCGTTTTAATTGGGAAAAAACTCTGTTCTGGAATCCACGCGTAGTGGTTAGTCTAGTGCTATTGATTATTGTTGATTATTTAGGTTAGCAATGTGCTCGCAAGGGCACCATTCCATGATTTATACCAGTATCTTTGTTGGAGATTAAATGAATATATTAATGTGTGACCATTAGTAGAGGGACAGAGGGGAGTCTGCTCTTTTATTTTCCTTGGACCGCAAAAAGCCCTCAGTTCGCCAAATTGAAGTCAGTAAACCAGAAACCTCCATGGATTATGCTTTGGTTTAAAAGTATCATTTTGAGTGTGAACCCTTAAGAGTATATTGAACTTCCACAACAATATTTTTCCAAGAGCTGGTTACAGTGTCCCACAGAGGGAAGCCACATGTGGGTCGTCACATCCACCAGGATGGAAACAACCTGAAGAAGAACCTACCTCCTGTACTGCAATCTCTCGCTTCTGACAGAAGACACTACTCGCTGAGCACCTGGACTGCCAAGCGCCCAAAAACCAGCTGTATGGATCTGTGAGCTAAATGGTTGCTGCTCCCAAATGCGGTGTTCTAAAGATCATGACTCAATGACTCATTTCCAGCGTGGAAGATTCAGCCTTTCACCTGTCTGAGGTGGGGAAATTGTTGCTTTCTCTTACCCATAAATTGGAAAATTGCACCATATGTTATTTACTGCACTTAGAAACAGCAAAAAAGTCGCATTTATTGCTTTATAAAAATGAGTGATTATTATTTATTTAGCAAATGCACCCCACATGCTTCACTTGCGGCTCTATCCACACCTATAAACGGAAGAAGCCAAGGAGCCCACTTACTAGAGACTAAGGGGCAGTTTTACAAGCCCCTTGCGCCTCTTTTACGCCGCCGTTGCCTCACTTTCTGTGATGTCACTTAGAGGGGCCTCACATCTTCCCTTTCGCCCGGGGCCTCAGAAGGCCTAGGACCGGCACTGGTGCCCACTGCAAGCCAACTCCTCAGTGCCACTTCCCAGGCACCTTTGTGGCGCCTAATGGCTTCTATTAATACCCGTGTTGACTAAACAGTGCCCCCGCTACACGCCTCCTAAGGGAAGAGCTCATGCCCAATGGGCCCTAATTAGGCCGTGTGGTGCCAATTATTCCCCTAATCCCAGGCCCTCCAAAGGGCAGCAGAGGGGGCTCCTGGGTGAGCAACCCTGGGCTTGGCAGGCAGATCCGTGCGGGGTGCTGATGGGACCATTCACTACAAGAGACCCCCACCCACGCACCTTGCACCCAGAAAAACAGAAAAAGTCCCTCTGTTCGCCAGATACAATATCTCTGAATTCTTAATGTCGGCCATTTATTGAGAATCATTTATGGTGGCAGGAAACCTTTGATATAGAGTGCAGAAGGGAGTTTTTAATCCCACTTATTGTAAAGCACTTAGATGGCAATTGACGTTTTTGATTACTATGGTAGGATAAGTGCGAACTCTGATGAAATGGAATCATGTTTCGGTATAGTGCACTGGCCCAAAACAAAGTTTGTAGAAAATGGCTAGAAAATGTGGAGTTACGGTCAGAGGTGCTAATTTTAGAAGTGTGGAGATAGGCTCGATTCTACACAGCTCAACATCCTGTGATTGCACATCACTTAAATTTTCGATGCATAACAAAAAAACAACAACAAAAAATATGAATGTACCCGTGTGCTTCTGTACACTACTCCAGTGCATTCGGGTCAAGTTCAAGCTATACAAAATGTGTAAAAATCATAAACACTCTGTTGAAAGAGTTCATTTGAAAGCGGGTCTGCGTGCAATTCCGTGTGTATGTTTTGGGTATTTCGGTCAAATTCTTGTCCACAGACGTGACAATGTATAAACTGGAAAAAAAATATATGCCACTATGTTGGCGGAGTATGCTGTACACATTGCCAAGCGCGAGGCTGAACGAGCGCGTACTTAGGGCCCGGCCTCCCGGCTCCTCGCCACGCCCAGGGGAGAGTAGGCGGCCGGCTCGCCCGATGGGAGGCCGGCCGGGATCCATTTCCGGGTCATGGGTGACGCTGGTCCGGTGCGGGAGAGGGTGGAGACTCAGGCCTATTTAGGCTCTGGGACTCGGGGTCCCTGGTCTCTTTCCTCTCCTGCACCGGACGGGCAGACCCCACACTGCCCCTATTTAGTTTTAACTTTATTTAATTGTAACTTTGTTTAGTTTTAAACTTTAATGAGTAACGGTATCCTGGTCCTGAGTTAGCAGAGTGTACCACGTGGCGGCAGAGAGCAGCTTCCTTCGGAGAAGCCTACGAGTGGGGGAGGCGCGATTGCGGACCACGTGGCAGCAAGGAGCTGCAGCGTCCTTCGAGTGGGAACCAGCTCGACAGGTAGGGTGTGGGGGGTCCCGGGGAGCTGTGGGCAGCCATAGGGGGTGGTGAGGGGCTGTTTTGAGAAGCCGCTGTGCTTTGGGGTATCTCCTGTGGCCCGCGGCTGCCTGCAGTGTCCCGCGTCTCTGTTGGTGCGCATCGGGCACCGGCATTTTCACTTCCGACCTGGGGGACAAGGGATCAGGGGCATTGGTATGAGCTTGCTGCATCATAGGGGGGATAATCAATTGCAAGCTAATAAGTTGAGGTGAGCCTAGGGCAGGCGTACAGCGGAGCCGATTTGTGCAGGGTGCTTAGGTATAATCTATTTGGTTTGGCTGGTTGTTCTTGTGAGCCAGGCTTGCCTAGTGGGGAGTGGCTGGCACCGCAGTGCGATCGGGGTTTGCGGGGGTCTTGTGAGACGTACTGGGAGTGAATTGTTCTTGCTTTGTGAGGGCATGTATGTTTGCCCACCTGCTGGTGAGGTGCTTGACCTGGGAAATGGTATATGGAGTTCAATTGATCAGTGGTTCACATGCTCACTTGGAATGGCCCCATGACTCCACCAGGCGAGGCCTGGATCAAAGGAAAGGGGTGTATCCACCCCCTTCCTGGGTCCCACCCATAGGAGGGGACCTAGCAGGTAATCCAGCCCCCTAGATTGGTATAACAATGGGAGCAGTGCCAACGCACTCAGATTATCCTGATGAAACATTTGAAATGAAACTCTGGACCCTTTGACATCCTACTCAACGTAGAAGACTGAAGAATCTCCCTTGTGGTCAAGGAGTGACCACCCTGTGCAAACAGGCACCATCCAGCACCTCGACATCTGCTTTGTTGCAGTTCCCGCCAGAACTCGAGCAACAGAGATCAACGAGATTAAGCTTGCCTGCCTTCTTACAGCCCGATCCACAGTCCCTGCAGAGCTGAGACCCGTGGACGTGACCGGAAGCATGGGGCACGCCATCTTGAAAAGACCACAAGACACTGACCGTGCAGCCCACGAGTGACCCTCGAAGCTGTACACCGGGATTTGAGAAGCCCCAACCCTGAGCCACTTTTGCACCGAAGCTCACCTCTCTACACTCGATGAGTGCTGCGTGGGGCCCTTCTGCTTTCTTTGGCTTGATGCGTTGGCCCGGTCACTTGCCAGCTGGCTTGTGGCCCCTGTGCCGGTGAAAACCTAAAACCGACTTGCGATTCTGGTTGCTCCAGACTTGCACCAGCTCCTCTGAAAAGGAGCACCCGCTCTGACCCTCCTGGTCCGAGTGAGAAGCAATCTTCCAGTCCTGCGTGGATTGCTCTTGCCAAGTGTTGTTTGCTCCGATCTTGAAGCCGACAGCGCCGACGGTGAGAGCCTGCGTTGGACAGCTCGTGGCCCGCTCCTGGACATCGCAGATGCCCCAGAGCCCACGTGGCAGCGGAGAGAAGTTCCTCGACAACCACCTGATTGCGCCCGACATTGCCTGGTTCCATCCTGGTTCCACCCTGGTCACTGCTGAGTGACCCAGACTCTGTCCCCTCTGCTTTCAGGTACTTTTCTACTCTGATCCACCCTTGGATCACACCGGACACTTCTCCTTCACATCGCCTGCAGCATCTTCAGCTTCAAGCACCAAGAACCTGAGTGACGAAACCCGACGCCATTTCGACCCTATGCACCCGCTTCCTGTGGGTGAGGTAACATTGCAACGCCAGTGTTCCCCAACTGGTACACACCTCTTGGGTCTGTGTCTAAAGTTTTGTCCATCTAGGTTCCGCGGAAGTATGCTTAAACTCTATTTGTGTAACTTTTTCGCACCATTGACTTTACATTGGTGCATGCGTGTGCTTTAAGCGCTGCACCCGAATCCTGCGGGGCTTTTCCCGTCTTCAGCATTGCTTGTCCCGACTGCTCCCAGCGATTCCCTAGGCCCTAGGCCTAACCACTGTTCGATTGGTATCTCTTATACCACTTTTTTAATATATAGTTTGAGTGGCCACCCGCCCTCATCCATAATTGTGCAACTTTGTATGTTATACTGTGCTTTTGATTTAACGCTTGTGCCCCTTTGCTCATAAAGAGTACTGGGGATTATTTTAGTAAAAAACACATATATTTTTATAATATAAACTTGTGTGGTGTCCTTTCATTTGATATTACAGGATTGTGATTGGTAAAACAGCTCGCTTAACACGACCTCTTGAGTTTAGCCTTTAAGGCTGCTTAGTCTATGCTACCATTAAGATAGCTTGTCTATAAGGTTGACTTACAACCAGACACCATAAGGGATTGTTTGGACTGATACAAGGTGGTTCCAGAATTGGAAACATCATATATCAGGCCAACTTCTCACAGCGGGTATTGCAGGTTGAAGAGGGCTGACAGGGCGGAAGGGGGCTTCAGCCACTCACACGATGTTGCAGGAGGGATGGGCTATTGGAGTTCTGGACTTTTTGGTTCCGTCCAGAGGTGTCAGGGACAACACCCGAAGACCCCTGAGTTCTACCTGTCTCGGTGCACAAATAAACAGAAACACCGGCTTCTCGATGGTGGCGTCAAAGACCAAAGGTTTATTACTGCAGGGACACAGAAGTCACAGAAACTACACACGGGCAGAATCTAGGAGCCTGTTCGATTTGTACAAAGTGGGTTGCTCCTTAAATACTAAATTTTCAGCTCGGGGCAAATTCTTTACATGCTAGTACATTTCTAAACCTTCATGTCCTAAACAATAAATATTTGGCGTTACACAAGAATCGTCAACAATATCTGATGTCAAAACATTACGAACGAGGGGCTCCCACTGTTCCATCATAATCCAATGTCAACTTTTCATTCAAGAGCCGGACCGCCTCATCGTAAATTTCGTTACCTCCCCCTAATAAAGGCCCAGAAGGAAAGGAGCAGAGCCAGGTGCAGAAGATAGAAAAGCAGGATAAGAGATGTTTGTGGGTCGTAAATGGGCAAGGCTACCAGCTTCGGCCGCCTAATCATGATCAGGCCAACGAACACAAGAACCAGTATAGCAGGACTGGCCCTCAGGCAGAGGAGGCAGCTTCTGCCAAGTCATACAGCCATGGCGTTTTCTGTCCTAAGGTACACGTGTCACAAGAGAGGTGAATCGCCGGCTAAAGCTTACGTGTCCTTAATTGAAATCAAATGATCAGAGGTCATTGCGTGTTCATTGACTATGTGAGGGCAAGAATACAAAATGGCTGCCGTGATCTAAGATGGATGCCATGAGTAAACCAGAAATATGGTCATAACAGGAGTGCTCTTGCTCGTAACATAGCGAAAACACCAGGATATGCTAAATGGATCATTTGCGGTTCACTGATACCAAAATTATGTATTTACGACAATGTTGAAAACACGGGTTCAAATCGTCACGGAACCTCAGACCCTCCTTTTGCCCTTACATAGGCAATTACTCAGTCTATGTCAGAGTCTATCTCGATGTTCATTAGGTCAGTGACATGTTGTTGCATCATCATCCTTTCTCGTACCTTGTCTCCAAACGCAGGTGGTTTTCTAAGACAGGTTGCAGCACAAAGACTACACAGAGCGGGACCACATTGGATAATAAGGCAACACGAGAATAGAAATACTAGGATGATACCAACGACCATAAGAACCTTCCATCCCCACGCTGATAGTAAAGTCCAAAGCCATTCCATTAAGGACCAGTTTCCCTTGTCTACGTGAATAGAGTCGGAAATCTTGTGTAGCTTAGAGATCGCTTCGTATACAGTAGGAGCATTATTGGGAATAAAAACACAGCAGCTCGATTGGATCATTCTACATACCCCACCTCGATCTGCAAGTATTACGTCTAGAACCATGCGGTTCTGCAACGTCATGAGACGATCCGCCTGGAGCTCAGCTGTTAAGTTACTAAGGGCACCAGCAGTTTCTGTAATAGTAGATTCAACTACCCGTGTTTGTTGTCGTATATTTCTACTATTGGCCATAGGCCCCCAGAACGGAAGGAAACCTTTGAAGAAGTCTCCGGCTTCCTGACCAGCGGTATCTTCCTTGCTGAAAACACCTCTTGCTATTCTGGTTTTGTGATAATCTGGGGAAGCAGTGTATGTTGGAGGCAACAGTCGAGCAATATAACCTGAACCTGAAAAGTCAGCAGGCAGCCATGTATATGCTCTATCCTGACAAATGAAGTAGGTACCCCTAGCAGTGAGAAAGGCAGGGGAAGAGTTAGACGGATACACATAAGTCTCAACGCACTCACTCTTCCCTAGCTGAGCTCTTGGATTTCTCCCATTACCTTGCAAACAGACTTGACCTCGGTGAGGTACGACCCAGATTGGAGTGGAGCTCTTACGCTTGCTTTCACCCAAACTAATGCGATACTCTGTAGAAGTCCAACTCAGATATACTCGTAATTCATCCCTAGGATAAGATAGGGTGTTATTGACGTCTTTAATCATGTCAATGATTCCCTTGACTAAAGCTTTGTTGGCAGAGTTATATTTAGTGGAACGTGGTGGACGCGGAGGATAGGTCTCAAGGGCATAGACAAAAATAGTCTGAAAGGCCTGAAATGATCCATTATAGCTAAAAGGCAAGACCAGATAGGGAATGCCTTTATCCATAGTGTGGGGTATCAAACCACACACCCAGCAGTCTGTTGTGTTAACTACCAGTTGGTGTTGATGCAAGAGTTGTACAAAAGTGTTATTAATGAATTCTGAGCGTCGAGCTTGTTCATGTTCAGGAAACGAGTGAAAAGAATGATAAGAAGCAACAGTAAAAGAAACAAGGGGAGGTACTGTAGTTGTTATTGGTGTAAAGATTAAATGCACACCAAAGACGATTCCACCCACCAACGTTATTAAAACAATCAAAAACGTAATTGCACATTGCATCAGAAAACATTTGTTATGAAGAATCTTGTAAAGTCTATTTCTGCGAACATAAATTACATTCTCTCGGTGCAGCTCAGGAAGCTCCATCTTCTACAACCGCTCGCGACCACTGATGATGTGTACGTAGTTGAAAATGCCTCTATCAGCCCTAGGAGTTCCCAGAACTAACAGAAAGGTCGACCTTGTGTCTGACCCCCGCAGATTCAACTAGGCACACAGCCACGACCCTACGGCTACCCAGACGGCAAGGCAATTTAAAACAACATAACAATACAAAATATTAGCAAACTTCCTGGCTGGAGGCAATGTATCAAAATTCAAATATGTAAAGTAGGCAGTTTCCTGCTTTATTTGTCTTTTGTGTGAGACCGTAAATTGTATCTCAATTTTCCTGGAGCTGTGTGATCTGGAAACAGATTGTGTTCAGCAGGAGTAACAATGTTCAGATTCGCAGATGGCAAGTGTTCGTTTGATGCAGAGGGCAAATGTTCAGTGTTCAAAGGAGCAGTTTCAGATGGGGAGTCAGAGTTCGGTGAATCAGTGATCAGTTCTGCATCTCTGAAAGGTATATATTTGGGGACGTGTTCAGTTTCAGTAGCACCGATGCCTTTTTTCACCCAGTCGTCATAAGGAAGTGGAAGGGGCACACGTTTTGCGTGCGTTGCATGTATCCAGTTCTTTCTGCCAGCCACACGTATAGCAGTCCTCGTCGCCAACAAGACTTGGAATGGTCCGACGAATTTGGGTTGGAGATTTCTCGTCCGTCCAAAGTTTCTGATGACCACTTGGTCACCGGGTTTCAGCTGATGACCTGGACTCTCCGGTGGCTTTGGCAATGCATCGAAAACCTGTTGGCGAATAAGACTCAATTTAGCAGTCAAGTCGAAAAGGTAATCAATTAACATTGGATATTCCAGCTGCTTAAATTCCTTTGGTCTAGGTACCCCCCAAACATTCGCAGGTCGACCGAATTCAATCTCATAAGGGCTAAGCCCTACTCTAGAATGTACAGTCGCTCTTGTGGATAACAGAGCCAAAGGTAAAGCGTCTGGCCAGGCCAAGCCCGTGGAGGCTTGTATCTTAGCCAGTTTCAGCTTGAGGGTGCCATTGTACCCTTCAACTAAACCCGCAGACTGGGGGTGATTCGCACTGTGGAACTTCTGTTTTATGCCTAAGCCTGCACACACACTCTGCATAACTTTCCCTACGAACTCACTTCCGTTATCTGACCATACAATCCGTGGCATTCCAAACCTGGGGAAGTATTCCTTGAGAAGGATTTTGGCAGTGGACAAGGCAGTATTGTCGTTAAGTGGATAAGCTTCGATCCACCTGGAAAAAGCACAGACTACCACTAGGACGTACTTTAGATTATTGCAACGATCCATGTGAATGAAATCTAACTGGATCACTTCAAAGGGGCAAGAAGGAGGAGCGAAGTGACCAGCGGGTGTGGGGATTCCCTTGCCAGGATTATGCATCAGGCATATCATGCAATTTCTCACCACTCTTTCTGCACACTTACTAATCCCATCATTCTTCCAGACTGGAGCCAACATCTTACAAATCCCTTTAGAATTGATGTGCGCTGCTCCATGCGCCATCGTTACTACCGCAAGCACATACGCATCAGGCAACATCCAACGCTGCTGTTCTGACAAATCGATCCAACACCCACTCGAGTCCAATTTACCCATTTCCTCTTTCCATGCAAGCTTTTCCTCCTCAGTCGCTTCTTTCTGAATTGCTTTCACACTTTCCACTGTATCCTCACACATTCCAGACTCAGTAATCCATCTTGCAGACGTTGCAACATACATTCTACTCATCGTATTTCTAGCTGTCTGTTTAGCGATCTCATCAGCAAAAACATTCCCACGACCAACATCATCCGTGATTGCTCGATGAGCACTACACTTCACAATCGCAACTTCAGTCGGCAAGGTTAGAGATTCCAACAAGTCATTAACTAGCTGACCATGTTGAATCTTAGTCCCATGGGACGTAATGAAACCTCTCTCTTTCCACAAGCGGCCAAAACTATGGGCCACGCCGAACGCGTACTGACTATCTGTGAACACATTCACTCTCTTTCCCTTAGCTAAAACACACGCTCTCGTCAATGCGATCAATTCTGCAGCTTGGGCAGAATTCTGACTCACTCTTGCAGTCTCCACAATCGTACTCAAAGTCGTTACTGCATAGGCAGCTGTCACATCACCATTCTCCAATTTAAAACACGATCCATCAACATACAACGTGCCATCTAAATCTGGTAACGGAGTGTCTTTAAGATCAATTCGTCCTTTTATCTCTTCCTCGGTTCTGAAACAACAGTCATGTGGTTCCGAATCACTCGACTCCTGACTAGTCGGCAACAATGTTGCTGGATTCAATACATTGCATCTTTTGATCTGAATATGACTCGCTAACAGTGTCAGCTCATAGCCTGATAATCTAGCACTGGTAAGATGCTGCGTCTTGGTTCGGTTCATGAGTGTATCCACAGCATGAGGAACCATTACCACTAGCATGTTGTTCATAACCAAACCAGCAGATTGTCGAGTGGACGCTGCAGCTGCTGCTGTAGCTCTCAAGCAACTAGGCAACGCTCTGGCTACCGGATCTAATGTTGATGAAAAATACGCACAAGGGCGTTGTTTCTCACCAAATCTTTGCGTCAGAACACTCAACGCGCAACCTTCTCTCTCGTGAACATAGAGCGTAAATGGCTTACTGTAGTCGGGTGTACCCAACACAGGAGCTGAACACAGTGCATTTCGTAACTCAGAAAAACTTTGCTGACATTCGGCAGACCATGGCACCGGACTCGGAACACCTTTCCCAGTACCACGAATCCACGAGTCTCCTGAGGCGGAAGCCGGGAGTGTGCTGTCACTATTTTAATTGTTGACTGTGATACTTTGTAAACACCTTTTTAAAACTTACTCTGTCTTTCTTGAACAGCGTGTTGTAACGCTGCAACTGACATCGCAACCACCGAGGGCGAGGCGCGTCATCGGACACGCCCACCTCAGCTGGCCACGCCCCCTCCCTGACGATATAAAGAGCGCGCAGCTCACAGCGCGACTCCCACGAATCCACGAGTCTCCTGAGGCGGAACACGCCCACCTCAGCTGGCCACGCCCCCTCCCTGACGATATAAAGAGCGCGCAGCTCACAGCGCGACTCCCACGAATCCACGAGTCTCCTGAGGCGGAAGCCGGGAGTGTGCTGTCACTATTTTAATTGTTGACTGTGATACTTTGTAAACACCTTTTTAAAACTTACTCTGTCTTTCTTGAACAGCGTGTTGTAACGCTGCAACGTTCCCCTGACATCGCAACCACCGAGGGCGAGGCGCGTCATCGGACACGCCCACCTCAGCTGGCCACGCCCCCGTGACGCCCTCCCCTTCAGTCATAAATTATGTGCCTCGCCAGGAGGCGCAGCGGACGAGCGCAGCGGGAGCGCCGTCTGCGCGCCGAAGGCGCGCCTAAGGCAAGCCCGTCTGCGCACGTCCGCGACCAGACTGCGGCCAGGGCCAGACATGCTGCCAAAAACGGTACATCTGGAGGACAGATAGTATGGTCCGGTGAGGACTTAAGGGTATTTAACTTACCATCCAACTGTTGCCCCCACTCTATAGACCTAACAACTCCTGACCCCGTCCAAACTTGTAGCAACTGTGGGATAACATTTGACAGCGCCGCCCCCGCAATACATCCCAACCCTAAAACCCCCCCTCAAACCAACATCAAAGCGGGCCTACTCAATTGCAGATCCCTTGTCAAACACACGGATGAGATCTGGATCTTATTAGAAGAGCAGAATTGGGATATCCTGTTCCTAACTGAAACATGGATTAAAGAGGACAGCCTGTCCTCTACCGCTTTGGCTATCCCTCCGGGATTTAAAATATGCCTCGCCAACCGACCTGGGACAAAAAGGGGCGGTGGTGTAGCGATTATTTTCAAAGAGCACCTAGCACTGACATCCTCGGCTGCCACGACGATTCAAAGAATTGAAGGTCTTCACTTCTGCTTCCAAGTAAGCCCTCAGCTCTCACTAGCAGGGCTAGTGATATATCGCCCCCCGGCCAGTGCGGATTCCATCCTCACTACCCTATTAGATACAATAGTACAGAGTTCACTCCTTCATCCCCTTTTTCTAGTGGTGGGTGATTTTAATATCCACATGGATAAAGTAGACTGTGCCTTGGCAGAGACACTCCGAACTACGTTAGATGCGGCCGGCCTCAGACTGATCAATGAGGGCCCCACACATACTGGGGGCCATACGATTGATCTCATCTTTACTAATATTAAGGATGTGCGACCTGAAAAACCTCTCCCTCTGATATGGTCAGACCATTCACTTATCATATTCACTCTGAACATCCGAAGCGATATCAAGGTGTCTAGTAAATGCTACTTTATGAAAAGACATTGGAAAAAACTGACCTCCGAGGCTATGCTCCCGGCTCTGGCGCGTACCACCCCCCTCCTGACAAATAATCCCAATATGGACGCTGTGCTACTCAATGAATGGATAGGAGGGATGGTTTCCTCTATTGCCCCTGCCTCTCGTGCTCTATCAAAAAGAGAATCCCCCTCAGCTCCCTGGTTCACGCAGGAACTTAGAGAGGAGAAAGCGGCCTGTAAAAAACTGGAAAGACGCTGGAGAGAAAATTACGGTCTAGAAGAAAAAACTATATATAAGGATGCATTAAAAAAATTCCGCAAAACCATTAGGAATAATAAAAAGCGCTTCTATGCGGACTCGATTAGGCAGGCAGAACAATCCAGCAAACAAGTGTTCAAAGTTGTACAGTCCTTCCTCAAACCTCAATGTATTGAAAGAGAGGTTACCCCCACACCATTACTTTGTGAGCAAATTTCAGAATACTTCGATCATAAAATCAAGAAAGTATATGATTCCTTTGGTCCAGTAATAAATACTGAGAAACAGGACACAGTGTACAATAGCGAGTCAGAAGAAACCCTCACCCAGTTCGCGCATATCCCTTTGAACGAGGTGAGGCAAGAGCTCAACCGCTGCAAATCCGGTTCACCTGATGACCCCTGTCCGGCTAAACTTTGGAGCACCATAGCGGACTCTGTAGCGCCCACCCTCCAAAGTATCTGGAACTCTTCCATTACGTCAGGAATCTTCCCTGACGTCTGGAAGCATGCCACGCTCCTCCCCCTAAAGAAAAAACCAAATGGGGACCCAGATGATCTGACGAACCTCCGCCCAATATCCCTTCTAGCCGCACCGGGAAAAATGCTGGAAAAAGTGATACAACGCCAACTGAGTAAATTTGTGGAAACCAGCAACCTTCTCCATGAAACTCAATCTGGCTTTCGGCCCGGTTTCAGTACTGAAACAGCGCTCCTAGAGGTAGCCGAGTCAGTGAGGTGGTCGATGGATGCAGGAAGTTCAGCTATGCTGGTACTTCTGGATCTATCGGCCGCCTTCAACACGGTGGACCACGCCAGATTACTCAGTCGGCTGGTAGAGATAGGCATTCAAGACCACGCGCTGAGGTGGATTAACTCCTATCTATCTCAGAGAACGCAGAAGGTGGCTCTCGGGACGATCTCTTCCACACCTAAAACCCTCAACTGTGGAGTCCCGCAGGGCTCGGCCCTTAGCCCTCTCTTATTCAATATCTACCTGGCCCCCCTCTTTACGCTTATTGCCAACTGGGGTGTTAAGGCAATTTCATATGCCGACGACACCCAGTTGGTATTTCCCTACTCTGAAATGACACAGGAAGCCTTCGCAAATTTTAAAGGCTGTCTCCAGGACATTGCACACTGGATGAATACCAACAAACTAAAATTAAACGCCAATAAAACCGAAGTTATTTTCTTCGGTAAAGGCCCTGTCCCCGCCCCAGAGCTATGGTGGCCGGTGGAAATGGGCCCCTCACCCCTACCCAGTCATTCGGCAAAAAACCTTGGAGTGAGATGGGATGATAAGATGTCTTTCTCTTCCCATATCCAACAAGTGGCCGGCTGCTGCCTAAGTAAATTAAGAAACCTCCGAAAATTTCTTAAACTTCTACCCGAGAGCTGCAGGAAAATGGTAGTCCATGCAACTGTCACTTCACGGCTGGACTACGCCAATGGTCTTTACCTGGGCCTCCCAAAATTCTTAACCCATAAACTGCAGGTAGTTCAAAATGCGGCTGCGAGGCTGCTACTGCGAATTCCTTTCAAACAGTCAGTCTCTCCGCATCTTCGAACCCTGCATTGGCTCCCTGTGGCCAACCGGATAAAATTCAAAGCCCTGACACTCGCGTTTAGATCTTTGCATGGCTCCTGCCCACTCTACCTAAAAAAACGCCTTCCAAGGTATACCCAAAACCGTGTATTACGGTCAAATGACCGTATCCTGCTGGTTGTCCCACGAGCTAAAAAGGCACGCCTTGGTGGTCGTACCTTTTCAGCAAATGTTTCTACTCTGTGGAACTCCCTACCTCAAGCAATCCAGCAGGCTCCATCTGAACCTTGCTTTAGGAGGTTGCTAAAGACTTGGCTCTTCTCCCAGCCTCGCTAGGTCTCCCACTTCTGCCCCTAGACCTCTGTGGTACGTTTCTTTAGCGCCGGGACACCTCCTCGTGAGGTAGCTGTTTGCGCTCTATAAAACACAGTATTATTATTATTATTAAGGCCACCAATGGTTTTGCCAAAAGAGAAAAATTTGGGATCCATTGCCTACAGTATGAGGTAATACCTAAAAAGGCACGCACTTCTCTCTGTGTGCTAGGAACATTCATCTGCGTAATTGCTTTTATTCTCTCTGGGGTCAACCTTCTTCCCTCCTTTGACAAGAGATGACCTAGGTAGGTCACTTCTTGACAACAGTATTGCATTTTCGAAGGTGACACCTTGTGATTCAAACTGGACAAATGATGCAATAAGGAAATTGTAGCTGCTTTGCAAGTTTCCTTGTCATCGGCAGCCACTAGAAGATCATCAACATATTGCACTAAAGAAGAACCAGGAGGAAGTGCAAAGGAATCTAACTGACTTTTTAATGCCTGACTGTAAATGGACGGACTCTCACAATAGCCTTGTGGAGCACGTTTAAACCTGAAGCTTCGACCTCCTAAAGAGAAGCCGAAAATATCTCTGCTTTCCTCGGCTATCGGAATGCTGAAAAAGGCATTCTTCAAGTCGATAACTGAAAACCATGTGGCTGTAGCAGGAATCAACTTTAACAATGCAGTGATGTCTGGAACCACAAGAAATTGTGGAATTACAATTTTGTTAACCTCTCTAAGATCAATTACAAATCTATAGACTGGAGGCTTTGAAGGATCAGTGCATTTCAGAATTGGCAATACAGGACTGTTACAGACATTTCCTCTAGTTTCTTCCACTACGTCTTTCTTGATCAAATCTTGGACAATCAATAAAAGTGCACGTTCACCTTCACTAGAAATCTTGTATTGTGGTATTCGTGGAAATTTGACATTCGCTTTCAAAGTGACTACATATGGTGGAATTTCTAAAAGGCCTACATCGTTAGGACCAGTCGCCCAAAGAGTATCAGGGAGTGAACGCAGCTCTGGTGGGAGCGCATCCATTGACAAGTACATCGGAGAGATGATCCTCTTGCCCAATGTAAGCTGTACTCCTGAAGGAGAACAGTATAAAGTCGCGTACAGGCGTTTCAACAAGTCTAAACCAAGCAGATTTTCATTACAACCAGTCGTCAAAATCAAGGGAGCTTTCAATTGACGGGGTCCAACAGAAATAGACAAAGGACCAGATACGGGGTTGTAAACAGTGGCGCCTGAAAAACCTACAGAAACATTTGTTAAGCCAGACAAAGGTGCGCCAGGGAGTTTTGCATGTATGATAGAACTTTTTGCTGCACCAGTATCCAACAGAAACGGTTCGACTACACCTGATGTTGCTACTGCGACATAAGGCCCACTCTGATCTACTGGAACTGATACTACTCCCTCTCTTTGTCCATGGCTGTCCTAGTACTCATTTTGCTGAACTTCCTCACTAACTTCACAGTAGTCTTCAACATGATACTGTTGAGATCTATTCGGTTGGGCAGACTGACCATTTCGCTGATCAAAATAATTAGAAGGGCGATCATTCGTCTGTGGAGGCATAGCGCCTCGTCCTCGACCTCTAGAATTTTGCATAGAACCACCACGACCTCTCTGAGCTGCTGCCGCATTATTTTGTGCTAATACTGGACACTCATTCTTGTAATGACCTTCCTTTTTGCAGTAAGCACACTGATTCCATTGATATTGCGGTCTCTGAGAACCATAATCTGTCCTCTGATATGGCCCTTGCTGCGTGTTAGTCTGATTCGTGCGAGGCGGATATGCTTGCTGCAAAAGAACTTTAGTTTTTAAATCTTTCGTCTTCTTATCTGACTTTTCCTTCTCTTCTTTATCCCTATTTTCATAGTACTGGGCAGTTGCAAGTATTTGCGCAGTCGTAGAAACAGCCCACGCACTTTCAGAATCTTTCAATTTATTACTGAGCTCTGGTAACAGATTGTGTACAAATTTATCGACAAATAGTCTCTGTCTCCTTCCGTGCTCATATCCTGACCACTGTGATCTACGAAAGTTTCTTCAAACCTTGTGAAAAAGTCGGAAACACTTTCGTCCTTCTTCTGCCTGCATGCGGACAACTTGTCCCAATTAACGCGCAATGCTGGCATCAGAGTCTTCATTAAAACGATTATTCTGCCGGGCAAATCAGCAATTAGAGGTTCGGGTTTAGAACCACCTATTTGTTGACCATCTGCCGCTATAATAGCTGCCCAATCACCACCTAGGGCAACTGGATGATTTTCTTTACGAATTTTAGCCCAAATTGGTTGCGGTACTACATTCCCAAATAACATGTCAATGTCCGCTAAATTCATTACGCAAGCTTCAACTGTCTGTGCTAATTCTTTGTAGTATCCGGCTGGATTTTTACGCGGATCTGGCAAGGCCTGTTTCACTGCTAACACTTCGGCTCGCTTCCACGGAATGTGTATCCACACTCTCTGGAATTGGGCCGGAGCGGCTGCAATACCACGGTTCACATCAGCTGGCACAGCTTCGCGCCAAATTGGAGGAACCTCCCTCATAGGATATTGGCGACCTTGTTTTGTACTACTTTTCTCTAACTCTCTTGGTGAACGAAGGGATGGATCTTTCCTATAACTTAAAATCAGTTCCATCGCTTCCTTTATATTCTGACCAACTATCATACCTGCAGCAAATTCTTTCTGAACATTAATTAATTCGTCTAGAATTGATTCAGAGTCATCCTCTTCCAATTCCTCACGCAAAAGGGAGCACATTTCATCAAACACATATCGCTGTGTCGGTTCATTCCATTGCATAAATGTATCTAATACATCTCTTACACTATATCTTCCACTTTTCGAAATCCATCTAAGAGCTGTGGAATCTAGTATTCCCCGTTCTTCAGTACTGGGAAGCTGACTACGTCTCTGAACAGAGTCAGAAGCAGGAGTCTTAATTAAAGTTTTATAGAAGGGAGATAGAATATTAGAGACAGAGTCAGTGATTCTCCGACGAACAGAAAGCGGAGTCATAATGCTAGCAGAAGCCGAAAATAGAGTAGCAGTCGGAACAGATAGAACAGGAACAGTAGGAGTAGCAGGCGAAACAACTTGTGAAACAACAGGCATAAGCGGAGCAGGTATAGGCAAAGGAGCAGGCAACCCTGGAAGAGGGGGTGCCGGAGGAACATTAACATTAGGCACAGGAAGTACAGGAGCTTGATTCAAGGGAGCAGGAGCAGGAATACCAGGCTGTCCAGCAACCGGTAATTGAACATTCGGTAAAGGTGGAGCTGTAGCACCCTGTGCATACGGTGGGGGTGACCTTAACAAGTAAGAAAGCCGGGGATCCTTTTCGGGGTCCTCTATTATCTTAGCTGTACTCGATGGCAAGGCAGGATAGCACTTGTCTATCGCTAAATTACGCTCTCTATTGGCCACCTCCATTGCTTTCTCAGACTCGTTGAGTTGCAGCTGCTTGGCAGACTGTTCTAAAGTCAACTCTTGTTCTTTCTGTTCTTTCTTTAACTTTTTAGTTTCTCTCTGTTTGGATTATTTTCGCCAATAACGGAAAGAATCAAACATTGCCCGCCGGGCTTTCTTCTTAAATAATTTCATTTCTAGATTATCGAGAATTTCAGGTTCGAAACTACCATGTAGTGGCCAACTAAGGACACCGTCTTTCTCTGTATAGCGGATCCATACCTCGTTATGAGATATAGGACCCACACCAAACTTACAGTACAGATCATAAAGAGGAGTTCCAATCGGAGGAACCAGACATGAGTCCTCCAACCGGGAATCACTGTTGCAACCAAAACACGACAACATACAATGTTTCCGACTTACCATTTTATAATCCGGAACACAGAACAAACAAAACACAAACAAAGGTGCGCGCGCTCGAACCAAGAACTTAGGCCTACCAAAGCGAACAAATGTATCGATACCCAAACTAAACCAAATGATTATCGTAACTAGAACAACCAGTGATAATCTTACGAAACCAAACCAAACCAAGAACTAAAAGGATTATTCAAACCCTTACGAAGTAACCAACTAGCAACCACTATACTTAACTGAGGCACTGAAGACGTCACCAAGGAGAAACCCGTCTTGTCTCGCCGTACTAAGGTCTGCACCTCGGGTCCAAGACAGGGCGACAGTCAAGGCAACGGACCACTGCAGCCGTCTGAACGGGAACCCTCGTGGAAGAGAACATCGGGCCACTTTTGCGATATGCCGGGATCGATGAAGTGGGGCGCCTCCCTCTGGAATCTTCACACGAAGCTTCTCGAACTCTTCAGGCTTTTGGACCGGTACCGAATGACGTCGCCCTACGTTGGGCGCCAATTGGAGTTCTGGACTTTTTGGTTCCGTCCAGAGGTGTCAGGGACAACACCCGAAGACCCCTGAGTTCTACCTGTCTCGGTGCACAAATAAACAGAAACACGGGCTTCTCGATGGTGGCGTCAAAGACCAAAGGTTTATTACTGCAGGGACACAGAAGTCACAGAAACTACACACGGGCAGAATCTAGGAGCCTGTTCGATTTGTACAAAGTGGGTTGCTCCTTAAATACTAAATTTTCAGCTTGGGGCATATTCTTTACATGCTAGTACATTTCTAAACCTTCATGTCCTAAACAATAAATATTTGGCGTTACACAAGAATCGTCAACAATATCTGATGTCAAAACATTACGAACGAGGGGTTCCCACTGTTCCATCATAATCCAATGTCAACTTTTCATTCAAGAGCCGGACCGCCTCATCGTAAATTTCGTTACCTCCCCCTAATAAAGGCCCAGAAGGAAAGGAGCAGAGCCAGGTGCAGAAGATAGAAAAGCAGGATAAGAGATGTTTGTGGGTCGTAAATGGGCAAGGCTACCAGCTTCGGCCGCCTAATCATGATCAGGCCAACGAACACAAGAACCAGTATAGCAGGACTGGCCCTCAGGCAGAGGAGGCAGCTTCTGCCAAGTCATGCAGCCATGGCGTTTTCTGTCCTAAGGTACACGTGTCACAAGAGAGGTGAATCGCCGGCTAAAGCTTACGTGTCCTTAATTGAAATCAAATGATCAGAGGTCATTGCGTGTTCATTGACTATGTGAGGGCAAGAATACAAAATGGCTGCCGTGATCTAAGATGGATGCCATGAGTAAACCAGAAATATGGTCATAACAGGAGTGCTCTTGCTCGTAACATAGCGAAAACACCAGGATATGCTAAATGGATCATTTGCGGTTCACTGATACCAAAATTATGTATTTACGACAATGTTGAAAACACGGGTTCAAATCGTCACGGAACCTCACTATGGGTTGCCGAGGCAGCTCCCCCTTGCACAAGACAGCTACGAAGCGCTACACTGATAGTTTTATTGTCATGAAACGAACTGAGGCAGGAGGTGCATCACTCAGAGTGAGCTTTAGGGGTCTTTAGTTTTGTTGGATAAAACTGGTTTCCAAAAGACTGGGAAGTGTTGCGAATAAGCGTGTAGAATTACAGCCATAGTGGTTCTAGGAAGTTGCTCACATTTATAAGTTGCAGTGAACGGACATTTGGCGTGTGGCGGAGAGCCACACAATGTTTCCAGTGGACGAGCTGACGCCGGGATTAGAGCCCACGATCGCCCACTGGCCCCCATCCACAGTGTTGTTTCGAGACGGTAATTAAAGTGGAATTACAACGTGGTAAAGGTAAAATGCGATATTAAACGTACTTTATAATTTCACAAGGTTGAGAAAGTTAGTCGCTGTTGGTGCTGAATGGTTTGTATCGGGTTCTGCTGCGACCAAGTTTTTATGAAGTGATGGCAAGCGTTGCACACACCAGTGGGCGCTATAACATCAAACCCCCCTCGCAGTGGACGGGGGTGCTCACAAGGGGCCTCTTGAAAGAAAAGGTAGTGGCGAGAGCTTAGACAGTATCAGTTGCCCAATGAAACAGGGTATTTGGAGAAAGTTTCGGAATAAACCAGCGTCCGCACATGTATTATTACAGTTCAAGAGCCAAATTGCCTGTTGTTACTGGAGATGAGCCGGGTTAAGAGACAGCGCTTGCCCTTGCACACATGCCTCTCAGGCATCTCTGCAGAAAAACGCACTTTACGTTAAAAGTACCCCAAATCATCACACATTGAATTAAGATCTTATTTTATACAGCAGGCATTTTTTCATATATAATTTACTGCCACATGCGTTGAATGTTTTATTAAGACTGAAATGCAAGGGAGACCTCCTGGCTTTGGCAATGTTTGTTTTTCTACAACTGGAATTCGGGCAGGCGTACAGTACGCTTTTCACTATGGACAATAACCGTAAAGCAATAAACAATTCAAGCATAGGTGTTCCTTGTGCAGATGCTGTACAAGTGCAATGGTGAACAAATAGCAAGGTGCACAGAAAATTATAAACAGTTAGCAATGGTCACATGGATACAAATTAATCAAGCACCCAGACATGTATCAGGTTAGGAATACTTAAGTATGAAATTAAATAAGTGACAAACGCAGAAAATTGTTGGCTTAGCGACTCAAACATCTACTTTGAAAAGGGTCTTCTTCAGGGCAGAAAGAGATAGCAATCGGACTGGCTAGTGGGGACCAAATTAATTGATCATTATATAAGAAGTGAGCTGCCGGTAATTAGGAGTAACGGACTTGCTCTCATACTAGAAGGACGAAATGCATGATATGCACCCACGGGCCCCCCCTTATCGGATGTGACATCAGCCAGCATGATAGACAACTGTATCCCCACTCGCAGAGGTGGATTAATGGTTACATATTTCGCATTTTTGGGTAGACCCTATTCTCCTGCATGGATGATGGACTATTTGATAGGTACCTGTAGACCTCAGGAGTGGATAAAAGACAGCACAAGGCAGACCTGTGTGCAGGTTTCCAGATATAGACATCAGAGAGTATGAAACACACCCGTTATATGTGCCTGTTTCCAGGGATCTTGATTTAACATGATATGAACCGAACCCGTCGACCGTTTTTAGACATGGGTGGGAGCATGTATGATATGGATGCGTGTGCCTGTTTCCAGGCACGGGTGATACGCTATCCGATATGCACTCATAAACCTATTTCCAGCTATCCATTAGAAGAGTGCAGGAAGGGGCCGGGGATGCCTGGTTGTGATATTCCTTTCATTTGAAAGCACCTGAGGTGGGTGAGCAGAGGATGGGATTCTAACCTGGTTTCCCAGCTCTGGCTGATCCTTTGGAACTCTATCTAGTCATAAATGCCAGAATGAGAAAATAAGTTTTGGTAAAATGACCCAGCTGTTCATAATTGTAAATCAATAAACACATCAAGCAGTTTTCAAGGGTGGTCGGGGGTACGTTAGCCAACTAAGGCACGTCTTAAATACAGGCACACCATAGTATAGATAAACCATATTAGCTGGACATGGATGCGGAAGGGTATTTGGAGAGTCCTGAGACCGGCCCATCCGGAATTCACCGGGTTTTTCCAGTTAGCCAGCTTGCTCCATTGCTTCAGGTTGTTATCGACTATCATGGTTTGAGAGTAAGGATAAACCGCCGTAACGGATAAGATGTTCAGGTATGAACATGAAGCTGACATAAATGTTTGGCAGCATCTTAAAGGCACACGTCCCATGTCAAGGGTTTTTACTGCCATTATGGTATTACGTTTTTCACCAGAGGAGGACTTTCTGAAAGCCGGCAGCTAATCCTAAGTGTCGGACATCTGGGAGACTCTGCCCACAGGTTCAAATCCCAGCAGGGCCATTAAGCCTTTCGTCCTTCTGAGATCAATAAAATGAGTACTATTGAGCTCGGTAACAATAAACATCTTCCCACATTAAACATTTGGGTGAAGAGTTGTCATCGACCTTTATGGAAATGCATCACCGTAGAGCGATTTCTGGGGAGGTGAAAGACCTGTCCCAGGAAGGAAGATGGCCTTATCAACTTGGAGTACTAGTTTGGGGATTACCACCCTCGAATTTCCTTGAATGAGGTGTCATCTCAAGCTGCTGGATAGGAGGGGCCGGGTAAGGCCTGGTAAGGTCACAGAGCCTGCAGAAGGGAGTTCTAAACTGAAGCGATGTGTCCCTGTATTTAGTCCTGAGGTCAAGAACAAGTAATTTGCTAGTCTGTTGGACAGGGCTGTGGAGACTGCAAAAAGTGATATGAAGTCTTTAAATGAGCTTAGCTATGGGCAGTAATACACTCTAAGGGACAGTGACATAGGGGGAAGTGTCCATGAGTGTGCAGTGTGGTTTTCATTTAAGGGGACTGTGACACAAGCTAGTCCCTGTCGTTAGAGGGTCCTAGGTGCCCAACTGGTATCACTCTACTGCAGGAGGTGCTCCATTTTGTGGGGCCAGTTTTGGACTAATGAGCAGACGGTCTCAGTTCAATCATTTAGAATTGGGGTGGCAACATTAGCGGCAGGGCCGGGCTCATCGCCTGACACGGTGAGGAAAGTGGGACACTGGTAGTCTGATTGTTTTAGACTGTATATCCGGCCCGAGTGGCTATGGAATAATGCTCACAATTAGGTCATGACTATACCTGACTTTTCCATTTCTCTCGTGTTCATTAGTGTGCCCTGTTAAGGTGGTAGGGGTACTGGGGCACTGGTTTGGGTGGCACGCCACGGTGCGATTGCAGCAGCGGCGAGTGGAGAAACCACTGGGCTGGAACGGGATGGAGTTCTTCTGGCGGGGCGTCAGGGGCGTGCGAATGCGGCAGCTTGGCCCTGCATGATTTCACTCTGGTCAGGGGGTTCCGGAGTATGATCTAGAGCCTTGAATGCTTCAGCTATGGGGAATTGGCCAAGTTGTGCTTAGTGAAGGGCCGCTTGTGTCATTTCCCACACCGTATGATGGTGGGCGATCTGATGTTTCAGATAGGTGGCTCAATGGGGATGTGGCCAAGTTGTGCTCAGTGAAGGGCCGCTTGTGTAATTTCCCACACCGGATGATCACGGGAGATCTGATGTTTCACCAGGATGGCAGACATCTATCATACATTGGCACAGACTTATGGATCAGAAGAATATGGTCTTCTGTGCAGAACCAATTTGGTGGTGGGGAGGGTGCCGGACCTGGGGGCCCGGGTCACCTTTGTGGTGGTAAAGAGGCCTTAGAACATTGACATGGACTTACAGAGTGAACGGGAGTCCTCCTTGCGTAATCCCTAGGCCAGCACTGAGGGGAGAGACAGTAAGCTTTCCGCACTGAGAATGGGCCCACTGGCATGGGAGGCAAGGGTGGCAGGTTACAATCAATCAATCAATCAATCAAAGACATTTATAGAGCGCACTACCTACCCGTAGGGTCTCGAGGCGCTTGGGGGGGGAGGGGGGGTGCCGCTACTGCTCGAACAGCCAGGTCTTGAGCTTCTTCCTGAAGGAGAGGTGGTCTTGGGTCAGGCGCAGGTCGGCCGGGAGGGAGTTCCAGGTCTTGGCGGCCAGGTAGGAGAAGGACCTTCCTCCTGTGGTGGCTCTGCGGATGCGTGGGACGGCGGCGAGGGCGTGGCTGGCAGATCGGAGGTGGCGTTTGGGAGCGTAGAAGTTGATGCGGTTGTTGAGGTAGCTCGGGCCTTGATCGTGGAGAGCTTTGTGTGCGTGGGTAAGGAGGCGGAAGGTGATTCTCTTGTTGACCGGGAGCCAGTGTAGGTCTCTTAGGTGTTCGGAGATGTGGCTGTGTCGTGGGATGTCGAGGATGAGTCTGGCTGAGGCGTTCTGGATGCGCTGGAGTCTCTTCTGGATTTTGGCGGTGGTTCCGGCGTAGAGTGCGTTGCCGTAGTCCAGTCGGCTGGTGACGAGGGCCTGGGTGACGGTCTTCCTGGTCTCTGTGGGGATCCACCAGAAATCTTCCGCAGCATGCGCAGGATGTTGAAGCACGACGAGGAGACGGCGTTGACTTGCCTGGTCATGGAGAGGGAGGAGTCCAGGATGAACCCCAGGTTGCGTGCGTGGTCCGTCGGTTTGGGTGCGGTGCCCAGGGCGGGGGGCCACCAGGAGTCGTCCCAGGTGGAGGGCGAGGAGCCCAGGATGAGGACCTCCGTCTTATCTGAGTTCAGTTTCAGGCGGCTCGTCGTCATCCACTCGGCTACCTCTTTCATCCCTTCGTGCAGGTTGGCTCTGGCGGCGGCGGGCCGTTGGTCAGGGAGAGGATCAGCTGGGTGTCGTCGGCGTAGGAGATTATGTTGAGGTTGTGTTGGCGTGCGATGGCCGCGAGGGGGCTCATGTAGACGTTGAAGAGAGTAGGGCTCAGCGAGGATCCTTGAGGGACGCCGCAGATGACTTCGGTGGCCTCTGACTTGTACGGTGGTAGGCGGACTCTTTGTGTTCTTCCGTCGAGGAAGGAGACGATCCATTCTAGTGCCTTCTCCTGGATTCCGACGTTGCTGAGGCGCTGCACTAGGGTGCGGTGGCAGACGGTGTCGAAGGCCGCGGAGAGGTCTAGGAGGATGAGGGCCGCTGTTTCTCCGTTGTCCATCAGGGCTCGGATGTCGTCAGTGGCGGCGATGAGGGCTGTCTCGGTGCTGTGGTTGGCACGGAATCCGGACTGTGATGGGTCAAGGGATCCATTCGTCTCGAGGAAGGCGGCCAGCTGTTTGTTGACGGTCTTTTCGATGACTTTGGCTGGAAACGGGAGTAGAGAGATGGGGCGGTAATTCTTGAGTTCGGTGGGGTCTGCTGTAGGTTTCTTGAGTAGAGCGTTGAGTTCGGCTTGCTTCCAGCTCTCGGGGAAGGTGGCGGTGTCGAATGAGGTGTTGATGATGTCCCGCAGGTGGGGTGCGATGACAGCGTCGGCTTTGTTGAAGACGTGGTGAGGGCAGGGGTCGGTCGGAGATCCGGAGTGGACGGAGTTCATCATGTGGACGGTGTCTTCGGTGTTGACCGGGGTCCAGGCGCGGAGGGTGTTGGTGGGTGGCGTTGCTGCGGTCGTAGCGTGCGTCGGTTGGGTGCTGAAGCTGTTGTGTATGTCCGCGATCTTGTTGTGGAAGTAGGAGGCGAGGGAGTTGCAGAGGTCTTGTGATGGGGTGATGTCGTTGTTTCCGGCGTTGGGGTTGGAGAGCTCTTTCACGATGTTGAAGAGTTCCTTGCAGTTGTGTGCGTTGTCGTCCAGTCGGTTCTTGAAAGCCGTTTTCTTGGCGGTGCGGATCAGTTGGTGGTGTTTACGGGTGGCGAGCTTCAGGGTGGTCCTGTTGTCCGGCGTGGGTTCCTTTCTCCAGGCTTTCTCGAGGGCTCGGCAGTTCTTCTTGGAGCTCTTGAGTTCGTCGGTGAACCATGGGGCTCTCTTGTTGCCGGGTCTGCTGGGCGGGATCCTCAGAGGGGCGAGTTCGTCCGCGCAGTTGCTGATCCACTTCGTGAGGTTGTCGGCGGCCTGGCTGGGGTTCGTTGAGCTGGACGGAGGGTGCTGGCTCAGGGAAGCGGCGAGCTGGTCTGCTGTGATCTTGGTCCAGCTTCTTCAAGCAACCTGTTGCTGGTGGTGGTGGATCGTCGTTCTTCTGAAGGTGAAGTGGATGCATCTGTGGTCCGTCCAGTGGAGTTCTGTGGCGTGGCTGAAGGCGATGTCTTTGCTGGATGAAAAGATGGCGCCGAGTGTGTGTCCGGCGAGGTGGGTGGGGGTGGACACCAACTGCTTGAGTCCAAGGTTGGCGAAATTGTCGAGCAGGGTGCTGGTGTTGTAGTCGTTGTTGTTCTCCAGGTGGAAGTTGAAGTCCCCCAGGAGGATGTAGTCAGCGGAGGGGAGGGTGTGCGGGCTGACGAAGTCGGCGATGTCCTCGCTGAATTGAGTGCGTGGTCCCGGAGGTCGGTAGATCAGGGTGCCTCTGAGGGTGGTCTTCGGGTCGGTGTGGATCTGGAAATGCAGGTGTTCGGCGGAGGGTGGGGTGTTGTCGGTGCTGGTCGTGATGCGGATGGTGTTCTTGTGGATGATGGTGATGCCTCCTCCCACCTGATTGGCGTTGCAGTCCCTCCGGGTGATCTTGTAGCCTTCTGGGATGGCGATGGCGATGTCGGGCGCTGAGGAGGCGTTCATCCAGGTCTCCGTGATGAAGGCAACGTCAGGGGCTGTGGCGTCTAGGAGGTTCCAGAGTTCAATGGCGTGTCTGTGGATGGAGCGGGTGTTGAGCAGGATGCACTTGAGGTGGTTGCTGCTGGTGTTCGGCTTGGCAGGTGCAGGTCCTGGTGTCGGGCAGGTCCGGATGCAGGTGAACTTGCAGGTGTTGCAGCTGAAGGGTCCGTGGACGCGTCGTGGGGTGGCTCTGCAGCATCCCGGGACTCGGCCGGTGTTGAGTGCGATGAGGGTGGCGGCGGTGTACGTCAGGCGGGTCGGTCGGGGTCCTCGAGGGCCAGGGGTCCTGGCACTGGGCGCGGTCCAGGCGCGGACGGGCGTAGACGGGCTTACCTTTGGCGCGCCTTCGGCGCACAATCGGCGCGCCCACTGCGCGTGACCGCTGCGCGTTCGCACGGTCGCCATATATGGCGAAGTGCGCGGGTGGGCGGAGCAGCTGGGAGGCGGGAGCAGGGAGGGAACAGAAGGAAAAAAGGGGCGGGGTCAGCATTGGTGGCGGGAAGCGGGGAGCGGGGAGGGAAGACAGAGGGCGGCAGCAAGCGGGAAGAACAGGCAATACGGCGGAAAAAGCACAACAATAAACACAAAGCAATACTACAGGCAATACGGCGGAAACACAGTAATTAACAACTATAATACTGCACAGAGAACACACCAGGGGCAGAGGGAGAGGAGGGCTGATCCCGGACCACGCCGCTCGAAGGAGGGGGCGTGGTCACGAGCCGGCAGTCGGGCAGCGAGGCACAAAGGGATGGGAGGCACACGCATTAGCTGGTGGCCGTGCGGCACGGGGGTGTCCTAAGACTAGGACACACTCACCTGCGTCGCACGGTCGCCATATATGGCGAAGTGCGCGGGTGGGCGGAGCAGCTGGGAGGCGGGAGCAGGGAGGGAACAGAAGGAAAAAAGGGGCGGGGTCAGCATTGGTGGCGGGAAGCGGGGAGCGGGGAGGGAAGACAGAGGGCGGCAGCAAGCGGGAAGAACAGGCAATACGGCGGAAAAAGCACAACAATAAACACAAAGCAATACTACAGGCAATACGGCGGAAACACAGTAATTAACAACTATAATACTGCACAGAGAACACACCAGGGGCAGAGGGAGAGGAGGGCTGATCCCGGACCACGCCGCTCGAAGGAGGGGGCGTGGTCACGAGCCGGCAGTCGGGCAGCGAGGCACAAAGGGATGGGAGGCACACGCATTAGCTGGTGGCCGTGCGGCGCAGGGGTGTCCTAAGACTAGGACACACTCACCTGCGTCGCACGGTCGCCATATATGGCCAAGTGCGCGGGTGGGCGGAGCAGCTGGGAGGCGGGAGCGGGGAGGGAACAGAAGGAAAAAAGGGGCGGGGTCAGCGTTGGTGGCGGGAAGCGGGGAGCGGGCGGGAAGACAGAAGGCGGCAGCAAGCGGGAAGAACAGGCAATACGGCGGAAAAAGCACAACAATAAACACAAAACAATACTACAGGCAATACGGCGGAAACACAGTAATTAACAACTATAATACTGCACAGAGAACACACCAGGGGCAGAGGGAGAGGAGGGCTGATCCCGGACCACGCCGCTCGAAGGAGGGGGCGTGGTCACGAGCCGGCAGTCGGGCAGCGAGGCACAAAGGGATGGGAGGCACACGCAGCAGCTGGTGGCCGTGCGGCGCGGGGGTGTCCTAAGACTAGTTACGAGCCTCCTGGGATCTTGGCCAGCCTGGTGGGCGGGGGGTGGGCCCCAGATATGGCGGACACGCCATCGACCTTTGGAATCTACTAGACACCATCTCTCCGGACGTCGCCTTCCTAACAGAAACATGGATGAACGCCTCATCAGCCCCAGACATCACCATTGCCATCCCGGACAGCTACAAGATCATCCGTAAGGACCGCACCAAACAAACAGGAGGAGGCATCGCTATTGTCCATAAGAATTCCATCCGCATCTCAACCAGCTCAGACGTCAACCTCGCTAGCGCCGAACACCTTCACTTCCAGATTCACACCGACCCCAAGACCACACTCAGAGGCACCCTCCTCTACCGGCCTCCAGGACCCCGTGCACAATTCAGTGATGACATCACTGACTTTATCACCCCACACGCCCTCCCCTCCGAGGACCACATTCTATTGGGAGACCTCAATTTTCACCTGGAAAAGAGCAACAACAGCAACGCCACCACCCTTCTGGCCAATCTCGCCAACCTCGGACTCAAACAACTTGTTAATACCCCCACTCACTACGCAGGTCACACACTCGACCCCATCGTCACCTCAACAAACATATCTCCTTCAGTCACACCACAGTTCTCCATTGGACGGACCACAGCTGCGTTCACTTTTTCTACAAAAAGACCACAAACCACAACCATCCTCAACCTACTCTGCGAAGAAACTGGAACAAAATCACCATTGACCAGATCTCCTCATCACTTCTTCAAAACCCCCCTGCCCACTCTTCGAACCCCAACCAAGCAGCCATTAACCTCACTCAATGGCTAACCAACAGCGACGACAACCTAGCACCTTTGAAAAAACGTCAAATCAAACTAGGCAGCAAAAACGCCTCCTGGTTCAACGATGATCTTAAGAAATCCAAGAAACTCTGTCGCTTCCTTGAGAAGGCCTGGAAAAAAGACCCAAACACCAGCACCAGGGACGCCTTCAAAAACGCCACCCGCATACACCACCAACTGATCCGGACTGCCAAGAAAGCCGCATTCAAAGACCGACTAGACAACAACGCCCACAACAGCAAGGAATTATTCAATATCGTCAAAGAATATACCAACCCCTTAGCCAACTCCAACGACATCACTCCCTCTCAAACCCTTTGCGACTCCCTAGCTTCATTCTTCCACAACAAAATCGCAGACATCCACAACAGCTTCAACAACCAACCCGGAGACCAACCCACCCAACCTTCTGCCATACCTTCACCCCCCTTGAACATCCTTAATGACTGGAACCCAATCTCCACTGAGGGCACCATCCGCCTGATGAACTCCATCCACTCAGGATCCCCCACAGACCCATGCCCTCACCACATCTTCAACAAAGCAGACTCCATCATAGCACCACACCTCCGAGACGTCATCAACTGCTCCCTCAACTCCGCCACCTTCCCGGAAAGCTGGAAACACGCCGAACTCAGCGCCCTTCTGAAAAAACCCACAGCTGAACCCACTGAACTCAAAAACTACCGCCCCATCTCGCTCCTTCCATTCCCGGACAAAGTCATCGAGAAAGCTGTCAACAAACAACTCGCCGCCTTTCTCGAAACCAACAAATCCCTCGACTCCTCACAGTCCGGCTTCCGAGCAAAACACAGCACTGAGACCGCACTCATCGCAGCAACAGACGACATTCGAACTCTACTGGACAATGGAGACACAGTCGCCCTCATCCTCCTTGACCTCTCCGCAGCCTTCGACACAGTCTGTCATAGCACCCTGCTACAACGCCTCAGAAACATCGGAATCCAAGGAAAAGCACTGGAATGGATCACCTCGTTCCTTACCGGAAGAACTCAGAGAGTCCGCCTCCCACCATTCAAGTCAGAGGCCACTGAAGTCATTTGCGGCGTGCCACAAGGATCTTCACTAAGCCCCACCCTCTTCAACGTATACATGAGCCCCCTCGCGACCATCGCACGCCAACACAACCTCAACATCATCTCCTACGCTGATGACACTCAACTGATCCTCTCACTCACCAACGACCTGAACACCGCCAAAACCAACCTACATGAAGGAATGAAAGAAGTAGCCGAGTGGATGAAGCGCAGCCGTCTGAAACTGAACTCAGACAAAACAGAAGTCCTTATCTTAGGTACCTCCCCCTCCGCCTGGGATGACTCTTGGTGGCCAGAGGCCCTTGGAAAAGCACCCATCCCGAAGGACCACGCACAGAACCTGGGCGTCATCCTGGACTCCTCACTCTCAATGAACAGACAAGTCAATGCCGTTTCATCATCTTGCTTCAACATTCTTCGCATGCTCAAAAAAACATTTCGCTGGATCCCCACCGAAACTAGAAAAACGGTCACCCACGCACTGGTCACGAGCCGCCTAGACTACGGAAACACCCTATACGCCGGTACCACCGCAAAACTTCAGAAAAAACTCCAACGCATCCAGAACGCATCAGCCAGACTCATACTAGACATCCCGCGTAAAGACCACATTTCTAGTCACCTGAAAAACCTCCACTGGCTCCCCGTTAATAAGAGGATAACATTCCGCCTCCTAACCCACGCTCACAAAGCACTTTACGAACTTGGACCCGAATGCCTCAACACACGACTTTCCTTCTACACCCCCTCCCGCCAGCTACGCTCCTCCAACCAAGCCCTTGCTGCCGTACCTCGCATCAACGAAACCACCATGGGAGGAAGATCCTTCTCCTGCCTGGCAGCTAAAACCTGGAACTCACTTCCCACTCACCTTCGTCTCACTCAGAACCACCTAGCATTCAGAAAACAACTTAAAACTTGGATATTCGACAAGTAATTCCCCACCCTTCTTCAAGCGCCTTGAGACCCTCTGGGTATGTAGCGCGCTATATAAATTATTTGACTTGACTTGACTTGACAAGGACCAGAGGGCAGGGGCCCATCACCCAAGGACGCAGGTGGGTTGCGCCTTGCGTGGGGTGCTCAGATTGGGAGGTGCGAGCCAGAGGGCCCCTAAAGTAACTAGTATAACTGAGAACTTTGAATGTGAATATAAAAATTGTGTTATTGATTTTAATTTTTAATATGTATTGTTTAGTCATGTTTATGAATGTTGATAATTAAACATGGCCGTTTTACACCCACCTTTCTCTGATGTGTGAATTTGATGGTGGGTTGCACCGAATTTCTTTGCGGGCGGGGAGCATGCTGGGAGGTTCGGGCTCTAAAATCCATTGCCTTTTTCGACATTTCTGTTTCAGCCATTGAACACAAAATAACGAAATCACAATATTGCACTCCTTTTAAAGAAGATTCTGAGAAGAAGGCAAGGCCTACAATCATCAAACCTCTGCTTCATATGCGGAATCACATATGCACATGCATTTCCATATAGCTTCCAGTTAAGCATAGTGACGTAAGTGGGCAGGTACTGTCTGGTACTCAGTGCCTGCGATTCTAGAACTCTAAAAGGGAGAGTACCTCAATTTCTCAGTAGGGGTGTAATATTACTTTGAATGGGAGCGTACCAGCACTTTCAAAAAGCAGGCAGGTCTTGGTGGGGGGCGGGGGGGGGGGTGAGTACCAGCACTTTTCAATAGCAGGCAGGTACTGAGTACATGCCCTTCTTTAATTTAAAAGGGCCAGTACCTGTATTCTTCTGCACTGCTAAAATGCATTTAATGGGAGAGTACCGCCACTTCCTAGAAGCAAGCAGCACTCTGGAAAATGGGCCCCTGCATTTCTGTATCTCCACGTAAAATACTGCATTGCATGCACTGGTCAGGCAGGAATGATTTCGCCTGAGTGATGCTGCCCCTTCATGCTTGCCATTCTGTGTCTGGTTTTCAGGTGGGCTGGAACCCAAAAATTAATAATGATTGGCGATGTTGCTTGAGCAAATGCTAATGTGTGCCCTCGAGAGGGCGGAGCGCCTGATTCGTCCCGGCCACTCTCCTTAACACCAGTGTGTTGCTCCTTAGATTTTTTTCTAGTTTGTGTCACTTTGTGAAAATGAGTCACCCAGCGCTGCCCTGAGACAGACAGATGTTTCCCTGTTGCTATTATCCCAGGCTGGACATGCCCGCCACGGCCTGTAATTAGCTCCGGGCATGTGCAAACAGCCCCCACAACGCGCTCAGACCTTGCTCCCCCAAAGGAGCATTCCGAAATCCAAGCAACCCGTTTTACAGCTCACTGAAGGCTGAAGCCATATACAAACAAGCGCCCCGCAGCTAATTAAACCCATATGGCCCTGTACACCTCTGCTGGCTCCCGAAAGCAAAACACTCTGGGAGTAAACCTTTTAAAAGAAGCTGAGACTTCCACACGCCATTAGCCAATTGCGCAATAAAGCCAGACGCAAAGGCCAATGGCGTGTGAGGCCCACATGCACGAGCTTTGAGGAGAGCTGAACTGATGGCAAGAGGTCGTTTTCCTAGCTGCGCTAGGCTCGACCTAAAAAGGAGACCAAAACGTTCTTAATGGGAAAATACCTCATCTAATGAATACCTTTCAATCATTCCCTCAAGAGCTGAGACTGCGTGTATGGTATCCCTTCCTGCTTTAATTGTTTAACTACTTTAATATTCATCCCACAAGTAGATTGGACCATTGACGGCACACACCTCATGTATAAGGCAGCTCCTTGTATTTTTCATTCTACTTGCTTTTTTTTCTTCCTTCCCCATATGCAGCTTGAACTATATACTGCGTGCTCCTCCCTTACAATATATCCCAAACTTTCCCAACGTGATCCCTCCCTTTCTTATGGTTTGTATTCCTCCCCCTTAATCCTGTAAAGCGCTCTGATACCCTCTCAGTTCTGGTTCGCGCTCTATAAAACTATGAAAGAAAGAAATAAATAATTGATGCCAACCTCTTGTGACCAAAATGAATGAACTACCGATAGAAGCATTGTCCTTAAATTGCTGCCTGATTCCTGATTCCGTCCTTCACGCCTCGCGGCCCCCGCTCCGCGGGTGCCGCTCGTAGGCGAGTGCCACCTGTGGGGAAATATCCCTTTGCAGCCCCTGCTTGTGCTCTGTGCACCAACGTGCATTGTGGACTTCACAGCCAGCTGAAAGGGTAGAGGCGGGACTGCGAGGACCAGCGTTCCGAGCGGCGGAGATCGGCCGCAGCTGGTCCTCTTCCCGCCCACTCCTCCTCTCTTTAAAACCTTTGGGGAGCGAGTCGTGCCCTGGGAGCCTGTGCCGATAGAAGCATTGTCCTTAAATTGCTGCCTGATTCCTGATTCCGTCCTTCACGCCTCGCGGCCCCCGCTCCGCGGGTGCCGCTCGTAGGCGAGTGCCACCTGTGGGGAAATATCCCTTTGCAGCCCCTGCTTGTGCTCTGTGCACCAACGCGCATTGTGGACTTCACAGCCAGCTGAAAGGGTAGAGGCGGGACTGCGAGGACCAGCGTTCCGAGCGGCGGAGATCGGCCGCAGCTGGTCCTCTTCCCGCCCACTCCTCCTCTCTTTAAAACCTTTGGGGAGCGAGTCGTGCCCTGGGAGCCTGTGCCGATAGAAGCATTGTCCTTAAATTGCTGCCTGATTCCTGATTCCGTCCTTCACGCCTCGCGGCCCCCGCTCCGCGGGTGCCGCTCGTAGGCGAGTGCCACCTGTGGGGAAATATCCCTTTGCAGCCCCTGCTTGTGCTCTGTGCACCAACGCGCATTGTGGACTTCACAGCCAGCTGAAAGGGTAGAGGCGGGACTGCGAGGACCAGCGTTCCGAGCGGCGGAGATCGGCCGCAGCTGGTCCTCTTCCCGCCCACTCCTCCTCTCTTTAAAACCTTTGGGGAGCGAGTCGTGCCCTGGGAGCCTGTGCCGATAGAAGCATTGTCCTTAAATTGCTGCCTGATTCCTGATTCCGTCCTTCACGCCTCGCGGCCCCCGCTCCGCGGGTGCCGCTCGTAGGCGAGTGCCACCTGTGGGGAAATATCCCTTTGCAGCCCCTGCTTGTGCTCTGTGCACCAACGCGCATTGTGGACTTCACAGCCAGCTGAAAGGGTAGAGGCGGGACTGCGAGGACCAGCGTTCCGAGCGGCGGAGATCGGCCGCAGCTGGTCCTCTTCCCGCCCACTCCTCCTCTCTTTAAAACCTTTGGGGAGCGAGTCGTGCCCTGGGAGCCTGTGCCGATAGAAGCATTGTCCTTAAATTGCTGCCTGATTCCTGATTCCGTCCTTCACGCCTCGCGGCCCCCGCTCCGCGGGTGCCGCTCGTAGGCGAGTGCCACCTGTGGGGAAATATCCCTTTGCAGCCCCTGCTTGTGCTCTGTGCACCAACGCGCATTGTGGACTTCACAGCCAGCTGAAAGGGTAGAGGCGGGACTGCGAGGACCAGCGTTCCGAGCGGCGGAGATCGGCCGCAGCTGGTCCTCTTCCCGCCCACTCCTCCTCTCTTTAAAACCTTTGGGGAGCGAGTCGTGCCCTGGGAGCCTGTGCCGATAGAAGCATTGTCCTTAAATTGCTGCCTGATTCCTGATTCCGTCCTTCACGCCTCGCGGCCCCCGCTCCGCGGGTGCCGCTCGTAGGCGAGTGCCACCTGTGGGGAAATATCCCTTTGCAGCCCCTGCTTGTGCTCTGTGCACCAACGCGCATTGTGGACTTCACAGCCAGCTGAAAGGGTAGAGGCGGGACTGCGAGGACCAGCGTTCCGAGCGGCGGAGATCGGCCGCAGCTGGTCCTCTTCCCGCCCACTCCTCCTCTCTTTAAAACCTTTGGGGAGCGAGTCGTGCCCTGGGAGCCTGTGCCGATAGAAGCATTGTCCTTAAATTGCTGCCTGATTCCTGATTCCGTCCTTCACGCCTCGCGGCCCCCGCTCCGCGGGTGCCGCTCGTAGGCGAGTGCCACCTGTGGGGAAATATCCCTTTGCAGCCCCTGCTTGTGCTCTGTGCACCAACGCGCATTGTGGACTTCACAGCCAGCTGAAAGGGTAGAGGCGGGACTGCGAGGACCAGCGTTCCGAGCGGCGGAGATCGGCCGCAGCTGGTCCTCTTCCCGCCCACTCCTCCTGCCTAGTCCTTATAGTCGACGTGGGTAACGCGCACGCGGGACGCGCGCGGGGCGACTACCGGGGCGAAGACCGGGCAAAGAGCGGGCCGTTTAAGGCCGTTCAAGGACGGCAGAGGACGGCCCCGGCCCAGAACTTTTGTGTCTTCACCCCTGTAGCTAATACCCAAGATGTCTACCATACGCAACAGAACCCGAAGCTGCGCGAAGAAAGCTACGGCGGTAGCTCAGGTGACTGGTCCAATTGATCTCTTTATCTCACGCGTACATGAGACTATCGATCAAAGTATTGTTATATTGGAAAAAAGAGTCTCTATGGACCTTGCTAACGCTAGGCGTTCATCCCTGGGCCCTTTGGCAAAGGCCAAATCCCCTGTTCCACAGACTGAGAATAATTGTCCTTTATCTATAACTTTGCCCACTAATTATGTTTCGACTGTACCTAATACTGTAGATCTATCGGTTGCTCCATCAGACTCGGACCCGTCTGTTGAAGATCTGGAGGTTACACCAGATCTCGAAAATTGTCAGTCACCTGACAAAGTGGAGCCCAGTCTGAGTGGGCTTAAGGACGCAGAAATAGTTTCTGTACCCACTGTTCCACGGGGGAGGGCTCCTAAGGTTATATTGAAGGGCAAAAGTAAAGCAAAAGCCCCAGTTAGGAATCATAATCTAATCTCCCCTACCCCACAATTGACATCAGGTATCCCGTGCTGGGTACAAAATATGGTAACAGACTTAAAACTAGACCTAGAAGCCACTTTAGCTGCACAAATTAAGCCTTTAATTTCTAAAGTGGATAGGCTAACTTCTTTAATACACTCTAAATGGCCACAAAAAAAGCAGGTACAAGTGTCTGTCCAGTCACAAGGGACCACAGAATCAACCCCTGAATGTCCAACGAGCACCCAGGCCCCAAATAGTATATTAAATAAGGTTCAAGGCACTGCAGTTCGTGGGATCCCAGTTATACCTCCTAAACCGCAAACTGGGAATATTCTCGTTCAATCATCATCTGCCCAGATTACAAAGGGGAATACTCCTGTCCAAGCGAACCAACATCTTGTTGTTGATAACAATACAGTGACCCCCATTGCTCAAGCTAAAGAAGTAACAGGGAAACCTAACTCACCTTCTGCACCTCCCAGTATAAACAAGCCTGAAGGGTCCAAACCAAAGCAGACACGCTTCAGGTCCATAAACTTACCACCAGAGGTTTCCCCTTTTGTAGTCGTGTTGACGGCGGTTCCACCATTGAAGGAGGGAGTAAAAGAATCGTTTACTGAGCTCAGAAACAAATGCGCCCAATGGCTTCATTTACATAAACCCCTACCTAATAACGTGAATGGTGAAATCCTTACCGTGCGTAGAGGGGATTGGGTGGGCAGAAGCAAGAAATCAATAGCAGGGGACGTAATAACTGTTAATTTTAGGGATGTAGGGGCAGCAAGCTACGTGTGTAATGCACCCAATAGTGGTCCCGTGACCCAAATTAACCCACTTCCCCTGTCTTATTTTCTATCAAAGTCCGCACGACCTAACACTCCCTGTCCCAATTTTCAAAGCAATGGTGGACCTGGATATTTTCCACATCAACCTGCTAAATCTTGGTTGCAACCACCTTATCCGCCCCCTTTTTTTCCACATCATGTTAATTTACAGCAGCAGCCCCCAATTGCCTCACCCTTTCCTACGCATCAAGTAAAAGCACACTGGCAACACCCTTTTCATTTTCCGCCACCTATGCCTCAGTCAGTTTATCAATGGCCACAATCCTTTCAGCCACCTCAATTGGATAAATACTCTTGGCAACAAACGTGGCAGGACCCGCCCCACTCTCAAAATCCCATGTCCTCACAATTCGCCCACCCTAACAGATATGCCATGTTAGATGAGGTCGACTGACTCAGCTCATTAGAAACATCGGATTTAAACAACCCTAATCCTGAGATAGAGTATTCTTCTTCTTCCCCTCCCAAGCCCCCAATCGTACCACACGAATCTATTGACTTGTCATTATTAAGACCCTTTCAGCACACAGGCAATAAGGGGAGCCTGGATATAGGAACAATCACTGCTAGCTCCAGACCAAGTCTGGTTACCATCTTTCAGGAAGAGGGTCCTGCCTTAACATCACCAGTTAACCAGCAGGAGTTATCTGTTGCTGGTAATGCTGGGAAACCTGCAGGAATCTCTCTTATCTCCTGGAATATTGCTGGTCTTACTAGCAAACTGGGTACACCCTTTTGGACCAGCTTTTTGAACGAGGGTTTTGATTTAATTTTATTACAAGAAACTTGGTGTCTAGATCTTGTTAATATTGAAGGGTATGCATCCTTTTGTCTCAGAGCAACCAAATCCAGCTCGGGCAGGGCTAAGGGAGGCCTTTTATTGTTAGTGTCAACTAAGCTGTGTGATTGTACGGTTAAGTATAGTACAACTGTGGGGACACATAGCCAAGTCATAAGGGTGGAATGTAGAAAGAACATTGATTTAGTTATTGTTAATTTCTATAATAACATTTTTGACGCCACCAGGGGGGATATTTTACTGCCTCTAGAGAAGGAAATTATTAAAGCATTAGACGTTTCGAAAAGAAAGGCTGAGGTGGTATGGGCGGGGGATTTTAACCTGCAACCTTGCCATCTACTTAATGGGAATATCTGTGGCTTTGATAGCCGTGGGAGAGAACAGGGGGGGAAGGAGGATTCCCCTCATTTCCAACACTGTAGCTATGGTTCCACGCTAAATAATATGCTAGCCATGTTAGATATGACCCTGCTAAAGTGTAATGTTAACAAACGGGCAATAATATGCCCTACATTCACGGGCAGAGACGCATGTTCATTTATTGATCATATCTTGTTGTCTAGCAGTGGAGACTACATTGATTTACATGTGAATGAAGAAAGTCTCAGTGACCACAATAGCTTACGTGTTACCCTCTTGGGGCATGGCACCTCAACAGTTTCAGGTGGTAAATGTACAACCAACATAGTGCCTACTAGACCAAAGGGCCTTAGGATTAAATGGACCGGTGCAAACTCTAAAGTTAAGCAGAAGGAGGTTGTCACCCAATGCAAGAATCAAATTTGTTATTGTTTGGATGATGACAGTGATCCTGGCTGTTTAATAGAATGTTTTGTATCTTTGAACATCATTATTGAGGGTATTTTTACTAAGTCCCCATCAGCCAACAGTGGTCAAAAGCAAGGATGGTTTGACAAGACATGCATCGTTGCCCTCCGTAACCTAAAGAATGCGCTGGGCACTAAACCACGTGTTAAGACTGTGATACAGCACCTCAGGGCTAGTTATAAATTAGCCATCTATAAAAGGAAAAGGGTATTACAGTCTGAGGCGTGGGACAAGCTGAGGGAGGCAGCTGAGACTAAAAATAGTAAACTCTACTGGGAAACGATTAATAGCTCATTTCTCAGTAGAGAAAATGTCCCAGAATTGACCTCATACGTGGCATGTAGCGACTGGGTTAATCATTTTACCAAAATATTTAACCCTGAAGGGCCAACTTCTGAGTTACCACCACCAGATATAAATCCATGGTTGCCCCTTTCGTTGGCTATAACATTGGAAGAATGTCAGGAAGCAATTTCTTTGAGTAAAGGAGGCAAGGCACCTGGTCCCGATGGGGTTCCGCTGGATTTATATAAAGATGAAATGGCGTTATGGGCCCCCATTTTGACAAGGATTTTTAATTGTGCGGCTGAAAAGGAATTTCCTTCTACCTGGGGTCAATCGATCATCATCCCTTTACATAAGAAGGGCGATAAGTCAGAGGCTTCTAACTATCGCCCAATTTCATTACTGGATGCTTCTGTAAAGGTGATGAGCAGGATTTTACTGAAGAGGCTAGAAGACTGGGCAACTGATTTTAATATCATAACTAAAGTCCAATACGGTTTCCGCAAAGGTCTGGGTACACTGGACCAATGCGTAAATCTGGACCTTTTAATCAGTAAATATACTGTGGCCAAAAGTGGCAACCTCTTTTTATGTTTTGCTGATTTGAGCAGCGCTTTTGATTTGGTTAACCATAGTATCCTTTGGGAGGTTCTGCTCGAAGCAGGGGCACCAAGGGAAATAGTGTATTTTTTAGCTAGACTATATGAAAAACTTTCATGTAAAGTCCGCTATGGTACCCTTGGCGAATGTACCCCATTTTTTAAAGTGTCTCGGGGCATTCGTCAGGGTTGTGTTTTAGCCCCGCTTTTATTTTCCCTTTTCATTAATGGTGTCGACCAATCCCTGACCAATATTTTAGCAGATGCCCCCCAGATCGGTGGTAAACCTGTTCCGCTGTTACTTTATGCGGATGACGCTGTTCTTTTATCTCGAACACAGTTGGGCTTGCAGCGCCTTATTGATAATTTCACGCAGTTTATACAAGCTAGGCAGCTTCGTGTGAATAAAGCTAAGACATATGTAATGTCATGTGGTCAAGCAGCCAAGCAGGTAAAACATACTTTTTTCTTAGATAAAGAAAAGCTGACCTCTGTCAAATCTTTTTGCTATTTGGGAATAACATACAGTAATAGTGGGTCCTGGCATGCGGAATTTGATGCCGTAAAAATAAAAATGTTACGGTCCACTAGTAGCATTTTTCGTTTTGCCTCTAAACTTGGATCACGAAGTATCTATGATATGATGTACATATATAATGTATGCTGTGTTTCCTCTGCTCTGTATGGGGCAGGGGTGTGGGGCCACTGTGGGGGTATCCTCTTGCAGAAGGAGGAAAATAAGTTCTTAAGGAGGTTATTATGTGTTCCCCCCTCCGCCTCCATACAGTCGATCCATGATGAAGTTGGGATCGAGTACATCTCCGATTTAGCAGCAGTTCGGCCACTTTTACTGTGGCGATCTATTTGGGCAAAACCGGAGACCCGATTTACTCAGGATATTATCCTTGACTGTATAGGTTTAGATTATTCCTCACGGGTATTATGGCTAAGATACATCCATCATTGGTATCTACTTTTGTTTAACATTAATGTGTTTCGTGAGCCGGAAAAGGTTGTATCTATTTCAAAAAAAGAGATTAAGATAACATTCCTTAATTTTCGTAAAGCTGAGCGAGACAAAGTTGTTGGAAATCTTGCTACTTTGAAATTTTACAAAGATTTAAATTTAGACTCTGGTTTGCAACCCTATCTTGTATTCGTGACCCGTTCTTCCCATCAGTATGTTTTAACACGGGTCAGATTGGGTATTGTACATCACTTGGTTGCTTTCCCAAACACAAAGACCAGTTCAAACACACCTTGTCCGTGTGACGGTACTTCTCGTCAGAGTAGTTGCCATTTTTTACTTTTTTGTAAATTTTATCAGCATTTTAGGCTTAAATACCTTAAACCAATTTTTATCAAATATAACATCTGTACCGCACAAACAGCACTGATATTTTTATCTTTACTAGAGAACGAGGAGATTTGTTTCTTCTTGGCTACCTTTATTTTAAAATGTACAGCTGCCAGGAAAAGTATTGTACTTTAATGTTGTTTACTAAACCTGTCTGTACTTGTGCTATACAGCTGCCAGGGTCTATTCATGATGAATTTAATGTTATTATCCCTGTCTGTATGCATATGTTTATTCTTCTTTGAGTTTTATATCAATGTCTGTATTAAGGTATTTATGTAGTGCCACACAGTATTGAATGATTATTTAATAATTTTAATACAGTTCCCAGTAAAGGCCTAGTAATTAATTTCTATTGATTCCTAGTTAGTCTATGTAAGAACGTCGTATATTTTATAAGAACATGTTTGACCTTCAGAGGCATGTAAACCTTCCACTTGCTGCACTTTAGCCTTTTTCCCTTTTTTTAGGAAAGATTATTTTGTGATTTTAATGTTTCAATTGTGTTTTTGCTTGTATGATTTGTATGTACAAATCGAATAAAAGCTTTTGAACTTGAACTTGAACTTGAATGAACTACTTGGCACTTTGGAGCACTGTGGGCCAGTCCAATTAATGCCACGACTAGGGTTGTATTGAGCGCCTGATCCTTACAAAAACGAAGCGATCTCCAATTTTTAGATATCAGCCCATCAAGAATGACAAGCATCTAGGAATCCTAAAGCCCTATGGTCACTGCTGTAGGTTCCATTACTGAGCCGCTCTCCAATATGGAGGCTCCACACTTTGACCTTGCTTGCCCAGGGTTCCGTCATTCAAACAGGATGCCTGGTTCACCATCAATGCAGTGGCATGCCTTCGCTTCATGCCAGCTGCGAAGCAAAAGTGTCTTCTGATATTGAAGCCTGGAGATTCCTCAAGAGCAGGCAGTCGAGACAGAGGATTGGTTAAGAGTTTCTGCATCACCTTTGAAATCAACAGTCAAATATACAAAATGATTAAAGACGTGAGCGTGGGGGACTCCTGTGCCCTTTCAGAAACGAATATCTATATGGCTAAATTCGAGCACACATTTCGCCACAATAAAGTGACACATATTGTGAGTCAGGAACCCATCGCTTCCGGTATATAGGTGACACTTAAAGGGACGTTAAACTCCTCTCTGAATGAGATCTGCTTCCTGTGAGATGCCTCCTTCTTTGTATTATTCTGGATCCTTGCCCTGTTTTGATGAGAGTAGTAAGCCTGCAGCCCCTAGAGGAAAAATGATGCAGAAAAATATCTATTTATTCCGGAAGATTCGTCTTCCAGCTCACAAGGAGGATGGTAACACGCTCTGAACCACTCACCCCACACTTACCGCCAACCCTTCAGTTCAAGACTTGTAGGAGCAGGTGGATCAGGAAGTGGAGAGTGTCTCAGAATTCAAGAGGTGGTTATGCCCCATAGCATGAGGATGCTTGGAGCAGACATAGACACGGCTAACACATCCTTAGCTGGTAAATTACAAGGTAGGCAAGGATTCTGATAGACGATTGTTGTTGGAAGGGGCGAATCCCAGAGAGCCAGGTTATGCTCACCCGACCACTCCGTGACCCACCTCTCCCACAAATAATGCCGAGTCTTAACGTGAGGTCCTCACCGGGAAGGACTTCAGGTCTAGGATCGTACACACTGAGCTCACACCACACTTACGAACGGACACCACGACGTAGACCGTCCGTTTGGACCACGAACTCTCGGGAGTAGTCGGGGGCCTGTAGTACTGGGGCCGTGCACATGGCATCTTTCAATGCTTAGAACGCCTCTTGGCAGGCGGGGGTCCAACTAACTTTCTTCTGCTGGTTTTTGGAGGTCAACTCCGTGAGGGGGACTACGATGCTGCCATACCCTTTCATGAATCTTCAATAGTATCCCGTGAGCCCTAGGCACTGCCGCACTTCCGTCTGGGTTGTGGGGGCCTCCCAGGCCACGATCGCATCGATCTTGGGCTGAAGAGGTGCCACTAGGCCGCTCCCGACTTGGTGCCCCAGGTAGACCACGGACCCTTGTCCGATTTGACATTTGCTGGCTTTGATGGTGAGGCCTGCCCGCTGCAGGGCCATCAACACCTCCCAGAGGTGGTGGAGGTGCTCAGTCCAGTGGGAGATGAATACCGCGATATCGTCAAGATATGCGGCGCTGAATCCCTCCAACCCAGCCAGTACCTGGTTAACCAGCCTCTGAAAGGTGGCGGGGGCATTTTTCATTCCGAAGGTCATCACCCGGAAATGGTAGTGACCATCCGGGGTGGAGAAGGCGGATCTCTCTCTGGCCCTCTCTGTGAGAGCAATCTGCCAGTATCCGCAGGTTAAGTCGAAAGTGCTGAGATAGCGAGCAGACCCTAGGCGGTCAATGAGCTTGTCTGCTCGGGGAATGGGGTGAGCATCGATTCTGGTGACTGCGTTGAGGCCGTGGTAGTCTACGCAGAACCTTAGCTCGGGAACAGCACCGGGGGCGGCCGCCTTCGGAACCAGGACCACGGGGCTGGCCCATGGGCTGTCACAGGCTTCGACCACTCCCAGGGCTAGCATCTTTGAGACTTCGGCCTTGATGCAGGCTCGGACTCTGTCAGGGACGCGGTAGGCTCTGTGCCATACCGGAGGGCTGTCCCCGGTGTCCACATTGTGGACGCACCAGCTGGTGATGCCGGGAACGAGAGAGAAAAGGTCAGAGAACTGCCCCAGTAACTGGCGACAGTCCTCGCGCTGCTCGGGGGTGAGGGAGGAGGAGAGTCTCACTCCCTCTACAAAGCCATCTTTTTCCTTCGCACCCAGGAGATCAGGTAGAGGGTCTGTGTCCTCTTCCGCTCCGTCGTCGGTGGCGAGGAGCAGACTCAACTCGGACTGCACGAAGTGGAGTTTGAGGCGGTACACATGAAGGACCCTCAAGGGGTTCCTGGGGGACTGCACATCGATGAGATAGGTCACCTGGCTCTTGCGCTCCACCACCTTGAAGGGCCCGGTCCACTTGTCCTGCAGGGCACAAGGCTCCACCGGGGCCATCACCCCAACCTGCTGGCCGGGCTGAAACTCGAGCAGAGTGGCATTCTGGTCATACCAGCGTTTCATTTCTTCTTGACTGGCCTCGAGGTTTGCCTCGGCCAGCTCTCGGAACTTCCGCGTCTGGTTTCGGAGGGCCAGGATGTAACGAAACACATCTGGGGGGATCCTGGGCCGCTGTCTCCCAACCTTCTTTGACCAGGCTGAGGGGCCCCCGGACGGGGTGCCCGTACAGCAGCTCGAAGGGGCTAAACCCCAAGGATTTCTGGGGGACTACTCGGTAAGGGAACAGGAGGCAGGGAAGAAGGACGTCCCACTTGCGCCTCAAAGGTTCCTCGAGACCCATGATCATTCCTTTAAGAGTACGGTTGAATCGCTCAACCAGGCCGTTACCTTGGGGGTGGTGAACTTGTACGTCACCCCACACTGTTGCCAGAGGGACTTCATGTACTTGGAGATGAAGTTTGTTCCTCGGTCGCTCACCACTTCACGCGAAAATCCCACTCGGGAGAAGATCCCCACGAGGGCCCGCCCCACTATGGGGGCTGTCACCGTTCGGAGGGGAATGGCCTCGGGGTACCGGGTGGCATGATCTACTAGGACGAGGATGAACCGGTGGCCTAAGGAGGTCCGGGGGTCTAGGGGCCCTACGATATCTATTCCCACCCGTTCAAAGGGGGTACTGACCACGGGGAAGGGTTGGAGGGGGGCCTTGCGCCTCCCTCCGCTCTTCCCGCTGGCCTGACACGTGGGGCAGGACTTGCAGTGGGCCTCTACATTGGAGCGCATGCGGGGCCAGTAAAAGTGGGTGACCAGGCGGTGGTAGGTTTTGTCTTGTCCCAGGTGTCCCGCCAGGGGCACATCATGGGCCAGGTTCACGAGGAAGCCGCGGAAGCGTAGGGGTACCACCAGCACCCGGGCTGACCCTAGCTCGGCGGACTTCTGGTCACTGTATAACAGGCCGTTTTCCCAATAGACAAGGTGGGAGCCGGTCTGGTCACCGGCGGCCTGGGCAGCGGCCTGTTGCCGTGGCCCGACCAGGGAAGGACAGGAGGTCTGTTCCTCGCAGAATTCTTCTCGGGAAGGTCTTCCTTCCTGGCGCCACTCGGCTAACTCAGGAAGGTCGTCCAAGTTCGTGGTCTGTTCGACGACAGGGCCTAGGGGACCTGCGTCGGCGTCAACGCTCTCACTGGGGGGCATCTCGGGGCCCTCGGGTCGCCCGCTGCTCTCCAGGTCATCAGAGACCGGACGAGGGTTCTCGGGTTCTACCCCCTCGGGGGGGGGGACACTCGGGCGGTCATGGATTGTGTGCTCACGCATGCCCATTCGGGCAGGCCCACCATCTCGAGGTGGGTCCTTCCCTCCACCTGCTTTCACGGGGAGCTATCCAGGTCGTTACCCAGTAGACAGTCCACGGGCATGTTGGTGCGGACCACTACTCGTAAGTCCCCGGAGACTCCCTCCCACTCAAACGGGACCTGAGCTATTCGGCAGGTGCGGACGGAATTGTCGGCTGAGATTACCCTGCAGGAGGCGTGGGGTATAATTTGGTCTTCTGTGACTAGGTGACACCTTACTGCAGTAATACTGGCCCCTGTGTCTCAGAGGGCCCCTATTCGGTGCCCGTTGACGGTCACCTGTTGTCTGTACTTTTCAGTGTTGTCTGGCAGGGGGGCTCCGGGGACCATTTCTCTATCCCCCAGGGAGACTAAGGTCATGGCTGCTGGTTCCCACCCCTCTGGGTCCTCTATCTCTTCCTCTTCTAAGGCTACTGTGGCTAGCTGGTAAGCAGGGGGGCTCGCTACGGCTGTTTTCTTGAGCAAGGGGCACTGTGGGTCATTGGCATAATGCCCTGTTTGCTGACATCGGTAGCAGGCTGTGCTGATTCGGGGTCCTTGTCTAGCTTGGGGGAACCCTGCTCTCTTTGCGGGAGGAGATGTTCCAGACTGGTTTCTGGGAGGGCTGCGTGGGGGCCCAGACTAGGTCCCCCTCTGTCTACTCTGACCTCCCCCTCCCCTCAGGCGGGAAGATCCTTGCTCGTTTCAGCCATAGTCTCCCACGGGACCCCGGGGGACCCTGGTGCTCACCCAGCGATCTGCTTCGACAGCCAGCTTCCGGGGGTCTGCCAATTTTCTGTCCAGAAGGTGCTGTCTCAGTTCCACAAAGCAGTTGGTGGATAAGTGTTCATAGGCAATGAGATCAATGAGGCCTTCAAAAGTGGTCACTTTGCTGCCCTTGATCCACCCTTCCAAGGCCCGGCTGTAGAAATTCACATATTCTACCCAGGTGGTGCGGGGGATCTTTTTGCAGTCTCTAAATCGTTGCCGGTACATCTCCAGGGTGAGCCCATATCGGGATAGCAGGTAATCCTTCATATGGGTGTAGGAGTTCATGACGGAGGAGGGCAGGTCCAGCATGGTGTCTCTTCCCTCACTGAGGAAGCTGCCCCATAATCCGGCCCCCCAATCCTTTTCGGGTACTCGATGGGAGGTCATGGCGACCTCATACGCCTTGAACCATTGCTTGATGTCGTCCCCCTTGTAATACTCCTTCACGACATCCTTGGGTATATGTACTTTGGCCTCTACCGGGGAAGGGGCTTCTCTGTTCCCCGGGGGTCGGGAGTCTTCGCTTCTGGCTTTAAGTTCCAGTTCTTTCAAGCTGCGCTCATGTTGGAGCTGGAGTTTCTTTCCCTCATGCTCCCTCGGGAGCTTCTTCTCTTCCAGTTCTCCTTACAGCCGTAATTGTTCTACGGCCAGTTTCTTTTCGGCCAACTTGAGTTCTCCTTCCATTTTAAGGCGTGCCAGCTCTAGCTCGTGGCTTCGATTGTGTTCTCGGTCTGTCATCTCCTCCGGTGACAGACCTCTCTCCGTGCTGGGACTCCGTGTCAGGGAGTCTGTTCTCTCACCTTCTTGGCCGCGGTTTTCGGTCTGCGGCCCTTCCTCTCCGCTGTCTCCTTCTGGCAGGGGAAGGAGGGCCCCGGCCTCTACCCAGGCTGTCAGGGCTTTTTGGTAGTCTTCTTTGGTGCTTAAACCAGTGGTAACATTGTGGAAGTCTTTGCAGAATTGTTTCAGTTCTCGGTGGGTATACTCTTCCAGAAGGTCCTTTTGGAATGTGGGTTTCTCGCTTGTTCCGGTGAGACTCATGGTTGTTCTTTGTTCAGGTAGTGTGTCAGTCATTTTACTGTATGATCCCGTCGCTTGCCACCAATGTTGGAAGGGGCGAATCCCGGAGAGCCAGGTTATGCTCACCCGACCACTCCGTGACCCACCTCTCCCACAAATAATGCTGAGTCTTAACGTGAGGTCCTCACTGGGGAGGACTTCGGGTCTAGGATCGTACACACTGAGCTCACACCACATTTACGAACGGACACCACGCCGTAGATTTTCAGTAACAGGTTCTTTATGAAGAGTAAACAGAAATCAGCACTCTTATTTACAAGCGATCGATGAATCGTACAGTCTCAGAAATTAAGGAAGAGGGAAGCGGGACAGTCTCAGTTTTTAGGCCAGTACAAAGCCTAACCTGCGCACAGCCCTCAATCCTCGAGCCGGGGGATACGGTAGTTGATGGTCGTACTGGCTGATTTACTCACTTCGGGTCGACTCAGGTCGTCTTGGTAGCGTCGATGGTCCAGCCGGACCAGAGTACTCCTCGAACCGCGACGAGGTCAGCGGGGCTCGATCCGGAGGTCAGTTCTTGAGGAGCCGCCACCACGTCAGCAGGGCTCTGGATGATCTAGGAAGTCTCTTTGATGTTCGAGATCGAGCCGCGACAAGGTCAACAGGGCTCCGATGTTCTAGGAAGTCTCTTTGATGTTCAAGATCAAGCCGCGACAAGGTCAGCAGGGCTCCGATGTTCTAGTTCCATCTTTACGAGGAGGGAGCCGCGACAGCATCAGCAGGGCTCTGGTGTTCCAGTTCCGTCTTCACGAGGATGAGCCGCGACAGCGTCAGCAGGGCTCTAAGAGTTTGAAGGTTCCGTTTTCCCCAAGGGTAAGCCGCGATCAGATCAGCAGGTCTCTCTTGTCCAGGATACAACTGCCCGCTAGTTCTTGGCTGTGCCTTGATATAGTATGGTGGCCCTTTGATGTCCGTACCCTCACAGGTGGAGGTCTCATGCCTTCGGGGTTGGTCGTTGGGGAGGTCCGTCGGTTGGCCCTTTGATCCTTTTGTAGATGCTTCTGGAAATTCCCAGATTCCCAGCAGAGTCTGGAGCCAGCCCTCGGGGAGGCCAGAGGTGCGATCGAAACCAGCCCACAGGGGAAGGCCAGAGGTGTGAGAGAAACCAGTCTCTCAGGGGAGGCCGGAGGTGCAATCAAAACTCCCTGTCTTATCTCACTCTGGGTGCCCTTTACCCCCCAGTCGGGGCTGGCGCATCTGGGGCCTAGGTTTAGCTGGGGCCGGGGTGATGCAAGGACCAAGGAGTCAGGGACCTCGGGGAGGGAAGATGGCGGCCGGGGCCCTGTGGGGTGATGCAGGTACGGGGTGCCCGGGGCCGGGAAGGAGGACGGGAATTGCGGGGCTGGTCGTCGGCTGGTGGGGTCGTGTAGGAAGTTTGGGTGTGCATGGACAGGACGACCAGGGGCGTCTGGGTGCAGAGCTAGGCTAACGGGGTGCTGAGGAACGGGGGAACCACGCCACAAGGCCAGGTCCAACAATTGTCAATCAATCAGGAGTTCATAAAGTGTGCTACTCACCTGTGAGGGTCTCATGGCACTAGTGTGAGAAGGAACAAGCTTCACTGACAAGAGCTTATTCAGGTTTGAATCTGCAGTAGGAGTGGGTGTCTAAAAGGATGGATAGAGCCACGGCTTAGAAGGATGAATGGAGCGGATGCCTACAAGAATTTATGGAGCGGGGCCTAGAAGGATAGACGAAGCGGGGTCTAGAAGGATAGATAAAGCGGGTTCCTACAAGAATGGTGTCTAGAAGGATGGATAGAGCAGGTGTCTAGAAGGATGGATGAAGTGGGTGTTTAGAAGAATGGATGGAGCAGAGCCTAGAAGGATGGATGGAGCTGGTGTCTCAAAGGATGGATAGAGCAGGTGTCTAGAAGGATGGATGAAGTGGGTGTTTAGAAGAATGGATGGAGCAGAGCCTAGAAGGATGGATGGAGCGGGTGTCTAGAAGGATGGATGAAGTGGGTGTTTAGAAGTATGAATGGAGCAGGGCCTAGAAGGATGGATGGAGAGGGTGCCTATAAGGATGATTGGAACCAGTGCCTACAAGGATGGATGGAGAGAGTGCCTTGAAGGATGGATAGAGCCGGTGTCTAGAAAGATGGATGGAGAGGGTGTCTAGAAGGATGGATGGAGCGGGTGTCTTGAGGGATGGATGGAGCTGGTGCCTAGAAGGATGGATGGAGAGGGTGCCTAGAAGGATGGATGGAGCTGGTGTCTAGAAGGATGGATGGAGCTGGTTTCTAGAAGGATGGATAGAGCAGCTGTCTAGAAAGATAGATGGAGCGGGCCTAGAAGGATGGAAGGAGAGGGTGTCTAGAAGCATGGATGGAGAGGGTGCCTAGAAGGATGGATGGAGCGGGTGTCTAGAAGGATGGATGGACACAGTGCCTAGAAGGATGGATGGACGGGTGCCTAGAACAATGGTTGGAGCCGGTGTCTTGAAGGATGGATGGAGCGTGGCCTAGAAGGATGGATAGAGCCGGTGTCTAGAAGGATGGATGGAGCCGTGTCTAGAAGGATGGATGGAGCCGGTGCCTAGAAGGATGGATGGAGCCGGTGCCTAGAAGGATAGATGGAGCCTGTGTCTAGAAGGATGGATGGAGCAGGTGCCTAGAAGGATGGATGGAGCAGTACCTAGAAGGATGGATGGAGCGGGTGTCTAGAAGTATGGATGGAGCCGGCGCCTAGAAGGATGGATGGAGCAGGTGCCTAGAAGGATGGATTGAGGGGGTGCCTAGAAGGATAGATGGAGCCGGTGCCTAAAAAGATGGATGGAGTTGTTGCCTAGAAGGATGGATGAAGCGGGGGACTAGAAGGATGGATAGAGCGGGTGTCTAGAAGGATGGATGGAACGGGTGCCTAGAAGGATGGATGGAGCTGGTGTCTAGAAGGATGGATGGAGCGGGGAACTAGAAGGATGGATGGAGCGGGTGTCTAGAAGGATGGATGGAGCGGGTACCTTGAAGGATGGATGGAGAGGGTGCCTAGAAGGATGGATGAAGCTGGTGTCTAGAAGGATGGATGGAGCGGGGAACTAGAAGGATGGATGGAGCGGGTATTTAGAAGGATGGATGGAGCGGGTGTCTAGAAGGATGGATGGAGCGGGGACTAGAAGGATGGGTGGAGTGGTTGCCTAGAAGGATGGATGGAGTGGGGGACTAGAAGGATGGATGGAGTGGTTGCCTAGAAGGATGGATGGAGCGTGGCCTAAAAGGATGGATGGAGCCAGTTACTAGAAGGATGGATGGAGCGGGGGACTAGAAGGATGGATGGAGCTGGTGTCTAGAAGGATGAATAGAGCGGGCCTAGACGGACAGATGGAGCCGGTGCCTAGAAGGATGGATGGAGAGGGTGCCTGGAAGGATGGAATGAGCCAGTGCCTAGAAGGATGGATGGAGCTGGTGTCCAGAAGGATGAATGGAGCTGGTGTCTAGAAGGATGGATTGAGCTGGTGTCTAGAAGGATGGATTGAGCTGGTGTCTAGAAGGATGCATGAAGTGAGTGTCTAGAAGGATGGATGGAGCTGATGTCTAGAAGTATGGATGGAGCTGGTGTCTAGAAGGATGCATGAAGTGAGTGTCTAGAAGGATGGATGGAGCGTGGTCTAGAAGGATGGATGGAGCTGGTGTCTAGAAGGATGGATGGAGAGGGTGTCTAGAAGGATGGATAGAGCTGGTGTCTAGGAGGATGGATGGAGTGGGTGCTTAGAAGGATGGATGTAGCTGGTGTCTAGAAGGATAGATGGAGTCGGTGTCTAGAAGGATGCATGAAGTGAGTGCCTAGAAGGATGGATGGAGCTGGTGTCTAGAAGGATGGATGGACCTGGTGCCTAGAAGGATGGATGGAGCACGGGACTGAAAGGATGGATGGAGTGGTTGCCTAGAAGGATGGATGGAGCGGGGGACTAGAAGGATGGATGGAGTGGTTGCCTAGAAGGATAGATGGAGCGGGCCTAAAAGGATGGATGGAGCCAGTTACTAGAAGGATGGATGGAGCGGGAGACTAGAAGGATGGATGGAGAGGGTGCCTGGAAGGATGGATGGAGCCGGTGTCTACAAGGATGGATGGAGCTGGTGTCTTGAAGGATAGATGGAGTCGGTTTCTAGAAGGATACATGAAGTGAGTGCCTAGAAGGATGGATGGAGCTGGTGTCTAGAAGGATGGATGGACCTGGTGCCTAGAAGGATGGATGGAGCGCGGGACTAGAAGGATGGATGGAGTGGTTGCCTAGAAGGATGGATGGAGCGGGGGACTAGAAGGATGGATGGAGTGGTTGCCTAGAAGGATAGATGGAGCGTGGCCTAAAAGGATGGATGGAGCCAGTTACTAGAAGGATGGATGGAGCGGGAGACTAGAAGGATGGATGGAGAGGGTGCCTGGAAGGATGGATGGAGAGGGTGCCTGGAAGGATGGATGGAGCTGGTGTCTAGAAGGATGGATGGAGCTGGTGTCTAGAATGATGCATGAAGTAACTGCCTAGAAGGATGGATGGAACAGGTGTCTAGAAGGATTGATGGAGCTGGTGTCTAGAAGAATGGATGGAGCCGGTGCCTAGAAGGATGGATGGAGCTGGTGTCTAGAAGGATGGATGGAGTGGGTGCTAGAAGGATGAATGGAGCTGGTGTCTAGAAGGATGGATGGAGCTCGTGTCTAGAAGGATGCATGAAGTGAGCGCCTAGAAGGATGGATGGAGCTGGTGTCTAGAAGGATGGATGGAGCCGGTGCCTAGAAGGATGGATAGAGCCGGTGTCTAGAAGGATGGATGGAGCCGTGTCTAGAAGGATGGATGGAGCCGGTGCCTAGAAGGATGGATGGAGCCGGTGCCTAGAAGGATAGATGGAGCCTGTGTCTAGAAGGATGGATGGAGCAGGTGCCTAGAAGGATGGATGGAGCAGTACCTAGAAGGATGGATGGAGCGGGTGTCTAGAAGTATGGATGGAGCCGGCGCCTAGAAGGATGGATGGAGCAGGTGCCTAGAAGGATGGATTGAGGGGGTGCCTAGAAGGATAGATGGAGCCGGTGCCTAAAAAGATGGATGGAGTTGTTGCCTAGAAGGATGGATGAAGCGGGGGACTAGAAGGATGGATAGAGCGGGTGTCTAGAAGGATGGATGGAGCGGGTGCCTAGAAGGATGGATGGAGCTGGTGTCTAGAAGGATGGATGGAGCGGGGAACTAGAAGGATGGATGGAGCGGGTGTCTAGAAGGATGGATGGAGCGGGTACCTAGAAGGATGGATGGAGAGGGTGCCTAGAAGGATGGATGAAGCTGGTGTCTAGAAGGATGGATGGAGCGGGGAACTAGAAGGATGGATGGAGCGGGTATTTAGAAGGATGGATGGAGCGGGTGTCTAGAAGGATGGATGGAGCGGGGACTAGAAGGATGGGTGGAGTGGTTGCCTAGAAGGATGGATGGAGTGGGGGACTAGAAGGATGGATGGAGTGGTTGCCTAGAAGGATGGATGGAGCGTGGCCTAAAAGGATGGATGGAGCCAGTTACTAGAAGGATGGATGGAGCGGGGGACTAGAAGGATGGATGGAGCTGGTGTCTAGAAGGATGAATGGAGCGGGCCTAGAAGGATAGATGGAGCCGGTGCCTAGAAGGATGGATGGAGAGGGTGCCTGGAAGGATGGAATGAGCCAGTGCCTAGAAGGATGGATGGAGCTGGTGTCCAGAAGGATGAATGGAGCTGGTGTCTAGAAGGATGGATTGAGCTGGTGTCTAGAAGGATGCATGAAGTGAGTGTCTAGAAGGATGGATGGAGCTGATGTCTAGAAGGATGGATGGAGCTGGTGTCTAGAAGGATGCATGAAGTGAGTGTCTAGAAGGATGGATGGAGCGTGGTCTAGAAGGATGGATGGAGCTGGTGTCTAGAAGGATGGATGGAGAGGGTGTCTAGAAGGATGGATAGAGCTGGTGTCTAGGAGGATGGATGGAGTGGGTGCTTAGAAGGATGGATGGAGCTGGTGTCTAGAAGGATAGATGGAGTCGGTGTCTAGAAGGATGCATGAAGTGAGTGCCTAGAAGGATGGATGGAGCTGGCGTCTAGAAGGATGGATGGACCTGGTGCCTAGAAGGATGGATGGAGCACGGGACTAAAAGGATGGATGGAGTGGTTGCCTAGAAGGATGGATGGAGCGGGGGACTAGAAGGATGGATGGAGTGGTTGCCTAGAAGGATAGATGGAGCGGGCCTAAAAGGATGGATGGAGCCAGTTACTAGAAGGATGGATGGAGCGGGAGACTAGAAGGATGGATGGAGAGGGTGCCTGGAAGGATGGATGGAGCCGGTGTCTACAAGGATGGATGGAGCTGGTGTCTAGAAGGATGGATGGAGCTGGTGTCTTGAAGGATAGATGGAGTCGGTTTCTAGAAGGATACATGAAGTGAGTGCCTAGAAGGATGGATGGAGCTGGTGTCTAGAAGGATGGATGGACCTGGTGCCTAGAAGGATGGATGGAGCGCGGGACTAGAAGGATGGATGGAGTGGTTGCCTAGAAGGATGGATGGAGCGGGGGACTAGAAGGATGGATGGAGTGGTTTCCTAGAAGGATAGATGGAGCGTGGCCTAAAAGGATGGATGGAGCCAGTTACTAGAAGGATGGAAGGAGCGGGAGACTAGAAGGATGGATGGAGAGGGTGCCTGGAAGGATGGATGGAGCCGGTGTCTAGAAGGATGGATGGAGCTGGTGTCTAGAAGGATGGATGGAGCTGGTGTCTAGAATGATGCATGAAGTAACTGCCTAGAAGGATGGATGGAACAGGTGTCTAGAAGGATTGATGGAGCTGGTGTCTAGAAGAATGGATGGAGCCGGTGCCTAGAAGGATGGATGGAGCTGGTGTCTAGAAGGATGGATGGAGTGGGTGCTAGAATGATGAATGGAGCTGGTGTCTAGAAGGATGGATGGAGCTCGTGTCTAGAAGGATGCATGAAGTGAGTGCCTAGAAGGATGGATGGAGCTGGTGTCTAGAAGGATGGATGGAGCCGGTGCCTAGAAGGATGGATGGAGCTGGTGTCTAGAAGGATGCATGAAGTGAGTGCCTAGAAGGATGGATGGAGCGGGCCTAGAAGGATGGATGGAGAGGGTGACTGGAAAGATGGATGGTGCCGGTGCCTAGAAGGATGGATGGAGCTGATGTCTAGAAGGATGGATGGAGCTGGTGTCTAGAAGGATGCATGAAGTGAGTGCCTAGAAGGATGGAAGGAACAGGTGTCTAGAAGGATGGTTGGAGCTGGTGTCTCGAAGGATGGATGGAGCCAGTGCCTAGAAGGATGGATGGAGCTGGTGTCTAGAAGGATGCATGAAGTGAGTGCCTAGAAGAATGGATGGAGCTGGTGTCTAGAAGGATGGATGGATCGTGGCCTAGAAAGATGGATGGAGCTGGTGTCTAGAAGGATGGATGGAGAGGGTGTCTAGAAGGACGGATGGAGCTGGTGTCTAGAAGGATGGATGGAGCTGGTGTCTAGAAGGATGGATGGAGTCGGTTTCCAGAAGGATGGATGTAGCCAGGGCCTAGAAGGATGGATGGAGACGGTGCCTAAAAGAATGGATAGAGCTGGTGTCTAGAAGGATGGATGGAGCTCGCGTCTAGAAGGATGGATGGAGCGGGTGTCTAGAAGGATGGATGGAGCCGGTGTCTAGAAGGATGCATGAAGTGTGTGCCTAAAAGGATGGATGGAGCTGGTGTCTAGAAGGATGAATGGAGCTGGTGTCTAGAAGGATAGATGGAGTCGGTGTCTAGAAGGATGCATGAAGTGAGTGCCTAGAAGGATGGATGGAGCTGGTGTCTAGAAGGATGGATGGACCTGGTGCCTAGAAGGATGGATAGAGCACAGGACTAAAAGGATGGATGGAGTGGTTGCCTAGAAGGATGGATGGAGCGGGGGACTAGAAGGATGGATGGAGTGGTTGCCTAGAAGGATAGATGGAGCGGGCCTAAAAGGATGGATGGAGCCAGTTACTAGAAGGATGGATGGAGCGGGAGACTAGAAGGATGGATGGAGAGGGTGCCTGGAAGGATGGATGGAGCCGGTGTCTACAAGGATGGATGGAGCTGGTGTCTAGAAGGATGGATGGAGCTGGTGTCTTGAAGGATAGATGGAGTCGGTTTCTAGAAGGATACATGAAGTGAGTGCCTAGAAGGATGGATGGAGCTGGTGTCTAGAAGGATGGATGGACCTGGTGCCTAGAAGGATGGATGGAGCGCGGGACTAGAAGGATGGATGGAGTGGTTGCCTAGAAGGATGGATGGAGCGGGGGACTAGAAGGATGGATGGAGTGGTTTCCTAGAAGGATAGATGGAGCGTGGCCTAAAAGGATGGATGGAGCCAGTTACTAGAAGGATGGATGGAGCGGGAGACTAGAAGGATGGATGGAGAGGGTGCCTGGAAGGATGGATGGAGCCGGTGTCTTGAAGGATGGATGGAGCTGGTGTCTAGAAGGATGGATGGAGCTGGTGTCTAGAATGATGCATGAAGTAACTGCCTAGAAGGATGGATGGAACAGGTGTCTAGAAGGATTGATGGAGCTGGTGTCTAGAAGAATGGATGGAGCCGGTGCCTAGAAGGATGGATGGAGCTGGTGTCTAGAAGGATGGATGGAGTGGGTGCTAGAATGATGAATGGAGCTGGTGTCTAGAAGGATGGATGGAGCTCGTGTCTAGAAGGATGCATGAAGTGAGTGCCTAGAAGGATGGATGGAGCTGGTGTCTAGAAGGATGGATGGAGCCGGTGCCTAGAAGGATGGATGGAGCTGGTGTCTAGAAGGATGCATGAAGTGAGTGCCTAGAAGGATGGATGGAGCGGGCCTAGAAGGATGGATGGAGAGGGTGACTGGAAAGATGGATGGTGCTGGTGCCTAGAAGGATGGATGGAGCTGATGTCTAGAAGGATGGATGGAGCTGGTGTCTAGAAGGATGCATGAAGTGAGTGCCTAGAAGGATGATGGAGCTGGTGTCTAGAAGGATGGATGGAGCCGGTGCCTAGAAGGATGGATGGGGCTGGTGTTCTAGAAGGATGCATGAAGTGAGTGCCTAGAAGGATGGAAGGAACAGGTGTCTAGAAGGATGGTTGGAGCTGGTGTCTCGAAGGATGGATGGAGCCAGTGCCTAGAAGGATGGATGGAGCTGGTGTCTAGAAGGATGCATGAAGTGAGTGCCTAGAAGAATGGATGGAGCTGGTGTCTAGAAGGATGGATGGATCGTGGCCTAGAAAGATGGATGGAGCACAGGACTAAAAGGATGGATGGAGTGGTTGCCTAGAAGGATGGATGGAGCGGGGGACTAGAAGGATGGATGGAGTGGTTGCCTAGAAGGATAGATGGAGCGGGCCTAAAAGGATGGATGGAGCCAGTTACTAGAAGGATGGATGGAGCGGGAGACTAGAAGGATGGATGGAGAGGGTGCCTGGAAGGATGGATGGAGCCGGTGTCTAGAAGGATGGATGGAGCTGGTGTCTTGAAGGATAGATGGAGTCGGTTTCTAGAAGGATACATGAAGTGAGTGCCTAGAAGGATGGATGGAGCTGGTGTCTAGAAGGATGGATGGACCTGGTGCCTAGAAGGATGGATGGAGCGCGGGACTAGAAGGATGGATGGAGTGGTTGCCTAGAAGGATGGATGGAGCGGGGGACTAGAAAGATGGATGGAGTGGTTTCCTAGAAGGATAGATGGAGCGTGGCCTAAAAGGATGGATGGAGCCAGTTACTAGAAGGATGGATGGAGCGGGAGACTAGAAGGATGGATGGAGAGGGTGCCTGGAAGGATGGATGGAGCCGGTGTCTTGAAGGATGGATGGAGCTGGTGTCTAGAAGGATGGATGGAGCTGGTGTCTAGAATGATGCATGAAGTAACTGCCTAGAAGGATGGATGGAACAGGTGTCTAGAAGGATTGATGGAGCTGGTGTCTAGAAGAATGGATGGAGCCGGTGCCTAGAAGGATGGATGGAGCTGGTGTCTAGAAGGATGGATGGAGTGGGTGCTAGAATGATGAATGGAGCTGGTGTCTAGAAGGATGGATGGAGCTCGTGTCTAGAAGGATGCATGAAGTGAGTGCCTAGAAGGATGGATGGAGCTGGTGTCTAGAAGGATGGATGGAGCCGGTGCCTAGAAGGATGGATGGAGCTGGTGTCTAGAAGGATGCATGAAGTGAGTGCCTAGAAGGATGGATGGAGCGGGCCTAGAAGGATGGATGGAGAGGGTGACTGGAAAGATGGATGGTGCTGGTGCCTAGAAGGATGGATGGAGCTGATGTCTAGAAGGATGGATGGAGCTGGTGTCTAGAAGGATGCATGAAGTGAGTGCCTAGAAGGATGATGGAGCTGGTGTCTAGAAGGATGGATGGAGCCGGTGCCTAGAAGGATGGATGGGGCTGGTGTTCTAGAAGGATGCATGAAGTGAGTGCCTAGAAGGATGGAAGGAACAGGTGTCTAGAAGGATGGTTGGAGCTGGTGTCTCGAAGGATGGATGGAGCCAGTGCCTAGAAGGATGGATGGAGCTGGTGTCTAGAAGGATGCATGAAGTGAGTGCCTAGAAGAATGGATGGAGCTGGTGTCTAGAAGGATGGATGGATCGTGGCCTAGAAAGATGGATGGAGCACAGGACTAAAAGGATGGATGGAGTGGTTGCCTAGAAGGATGGATGGAGCGGGGGACTAGAAGGATAGATGGAGTGGTTGCCTAGAAGGATAGATGGAGCGGGCCTAAAAGGATGGATGGAGCCAGTTACTAGAAGGATGGATGGAGCGGGAGACTAGAAGGATGGATGGAGAGGGTGCCTGGAAGGATGGATGGAGCCGGTGTCTAGAAGGATGGATGGAGCTGGTGTCTTGAAGGATAGATGGAGTCGGTTTCTAGAAGGATACATGAAGTGAGTGCCTAGAAGGATGGATGGAGCTGGTGTCTAGAAGGATGGATGGACCTGGTGCCTAGAAGGATGGATGGAGCGCGGGACTAGAAGGATGGATGGAGTGGTTGCCTAGAAGGATGGATGGAGCGGGGGACTAGAAGGATGGATGGAGTGGTTTCCTAGAAGGATAGATGGAGCGTGGCCTAAAAGGATGGATGGAGCCAGTTACTAGAAGGATGGATGGAGCGGGAGACTAGAAGGATGGATGGAGAGGGTGCCTGGAAGGATGGATGGAGCCGGTGTCTTGAAGGATGGATGGAGCTGGTGTCTAGAAGGATGGATGGAGCTGGTGTCTAGAATGATGCATGAAGTAACTGCCTAGAAGGATGGATGGAACAGGTGTCTAGAAGGATTGATGGAGCTGGTGTCTAGAAGAATGGATGGAGCCGGTGCCTAGAAGGATGGATGGAGCTGGTGTCTAGAAGGATGGATGGAGTGGGTGCTAGAATGATGAATGGAGCTGGTGTCTAGAAGGATGGATGGAGCTCGTGTCTAGAAGGATGCATGAAGTGAGTGCCTAGAAGGATGGATGGAGCTGGTGTCTAGAAGGATGGATGGAGCCGGTGCCTAGAAGGATGGATGGAGCTGGTGTCTAGAAGGATGCATGAAGTGAGTGCCTAGAAGGATGGATGGAGCGGGCCTAGAAGGATGGATGGAGAGGGTGACTGGAAAGATGGATGGTGCTGGTGCCTAGAAGGATGGATGGAGCTGATGTCTAGAAGGATGGATGGAGCTGGTGTCTAGAAGGATGCATGAAGTGAGTGCCTAGAAGGATGATGGAGCTGGTGTCTAGAAGGATGGATGGAGCCGGTGCCTAGAAGGATGGATGGGGCTGGTGTTCTAGAAGGATGCATGAAGTGAGTGCCTAGAAGGATGGAAGGAACAGGTGTCTAGAAGGATGGTTGGAGCTGGTGTCTCGAAGGATGGATGGAGCCAGTGCCTAGAAGGATGGATGGAGCTGGTGTCTAGAAGGATGCATGAAGTGAGTGCCTAGAAGAATGGATGGAGCTGGTGTCTAGAAGGATGGATGGATCGTGGCCTAGAAAGATGGATGGAGCTGGTGTCTAGAAGGATGGATGGAGAGGGTGTCTAGAAGGATGGATGGAGCTGGTGTCTAGAAGGATGGATGGAGCTGGTGTCTAGAAGGATGGATGGAGTCGGTTTCCAGAAGGATGGATGTAGCCAGGGCCTAGAAGGATGGATGGAGACAGTGCCTAGAAGAATGGATAGAGCTGGTGTCTAGAAGGATGGATGGAGCTCGTGTCTAGAAGGATGGATGGAGCGGGTGTCTAGAAGGATGGATGGAGCCGGTGTCTAGAAGGATGCATGAAGTGAGTGCCTAAAAGGATGGATGGAGCTGGTGTCTAGAAGGATGAATGGAGCGGGTGTCTAGAAGGATGGATGGGGCTGGTGTTCTAGAAGGATGGATGGAGCTGGTGTCTAGAAGGATGTATGGAGTGGGTGCCTAGAAAGATGGATGGAGCTGGTGTCTAGAAGGATGAATGGAGCGGGTGTCTAGAAGGATGGATGGAGCTGGTGTCTATAAGGATGAATGGAACTGGCCTAGAAGCATAGATGGAGCCGGTGCCTAGCAGGAAGGATGGAGAGGGTGCCTGGAAGGATGGATGGAGCCTGTGCCTAGAAGGATGGACGGAGCTGGTGTCTAGAAGGATGGATGGGGAGGGTGTCTAGAAGGATGGATGGAGAGGGTGTCTAGAAGGATGGATGGAACAGGTGTCTAGAAGGATGGATGTAGCCAGGGGCAAGAAGGATGGATGGAGAGGGTGCCTAGAAGGATGGTTGGAGCTTGTGTCTAGAAGGATGGATGGAGCTGGTTTCTAGAAGGATGGATGTAGCCAGGGCCTAGAAGGATGGATGGAGAGGGTGCCTAGAAGGATGGATGGCGCTGGTGTCTAGAAGGATGAATGGAGAGGGTGTCTAGAAGGATGGATGCAGCTGGTGTCTAGAAGGATGCTTGAAGTGAGTGCCTAAAAGCATGGATGGAGCTGGTGTCTAGAAGGATGGATGGAGAGGGTGTCTAGAAGGATGGATGGATGGACCTGATGTCCAGAAGGACAGATGGAGCAGCTGTCTAAAAGGATGGATGGAGCTAGTGTCTAGAAGAATGGATGGAGTCGGTTTCTAGAAGGATTGATGGAGGGGGTGTCTGGAAGGATGGATGGAGCCGGTGTCTAGAAGGATGAATGGAGCGGGCCTAGAAGCATAGATGGATCCGGTGCCTAGAAGGAAGGATGGAGGGGGTGTAAATGTAAATGTAAATGTATAGGCATTTATATAGCGCACTACTTACCCGGAGGGTCCCAAGGCGCTTCGACCGCTGCGAAACCCTTCCTGGCTTCCCTGAGAGATGGTCCCTTAATGGGTATCTCCAGGGTGAGACCAGGCATCCCCGGCGGTCTGGTGGGGCCGTTATTGAAGATGAGGCAAGCTAATGCCCAGAGTTGCCGAGTGTGATCGCTGATCAGAGTGGGCACCGAGGCGAGAGAATTATCGAGTCCGCTGACCCTGGCCCAGAAACCTGCCGCGCCGGGAATCGAACCCTGGTCCCGGGCCGTCCTCTGCTCTCGGGTCTGCCGCCTCTAACCAGTGAGCCACACTACTTCACTTCACAGGGTGCCTGGAAGGATAGATGGAGCCGGTGCCTAGAAGGATGGACGGAGCTGGTGTCTAGAAGGATGGATGGAGCTGGTATCTAGAAGGATGGATGGAGCTGGTGTCTAGAAGGATGCATTAAGTTAGTGCCTAGAAGGATGGATGGAGCTGGTGTCTAGAAGGATGGATGGAGACGGTGCCTAGAAGGATGGATGGAGCTGGTGTCTAGAAGGATGGATGGAGAGGGTGTCTAGAAGGATGGACAGAGCTGGTGTCTTGGAGGATCGATGGAGTGGGTGCTTAGAAGGATGGATGGAGCTGGTGTCTAGAAGGATGGATGGAGCCTGTGTCTAGAAGGATGGATGTAGCCAGGGCCTAGAAGGATGGATGGAGAGGGTGTCTAGAAGGATGGATGGAGTCGGTGTCTAGAAGGATGCATGAAGTGAGTGCCTAGAAGGATGGATGGAGCTGGTGTCTAGAAGGATGGATGGAGCTGGTGCCTAGAAGGATGAATGGAGCGGGGGACTAGAAGGATGGATGGAGTGGTTGCTTAGAAGGATGGATGGAGCGGGGGACTAGAAGGATGGATGAAGTGGCTGCCTAGAAGGATGGATGGAGCGTGGCCTAAAAGGATGGATGGAGCCAGTTACTAGAAGGCTGGATGGAGCGGGGGACTAGAAGGATGGATGGAGAGATGGAGAGGGTGCCTGGAAGGATGGATGCAGCCGGTGTCTACAAGGATGGATGGAGCTGGTGTCTAGAAGGATGGATGGAGCTGGTGTCTAGAGGGATGCATGAAGTGAGTGCCTAGCAGGGTGGATGGAGCTGGTGTCTAGAAGGATGGATGGAGCCAGTGCCTAGAAGGATGGATGGAGCTGTTGTCTAGAAGGATGCATGAAGTGAGTGCCTAGAAGGATGGATGGAACAGGTGTCTAGAAGGATGGATGGAGCTGGTGTCTAGAAGGATGGATGGGGCCGGTGCCTAGAAGGATGGATGGAGCTGGTGTCTAGAAGGATGCATGAAGTGAGTGCCTAGAAGGATGGATGGAGCTGGTGTCTAGAAGGATGGATGGAGAGTGGCCTAGAAAGATGGATGGAGCTGGTGTCTAGAAAGATGGATGGAGAGGGTGTCTAGAAGGATGGATGGAGCTGGTGTCTAGAAGAATGAATGGAGCGGGTGTCTAGAAGGATGGATGGAGCTGGTGTCTAGAAGGATGAATGGAGCGGGCCTAGAAGGATAGATGGATCCGGTGCCTAGAAGGATGGAAGGAGAGGGTGCCTGGAAGGATGGATGGAGCCTGTGCCTAGAAGGATGGACGGAGCTGGTGTCTAGAAGGATGAATGGGGAGGGTGTCTAGAAGGATGGATGGAGAGGGTGTCTAGAAGGATGGATGGAACAGGTGTCTAGAAGGATGGATGTAGCCAGGGGCAAGAAGGATGGATGGAGAGGGTGCCTAGAAGGATGGTTGGAGCTTGTGTCTAGAAGGATGGATGGAGCTGGTTTCTAGAAGGATGGATGTAGCCAGGGCCTAGAAGGATGGATGGAGAGGGTGCCTAGAAGGATGGATGGCGCTGGTGTCTAGAAGGATGAATGGAGAGGGTGTCTAGAAGGATGGATGCAGCTGGTGTCTAGAAGGATGCTTGAAGTGAGTGCCTAAAAGCATGGATGGAGCTGGTGTCTAGAAGGATGGATGGAGAGGGTGTCTAGAAGGATGGATGGATGGACCTGATGTCCAGAAGGACAGATGGAGCAGCTGTCTAAAAGGATGGATGGAGCTAGTGTCTAGAAGAATGGATGGAGTCGGTTTCTAGAAGGATTGATGGAGGGGGTGTCTGGAAGGATGGATGGAGCCGGTGTCTAGAAGGATGAATGGAGCGGGCCTAGAAGCATAGATGGATCCGGTGCCTAGAAGGAAAGATGGAGGGGGTGTAAATGTAAATGTAAATGTATAGGCATTTATATAGCGCACTACTTACCCGGAGGGTCCCAAGGCGCTTCGACCGCTGCGAAACCCTTCCTGGCTTCCCTGAGAGATGGTCCCTTAATGGGTATCTCCAGGGTGAGACCAGGCATCCCCGGCGGTCTGGTGGGGCCGTTATTGAAGATGAGGCAAGCTAATGCCCAGAGTTGCCGAGTGTGATCGCTGATCAGAGTGGGCACCGAGGCGAGAGAATTATCGAGTCCGCTGACCCTGGCCCAGAAACCTGCCGCGCCGGGAATCGAACCCTGGTCCCGGGCCGTCCTCTGCTCTCGGGTCTGCCGCCTCTAACCAGTGAGCCACACTACTTCACTTCACAGGGTGCCTGGAAGGATGGATGGAGCCGGTGCCTAGAAGGATGGACGGAGCTGGTGTCTAGAAGGATGGATGGAGCTGGTATCTAGAAGGATGGATGGAGCTGGTGTCTAGAAGGATGCATTAAGTTAGTGCCTAGAAGGATGGATGGAGCTGGTGTCTAGAAGGATGGATGGAGACGGTGCCTAGAAGGATGGATGGAGCTGGTGTCTAGAAGGATGGATGGAGAGGGTGTCTAGAAGGATGGACAGAGCTGGTGTCTTGGAGGATCGATGGAGTGGGTGCTTAGAAGGATGGATGGAGCTGGTGTCTAGAAGGATGGATGGAGCCTGTGTCTAGAAGGATGGATGTAGCCAGGGCCTAGAAGGATGGATGGAGAGGGTGTCTAGAAGGATGGATGGAGTCGGTGTCTAGAAGGATGCATGAAGTGAGTGCCTAGAAGGATGGATGGAGCTGGTGTCTAGAAGGATGGATGGAGCTGGTGCCTAGAAGGATGGATGGAGCGGGGGACTAGAAGGATGGATGGAGTGGTTGCTTAGAAGGATGGATGGAGCGGGGGACTAGAAGGATGGATGAAGTGGCTGCCTAGAAGGATGGATGGAGCGTGGCCTAAAAGGATGGATGGAGCCAGTTACTAGAAGGCTGGATGGAGCGGGGGACTAGAAGGATGGATGGAGAGGGTGCCTGGAAGGATGGATGCAGCCGGTGTCTACAAGGATGGATGGAGCTGGTGTCTAGAAGGATGGATGGAGCTGGTGTCTAGAGGGATGCATGAAGTGAGTGCCTAGCAGGGTGGATGGAGCTGGTGTCTAGAAGGATGGATGGAGCCAGTGCCTAGAAGGATGGATGGAGCTGTTGTCTAGAAGGATGCATGAAGTGAGTGCCTAGAAGGATGGATGGAACAGGTGTCTAGAAGGATGGATGGAGCTGGTGTCTAGAAGGATGGATGGGGCCGGTGCCTAGAAGGATGGATGGAGCTGGTGTCTAGAAGGATGCATGAAGTGAGTGCCTAGAAGGATGGATGGAGCTGGTGTCTAGAAGGATGGATGGAGAGTGGCCTAGAAAGATGGATGGAGCTGGTGTCTAGAAAGATGGATGGAGAGGGTGTCTAGAAGGATGGATGGAGCTGGTGTCTAGAAGAATGAATGGAGCGGGTGTCTAGAAGGATGGATGGAGCTGGTGTCTAGAAGGATGAATGGAGCGGGCCTAGAAGGATAGATGGATCCGGTGCCTAGAAGGATGGAAGGAGAGGGTGCCTGTAAGGATGGATGGAGCCGGTGCCTAGAAGGATGGATGGAGCTCGTGTCTAGAAGGATGGATGGAGCTGGTGTCTAGAAGGATGCAAGAAGTGAGTGCCTAGAAGGATGGATGGAGCTGGTGTCTAGAAGGATGGATGGAGCCGGTGACTAGAAGGATGGATGGAGCTGGTGTCTAGAAGGATGGATGGAGCTGGTGTCTAGAAGGATGTATGGAGTGGGTGCCTAGAAAGATGGATGGAGCTGGTGTCTAGAAGGATGAATGGAGCGGGTGTCTAGAAGGATGGATGGAGCTGGTGTCTAGAAGGATGGATGGAGCTGGTGTCTAGAAGGATGAATGGAACGGGCCTAGAAGCATAGATGGAGCCGGTGCCTAGCAGGAAGGATGGAGAGGGTGCCTGGAAGGATGAATGGAGCCTGTGCCTAGAAGGATGGACGGAGCTGGTGTCTAGAAGGATGGATGGGGAGGGTGTCTAGAAGGATGGATGGAGAGGGTGTCTAGAAGGATGGATGGAACAGGTGTCTAGAAGGATGGATGTAGCCAGGGGCAAGAAGGATGGATGGAGAGGGTGCCTAGAAGGATGGTTGGAGCTTGTGTCTAGAAGGATGGATGGAGCTAGTTTCTAGAAGGATGGATGTAGCCAGGGCTTAGAAGGATGGATGGAGAGGGTGCCTAGAAGGATGGATGGAGCTGGTGTCTAGAAGGATGAATGGAGAGGGTGTCTAGAAGGATGGATGCAGCTGGTGTCTAGAAGGATGCTTGAAGTGAGTGCCTAAAAGCATGGATGGAGCTGGTGTCTAGAAGGATGGATGGAGAGGGTGTCTAGAAGGATGGATGGATGGACCTGATGTCCAGAAGGACAGATGGAGCAGCTGTCTAAAAGGATGGATGGAGCTAGTGTCTAGAAGAATGGATGGAGTCGGTTTCTAGAAGGATTGATGGAGGGGGTGTCTGGAAGGATGGATGGAGCCGGTGTCTAGAAGGATGAATGGAGCGGGCCTAGAAGCATAGATGGATCCGGTGCCTAGAAGGAAGGATGGAGGGGGTGTAAATGTAAATGTAAATGTTTAGGCATTTATATAGCGCACTACTTACCCGGAGGGTCCCAAGGCGCTTCGACCGCTGCGAAACCCTTCCTGGCTTCCCTGAGAGATGGTCCCTTAATGGGTATCTCCAGGGTGAGACCAGGCATCCCCGGCGGTCTTGTGGGGCCGTTATTGAAGATGAGGCAAGCTAATGCCCAGAGTTGCCGAGTGTGATCGCTGATCAGAGTGGGCAACGAGGCGAGAGAATTATCGAGTCCGCTGACCCTGGCCCAGAAACCTGCCGCGCCGGGAATCGAACCCTGGTCCCGGGCCGTCCTCTGCTCTCGGGTCTGCCGCCTCTAACCAGTGAGCCACACTACTTCACTTCACAGGGTGCCTGGAAGGATGGATGGAGCCGGTGCCTAGAAGGATGGACGGAGCTGGTGTCTAGAAGGATGGATGGAGCTGGTATCTAGAAGGATGGATGGAGCTGGTGTCTAGAAGGATGCATTAAGTTAGTGCCTAGAAGGATGGATGGAGCTGGTGTCTAGAAGGATGGATGGAGACGGTGCCTAGAAGGATGGATGGAGCTGGTGTCTAGAAGGATGGATGGAGGGGTGTCTAGAAGGATGGATGGAGCTGGTGTCTAGAAGGATGCATGAAGTGAGTGCCTAAAAGGATGGATGGAGCTGGTGTCTAGAAGGATGAATGGAACGGGAGTCTAGAAGGATGGATGGAGCTGGTCTCTAGAAGGATGAATGGAACGGGCCTAGAAGCATAGATGGAGCTGGTGCCTAGAAGGAAGGATGGAGAGGGTTCCTGGAAAGATGGATGGAGCCGGTGCCTAGAAGGATGGATTGAGCTGGTGTCTAGAAGGGTGGATGGAGAGGGTGTCTAGAAGGATGGATGGAGCTGGTGTCTAGAAGGATCGATGGAGTGGGTGCCTAGAAGGATGGATGGAGCTGGTGTCTAGAAGGATGGATTGAGCTGGTGTCTAGAAGGATGGATGGAGCTTGTGTCTAGAAGGATGTATGGAGCTGGTGTCTAGAAGGATGCATGAAGTGAGTGCCTCGAAGGAAGGATGGAACAGGTGTCTTTAAGGATGGATGGAGCGTGGCCTAGAAAGATGGATGGAGCTGGTGTCTAGAAGGATGGATGGAGAGGTTGTCTAGAAGGATGGATGGAGCTGGTGTCTAGAAGGATGGATGGAGCTGGTCTCTAGAAGGATGGATCGTGTGGCCTAGAAAGATGGATGGAGCTGGTGTCTAGAAGGATGGATGGAGAGGGTGTCTAGAAGGATGGATGGAGCTGGTGTCTAGAAGGATGGATGGAGCTGGTGTCTAGAAAGATGGATGGAGCCGGTGCCTAGAAGGATGGATGGAGCTTGTGTCTAGAAGGATGCATGAAGTGAGTGCCTAGAAGGATAGATGGAACAGATGTCTAGAAGGATAGATGGAGATGGTGTCTAGAAGAATGGATGGAGCCGGTGCCTGGAAGGATGGATGGAGCTGGTGTCTAGAAGGATGCATGAAGTGAGTGCCTAGAAGGATGGATGGAGCTGGTGTCTAGAAGGATGGATGGAGCCGGTGCCTAGAAGGATAGATGGAGCTGGGGTCTAGAAGGAAAAATGAAGGTCTCGCCTAGAAGGATGGATGGAGCTGGTGTCTAGAAGGATGGATGGGGAGGGTGTCTAGAAGGATGGATGGAGAGGGTGTCTAGAAGGATGGATGGAGCTGGTGTCTAGAAGGATGGATGTAGCCAGGGCCAAGAATGATGGATGGAGAGGGTGTCTAGAAGGATGAATGCAGCTGGTGTCTAGAAGGATGCTTGAAGTGAGTGCCTAGAAGGATGGATGGAGCTGGTGTCTAGAAGGATGGATGGAGAGGGTGTCTAGAAGGATGGATGGAGAGGGTGTCTAGAAGGATGGATGGAGCTGGTGTCTAGAAGGATGTATGGAGCTGGTCTCTAGAAGGATGGATTGTGTGGGTGCATAGAAGGATGGATGGAGCTGGTGTCTAGAAGGATGGATGGAGTGTGGCCTAGAAAGATGGATGGAGCTGGTGTCTAGAAGGATGGATGGAGAGGGTGTCTAGAAGGATGTATGGAGCTGTGTCTAGAAGGATGGATGGAGCTGGTGTCTAGAAGGATAGATCGATTGGGTGCCTAGAAGGATGGATGAAGCTGGTGTCTAGAAGGATGGATGGAGCTGGTGTCTAGAAGGATGGAGGGAGCCGGTGTCTAGAAAGATGGATGTAGCAAGGGCCTAGAAGGAGGGATGGAGAGGGTGCCTAGAAGGATGGATGGAGCTGGTGTCTAGAAGGATGAATGGAGAGGGTGTCTAGAAGGATGGATGCAGCTGGTGTCTAGAAGGATGCTTGAAGTGAGTGCCTAAAAGCATGGATGGAGCTGGTGTCTAGAAGGACAGATGGAGCAGCTGTCTAAAAGGATGGATGGATGGAGCTAGTGTCTAGAAGAATGGATGGAGTCGGTTTCTAGAAGGATTGATGGAGGGGGTGTCTGGAAGGATGGATGGAGCCGGTGTCTAGAAGGATGAATGGAGCGGGCCTAGAAGCATAGATGGATCCAGTGCCTAGAAGGAAGGATGGAGGGGGTGTAAATGTAAATGTATAGGCATTTATATAGCGCACTACTTACCCGGAGGGTCCCAAGGCGCTTCGACCGCTGCGAAACCCTTCCTGGCTTCCCTGAGAGATGGTCCCTTAATGGGTATCTCCAGGGTGAGACCAGGCATCCCCGGCGGTTTGGTGGGGCCGTTATTGAAGATGAGGCAAGCTAATGCCCAGAGTTGCCGAGTGTGATAGCTGATCAGAGTGGGCACTGAGGCGAAAGAATTATCGAGTCCGCTGACCCTGGCCCAGAAACCTGCCGCGCCGGGAATCGAACCCTGGTCCCGGGCCGTCCTCTGCTCTCGGGTCTGCCGCCTCTAACCAGTGAGCCACACTACTTCACTTCACAGGGTGCCTGGAAGGATGGATGGAGCCGGTGCCTAGAAGGATGGACGGAGCTGGTGTCTAGAAGAATGGATGGAGTTGGTATCTAGAAGGATGGATGGAGCTGGTGTCTAGAAGGATGCATGGAGCTTGTGTCTAGAAGGATGGATGGAGGGGTGTCTAGAAGGATGGATGGAGCTGGTGTCTAGAAGGATGCATGAAGTGAGTGCCTAAAAGGATGGATGGAGCTGGTGTCTAGAAGGATGAATGGAGCGGGAGTCTAGAAGGATGGATGGAGCTGGTGTCTAGAAGGATGAATGGAACGGGCCTAGAAGCATAGATGGAGCTGGTGCCTAGAAGGAAGGATGGAGAGGGTGCCTGGAAAGATGGATGGAGCCGGTGCCTGGAAGGATGGATTGAGCTGGTGTCTAGAAGGATGGATGGAGAGGGTGTCTAGAAGGATGGATGGAGCTGGTGTCTAGAAGGATCGATGGAGTGGGTGCCTAGAAGGATGGATGGAGCTGGTGTCTAGAAGGATGGATTGAGCTGGTGTCTAGAAGGATGGATGGAGCTTGTGTCTAGAAGGATGTATGGAGCTGGTGTCTAGAAGGATGCATGAAGTGAGTGCCTAGAAGGATGGATGGAACAGGTGTCTTTAAGGATGGATGGAGCGTGGCCTAGAAAGATGGATGGAGCTGGTGTCTAGAAGGATGGATGGAGAGGTTGTCTAGAAGGATGGATGCAGCTGGTGTCTAGAAGGATGGATGGAGCTGGTCTCTAAAAGGATGGATCGTGTGGCCTAGAAAGATGGATGGAGCTGGTGTCTAGAAGGATGGATGGAGAGGGTGTCTAGAAGGATGGATGGAGCTGGTGTCTAGAAGGATGGATGGAGCTGGTGTCTAGAAAGATGAATGGAGCCGGTGCCTAGAAAGATGGATGGAGCTTGTGTCTAGAAGGATGGATGGAGCCGGTGCCTAGAAGGATAGATGGAGCTGGGGTCTAGAAGGATGGCTGAAGGTCTCGCCTAGAAGGATGGATGGAGCTGGTGTCTAGAAGGATGGATGGGGAGGGTGTCTAGAAGGATGGATGGAGAGGGTGTCTAGAAGGATGGATGGAGCTGGTGTCTAGAAGGATGGATGTAGCCAGGGCCAAGAATGATGGATGGAGAGGGTGTCTAGAAGGATGCTTGAAGTGAGTGCCTAGAAGGATGGATGGAGCTGGTGTCTAGAAGGATGGATGGAGAGGGTGTCTAGAAGGATGGATGGAGAGGGTGTCTAGAAGGATGGATAGAGCTGGTGTCTAGAAGGATGTATGGAGCTGGTCTCTAGAAGGATGGATTGTGTGGGTGCATAGAAGGATGGATGGAGCTGGTGTCTAGAAGGATGGATGGAGTGTGGCCTAGAAAGATGGATGGAGCTGGTGTCTAGAAGGATGGATGGAGAGGGTGTCTAGAAGAATGTATGGAGCTGTGTCTAGAAGGATGGATGGAGCTGGTGTCTAGAAGGATAGATCGATTGGGTGCCTAGAAGGATGGATGAAGCTGGTGTCTAGAAGGATGGATGGAGCTGGTGTCTAGAAGGATGGAGGGAGCCGGTGTCTAGAAAGATGGATGTAGCAAGGGCCTAGAAGGATGGATGGAGAGGGTGCCTAGATGGATGGATGGAGCTGGTGTCTACAAGGATGGATGGAGAGGGTTTCTAGAAGGATGGATGGAGCTGGTGTCTAGAAGGATGGATGTAGCCAGAGCCTAGAAGGATGGATGGAGAGGGTGCCTAGAAGGATGGATGGAGCTGGTGTCTAGAGGGATGGATGGAGAGGGTGTCTATAATGATGGGTGGAGCTGGTGTCTAGAAGTATGGATGTAGCCAGGGCCTAGAAGGATGGATGGAGAGGGTGCCTGGAAAGGATGGATAGAGCTGGTGTCTAGAAGGATGGATGGAGAGGGCGTCTAGATGGATGGATGGAGCTAGTGTCTAGAAGGATGCATGAAGTCAGTGCCTAGAAGGATGGATGGGGCTGGTGTCTAGAAGGATGGATGGAGAGGGTGTCTAGCAGGATGGATGGATGGAGCTGGTGTCTAGAAGGATGGATGGAGCTGGTGTCTAGAAGAATGGATGGAGCTTGTGTCTAGAAGGATGGATGGAGCTGGTGTCTAGAAGGATGCATGAAGTGAGTGCCTAGAAGGATGAATGGAACAGGTGTCTAGAAGGATGGATGGAGCGTGGCCTAGAAAGATGGATGGAGCTGGTGTCTAGAAGGATGGATGGAGAGGCTGTCTAGAAGGATGGATGGAGCTGGTGTCTAGAAGGATGGATGGAGCTGGTCTCTAGTAGAATGGATAGTATGGCAGCCTAGAAGGATGGATGGAGCTGGTGTCTAAAAGGATGAATGGAGTGTGGCCTAGAAAGATGGATGGAGCTGGTGTCTAGAAGGATGGATGGAGAGGTTGTCTAGAAAGATGGATGGAGCTGGTGTCTAGAAGGATGGATGGAGCTGGTGTCTAGAAGGATAGATCGAGTGGGTGCCTAGAAGGATGGATGAAGCTGGTGTCTAGAAGGATGGATGGAGAGGTTGTCTAGAAGGATGGATGGAGCTGGTGTCTAGAAGGATGGATGGAGCTGGTCTCTAGAAGGATGGATCGTGTGGCCTAGAAAGATGGATGGAGCTGGTGTCTAGAAGGATGGATGGAGAGGGTGTCTAGAAGGATGGATGGAGCTGGTGTCTACAAGGATGGATGGAGCTGGTGTCTAGAAAGATGGATGGAGCTGGTGCCTAGAAGGATGGATGGAGCTTGTGTCTAGAAGGATGCATGAAGTCAGTGCCTAGAAGGATAGATGGAACAGATGTCTAGAAGGATAGATGGAGATGGTGTCTAGAAGAATGGATGGAGCCGGTGCCTAGAAGGATGGATGGAGCTGGTGTCTAGAAGGATGCATGAAGTGAGTGCCTAGAAGAATGGATGGAGCTGGTGTCTAGAAGGATGGATGGAGCCGGTGCCTAGAAGGATAGATGGAGCTGGGGTCTAGAAGGATGCATGAAGGTCTCGCCTAGAAGGATGGATGGAGCTGGTGTCTAGAAGGATGGATGGGGAGGGTGTCTAGAAGGATGGATGGAGAGGGTGTCTAGAAGGATGGATGGAGCTGGTGTCTAGAAGGATGGATGTAGCCAGGGCCAAGAATGATGGATGGAGAGGGTGTCTAGAAGGATGGATGCAGCTGGTGTCTAGAAGGATGCTTGAAGTGAGTGCCTAGAAGGATGGATGGAGCTGGTGTCTAGAAGGATGGATGGAGAGGGTGTCTAGAAGGATGGATGGAGAGGGTGTCTAGAAGGATGAATGGAGCTGGTGTCTAGAAGGATGTATGGAGCTGGTCTCTAGAAGGATGGATTGTGTGGGTGCATAGAAGGATGGATGGAGCTGGTGTCTAGAAGGATGGATGGAGTGTGGCCTAGAAAGATGGATGGGGCTGGTGTCTAGAAGGATGGATGGAGAGGGTGTCTAGAAGGATGTATGGAGCTGTGTCTAGAAGGATGGATGGAGCTGGTGTCTAAAAGGATGGATGGAGCTGGTGTCTAGAAGGATGGAGGGAGCCGGTGTCTAGAAAGATGGATGTAGCAAGGGCCTAGAAGGATGGATGGAGACGGTGTCTAGAAGGATAGATCGATTGGGTGCCTAGAAGGATGGATGAAGCTGGTGTCTAGAAGGATGGATGGAGCTGGTGTCTAGAAGGATGGATGGAGCTGGTGTCTAGAAGGATGGAGGGAGCCGGTGTCTAGAAAGATGGATGTAGCCAGGGCCTAGAAGGATGGATGGAGACGGTGTCTAGAAGGATAGATCGATTGGGTGCCTAGAAGGATGGATGAAGCTGGTGTCTAGAAGGATGGATGGAGCTGGTGTCTAGAAGGATGGAGGGAGCCGGTGTCTAGAAAGATGGATGTAGCAAGGGCCTAGAAGGATGGATGGAGAGGGTGCCTAGATGGATGGATGGAGAGGTTGTCTATAATGATGGATGGAGCTGGTGTCTAGAAGGATGGATGGAGAGGGCGTCTAGATGGATGGATGGAGCTAGTGTCTAGAAGGATGCATGAAGTGAGTGCCTAGAAGGATGGATGGGGCTGGTGTCTAGAAGGATGGATGGAGAGGGTGTCTAGAAGGATGGATGGAGCTGGTGTCTAGAAGGATGGATGGAGCTGGTGTCTAGAAGGATGCATGAAGTGAGTGCCTAGAAGGATGAATGGAACAGGTGTCTAGAAGGATGGATGGAGCGTGGCCTAGAAAGATGGATGGAGCTGGTGTCTAGAAGGATGGATGGAGAGGCTGTCTAGAAGGATGGATGGAGCTGGTGTCTAGAAGGATGGATGGAGCTGGTCTCTAGTAGAATGGATAGTATGGCAGCCTAGAAGGATGGATGGAGCTGGTGTCTAAAAGGATGAATGGAGTGTGGCCTAGAAAGATGGATGGAGCTGGTGTCTAGAAGGATGGATGGAGAGGTTGTCTAGAAAGATGGATGGAGCTGGTGTCTAGAAGGATGGATGGAGCTGGTGTCTAGAAGGATAGATCGAGTGGGTGCCTAGAAGGATGGATGAAGCTGGTGTCTAGAAGGAAGGATGGAGCTGGTGTCTAGAAGGATGGATGGAGCCGGTGTCTAGAAGGATGGATGTAGCCAGGGCCTAGAAGGATGGATGGAGAGGGTGCCTAGAAGGATGGATGGAGCTGGTGTCTACAAGGATGGATGGAGAGGGTGACTAGACGGATGGATGGAGCTGGTGTCAAAAAGGATGGATGTAGCCAGGGCCTAGAAGGATGGATGGAGAGGGTGCCTAGAAGAATGGATGGAGCTGGTGTCTCGAAGGATGGATGGAGAGGATGTCTAGAATGATGGATGGAGCTGGTGTCTATAAGTATGAATGTAGCCAGGGCCTAGAAGGATGAATGGAGAGGGTGCCTAGAAAGGATGGATGGAGCTGGTGTCTAGAAGGATGGATGGAGAGGGCTTCTAGATGGATGGATGGAGCTAGTGTCTAGAAGGATGCATGAAGTGAGTGCCTAGAAGGATGGATGGGGCTGGTGTCTAGAAGGATGGATGGAGAGGGTGTCTAGAAGGATGGATGGAGCTGGTGTCTAGAAGGATGGACGGAGCTGGTGTCTAGAAGGATGGATGGAGCTGGTATCTAGAAGGATGGATGGAGCTGGTGTCTAGAAGGATGCATTAAGTTAGTGCCTAGAAGGATGGATGGAGCTGGTGTCTAGAAGGATGGATGGAGACGGTGCCTAGAAGGATGGATGGAGCTGGTGTCTAGAAGGATGGATGGAGGGGTGTCTAGAAGGATGGATGGAGCTGGTGTCTAGAAGGATGCATGAAGTGAGTGCCTAAAAGGATGGATGGAGCTGGTGTCTAGAAGGATGAATGGAGCGGGAGTCTAGAAGGATGGATGGAGCTGGTGTCTAGAAGGATGAATGGAACGGGCCTAGAAGCATAGATGGAGCTGGTGCCTAGAAGGAAGGATGGAGAGGGTGCCTGGAAAGATGGATGGAGCCGGTGCCTAGAAGGATGGATTGAGCTGGTGTCTAGAAGGATGGATGGAGAGGGTGTCTAGAAGGATGGATGGAGCTGGTGTCTAGAAGGATCGATGGAGTGGGTGCCTAGAAGGATGGATGGAGCTGGTGTCTAGAAGGATGGATTGAGCTGGTGTCTAGAAGGATGGATGGAGCTTGTGTCTAGAAGGATGTATGGAGCTGGTGTCTAGAAGGATGCATGAAGTGAGTGCCTAGAAGGATGGATGGAACAGGTGTCTTTAAGGATGGATGGAGCGTGGCCTAGAAAGATGGATGGAGCTGGTGTCTAGAAGGATGGATGGAGAGGTTGTCTAGAAGGATGGATGGAGCTGGTGTCTAGAAGGATGGATGGAGCTGGTCTCTAGAAGGATGGATCGTGTGGCCTAGAAAGATGGATGGAGCTGGTGTCTAGAAGGATGGATGGAGAGGGTGTCTAGAAGGATGGATGGAGCTGGTGTCTAGAAGGATGGATGGAGCTGATGTCTAGAAAAATGGATGGAGCCGGTGCCTAGAAGGATGGGTGGAGCTTGTGTCTAGAAGGATGCATGAAGTGAGTGCCTAGAAGGATAGATGGAACAGATGTCTAGAAGGATAGATGGAGATGGTGTCTAGAAGAATGGATGGAGCCGGTGCCTAGAAGGATGGATGGAGCTGGTGTCTAGAAGGATGCATGAAGTGAGTGCCTAGAAGGATGGATGGAGCTGGTGTCTAGAAGGATGGATGGAGCCGGTGCCTAGAAGGATAGATGGAGCTGGGGTCTAGAAGGATGCATGAAGGTCTCGCCTAGAAGGATGGATGGAGATGGTGTCTAGAAGGATGGATGGGGAGGGTGTCTAGAAGGATGGATGGAGAGGGTGTCTAGAAGGATGGATGGAGCTGGTGTCTAGAAGGATGGATGTAGCCAGGGCCAAGAATGATGGATGGAGAGGGTGTCTAGAAGGATGGATGCAGCTGGTGTCTAGAAGGATGCTTGAAGTGAGTGCCTAGAAGGATGGATGGAGCTGGTGTCTAGAAGGATGGATGGAGAGGGTGTCTAGAAGGATGGATGGAGAGGGTGTCTAGAAGGATGGATGGAGCTGGTGTCTAGAAGGATGTATGGAGCTGGTCTCTAGAAGGATGGATTGTGTGGGTGCATAGAAGGATGGATGGAGCTGGTGTCTAGAAGGATGGATGGAGTGTGGCCTAGAAAGATGGATGGAGCTGGTGTCTAGAAGGATGGATGGAGAGGGTGTCTAGAAGGATGTATGGAGCTGTGTCTAGAAGGATGGATGGAGCTGGTGTCTAGAAGGCTAGATCGATTGGGTGCCTAGAAGGATGGATGAAGCTGGTGTCTAGAAGGATGGATGGAGCTGGTGTCTAGAAGGATGGAGGGAGCCGGTGTCTAGAAAGATGGATGTAGCAAGGGCCTAGAAGGATGGATGGAGAGGGTGCCTAGATGGATGGATGGAGCTGGTATCTACAAGGATGGATGGAGAGGGTTTCTAGAAGGATGGATGTAGCCAGAGCCTAGAAGGATGGATGGAGAGGGTGCCTAGAAGGATGGATGGAGCTGGTGTCTAGAGGGATGGATGGGGAGGGTGTCTATAATGATGGATGGAGCTGGTGTCTAGAAGTATGGATGTAGCCAGGGCCTAGAAGGATGGATGGAGAGGGTGCCTAGAAAGGATGGATGGAGCTGGTGTCTAGAAGGATGGATGGAGAGGGCGTCTAGATGGATGGATGGAGCTAGTGTCTAGAAGGATGCATGAAGTGAGTGCCTAGAAGGATGGATGGGGCTGGTGTCTAGAAGGATGGATGGAGAGGGTGTCTAGAAGGATGGATGGAGCTGGTGTCTAGAAGGATGGATGGAGCTGGTGTCTAGAAGAATGGATGGAGCTTGTGTCTAGAAGGATGGATGGAGCTGGTGTCTAGAAGGATGCATGAAGTGAGTGCCTAGAAGGATGAATGGAACAGGTGTTTAGAAGGATGGATGGAGCGTGGCCTAGAAAGATGGATGGAGCTGGTGTCTAGAAGGATGGATGGAGAGGCTGTCTAGAAGGATGGATGGAGCTGGTGTCTAGAAGGATGGATGGAGCTGGTCTCTAGTAGAATGGATAGTATGGCAGCCTAGAAGGATGGATGGAGCTGGTGTCTAAAAGGATGAATGGAGTGTGGCCTAGAAAGATGGATGGAGCTGGTGTCTAGAAGGATGGATGGAGAGGTTGTCTAGAAAGATGGATGGAGCTGGTGTCTAGAAGGATGGATGGAGCTGGTGTCTAGAAGGATAGATCGAGTGGGTGCCTAGAAGGATGGATGATGCTGGTGTCTAGAAGGAAGGATGGAGCTGGTGTCTAGAAGGATGGATGGAGCCGGTGTCTAGAAGGATGGATGTAGCCAGGGCCTAGAAGGATGGATGGAGAGGGTGCCTAGAAGGATGGATGGAGCTGGTGTCTACAAGGATGGATGGAGAGGGTGACTAGACGGATGGATGGAGCTGGTGTCAAAAAGGATGGATGTAGCCAGGGCCTAGAAGGATGGATGGAGAGGGTGCCTAGAAGAATGGATGGAGTTGGTGTCTCGAAGGATGGATGGAGAGGATGTCTAGAATGATGGATGGAGCTGGTGTCTATAAGTATGAATGTAGCCAGGGCCTAGAAGGATGAATGGAGAGGGTGCCTAGAAAGGATGGATGGAGCTGGTGTCTAGAAGGATGGATGGAGAGGGCTTCTAGATGGATGGATGGAGCTAGTGTCTAGAAGGATGCATGAAGTGAGTGCCTAGAAGGATGGATGGGGCTGGTGTCTAGAAGGATGGATGGAGAGGGTGTCTAGAAGGATGGATGGAGCTGGTGTCTAGAAGGATGGACGGAGCTGGTGTCTAGAAGGATGGATGGAGCTGGTATCTAGAAGGATGGATGGAGCTGGTGTCTAGAAGGATGCATTAAGTTAGTGCCTAGAAGGATGGATGGAGCTGGTGTCTAGAAGGATGGATGGAGACGGTGCCTAGAAGGATGGATGGAGCTGGTGTCTAGAAGGATGGATGGAGGGGTGTCTAGAAGGATGGATGGAGCTGGTGTCTAGAAGGATGCATGAAGTGAGTGCCTAAAAGGATGGATGGAGCTGGTGTCTAGAAGGATGAATGGAGCGGGAGTCTAGAAGGATGGATGGAGCTGGTGTCTAGAAGGATGAATGGAACGGGCCTAGAAGCATAGATGGAGCTGGTGCCTAGAAGGAAGGATGGAGAGGGTGCCTGGAAAGATGGATGGAGCCGGTGCCTAGAAGGATGGATTGAGCTGGTGTCTAGAAGGATGGATGGAGAGGGTGTCTAGAAGGATGGATGGAGCTGGTGTCTAGAAGGATCGATGGAGTGGGTGCCTAGAAGGATGGATGGAGCTGGTGTCTAGAAGGATGGATTGAGCTGGTGTCTAGAAGGATGGATGGAGCTTGTGTCTAGAAGGATGTATGGAGCTGGTGTCTAGAAGGATGCATGAAGTGAGTGCCTAGAAGGATGGATGGAACAGGTGTCTTTAAGGATGGATGGAGCGTGGCCTAGAAAGATGGATGGAGCTGGTGTCTAGAAGGATGGATGGAGAGGTTGTCTAGAAGGATGGATGGAGCTGGTGTCTAGAAGGATGGATGGAGCTGGTCTCTAGAAGGATGGATCGTGTGGCCTAGAAAGATGGATGGAGCTGGTGTCTAGAAGGATGGATGGAGAGGGTGTCTAGAAGGATGGATGGAGCTGGTGTCTAGAAGGATGGATGGAGCTGATGTCTAGAAAAATGGATGGAGCCGGTGCCTAGAAGGATGGGTGGAGCTTGTGTCTAGAAGGATGCATGAAGTGAGTGCCTAGAAGGATAGATGGAACAGATGTCTAGAAGGATAGATGGAGATGGTGTCTAGAAGAATGGATGGAGCCGGTGCCTAGAAGGATGGATGGAGCTGGTGTCTAGAAGGATGCATGAAGTGAGTGCCTAGAAGGATGGATGGAGCTGGTGTCTAGAAGGATGGATGGAGCCGGTGCCTAGAAGGATAGATGGAGCTGGGGTCTAGAAGGATGCATGAAGGTCTCGCCTAGAAGGATGGATGGAGCTGGTGTCTAGAAGGATGGATGGGGAGGGTGTCTAGAAGGATGGATGGAGAGGGTGTCTAGAAGGATGGATGGAGCTGGTGTCTAGAAGGATGGATGTAGCCAGGGCCAAGAATGATGGATGGAGAGGGTGTCTAGAAGGATGGATGCAGCTGGTGTCTAGAAGGATGCTTGAAGTGAGTGCCTAGAAGGATGGATGGAGCTGGTGTCTAGAAGGATGGATGGAGAGGGTGTCTAGAAGGATGGATGGAGAGGGTGTCTAGAAGGATGGATGGAGCTGGTGTCTAGAAGGATGTATGGAGCTGGTCTCTAGAAGGATGGATTGTGTGGGTGCATAGAAGGATGGATGGAGCTGGTGTCTAGAAGGATGGATGGAGTGTGGCCTAGAAAGATGGATGGAGCTGGTGTCTAGAAGGATGGATGGAGAGGGTGTCTAGAAGGATGTATGGAGCTGTGTCTAGAAGGATGGATGGAGCTGGTGTCTAGAAGGCTAGATCGATTGGGTGCCTAGAAGGATGGATGAAGCTGGTGTCTAGAAGGATGGATGGAGCTGGTGTCTAGAAGGATGGAGGGAGCCGGTGTCTAGAAAGATGGATGTAGCAAGGGCCTAGAAGGATGGATGGAGAGGGTGCCTAGATGGATGGATGGAGCTGGTGTCTACAAGGATGGATGGAGAGGGTTTCTAGAAGGATGGATGTAGCCAGAGCCTAGAAGGATGGATGGAGAGGGTGCCTAGAAGGATGGATGGAGCTGGTGTCTAGAGGGATGGATGGGGAGGGTGTCTATAATGATGGATGGAGCTGGTGTCTAGAAGTATGGATGTAGCCAGGGCCTAGAAGGATGGATGGAGAGGGTGCCTAGAAAGGATGGATGGAGCTGGTGTCTAGAAGGATGGATGGAGAGGGCGTCTAGATGGATGGATGGAGCTAGTGTCTAGAAGGATGCATGAAGTGAGTGCCTAGAAGGATGGATGGGGCTGGTGTCTAGAAGGATGGATGGAGAGGGTGTCTAGAAGGATGGATGGAGCTGGTGTCTAGAAGGATGGATGGAGCTGGTGTCTAGAAGAATGGATGGAGCTTGTGTCTAGAAGGATGGATGGAGCTGGTGTCTAGAAGGATGCATGAAGTGAGTGCCTAGAAGGATGAATGGAACAGGTGTTTAGAAGGATGGATGGAGCGTGGCCTAGAAAGATGGATGGAGCTGGTGTCTAGAAGGATGGATGGAGAGGCTGTCTAGAAGGATGGATGGAGCTGGTGTCTAGAAGGATGGATGGAGCTGGTCTCCAGTAGAATGGATAGTATGGCAGCCTAGAAGGATGGATGGAGCTGGTGTCTAAAAGGATGAATGGAGTGTGGCCTAGAAAGATGGATGGAGCTGGTGTCTAGAAGGATGGATGGAGAGGTTGTCTAGAAAGATGGATGGAGCTGGTGTCTAGAAGGATGGATGGAGCTGGTGTCTAGAAGGATAGATCGAGTGGGTGCCTAGAAGGATGGATGATGCTGGTGTCTAGAAGGAAGGATGGAGCTGGTGTCTAGAAGGATGGATGGAGCCGGTGTCTAGAAGGATGGATGTAGCCAGGGCCTAGAAGGATGGATGGAGAGGGTGCCTAGAAGGATGGATGGAGCTGGTGTCTACAAGGATGGATGGAGAGGGTGGCTAGACGGATGGATGGAGCTGGTGTCAAAAAGGATGGATGTAGCCAGGGCCTAGAAGGATGGATGGAGAGGGTGCCTAGAAGAATGGATGGAGCTGGTGTCTCGAAGGATGGATGGAGAGGATGTCTAGAATGATGGATGGAGCTGGTGTCTATAAGTATGAATGTAGCCAGGGCCTAGAAGGATGAATGGAGAGGGTGCCTAGAAAGGATGGATGGAGCTGGTGTCTAGAAGGATGGATGGAGAGGGCTTCTAGATGGATGGATGGAGCTAGTGTCTAGAAGGATGCATGAAGTGAGTGCCTAGAAGGATGGATGGGGCTGGTCTCTAGAAGGATGGATGGAGAGGGTGTCTAGAAGGATGGATGGAGCTGGTGTCTAGAAGGATGGATGGAGCTGGTGTCTAGAAGAATGGATGGAGCTTGTGTCTAGAAGGATGGATGGAGCTGGTGTCTAGAAGGATGCATGAAGTGAGTGCCTAGAAGGATGGATGGAACAGGTGTCTAGAAGGATGGATGGAGCGTGGCCTACAAAGATGGATGGAGCTGGTGTCTAGAAGGATGGATGGAGAGGCTGTCTAGAAGGATGGATGGAGCTGGTGTCTAGAAGGATGGATGGAGCTGGTCTCTAGAAGGATGGATCGTATGGCAGCCTAGAAGGATGGATGGAGCTGGTGTCTAGAAGGATGAATGGAGTGTGGCCTAGAAAGATGGATGGAGCTGGTGTCTAGAAGGATGGATGGAGAGGGTGTCTAGAAAGATGGATGGAGCTGGTGTCTAGAAGGATGGATGGAGCTGGTGTCTAGAAGGATAGATCGAGTGGGTGCCTAGAAGGATGGATGAAGCTGGTGTCTAGAAGGAAGGATGGAGCTGGTGTCTAGAAGGATGGATGGAGGCGGTGTCTAGAAGGATGGATGTAGCCAGGGCCTAGAAGGATGGATGGAGAGGGTGCCTAGAAGGATGGATGGAGCTGGTGTCTACAAGGATGGATGGAGAGGGTGGCTAGACGGATGGATGGAGCTGGTGTCAAAAAGGATGGATGTAGCCAGGGCCTAGAAGGATGGATGGAGAGGGTGCCTAGAAGGATGGATGGAGCTGGTGTCTCGAATAATGGATGGGGAGGGTGTCTAGAATGATGGATGGAGCTGGTGTCTAGAAGTATGAATGTAGCCAGGGCCTAGAAGGATGGATGGAGAGGGTGCCTAGAAAGGATGGATGGAGCTGGTGTCTAGAAGGATGGATGGAGAGGTTGTCTAGAAGGATGGATGGAGCTGGTGTCTAGAAGGATGCATGAAGTGAGTTCCTAGAAGGATGGGTGGGGCTGGTGTCTAGAAGGATGGATGGAGAGGGTGTCTAGAAGGATGGATGGAGAGGGTGTCTAGAAGTATGGATGGAGCTGGTGTCTAGAAGGATGGATGTAGCCAGGGCCTAGAAGGATGGATGGAGAGGGTGCCTAGAAGGATGGATGGAGCTGGTGTCTAGAAGGATGGATGAGAGGGTGTCTAGAAGGATGGATGTAACCAGGGCCTAGAAGGATGGATGAGAAGGGTGCAGAGAAGGATGGATGGAGCTGGTGTCTAGAAGGATGGATGAAGAGGGTGTCTAGAAGGATGGATGGAGAGGGTGTCTAGAAGGATGGATGGAGCTGGTGTCTAGAAGGATGGATGTAGCCAGGGCCTAGAAGGATGGATGGAGAGGGTGCCTAGAAGGATGGATGGAGCTGGTGTCTAGAAGGATGGATGAGAGGGTGTCTAGAAGGATGGATGTAGCCAGGGCCTAGAAGGATGGATGAGAAGGGTGCAGAGAAGGATGGATGGAGCTGGTGTCTAGAAGGATGGATGAAGAGGGTGTCTAGAAGGATGGATGGAGCTGGTGTCTAGAAGGAAGCATGAAGTGAGTGCCTAGAAGGATGGATGGAGCTGGTGTCTAGAAAGATGGATGGAGCCGGTGCCTAGAAGGATGGATGGAGCTTGTGTCTAGAAGGATGCATGAAGTGAGTGCCTAGAAGGATAGATGGAACAGGTGTCTAGAAGGATGGATGGAGATGGTGTCTAGAAGAATGGATGGAGCCGGTGCCTAGAAGGATGGATGGAGCTGGTGTCTAGAAGGATGCGTGAAGTGAGTGCCTAGAAGGACGGATGGAGCTGGTGTCTAGAAGGACGGATTGAGCCGGTGCCTAGAAGGATGGATGGAGCTGGGGGCTATAAGGATGCATTAAGTACTCGCCTAGAAGGATGGATTTAGCCAGCGGCAAGAAGGATGGATAGAGAGGGTGCCTAGAAGGATGGATGGAGCTGGTGTCTAGAAGGATGGATGGAGAGGGTGTCTAGAAGGATGGACGGAGCTGTTGTCTAGAAGAATGGATGTAGCCAGGGCCTAGAACGATGGATGGAGAGGGTGCCTAGAAGGATGGATGGAGCTGGTGTCTAGAAGGATGAATAGAGAGGGTGTCTAGAAGGATGGATGCAGCTGGTGTCTAGAAGGATGCTTGAAGTGAGTGCCTAGAAGCATGGATGGAGCTGGTGTCTAGAAGGCTGGATGGAGAGGGTGTCTAGAAGGATGGATGGATGGACCTGGTATCCAGAAGGACAGATGGAGCAGCTGTCTTAAAGGATGGAAGGAGCTAGTGTCTAGAAGGATGGATGGAGAGGGTGTCTAGAAGGATGGATGGAGCTGGTGTCTAGAAGGATGGATGGAGCTGGTGTCTAGAAGGATGGATGGAGTCGGTTTCTAGAAGGATTGATGTAGCCAGGGCCTAGAAGGATGGATGGAGACGGTGCCTAGAAGGATGGATGGAGCTGGTGTCTAGATAGATGGATGGAGGGGGTGTCTGGAAGGATGGATGGAGCCGGTGTCTAGAAGGATGCATGAAGTGAGTGCCTAAAAGGATGGATGGAGCTGGTGTCTAGAAGGATGAATGGAGCGGATGTCTAAAAGGATGGATGGAGCTGGTGTCTAGAAGGATGAATGGAGCGGGCCTAGAAGCATAGATGGAGCCGGTGCCTAGAAGGAAGGATGGAGAGGGTCCCTGGAAGGATGGACGGAGCTGGTGTCTAGAAGGATGGATGGAGCTGGTGTCTAGAAGGGTGCATGAAGTTAGTGCCTAGAAGGATGGATGGAGCTGGTGTCTAGAAGGATGGATGGAGCCGGTGCCTAGAAGGATGGATGGATCTGGTGTCTAGAAGGATGGATGGAGAGGGTGTCTAGAAGGATGGATGGATCTGGTGTCTAGAAAGATCGATGGAGTGGGTGCCTAGAAGGATGGATGGAGCTGGTGTCTAGAAGGATGGATGGAGCTTGTGTCTAGAAGGATGTATGGAGCTGGTGTCTAGAAGGATGCATTAAGTGAGTGCCTAGAACGATGGATGGAACAGGTGTCTAGAAGGATGGATGGAGTGTGGCCTAGAAAGATGGATGGAGCTGGTGTCTAGAAGGATGGATGGAGAGGGTGTCTAGAAGGATGGATGGAGCTGGTGTCTAGAAGGATGGATGGAGCTGGTCTCTAGAAGGATGGATCGTGTGGGTGCCTAGAAGGATGGATGGAGCTGGTGTCTAGAAGGATGGAAGGAGTGTGGCCTAGAAAGATGGATGGAGCTGGTGTCTAGAAGGATGGATGGAGAGGGTGTCTAGAAGAATGGATGGAGCTGGTGTCTAGAAGGATGGATGGAGCTGGTATCGAGAAAGATAGATGGAGCCTGTGCCTAGAAGGATGGATGGATGGAGCTTGTGTCTAGAAGGATGCATGAAGTGAGTGCCTAGAAAGATAGATGGAACAGGTGTCTAGAAGGATGGATGGAGATGGTGTCTAGAAGAATGGATGGAGCCGGTGCCTAGAAGGATGGATAAGGATGGATGGAGAGGGTGTCTAGAAGGATGGATGGAGCTGGTGTCTAGAAGGATGGATGTAGCCAGGGCCAAGAAGGATGGATGGAGAGGGTACCTAGAAGGATGGATGGAGCTGTTGTCTAGAAGGATGGATGGAGAGGATGTCTAGAAGGATGGATGGAGCTGGTGTCGAGAAAGATGGATGGAGCCTGTGCCTATGAGGAAATATACATTTTATGGTCAAGTTGTGTTCCCTAGAGTGTACCCCACCGTCTCCATGTACCAGCTTAAAGTGCATGTAACTTCCCTCCTGTGCCAGCTATGAAGACGCAAATACATTTGCGTCCAACGTTAACATGTCCTCTTTCAGACCCACCCTGAATGGGTTGAATAGTCCGTTCCTAAGTATGCTATGCCAACGTCTTTTTGTAGTGTACTTTACACGTTTTTCAGCTCTGGCAAAGTAGGCCCTGAAATCCTGCCATCGAGCCTTTTTCCGGCTTCTGACTCTGAAAGCCTCAGCCCAGGCTGTCTCTGTACCCGTGAACTCTGACTTACTTCCAGCGCGGCCCACCGCGCTTAGCTCAGCCTGCTGCCTGCCAAGACTGACTACAACCTTCGAATTATCTGTTCCGCTCCTCGAAAATGCATTCCTGCCTACTAGTTTAAGCAAACATCCCCCCAGCTGCAGAGCAGAAGGGCCGGCCTCACTGTCTCCGTGCAAGTAATTCATAGCCTCTGTTACCATGCTCCCAAAGAAGGCCCATGCCCCCACGCTTTTCATGCAGACACTTAGGCGCTTATACACGCATTCACAGTCAGTATAGAATAGCTTCTGCCCCAGAGACCTTTTCCGTTCAGATAATATGGTTCCCAAACATCAGATATCAGATATGATAGAAGTACGAGTTGATCTGACATGCCAGACTTCTGTCTCTTTCCGCCAGTGTAAATGTCAAGTCCCCTGCACCCTCCAGTTTCCACGTCAATCACACGTCATGCAGCTGCGCGCGCATCTAGGCCTCAGATTTCTGCTGACATTACAAGATTCTGCTTTGTTGCCACCCACTTATGATACCTATCTGTGACGTTTCTAGCACACACCTCTATGTTCACGCCTAGTTCACGCCTTCTAATTACGTATCACTACCATGTGAATACTGTTATCTTGTTTCTCTCAGCTGTTACGCCTACTGTATTGGTTTCTATAATGTAACTTAAGTATATAAGCTATGTATTGTCAATAAATTTTTGCTCTATCCCTTCCTGAACCCCTTGTGGTTGCAGGAACATGATAATGATATCCAGTTCCGGAACGATTCCTTTTTAAGGAATAAAACCCCTAAGAACTCTAACACCACGGACTCTGTTTTTTTCTTTCCGATTGAGTTATTATTGATTAAGTACTTACCTGCATAGAAATTAAGACGGTAAATTAAATATTTACGACATTTTGGCGCCCGAACAGGGACCCCTCCCCCACCCCACGCGCCGGTTGGTGCGTTGCAAACTCTGTCCCCTGCCATCAGTTAGACGGAAACTACGCGTACCGGCAGGATTTCCTGTATCTCCCTCTGGCCCACGGAGGTGACGAAGACTGCAATCAGCACCCAGACGAGGCGGTGAGGAGTGCGGAGGATCCCGACCAGAGCCTAGCCGAAAGAAGCAAGGTCCGAGGTGTCAAGAGGCCCACCAGTTTCCGAAGTATCCACGTGTGTCGAGTCGAGTCGAGTCCGGTCCAGTCCAGTCGAGTTTTCCGAGGCCTTCCGTTTTCCGTGCTTCCCGGTGAGTACCATTGCTGGGACGTATCTAGACGGGTTTGGGTACACAAGTCCGGTCTGCACTGTTTTAGACAGTGTATCTGTACTGTTTAGCAGTACATCAGTTATTTCAAGTTCTTGCACTGTTCTTAGCAGTGTATCTGTGCCGTTTAGCAGCACATCCGGTATAGGGGGTAGTCATATATGTCTCAAATGTCTTTTCATGTGATTAATGTCGTGGTATAAGTGTGACTGTTTTTAATGTGCATTATTGTGTTCTTGTATAACTAGCTGTATTCAGTATTAAGTAGCAAGGATTGAGCATTCAGTACTAAGTAAACAAAATGCCGTTTTTCAACAAGTTAAAGCAGATAGGAACTAGGAAAGGGATACTAGAGGAAGAAATTCCTATCCCCCCTAGGGACACTCCTGGAAATTTTATGTACCACAAGCATGGCTTAGATGCCATATTGTATCTAGATTTATGGGCCGATTATACTAAGCATCTAGACGAAAGACACAGATGGCCTGTTACCGGAACATGGGATGCCGAGTGCATCATGAAGGTAGAGGAAGCACTATGGAAAAAGAAAGCCAGACAATCTCAGAAAGACGCCATAGAGTTTTGGCGTAAGGAATCACATAAGCGTGCTGAAAAAGCACTCCGTCAAGAAGACAGACTCAAAGAATCAGATAAAGCCCGAGAAAATGAATTAGCTACTGAAGGGATCCGAGTGAAATCAGAGCAAATAGACCGCGCCCGAAACAATCTCATAAATGGCATGTATCTCGCGGCCGAGGGTTCGCCCGAGGCCACTTCAGAAATACCGAAAAATCTGCCGCCACCATTGGTTTCAACTAAAGTAACTCACAGGACCACTAAAGACATATTCTTGAATTCCTATCTAGAGGATGTAGCACCCGCTTACACCAGTATGCCTGTCCACGTCCCGCCTACTGACGGTGACGGGGGTGTCAACCCGCCTCCAGACCAAAACCCGCCACAACTGCAAGCAGGTTTCCCCGTTCGACAGCCCATCATTCCTCCACCTCCACCACTTCCCGCACTTAAAACTGATCTACCAAAACCGCCTCTACCTGATCCTACTAAAAGACAAGTTCAAGTACAGATACAGACTCCGCAGAGAGGTAATGTCCAAGCTTCCGCTTCAGGAGGTGCGACCGGGGGTCACCAGACCCCGCCCCCAACACACAGATTACAGCTTAGGTATATGCAGAATCCTTTTTCGTTCCAATCACCCCGTCTCGACATACTCCAAGTTTGCAGATACGATCCAGTACCCGGTAAAGACGATAGGATGTTTTTAGCATCACTACGCTTACGACATGCTGCAGATTACCTATTATTATTATCAGGAATGAAAGAGCACCTAGATAGAATATATCACTTTGTCCAAACTGGGCAAGACCCTGAAAGTATTAAGGATGCCATGGCGCATCAGAAAGTTGACATTCAAGCATATATATTACGTTTTTTTATAAATTGCCTAATCAGAGAACGAGACAGGCCTGGGACAGAACAGGATGAATTAGATGCACTCAACAAGTGGGGTCAAAATATATCTGACGGAAAACATGATAAAGGGAGTTGCATAGCCAGTATGTACAAGAGAATAAGAAAAACAGTGATAGAAATACACGAAAAAGAGAAAGAAGAAGCTTCCTCCGAGGAGGAAGAAGAACCTGAAGAACCAGAAAGGACTACAGATACGATAGCGTATGTAGGTAAGGGAACTTACCTTAGGAAAGGCATTCGTCCAGAAAGCAAGAGAGTTTTTCTCTCTGGCTTAACCAAACCGAATTCTCCTGAACATCAGTTCCAAGAGACTGATAAAAGGCTTCGAGATCGAAAAGGGTACCATGTACTCAATTCTATGGATGAACAAGAACTAGCCCGGTCAGCAGTATTATGGGCTGACAATCCGAACATATACAATGATGACACAGTAGCGCAGACATTTCTGAACCTTTCCCCAGACGAGCAGAAATTAGCAGGTGTATACATGATTCAGCACCTCCTCACGTTATACAGAAACCAACATTCTGATCCAGGTCCCTTACACGATACATTAGAAGCACTACTCATGGATAGATGGAGAGGTCTAAGTACCAAGTTAATACAAATAATTCTAGAACAACGACATAGATATAACACTTTCGTAAGCTCCGAATATGTTCCCGCTCCGCCCCCAGAAAGAAAAATGTATCATATGGAACGTCTGCATGGCATTGAAAGTCAGAACCCCTTACGAGAAGTACATCCAGTTATGGGTGACGATCATACCTTGAAACGTGTGTATGTACACACGCCTCTGACCAAGTTAGAACTGTTAGAAATGAAGAAACTAGTACTGTGTCATGATAAAGACCCTGCAGGTTTTCACAGAGAACTTAAAGACATGTTACTAATGGGGGATTACACATATGAAGATATCATGAAAATGTTAAAGGTACTGCTGCCCACGGGCATCTACGAGAAACTCAAGGAAAAAGAATGGGAGGTGGGAGAGAAAAAGATTGTATGGGCAGAAATAGAAGACGAGGAGGAAAAGCGTATCCCAGGGCTAGGTCTTGGGGAGAAAACTAAAGCATTACCAGGTTTGATAGTACAGGTTCTGCCAAGATTACTGACAACTAGAAAGGAAGATTGGGACGCAATCTCAGCATGTAAACAGAAACCCGATGAAGATACTAGTGACTTCTATTCAAGATTCGAAAAATGTTTCATTATTATTAGTGGTCTTAAACCAAGTAGCGAGTCGTACCCGCATCTTTTTGTATCAGAGTTAGTCGAGAATTCCCTGTTAGCAGTTAAAAACCGTGTATACAAGGTTGAGAGTACATGGCAAGCAAATACGCCATCACAGATGTTACAAATGTTACAATACCATCAGAACAGAATTAGAGAAGAACAAGATCATGAACAGAAACGCATGAAAGACACGAAAATGAAAATGTTAGTGGCCCAATCAGTTCCAGCCGACAGCCAGAGAAAGGGTACGACCCAGACAGGTCACACCGCAGCTCCCGTTAAAGGGACATGCAACTATTGCAAGCAGCCAGGTCACTACGTACATGAATGTCCAGTTCTGAAACATAACATAGCAACAGGTAAAACTAAAGAGAGACCGCATCCACCAAGACAAGACCAGGCCCAGCATCAGACCTCACAGAACGTACAGCCCATGCAGAATACGCAGCCTAAGCATGCTTCATCTCATACAGCACAGACAGTAGCGGTACCACAGCCACAGCCCATTGCCGCGACTCAGCAAGTTTCACAACAAATGTACCAGTATGCCCAATCTGCTTACCCCGATTACCAACGATACGCATGAAACAGCCTAGAGAGGGAGTTGGGCTTGCCTCTTATTGAAATTCCTGTAGATCAAGAGGGTCCTTATGTACATAGTCAAGTATTGGGAAAAGACAGAAAGTTTTTAATTGACACAGGGGCAAGCCGCACCACAATAAGCCAATACGAAGTCCCAGGGGCACCCCTCTCAGGCTCACAGAATGTTTCCCTTGGTTTTTCAGGACAGCCTATTGTAAATGAGGTATCAGAACCCGTTCCCCTGGCTGTGGGTCCATTATCACGAGTTACAGACCTGTTATTGACGAAATCATGTCCAGAAAATCTGTTAGGAATAAAGACATTGAAGGCTCTAGGAGCCATAATATGTTGTTCCCCGAGGGAGTTAGACTCTTTCTGCGGGATTTCAAGGGTCATTATGTATTACGAGAGTTTGATGTCAGATTGAAAAATGTACCAGATCACTTGTGGGCAAAAGGCCCAACTGATGTAGGTTGTATGCATATCACACCATACCGTGTTACACTCAAGCCAGGAGTTGTTTTACCCCGAATCAGACAATACAAGTTACCACCCGATGCTGTAGTGGCTTTACTGGAAATCATTGAAGAGCTCATTGCCCAAGGAGTGGTCGTAGAGACCGACTCCAATATCTGCAATTCCCCTATCATTCCAATTCTTAAACGTACTGATCCCAATGCACCGCCAGTATATCGGCTGGTAATTGATTTCAGAGAACTGAATAAATGCATTGTACCACAGTACCCTGTGGTCCCCGATATCTCTTCCCTATTGACTGCTATTGATTCTGAAGCAACGTTCTTTACTGTAATTGACCTCAAGAACGCTTTCTTTAGTGTACCCATTGATCCAGAGAGCCAATACCTCTTCGGATTCAGTTTAAATGGACGAAGTTTCAAATTTTCCCGCGCACCTCAAGGATTCACAGAAAGCCCCAGCATCTATAGTCAAGCACTGAAAAGACAACTAGATTGTATTCAAATGCCAGTTAATACCGCTTTACTGCAATACGTCGATGATCTGCTGATCACCGCACGAAGTGAGCCCGAATGTGAACAAGCATCACTGACAGTTTTACATTTTCTGGCCGACAAGGGACACAAGGTGTCTCCTTCGAAGCTACAATTCTGTGTTCAGCAAGTTGTGTACTTGGGTCACTTGCTGTCCAAAGTGGGGAGACAGCTCACTCCTGATCGCATTCAGTTGATTGTAAATATGCCACAACCCCAGACACAAAAGGAAGTGCGGGCCTTCATAGGCCTCACCTCGTACTGCAGACAATGGATCCCTCAGTATGCATTTCTAGCTAAACCACTCATTCAGTTAACAACACAGGAGGCAGCGACTTCGACTGTCCTCCCTTGGACTCAGGAACACACACAAGCCTTTGAGGAATTAAAGAAAGCCTTATGCCAAGCACCAGTTTTAGCGACACCATGTTACAGCAAACCTTTTACACTTTTTGTTACAGAACGTGATGGCACAGCATTGTCTGTCCTCACTCAAGACCAAGCAGGTTCACATAAGCCTTGCGCTTATTTTTCAAGTACATTGGATTCAGTAGCCCAGGCACTCCCTGCGTGCTTAAAGTCAGTAGCAGCAACAGCATTAGCAATCAGACAGAGCGATTCAATTGTTTTAGGCCATCAATTAACAGTACAAGTTCCACATTCTGTAGAGGTTCTTTTAAACAGAACCCAGACTCAGCACTTGACTATAGCACGACTGACAGGTTACGAATTAACCCTATTTCAGCCACACATAGAAATCAGACGCTGCAGCATTCTGAACCCCGCAACATTGTTACCTACAATTATGACAGATCCAGCCCCGCATGATTGTATAGAGATCATTAATGCAGTAACAAAACCTCGACGAGACTTAACAGATGTCCCACTGACAAATTCAGACCTGACACTTTATGTAGATGGTTCATGTATGAGAACAAGTACAGGAGAATTAGTGGCCGCGTATGCAGTGACCACTGAAACCGAAGTTAAAGAAACACATTGTATTGACACACTGTCCGCTCAAGCGGCAGAGCTTATTGCTCTGACCCGAGCCTGTATACTAGCCAAGAACAGAAATGTCAACATATACACTGATTCCCGTTATGCCTTCGGAGTTGTACACGACTTCGGAATGTTATGGCAAGAACGAGGTTTTTTGACCTCTCATGGTGCCAAGATCCAACACGGTTCCCTCATTCAAGCACTGTTAGAAGCAATACATCTGCCTTCAGGCATATCCGTCATGAAGTGCAAAGCACATACTAAAGTTACAGATTCTGTTTCCCAGGGTAACGACCTGGCAGACCAGACAGCAAAACATACAGCATTGACTCACATCCAGACAACTGACGTGACAAAGACAATAGTACCGACAAATTGTATGACAGTCAGGGATCCCACACTAGATGTAATCGATATTCAGACACATGCTACCCCAGATGAAATAAAGAAATGGACTGAACTAGGAGGGATCCAGACAGATCAAGGTTGGATGACAAAGGGAAAATCTACATGGTTTCTCCCTGACTCTATGGTTCAAGTCATAATCAATACAGCACATAGTCCAGCACATCTAGGAGAGAAAGCGATGTTAGACAGTTTACAAAATCTCTGGAGCAATAAACACTTACGAGCAGCCGCAAAACAGAAAGTGCGTACTTGCATGATCTGTTGTCAGTTCAATCCAGGTAAAAGCGTCCCTGTAGAGCAAGGTGGATTTCATCCTCCCGATCACCCTTTTGAAGTCCTCCAGATGGATTATATCCAGATGGACCGTTGTCGAGGATTCAAATATGTCCTCGTAATTGTTTGTGCACTTTCCCGTTGGACCGAAGCATATCCAGTCCCAGATTACACTGCTCCGACCACTGCCAAGCAGCTGGTTCGAGAATTCTTCCCACGGTACGGCTTGCCTCGTGTCGTGTACTCAGATAACGGACAGCCATTCTCATCCGAATTAATGAAACAAGTTTCCTTGCTGCTAGGATATCAGTGGAAATTCCATTGTGTCCGACATCCCGAAGCCGCAGGCCTTGTAGAGAGGCATAACCAGACACTAAAGACCCGCCTTGCTAAAATATGTCAAGAGAAAGGGGTCGACTGGATAGTCGCCCTGCCAGTTGCACTGTTCTACATGAGAATGGTTGCCCACTCGAGATCAGGACTATCCCCGTACGAAGTGGTCTTTGGCAGACCACCGAATATGTGGGGGACGCCCATTCCTAAGAAAATTACTGATGTTGATTGTAACATGTTGACAGATTACCTTGCCTCCTTGATGTCTGCACTCCAATCATGTCGTTCACAGGTTGCCGCAGCCTTCCCTGACAACACTGATGTAAAGCCGCATGATGTCCGTCCTGGGGATCTGGTCTTGATTAGGAACTTTGACAGGAAAAGTCCGCTGGAGCCCCGCTGGAAAGAGCCGAAGACCGTCCTTCTTACTACGAGGACCGCAGTAAAGGTGGAAGGCAGAAAGGGGTGGATACACACGAGTCATATTAAACAATGCAACGAACTGAAACCGGACCCAGACTCGTCCACCCCCTCCAAAGACTGTATTGAGCCTAGTGACTTTAAAGTTTCCGAACGAGAGAAAACTCCCCAAGAGGAGTATAAACTAAAACTCCGATCTAGCAAGTCAGACAGTTTAATTGTTTAAGTCCTCCCCTAGGTGAATCGGTTAAATAGTTTCTGACATGTATCCCCTAGATCGAGATAGAGAGCGAGAGAGACAACTCAAGAAACATACATATTGCAAATCACTGCGTAGTCACTGTATAGTGACATTATTAATTATGTTTTTTCTAAGTCTTCTGATTATTGTTGCCAGTATACTGCTTCCTATCTATTACCCTATTTTCAAGCGTGAACAATCTGCTTACAATGTTTCTGCTGAACATTATTTTAGTGAATTACCTCCACATGAACTTTCTTACAGACTCGCGCTGCGCAACAACACATTCATTAGTATGTTACATCATTCCCATCAGACTAACAATGCTACTAACTGCTGGATATGTGGCCGACTCCCTCCCTACCAGAAATACAAGGGAGCTCTGCCCCTCTTTCCGTACCCGTTCACTCACAATGGCTCCTGTGGTGCATGGTTTAAAATAATTAATTCTTTAGATCCTGATATTGCTGTTTTCAAAGGGAGCTGGGTTTGGGGAAACTTGAACTTAGTTCTGCTCAATGTCTGTTACCCTGATAAGAAGGGACTCCCCACTAGAATAGGAACTGACCTAGAAAATGAAGTATAGGGATTAGGTAATTATACAATTAACCTTATGATTCTTACTGTTGAATCCGAAGCTGCACCAGTTCTCCCCGCTATGTCAGTATTACCAGTCACTGGTGAATTATGTGTCAGTAAGAAAGGTTCAGTACACTTAGGTCATAGTAAATGTACTACTGTGGTCGAATTCAGTGATCAAGGTAAATCGTCCTTTAGAGCTACCCGTCATTCCTATTTTGTTTGTGGTCATACCGCATACATACGCTTACCTCCAGATTGGGATGGTACCTGTTATATTGCATTCCTTCTGCCACCTGTTTTTCTAGCCCCTCCTGATTATCACAGAAATACTAATCTAGTAAAGAATAGACTCCGAAGAGATCTCCCGCTTGTCGATTACACAGAAACGGCATGGGAACAATACACCGATTTTAATAAAGGATTCTTTTTCTTCTTAGGCCCCGTCCAAAATAGTAAACTAATACGCAGATTAACTAGAACACTTGAAGCAGTAGTAAATGAAACTGCCTCCGCCTTAGGTAACTTAACCGAAGAGCAGTCCGCCATGCGGGTTGTTGTCCTTCAGAATCGTCTTGTTATTGACGTCATCTTGGCAGATAGAGGTGGAGCTTGTAAGGTCATCGGGTCAAGTTGCTGTGTTTTCATTCCAGAAAACGCGCCATCTGTATACAAAGCTATTACACGTCTTCATAAAATTGCCAATCTGATACATCAGAATCCAGGCACCTGGACTTGGTCCGGTTGGTTCTGGACAACGTTAACTGCTTGGGGATGGAAGATCCTATCCTTCCTAGGTATTGGCCTAGTCATAGTATTCAGTTGTTGCCTGTGCCTACAGTGTGGGCCTGCGATTTGTGGACTGTGCGCCACATCATGCATTGAACATTCCAGTTTTCTCTCACAACGTCAAAGAAAGAAAGATGAACAAATGATGTTACAAGAACAAACTGATCGATTCATGAGGATCGATATATCATGAAGGGTCCGTAGGGAACAAGGAGGGAATGAGGAAATATAAATTTTATGGTCAAGTTGTGTTCCCTAGCGTGTACCCCACCGTCTCCATGTACCAGCTTAAAGTGCATGTAACTTCCCTCCTGTGCCAGCTATGAAGACGCAAATACATTTGCGTCCAACGTTAACATGTCCTCTTTCAGACCCACCCTGAATGGGTTGAATAGTCCGTTCCTAAGTATGCTATGCCAACGTCTTTTTGTAGTGTACTTTACACGTTTTTCAGCTCTGGCAAAGTAGGCCCTGAAATCCTGCCATCGAGCCTTTTTCTGGCTTCTGACTCTGAAAGCCTCAGCCCAGGCTGTCTCTGTACTCGTGAACTCTGACTTACTTCCAGCGCGGCCCACCGCGCTTAGCTCAGCCTGCTGCCTGCCAAGACTGACTACAACCTTCGAATTATCTGTTCCGCTCCTCGAAAATGCATTCCTGCCTACTAGTTTAAGTAAACATCCCCCCAGCTGCAGAGCAGAAGGGCCGGCCTCACTGTCTCCGTGCAAGTAATTCATAGCCTCTGTTACCATGCTCCCAAAGAAGGCCCATGCCCCCACGCTTTTCATGCAGACACTTAGGCGCTTATACACGCATTCACAGTCAGTATAGAATAGCTTCTGCCCCAGAGACCTTTTCCGTTCAGATAATATGGTTCCCAAACATCAGATATCAGATATGATAGAAGTACGAGTTGATCTGACATGCCAGACTTCTGTCTCTTTCCGCCAGTGTAAATGTCAAGTCCCCTGCACCCTCCAGTTTCCACGTCAATCACACGTCATGCAGCTGCGCGCGCATCTAGGCCTCAGATTTCTGCTGACATTACAAGATTCTGCTTTGTTGCCACCCACTTATGATACCTATCTGTGACGTTTCTAGCACACACCTCTATGTTCACGCCTAGTTCACGCCTTCTAATTACGTATCACTACCACGTGAATACTGTTATCTTGTTTCTCTCAGCTGTTACGCCTACTGTATTGGTTTCTATAATGCAACTTAAGTATATAAGCTATGTATTGTCAATACATTTTTGCTCTATCCCTTCCTGAACCCCTTGTGGTTGCAGGAACATGATATCCAGTTCCGGAACGATTCCTTTTTAAGGAATAAAACCCCTAAGAACTCTAACACCACGGACTCTGCTTTTTTCTTTCCGATTGAGTTATTATTGATTAAGTACTTACCTGCATAGAAATTAAGACGGTAAATTAAATATTTACGACACCTAGAAGGATGGATGGAGCCTGTGTCTAGAAGGATGCATGAAGTGAGTGCCTAGAAGGATAGATGGAACAGGTGTCTAGAAGGATGGATGGAAATGGTGTCTAGAAGAATGGATGGAGCCGGTGCCTAGAAGGATGGATGGAGCTGGTGTCTAGAAGGATGCATGAAGTGAGTGCCTAGAAGGATGGATGGAGCTGGTGTCTAGAAGGATGGATGGAGCCGGTGCCTAGAAGGATGGATGGAGCTGGTGGCTAGAAGGATGGATGGGGAGGGTGTGTAGAAGGATGGATGGAGAGGGTGTCTAGAAGGATGGATGGAGCTGGTGTCTAGAAGGATAAATGTAGCCAGGGCCAAGAAGGATGGATGGAGAGGGTGCCTAGAAGGATGGATGGAGCTGGTGTCTAGAAGGATGGATGGAGAGGATGTCTAGAAGGATGGATGCAGCTGGTGTCTAGAAGGATGCTTGAAGTGAGTGCCTAGAAGGATGGATGGAGCTGGCGTCTAGAAGGATGGATGGAGAGGGTGTCTAGAAGGATGGATGGATGGAGCTGGTGTCCAGAAGGACAGATGGAGCAACTGTCTAAAAGGATGGATGGAGCTAGTTTCTTGAAGGATGGATAGAGAGGGTGTCTAGAAGGATGGATGGAGCTGGTGTCTAGAAGGATGGATGGAGCTGGTGTCTTGAAGGATGGATGGAGTCGGTTTCTAGAAGGATTGATGTAGCCAGGGCCTAGAAGGATGGATGGAGACAGTGCCTAGAAGGATGGATGGAGCTGGTGTCTAGAAGGATGGATGGAGGGGGTGTCTAGAAGGATGGATGGAGCCGGTGTCTAGAAGGATGCATGAAGTGAGTGCTTAAAAGGATGGATGGAGCTGGTGTCTAGAAGGATGAATGGAACGGGCCTAGAAGCATAGATGGAGCCGGTGCCTAGAAGGAAGGATGGAGAGGGTGCCTGGAAGGATGGATGGAGCCGGTGCCTAGCAGGATGGACGGAGCTGGTGTCTACAAGGATGGATGGGGAGGGTGTCTAGAAGGATGGATGGAGAGGGTGTCTAGAAGGATGGATGGAGCAGGTGTCTAGAAGGATGGATGTAGCCAGGGGCAAGAAGGATGGATGGAGAGGGTGCCTAGAAGCATGGATGGAGCTGGTGTCTAGAAGTATGGATGGAGAGGGTGTCTAGAAGGATGGATGGAGCTGGTGTCTAGAAGGATGGATGTAGCCATGGCCTAGAAGGATGGATGGAGAGGGTGCCTAGAAGGATGGATGGCGCTGGTGTCTAGAAGGATGAATGGAGAGGGTATCTAGAAGGATTGATGCAGCTGGTGTCTAGAAGGATGCTTGAAGTGAGTGCCTAGAAGCATGGATGGAGCTGGTATCTAGAAGGATGGATGGAGAGGGTGTCTAGAAGGATGGATGGATGGACCTGGTGTCCAGAAGGACAGATGGAGCAGCTGTCTAAAAGGATGGATGGAGCTAGTGTCTAGAAGGATGGATGGAGAGGGTGTCTAGAAGGATGGATGGAGCTGGTGTCTAGAAGAATGGAGGGAGCTGGTGTCTAGAAGGATGGATGGAGTCGGTTTCCAGAAGGATTGAGGTAGCCAGGGCATAGAAGGATGGATGGAGACGGTGCCTAGAAGGATGGATGGAGCTGGTGTCTAGAAGGATGGATGGAGGGGGTGTCTGGAAGCATGGATGGAGCCGGTGTCTAGAAGGATGCATGAAGTGGGTGCCTAAAAGGATGGATGGAACTGGTGTCTAGAAGGATGAATGGAGCGGGTGTCTAGAAGGATGGATAAGCTGGTGTCTAGAAGGATGAATGGAGCGGGCCTAGAAGCATAGATGGAGCCGGTGCCTAGAAGGAAGGATGGAGAGGGTGCCTGGAAGGATGGATGGAGACGGTGCCTTGAAGGATGGACGGAGCTGGTGTCTAGAAGGATGGATGGAGCTGGTGTCTAGAAGGATGCATGAAGTTAGTGCCTAGAAGGATGGATGGAGCTGGTGTCTAGAAGGATGGATGGAGCCGGTGCCTAGAAGGATGGATGGAGCTGGTGTCTAGAAGGATGGATGGAGAGGGTGTCTAGAAGGATGGATGGAGCTGGTGTCTAGAAGAATTGATGGGGTGGGTGCCTAGAAGGATGGATGGAGCTGGTGTCTAGAAGGATGGATGGAGCTGGTGTCTAGAAGGATGGATGGAGCTTGTGTCTAGAAGGATGTATGGAGCTGGTGTCTAGAAGGATGCCTGAAGTGAGTTCCTAGAAGGATGGATGGAACAGGTGTCTAGAAGGATGGATGGAGCGTGGCCTAGAAAGATGGATGGAGCTGGTGTCTAGAAGGATGGATGGAGAGGGTGTCTAGAAGGATGGATGGAGCTGGTGTCTAGAAGGATGGATAGAGCTGGTGTCTAGAAAGATGGATGGAGCCGGTGCCTAGAAGGATGGATGGAACTTGTGTCTAGAAGGATGGATGGAGTGTGGCCTAGAAAGATGAATGGAGCTGGTGTCTAGAAGGATGGATGGAGAGGGTGTCTAGAAGGATGGATGGAGCTGGTGTCTAGAAAGATGGATGAAGCTGGTGTCTAGAAGGATGGATGGAGCTGGTGTCTAGAAGGATGGATGGAGCTGGTGTCTAGAAAGATGGATGGAGCCGGTGCCTAGAAGGATGGATGGAGCTTGTGTCTAGAAGGATGCATGGAGATGGTGTCTAGAAGGATGGATGGAGAGGGTGTCTAGAAGGATGGATGGAGCTGGTGTCTAGAAGGATGGATGGAGCTGGTGTCTAGAAAGATGGATGGAGCCGGTGCCTAGAAGGATGGATGGAGCTTGTGTCTAGAAGGATGCATGAAGTGAGTGCCTAGAAGGATAGTTGGAACAGGTGTCTAGAAGGATGGATGAGATGGTCTCTAGAAGAATGGATGGAGCTGCTGCCTAGAAGGATGGATGGAGCTGGTGTCTAGAAGGATGCATGAAGTGAGTGCCTAGAAGGATTGATGGAGCTGGTGTCTAGAAGGATGGATGGAGCCGGTGCCTAGAAGGATGGATGGAGCTGGGGTCTAGAAGGATGCATGAAGTACTCGCCTAGAAGGATGGATGGAGCTGGTGTCTAGAAGGATGGATGGGGAGGGTGTCTAGAAGGATGGATGGAGAGGGTGTCTAGAAGGATGGATGGAGCTGGTGTCTAGAAGGATGGATGTAGCCAGGGCCAAGAAGGATGGATGGAGAGGGTGCCTAGAAGGATGGATGGAGCTGGTGTCTAGAAGGATGGATGGAGAGGGTGTCTAGAAGGATGGATGCAGCTCGTGTCTAGAAGGATGCTTGAAGTGAGTGCCTAGAAGGATGGATGGAGCTGGTGTCTAGAAGGATGGATGGAGAGGGTGTCTAGAAGAATGGATGGATGGAGCCGGTGTCCAGAAGGACAGATGGAGCAGCTGTCTAAAAGGATGGATGGAGCTAGTGTCTAGAAGGATGGATGGAGAAGGTGTCTAGAAGGATGGATGGAGCTGGTGTCTAGAAGAATGGATGGAGCTGGTGTCTAGAAGGATGGATGGAGTCGGTTTCTAGAAGGATTGATGTAGCCAGGGCCTAGAAGGATGGATGGCGACGGTGCCTAGAAGGATGGATGGAGCTGGTGTCTAGAAGGATGGATGGAGGGGGTGTCTAGAAGGATGGATGGAGCGGGTGTCTAGAAGGATGCATGAAGTGAGTGCCTAAAAGGATGGACGGAGCTGGTGTCTAGAAGTGTGGATGTAGCTCGTGTCTAGAAGGATGGATGTAGCTGGTGTCTAGAAGGATGCATGAAGTATTGCCTAGAAGGATGGATGGAGCTGGTGTCTAGAAAGATGGATGGAGCCGGTGCCTAGAAGGATGGATGGAGCTGGTGTCTAGAAGGATGGATGGAGCCGGTGCCTAGAAGGATGGATGGAGCTGGTGTCTAGAAGGATGGATGGAGAGGGTGTCTAGAAGGATGGATGGAGCTGGTGTCTAGAAGGATCGATGGAGTGGGTGCCTAGAAGGATGGATGGAGCTGGTGTCTAGAAGGATGGATGGAGCTGGTGTCTAGAAGGATGGATGGAGCTGGTCTCCAGAAGGCTGGATGGTATGGCAGCCTAGAAGGATGGATGGAGCTGGTGTCTAGAAGGATGGATGGAGTGTGGCCTAGAGAGATGGATGGAGCTGGTGTCTAGAAGGATGGATGGAGAGGGTGTCTAGAAGGATGGATGGAGCTGGTGTCTAGAAGGATGGATGGAGAGGGTGTCTAGAAGGATGGATGGAGCTGGTGTCTAGAAGGATGGATGTAGCCAGGGCCTAGAAGGATGGATGGAGAGGGTGCCTAGAAGGATGGATGGAGCTGGTGTCTAGAAGGATGAATGGAGAGGGTGTCTAGAAGGATGGATGCAGCTGGTGTCTAGAGGGATGCTTGAAGTGAGTGCCTAGAAGCATGGTTGGAGCTGGTATCTAGAAGGATGGATGGAGAGGGTGTCTAGAAGGATGGATGGATGGACCTGGTGTCCAGAAGGACAGATGGAGCAGCTGTCTAAAAGGATGGATGGAGCTAGTGTCTAGAAGGATGGATGGAGAGGGTGTCTAGAAGGATGGATGGAGCTGGTGTCTAGAAGAATGGATGGAGCTGGTGTCTAGAAGGATGTATGGAGTCGGTTTCTAGAAGGATTGAGGTAGCCAGGGCCTAGAAGGATGGATGGAGACGGTGCCTAGAAGGATGGATGGAGCTGGTGTCTAGAAGGATGGATGGAGGGGGTGTCTAGAAGCATGGATGGAGCCGGTGTCTAGAAGGATGCATGAAGTGAGTGCTTAAAAGGATGGATGGAGCTGGTGTCTAGAAGGATGAATGGAGCGGGTGTCTAGAAGGATGGATGGAGCTGGCGCCTAGAAGGATGAATGGAGCGGGCCTAGAAGCATAGATGGAGCCGGTGCCTAGAAGGAAGGATAGAGAGGGTGCCTGGAAGGATGGATGGAGCCGGTGCCTTGAAGGATGGACGGAGCTGGTGTCTAGAAGGATGGATGGAGCTGGTGTCCAGAAGGATGCATGAAGTTAGTGCCTAGAAGGATGGATGGAGCTGGTGTCTAGAAGGATGGATGGAGCTGGTGCCTAGAAGGATGGATGGAGCTGATGTCTAGAAGGATGGATGGAGAGGGTGTCTAGAAGGATGGATAGAGCTGGTGTCTAGAAGGATTGATGGAGTGGGTGCCTAGAAGGATGGATGGAGCTGGTGTCTAGAAGGATGGATGGAGCCGGTGCCTAGAAGGATGGATGGAGCTGGTGTCTAGAAGGATGGATGGAGAGGGTGTCTAGAAGGATGGATGGAGCTGGTGTCTAGAAGGATTGATGGAGTGGGTGCCTAGATGGATGGATGGAGCTGGTGTCTAGAAGGATGGATAGAGCTGGTGTCTAGAAGGATGGATGGAGCTTGTGTCTAGAAGGATGTATGGAGCTGGTGTCTAGAAGGATGCATGAAGTGAGTGCCTAGAAGGATGGATGGAACAGGTGTCTAGAAGGATGGATGGAGCGTGGCCTAGAAAGATGGATGGAGCTGGTGTCTAGAAGGATGGATGGAGAGGGTGTCTAGAAGGATGGATGGAGCTGGTGTCTAGAAGGATGGATGGAGCTGGTCTCTAGAAGGATGGATCGTGTGGGTGCCTAAAAGGATGGACGGAGCTGGTGTCTAGAAGGATGGATGGAGTGTGGCCTAGAAAGATGGATGGAGCTGGTGTCTAGAAGGATGGATGGAGAGGGTGTCTAGAAGGATGGATGGAGCTGGTGTCTAGAAGGATGGATGGAGCTGGTGGCTAGAAAGATGGATGGAGCCGGTGCCTAGAAGGATGGATGGAGCTTGTGTCTAGAAGGATGCATGAAGTGAGTGCCTAGAAGGATAGATGGAACAGGTGTCTAGAAGGATAGATGAGATGGTGTCTAGAAGAATGGATGGAGCCGGTGCCTCAAAGGATGGATGGAGCTGGTGTCTAGAAGGATGCATGAAGTGAGTGCCTAGAAGGATGGATGGAGCTGGTGTCTAGAAGGATGGATGGAGCTGGTGTCTAGAAGGATGGATGGAGCTGGTCTCCAGAAGGATGGATGGTATGGCAGCCTAGAAGGATGGATGGAGCTGGTGTCTAGAAGGATGGATGGAGTGTGGCCTAGAGAGATGGATGGAGCTGGTGTCTAGAAGGATGGATGGAGAGGGTGTCTAGAAGGATGGATGGAGCTGGTGTCTAGAAGGATGGATGGAGCTGGTGTCTAGAAGGATGGATGGAGCTGGTGTCTAGAAGGATGGATGGAGCTGGTGGCTAGAAAGATGGATGGAGCCGGTGCCTAGAAGGATGGATGGAGCTTGTGTCTAGAAGGATGCATGAAGTGAGTGCCTAGAAGGATAGATGGAACAGGTGTCTAGAAGGATGGATGAGAGGGTGTCTAGAAGGATGGATGGAGCTGGTGTCTAGAAGGATGGATAGAGCTGGTGTCTAGAAAGATGGATGGAGCCGGTGCCTAGAAGGATGGATGGAACTTGTGTCTAGAAGGATGGATGGAGTGTGGCCTAGAAAGATGAATGGAGCTGGTGTCTAGAAGGATGGATGGAGAGGGTGTCTAGAAGGATGGATGGAGCTGGTGTCTAGAAAGATGGATGAAGCTGGTGTCTAAAAGGATGGATGGAGCTGGTGTCTAGAAGGATGGATGGAGCTGGTGTCTAGAAAGATGGATGGAGCCGGTGCCTAGAAGGATGGATGGAGCTTGTGTCTAGAAGGATGCATGGAGATGGTGTCTAGAAGGATGGATGGAGAGGGTGTCTAGAAGGATGGATGGAGCTGGTGTCTAGAAGGATGGATGGAGCTGGTGTCTAGAAAGATGGATGGAGCCGGTGCCTAGAAGGATGGATGGAGCTTGTGTCTAGAAGGATGCATGAAGTGAGTGCCTAGAAGGATAGTTGGAACAGGTGTCTAGAAGGATGGATGAGATGGTCTCTAGAAGAATGGATGGAGCTGCTGCCTAGAAGGATGGATGGAGCTGGTGTCTAGAAGGATGCATGAAGTGAGTGCCTAGAAGGATTGATGGAGCTGGTGTCTAGAAGGATGGATGGAGCCGGTGCCTAGAAGGATGGATGGAGCTGGTGTCTAGAAGGATGGATGGAGCTGGTGTCTAGAAGGATGGATGGAGCTGGTGTCTAGAAGGATGGATGGAGCTGGTGGCTAGAAAGATGGATGGAGCCGGTGCCTAGAAGGATGGATGGAGCTTGTGTCTAGAAGGATGCATGAAGTGAGTGCCTAGAAGGATAGATGGAACAGGTGTCTAGAAGGATGGATGAGAGGGTGTCTAGAAGGATGGATGGAGCTGGTGTCTAGAAGGATGGATAGAGCTGGTGTCTAGAAAGATGGATGGAGCCGGTGCCTAGAAGGATGGATGGAACTTGTGTCTAGAAGGATGGATGGAGTGTGGCCTAGAAAGATGAATGGAGCTGGTGTCTAGAAGGATGGATGGAGAGGGTGTCTAGAAGGATGGATGGAGCTGGTGTCTAGAAAGATGGATGAAGCTGGTGTCTAGAAGGATGGATGGAGCTGGTGTCTAGAAGGATGGATGGAGCTGGTGTCTAGAAAGATGGATGGAGCCGGTGCCTAGAAGGATGGATGGAGCTTGTGTCTAGAAGGATGCATGGAGATGGTGTCTAGAAGGATGGATGGAGAGGGTGTCTAGAAGGATGGATGGAGCTGGTGTCTAGAAGGATGGATGGAGCTGGTGTCTAGAAAGATGGATGGAGCCGGTGCCTAGAAGGATGGATGGAGCTTGTGTCTAGAAGGATGCATGAAGTGAGTGCCTAGAAGGATAGTTGGAACAGGTGTCTAGAAGGATGGATGAGATGGTCTCTAGAAGAATGGATGGAGCTGCTGCCTAGAAGGATGGATGGAGCTGGTGTCTAGAAGGATGCATGAAGTGAGTGCCTAGAAGGATTGATGGAGCTGGTGTCTAGAAGGATGGATGGAGCCGGTGCCTAGAAGGATGGATGGAGCTGGGGTCTAGAAGGATGCATGAAGTACTCGCCTAGAAGGATGGATGGAGCTGGTGTCTAGAAGGATGGATGGGGAGGGTGTCTAGAAGGATGGATGGAGAGGGTGTCTAGAAGGATGGATGGAGCTGGTGTCTAGAAGGATGGATGTAGCCAGGGCCAAGAAGGATGGATGGAGAGGGTGCCTAGAAGGATGGATGGAGCTGGTGTCTAGAAGGATGGATGGAGAGGGTGTCTAGAAGGATGGATGCAGCTCGTGTCTAGAAGGATGCTTGAAGTGAGTGCCTAGAAGGATGGATGGAGCTGGTGTCTAGAAGGATGGATGGAGAGGGTGTCTAGAAGAATGGATGGATGGAGCCGGTGTCCAGAAGGACAGATGGAGCAGCTGTCTAAAAGGATGGATGGAGCTAGTGTCTAGAAGGATGGATGGAGAAGGTGTCTAGAAGGATGGATGGAGCTGGTGTCTAGAAGAATGGATGGAGCTGGTGTCTAGAAGGATGGATGGAGTCGGTTTCTAGAAGGATTGATGTAGCCAGGGCCTAGAAGGATGGATGGCGACGGTGCCTAGAAGGATGGATGGAGCTGGTGTCTAGAAGGATGGATGGAGGGGGTGTCTAGAAGGATGGATGGAGCGGGTGTCTAGAAGGATGCATGAAGTGAGTGCCTAAAAGGATGGACGGAGCTGGTGTCTAGAAGTGTGGATGTAGCTCGTGTCTAGAAGGATGGATGTAGCTGGTGTCTAGAAGGATGCATGAAGTATTGCCTAGAAGGATGGATGGAGCTGGTGTCTAGAAAGATGGATGGAGCCGGTGCCTAGAAGGATGGATGGAGCTGGTGTCTAGAAGGATGGATGGAGCCGGTGCCTAGAAGGATGGATGGAGCTGGTGTCTAGAAGGATGGATGGAGAGGGTGTCTAGAAGGATGGATGGAGCTGGTGTCTAGAAGGATCGATGGAGTGGGTGCCTAGAAGGATGGATGGAGCTGGTGTCTAGAAGGATGGATGGAGCTGGTGTCTAGAAGGATGGATGGAGCTGGTCTCCAGAAGGCTGGATGGTATGGCAGCCTAGAAGGATGGATGGAGCTGGTGTCTAGAAGGATGGATGGAGTGTGGCCTAGAGAGATGGATGGAGCTGGTGTCTAGAAGGATGGATGGAGAGGGTGTCTAGAAGGATGGATGGAGCTGGTGTCTAGAAGGATGGATGGAGAGGGTGTCTAGAAGGATGGATGGAGCTGGTGTCTAGAAGGATGGATGTAGCCAGGGCCTAGAAGGATGGATGGAGAGGGTGCCTAGAAGGATGGATGGAGCTGGTGTCTAGAAGGATGAATGGAGAGGGTGTCTAGAAGGATGGATGCAGCTGGTGTCTAGAGGGATGCTTGAAGTGAGTGCCTAGAAGCATGGTTGGAGCTGGTATCTAGAAGGATGGATGGAGAGGGTGTCTAGAAGGATGGATGGAGCTGGTGTCTAGAAGAATGGATGGAGCTGGTGTCTAGAAGGATGTATGGAGTCGGTTTCTAGAAGGATTGAGGTAGCCAGGGCCTAGAAGGATGGATGGAGACGGTGCCTAGAAGGATGGATGGAGCTGGTGTCTAGAAGGATGGATGGAGGGGGTGTCTAGAAGCATGGATGGAGCCGGTGTCTAGAAGGATGCATGAAGTGAGTGCTTAAAAGGATGGATGGAGCTGGTGTCTAGAAGGATGAATGGAGCGGGTGTCTAGAAGGATGGATGGAGCTGGCGCCTAGAAGGATGAATGGAGCGGGCCTAGAAGCATAGATGGAGCCGGTGCCTAGAAGGAAGGATAGAGAGGGTGCCTGGAAGGATGGATGGAGCCGGTGCCTTGAAGGATGGACGGAGCTGGTGTCTAGAAGGATGGATGGAGCTGGTGTCCAGAAGGATGCATGAAGTTAGTGCCTAGAAGGATGGATGGAGCTGGTGTCTAGAAGGATGGATGGAGCTGGTGCCTAGAAGGATGGATGGAGCTGATGTCTAGAAGGATGGATGGAGAGGGTGTCTAGAAGGATGGATAGAGCTGGTGTCTAGAAGGATTGATGGAGTGGGTGCCTAGAAGGATGGATGGAGCTGGTGTCTAGAAGGATGGATGGAGCCGGTGCCTAGAAGGATGGATGGAGCTGGTGTCTAGAAGGATGGATGGAGAGGGTGTCTAGAAGGATGGATGGAGCTGGTGTCTAGAAGGATTGATGGAGTGGGTGCCTAGATGGATGGATGGAGCTGGTGTCTAGAAGGATGGATAGAGCTGGTGTCTAGAAGGATGGATGGAGCTTGTGTCTAGAAGGATGTATGGAGCTGGTGTCTAGAAGGATGCATGAAGTGAGTGCCTAGAAGGATGGATGGAACAGGTGTCTAGAAGGATGGATGGAGCGTGGCCTAGAAAGATGGATGGAGCTGGTGTCTAGAAGGATGGATGGAGAGGGTGTCTAGAAGGATGGATGGAGCTGGTGTCTAGAAGGATGGATGGAGCTGGTCTCTAGAAGGATGGATCGTGTGGGTGCCTAAAAGGATGGACGGAGCTGGTGTCTAGAAGGATGGATGGAGTGTGGCCTAGAAAGATGGATGGAGCTGGTGTCTAGAAGGATGGATGGAGAGGGTGTCTAGAAGGATGGATGGAGCTGGTGTCTAGAAGGATGGATGGAGCTGGTGGCTAGAAAGATGGATGGAGCCGGTGCCTAGAAGGATGGATGGAGCTTGTGTCTAGAAGGATGCATGAAGTGAGTGCCTAGAAGGATAGATGGAACAGGTGTCTAGAAGGATAGATGAGATGGTGTCTAGAAGAATGGATGGAGCCGGTGCCTCAAAGGATGGATGGAGCTGGTGTCTAGAAGGATGCATGAAGTGAGTGCCTAGAAGGATGGATGGAGCTGGTGTCTAGAAGGATGGATGGAGCTGGTGTCTAGAAGGATGGATGGAGCTGGTCTCCAGAAGGATGGATGGTATGGCAGCCTAGAAGGATGGATGGAGCTGGTGTCTAGAAGGATGGATGGAGTGTGGCCTAGAGAGATGGATGGAGCTGGTGTCTAGAAGGATGGATGGAGAGGGTGTCTAGAAGGATGGATGGAGCTGGTGTCTAGAAGGATGGATGGAGCTGGTGTCTAGAAGGATGGATGGAGCTGGTGTCTAGAAGGATGGATGGAGCTGGTGGCTAGAAAGATGGATGGAGCCGGTGCCTAGAAGGATGGATGGAGCTTGTGTCTAGAAGGATGCATGAAGTGAGTGCCTAGAAGGATAGATGGAACAGGTGTCTAGAAGGATGGATGAGATGGTGTCTAGAAGAATGGATGGAGCCGGTGCCTCGAAGGATGGATGGAGCTGGTGTCTAGAAGGATCGATGGAGTGGGTGCCTAGAAGGATGGATGGAGCTGGTGTCTAGAAGGATGGATGGAGCTGGTGTCTAGAAGGATGGATGGAGCTGGTCTCCAGAAGGATGGATGGTATGGCAGCCTAGAAGGATGGATGGAGCTGGTGTCTAGAAGGATGGATGGAGTGTGGCCTAGAGAGATGGATGGAGCTGGTGTCTAGAAGGATGGATGGAGAGGGTGTCTAGAAGGATGGATGGAGCTGGTGTCTAGAAGGATGGATGGAGCTGGTGTCTAGAAGGATAGATGGAGAGGGTGTCTAGAAGGATGGATGGAGCTGGTGTCTAGAAGGATGGATGTAGCCAGGGCCTAGAAGGATGGATGGAGAGGGTGCCTAGAAGGATGGATGGAGCTGGTGTCTAGAAGGATGAATGGAGAGGGTGTCTAGAAGGATGGATGCAGCTGGTGTCTAGAGGGATGCTTGAAGTGAGTGCCTAGAAGCATGGTTGGAGCTGGTATCTAGAAGGATGGATGGAGAGGGTGTCTAGAAGGATGGATGGATGGACCTGGTGTCCAGAAGGACAGATGGAGCAGCTGTCTAAAAGGATGGATGGAGCTAGTGTCTAGAAGGATGGATGGAGAGGGTGTCTAGAAGGATGGATGGAGCTGGTGTCTAGAAGAATGGATGGAGCTGGTGTCTAGAAGGATGTATGGAGTCGGTTTCTAGAAGGATTGAGGTAGCCAGGGCCTAGAAGGATGGATGGAGACGGTGCCTAGAAGGATGGATGGAGCTGGTGTCTAGAAGGATGGATGGAGGGGGTGTCTAGAAGCATGGATGGAGCCGGTGTCTAGAAGGATGCATGAAGTGAGTGCTTAAAAGGATGGATGGAGCTGGTGTCTAGAAGGATGAATGGAGCGGGTGTCTAGAAGGATGGATGGAGCTGGCGCCTAGAAGGATGAATGGAGCGGGCCTAGAAGCATAGATGGAGCCGGTGCCTAGAAGGAAGGATAGAGAGGGTGCCTGGAAGGATGGATGGAGCCGGTGCCTTGAAGGATGGACGGAGCTGGTGTCTAGAAGGATGGATGGAGCTGGTGTCCAGAAGGATGCATGAAGTTAGTGCCTAGAAGGATGGATGGAGCTGGTGTCTAGAAGGATGGATGGAGCTGGTGCCTAGAAGGATGGATGGAGCTGATGTCTAGAAGGATGGATGGAGAGGGTGTCTAGAAGGATGGATAGAGCTGGTGTCTAGAAGGATTGATGGAGTGGGTGCCTAGAAGGATGGATGGAGCTGGTGTCTAGAAGGATGGATGGAGCCGGTGCCTAGAAGGATGGATGGAGCTGGTGTCTAGAAGGATGGATGGAGAGGGTGTCTAGAAGGATGGATGGAGCTGGTGTCTAGAAGGATTGATGGAGTGGGTGCCTAGATGGATGGATGGAGCTGGTGTCTAGAAGGATGGATAGAGCTGGTGTCTAGAAGGATGGATGGAGCTTGTGTCTAGAAGGATGTATGGAGCTGGTGTCTAGAAGGATGCATGAAGTGAGTGCCTAGAAGGATGGATGGAACAGGTGTCTAGAAGGATGGATGGAGCGTGGCCTAGAAAGATGGATGGAGCTGGTGTCTAGAAGGATGGATGGAGAGGGTGTCTAGAAGGATGGATGGAGCTGGTGTCTAGAAGGATGGATGGAGCTGGTCTCTAGAAGGATGGATCGTGTGGGTGCCTAAAAGGATGGACGGAGCTGGTGTCTAGAAGGATGGATGGAGTGTGGCCTAGAAAGATGGATGGAGCTGGTGTCTAGAAGGATGGATGGAGAGGGTGTCTAGAAGGATGGATGGAGCTGGTGTCTAGAAGGATGGATGGAGCTGGTGGCTAGAAAGATGGATGGAGCCGGTGCCTAGAAGGATGGATGGAGCTTGTGTCTAGAAGGATGCATGAAGTGAGTGCCTAGAAGGATAGATGGAACAGGTGTCTAGAAGGATGGATGAGATGGTGTCTAGAAGAATGGATGGAGCCGGTGCCTCGAAGGATGGATGGAGCTGGTGTCTAGAAGGATGCATGAAGTGAGTGCCTAGAAGGATGGATGGAGCTGGTGTCTAGAAGGATGGATGGAGCCGGTGCCTAGAAGGATGGATGGAGCTGGGGTCTAGAAGGATGGATGGAGCCGGTGCCTAGAAGGATGGATGGAGCTGGTGTCTAGAAGGATGGATGGAGAGGGTGTCTAGAAGGATGGATGGAGCTGGTGTCTAGAAGGATCGATGGAGTGGGTGCCTAGAAGGATGGATGGAGCTGGTGTCTAGAAGGATGGATGGAGCTGGTGTCTAGAAGGATGGATGGAGCTGGTCTCCAGAAGGATGGATGGTATGGCAGCCTAGAAGGATGGATGGAGCTGGTGTCTAGAAGGATGGATGGAGTGTGGCCTAGAGAGATGGATGGAGCTGGTGTCTAGAAGGATGGATGGAGAGGGTGTCTAGAAGGATGGATGGAGCTGGTGTCTAGAAGGATGGATGGAGCTGGTGTCTAGAAGGATGGATGGAGAGGGTGTCTAGAAGGATGGATGGAGCTGGTGTCTAGAAGGATGGATGTAGCCAGGGCCTAGAAGGATGGATGGAGAGGGTGCCTAGAAGGATGGATGGAGATGGTGTCTAGAAGGATGAATGGAGAGGGTGTCTAGAAGGATGGATGCAGCTGGTGTCTAGAGGGATTCTTGAAGTGAGTGCCTAGAAGCATGGTTGGAGCTGGTATCTAGAAGGATGGATGGAGAGGGTGTCTAGAAGGATGGATGGATGGACCTGGTGTCCAGAAGGACAGATGGAGCAGCTGTCTAAAAGGATGGATGGAGCTAGTGTCTAGAAGGATGGATGGAGAGGGTGTCTAGAAGGATGGATGGAGCTGGTGTCTAGAAGAATGGATGGAGCTGGTGTCTAGAAGGATGTATGGAGTCGGTTTCTAGAAGGATTGAGGTAGCCAGGGCCTAGAAGGATGGATGGAGACGGTGCCTTGAAGGATGGATGGAGCTGGTGTCTAGAAGGATGGATGGAGGGGGTGTCTAGAAGCATGGATGGAGCCGGTGTCTAGAAGGATGCATGAAGTGAGTGCTTAAAAGGATGGATGGAGCTGGTGTCTAGAAGGATGAATGGAGCGGGTGTCTAGAAGGATGGATGGAGCTGGCGCCTAGAAGGATGAATGGAGCGGGCCTAGAAGCATAGATGGAGCCGGTGCCTAGAAGGAAGGATAGAGAGGGTGCCTGGAAGGATGGATGGAGCCGGTGCCTTGAAGGATGGACGGAGCTGGTGTCTAGAAGGATGGATGGAGCTGGTGTCCAGAAGGATGCATGAAGTTAGTGCCTAGAAGGATGGATGGAGCTGGTGTCTAGAAGGATGGATGGAGCTGGTGCCTAGAAGGATGGATGGAGCTGATGTCTAGAAGGATGGATGGAGAGGGTGTCTAGAAGGATGGATAGAGCTGGTGTCTAGAAGGATTGATGGAGTGGGTGCCTAGAAGGATGGATGGAGCTGGTGTCTAGAAGGATGGATGGAGCCGGTGCCTAGAAGGATGGATGGAGCTGGTGTCTAGAAGGATGGATGGAGAGGGTGTCTAGAAGGATGGATGGAGCTGGTGTCTAGAAGGATTGATGGAGTGGGTGCCTAGATGGATGGATGGAGCTGGTGTCTAGAAGGATGGATAGAGCTCGTGTCTAGAAGGATGGATGGAGCTTGTGTCTAGAAGGATGTATGGAGCTGGTGTCTAGAAGGATGCATGAAGTGAGTGCCTAGAAGGATGGATGGAACAGGTGTCTAGAAGGATGGATGGAGCGTGGCCTAGAAAGATGGATGGAGCTGGTGTCTAGAAGGATGGATCGAGTGGGTGCCTAGAAGGATGGATGAAGCTGGTGTCTAGAAGGATTGATGAAGCTGGTGTCTAGAAGGATGGATGGAGCCGGTGTCTAGAAGGATGGATGTAGCCAGGGCCTAGAAGGATGGATAGAGAGGGTGCCTAGAAGGATGGATGGAGTGGGTGTCTAGAAGGATGGATGGAGCTGGTGTATAGAAGGATGCATGAAGTGAGTGCCTAGAAGGATGGATGGAGCTGATGTCTAGAAGGATGGATGGAGAGGGGGTCTAGAAGGATGGATGGAGCTGGTGTCCAGAAGGACAGATGGAGCAGCTGTCTAAAAGTATGGATGGAGCTGGTGTCTAGAAGGATGCATGAAGTGAGTGCCTAGAAGGATGGACGGAGCTGGTGTCTAGAAGGATGGATGGAGCCGGTGCCTAGAAGGATGGATGGAGCTGGTGTCTAGAAGGATGAATGAAGTGAGTGCCTAGAAGGATAGATGGAACAGTTGTCTAGAAGGATGGATGGAGCTGGTGTCTAGAAGGATGGATGGAGACGGTGCCTAGAAGGATGGATGGAGCTGGTGTCTAGAAGGATGCATGAAGTGAGTGCCTAGAAGGATGGATGGAGCTGGTGTCTAGAAGGATGGATGGAGCCGGAGCCTAGAAGGATCAATGGAGCTGGTGTCTAGAGGATGCATGAAGTAAGTGCCTAGAAGGATGGATGGAACAGGTGTCTAGAAGGATGAATGGAGCGTGGCCTAGAAAGATGGATGGAGCTGGTGTCTAGAAGGATGGATGGAGAGGGTGTCTAGAAGGATGAATGGAGCTGGTGTCTAGAAGGATGGATGGAGCTGGTGTCTAGCAGGATAGATGAAGTCGGTGTCTAGAAGGATGGATGTAGCCAAGGCCTAGAAGGATGGATGGAGACAGTGCCTAGAAGGATGGATGGAGCTGGTGTCTAGAAGGATGGATGGAGAGGGTGTCTAGAAGGATGTATGGAGCCGGTGTCTAGAAGGATGCATGAAGTGAGTGCCTAGAAGGATGGATGGAGCTGGTGTCTAGAAGGATGAATGGAGCGGGTGTCTAGAAGGATGGATGGAGCTGGTGTCTAGAAGGATGAATGGAGCGGGCCTAGAAGGATAGATGGAGCCGGTGCCTAGAAGGGTAGATGGAGAGGGTGCCTGGAAGGATTGATGGAGCCGGTACCTAGAAGGATGGATGGAGCTGGTGTCTAGAAGGATGGATGGAGCCGGTGCCTAGAAGGATGGATGGAGCTGGTGTCTAGAAGGATGGATGGAGCTGGTGTCTGGAAGGATGCATGAAGTGAGTGCCTAGAAGGATTGATGGAACAGGTGTCTAGAAGGATGGATGGAGCGTGGTCTAGGAAGATAGATGGAGCTGGTGTCAAGAAGGATGGATGGAGAGGGTGTCTACAAGGATGGATAGAGCTGGTGTCTAGGAGGATGGATGGAGCTGGCGTCTAGAAGGATGGATGGAGCTGGTGTCTAGAAGGATGCATGAAGTGAGTGCCTAGAATGATGGATGGAACAGGTGTCTAGAAGGATGGATGGAGAGGCTGTCTAGAAGGATGGATGGAGCTGGTGTCTAGAAGGATGAAAGGAGCGGGCCTAGAAGGATAGATGGAGCCGGTACCTAGAAGGATGGATGGAGAGGGTGCCTGGAAGGATGGATGGAGCCGGTGCCTAGAAGGATGGATGGAGCTGGTGTCCGTAAGGATGGATGGAGCTCGTGTCTAGAAGGATGGATGGAGCTGGTGTCTAGAAAGATGCCTGAAGTTAGTGCCTAGAAGGATGGATGGAGCTGGTGTCTAGAAGGATGGATGGAGCCGGTGCCTAGAAGGATGGATGGAGCTGGTGTCTAGACGGATGGATGGAGAGGGTGCCTATAAGGATGAATGGAGCTGGTGTCTAGACGGATGGATGGAGTGGCTGCCTAGAAGGATGGATGGAGCTGGTGTCTAGAAGGATGGATGGAGCTGGTGTCTGGAAGGATGCATGAAGTGAGTGCCTAGAAGGATTGATGGAACAGGTGTCTAGAAGGATGGATGGAGCGTGGTCTAGGAAGATGGATGGAGCTGGTGTCAAGAAGGATGGATGGAGAGGGTGTCTACAAGGATGGATAGAGCTGGTGTCTAGGAGGATGGATGGAGCTGGCGTCTAGAAGGATGGATGGAGCTGGTGTCTAGAAGGATGCATGAAGTGAGTGCCTAGAATGATGGATGGAACAGGTGTCTAGAAGGATGGATGGAGAGGCTGTCTAGAAGGATGGATGGAGCTGGTGTCTAGAAGGATGAAAGGAGCGGGCCTAGAAGGATAGATGGAGCCGGTACCTAGAAGGATGGATGGAGAGGGTGCCTGGAAGGATGGATGGAGCCGGTGCCTAGAAGGATGGATGGAGCTGGTGTCCGTAAGGATGGATGGAGCTCGTGTCTAGAAGGATGGATGGAGCTGGTGTCTAGAAAGATGCCTGAAGTTAGTGCCTAGAAGGATGGATGGAGCTGGTGTCTAGAAGGATGGATGGAGCCGGTGCCTAGAAGGATGGATGGAGCTGGTGTCTAGACGGATGGATGGAGAGGGTGCCTATAAGGATGAATGGAGCTGGTGTCTAGACGGATGGATGGAGTGGCTGCCTAGAAGGATGGATTGGTCTGGTGTCTAGAAGGATGGATGGAGCTGGTGTCTAGAAGGATGGATGGAGCTGGTGTCTGGAAGGATGCATGAAGTGAGTGCCTAGAAGGATTGATGGAACAGGTGTCTAGAAGGATGGATGGAGCGTGGTCTAGGAAGATAGATGGAGCTGGTGTCAAGAAGGATGGATGGAGAGGGTGTCTACAAGGATGGATAGAGCTGGTGTCTAGGAGGATGGATGGAGCTGGCGTCTAGAAGGATGGATGGAGCTGGTGTCTAGAAGGATGCATGAAGTGAGTGCCTAGAATGATGGATGGAACAGGTGTCTAGAAGGATGGATGGAGAGGCTGTCTAGAAGGATGGATGGAGCTGGTGTCTAGAAGGATGAAAGGAGCGGGCCTAGAAGGATAGATGGAGCCGGTACCTAGAAGGATGGATGGAGAGGGTGCCTGGAAGGATGGATGGAGCCGGTGCCTAGAAGGATGGATGGAGCTGGTGTCCGTAAGGATGGATGGAGCTCGTGTCTAGAAGGATGGATGGAGCTGGTGTCTAGAAAGATGCCTGAAGTTAGTGCCTAGAAGGATGGATGGAGCTGGTGTCTAGAAGGATGGATGGAGCCGGTGCCTAGAAGGATGGATGGAGCTGGTGTCTAGACGGATGGATGGAGAGGGTGCCTATAAGGATGAATGGAGCTGGTGTCTAGACGGATGGATGGAGTGGCTGCCTAGAAGGATGGATGGAGCTGGTGTCTAGAAGGATGGATGGAGCTGGTGTCTGGAAGGATGCATGAAGTGAGTGCCTAGAAGGATTGATGGAACAGGTGTCTAGAAGGATGGATGGAGCGTGGTCTAGGAAGATGGATGGAGCTGGTGTCAAGAAGGATGGATGGAGAGGGTGTCTACAAGGATGGATAGAGCTGGTGTCTAGGAGGATGGATGGAGCTGGCGTCTAGAAGGATGGATGGAGCTGGTGTCTAGAAGGATGCATGAAGTGAGTGCCTAGAATGATGGATGGAACAGGTGTCTAGAAGGATGGATGGAGAGGCTTTCTAGAAGGATGGATGGAGCTGGTGTCTAGAAGGATGAAAGGAGCGGGCCTAGAAGGATAGATGGAGCCGGTACCTAGAAGGATGGATGGAGAGGGTGCCTGGAAGGATGGATGGAGCCGGTGCCTAGAAGGATGGATGGAGCTGGTGTCCGTAAGGATGGATGGAGCTCGTGTCTAGAAGGATGGATGGAGCTGGTGTCTAGAAAGATGCCTGAAGTTAGTGCCTAGAAGGATGGATGGAGCTGGTGTCTAGAAGGATGGATGGAGCCGGTGCCTAGAAGGATGGATGGAGCTGGTGTCTAGACGGATGGATGGAGAGGGTGCCTATAAGGATGAATGGAGCTGGTGTCTAGACGGATGGATGGAGTGGCTGCCTAGAAGGATGGATTGGTCTGGTGTCTAGAAGGATGGATGGAGCTGGTGTCTAGAAGGATGGATGGAGCTGTTGTCTAGAAGGATGGATGGAGCTGGTCTCTAGAAGGATGGATCGAGTGGGTGCCTAGAAGGATGGATGGAGCTGGTGTCTAGAAGGATGGATGGAGTGTGGCCTAGAAAGATGGATGGAGGTGCTGTCTAGAAGGATGGATGGAGAGGGTGTCTAGAAGGATGAATGGAGCTGGTGTCTAGAAGGATGGATGGAGCTGGTGTCTAGAAGGATGGATCGAGTGGGTGCCTAGAAGGATGGATGAAGCTGGTGTCTAGAAGGATTGATGAAGCTGGTGTCTAGCAGGATGGATGGAGCCGGTGTCTAGAAGGATGGATGTAGCCAGGGCCTAGAAGAATGGATAGAGAGGGTACCTAGAAGGATGGATGGAGAGGGTGTCTAGAAGGATGGATGGAGCTGGTGTCTAGAAGGATGCATGAAGTGAGTGCCTAGAAGGATGGATGGAGCTGATGTCTAGAAGTATGGATGGAGAGGGAGTCTAGAAGGATGGATGGAGCTGGTGTCCAGAAGGACAGATGGAGCAGCTGTCTAAAAGTATGGATGGAGCTGGTGTCTAGAAGTATGCATGAAGTGAGTGCCTAGAAGGATGGACGCAGCTGGTGTCTAGAAGGATGGATGGAGCCGGTGCCTAGAAGGATGGATGGATCTGGTGTCTAGAAGGATGAATGAAGTGAGTGCCTGGAAGGATAGATGGAACAGTTGTCTAGAAGGATGGATGGAGCTGGTGTCTAGAAGGATGGATGGAGCCGGTGCCTAGAAGGATGGATGGAGCTGGTGTCTAGAAGGATGCATGAAGTGAGTGCCTAGAAGGATGGATGGAGCTGGTGTCTAGAAGGATGGATGGAGCCGGAGCCTAGAAGGATGGATGGAGCTGGTATCTAGAAGGATGCATGAAGTAAGTGCCTAGAAGGATGGATGGAACAGGTGTCTAGAAGGATGAATGGAGCGTGGCCTAGAAAGATGGATGGAGCTGGTGTCTAGAAGGATGGATGGAGAGGGTGTCTAGAAGGATGGATGGAGCTGGTGTCTAGAAGGATGGATGGAGCTGGTGTCTAGCAGGATAGTTGAAGTCGGTGTCTAGAAGGATGGATGTAGCCAGGGCCTAGAAGGATGGATGGAGACAGTGCCTAGAAGGATGGATGGAGCTGGTGTCTAGAAGGATGGATGGAGAGGGTGTCTAGAAGGATGTTTGGAGCCGGTGTCTAGAAGGATGCATGAAGTGAGTGCCTAGAAGGATGGATGGAGCTGGTGTCTAGAAGGATGAATGGAGCGGGTGTCTAGAAGGATGGATGGAGCTGGTGTCCAGAAGGATGCATGAAGTTAGTGCCTAGAAGGATGGATGGAGCTGGTGTCTAGAAGGATGGATGGAGCTGGTGCCTAGAAGGATGGATGGAGCTGATGTCTAGAAGGATGGATGGAGAGGGTGTCTAGAAGGATGGATAGAGCTGGTGTCTAGAAGGATTGATGGAGTGGGTGCCTAGAAGGATGGATGGAGCTGGTGTCTAGAAGGATGGATGGAGCCGGTGCCTAGAAGGATGGATGGAGCTGGTGTCTAGAAGGATAGATGGAGCCGGTACCTAGAAGGATGGATGGAGAGGGTGCCTGGAAGGATGGATGGAGCCGGTGCCTAGAAGGATGGATGGAGCTGGTGTCCGTAAGGATGGATGGAGCTCGTGTCTAGAAGGATGGATGGAGCTGGTGTCTAGAAAGATGCCTGAAGTTAGTGCCTAGAAGGATGGATGGAGCTGGTGTCTAGAAGGATGGATGGAGCCGGTGCCTAGAAGGATGGATGGAGCTGGTGTCTAGACGGATGGATGGAGAGGGTGCCTATAAGGATGAATGGAGCTGGTGTCTAGACGGATGGATGGAGTGGCTGCCTAGAAGGATGGATTGGTCTGGTGTCTAGAAGGATGGATGGAGCTGGTGTCTAGAAGGATGGATGGAGCTGTTGTCTAGAAGGATGGATGGAGCTGGTCTCTAGAAGGATGGATCGAGTGGGTGCCTAGAAGGATGGATGGAGCTGGTGTCTAGAAGGATGGATGGAGTGTGGCCTAGAAAGATGGATGGAGGTGCTGTCTAGAAGGATGGATGGAGAGGGTGTCTAGAAGGATGAATGGAGCTGGTGTCTAGAAGGATGGATGGAGCTGGTGTCTAGAAGGATGGATCGAGTGGGTGCCTAGAAGGATGGATGAAGCTGGTGTCTAGAAGGATTGATGAAGCTGGTGTCTAGCAGGATGGATGGAGCCGGTGTCTAGAAGGATGGATGTAGCCAGGGCCTAGAAGAATGGATAGAGAGGGTACCTAGAAGGATGGATGGAGAGGGTGTCTAGAAGGATGGATGGAGCTGGTGTCTAGAAGGATGCATGAAGTGAGTGCCTAGAAGGATGGATGGAGCTGATGTCTAGAAGTATGGATGGAGAGGGAGTCTAGAAGGATGGATGGAGCTGGTGTCCAGAAGGACAGATGGAGCAGCTGTCTAAAAGTATGGATGGAGCTGGTGTCTAGAAGTATGCATGAAGTGAGTGCCTAGAAGGATGGACGCAGCTGGTGTCTAGAAGGATGGATGGAGCCGGTGCCTAGAAGGATGGATGGATCTGGTGTCTAGAAGGATGAATGAAGTGAGTGCCTGGAAGGATAGATGGAACAGTTGTCTAGAAGGATGGATGGAGCTGGTGTCTAGAAGGATGGATGGAGCCGGTGCCTAGAAGGATGGATGGAGCTGGTGTCTAGAAGGATGCATGAAGTGAGTGCCTAGAAGGATGGATGGAGCTGGTGTCTAGAAGGATGGATGGAGCCGGAGCCTAGAAGGATGGATGGAGCTGGTATCTAGAAGGATGCATGAAGTAAGTGCCTAGAAGGATGGATGGAACAGGTGTCTAGAAGGATGAATGGAGCGTGGCCTAGAAAGATGGATGGAGCTGGTGTCTAGAAGGATGGATGAAGAGGGTGTCTAGAAGGATGGATGGAGCTGGTGTCTAGAAGGATGGATGGAGCTGGTGTCTAGCAGGATAGTTGAAGTCGGTGTCTAGAAGGATGGATGTAGCCAGGGCCTAGAAGGATGGATGGAGACAGTGCCTAGAAGGATGGATGGAGCTGGTGTCTAGAAGGATGGATGGAGAGGGTGTCTAGAAGGATGTTTGGAGCCGGTGTCTAGAAGGATGCATGAAGTGAGTGCCTAGAAGGATGGATGGAGCTGGTGTCTAGAAGGATGAATGGAGCGGGTGTCTAGAAGGATGGATGGAGCTGGTGTCCAGAAGGATGCATGAAGTTAGTGCCTAGAAGGATGGATGGAGCTGGTGTCTAGAAGGATGGATGGAGCTGGTGCCTAGAAGGATGGATGGAGCTGATGTCTAGAAGGATGGATGGAGAGGGTGTCTAGAAGGATGGATAGAGCTGGTGTCTAGAAGGATTGATGGAGTGGGTGCCTAGAAGGATGGATGGAGCTGGTGTCTAGAAGGATGGATGGAGCCGGTGCCTAGAAGGATGGATGGAGCTGGTGTCTAGAAGGATGGATGGAGAGGGTGTCTAGAAGGATGGATGGAGCTGGTGTCTAGAAGGATTGATGGAGTGGGTGCCTAGATGGATGGATCGAGCTGGTGTCTAGAAGGATGGATAGAGCTCGTGTCTAGAAGGATGGATGGAGCTTGTGTCTAGAAGGATGTATGGAGCTGGTGTCTAGAAGGATGCATGAAGTGAGTGCCTAGAAGGATGGATGGAACAGGTGTCTAGAAGGATGGATGGAGCGTGGCCTAGAAAGATGGATGGAGCTGGTGTCTAGAAGGATGGATCGAGTGGGTGCCTAGAAGGATGGATGAAGCTGGTGTCTAGAAGGATTGATGAAGCTGGTGTCTAGAAGGATGGATGGAGCCGGTGTCTAGAAGGATGGATGTAGCCAGGGCCTAGAAGGATGGATAGAGAGGGTGCCTAGAAGGATGGATGGAGAGGGTGTCTAGAAGGATGGATGGAGCTGGTGTATAGAAGGATGCATGAAGTGAGTGCCTAGAAGGATGGATGGAGCTGGTGTCTAGAAGGATGGATGGAGAGGGGGTCTAGAAGGATGGATGGAGCTGGTGTCCAGAAGGACAGATGGAGCAGCTGTCTAAAAGTATGGATGGAGCTGGTGTCTAGAAGGATGCATGAAGTGAGTGCCTAGAAGGATGGACGGAGCTGGTGTCTAGAAGGATGGATGGAGCCGGTGCCTAGAAGGATGGATGGAGCTGGTGTCTAGAAGGATGAATGAAGTGAGTGCCTAGAAGGATAGATGGAACAGTTGTCTAGAAGGATGGATGGAGCTGGTGTCTAGAAGGATGGATGGAGACGGTGCCTAGAAGGATGGATGGAGCTGGTGTCTAGAAGGATGCATGAAGTGAGTGCCTAGAAGGATGGATGGAGCTGGTGTCTAGAAGGATGGATGAAGCCGGAGCCTAGAAGGATCAATGGAGCTGGTGTCTAGAGGATGCATGAAGTAAGTGCCTAGAAGGATGGATGGAACAGGTGTCTAGAAGGATGAATGGAGCGTGGCCTAGAAAGATGGATGGAGCTGGTGTCTAGAAGGATGGATGGAGAGGGTGTCTAGAAGGATGAATGGAGCTGGTGTCTAGAAGGATGGATGGAGCTGGTGTCTAGCAGGATAGATGAAGTCGGTGTCTAGAAGGATGGATGTAGCCAAGGCCTAGAAGGATGGATGGAGACAGTGCCTAGAAGGATGGATGGAGCTGGTGTCTAGAAGGATGGATGGAGAGGGTGTCTAGAAGGATGTATGGAGCCGGTGTCTAGAAGGATGCATGAAGTGAGTGCCTAGAAGGATGGATGGAGCTGGTGTCTAGAAGGATGAATGGAGCGGGTGTCTAGAAGGATGGATGGAGCTGGTGTCTAGAAGGATGAATGGAGCGGGCCTAGAAGGATAGATGGAGCCGGTGCCTAGAAGGGTAGATGGAGAGGGTGCCTGGAAGGATTGATGGAGCCGGTACCTAGAAGGATGGATGGAGCTGGTGTCTAGAAGGATGGATGGAGCCGGTGCCTAGAAGGATGGATGGAGCTGGTGTCTAGAAGGATGGATGGAGCTGGTGTCTGGAAGGATGCATGAAGTGAGTGCCTAGAAGGATTGATGGAACAGGTGTCTAGAAGGATGGATGGAGCGTGGTCTAGGAAGATGGATGGAGCTGGTGTCAAGAAGGATGGATGGAGAGGGTGTCTACAAGGATGGATAGAGCTGGTGTCTAGGAGGATGGATGGAGCTGGCGTCTAGAAGGATGGATGGAGCTGGTGTCTAGAAGGATGCATGAAGTGAGTGCCTAGAATGATGGATGGAACAGGTGTCTAGAAGGATGGATGGAGAGGCTGTCTAGAAGGATGGATGGAGCTGGTGTCTAGAAGGATGAAAGGAGCGGGCCTAGAAGGATAGATGGAGCCGGTACCTAGAAGGATGGATGGAGAGGGTGCCTGGAAGGATGGATGGAGCCGGTGCCTAGAAGGATGGATGGAGCTGGTGTCCGTAAGGATGGATGGAGCTCGTGTCTAGAAGGATGGATGGAGCTGGTGTCTAGAAAGATGCCTGAAGTTAGTGCCTAGAAGGATGGATGGAGCTGGTGTCTAGAAGGATGGATGGAGCCGGTGCCTAGAAGGATGGATGGAGCTGGTGTCTAGACGGATGGATGGAGAGGGTGCCTATAAGGATGAATGGAGCTGGTGTCTAGACGGATGGATGGAGTGGCTGCCTAGAAGGATGGATTGGTCTGGTGTCTAGAAGGATGGATGGAGCTGGTGTCTAGAAGGATGGATGGAGCTGTTGTCTAGAAGGATGGATGGAGCTGGTCTCTAGAAGGATGGATCGAGTGGGTGCCTAGAAGGATGGATGGAGCTGGTGTCTAGAAGGATGGATGGAGTGTGGCCTAGAAAGATGGATGGAGGTGCTGTCTAGAAGGATGGATGGAGAGGGTGTCTAGAAGGATGGATGGAGCTGGTGTCTAGAAGGATGGATGGAGCTGGTGTCTAGAAGGATGGATCGAGTGGGTGCCTAGAAGGATGGATGAAGCTGGTGTCTAGAAGGATTGATGAAGCTGGTGTCTAGCAGGATGGATGGAGCCGGTGTCTAGAAGGATGGATGTAGCCAGGGCCTAGAAGAATGGATAGAGAGGGTACCTAGAAGGATGGATGGAGAGGGTGTCTAGAAGGATGGATGGAGCTGGTGTCTAGAAGGATGCATGAAGTGAGTGCCTAGAAGGATGGATGGAGCTGATGTCTAGAAGTATGGATGGAGAGGGAGTCTAGAAGGATGGATGGAGCTGGTGTCCAGAAGGACAGATGGAGCAGCTGTCTAAAAGTATGGATGGAGCTGGTGTCTAGAAGTATGCATGAAGTGAGTGCCTAGAAGGATGGACGCAGCTGGTGTCTAGAAGGATGGATGGAGCCGGTGCCTAGAAGGATGGATGGATCTGGTGTCTAGAAGGATGAATGAAGTGAGTGCCTGGAAGGATAGATGGAACAGTTGTCTAGAAGGATGGATGGAGCTGGTGTCTAGAAGGATGGATGGAGCCGGTGCCTAGAAGGATGGATGGAGCTGGTGTCTAGAAGGATGCATGAAGTGAGTGCCTAGAAGGATGGATGGAGCTGGTGTCTAGAAGGATGGATGGAGCCGGAGCCTAGAAGGATGGATGGAGCTGGTATCTAGAAGGATGCATGAAGTAAGTGCCTAGAAGGATGGATGGAACAGGTGTCTAGAAGGATGAATGGAGCGTGGCCTAGAAAGATGGATGGAGCTGGTGTCTAGAAGGATGGATGGAGAGGGTGTCTAGAAGGATGGATGGAGCTGGTGTCTAGAAGGATGGATGGAGCTGGTGTCTAGCAGGATAGTTGAAGTCGGTGTCTAGAAGGATGGATGTAGCCAGGGCCTAGAAGGATGGATGGAGACAGTGCCTAGAAGGATGGATGGAGCTGGTGTCTAGAAGGATGGATGGAGAGGGTGTCTAGAAGGATGTATGGAGCCGGTGTCTAGAAGGATGCATGAAGTGAGTGCCTAGAAGGATGGATGGAGCTGGTGTCTAGAAGGATGAATGGAGCGGGTGTCTAGAAGGATGGATGGAGCTGGTGTCTAGGAGGATGAATGGAGCGGGCCTAGAAGGATAGATGGAGCCGGTGCCTAGAAGGGTGGATGGAGAGGGTGCCTGGAAGGATTGATGGAGTTGGTGCCTAGAAGGATGGATGGAGCTGGTGTCTAGAAGGATGGATGGAGCCGGTGCCTAGAAGGATGGATGGAGCTGGTGTCTAGAAGGATGGATGGAGCCGGTGCCTAGAAGGATGGATGGAGCTGGTGTCTAGAAGGATGGATGGAGCTGGTGTCTGGAAGGATGCATGAAGTGAGTGCCTAGAAGGATGGATGGAACAGGTGTCTAGAAGGATGGATGTAGCGTGGTCTAGGAAGATGGAGGGAGCTGGTGTCAAGAAGGATGGATAGAGAGGGTGTCTAGAAGGATGGATAGAGCTGGTGTCTAGGAGGATGGATGGAGCTGGCGTCTAGAAGGATGGATGGAGCTGGTGTCTAGATGGATGCATGAAGTGAGTGCCTAGAATGATGGATAGAACAGGTGTCTAGAAGGATGGATGGAGCGTGGTCTAGGAAGATGGATGTAGCTGGTGTCAAGAAGGATGCATGGAGAGGGTGTCTAGAAGGATGGATAGAGCTGGTGTCTAGGAGGATGGATGGAGCGGGTGCCTAGTAGGATGGATGGAGCTGGTGTCTCTAAGGATGGATGGAGCTGGTGTCTAGAAGGATGGATGTAGCCGGTGTATAGAAGGAATGATGTAGCCTGGGCCTAGAAGGATGGATGGAGAGGGTGCCTAGAAGGATGAATGAAGCTGGTTCCTAGAAGGATGGATGGAGAGGGTGTCTAGAAGGATGGATAGAGTCGGTGTCTAGAAGGATGCATGAAGTGAGTGCCTAGAAGGATGGATGGAGCTGGTGTCTAGAAGGATGGATGGAGCTGGTGCCTAGAAGGATGGATGGAGCGGGGGACTAGAAGGATGGATGAGTGGTTGCCTAGAAGGATGGATAGAGCGGGGGACTAGAAGGATGGATGGAGTGGTTGCCTAGAAGAATAGATGGAGCGTGGCATAAAAGGATGGATGGAGCCAGTCACTAGAAGGATGGATGGAGAGGGTGCCTGGAAGGATGAATGGAGCTGGTGTCTAGAAGGATGGATGGAGCTGGTGTCTAGAAGGATGGATGGAGCTGTTGTCTAGAAGGATGCATGAAGTGACTGCCTAGAAGGATGGATGGAACAGGTGTCTAGAAGGATGGATGGAGCTGGTGTCTAGAAGAATGGATGGAGCCGGTGCCTAGAAGGATGGATGGAGCTGGTGTCTAGAAGAATGCATGAAGTGAGTGCCTAGAAGGATTGATGGAGCTGGTGTCTAGAAGGATGGATGGAAAGGGTGTCTAGAAGGATGGATGTAGCCAGAGCCTAGAAGGATGGATGAGAAGGGTGCCTAGATGGATGGATGGAGCTGGTGTCTAGAAGGACAGATGGAGAGGGTGTCTAGAAGGATGGATGGAGCTGCTGTCTAGAAGGATGCATGAAGTGAGTGCCTAGAAGGATGGATGGAGCTGGTGTCTAGAAGGATGGATGGAGAGGGTGTCTAGAAGGATGGATGGAGCTGGTGTCCAGAAGGACAGATGGAGCAGCTATCTAAAAGGAAGGATGGAGCTGGTGTCTAGAAGGAAGCATGAAGTGAGTGCCTAGAAGATTGGATGGAGTTGGTGTCTAGAAGGATGGATGGAGCCGGTGCCTAGAAGGATGGATGGAGATGGTGTCTAGAAGGATGCATGAAGTGAGTGCCTAGAAGGATGGATAGAGCTGGTGTCTAAAAGGATGGATAGAGCTGGTGTCTAAAAGGATGGATGGAGCCGGTGCCTAGAAGGATGGATGGAGCTGGTGTCTAGAAGGATGCATGAAGTAAGTTCCTAGAAGGATGGATGGAACAGGTGTTTAGAAGGATGGATGGAGCATGGCCTAGAAAGATAGATGGAGCTGGTGTCTAGAAGGATGGATGGAGCGTGGCCTAGAAAGATGTATGAAGCTAGTGTCTAGAAGGATAGATGGAGAGAGTGTCTAGAAGGATGGATGGAGCTGGTGTCTAGAAGGATGGATGGAGTCGTGTCTAGAAGGATGGATGTAGCCAGGGCCTAGAAGGATGGATGGAGACAGTGCCTAGAAGGATGGATGGAGCTGGTGTCTAGAAGAATGGATGGAGAGGGTGTCTAGAAGGATGGATGGAGCCGGTGTCTAGAAGGATGCATGAAGTGAGTGCCTAGAAGGATGGATGGAGCTAGTGTCTAGAAGGATGAATGGAGTGGGTCTCTAGAAGGATGGATGGAGCTGGTGTCTAGAAGGATGAATGGAGCGGGCCTAGAGGATAGATGAAGCCATTGCCTAGAAGGATGGATGGAGAGGGTGCCTGGAAGGATGGATGGAGCCGGTGCCTAGAAGGATGGATGGAGAGGGTGTCTAGAAGGATGGATGGAGCTGGTGTCTAGAAGGATGCATGAAGTGAGTGCCTAGAAGGATGGATGGGGCTGGTGTCTAGAAGGATGGATGGAGAGGGTGTCTAGAAGGATGGACGGAGAGGGTGCCTAGAAGGATGGATGGAGCTGGTGTCTAGAAGTATGGATGGAGAGTGTGTCTAGAAGGATGGATGGAGCTGGTGTCTAGAAGGATGGATGTAGCCAGGGCCTAGAAGCAGGGATGAGAAGGGTGCCTAGAAGGATGGATGGAGCTGGTGTCTAGAAGGGTGGATGGAGAGGGTGTCTAGAAGGATGGATGGAGCTGATGTCTAGAAGGATGCATGAAGTGAGTGCCTAGAAGGATGGATGGAGCTGGTGTCTAGAAGGATGGATGGAGAGGGTGTCTAGAAGGATGGATGGAGCTGGTGTCCAGAAGGACAGATGGAGCAGCTATCTAAAAGGAAGGATGGAGCTGGTGTCTAGAAGGAAGCATGAAGTGAGTGCCTAGAAGATTGGATGGAGTTGGTGTCTAGAAGGATGGATGGAGCCGGTGCCTAGAAGGATGGATGGAGATGGTGTCTAGAAGGATGCATGAAGTGAGTGCCTAGAAGGATGGATAGAGCTGGTGTCTAAAAGGATGGATAGAGCTGGTGTCTAAAAGGATGGATGGAGCCGGTGCCTAGAAGGATGGATGGAGCTGGTGTCTAGAAGGATGGATGGAGCGTGGCCTAGAAAGATGTATGAAGCTAGTGTCTAGAAGGATAGATGGAGAGAGTGTCTAGAAGGATGGATGGAGCTGGTGTCTAGAAGGATGGATGGAGTCGTGTCTAGAAGGATGGATGTAGCCAGGGCCTAGAAGGATGGATGGAGACAGTGCCTAGAAGGATGGATGGAGCTGGTGTCTAGAAGAATGGATGGAGAGGGTGTCTAGAAGGATGGATGGAGCCGGTGTCTAGAAGGATGCATGAAGTGAGTGCCTAGAAGGATGGATGGAGCTAGTGTCTAGAAGGGTGGATGGAGAGGGTGTCTAGAAGGATGGATGGAGCTGATGTCTAGAAGGATGCATGAAGTGAGTGCCTTGAAGGATGGATGGAGCTGGTGTCTAGAAGGATGGATGGAGAGGGTGTCTAGAAGGATGGATGGAGCTGGTGTCCAGAAGGACAGATGGAGCAGCTGTCTAAAAGGATGGATGGAGCTGGTGTCTAGAAGGAAGCATTAAGTGAGTGCATAGAAGGATGGATGGAGCTGGTGTCTAGAAGGATGGATGGAGCCGGTGCCTAGAAGGATGGATGGAGCTGGTGTCTAGAAGGATGCATGAAGTGAGTGCCTAGAAGGATAGATGGAACAGGTGTCTAGAGGGATGGATGGAGCTGGTGTCTATAAGGATGGATGGAGCCGGTGCCTAGAAGGATTGATGGAGCTGGTGTCTAGAAGGATGCATGAAGTGAGTGCCTAGAAGGATGGATGGAACTGGTGTCTAGAAGGATGGATGGAGCCGGTGTCTAGAAGGATGGATGGAGCCGGTGTCTAGGAGGATGGATGGAGTCGGTGTCTAGAAGGATTGATGTAGCCAGGGCCTAGAAGGATGGATGGAGACAGTGCCTAGAAGGATGGATGGAGAGGGTGTCTAGAAGTATGGATGGAGCCGGTGTCTAGAAGGATGCATGAAGTGAGTGCCTAGAAGGATGGATGGAGCTGGTGTCTAGAAGGATGAATGGAGGGGGTGTCTAGAAGGATGGATGGAGCTGGTGTCTAGAAGGATGAATGGAGAGGGCCTAGAAGGATAGATGAAGCCGGTGCCTAGAAGGATGGATGGAGAGGGTGCCTGGAAGGATGGATGGAGCCGGTGCCTAGAAGGATGGATGGAGATGGTGTCTAGAAGGATGGATGGAGCTGGTGTCTAGAAGGATGCATGAAGTGAGTGCCTAGAAGGATGGATAAGGCTGGTGTCTAGAAGGGCCTAGAAGGATGGATGGGGAAGGTGTCTAGAAGGATGGACGGAGAGGGTGTCTAGAAGGATGGATGGAGCTGGTGTCTAGAAGGATGCATGAAGTGAGTGCCTAGAAGGATGGATGGGGCTGGTGTCTAGAAGGGCCTAGAAGGATGGATGGAGCTGGTGTCTAGAAGGATGGATGTAGCCTGGGCCTAGTAGGACGGATGGAGAGGGTGCCTAGAAGGATGGATGGAGCTGGTGTCTAGAAGGATGGATGGAGAGGGTGTCTAGAAGGATGGATGGAGCTGGTGTATAGAAGGATGGATGTAGCCAGGGCCTAGAAGGATGGATGGAAAAGGTGCCTAGAAGGATGGATGGAGCTGGTGACTAGAAGGATAGATGGAGAGCGTGTCTAGAAGGATGGATGGAGCTGGTGTCTAGAAGGATGCATGAAGTGAGTGCCTAGAAGGATGGATGGAGCTGGTGTCTAGAAGGATGGATGGAGAGGGTGTCTAGAAGGATGGATGGAGCTGGTGTCCAGAAGGACAGATGGAGCAGCTGTTTAAAAGGATGGATGGGGTTGGTGTGTAGAAGGATGCATGAAGTGAGTGCCTAGAAGGATGGATGGAGCTGGTGTCTAGAAGGACAGATGGAGCCGGTGCCTAGAAGGATGGATGGAGCTGGTGTCTAGAAGGATGCATGTAGTGAATGAATAGAAGTATAGATGGAACAGGTTTCTAGAAGGATGGATGGAGCTGGTGTCTAGAAGGATGGATGGAACCGGTGCCTGGAAGGATGGATGGAGCTGGTGTCTAGAAGGATGCATGAAGTGAGTGCCTAGAAGGTTGGATGGAGCTGGTGTCTAGAAGTAAGTGCCTAGAAGGATGGATGGAACAGGTGTCTAGAAGGATGGATGGAGCGTTGCCTAGAAAGATGGATGGAGCTGGTGTCTAGAAGTATGGATGGAGCTGGTGTCTAGAAGGATGGATAGAGAGGGTGTCTAGAAGGATGGATGGAGCTGGTGTCTAGCAGGATGGATGGAGCTGGTGTCTAGCAGGATAGATGGAGTCGGTGTCTAGAAGGATGGATGGAGCAAGGGCCTAGAAGGATGGATGGAGACAGTGCCTAGAAGGATGGATGGAGCTGGTGTCTAGAAGGATGGATGGAGAGGGTGTCTAGAAGGATGGATGGAGCCGGTGTCTAGAAGGATGCATGAAGTGAGTGCCTAGAAGGATGGATGCAGCTAGTGTCTAGAAGGATGAATGGAGTGGGTGTCTAGAAGGATGGATGGAGCTGGTGTCTAGAAGGAAGCATGGAGCGGGCTTGGAAGGATAGATCAAGGCGGTGCCTAGAAGGATGGATGGAGAGGGTGCCTGGAAGGATGGATGGGGCCGGTGCCTAGAAGGATGGATGGAGCTGGTGTCTAGAAGGATGGATGGAGCTGGTGTCTAGAAGGATGCATGAAGTGAGTGCCTAGAAGGATGAATGGAGCTGGTGTCTAGAAGGATGGATGGAGCCGGTGCCTATAAGGATGGATGGAGCTGGTGTCTAGAAGGATGGATGGAGCTGCTGGTGTCTAGAAGGATGGATGGAGCTGGTGTCTAGAAGGATGGATGGAGTGGTGCATAGAAGGATGGATGGAGCTGCTGATGTGTAGAAGGATGGATGGAGCTGAAGTCTAGAAGGATGGATGGAGCTTGTGTCTAGAAGGATGGATGGAGCTGGTGTCTAGAAGGATGCATAAAGTGAGTGCCTAGAAGGATGGATGGAACAGGTGTCTAGAAGGATGGATGGAGCGTGGACTAGAAGGATGGATGGAACAGGTGTCTAGAAGGATGGATGGAGCATGGCCTAGAAAGATGGATGGAGCTGGTGTCTAGAAGGATGGATGGAGAGGGTGTCTAGAAGGATGGATGGAGCTGGTGTCGAAGGATGGATCAAGTGGGTGCCTAGAAGGATGGATGGAGCTGGTGTCTAGTAGGATGGACGGAGCTGGTGTCTAGAAGCATGGATGGAGCCGGTGTCTAGAAGGATGGATGTATCCAGGGCCTAGAAGGATGGATGGAGAGGGTTCCTAGAAGGATGGATAGAGCTGGTGTCTAGAAGGATGGATGGAGAGGGTGTCTAGAAGGATGGATGGAGCTGGTGTCTGGAAGGATGGATGTAACCAGGGCCTAGAAGGATGGATGGAGAGGGTGCCTAGAAGAATGGATGGAGCTGGTGTCTAGAAGGATGGATGGAGAGGGTGTCTAGAAGGATGGATGGAGCTGGTGTCTAGAAGGATGCATGAAGTGAGTGCCTAGAAGGATGGATGGAGCTGGTGTCTAGAAGGATGGATGGAGAGGGTTCCTAGAAGGATGGATGGAGCTGGTGTCTAGCAGGATGGATGGAGCTGGTGTCTAGCAGGATAGATGGAGTCGGTGTCTAGAAGGATGGATGGAGCAAGGGCCTAGAAGGATGGATGGAGACAGTGCCTAGAAGGATGGATGGAGCTGGTGTCTAGAAGGATGGATGGAGAGGGTGTCTAGAAGGATGGATGGAGCCGGTGTCTAGAAGGATGCATGAAGTGAGTGCCTAGAAGGATGGATGCAGCTAGTGTCTAGAAGGATGAATGGAGTGGGTGTCTAGAAGGATGGAAGGAGCTGGTGTCTAGAAGGAAGCATGGAGCGGGCTTGGAAGGATAGATCAAGGCGGTGCCTAGAAGGATGGATGGAGAGGGTGCCTGGAAGGATGGATGGGGCCGGTGCCTAGAAGGATGGATGGAGCTGGTGTCTAGAAGGATGGATGGAGCTGGTGTCTAGAAGGATGCATGAAGTGAGTGCCTAGAAGGATGAATGGAGCTGGTGTCTAGAAGGATGGATGGAGCCGGTGCCTATAAGGATGGATGGAGCTGGTGTCTAGAAGGATGGATGGAGCTGCTGGTGTCTAGAAGGATGGATGGAGCTGGTGTCTAGAAGGATGGATGGAGTGGTGCATAGAAGGATGGATGGAGCTGCTGGTGTGTAGAAGGATGGATGGAGCTGGAGTCTAGAAGGATGGATGGAGCTTGTGTCTAGAAGGATGGATGGAGCTGGTGTCTAGAAGGATGCATAAAGTGAGTGCCTAGAAGGATGGATGGAACAGGTGTCTAGAAGGATGGATGGAGCGTGGACTAGAAGGATGGATGGAACAGGTGTCTAGAAGGATGGATGGAGCATGGCCTAGAAAGATGGATGGAGCTGGTGTCTAGAAGGATGGATGGAGAGGGTGTCTAGAAGGATGGATGGAGCTGGTGTCGAAGGATGGATCAAGTGGGTGCCTAGAAGGATGGATGGAGCTGGTGTCTAGTAGGATGGACGGAGCTGGTGTCTAGAAGCATGGATGGAGCCGGTGTCTAGAAGGATGGATGTATCCAGGGCCTAGAAGGATGGATGGAGAGGGTTCCTAGAAGGATGGATAGAGCTGGTGTCTAGAAGGATGGATGGAGAGGGTGTCTAGAAGGATGGATGGAGCTGGTGTCTGGAAGGATGGATGTAACCAGGGCCTAGAAGGATGGATGGAGAGGGTGCCTAGAAGAATGGATGGAGCTGGTGTCTAGAAGGATGGATGGAGAGGGTGTCTAGAAGGATGGATGGAGCTGGTGTCTAGAAGGATGCATGAAGTGAGTGCCTAGAAGGATGGATGGAGCTGGTGTCTAGAAGGATGGATGGAGAGGGTATCTAGAAAGATGTATGGAGCTGGTGTCCAGAAGGACAGATGGAGCAGCTGTCTAAAAGGATGGATTGAGGGGGTTCCTAGAAGGATGGATGGAGTGGGTGCCTAGTAGGATGGATGGAGTGGGTGCCTAGAAGGATGGATGAACTGATTGCCTAGAAGAATGGATGGAGTGGGTGTTTAGAAGGATGAATGGCGCTGGTACCTAATCGATGGATGGAGCGCGTGCCTAGAAGGATGGCTGGACCTGGTGTCTACAAGGATGGATGAAGCAGGTGTCTAGAGGTCCTGTACCATTACACACATGCGCTGCCTTTGCAGGCTGTGTGTCTTGGTGCAGAACAAAGAGTCGACATGGCACACATCCCTGTGTACTATGCCTGCAACCCACTGCCCTGGCATAGGTCAGGCACCCCTCTAGCTCGGTGCACTATACCAGCGATGAGGGTACAGTTGTATGAGCCCTGTACCCCTATAGTGTCTAAGTCCATTCTTAGACATTGTAAGTGAAGTGCTGCAGTTAAGAGTATATGGTGTTGGGAGTTTGTCACTACGAACTCCACAGCACAATAATGGCTGCACTGACAACTGAGAAGTTTGGTATGAAACTTCTCAGCACATTAAACCCACTTTAATGAACAATGCACACAGAGGGAATGTTAGAGAAGCCCCCTGAAAACTAATCCACCACTAGTGTCCAGACTGAGTGGCTGTTTTTAGCTGCCACAACCCGACATATTTCTGGACCCCTGGGTCGAGAGCTTGCCGCTCTCTGGGGCCTGAAACAATGCACACCATGGGAGAAGGTGCCAAACCATCTCCCCCAGGATGGACAGGGTTCACGAAGGGGAAGCTTTAAAGGCTTGCCACCTTTGTGAGCTTCCTAAGGCAGATTGCTCCTTTCAGCAACTGGTCCCCAATCGTTCGGACCCCCAAATTGGGCGGGAGAACCTGCGGGTAAAACAAGTGGGAAGATAGGTGTTCCCACCGCTGCCAACTCCACCCCTCAGGTGGAGGAGGTGAGGTGAAGCACAACTCTTAGTCCACGTCATCTAGAAAATGGGGGTACTCAGACAACCAGGGACAGGCACATGTCCCCTCCCACTGGAGGGTGGCATAATAGGGAGTGTACCTATCTCAGGGAAGGGACCCATTTTACCTTTTACCTACCTGAAACACACCTAAATGTAGTATTTAGGGGCACCCTGAAGCTTGCTTCCTCAGATTCAGACAAGAAACAAGAAAAAAAGAAGCAGAAGGACCGAACATCCGGGCAGCAGCGTCCCCTTGAACCTGCTCTTGTAAAATCCTGGTGTGTCCTGCAGTCAACAACCTTGAAAACCCCAGAGGACCAGCCTACCTTCACTTCCAAAGACTGCTTCTCCTGTGAACACCGGATTAGTTCAACTGCATTCTCTGGCAGCAGCTGGAGACCGCAAATTCACCCAACTCTTAACCCGCTTGAGGTTCCGTGAATTCTGAACCTGGGTCATAAAGGTTATGGTTCCGTTTCGATTTTGGTAACATCGAACCGTAAATAGTGAGCTCAGCAGGCATGAGTGTATTCGTCATGTTACACCGATGGATTCACTGTGTATTTGACAATTTCGTTCTGAACCATGGGTTCCATTTTGTGCATGGCAGCCATTTTGTAGTTGCTGTCACATAGGCTGATGACTTTAGCTGACTTTTGAATGACCTGAGTGAACTGACCCTGTTGCCTGAAGCTGAACTTGTTAGACCAGTTTCTTGCCCAGTAGCTGATCAAGATTAGGATCAAAGAGCAGGTCATTGTTGAGTTTATTGTACACGCACACACACCTTTATCTTGCTCCTATCTGTTTCTGTTCCTTCTTTATGGTCTATTTATGATGGGGGCTGCTGGCCCTTTTATTATGGGTTTTGTCCAGCTTGTCTAAAGAAGAATGTTTATCTTGGGTTTGTTTGATGATTAATTATGGGCTGGATAAACTGAAATGTGGGTTTGTCATCATACAATGCTTTGGTCGTGTATACATGGGATTGGTCAAACTGTAAATAAGGAATGTTGGGATTTTTGTATGCTTGCAAAAACTAGGACTGCCCCTTACTTTTGTGCTGAGTCATGTAACCCTAAAACATATAAAAGGCCTCTGTCCTCTGTATTCCTCAGACTGCCTCATTCAGTTGCTAAGGCAGCTGGGTGACGTAGCCTCGCTTATTGAAAGTTTAATAAAGATGTCTTTTCATATTTCAGCTTCTGTGCCAAGTTCTTTATTGTTATTAGGAAGACCCCTGAGAATGGAGATTTTGGATTTCCTCAGCTGTCCCCGGCTCAAGCTTGTGGGCAAACGAGGAGGTTCCCCTGGTGATCCTGACCCGAGATCCAGTGACCCCTGACCTGCCTCAAACCTCCAGCCGACGCCTGAAGTCTTAATCCAGAAGGCCCCCCCTAACCCCTGCACCCGACGCCCCACAGCCTTATGTGCCCAAACCGACAGTGTCTAACTGACTCCTAACATTCCAACTTACCTCTCAATGTGGTGGTCACACCCAGATGTCCTTCATCCCACTGCCTGCAGTGATTTTGCAAACCGGAGGCTCTCCATTGGAAACAACTGGGCATACAAGGTCAAAACAGCACCCTCCATCCGGCCGCCCTAGTGCCGCTGAGGGTGCACCTTTGGTGCTAATTTGTTTCCCCATTTACCCCGAGTTAAAGTCCAGGAGCTTTTCTCCCACAACCCAGTGGCCTGCTTCCCAGCAGCCACCAACCGGTTGCCTCTTATCCCCCATTGTATAACATGGGGCCTCAACACTCTGCACCCGGCTGCCCTAGTGCAGCTGAGGGTACAACAAGAGTGCATCGCTGACCCTGGGAGACCCCTAAGTCTAAGCTAAGAACCTCAACTCCCACTACCAAATACTTACCTCAGAACCGATAACACTATTTTCCTCCATAGGATAACATTGACACTTTTTCCTGAAAAAGTTTCAAAGTGTAAAATTTTGAAACCTAAAGAAATTCTTTTAAATTGTACGATTTACCTAAAACGCTTTTACTCACCTGTTTACAGGAAATGTCCCAGCGCTGCACCCAGGCATAAAGCACTGAGTAAGAATATTAATCCAAAAATATCCTACCTGCTATTTTACTGAAAATCCCATTCAAGTACATGTACTGTATTTACAAGTGACTGCATTTTTCTGAAACAATATTGTAAGTCAAACCATAGTACATTTACAATTGCAATTGAACTGTTTTTCAATCAGCATTTATTACTGTAAAGTACTTATTGCTTACCTGTGCCAAGCTTGCGTGATTGTAGAAATAAAATAACTAAAAGAATATTTTTACACAAAAACAATTGGTCTGACCTTCAGTCTTTAAGTGTGTGAATTCATTTGCTGACTGAGTGTGTACAGCAAATGTTTACCACTGTCCTCTGATACTGCCTTACTGCTCGACCAAACTACCACAAATAGAGAGTAAGGTTCTATCGAACTTTGCCTCTGCCTACCTCTGGGGATCCACTGGGCGCTGTGGACACCATACCTCACGTTGGTATAGTATATATAGAGCCAGCTTCCTACACCAAGTCTTTAAACCTGTGACGGATAATTAGTGGCGCAGTCTCATACTCTCATCTGCGCCGTGTCCCTATCAGTGGAGTGATTACATTGAGTATTTGTGTTGGTGTCCAGGATTAGACACCGTTTGACTCTTGTGTATGTTTTGTTCCAACTCCTGACAGGTCTCCGATCACCAGGACAAATATGAGACACTTGTGAAGAGGCAGCTGGACTTTGAGAAGGTGTACACCACCCCCGGAAAGTACACACTCCAGGCAGCAGGGACCCCAGTACCAACCCCGGCTACAAAATAGTCTTCACACAGAACAGACATGGACTTCAGGTGGGTGATATGAAACAAGAACGCTGTTGACTGACACAATTCAGATAAGTGGGTGGGTTAGTGGCGGCACTGACACCGACCTACCTTTGATACTGTTTTGCCCTACAGACTTCCAGGGAGGTGATTGTTTTCTGGTCAGAAATCAACCAACCACTTTTATTACAGGTTTCTATTTTTATCACAGAACCTTTGAAAATGAGCTCACAAATAAATATACCTTTGCCTTTAAATGCACTCATTTAAGACCAATGCTAGTGGTTCACTGTGCTCTAAAATACTTGGGATGGCAACCTTTCAGCCAAAAGTATTTCATTCACAAGCAAGAACCTCTGCCCTGGTTGCATTAGTGGTGCTAAGAGGGTGGTACGGTTGACCCAGACTGGCACAGATGATGTATAGACACTGGCATGGGTGACACAGACTGGCACAGATGATGTAGAGACACTGGCATGGGAGACACAGACTGCAACAGATGATGATTAGACACGGGCATCAGAGACACAGACTGGCACAGATGATGTACAGACACTGGCTTGGGTGACACAGACTGGCACAGATGGTGATTAGACACTGGCATTGGAGACACAGACTGGCTCAGATGATTTATAGAAACTGGAATGGGTGACACAGCCTGGCACAGATGATGAATAGAAACTGGCATGGGAGACACAGACTGGCTCAGATGATGTATAAACACTGGCATGGGTGATGCAGACAAGCACAGAAGATTTATACACACTGTTATGGGAGACACAGACTGGCACAGAAGATATATAGACACTGGCATGGGAGAAGCAGACTGGCACAGATAATGTATAGATACTGGCATTTATTTATTTATTTATAACAACATTTGTAAAGCGCGAACGACGGCCCTAAGGCATCTCGGCGCTAGATAACTGCAATGTTTAACCCGTGAAGGCGCTGAAGTACAGAGGATGGTGGAAATCAAAGATTGAAAAGCCAGGTTTTAAGGCTTTTCCGGAAAGACCAGAGGGAGGAGCTGGTCTTAATTGAGTGAGGGAGTGTGTTCCACAGTTTCGGTGCAGCTACCAGGAATCGTCTGTCACCCCAGTTGACAGTTTTAGTTCGGGGGACCACCAGATCAGAGGAACTAGAGGAGCGCAGTGTTCTAGACGGGCAGTAGTGGGTTAGGTTCTGAGTGAAGAACACTGGTCCGGCATTGTGTAAGGCCTTGCATATTAGACATAATGCCTTAAACTTAATCCTCTTTTTCACCGGGAGCCAATGAAGTTGTCTTATGGTTGGTGAGAACGGTTGGTATTTAGAGATGCACCCTAGAAGCCTTGCGGCTGCATTCTGGATAACCTGCATTTTAGCTAGCACTCTCTCCTGAGCACCTAGAAACAAGGCGTTGCAGTAATCTAGGGTGGAGAGAACCAGGGCGCTCACCAAGGTTTTGGCAAGATGTTCGGGTAGAAAGGGCAGAATTTTCTTAATGAGCCGGAGTTTGTAAAAGGTTGAGGAGGAGATCTGGTTAGCATGAGGTAGGAAGTTCAGACGATTGTCAAACATGACACCCAGGTTCCTGACCTTATCAACCGGGTCTGGAGGCTGGCCCATAGACGAAGGCCACCATAAAGAGGACCACTCCGGGGAAAGATTGCCGAAAACTACAACTTCTGATTTTTCAGAGTTTAGTTTCAGGCAATTGTCGGCATGGAGACAGCGACTGGCACAGATGATGTATAGACACTTGCATGGGTTACAGACTGGCTCAGATGAAGTATAGACACTGGCATGGGTGACGGAGACTGGCACAGATGATGTAGAGACACAGGTATCAGAGACACAGACTGGCACAGATGATGTAGAGACACTGGGATAGGAGACACAGACTGGCACAGATGATGTAGAGACACAGGTATCAGAGACACAGACTGGCACAGATGATGTAGAGACACTGGTATAGGAGACACAGACTGGCACAGATGATGTAGAGACACAGGTATCAGAGACACAGACTGGCACAGATGATGAATAGACACTGGCATGGGTGACACAGAATGGCACAGATGATGTATAGACACTGGCATGGGTGACACGGACTGGCACAGAGGATGTACAGACACTGGCATGGGTGATACAGACAGGCACAGAAGATTTATAGACACTGGCATGGGTGATACAGACAGGCACAGAAGATTTATAGACACTGGCATGGGAGAGGCAGACTGGCACAGATGATGTATAGACACTGGCATGGGTGACACAGACTGGCACAGTTGATGGATAGACACTAGCATGGGAGACACAGATGATGTATAGACACTGATATGGGCTATACAGACTGGCAAAGAGGATGTATAGACACTGGCATGGGAGAGGCAGACTGGCACAGATAATGTATAGACACTGGCATGGGTGACACAGACTGGCACAGTTGATGGATAGACACTAGCATGGGAGACACAGATGATGTATAGACACTGATATGGGCTATACAGACTGGCAAAGAGGATGTATAGACAGTGGCATGGTTGATACAGACTGGCACACATGATGTATAGACACTGGTATGGGAGACACAGACTGGCACATATGATGTATAGACACTGGCATGGGTGACATGGATGATGTATAGAAACTGGGCATGGGTGACACAGACTGGCACAGATGATGTATAGACATTGGCATGGGAGACACAGACTGGCACAGATAATGAATAGACACTGGCATGGGAAACACAGACTGGCTCAGATGATGTATAGAAACTGGCATGGGTGACATTGATGATGTATAGACACTGGCATTGGAGACACAGACTCACTGAGATGATGTATAGACGCTGGCATTGGAGACACGGACTGGCAGAGATGATGCATAGACACTGTTATGGGAGTCACAGACTGGCACATATGATGTATAGACACTGGCTTGTGTGACACAGACTGGCACAGATGATGTGTAGACACTGGCATGGGTGATATGGATGATGTATAGACACTAGTGTGGGTGACAGAGACTGGCACAGATGATGTAGAGACACTGGTATGGGAGTCACAGACTGGCACAGATAAAGTAGAGGCACTGGCATGGGACACACAGACTGCAACAGATGATGACTAGACACTAGCATTCGAGACACAGACTGGCTCAGATGATGGGGACAATCCGCTTCCTTTTCCCTACGCAAGGAGAGCCCTTACCTGCATTCTGCAACCTGTGCATCGGAGCCCTTCCCTCGCCACCGGCAGTGCAGCTCACCCCCCGCCGCCGCGCACAACACTCTACAGCGGCCGCAGAGTGGGGGAGAGCATCAGGAGGCTGCAACTACATCTCCCAGCGGCCTCCTTGGCCGGAAGTACCTCACCCGGGAAGCGCGCCAGGAGGTGCTTAAGACCAAGCGTCACTCCCGGGTGAGTGGGACAATCCGCTTCCTTTTCCCTACGCAAGGAGAGCCCTTACCTGCATTCTGCAACATGTGCATCGGAGCCCTTCCCTTGCCACCGGCAGTGCAGCTCACCCCCGCCACCGCGCACAACACTCTACAGCGGCCGCAGAGTGGGGGTGAGCATCAGGAGGCTGCAACTACATCTCCCAGCGGCCTCCTTGGCCGGAAGTACCTCACCCGGGAAGCGCGCCAGGAGGCGCTTAAGACCAAGCGTCACTTCCGGGTGAGTGGGACAATCCGCTTCCTTTTCCCTACGCAAGGAGAGCCCTTACCTGCATTCTGCAACCTGTGCATCGGAGCCCTTCCCTCGCCACCGGCAGTGCAGCTCACCCCCCGCCGCCGCGCACAACACTCTACAGCGGCTGCAGAGTGGGGGCGAGCATCAGGAGGCTGCAACTACATCTCCCAGCGGCCTCCTTGGCCGGAAGTACCTCACCCAGGAGGCGCTTAAGACCAAGCATCACTCCCCGCCTCGCGGGACGCGCGCGGGTGGCGCCGGGCTAAGCCCGGGCACAGGGCGGGCCCTCTGTGGCTCTCAGAGGCCCTCAGAGCCTTGGCTGGGCCACTCACCCTGCTTCAATTGTATCAACTTACCGACACATGGACACCTGAACTGTAAGCACGGGTGCAATAATTCGAACTCCTTCTCACTTAGATACAAAGGGGGTGTGTATACTTGCTTAGTATTTGTTTTTTGCTGGGATTTGATAAGACTGTAACTTAAGCATTAAGAGGAGTTGATATGGAGTGCCGAGAGACCAGAAGTATGACCGCAGGGGTTAAAAAGTTGACTGGTACCCTAGATGATTTTATAGTTCGTACCAACTCACTAATTGATGAGGGGATAGTCTTAATGGGCAGAACGGTGTCACAAGATTTGGCATTGGCCAAAAGATCCTCATTAGGCCATATTGCCCAGACACGAACACCTGACACCTCAGTATGCATTACTATGCCAGCTAGGTCCAGTCCCCAACAAAGCCCTGGTGTACCCCCTGACTCTAATTCTTTGTTAGAAGGCACATTGGGAAACGATTCTGCAGCCTTGCATGTGAACACCCAATCCATGACTACTGATATTAACCAGAGGGGACAGATAGAGGGGGCGATCCCTGAAATTAGGCCTACCAAGTCGATTGTCAATAAAACCAGGAATGTAGAAACCATCTCTAACCAGATGACAGCTGGCAAAGAGACTGTAGTTGTTAGTGGGGACTCGGCCGTAAGAGTCGAAGATCCAGGGGACGTCCAGCTGGTAGCTGGTGGCCTATCATTGAGTTTACCTGATGATACGCTTGCAGATGACAGTTTGGATGATATCCTGGAAGTAAGTGGGGAAGATGACAACTTGGAGGATACTCGCAAGGAAGGAAGAGAGGCAAACCTGATGAGCAACAATGTCATTGAAATCTTGAAAACCCTACTTGCACCTTTGGAGGCAAGGCTTCGAGGCATTGAACTTGTGTTGAAAAATATCCATATGGATATAAGTGCCCCTAGCCCCGCTAAGAATAACATGGCCCCCAGTGCGACAACTAACGCTCGTAAACAACCTTTGGCTAATAACAATGCAGCCACGGGTAAAAAAAAACATGCCAAAGAACCCGACTAGGACCTCAAACTTGGGAGGATCAAATGTTAAGACACCTGAATTAAATAAAACACCTATTCCTGTTAAACCCAAGCCTACCACCCAGGTTAAATTTAAAGACCAGGTACCACAGACCCCTCTGACCCCAAATCTGTACTCAGCCCCACTAGAAAAGGCAGAGCCCCGAAGAAATATTCACCTTCCTCCAGATGCTGGCCCCTATGTTGTGGTTCTGACCGGGGTAACAGAACTAACACCACCCTACGTGGAACCCTTCCAAGCACTAAAGAATAAGGTATGCTATCAAATAACCATCCCCTACCAGTGAACACCCCCAGTAACATTTTAATGGTGGAAAGAACCCCTTGGGTGGGTGGAAACAAGAAAAGATTACAAGGGGATTGCATAGTGGTAACCTTTGAAAACCCGCAGGTGGTGGAACATATCTGCAGGAGGACCCCTCGCTATCAAGCCAGTACAGTCACTGCTAGGCCACTCTCTTATTTCTATCAGCCAACTGAGCAGATGGATAAAAGATGGAGTTGGCTGAGAGCTCCAAATGACCAAAAGGGAAGGAGGAGGTCTAACTTCCCATGGAATGCTAATGGAGGTGAGGATAGCTGGAGCATGGTCTATGGAAGAGGTGGTAGATCCACACATGGGGGATCTGGGGCAGGGTCATTTAATGGCCATTTCAACAGTTATCCCCAGTCTGTTAACTGTCAAGAACAATACTTTAATATCCCCATGGCTAATCGTTATGACTGCTTGTCCAACCTAGGCTGGGTAGATTGACAAACACAGGGCCCATTGGTAAGTGAGATGGAAAACACCCCCCAAACTCCACCACAGCAGGTAAAAACTACCCAGACTTTTCAGGAGTTGAATACAGACACTGGCCTACCAGCCTTAGTTACCGACTAATGTATTGGCGGTGGCGAACAAGAACCCGTAATTGAAAATAAGAAAGTAAGAGGGAAGGGGGAGTTATTTGTGGCCACATGGTATATTGCTGGTCTTAGGAACAAAGTTGATTACCCCATTTGGAGGGATTTCCTAAGTACTATGGACATTATCGGCATGCAGGAAACCTGGGACACACAAAATGTCCTAACAGTAGATGGTTTCACCACTTTCTATCTCCCAGCTGTCTCCTCTACTCGGGGACGGGCACGGGGTGGTTTGGTAACGCTGATCTCTGCTAAAATCCCTGGTATGTACAAAGAAATAGCCACTGGCTGCCCCTATTGCCTGGCAGTACAAATAGCATGTAAGGGTCACCACAATGTCCTTGTGGTAAACTTTTATAATTCCTTTGACAGGGCTCAACCTACTAGCAACTTAATGATGCTAAACTCTTTCTTCTTAAGATCTAAAGAGTCACTTGAGGCTGAATGCACCATTTTACTGTTGGGGGACTTTAATATCCATGAGTGTCCGGACAAATGTCCAACAAACGTCTTTTTGGGTCCCCCGGATCAAGCTGACATTCACTTCGAGCATACAGACCACGGTGTTTTACTGGAAACCATGTTGGCTGAAAATGGGCTGATGGTACCAAGCAGGGGAGGTGAAGACATTCCCACATTTAAAGGGCAAGGCAGCGGGTCAACAATAGATTTTATTTTTTTAGGTAGTACCTGTGGCAGTCATATCATCAGTTATTCCGTTGTGAGGTCCCATTTCAGTGACCACAATCCAGTCCTGTTAAGGATAAGAGATGTTATTATAATAGCTGAGAGTAGGCCGAATATGGTGGACAAATGCGATATCCGGTCAACTGACCAAGCCCGCAGAATTAAGTGGTGCAAGATAGTCCCAAAGGAGTTTTTCTCAAATCTCTGTAATGGTAGCCGGGAGGAACTGGACCTTTGTATGAATGCCGATGCTGGGGACAAAGAAGTAGTGGAGGCGTATCAAAAAGTCTGTCATGAAATTGCCTCCAACCTGACACAACATGGCAAAGGTAAAACCAATGGGAGGGCAGGCTGGTTTGATAAAAATTGTTCAATGGCCAACAAAAAACTAAAAGCGGCCCTTAAAAGCAAACCAGTGGACAGACTGCTTGTAGCCACCCTCAGGAAAGATTATAAGGTAGCCGTTGAAAGGAGGCGACGTGAGATTAGAGAGGACGCCTGGGCAGAGTTAACGTCAATTGACGTGTTGAAAAATAGCGCCAAGTTCTGGGCAGTGGTAAACCAATCTTATTTTGCTGACTCTTGTAACAATGAACTCGACTGCGGAATACAAGAAGATAAATGGCTGCTGCACTTTAAGTCAGTTTATGAGGATGAGAATTCTGGGGCTGAGGCGTCGACCACCTTCACCAGGCTCCCTTATACCTTAGTAGTAAACGAAGGTGAGGTGGCCGACGCAATTGGCAAAATGACTAGTAATAAGGCTCCAGGGCCGGATGGTGTCCCCTCCGACCTTTTCAAAGCTAACATAGCATTTTGGTCCAAAATCTTAACGAATTTCTAGTATAGGCATTCCGGAGACATGGTCCCAGTCGGTGATTGTCCCTATCTATAAAAAAGGCGATAGAGGTGACCCGGGTAATTACCGCCCAATTTCTCTCATTGATTCAGCCGTAAAGGTCCTAGGGAGAGTGGTCTTATGCAAACTTACTGATTGGCTTGAAGAAAGTGATACTCTTTCCGCCCTACAGTATGGTTATAGAAAAGGGCGAAGCACAATAGACCAAAGCCTCAATTTGCAACTGCTCATAGGGAAGTACACAATAGCGAAGCAAGGAAATCTGTATATTGCATTTATGGACCTATCCTCGGCGTTTGATCGAGTAAATAGGTCCAAGTTATGGGGTTTGCTTTTAAGGATTGGTATTGACCCCGATATTTTGTACTTCCTGGCAGAACTCCATAGGGATCTTACAGCCTCTGTGAGGTATGATCGAAAAGGTAACAGCACGGGGAAGATTAGCATCTCCAATGGTGTAAGGCAAGGATGCATTTTAGCTCCCTTGCTTTTTACACTATATATTAAGGATCTGGGAGGTGTCTTAGAACTATCATGTAAAGATATACCCAGGGCAGGGAAGTTTCTATTACCGGCATTATTATATGCGGATGATGCCGCCCTCTTAGCCCGCACCGCAGTGGGTCTCCAATGCCTATTAAATTCTTTTTATGTTTTTACGTCATCTCTTGATCTAAGTGTCAATTATGGTAAATCTCATGTAATGGTTGTGGCCCAGAAAGGTAGGGCCCAGAAAAATGTCAAGGCGTTGCATTGTAATGGGCATAATTTGACAAGAGTGTCAAGATTTCCCTATCTGGGGGTTGTTTTTGATGATTGTTCAACTTGGCATCCCCAACTATTGGAGAAAAAGAATGCCTTTGTTCGTTCTATCTCGGCAGTTCTGGGTTTTTCCCGCAAATTAGGGGTGAAACCTCTGGAGGCGGTACTGAAGGTTTATACTGCAAAATGCATTGCTATTGCGATGTATGGTGCAGACTTGTGGGGCTTCAGACCCGTTAAGATGCTTCAGGTAGCGGAGGACAATTTTCTCAAAACAATCCTTTCCTTACCAAGATCTACGGCCGGTTTTATTGTACATCAGGAATGTGGCATAGATTATTTGGAGGATCGAATCGCTATGGCCCCGCTACTGAAGTGGATTTCAGTCTGGCTGAACCCGGAATTGAAGGTGAACCACGAAGTTTTAAATGATTGCCTCGCACTAAATCATTGGGACTACATTCCGTGGTTGAAATATGTTCAACAATTATCTCTAAAGCTGGGACGGCCAGAACTGTTTAATAAGCCATCTCACTTGGTTAAGGGCGACCTAAAGTGGGTGAAAAGCACCTTTATGTTAAATAGAGGGTCGGACAGAGAAGGCCTGGAACTGGCAAAGCCTACTGTGAGAACGCATCAATTGATCGTATCCTCTGAGTGCGAACTGGAACTGTATCTAAAGGTCGTCAACATCCCAAACCATAGATATCTTTTAACTAAGTTTCGGTTAAATAAAATCCACTTTTTAATTTCTGGCCGCCCCTGTTGGACTAAATCCCTTGATCTGGATTTTTGCAAATGCGATGGTTGTTCCCTCATGGATACTGCCCATTTCTTGTTTTTCTGTGGTTACTTCACTTATATAAGGAAAAAGTTTATTATACCCTTATTAAAGGGGAAAGGATTTAGCCAAGTGAAGCCCGCTTTACTGTACCTTCAATTACTGCCAAACATATGGGAAATCTGCAATGTCGCCAAATTTTTAACCATAGCAATGAGACTCAGTAAAAAGATCAATTGGACTTAGATGAATTATAATGCATCTTATTTCTTTTTAAAATTAGAGCATAATGTTTTTATTCCTCTTTTTTAACCATGGATTGCTGCTCATAACTCTTTTTTAAATTGGACACCATGTACTTGTACTTTTATGCATTTTCAATTGGGCATTCACCCCTGTTTGTACCTAAATTGCATATCTTTTTTTATGTTATTGTGCTACTTGGTGCCCTTAGGACCTCTTTGCATGTTTTTGTATACTTTTGTGGTTTTTGTAATGAACCGAATAAAGTATTTTTGACTGACTGTGTAGACACTGGCATGGGTGATATGGATGATGTAGAGACACTGGTATGGGAGACACAGACTGGCACAGATGATGTAGAGACACTGGCATGGGAGACACAGACTGCAACAGATGATGATTAGACACGGGCATCAGAGACAAAGACTGGCACAGATGATGTATAGAGACTGGCATCGGAGACACAGACTGGCACAGATGATGAATAGACACTGGCATGGGAGACACAGACCGGCACAGATGATGTATAAACACTGGCATGGGTGACACAGACTAGGACAGATGATGAATAGACACTGGCATGGGTGACACGGACTGGCACGGAGGATGTATAGACAATGCCATGGGTGATACAGACAGGCACAGAAGATGTATCAACACTGGCATGGGTGACACAGACTGGCACAGATAATGTATAGACACTAGCATGGGAGACACAGACTGGCACAGATGATGTATAGATACTGATATGGGTGACACGGACTGGCACAGATGATGTATAGACATTGACATGAGAGACACAGACTGGCACAGATGATGAATAGACACTGTCATGGGTGATACAGACAGGCACAGATGATGTATAGACACTGGTATGGGAGACACAGACAGGCACAGAAGATTTATAGACACTGGCATGGGAGAAGCAGACTGGCAGAGATGATGTATATGCAGATCAAAGGGAGAGAGAGGACTAGATAGGCTAGCCCGAATCCCCTGGTTTATATGTATAGATCAAAAAAGGACTAGCTAGTTAGGGAGGAGTATAGGAGACTCTGGTACGTCAGACAATAATGTTAAGAAAAAAGCACTGTTTTCCTTATAAAGCCCTCCCCCACCGACCTAGTCGGTGGAATGCTTCATCAACGGGCCCACCACAGTGGCACCGAATGTGCCCCGGGTGTGCTGCAACGCCAGGTGACTGCGGAGCTGGTATATTGCTGAGTGTGCAGTGAAAAGGTGAAAGAGGTGAAGTTTAAAAAGCTATACACGAGGTCCCAGCACCCGAGGGTTAACAATTTTTAATAAACTGGGCCTCTGTTAGCAGGTTAAAAAGGCAAGGGGACGTAAAAAAGAGTGCTATGATGACCTCCAGCGTCCAGTGTGGTCTACATGTTTCAGCCAGTGCCTTTTGAATTCTAAGCTGGCTTTCCTCAGGACCAATGAGATATGTGAAAAGGTGCAGATTAAATTATAATAAACTTAAATTAAGTGTTGTGTCATATTTTGGCTATGTGTAGCGCATGCTAAGGCGCTGTAACTGTTAGAGGGGGACACTGTCATGGGAGACACAGACTGGCACAGATGTTGTATAGACACTGGCATGGGTGACACAGACTGGCACAGATGATGTATAGACACTGGCATGGGAGACAGACTGGCACAGATGATGAATAGACACTGTCATGGGAGACACAGACTGGCACAGATGTTGTATAGACACTGGCATGGGAGACACAGACTGGCACAGATGATGTATAGACACTGGCATGGGAGACACAGACTGGCACAGATAATGTATAGACACTGGCATGGAGACACAGACTGGCACAGATGATGTATAGACATTGGCATGGGTGACACTGACTGGCACAGATGATGTATAGACACTGGTATGATGTATAGACACTGGCATGGGAGACACAAACTGGAACAGATGATGTATAAACACTGGTGGGGGTGATACAGACTGGCACAGATGATGTATATACAAAGGCATGGGAGACACATGCTGGCACAGATGATGTATAGACACTGGTATGGGAGACACAGACTGGCACAGATGATGTAAAGACACTGGCATGGGAGACACAAACTGGAACAGATGATGTATAAACACTGGCATGGGTGATACAGACTGGCACAGATGATGTATATACAAAGGCATGGGAGACACATGCTGGCACAGATGATGTATAGACACTGGTATGGGCGACACAGACTGGCACAGATGATGTAAAGACACTGGCATGGGTGACATGGATGATGTATAGAAACTGGGCATGGGTGACACAGACTGGCACAGATGATGTATAGACACTGGTATGATGTATAGACACTGGCATGGGAGACACAAACTGGAACAGATGATGTATAAACACTGGCATGGGTGATACAGACTAGCACAGATGATGTATATACAAAGGCATGGGAGACACATGCTGGCACAGATGATGTATAGACACTGGGATGGGAGACACAGACTGGCACAGATGATGTAAAGACACTGGCATGGGAGACACAAACAGGAACAGATGATGTATAAACACTGGCATGGGTGATACAGACTGGCACAGATGATGTATATACAAAGGCATGGGAGACACATGCTGGCACAGATGATGTATAGACACTGGCATGGGTGACATGGATGATGTATAGAAACTGGGCATGGGTGACACAGACTGGCACATATGATGTATATACACTGGCATGAGAGACACAGACTGACCCAGATGATGTATAGACACTGGAATGGGTGAACCAGACTGGCAGAGATGATGAATAGACACTGGCATGGGAGACACATACTGGCACAGATGATGTATAGACACTGGCATGGGTGAACCAGACTGGCACAGATGATGAATAGACACTGGCATGGGAGACACATACTGGCACAGATGATGTATAGACACTGGAATGGGTGAACCAGACTGGCACAGATGATGAATAGACACTGTCATGGGAGACACAGACTGGCACAGAGGATGTATAGACACTGGCATGGGAGACAGACTGGCACAGATGGTGAATAGACACTGTCATGGGAGACACAGACTGGCACAGATGATGTATAGACACTGGCATGGGAGACAGATTGGCACAGATGATGAATAGACACTGTCATGGGAGACACAGACTGGCACAGATGATGAATAGACACTGGAATGGGTGAACCAGACTGGCACAGATGATGTATAAACACTGGCATGGGAGACACAGACTGGCACAGATGATGAATAGACACTGGAATGGGTGAACCAGACTGGCACAGATGATGTATAAACACTGGCATGGGAGACACAGACTGACACAGATGATGAATAGACACTGTCATGGGAGACACAGACTGGCACAGATAAGGAATAGACACTGGCATGGGAAACATAGGCTGGCTCAGATGATGTATAGACACTGGCATTGGAGACACAGACTGGCAGAAATGATGCATAGACACTGTCATGGGAGTCACATACTGGCACAGATGATGTATAGACACTGGATTGTGTGACACAGACTGGCACAGATGATGTATAGACACTGGCATGGGTGACAGAGACTGGCACATATGATGTAGAGACACTGGCATGGGAGACACAGACTGCAACAGATGATGATTAGACACGGGCATCAGAGACACAGACTGGCACAGATGATGATTAAACACTTGCATCGGAGACACAGACTGGCACAGATGATGTAGAGACACTGGCATGGGAGACACAGACTGCAACAGATGATGATTAGACACAGACTGGCACATTCGAGGTATAGACACTGTCATGGGTGACACAGACTGGCACAGATGATGTATAGAAACTGGCATGGGTGACACAGACTTGCACAGATGATGAATAGACACGGGCATGGGAGACACAGACTGGCACAGATGATGTATAAACACTGGCATGGGTGACATGGATGATGTATAGAAACTGGGCATGGGTGACACAGACTGGCACATATGATGTATATACACTGGCATGGGTGACACAGACTGAGACAGATGATGAATAGACACTGGCATGGGTGACACAGACTGAGACAGATGATGAATAGACACTGGCATGGGTGAGGCAGACAGGCACAGAAGATTTATAGACACTGGCATGGGAGACACAGACTGGCACAGAAGATTTATGGACACTGGCATGGGAGAAGCAGACTGGCACAGATAATGTATAGACACTGGCATGGAGACAGAGACTGGCACAGATGATGATTAAACACTTGCATCGGAGACACAGACTGGCACAGATGATGTAGAGACACTGGCAAGGGAGACAGACTGGCACAGATGATGTATAGAAACTGGCATGGGTGACACAGACTGGCACTGATGATGAATAGACACGGGCATGGGAGACACAGACTGGCACAGATGATGTATAAACACTGGCATGGGTGACACAGACTGAGACAGATGATGAATAGACACTGGCATGGGTGAGGCAGACAGGCACAGAAGATTTATAGACACTGGCATGGGAGACACAGACTGGCACAGAAGATTTATGGACACTGGCATGGGAGAAGCAGACTGGCACAGATAATGTATAGACACTGGCATGGAGACAGAGACTGGCACAGATGATGTATAGACATTGGCATGGGTGACACAGACTGGCACAGAAGATTTATAAACACTGGCATGGTGACATAGACTGGCACAGACGATGTATAGACACTGGTATGGGAGACACAGACTGGCACAGTTGAGGTATAGACACTGTCATGGGTGACACAGACTCGCACATATGATGTAGAGACACTGGCATGGGTGACATGGATGATGTATAGACCCTGGCATGGGTGACACAGACTGGCAAAGATGACGAATAGACGTTGGCATAGAGACACAGACTGGCAAAGATGATGTATAGACACTGGTATGATGTATAGACACTGGCATGGGAGACACAAACTGGAACAGATGATGTATAATCACTGGCATGGGAGACACAAACTGGAACAAATGATGTATAAACACTGGCATGGGAGACACAGACTGGCACAGATGATGAATAGACACTGGCATGGGAGACACATACTGGCACAGATGATGTATAGACCCTGGCATGGGTGAACCAGACTGGCACAGATGATGAATAGTGTTAGAAATGGGATCCCTGGCTGGCCAGGGCTTGCGCTAAAGTCAATCAGAGACCACCACTCCTAAGTCAGGGCAAGGGAGTTACACGCCAAGATAACCCCTGCTCACCCTCTAGGTAACGTGGCGCGAGCAGCAAGGCTAAACTTGGAGGCTATGTGAGTTAAGTATTTGCGCGCACCCCAGCAACAACACCCAAGGCCAACCACAAAGGAAACTCCACACAAGGTTATGTATAAAAATAGCCTTTGTATTACACCAAAACACATTAGATTAAAACACACACTTCTCAATGTGCCAACAGGCACGGGCAGAATTTACAGGGGATATGTACAAGACAGGGCCACATGGACCACTGTCAGTAATCAGCACTTTTAGAACTAGCACTTAGAACTTAGAATCACTGTAGCACAAATTAGCACACAACCAGTAACTACTGGTGACAGGTAAGTACCACCTACGCAACCCTAACCACCTTAGGAAAAGGTCACGCAGGGAACCAGGACCTCACTAGCACCACCTGTACTAGCAAGAACAACCACCTAAGTATCACCATACATTTTAGGGGTATTAGCATAGGAACATTTTACACATGATGCATAAACACATTCAGAGGTGTAGTGAAGGAAAACACATGATGCGTAACATACATTCAGAGGTGTAAGGAACAAGGCACATGACACATTAACAACACATTCAGAGGAGCAGGGAAGGAAAACACATGATGCGTAACATACATTCAGGGGTGTAAGGAACAAGGCACATGACACATTAACAACACATTCAGAGGAGCAGGGAAGGAAAACACATGATGCCTAAAAACATTCAGAGGTGTATCAAAGAACCCAATTGCGCAAAAATCACATAAGCCACCACCTGTGGCAGTCCCTAGGCCAACTGGCCTCTCTAGGGCTAGGATGCCCTGTGTACCAAAGTCAGGGGGGGGGGCCTAAACGTAGCAGCTGCCCACGAAGTGCTGGGCAGCTATGTAACAAAGATCGGGGCAATGCTGGAGCCTGGCAGGCTCTGAAACAAGAAGGTGGGCTGTGAGCCTCTCTGGGCTCGCAACGACTGATGCCCCCTGAGCCCTTGTGGGCTCTTAAATAATGATGTGCCCCTTGTTGGAGTCCCTCCTGGACTGAAGACAAATAAATGCCCCCTAGAGCCTCTCTGGGCTCGCAAAACAAGGAACACTCGGGGCCCTGTGAGCCTCTCTGGGCTCACGAACAACTCAGGGGCAAGGTGGGAGCGACTGCTGTCAACCGGGGCTGCTCGGAGTAAAACGGAACTGCCCCCAATGTTGGAGTCCCCCCTCCCGGGGGACTCGACCTCCTCAAGCTGCCCCCGGAGCCCTCGTGGCTCAGTAAAGAAAGAAGGCCCCCTTTAGTAAGTGTGCCCGTCTGGACTTACCGGGCGGCGCTTCGATCGCAGGGGACTCCACCACGGGGCTCTTCTCAATGCCTGGGAGCCCCGCTGCCAGACAGGTTGCTTCTGGACCCCGCCAGCACTTCTCTTTGGCACCGGAGACTCCTCCCTTGTCCTCGGTATCTACCCTGGTGCCGGGACTTCCTTCAGGCAGCGCGGGGCTCCTCTTACACACCGGAGCCCCGCCTGCACTCCCAGCTGCTCTCCCTACACGTCGGGGCTCTCCTCTCGCTGGGGGAGCCTCGTGGGCAGACGCCGTAGGTTCTTTCTCGGGGGCGGGACTTCCGGTCTTTCTCCCGGGCCGTGATTGGCCGGCCAGCAAGCTGCTTCCGGGTCGCCGTAGGCAGAGCGGCGGCCCGAGGGAAGGTTCACACAGGAATCTGGGGCAGATGCCGAGTGGCATCGGCTCCTTGGCAATAATCAATAAATCGAGGTGGGCACTCGATATTGAAGGACAGCGGCGGCAATCTGGGGCAAATGCCGGGTGGGCACCGGCTTGGCAATTCACAGCGCTCCCCAGGGCTGAAGGTCCAGAAAAAGCGCCCTCAAGCATTAGAAGTAAAACAAAGCACTCCCAAGCGCTTAAGGCACAAATCAAGCGCTTCCAAGCTCAAGGACAATTCACAGCGCTCCCAGCGCTAGGGGTGAAAGTAAAGCGCTCTCAGCGCTAAGGCAGAAATGAAGAGCTCCCCAAGCGCTAGAAGGAAGTAACCAGCGCTCCCAAGTGCTAGAAGGAACCAAAGTCCAGCAAAGTTCTTCAGGGAGGTGAGGGGGGCAAGGCTGGTTAATGTTAGAAATGGGATCCCCAGCTCACTGGGCCTCCAGGCAGGGAGGCAGTCCAAGTGGCGGTCCTCCTGCCCAGTAACAGCAGCAGCCCCCTCAGACAGGATAATGGAACAGAACAAATTGTAAGGGGACACAGCCCCTTCTTATACATGAAATCCCTTTGTCTCAGGGTGCAGGGTGGGGGAGAAACCAGTCGCAGCGGGTTTTGGAGAACCCTTGATGTGCTCAGCCCCTCACTCTATTGACTAGGGAGGCTAGGGTCATTAGACGCACCACAGAGGGCGGAGCCAGCATTGTGTGGGGAAAGCCCAGCCCTATTCAGGACCCAGGTGCAGCCCCTCCCTCACAGCAGCACGCTAATCTCTCCATTCACCACCGGGGCAGACCCACACAGACTCTTGGAGCCAGGCTCCCCAGCCAGCTTCAGCCAATCACGCGCCAGCACTCTCACAGCACACGCACACCATTGTCTAGAAGTGGCACTTCCACACTAGACACATACACGCCGCATACATCATTTCGAAGCATTCAATCACACAACTCCGCACATACCAGACTCGAGCCTGTACACCCCACGCATCAGGAACTACCAGGGACACATACATTCCCCATGCATTCCTATGGGAGGGCAGGCCAACCTTACTCCACGCACTCAGAGTGCGCACGCAATTTCCACTGGGACACAGTGAAAGTGCGCAGAACCCAAAAATCACCATCACCAGGTCGCCATTGAAAGCAAAAAGATTAGGGGTGAACCTAGTGGAGAAGTGTGGCTCAATGGTTAGAGCGGCAGACCTTGATGCAGAGCGCTGGCCAGGGACCAGGGTTCGATTCCTGCCTCGGCTGGAGTGGGCTTAAATTCCTCTGACCGGATATTCTCGCCTCAGTGCCGAATCTAAGCATGGGCCCCACGCTGCAACTCGGGGCAATAGCTTGCTTAGTCTCCACAATGGCCCCCGATACACAAGAGATGCCTGGTTTCACCATGGGATGCCCAGGAGTGGACACCTCACAAGGAAAAGCCAGGAGGGGTTCCCTTGTGGTAGGAGTACAAGCGCCGGGATGCTTACGGGTTACTGTTCGCGCTATACAAATACAACACATTCACATTTACACACCTGCCAGAAGGGCCAAGTCCAACACAACCCCCTTCCAGCCAAAACGCAGGAGAGACCGATCACCACCGTGATGGACTTCCCTGCTTGGGGCGATAGAACACGGACGCGGGCCCGCAACTGCAGGGACACCCTCCTGTTCTACGCTGAGGTGAACCCATGGGATTCCTTCTCAAAACACTGTCTGGACCAACTGGGCTACCCCACTGGCACTCCTGAGCTGTCCGCGGCCAGGACCAGGCCCTGGGCCACCCAGGTGCCACTGGTCCTTGCCTATTCGCAGAGCGGGGGGTAGTAACCCCTGGCACATAGTAGCTATTCTCCACTCTTTCTGTCTGCAAGAAAGGACCATACTGCCACTGGTTCTCCAGCCTAGGGTCAACACCCTCAGGCGGACCAGGAGTCTCAGGGAAGGCTCTCCTCCCCCTACCTCTTCTCCTAGGGTTCCTCCTCCTCCGGCGAGGGGTACACCTAGAACGCCATTCCAACCCAGGGTTTAACCCCTCAGGTTGCACCGGGGTCAGAGGTGGGCTCTCCCTCCCTCTGCACCCCCTTCCAGAGGTCTGCCCTCTCCCAACTGGAGAGGTTCCTCTGGAAAGAGAACCGGTCAGGACACTGGTTACAGTCGTCCTACCCTTCAGGTCATGCGGATCCTGGACCTGGCCTCCCAACCTCTGGTCTAAAACCTTTGGTGGAACATTTGCCTGCCACTCCAGGACTTCTGGGGATTCACACACCATCCCCCCTGAGGCTAACAAATGACACATACGTTGTGTGACTGTCTGTATGGCGCAGATCTCCAATCCCCTGTCCACCTGACAGTGCGCGAAGATCCCCCAGAACAGAAGTGGCGCCACCCGGGTCCCCCCAAGAAGATCTAGCCCAACTGGCTAGTCCCTGGTCCACTGGTGCATCCACTGGGAAACTCATCCCCCAATCACCAGGCATCCACATGCATCAGACATCCACAAGTATCAGACTTCCACAAGTATCAGACATCCACAAGCATCAGGCATCAGACATCCACAGGCGTCAGGCATCAGACATCCACAAACATCAGGCATCAGGCATCCACAAGCATCTGACATCCACAAGCATCAGACATCCACAAGCATCAGGCATCCACAAGCATCAGGCCTCCACAAGCATCAGACATCCACAAGCATCAGACATCCACAAACATCAGACATCCACAAGCATCAGACATCCACAAGTATCAGACATCCACAAGTATCAGACATCCACAAGCAACAGGCATCAGACATCCACAAGCATCAGGCATCCACAAGCATCAGGCATCAGACATCCACAAGCATCAGGCATCCACATGCATCAGACATCCACAAGTATCAGACTTCCACAAGCGTCAGACATCCACAAGCATCAGACATCCACAAGCATCAGGCATCAGACATCCACAGGCGTCAGGCATCAGACATCCACAAACATCAGGCATCAGGCATCCACAAGCATCTGACATCCACAAGCATCAGACATCCACAAGCATCAGGCATCCACAAGCATCAGGCCTCCACAAGCATCAGGCATCCACAAGCATCAGGCATCCACAAGCATTAGGCATCCACAAGCATCAGGCATCCACAAGCGTCAAGCATTCACAAGCGTCAGACATCCACAAGCATCAGGCATCCACAAGCGTCAGACATCCACAAGCATCAGGCATCCACAGGCGTCAGGCATCAGACATTCACAAACATCAGGCATCAGGCATCCACAAGCATCAGACATCCACAAGCATCAGACATCCACAAGCATCAGGCATCCACAAGCATCAGGCATCCACAAGCGTCAAGCATTCACAAGCGTCGGACATCCACAAGCATCAGGCATCCACAAGCGTCAGACATCCACAAGCATCAGGCATCCACGAGCATCAGGCATCAGACATCCACAAGCATCAGGCATCCACAAGCATCAGACATCCACAAGCATCAGGCATCAGACATCCACAAGCATTAGGCATCAGACATCCACAAGCATCAGACATCCACAAGTATCAGACATCCACAAGCATCAGGCATCAGACATCCACAAGCATCAGGCACCCACAAGCATCAGACATCCACAAGCATCAGGCATCCGACATCCACAAGCAACAGACATCCACAAGTATCAGACATCCACAAGCATCAGGCATCAGACATCCACAAGCATCAGGCATCAGACATCAACAAGCATCAGACATCCACAAGCATCAGACATCCACAAGCATCAGGCATCAGACATCCACAAACGTCGGGCATCAGACATCTACAAGCGTCAGACATCCACAAGCGTCAGACATCCACAGGCGTCAGGCATCCACACGCGTCAGGCATCCACAAGCGTCAGGCATCCACAAGAATCAGGCATCCACCAGCGTCCGACATCCACAAGCATCAGACATCAGACATCCACAAGCGTCAGGCATCCACAAGCATCAGACATCCACAAGCATCAGACATCAGACATCCACAAGCATCAGGCATCAGACATCCACAAGCGTCAGACATCCACAGGTGTCAGGCATTCACAAGCGTCAGGCATCCACAAGCATCAGGGATCCACAAGCGTCCAACATCCACAAGTATCAGACCTCCACAAGTGTCAGACATCCACAAACATCAGACATCCACAAGCATCAGACATCCACAAGCAACAGACATCCACAAGCATCAGACATCCACAAGCAACAGACATCCACAAGCATCAGACATCCACAAACATCAGACATCCACAAGCATCAGACATCCACAAGCATCAGGCATCCACAAGCGTCAGGCATCCGCAAGCATCAGACATACACAAGCATCATACATCCACAAGCAACAGACATCCACAAGCATCAGACATCCACAAGCATCAGACATCCACAAGCATCAGGCATCCACAAGCGTCAGGCATCCACAAGCATCAGACATCCACAAGCATCAGGCATCAGACATCCACAAACATCAGGCATCAGACATCCACAAGCGTCAGACATTCACAAGTATCAGACATCCACACGCATCAGACATCCACAGGCGTCAGGCATCAGACATCCACAAACATCAGGCTTCAGGCATCCACAAGTATCAGACATCCACAAGCATCAGGCATCAGACATCCACAAGCATCAGGCATCAGACATCAACAAGCATCAGACATCCACAAGCATCAGACATCCACAAGCATCAGGCTTCAGACATCCACAAGCGTCTGGCATCAGACATCTACAAGCGTCAGACATCCACAAGCGTCAGACATCCACAGGCGTCAGGCATCCACAAGCGTCAGGCATCCACAAGCGTCAGGCATCCACAAGAATCAGGCATCCACCAGCGTCCGACATCCACAAGCATCAGACATCAGACATCCACAAGCGTCAGGCATCCACAAGCATCAGACATCCACAAGCATCAGACATCAGACATCCACAAGCATCAGGCATCAGACATCCACAAGCGTCAGACATCCACAGGTGTCAGGCATTCACAAGCGTCAGGCATCCACAAGCATCAGGGATCCACAAGCGTCCGACATCCACAAGTATCAGACCTCCACAAGTGTCAGACATCCACAAACATCAGACATCCACAAGCATCAGACATCCACAAGCAACAGACATCCACAAGCATCAGACATCCACAAGCAACAGACATCCACAAGCATCAGACATCCACAAACATCAGACATCCACAAGCATCAGACATCCACAAGCATCAGGCATCCACAAGCGTCAGGCATCCGCAAGCATCAGACATACACAAGCATCAGACATCCACAAGCAACAGACATCCACAAGCATCAGACATCCACAAGCATCAGACATCCACAAGCATCAGGCATCCACAAGCATCAGGCATCCACAAGCGTCAGGCATCCACAAGCATCAGACATCCACAAGCATCACCCATCAGACATCCACAAGCGTCAGCCATCCACAAGCCTCAGCCGTCCACAAGCGTCAGCCGTCCACAAGCGTCAGCTGTCCACAAGCGTCAGCCGTCCACAAGCGTCAGACATCCACAAACATCAGGCATCCACAAGCATCAGGCATAAGACATCCACAAACATCAGGCATCCACAAGCTTCAGACATCCCAAGGAATCAGAAATCCACAAGCATCAGACATCCACAAGCATCAGACATCCACAAGTATCAGACATCCACAGGAGTCAGGCATCAGACATCCACAAACATCAGGCATCAGACATCCACAAGCATCAGACATCCACAAGCATCAGACATCCAAAAGCATCAGACATCCACAAGTATCAGACATCCACAAGCATCAGGCATCAGACATCCACAAGCGTCAGGCATCAGACATCCACAAGCATCAGACATCCACAAGCATCAGACATCCACAAGCATCAGACATCCACAAGCATCAGACATCCACTAGCATCAGGCATCCACAAGCATCAGGCAACCACAAGTATCAGACATCCACAAGCATCAGACATCCACAAGCATCAGACATCCACAAACATCAGACATCCACAAGTATCAGACATCCACAAGTATCAGACATCCACAAGCAACAGGCATCAGACATCCACAAGCATCAGGCATCCACAAGCATCAGGCATCAGACATCCACAAGCATCAGGCATCCACATGCATCAGACATCCACAAGTATCAGACTTCCACAAGCGTCAGACATCCACAAGTATCAGACATCCACAAGCATCAGGCATCAGACATCCACAGGCGTCAGGCATCAGACATCCACAAACATCAGGCATCAGGCATCCACAAGCATCTGACATCCACAAGCATCAGACATCCACAAGCATCAGGCATCCACAAGCATCAGGCCTCCACAAGCATCAGGCATCCACAAGCATCAGGCATCCACAAGCATTAGGCATCCACAAGCATCAGGCATCCACAAGCGTCAAGCATTCACAAGCGTCAGACATCCACAAGCATCAGGCATCCACAAGCGTCAGACATACACAAGCATCAGGCATCCACAGGCGTCAGGCATCAGACATTCACAAACATCAGGCATCAGGCATCCACAAGCATCAGACATCCACAAGCATCAGACATCCACAAGCATCAGGCATCCACAAGCATCAGGCATCCACAAGCGTCAAGCATTCACAAGCGTCGGACATCCACAAGCATCAGGCATCCACAAGCGTCAGACATCCACAAGCATCAGGCATCCACAAGCATCAGGCATCAGACATCCACAAGCATCAGGCATCCACAAGCATCAGACATCCACAAGCATCAGGCATCAGACATCCACAAGCATTAGGCATCAGACATCCACAAGCATCAGACATCCACAAGTATCAGACATCCACAAGCATCAGGCATCAGACATCCACAAGCATCAGGCATCAGACATCCACAAGCAACAGACATCCACAAGTATCAGACATCCACAAGCATCAGGCATCAGACATCCACAAGCATCAGGCATCAGACATCAACAAGCATCAGACATCCACAAGCATCAGACATCCACAAGCATCAGGCATCAGACATCCACAAGCGTCGGGCATCAGACATCTACAAGCGTCAGACATCCACAAGCGTCAGACATCCACAGGCGTCAGGCATCCACACGCGTCAGGCATCCACAAGCGTCAGGCATCCACAAGAATCAGGCATCCACCAGCGTCCGACATCCACAAGCATCAGACATCAGACATCCACAAGCATCAGACATCCACAAGCATCAGACATCAGACATCCACAAGCATCAGGCATCAGACATCCACAAGCGTCAGACATCCACAGGTGTCAGGCATTCACAAGCGTCAGGCATCCACAAGCATCAGGGATCCACAAGCGTCCAACATCCACAAGTATCAGACCTCCACAAGTGTCAGACATCCACAAACATCAGACATCCACAAGCATCAGACATCCACAAGCAACAGACATCCACAAGCAACAGACATCCACAAGCATCAGACATCCACAAGCAACAGACATCCACAAGCATCAGACATCCACAAACATCAGACATCCACAAGCATCAGACATCCACAAGCATCAGGCATCCACAAGCGTCAGGCATCCGCAAGCATCAGACATACACAAGCATCATACATCCACAAGCAACAGACATCCACAAGCATCAGACATCCACAAGCATCAGACATCCACAAGCATCAGACATCCACAAGCATCAGGCATCCACAAGCATCAGGCATCCACAAGCGTCAGGCATCCACAAGCATCAGACATCCACAAGCATCAGGCATCAGACATCCACAAACATCAGGCATCAGACATCCACAAGCGTCAGACATTCACAAGTATCAGACATCCACACGCATCAGACATCCACAGGCGTCAGGCATCAGACATCCACAAACATCAGGCTTCAGGCATCCACAAGCATCAGACACCCACAAGCATCAGACATCCACAAGCGTCAAGCATTCACAAGCGTCAGACATCTACAAGCATCAGACATCCACAAGCATCAGACATCCACAAGCATCAGGCATCAGACATCCACAAACATCAGGCATCAGACATCCACAAACATCAGGCATCAGACATCCACAAGCAACAGACATCCACAAGCATCAGGCATCAGACATCCACAAGCATCAGGCATCAGACATCCACAAGCAACAGACATCCACAAGCATCAGGCATCAGACATCCACAAGCATCAGACATCCACAAACATCAGACATCCACAAGCATCAGACATCCACAAGCATCAGACATCCACAAACATCAGACATCCACAAGCATCAGACATCCACAAGTATCAGACATCCACAAGTATCAGACATCCACAAGCAACAGGCATCAGACATCCACAAGCATCAGGCATCCACAAGCATCAGGCATCAGACATCCACAAGCATCAGGCATCCACATGCATCAGACATCCACAAGTATCAGACTTCCACAAGTATCAGACATCCACAAGCATCAGGCATCAGACATCCACAGGCGTCAGGCATCAGACATCCACAAACATCAGGCATCAGGCATCCACAAGCATCTGACATCCACAAGCATCAGACATCCACAAGCATCAGGCATCCACAAGCATCAGGCCTCCACAAGCATCAGGCATCCACAAGCATCAGGCATCCACAAGCATCAGGCATCCACAAGCATCAGGCATCCACAAGCATCAGACATCCACAAGTATCAGACATCCACAAGCAACAGGCATCAGACATCCACAAGCATCAGGCATCCACAAGCATCAGGCATCAGACATCCACAAGCATCAGGCATCCACATGCATCAGACATCCACAAGTATCAGACTTCCACAAGTATCAGACATCCACAAGCATCAGGCATCAGACATCCACAGGCGTCAGGCATCAGACATCCACAAACATCAGGCATCAGGCATCCACAAGCATCTGACATCCACAAGCATCAGACATCCACAAGCATCAGGCATCCACAAGCATCAGGCCTCCACAAGCATCAGACATCCACAAGCATCAGACATCCACAAACATCAGACATCCACAAGCATCAGACATCCACAAGTATCAGACATCCACAAGTATCAGACATCCACAAGCAACAGGCATCAGACATCCACAAGCATCAGGCATCCACAAGCATCAGGCATCAGACATCCACAAGCATCAGGCATCCACATGCATCAGACATCCACAAGTATCAGACTTCCACAAGCGTCAGACATCCACAAGCATCAGACATCCACAAGCATCAGGCATCAGACATCCACAGGCGTCAGGCATCAGACATCCACAAACATCAGGCATCAGGCATCCACAAGCATCTGACATCCACAAGCATCAGACATCCACAAGCATCAGGCATCCACAAGCATCAGGCCTCCACAAGCATCAGGCATCCACAAGCATCAGGCATCCACAAGCATTAGGCATCCACAAGCATCAGGCATCCACAAGCGTCAAGCATTCACAAGCGTCAGACATCCACAAGCATCAGGCATCCACAAGCGTCAGACATCCACAAGCATCAGGCATCCACAGGCGTCAGGCATCAGACATTCACAAACATCAGGCATCAGGCATCCACAAGCATCAGACATCCACAAGCATCAGACATCCACAAGCATCAGGCATCCACAAGCATCAGGCATCCACAAGCGTCAAGCATTCACAAGCGTCGGACATCCACAAGCATCAGGCATCCACAAGCGTCAGACATCCACAAGCATCAGGTATCCACGAGCATCAGGCATCAGACATCCACAAGCATCAGGCATCCACAAGCATCAGACATCCACAAGCATCAGGCATCAGACATCCACAAGCATTAGGCATCAGACATCCACAAGCATCAGACATCCACAAGTATCAGACATCCACAAGCATCAGGCATCAGACATCCACAAGCATCAGGCATCCACAAGCATCAGACATCCACAAGCATCAGGCATCAGACATCCACAAGCAACAGACATCCACAAGTATCAGACATCCACAAGCATCAGGCATCAGACATCCACAAGCATCAGGCATCAGACATCAACAAGCATCAGACATCCACAAGCATCAGACATCCACAAGCATCAGGCATCAGACATCCACAAACTTCGGGCATCAGACATCTACAAGCGTCAGACATCCACAAGCGTCAGACATCCACAGGCGTCAGGCATCCACACGCGTCAGGCATCCACAAGCGTCAGGCATCCACAAGAATCAGGCATCCACCAGCGTCCGACATCCACAAGCATCAGACATCAGACATCCACAAGCGTCAGGCATCCACAAGCATCAGACATCCACAAGCATCAGACATCAGACATCCACAAGCATCAGGCATCAGACATCCACAAGCGTCAGACATCCACAGGTGTCAGGCATTCACAAGCGTCAGGCATCCACAAGCATCAGGGATCCACAAGCGTCCAACATCCACAAGTATCAGACCTCCACAAGTGTCAGACATCCACAAACATCAGACATCCACAAGCATCAGACATCCACAAGCAACAGACATCCACAAGCATCAGACATCCACAAGCAACAGACATCCACAAGCATCAGACATCCACAAACATCAGACATCCACAAGCATCAGACATCCACAAGCATCAGGCATCCACAAGCGTCAGGCATCCGCAAGCATCAGACATACACAAGCATCATACATCCACAAGCAACAGACATCCACAAGCATCAGACATCCACAAGCATCAGACATCCACAAGCATCAGGCATCCACAAGCGTCAGGCATCCACAAGCATCAGACATCCACAAGCATCAGGCATCAGACATCCACAAACATCAGGCATCAGACATCCACAAGCGTCAGACATTCACAAGTATCAGACATCCACACGCATCAGACATCCACAGGCGTCAGGCATCAGACATCCACAAACATCAGGCTTCAGGCATCCACAAGCATCAGACATCCACAAGCATCAGACACCCACAAGCATCAGACATCCACAAGCGTCAAGCATTCACAAGCGTCAGACATCTACAAGCATCAGACATCCACAAGCATCAGACATCCACAAGCATCAGGCATCAGACATCCACAAACATCAGGCATCAGACATCCACAAACATCAGGCATCAGACATCCACAAGCAACAGACATCCACAAGCATCAGGCATCAGACATCCACAAGCATCAGGCATCAGACATCCACAAGCAACAGACATCCACAAGCATCAGGCATCAGACATCCACAAGCATCAGACATCCACAAACATCAGACATCCACAAGCATCAGACATCCACAAACATCAGACATCCACAAGCATCAGACATCCACAAGTATCAGACATCCACAAGTATCAGACATCCACAAGCAACAGGCATCAGACATCCACAAGCATCAGGCATCCACAAGCATCAGGCATCAGACATCCACAAGCATCAGGCATCCACATGCATCAGCCATCCACAAGTATCAGACTTCCACAAGTATCAGACATCCACAAGCATCAGGCATCAGACATCCACAGGCGTCAGGCATCAGACATCCACAAACATCAGGCATCAGGCATCCACAAGCATCTGACATCCACAAGCATCAGACATCCACAAGCATCAGGCATCCACAAGCATCAGGCCTCCACAAGCATCAGGCATCCACAAGCGTCAGGCATACACAAGCATCAAGCATTCACAAGCGTCAGACATCCACAAGTATCAGACATCCACAAGCATCAGACATCCACAAGTATCAGACATCCACAAGCATCAGACATCCACAAACATCAGACATCCACAAACATCAGACATCCACAAGTATCAGACATCCACAAGTATCAGACATCCACAAGCAACAGACATCCACAAGTATCAGACATCCACAAGCAACAGACATCCACAAGTATCAGACATCCACAAGCAACAGACATCCACAAGCATCAGGCATCAGACATCCACAAGCGCCAGACATCCAAAGGCATCAAACATCCACAAGCGTCAGACATCCACAAGCGTCAGACATCCACAAGCATCAGACATCCACAAGCATCAGGCATCAGACATCCACAAGCATCAGGCATCAGACATCCACAAGCGTCAGACATCCAAAGGCATTAAACATCCACAAGCGTCAGACATCCACAAGCGTCAGACATCCACAAGCGTCAGGCATCCACAAGCATCAGCCATCCACAAGCGTCAGGCATCCACAAGCATCAGACATCCACAAGCATCAGACATCCACATGTATCAGACATCCACAAGCATCAGGCATCAGACATCCACAGGCGTCAGGCATCAGACATCCACAAGCATCAGACATCCACAAGCATTAGACATCCACAAGCATCAGGCATCCACAAGCATCAGGCATCCACAAGCGTCAGGCATACACAAGCATCAAGCATTCAGAAGCGTCAGACATCCACAAGTATCAGACATCCACAAGCATCAGACATCCACTAGTATCAGACATCCACAAGCATCAGACATCCACAAGCATCAGACATCCACAAACATCAGACATCCACAAACATCAGACATCCACAAGTATCAGACATCCACAAGTATCAGACATCCACAAGCAACAGACATCCACAAGTATCAGACATCCACAAGCAACAGACATCCACAAGCATCAGGCATCAGACATCCACAAGCGCCAGACATCCAAAGGCATCAAACATCCACAAGCGTCAGACATCCACAAGCATCAGACATCCACAAGCATCAGACATCCACAAGCATCAGCCATCAGACATCCACAAGCGTCAGACATCCAAAGGCATTAAACATCCACAAGCGTCAGACATCCACAAGCGTCAGACATCCACAAGCGTCAGGCATCCACAAGCATCAGACATCCACAAGCGTCAGGCATCCACAAGCATCAGACATCCACAAGCATCAGACATCCACATGTATCAGACATCCACAAGCATCAGACATCCACAAGCGTCAGGCATCCACAAGCATCAGACATCCACTAGCATCAGACATCGACATGCATCAGGCATCCACAAGCGTCAGGCATCCACAAGCATCAGGCATCCACAAGCGTCAGGCATCCACAAGCATCAGACATCCACAAGCATCAGGCATCAGACATCCACAAGCATCAGACATCCACAAACATCAGACATCCACAAGCAACAGGCATCAGACATCCACAAGCGTCAGACATCCACAAGCGTCAGACATCCACAAGCATCAGACATCCACAAGCATCAGGCATCCACAAGCATCAGGCATCCACAAGCGTCAGGCATACACAAGCATCAAGCATTCACAAGCGTCAGACATCCACAAGCATCAGACATCCACAAGCATCAGGCATCAGACATCCACAAACATCAGGCATCAGACATCCACAAACATCCTGCATCACACATCCACAAGTATCAGACATCCTTAAGCATCAGGCATCAGACATCCGCAAGCATCAGGCATCAGACATCCACAAGCATCAGATATCCACAAACATCAGACATCCACAAGCATCAGGCATCCACAAACATCAGACATCCACAAGCATCAGACATCCACAAGTATCAGACATCCACAAGTATCAGACATCCACAAACATCAGACATCCACTAGCATCAGACATCCACAAGCATCAGACATCCACAAGTATAAGACATCTACAAGCATCAGGCATCAGACATCCACAAGCAACAGACATCCACAAGCATCAGGCTTCAGACATCCACAAGCGTCGGGCATCAGACATCCACAAATATCAGACATCCACAAGCATCTGACATCCAAAGGCATCAGACATCCACAAGCGTCAGACATCCACAAGCATCAGACATGCACAAACATCAGGCATCAGACATCCACAAACGTCAGGCATCCACAAGCTTCAGACATCCACAAGCATCAGACATCCACAAGCATCAGACATCCACGAGTATCAGACATCCACAGGCGTTAGGCATCAGACATCCACAGGCAACAGACATCCACAAGCATCAGACATCCACAAGCATCAGACATCAACAAGCATCAGACATCCACAAGCATCAGACATCAGACATCCACAAGCATCAGACATCCACAAGCGTCAGGCAACAGACATCCACAAGCATCAGACATCCACAAGCATCAGACATCCACAAGCATCAGACATCCACAAGCATCAGACATCCACAAGCATCAGACATCCACAAGCATCAGGCATCAGACATCCACAAGCGTCAGGCATCAGACATCCACAAGCATCAGACATCCACAAGCATCAGACATCCACAAGCATCAGGCATCCACAAGCATCAGACAACCACAAGTATCAGACATCCACAAGCGTCAGACATCCACAAGCGTCAGATATCCACAAGCATCAGGCATCAGACATCCACAAGCGTCGGACATCAGACATCCACAAATATCGGGCATCAGACATCCACAAACGTCGGGCATCCACAAGCATCAGGCATCCACAGGCATCAGGCATCCACAGGCATCAGGCATCCACAAGCGTCAGGCATCCACAAGCCTCAAGTATCCACAAGCAACAGACATCCACAAGCATCAGGCATCCACAAGCATCAGGCATCCACAAGCATCAGGCATCCACAAGCGTCAGGCATCCACAAGCGTCAGACATCCACAAGCATCAGACATCCACAAGCATCACACATCCACAAGCATCAGGCATCAGACATCCACAAACATCAGGCATCAGACATCCACAAACATCAAGCATCAGACATCCACAATTATCAGACATCCACAGGCATCAGGCATCAGACATCCACAAGCATCAGACATCCACAAGCATCAGACATCCACAAGCGTCAGACATCCACAAGTATCAGACATCCACAAACATCAGACATCCACACGCATCAGACGTCACAAGTATTAGACATCCACAAGCATCAGGCATCAGACATCCACAAACATCAGGCATCAGACATCCCCAAACATCAAGCATCAGACATCCACAATTATCAGACATCCACAGGGATCAGGCATCAGACATCCACAAGCATCAGACATCCACAAGCATCAGACATCCACAAGCATCAGACATCCACAAGCATCAGACATCCACAAGCGTCAGACATCCACAAGTATCAGACATCGACAAGCATCAGGCATCAGACATCTACAGGCGCCAGGCATCAGACATCCACAAACATCAGGCATCAGACATCCACAAGCGTCAGACATCCACAAGTATCAGACATCCACAAGCATCAGGCATCAGACATCCACAGGCATCAGGCATCAGACATCCACAAACATCAGGCATCGGGCATCCACAAGCATCAGACATCCACAAGCATCAGGCATCCACAAGCATCAGGCATCCACAAGCATCAGACATACACAAGCATCAAGCATTCACAAGCGTCAGACATCCACAAGCATCAGACATCCACAAGCATCAGACATCCACAAGCATCAGGCATCAGACATCCACAAACATGAGGCATCAGACATCCACAAACATCATGCATCAGACATCCACAAGTATCAGACATCCACAAGCATCAGGCATCAGACATCCACAAGCATCAGGCATCAGACATCCACAAGCATCAGACATCCACAAGCATCAGGCATCAGACATCCACAAGCGTCAGGCATCCACAAGCATCAGACATCCACAAGCATCAGACATCAGACATCCACAAGCATCAGGCATCAGACATCCACAAGCGTCAGACATCCACAGGTGTCAGGCATTCACAAGCGTCAGGCATCCACAAGCATCAGGGATCCACAAGCGTCCGACATCCACAAGTATCAGACCTCCACAAGTGTCAGACATCCACAAACATCAGACATCCACAAGCATCAGACATCCACAAGCAACAGACATCCACAAGCATCAGACATCCACAAGCAACAGACATCCACAAGCATCAGACATCCACAAACATCAGACATCCACAAGCATCAGACATCCACAAGCATCAGGCATCCACAAGCGTCAGGCATCCGCAAGCATCAGACATACACAAGCATCAGACATCCACAAGCAACAGACATCCACAAGCATCAGACATCCACAAGCATCAGACATCCACAAGCATCAGGCATCCACAAGCATCAGGCATCCACAAGCGTCAGGCATCCACAAGCATCAGACATCCACAAGCATCACCCATCAGACATCCACAAGCGTCAGCCATCCACAAGCCTCAGCCGTCCACAAGCGTCAGCCGTCCACAAGCGTCAGCTGTCCACAAGCGTCAGCCGTCCACAAGCGTCAGACATCCACAAACATCAGGCATCCACAAGCATCAGGCATAAGACATCCACAAACATCAGGCATCCACAAGCTTCAGACATCCCAAGGAATCAGAAATCCACAAGCATCAGACATCCACAAGCATCAGACATCCACAAGTATCAGACATCCACAGGAGTCAGGCATCAGACATCCACAAACATCAGGCATCAGACATCCACAAGCATCAGACATCCACAAGCATCAGACATCCAAAAGCATCAGACATCCACAAGTATCAGACATCCACAAGCATCAGGCATCAGACATCCACAAGCGTCAGGCATCAGACATCCACAAGCATCAGACATCCACAAGCATCAGACATCCACAAGCATCAGACATCCACAAGCATCAGACATCCACTAGCATCAGGCATCCACAAGCATCAGGCAACCACAAGTATCAGACATCCACAAGCATCAGACATCCACAAGCATCAGACATCCACAAACATCAGACATCCACAAGTATCAGACATCCACAAGTATCAGACATCCACAAGCAACAGGCATCAGACATCCACAAGCATCAGGCATCCACAAGCATCAGGCATCAGACATCCACAAGCATCAGGCATCCACATGCATCAGACATCCACAAGTATCAGACTTCCACAAGCGTCAGACATCCACAAGTATCAGACATCCACAAGCATCAGGCATCAGACATCCACAGGCGTCAGGCATCAGACATCCACAAACATCAGGCATCAGGCATCCACAAGCATCTGACATCCACAAGCATCAGACATCCACAAGCATCAGGCATCCACAAGCATCAGGCCTCCACAAGCATCAGGCATCCACAAGCATCAGGCATCCACAAGCATTAGGCATCCACAAGCATCAGGCATCCACAAGCGTCAAGCATTCACAAGCGTCAGACATCCACAAGCATCAGGCATCCACAAGCGTCAGACATACACAAGCATCAGGCATCCACAGGCGTCAGGCATCAGACATTCACAAACATCAGGCATCAGGCATCCACAAGCATCAGACATCCACAAGCATCAGACATCCACAAGCATCAGGCATCCACAAGCATCAGGCATCCACAAGCGTCAAGCATTCACAAGCGTCGGACATCCACAAGCATCAGGCATCCACAAGCGTCAGACATCCACAAGCATCAGGCATCCACAAGCATCAGGCATCAGACATCCACAAGCATCAGGCATCCACAAGCATCAGACATCCACAAGCATCAGGCATCAGACATCCACAAGCATTAGGCATCAGACATCCACAAGCATCAGACATCCACAAGTATCAGACATCCACAAGCATCAGGCATCAGACATCCACAAGCATCAGGCATCAGACATCCACAAGCAACAGACATCCACAAGTATCAGACATCCACAAGCATCAGGCATCAGACATCCACAAGCATCAGGCATCAGACATCAACAAGCATCAGACATCCACAAGCATCAGACATCCACAAGCATCAGGCATCAGACATCCACAAGCGTCGGGCATCAGACATCTACAAGCGTCAGACATCCACAAGCGTCAGACATCCACAGGCGTCAGGCATCCACACGCGTCAGGCATCCACAAGCGTCAGGCATCCACAAGAATCAGGCATCCACCAGCGTCCGACATCCACAAGCATCAGACATCAGACATCCACAAGCATCAGACATCCACAAGCATCAGACATCAGACATCCACAAGCATCAGGCATCAGACATCCACAAGCGTCAGACATCCACAGGTGTCAGGCATTCACAAGCGTCAGGCATCCACAAGCATCAGGGATCCACAAGCGTCCAACATCCACAAGTATCAGACCTCCACAAGTGTCAGACATCCACAAACATCAGACATCCACAAGCATCAGACATCCACAAGCAACAGACATCCACAAGCAACAGACATCCACAAGCATCAGACATCCACAAGCAACAGACATCCACAAGCATCAGACATCCACAAACATCAGACATCCACAAGCATCAGACATCCACAAGCATCAGGCATCCACAAGCGTCAGGCATCCGCAAGCATCAGACATACACAAGCATCATACATCCACAAGCAACAGACATCCACAAGCATCAGACATCCACAAGCATCAGACATCCACAAGCATCAGACATCCACAAGCATCAGGCATCCACAAGCATCAGGCATCCACAAGCGTCAGGCATCCACAAGCATCAGACATCCACAAGCATCAGGCATCAGACATCCACAAACATCAGGCATCAGACATCCACAAGCGTCAGACATTCACAAGTATCAGACATCCACACGCATCAGACATCCACAGGCGTCAGGCATCAGACATCCACAAACATCAGGCTTCAGGCATCCACAAGCATCAGACACCCACAAGCATCAGACATCCACAAGCGTCAAGCATTCACAAGCGTCAGACATCTACAAGCATCAGACATCCACAAGCATCAGACATCCACAAGCATCAGGCATCAGACATCCACAAACATCAGGCATCAGACATCCACAAACATCAGGCATCAGACATCCACAAGCAACAGACATCCACAAGCATCAGGCATCAGACATCCACAAGCATCAGGCATCAGACATCCACAAGCAACAGACATCCACAAGCATCAGGCATCAGACATCCACAAGCATCAGACATCCACAAACATCAGACATCCACAAGCATCAGACATCCACAAGCATCAGACATCCACAAACATCAGACATCCACAAGCATCAGACATCCACAAGTATCAGACATCCACAAGTATCAGACATCCACAAGCAACAGGCATCAGACATCCACAAGCATCAGGCATCCACAAGCATCAGGCATCAGACATCCACAAGCATCAGGCATCCACATGCATCAGACATCCACAAGTATCAGACTTCCACAAGTATCAGACATCCACAAGCATCAGGCATCAGACATCCACAGGCGTCAGGCATCAGACATCCACAAACATCAGGCATCAGGCATCCACAAGCATCTGACATCCACAAGCATCAGACATCCACAAGCATCAGGCATCCACAAGCATCAGGCCTCCACAAGCATCAGGCATCCACAAGCATCAGGCATCCACAAGCATCAGGCATCCACAAGCATCAGGCATCCACAAGCATCAGACATCCACAAGTATCAGACATCCACAAGCAACAGGCATCAGACATCCACAAGCATCAGGCATCCACAAGCATCAGGCATCAGACATCCACAAGCATCAGGCATCCACATGCATCAGACATCCACAAGTATCAGACTTCCACAAGTATCAGACATCCACAAGCATCAGGCATCAGACATCCACAGGCGTCAGGCATCAGACATCCACAAACATCAGGCATCAGGCATCCACAAGCATCTGACATCCACAAGCATCAGACATCCACAAGCATCAGGCATCCACAAGCATCAGGCCTCCACAAGCATCAGACATCCACAAGCATCAGACATCCACAAACATCAGACATCCACAAGCATCAGACATCCACAAGTATCAGACATCCACAAGTATCAGACATCCACAAGCAACAGGCATCAGACATCCACAAGCATCAGGCATCCACAAGCATCAGGCATCAGACATCCACAAGCATCAGGCATCCACATGCATCAGACATCCACAAGTATCAGACTTCCACAAGCGTCAGACATCCACAAGCATCAGACATCCACAAGCATCAGGCATCAGACATCCACAGGCGTCAGGCATCAGACATCCACAAACATCAGGCATCAGGCATCCACAAGCATCTGACATCCACAAGCATCAGACATCCACAAGCATCAGGCATCCACAAGCATCAGGCCTCCACAAGCATCAGGCATCCACAAGCATCAGGCATCCACAAGCATTAGGCATCCACAAGCATCAGGCATCCACAAGCGTCAAGCATTCACAAGCGTCAGACATCCACAAGCATCAGGCATCCACAAGCGTCAGACATCCACAAGCATCAGGCATCCACAGGCGTCAGGCATCAGACATTCACAAACATCAGGCATCAGGCATCCACAAGCATCAGACATCCACAAGCATCAGACATCCACAAGCATCAGGCATCCACAAGCATCAGGCATCCACAAGCGTCAAGCATTCACAAGCGTCGGACATCCACAAGCATCAGGCATCCACAAGCGTCAGACATCCACAAGCATCAGGTATCCACGAGCATCAGGCATCAGACATCCACAAGCATCAGGCATCCACAAGCATCAGACATCCACAAGCATCAGGCATCAGACATCCACAAGCATTAGGCATCAGACATCCACAAGCATCAGACATCCACAAGTATCAGACATCCACAAGCATCAGGCATCAGACATCCACAAGCATCAGGCATCCACAAGCATCAGACATCCACAAGCATCAGGCATCAGACATCCACAAGCAACAGACATCCACAAGTATCAGACATCCACAAGCATCAGGCATCAGACATCCACAAGCATCAGGCATCAGACATCAACAAGCATCAGACATCCACAAGCATCAGACATCCACAAGCATCAGGCATCAGACATCCACAAACTTCGGGCATCAGACATCTACAAGCGTCAGACATCCACAAGCGTCAGACATCCACAGGCGTCAGGCATCCACACGCGTCAGGCATCCACAAGCGTCAGGCATCCACAAGAATCAGGCATCCACCAGCGTCCGACATCCACAAGCATCAGACATCAGACATCCACAAGCGTCAGGCATCCACAAGCATCAGACATCCACAAGCATCAGACATCAGACATCCACAAGCATCAGGCATCAGACATCCACAAGCGTCAGACATCCACAGGTGTCAGGCATTCACAAGCGTCAGGCATCCACAAGCATCAGGGATCCACAAGCGTCCAACATCCACAAGTATCAGACCTCCACAAGTGTCAGACATCCACAAACATCAGACATCCACAAGCATCAGACATCCACAAGCAACAGACATCCACAAGCATCAGACATCCACAAGCAACAGACATCCACAAGCATCAGACATCCACAAACATCAGACATCCACAAGCATCAGACATCCACAAGCATCAGGCATCCACAAGCGTCAGGCATCCGCAAGCATCAGACATACACAAGCATCATACATCCACAAGCAACGGACATCCACAAGCATCAGACATCCACAAGCATCAGACATCCACAAGCATCAGGCATCCACAAGCGTCAGGCATCCACAAGCATCAGACATCCACAAGCATCAGGCATCAGACATCCACAAACATCAGGCATCAGACATCCACAAGCGTCAGACATTCACAAGTATCAGACATCCACACGCATCAGACATCCACAGGCGTCAGGCATCAGACATCCACAAACATCAGGCTTCAGGCATCCACAAGCATCAGACATCCACAAGCATCAGACACCCACAAGCATCAGACATCCACAAGCGTCAAGCATTCACAAGCGTCAGACATCTACAAGCATCAGACATCCACAAGCATCAGACATCCACAAGCATCAGGCATCAGACATCCACAAACATCAGGCATCAGACATCCACAAACATCAGGCATCAGACATCCACAAGCAACAGACATCCACAAGCATCAGGCATCAGACATCCACAAGCATCAGGCATCAGACATCCACAAGCAACAGACATCCACAAGCATCAGGCATCAGACATCCACAAGCATCAGACATCCACAAACATCAGACATCCACAAGCATCAGACATCCACAAACATCAGACATCCACAAGCATCAGACATCCACAAGTATCAGACATCCACAAGTATCAGACATCCACAAGCAACAGGCATCAGACATCCACAAGCATCAGGCATCCACAAGCATCAGGCATCAGACATCCACAAGCATCAGGCATCCACATGCATCAGCCATCCACAAGTATCAGACTTCCACAAGTATCAGACATCCACAAGCATCAGGCATCAGACATCCACAGGCGTCAGGCATCAGACATCCACAAACATCAGGCATCAGGCATCCACAAGCATCTGACATCCACAAGCATCAGACATCCACAAGCATCAGGCATCCACAAGCATCAGGCCTCCACAAGCATCAGGCATCCACAAGCGTCAGGCATACACAAGCATCAAGCATTCACAAGCGTCAGACATCCACAAGTATCAGACATCCACAAGCATCAGACATCCACAAGTATCAGACATCCACAAGCATCAGACATCCACAAACATCAGACATCCACAAACATCAGACATCCACAAGTATCAGACATCCACAAGTATCAGACATCCACAAGCAACAGACATCCACAAGTATCAGACATCCACAAGCAACAGACATCCACAAGTATCAGACATCCACAAGCAACAGACATCCACAAGCATCAGGCATCAGACATCCACAAGCGCCAGACATCCAAAGGCATCAAACATCCACAAGCGTCAGACATCCACAAGCGTCAGACATCCACAAGCATCAGACATCCACAAGCATCAGGCATCAGACATCCACAAGCATCAGGCATCAGACATCCACAAGCGTCAGACATCCAAAGGCATTAAACATCCACAAGCGTCAGACATCCACAAGCGTCAGACATCCACAAGCGTCAGGCATCCACAAGCATCAGCCATCCACAAGCGTCAGGCATCCACAAGCATCAGACATCCACAAGCATCAGACATCCACATGTATCAGACATCCACAAGCATCAGGCATCAGACATCCACAGGCGTCAGGCATCAGACATCCACAAGCATCAGACATCCACAAGCATTAGACATCCACAAGCATCAGGCATCCACAAGCATCAGGCATCCACAAGCGTCAGGCATACACAAGCATCAAGCATTCAGAAGCGTCAGACATCCACAAGTATCAGACATCCACAAGCATCAGACATCCACTAGTATCAGACATCCACAAGCATCAGACATCCACAAGCATCAGACATCCACAAACATCAGACATCCACAAACATCAGACATCCACAAGTATCAGACATCCACAAGTATCAGACATCCACAAGCAACAGACATCCACAAGTATCAGACATCCACAAGCAACAGACATCCACAAGCATCAGGCATCAGACATCCACAAGCGCCAGACATCCAAAGGCATCAAACATCCACAAGCGTCAGACATCCACAAGCATCAGACATCCACAAGCATCAGACATCCACAAGCATCAGCCATCAGACATCCACAAGCGTCAGACATCCAAAGGCATTAAACATCCACAAGCGTCAGACATCCACAAGCGTCAGACATCCACAAGCGTCAGGCATCCACAAGCATCAGACATCCACAAGCGTCAGGCATCCACAAGCATCAGACATCCACAAGCATCAGACATCCACATGTATCAGACATCCACAAGCATCAGACATCCACAAGCGTCAGGCATCCACAAGCATCAGACATCCACTAGCATCAGACATCGACATGCATCAGGCATCCACAAGCGTCAGGCATCCACAAGCATCAGGCATCCACAAGCGTCAGGCATCCACAAGCATCAGACATCCACAAGCATCAGGCATCAGACATCCACAAGCATCAGACATCCACAAACATCAGACATCCACAAGCAACAGGCATCAGACATCCACAAGCGTCAGACATCCACAAGCGTCAGACATCCACAAGCATCAGACATCCACAAGCATCAGGCATCCACAAGCATCAGGCATCCACAAGCGTCAGGCATACACAAGCATCAAGCATTCACAAGCGTCAGACATCCACAAGCATCAGACATCCACAAGCATCAGGCATCAGACATCCACAAACATCAGGCATCAGACATCCACAAACATCCTGCATCACACATCCACAAGTATCAGACATCCTTAAGCATCAGGCATCAGACATCCGCAAGCATCAGGCATCAGACATCCACAAGCATCAGATATCCACAAACATCAGACATCCACAAGCATCAGGCATCCACAAACATCAGACATCCACAAGCATCAGACATCCACAAGTATCAGACATCCACAAGTATCAGACATCCACAAACATCAGACATCCACTAGCATCAGACATCCACAAGCATCAGACATCCACAAGTATAAGACATCTACAAGCATCAGGCATCAGACATCCACAAGCAACAGACATCCACAAGCATCAGGCTTCAGACATCCACAAGCGTCGGGCATCAGACATCCACAAATATCAGACATCCACAAGCATCTGACATCCAAAGGCATCAGACATCCACAAGCGTCAGACATCCACAAGCATCAGACATGCACAAACATCAGGCATCAGACATCCACAAACGTCAGGCATCCACAAGCTTCAGACATCCACAAGCATCAGACATCCACAAGCATCAGACATCCACGAGTATCAGACATCCACAGGCGTTAGGCATCAGACATCCACAGGCAACAGACATCCACAAGCATCAGACATCCACAAGCATCAGACATCAACAAGCATCAGACATCCACAAGCATCAGACATCAGACATCCACAAGCATCAGACATCCACAAGCGTCAGGCAACAGACATCCACAAGCATCAGACATCCACAAGCATCAGACATCCACAAGCATCAGACATCCACAAGCATCAGACATCCACAAGCATCAGACATCCACAAGCATCAGGCATCAGACATCCACAAGCGTCAGGCATCAGACATCCACAAGCATCAGACATCCACAAGCATCAGACATCCACAAGCATCAGGCATCCACAAGCATCAGACAACCACAAGTATCAGACATCCACAAGCGTCAGACATCCACAAGCGTCAGATATCCACAAGCATCAGGCATCAGACATCCACAAGCGTCGGACATCAGACATCCACAAATATCGGGCATCAGACATCCACAAACGTCGGGCATCCACAAGCATCAGGCATCCACAGGCATCAGGCATCCACAGGCATCAGGCATCCACAAGCGTCAGGCATCCACAAGCCTCAAGTATCCACAAGCAACAGACATCCACAAGCATCAGGCATCCACAAGCATCAGGCATCCACAAGCATCAGGCATCCACAAGCGTCAGGCATCCACAAGCGTCAGACATCCACAAGCATCAGACATCCACAAGCATCACACATCCACAAGCATCAGGCATCAGACATCCACAAACATCAGGCATCAGACATCCACAAACATCAAGCATCAGACATCCACAATTATCAGACATCCACAGGCATCAGGCATCAGACATCCACAAGCATCAGACATCCACAAGCATCAGACATCCACAAGCGTCAGACATCCACAAGTATCAGACATCCACAAACATCAGACATCCACACGCATCAGACGTCACAAGTATTAGACATCCACAAGCATCAGGCATCAGACATCCACAAACATCAGGCATCAGACATCCCCAAACATCAAGCATCAGACATCCACAATTATCAGACATCCACAGGGATCAGGCATCAGACATCCACAAGCATCAGACATCCACAAGCATCAGACATCCACAAGCATCAGACATCCACAAGCATCAGACATCCACAAGCGTCAGACATCCACAAGTATCAGACATCGACAAGCATCAGGCATCAGACATCTACAGGCGCCAGGCATCAGACATCCACAAACATCAGGCATCAGACATCCACAAGCGTCAGACATCCACAAGTATCAGACATCCACAAGCATCAGGCATCAGACATCCACAGGCATCAGGCATCAGACATCCACAAACATCAGGCATCGGGCATCCACAAGCATCAGACATCCACAAGCATCAGGCATCCACAAGCATCAGGCATCCACAAGCATCAGACATACACAAGCATCAAGCATTCACAAGCGTCAGACATCCACAAGCATCAGACATCCACAAGCATCAGACATCCACAAGCATCAGGCATCAGACATCCACAAACATGAGGCATCAGACATCCACAAACATCATGCATCAGACATCCACAAGTATCAGACATCCACAAGCATCAGGCATCAGACATCCACAAGCATCAGGCATCAGACATCCACAAGCATCAGACATCCACAAGCATCAGGCATCAGACATCCACAAGCGTCAGGCATCCACAAGCATCAGACATCCACAAGCATCAGACATCAGACATCCACAAGCATCAGGCATCAGACATCCACAAGCGTCAGACATCCACAGGTGTCAGGCATTCACAAGCGTCAGGCATCCACAAGCATCAGGGATCCACAAGCGTCCGACATCCACAAGTATCAGACCTCCACAAGTGTCAGACATCCACAAACATCAGACATCCACAAGCATCAGACATCCACAAGCAACAGACATCCACAAGCATCAGACATCCACAAGCAACAGACATCCACAAGCATCAGACATCCACAAACATCAGACATCCACAAGCATCAGACATCCACAAGCATCAGGCATCCACAAGCGTCAGGCATCCGCAAGCATCAGACATACACAAGCATCAGACATCCACAAGCAACAGACATCCACAAGCATCAGACATCCACAAGCATCAGACATCCACAAGCATCAGGCATCCACAAGCATCAGGCATCCACAAGCGTCAGGCATCCACAAGCATCAGACATCCACAAGCATCACCCATCAGACATCCACAAGCGTCAGCCATCCACAAGCCTCAGCCGTCCACAAGCGTCAGCCGTCCACAAGCGTCAGCTGTCCACAAGCGTCAGCCGTCCACAAGCGTCAGACATCCACAAACATCAGGCATCCACAAGCATCAGGCATAAGACATCCACAAACATCAGGCATCCACAAGCTTCAGACATCCCAAGGAATCAGAAATCCACAAGCATCAGACATCCACAAGCATCAGACATCCACAAGTATCAGACATCCACAGGAGTCAGGCATCAGACATCCACAAACATCAGGCATCAGACATCCACAAGCATCAGACATCCACAAGCATCAGACATCCAAAAGCATCAGACATCCACAAGTATCAGACATCCACAAGCATCAGGCATCAGACATCCACAAGCGTCAGGCATCAGACATCCACAAGCATCAGACATCCACAAGCATCAGACATCCACAAGCATCAGACATCCACAAGCATCAGACATCCACTAGCATCAGGCATCCACAAGCATCAGGCAACCACAAGTATCAGACATCCACAAGCATCAGACATCCACAAGCATCAGACATCCACAAACATCAGACATCCACAAGTATCAGACATCCACAAGTATCAGACATCCACAAGCAACAGGCATCAGACATCCACAAGCATCAGGCATCCACAAGCATCAGGCATCAGACATCCACAAGCATCAGGCATCCACATGCATCAGACATCCACAAGTATCAGACTTCCACAAGCGTCAGACATCCACAAGTATCAGACATCCACAAGCATCAGGCATCAGACATCCACAGGCGTCAGGCATCAGACATCCACAAACATCAGGCATCAGGCATCCACAAGCATCTGACATCCACAAGCATCAGACATCCACAAGCATCAGGCATCCACAAGCATCAGGCCTCCACAAGCATCAGGCATCCACAAGCATCAGGCATCCACAAGCATTAGGCATCCACAAGCATCAGGCATCCACAAGCGTCAAGCATTCACAAGCGTCAGACATCCACAAGCATCAGGCATCCACAAGCGTCAGACATACACAAGCATCAGGCATCCACAGGCGTCAGGCATCAGACATTCACAAACATCAGGCATCAGGCATCCACAAGCATCAGACATCCACAAGCATCAGACATCCACAAGCATCAGGCATCCACAAGCATCAGGCATCCACAAGCGTCAAGCATTCACAAGCGTCGGACATCCACAAGCATCAGGCATCCACAAGCGTCAGACATCCACAAGCATCAGGCATCCACAAGCATCAGGCATCAGACATCCACAAGCATCAGGCATCCACAAGCATCAGACATCCACAAGCATCAGGCATCAGACATCCACAAGCATTAGGCATCAGACATCCACAAGCATCAGACATCCACAAGTATCAGACATCCACAAGCATCAGGCATCAGACATCCACAAGCATCAGGCATCAGACATCCACAAGCAACAGACATCCACAAGTATCAGACATCCACAAGCATCAGGCATCAGACATCCACAAGCATCAGGCATCAGACATCAACAAGCATCAGACATCCACAAGCATCAGACATCCACAAGCATCAGGCATCAGACATCCACAAGCGTCGGGCATCAGACATCTACAAGCGTCAGACATCCACAAGCGTCAGACATCCACAGGCGTCAGGCATCCACACGCGTCAGGCATCCACAAGCGTCAGGCATCCACAAGAATCAGGCATCCACCAGCGTCCGACATCCACAAGCATCAGACATCAGACATCCACAAGCATCAGACATCCACAAGCATCAGACATCAGACATCCACAAGCATCAGGCATCAGACATCCACAAGCGTCAGACATCCACAGGTGTCAGGCATTCACAAGCGTCAGGCATCCACAAGCATCAGGGATCCACAAGCGTCCAACATCCACAAGTATCAGACCTCCACAAGTGTCAGACATCCACAAACATCAGACATCCACAAGCATCAGACATCCACAAGCAACAGACATCCACAAGCAACAGACATCCACAAGCATCAGACATCCACAAGCAACAGACATCCACAAGCATCAGACATCCACAAACATCAGACATCCACAAGCATCAGACATCCACAAGCATCAGGCATCCACAAGCGTCAGGCATCCGCAAGCATCAGACATACACAAGCATCATACATCCACAAGCAACAGACATCCACAAGCATCAGACATCCACAAGCATCAGACATCCACAAGCATCAGACATCCACAAGCATCAGGCATCCACAAGCATCAGGCATCCACAAGCGTCAGGCATCCACAAGCATCAGACATCCACAAGCATCAGGCATCAGACATCCACAAACATCAGGCATCAGACATCCACAAGCGTCAGACATTCACAAGTATCAGACATCCACACGCATCAGACATCCACAGGCGTCAGGCATCAGACATCCACAAACATCAGGCTTCAGGCATCCACAAGCATCAGACACCCACAAGCATCAGACATCCACAAGCGTCAAGCATTCACAAGCGTCAGACATCTACAAGCATCAGACATCCACAAGCATCAGACATCCACAAGCATCAGGCATCAGACATCCACAAACATCAGGCATCAGACATCCACAAACATCAGGCATCAGACATCCACAAGCAACAGACATCCACAAGCATCAGGCATCAGACATCCACAAGCATCAGGCATCAGACATCCACAAGCAACAGACATCCACAAGCATCAGGCATCAGACATCCACAAGCATCAGACATCCACAAACATCAGACATCCACAAGCATCAGACATCCACAAGCATCAGACATCCACAAACATCAGACATCCACAAGCATCAGACATCCACAAGTATCAGACATCCACAAGTATCAGACATCCACAAGCAACAGGCATCAGACATCCACAAGCATCAGGCATCCACAAGCATCAGGCATCAGACATCCACAAGCATCAGGCATCCACATGCATCAGACATCCACAAGTATCAGACTTCCACAAGTATCAGACATCCACAAGCATCAGGCATCAGACATCCACAGGCGTCAGGCATCAGACATCCACAAACATCAGGCATCAGGCATCCACAAGCATCTGACATCCACAAGCATCAGACATCCACAAGCATCAGGCATCCACAAGCATCAGGCCTCCACAAGCATCAGGCATCCACAAGCATCAGGCATCCACAAGCATCAGGCATCCACAAGCATCAGGCATCCACAAGCATCAGACATCCACAAGTATCAGACATCCACAAGCAACAGGCATCAGACATCCACAAGCATCAGGCATCCACAAGCATCAGGCATCAGACATCCACAAGCATCAGGCATCCACATGCATCAGACATCCACAAGTATCAGACTTCCACAAGTATCAGACATCCACAAGCATCAGGCATCAGACATCCACAGGCGTCAGGCATCAGACATCCACAAACATCAGGCATCAGGCATCCACAAGCATCTGACATCCACAAGCATCAGACATCCACAAGCATCAGGCATCCACAAGCATCAGGCCTCCACAAGCATCAGACATCCACAAGCATCAGACATCCACAAACATCAGACATCCACAAGCATCAGACATCCACAAGTATCAGACATCCACAAGTATCAGACATCCACAAGCAACAGGCATCAGACATCCACAAGCATCAGGCATCCACAAGCATCAGGCATCAGACATCCACAAGCATCAGGCATCCACATGCATCAGACATCCACAAGTATCAGACTTCCACAAGCGTCAGACATCCACAAGCATCAGACATCCACAAGCATCAGGCATCAGACATCCACAGGCGTCAGGCATCAGACATCCACAAACATCAGGCATCAGGCATCCACAAGCATCTGACATCCACAAGCATCAGACATCCACAAGCATCAGGCATCCACAAGCATCAGGCCTCCACAAGCATCAGGCATCCACAAGCATCAGGCATCCACAAGCATTAGGCATCCACAAGCATCAGGCATCCACAAGCGTCAAGCATTCACAAGCGTCAGACATCCACAAGCATCAGGCATCCACAAGCGTCAGACATCCACAAGCATCAGGCATCCACAGGCGTCAGGCATCAGACATTCACAAACATCAGGCATCAGGCATCCACAAGCATCAGACATCCACAAGCATCAGACATCCACAAGCATCAGGCATCCACAAGCATCAGGCATCCACAAGCGTCAAGCATTCACAAGCGTCGGACATCCACAAGCATCAGGCATCCACAAGCGTCAGACATCCACAAGCATCAGGTATCCACGAGCATCAGGCATCAGACATCCACAAGCATCAGGCATCCACAAGCATCAGACATCCACAAGCATCAGGCATCAGACATCCACAAGCATTAGGCATCAGACATCCACAAGCATCAGACATCCACAAGTATCAGACATCCACAAGCATCAGGCATCAGACATCCACAAGCATCAGGCATCCACAAGCATCAGACATCCACAAGCATCAGGCATCAGACATCCACAAGCAACAGACATCCACAAGTATCAGACATCCACAAGCATCAGGCATCAGACATCCACAAGCATCAGGCATCAGACATCAACAAGCATCAGACATCCACAAGCATCAGACATCCACAAGCATCAGGCATCAGACATCCACAAACTTCGGGCATCAGACATCTACAAGCGTCAGACATCCACAAGCGTCAGACATCCACAGGCGTCAGGCATCCACACGCGTCAGGCATCCACAAGCGTCAGGCATCCACAAGAATCAGGCATCCACCAGCGTCCGACATCCACAAGCATCAGACATCAGACATCCACAAGCGTCAGGCATCCACAAGCATCAGACATCCACAAGCATCAGACATCAGACATCCACAAGCATCAGGCATCAGACATCCACAAGCGTCAGACATCCACAGGTGTCAGGCATTCACAAGCGTCAGGCATCCACAAGCATCAGGGATCCACAAGCGTCCAACATCCACAAGTATCAGACCTCCACAAGTGTCAGACATCCACAAACATCAGACATCCACAAGCATCAGACATCCACAAGCAACAGACATCCACAAGCATCAGACATCCACAAGCAACAGACATCCACAAGCATCAGACATCCACAAACATCAGACATCCACAAGCATCAGACATCCACAAGCATCAGGCATCCACAAGCGTCAGGCATCCGCAAGCATCAGACATACACAAGCATCATACATCCACAAGCAACAGACATCCACAAGCATCAGACATCCACAAGCATCAGACATCCACAAGCATCAGGCATCCACAAGCGTCAGGCATCCACAAGCATCAGACATCCACAAGCATCAGGCATCAGACATCCACAAACATCAGGCATCAGACATCCACAAGCGTCAGACATTCACAAGTATCAGACATCCACACGCATCAGACATCCACAGGCGTCAGGCATCAGACATCCACAAACATCAGGCTTCAGGCATCCACAAGCATCAGACATCCACAAGCATCAGACACCCACAAGCATCAGACATCCACAAGCGTCAAGCATTCACAAGCGTCAGACATCTACAAGCATCAGACATCCACAAGCATCAGACATCCACAAGCATCAGGCATCAGACATCCACAAACATCAGGCATCAGACATCCACAAACATCAGGCATCAGACATCCACAAGCAACAGACATCCACAAGCATCAGGCATCAGACATCCACAAGCATCAGGCATCAGACATCCACAAGCAACAGACATCCACAAGCATCAGGCATCAGACATCCACAAGCATCAGACATCCACAAACATCAGACATCCACAAGCATCAGACATCCACAAACATCAGACATCCACAAGCATCAGACATCCACAAGTATCAGACATCCACAAGTATCAGACATCCACAAGCAACAGGCATCAGACATCCACAAGCATCAGGCATCCACAAGCATCAGGCATCAGACATCCACAAGCATCAGGCATCCACATGCATCAGCCATCCACAAGTATCAGACTTCCACAAGTATCAGACATCCACAAGCATCAGGCATCAGACATCCACAGGCGTCAGGCATCAGACATCCACAAACATCAGGCATCAGGCATCCACAAGCATCTGACATCCACAAGCATCAGACATCCACAAGCATCAGGCATCCACAAGCATCAGGCCTCCACAAGCATCAGGCATCCACAAGCGTCAGGCATACACAAGCATCAAGCATTCACAAGCGTCAGACATCCACAAGTATCAGACATCCACAAGCATCAGACATCCACAAGTATCAGACATCCACAAGCATCAGACATCCACAAACATCAGACATCCACAAACATCAGACATCCACAAGTATCAGACATCCACAAGTATCAGACATCCACAAGCAACAGACATCCACAAGTATCAGACATCCACAAGCAACAGACATCCACAAGTATCAGACATCCACAAGCAACAGACATCCACAAGCATCAGGCATCAGACATCCACAAGCGCCAGACATCCAAAGGCATCAAACATCCACAAGCGTCAGACATCCACAAGCGTCAGACATCCACAAGCATCAGACATCCACAAGCATCAGGCATCAGACATCCACAAGCATCAGGCATCAGACATCCACAAGCGTCAGACATCCAAAGGCATTAAACATCCACAAGCGTCAGACATCCACAAGCGTCAGACATCCACAAGCGTCAGGCATCCACAAGCATCAGCCATCCACAAGCGTCAGGCATCCACAAGCATCAGACATCCACAAGCATCAGACATCCACATGTATCAGACATCCACAAGCATCAGGCATCAGACATCCACAGGCGTCAGGCATCAGACATCCACAAGCATCAGACATCCACAAGCATTAGACATCCACAAGCATCAGGCATCCACAAGCATCAGGCATCCACAAGCGTCAGGCATACACAAGCATCAAGCATTCAGAAGCGTCAGACATCCACAAGTATCAGACATCCACAAGCATCAGACATCCACTAGTATCAGACATCCACAAGCATCAGACATCCACAAGCATCAGACATCCACAAACATCAGACATCCACAAACATCAGACATCCACAAGTATCAGACATCCACAAGTATCAGACATCCACAAGCAACAGACATCCACAAGTATCAGACATCCACAAGCAACAGACATCCACAAGCATCAGGCATCAGACATCCACAAGCGCCAGACATCCAAAGGCATCAAACATCCACAAGCGTCAGACATCCACAAGCATCAGACATCCACAAGCATCAGACATCCACAAGCATCAGCCATCAGACATCCACAAGCGTCAGACATCCAAAGGCATTAAACATCCACAAGCGTCAGACATCCACAAGCGTCAGACATCCACAAGCGTCAGGCATCCACAAGCATCAGACATCCACAAGCGTCAGGCATCCACAAGCATCAGACATCCACAAGCATCAGACATCCACATGTATCAGACATCCACAAGCATCAGACATCCACAAGCGTCAGGCATCCACAAGCATCAGACATCCACTAGCATCAGACATCGACATGCATCAGGCATCCACAAGCGTCAGGCATCCACAAGCATCAGGCATCCACAAGCGTCAGGCATCCACAAGCATCAGACATCCACAAGCATCAGGCATCAGACATCCACAAGCATCAGACATCCACAAACATCAGACATCCACAAGCAACAGGCATCAGACATCCACAAGCGTCAGACATCCACAAGCGTCAGACATCCACAAGCATCAGACATCCACAAGCATCAGGCATCCACAAGCATCAGGCATCCACAAGCGTCAGGCATACACAAGCATCAAGCATTCACAAGCGTCAGACATCCACAAGCATCAGACATCCACAAGCATCAGGCATCAGACATCCACAAACATCAGGCATCAGACATCCACAAACATCCTGCATCACACATCCACAAGTATCAGACATCCTTAAGCATCAGGCATCAGACATCCGCAAGCATCAGGCATCAGACATCCACAAGCATCAGATATCCACAAACATCAGACATCCACAAGCATCAGGCATCCACAAACATCAGACATCCACAAGCATCAGACATCCACAAGTATCAGACATCCACAAGTATCAGACATCCACAAACATCAGACATCCACTAGCATCAGACATCCACAAGCATCAGACATCCACAAGTATAAGACATCTACAAGCATCAGGCATCAGACATCCACAAGCAACAGACATCCACAAGCATCAGGCTTCAGACATCCACAAGCGTCGGGCATCAGACATCCACAAATATCAGACATCCACAAGCATCTGACATCCAAAGGCATCAGACATCCACAAGCGTCAGACATCCACAAGCATCAGACATGCACAAACATCAGGCATCAGACATCCACAAACGTCAGGCATCCACAAGCTTCAGACATCCACAAGCATCAGACATCCACAAGCATCAGACATCCACGAGTATCAGACATCCACAGGCGTTAGGCATCAGACATCCACAGGCAACAGACATCCACAAGCATCAGACATCCACAAGCATCAGACATCAACAAGCATCAGACATCCACAAGCATCAGACATCAGACATCCACAAGCATCAGACATCCACAAGCGTCAGGCAACAGACATCCACAAGCATCAGACATCCACAAGCATCAGACATCCACAAGCATCAGACATCCACAAGCATCAGACATCCACAAGCATCAGACATCCACAAGCATCAGGCATCAGACATCCACAAGCGTCAGGCATCAGACATCCACAAGCATCAGACATCCACAAGCATCAGACATCCACAAGCATCAGGCATCCACAAGCATCAGACAACCACAAGTATCAGACATCCACAAGCGTCAGACATCCACAAGCGTCAGATATCCACAAGCATCAGGCATCAGACATCCACAAGCGTCGGACATCAGACATCCACAAATATCGGGCATCAGACATCCACAAACGTCGGGCATCCACAAGCATCAGGCATCCACAGGCATCAGGCATCCACAGGCATCAGGCATCCACAAGCGTCAGGCATCCACAAGCCTCAAGTATCCACAAGCAACAGACATCCACAAGCATCAGGCATCCACAAGCATCAGGCATCCACAAGCATCAGGCATCCACAAGCGTCAGGCATCCACAAGCGTCAGACATCCACAAGCATCAGACATCCACAAGCATCACACATCCACAAGCATCAGGCATCAGACATCCACAAACATCAGGCATCAGACATCCACAAACATCAAGCATCAGACATCCACAATTATCAGACATCCACAGGCATCAGGCATCAGACATCCACAAGCATCAGACATCCACAAGCATCAGACATCCACAAGCGTCAGACATCCACAAGTATCAGACATCCACAAACATCAGACATCCACACGCATCAGACGTCACAAGTATTAGACATCCACAAGCATCAGGCATCAGACATCCACAAACATCAGGCATCAGACATCCCCAAACATCAAGCATCAGACATCCACAATTATCAGACATCCACAGGGATCAGGCATCAGACATCCACAAGCATCAGACATCCACAAGCATCAGACATCCACAAGCATCAGACATCCACAAGCATCAGACATCCACAAGCGTCAGACATCCACAAGTATCAGACATCGACAAGCATCAGGCATCAGACATCTACAGGCGCCAGGCATCAGACATCCACAAACATCAGGCATCAGACATCCACAAGCGTCAGACATCCACAAGTATCAGACATCCACAAGCATCAGGCATCAGACATCCACAGGCATCAGGCATCAGACATCCACAAACATCAGGCATCGGGCATCCACAAGCATCAGACATCCACAAGCATCAGGCATCCACAAGCATCAGGCATCCACAAGCATCAGACATACACAAGCATCAAGCATTCACAAGCGTCAGACATCCACAAGCATCAGACATCCACAAGCATCAGACATCCACAAGCATCAGGCATCAGACATCCACAAACATGAGGCATCAGACATCCACAAACATCATGCATCAGACATCCACAAGTATCAGACATCCACAAGCATCAGGCATCAGACATCCACAAGCATCAGGCATCAGACATCCACAAGCATCAGACATCCACAAGCATCAGGCATCAGACATCCACAAGCGTCAGACATCCACAAGTATCAGACATCCACAGGCATAAGGCATCAGATATCCACAGGCGTCAGGCATCAGACATCCACAAGCATCAGACATCCACAAGCATCAGGCATCCACAAACATCAGACATCCACAAACATCAGACATCCACAAGCATCAGGCATCCACAAGTATCAGACATCCACAAGCATCAGACATCCACAAGTATCAGACAGCCACAAGTATCAGACATCCACAAACATCAGACATCCACAAGCATCAGACAACCACAAGCATCAGACATCCACAAGTATCAGACATCCACAAGCATCAGGCATCAGGCATCAGACATCCACAAGCAACAGACATCCACAAGCATCAGGCATCAAACATCCACAAGCATCAGGCATCCACAAGCATCAGATATCCACAAGCATCAGACATCCACAAGTATCACACATCCACAAGCATCAGGCATCCACAAGCATCAGGCTTCAGACATCCACAAGCGTCGGGCATCAGACATCCACAAACATCAGGCATCCACAAGCATCAGACATCCACAAGCATCAGACATTCACAAGCATCAGACATCCACAAGTTTCAGATATGCACAAGTATCAGACATCCACAAGTATCCGACATCCACAAGCATCAGACATCCACAAGAATCAGACATCCACAAGTATCAGACATCCACAAGCATCAGACATCCACAAGCATCAGGCGTCAGACATCCACAAGCAACAGACATCCACAAGCATCAGGCATCAGACATCCACAAGCATCAGGCATCCATCAGCATCAGACATCCACAATTGTCAGACATCCAAAGGCATCAGAGATCCACAAGCGTCAGACATCACAAGCGTCAGACATCCACAAGCATCAGACATCCAAAAGCATCAGACATCCACAAGCATCAGTTATCTACAAGCATCAGACATCCACAAGCATCAGACATCTACAAGCATCAGACATCCACAAGCATCAGGCATCAGACATCCACAGGCATCAGGCATCCACAAGCATCAGACATCCACAAGCGTCAGACATCCAAAGGCATCAGACATCCACAAGAGTCAGACATCAACAAGCGTCAGACATCCACAAACATCAGACATTCACAAGCATCATGCATCAGACATCCACAAGCGTCAGACATCCACAAGAATCAGACATCCACAAGCATCAGACATCCACAAGTATCAGACATCCACAAGCATCAGGCAACAGACATCCACAGGCATCCGGCATCAGACATCCAGAAACGTCAGGCATCAACAAGCATCAGACATCCACAAGCATCAGACATCCACTAGCATCAGACATCCACAAGCATCAGGCATCCACAAGCGTTAGGCATCCACAAGCATCAGGCATCCACAAGCGGCAGGCATCCACAAGCATCAGACATCCACAAGCATCAGGCATCAGACATCCACAGGCATCCGGCATCAGACATCCAGAAACGTCAGGCATCCACAAGCATCAGAAATCCACAAGCGTCAGGCATCCACAAGCATCAGGCATCCACAAGTATCAGACATCCACAAGCATCAAACATCCACAAGCATCAGACATCCACAAACATCAGACATCCACAAGCATCAGGCATCAGACATCCACAAGCGTCAGACATCCACAAGTATCAGACATCCACAAGCATCAGGCATCAGACATCCACAGGCGTCAGGCATCAGACATCCACAAGCATCAGGCATCCATAAGCGTCAGGCATACACAAGCATCAAGCATTCACAAGCATCAGACATCCACAAGTATCAGACATCCACAAGCATCAGACATCCACAAGTATCAGACATCCACAAGTATCAGACATCCACAAGCATCAGACATCCACAAGCATCAGACATCCACAAACATCAGACATCCACAAACATCAGACATCAGACATCCACAAGTATCAGACATCCACAAGCATCAGACATCCACAAGCATCAGGCATCAGACATCCACAAGCATCAGGCATCAGACATCCACAAGCGTCAGACATCCAAAGGCATTAAACATCCACAAGCGTCAGACATCCACAAGCGTCAGACATCCACAAGTGTCAGGCATCCACAACCATCAGACATCCACAAGCGTCAGGCATCCACAAGCATCAGACATCCACAAGCATCAGACATCCACATGTATCAGACATCCACAAGCATCAGGCATCAGACATCCACAGGCGTCAGGCATCAGACATCCACAAACATCAGGCATCAGGCATCCACAAGCATCAGACATCCACAAGCATTAGACATCCACAAGCATCAGGCATCCACAAGCATCAGGCATCCACAAGCATCAGGCATCCACAAGCGTCAGGCATCCACAAGCATCAGGCATCAGACATCCACAAGCGCCAGACATCCAAAGGCATCAAACATCCACAAGCGTCAGACATCCACAAGCATCAGACATCCACAAGCATCAGACATCCACAAGCATCAGGCATCAGACATCCACAAGCGTCAGACATCCAAAGGCATTAAACATCCACAAGCGTCAGACATCCACAAGCGTCAGACATCCACAAGCGTCAGGCATCCACAAGCATCAGACATCCACAAGCGTCAGGCATCCACAAGCATCAGGCATCCACAAGCATCAGACATCCACATGTATCAGACATCCACAAGCATCAGACATCCACAAGCGTCAGGCATCCACAAGCATCAGACATCCACTAGCATCAGAAATCGACATGCATCAGGCATCCACAAGCGTCAGGCATCCACAAGCATCAGGCATCCACAAGCGTCAGGCATCCACAAGCATCAGACATCCACAAGCATCAGGCATCAGACATCCACAAGCATCAGACATCCACAAGCAACAGGCATCAGACATCCACAAGCGTCAGACATCCACAAGCGTCAGACATCCACAAGCATCAGACATCCACAAGCATCAGGCATCCACAAGCATCAGGCATCCACAAGCATCAGGCATCCACAAGCGTCAGACATCCACAAGCATCAGACATCCACAAGCATCAGGCATCAGACATCCACAAACATCAGGCATCAGACATCCACAAACATCCTGCATCAGACATCCACAAGTATCAGACATCCACAAGCATCAGGCATCAGACATCCGCAAGCATCAGGCATCAGACATCCACAAGCATCAGATATCCACAAACATCAGACATCCACAAGCATCAGGCATCCACAAACATCAGACATCCACAAGCATCAGACATCCACAAGTATCAGACATCCACAAGTATCAGACATCCACAAACATCAGACATCCACAAGCATCAGACATCCACAAGCATCAGACATCCACAAGTATCAGACATCTACAAGCATCAGGCATCAGACATCCACAAGCAACAGACATCCACAAGCATCAGGCTTCAGACATCCACAAGCGTCGGGCATCAGACATCCACAAATATCAGACATCCACAAGCATCTGACATCCAAAGGCATCAGACATCCACAAGCGTCAGCCATCCACAAGCATCAGACATGCACAAACATAAGGCATCAGACATCCACAAACGTCAGGCATCCACAAGCTTCAGACATCCACAAGCATCAGACATCCACAAGCATCAGACATCCACAAGTATCAGACATCCACAGGCGTTAGGCATCAGACATCCACAGGCAACAGACATCCACAAGCATCAGACATCCACAAGCATCAGACATCAACAAGCATCAGACATCCACAAGCATCAGACATCAGACATCCACAAGCATCAGACATCCACAAGCATCAGACATCCACAAGCGTCAGGCATCAGACATCCACAAGCATCAGACATCCACAAGCATCAGACATCCACAAGCATCAGACATCCACAAGCATCAGACATCCACAAGCATCAGGCATCAGACATCCACAAGCGTCAGGCATCAGACATCCACAAGCATCAGACATCCACAAGCATCAGACATCCACAAGCATCAGGCATCCACAAGCATCAGACAACCACAAGTATCAGACATCCACAAGCGTCAGACATCCACAAGCGTCAGATATCCACAAGCATCAGGCATCAGACATCCACAAGCGTCGGACATCAGACATCCACAAATATCGGGCATCAGACATCCACAAACGTCGGGCATCCACAAGCATCAGGCATCCACAGGCATCAGGCATCCAAAGGCATCAGGCATCCACAAGCGTCAGGCATCCACAAGCCTCAAGTATCCACAAGCAACAGACATCCACAAGCATCAGGTATCCACAAGCATCAGGCATTCACAAGCATCAGGCATCCACAAGCGTCAGGCATCCACAAGCGTCAGACATCCACAAGCATCAGACATCCACAAGCATCACACATCCACAAGCATCAGGCATCAGACATCCACAAACATCAGGCATCAGACATCCACAAACATCAAGCATCAGACATCCACAATTATCAGACATCCACAGGCATCAGGCATCAGACATCCACAAGCATCAGACATCCACAAGCATCAGACATCCACAAGCGTCAGACATCCACAAGAATCAGACATCCACAAACATCAGACATCCACACGCATCAGACGTCACAAGTATTAGACATCCACAAGCATCAGGCATCAGACATCCACAAACATCAGGCATCAGACATCCACAAACATCAAGCATCAGACATCCACAATTATCAGACATCCACAGGGATCAGGCATCAGACATCCACAAGCATCAGACATCCACAAGCATCAGACATCCACAAGCATCAGACATCCACAAGCATCAGACATCCACACGCGTCAGACATCCACAAGTATCAGACATCGACAAGCATCAGGCATCAGACATCTACAGGCGTCAGGCATCAGACATCCACAAACATCAGGCATCAGACATCCACAAGCGTCAGACATCCACAAGTATCAGACATCCACAAGCATCAGGCATCAGACATCCACAGGCATCAGGCATCAGACATCCACAAACATCAGGCATCGGGCATCCACAAGCATCAGACATCCACAAGCATCAGGCATCCACAAGCATCAGGCATCCACAAGCATCAGACATACACAAGCATCAAGCATTCACAAGCGTCAGACATCCACAAGCATCAGACATCCACAAGCATCAGACATCCACAAGCATCAGGCATCAGACATCCACAAACATGAGGCATCAGACATCCACAAACATCATGCATCAGACATCCACAAGTATCAGACATCCACAAGCATCAGGCATCAGACATCCACAAGCATCAGGCATCAGACATCCACAAGCATCAGACATCCACAAGCATCAGGCATCCACAAGCATCAGACATCCACAAGCATCAGGCATCAGACATCCACAAGCATTAGGCATCAGACATCCACAAGCATCAGACATCCACAAGTATCAGACATCCACAAGCATCAGGCATCAGACATCCACAAGCATCAGGCATCCACAAGCATCAGACATCCACAAGCATCAGGCATCAGACATCCACAAGCAACAGACATCCACAAGTATCAGACATCCACAAGCATCAGGCATCAGACATCCACAAGCATCAGGCATCAGACATCAACAAGCATCAGACATCCACAAGCATCAGACATCCACAAGCATCAGGCATCAGACATCCACAAACGTCGGGCATCAGACATCTACAAGCGTCAGACATCCACAAGCGTCAGACATCCACAGGCGTCAGGCATCCACACGCGTCAGGCATCCACAAGCGTCAGGCATCCACAAGAATCAGGCATCCACCAGCGTCCGACATCCACAAGCATCAGACATCAGACATCCACAAGCGTCAGGCATCCACAAGCATCAGACATCCACAAGCATCAGACATCAGACATCCACAAGCATCAGGCATCAGACATCCACAAGCGTCAGACATCCACAGGTGTCAGGCATTCACAAGCGTCAGGCATCCACAAGCATCAGGGATCCACAAGCGTCCAACATCCACAAGTATCAGACCTCCACAAGTGTCAGACATCCACAAACATCAGACATCCACAAGCATCAGACATCCACAAGCAACAGACATCCACAAGCATCAGACATCCACAAGCAACAGACATCCACAAGCATCAGACATCCACAAACATCAGACATCCACAAGCATCAGACATCCACAAGCATCAGGCATCCACAAGCGTCAGGCATCCGCAAGCATCAGACATACACAAGCATCATACATCCACAAGCAACAGACATCCACAAGCATCAGACATCCACAAGCATCAGACATCCACAAGCATCAGGCATCCACAAGCGTCAGGCATCCACAAGCATCAGACATCCACAAGCATCAGGCATCAGACATCCACAAACATCAGGCATCAGACATCCACAAGCGTCAGACATTCACAAGTATCAGACATCCACACGCATCAGACATCCACAGGCGTCAGGCATCAGACATCCACAAACATCAGGCTTCAGGCATCCACAAGCATCAGACATCCACAAGCATCAGACACCCACAAGCATCAGACATCCACAAGCGTCAAGCATTCACAAGCGTCAGACATCTACAAGCATCAGACATCCACAAGCATCAGACATCCACAAGCATCAGGCATCAGACATCCACAAACATCAGGCATCAGACATCCACAAACATCAGGCATCAGACATCCACAAGCAACAGACATCCACAAGCATCAGGCATCAGACATCCACAAGCATCAGGCATCAGACATCCACAAGCAACAGACATCCACAAGCATCAGGCATCAGACATCCACAAGCATCAGACATCCACAAACATCAGACATCCACAAGCATCAGACATCCACAAACATCAGACATCCACAAGCATCAGACATCCACAAGTATCAGACATCCACAAGTATCAGACATCCACAAGCAACAGGCATCAGACATCCACAAGCATCAGGCATCCACAAGCATCAGGCATCAGACATCCACAAGCATCAGGCATCCACATGCATCAGACATCCACAAGTATCAGACTTCCACAAGTATCAGACATCCACAAGCATCAGGCATCAGACATCCACAGGCGTCAGGCATCAGACATCCACAAACATCAGGCATCAGGCATCCACAAGCATCTGACATCCACAAGCATCAGACATCCACAAACATCAGGCATCCACAAGCATCAGGCCTCCACAAGCATCAGGCATCCACAAGCGTCAGGCATACACAAGCATCAAGCATTCACAAGCGTCAGACATCCACAAGTATCAGACATCCACAAGCATCAGACATCCACAAGTATCAGACATCCACAAGCATCAGACATCCACAAACATCAGACATCCACAAACATCAGACATTCACAAGTATCAGACATCCACAAGTATCAGACATCCACAAGCAACAGACATCCACAAGTATCAGACATCCACAAGCAACAGACATCCACAAGTATCAGACATCCACAAGCAACAGACATCCACAAGCATCAGGCATCAGACATCCACAAGCGCCAGACATCCAAAGGCATCAAACATCCACAAGCGTCAGACATCCACAAGCGTCAGACATCCACAAGCATCAGACATCCACAAGCATCAGGCATCAGACATCCACAAGCATCAGGCATCAGACATCCACAAGCGTCAGACATCCAAAGGCATTAAACATCCACAAGCGTCAGACATCCACAAGCGTCAGACATCCACAAGCGTCAGGCATCCACAAGCATCAGCCATCCACAAGCGTCAGGCATCCACAAGCATCAGACATCCACAAGCATCAGACATCCACATGTATCAGACATCCACAAGCATCAGGCATCAGACATCCACAGGCGTCAGGCATCAGACATCCACAAGCAACAGACATCCACAAGCATTAGACATCCACAAGCATCAGGCATCCACAAGCATCAGGCATCCACAAGCGTCAGGCATACACAAGCATCAAGCATTCAGAAGCGTCAGACATCCACAAGTATCAGACATCCACAAGCATCAGACATCCACTAGTATCAGACATCCACAAGCATCAGACATCCACAAGCATCAGACATCCACAAACATCAGACATCCACAAACATCAGACATCCACAAGTATCAGACATCCACAAGTATCAGACATCCACAAGCAACAGACATCCACAAGTATCAGACATCCACAAGCAACAGACATCCACAAGCATCAGGCATCAGACATCCACAAGCGCCAGACATCCAAAGGCATCAAACATCCACAAGCGTCAGACATCCACAAGCATCAGACATCCACAAGCATCAGACATCCACAAGCATCAGCCATCAGACATTCACAAGCGTCAGACATCCAAAGGCATTAAACATCCACAAGCGTCAGACATCCACAAGCGTCAGACATCCACAAGCGTCAGGCATCCACAAGCATCAGACATCCACAAGCGTCAGGCATCCACAAGCATCAGACATCCACAAGCATCAGACATCCACATGTATCAGACATCCACAAGCATCAGACATCCACAAGCGTCAGGCATCCACAAGCATCAGACATCCACTAGCATCAGACATCGACATGCATCAGGCATCCACAAGCGTCAGGCATCCACAAGCATCAGGCATCCACAAGCGTCAGGCATCCACAAGCATCAGACATCCACAAGCATCAGGCATCAGACATCCACAAGCATCAGACATCCACAAACATCAGACATCCACAAGCAACAGGCATCAGACATCCACAAGCGTCAGACATCCACAAGCGTCAGACATCCACAAGCATCAGACATCCACAAGCATCAGGCATCCACAAGCATCAGGCATCCACAAGCGTCAGGCATACACAAGCATCAAGCATTCACAAGCGTCAGACATCCACAAGCATCAGACATCCACAAGCATCAGGCATCAGACATCCACAAACATCAGGCATCAGACATCCACAAACATCCTGCATCACACATCCACAAGTATCAGACATCCTTAAGCATCAGGCATCAGACATCCGCAAGCATCAGGCATCAGACATCCACAAGCATCAGATATCCACAAACATCAGACATCCACAAGCATCAGGCATCCACAAACATCAGACATCCACAAGCATCAGACATCCACAAGTATCAGACATCCACAAGTATCAGACATCCACAAACATCAGACATCCACAAGCATCAGACATCCACAAGCATCAGACATCCACAAGTATCAGACATCTACAAGCATCAGGCATCAGACATCCACAAGCAACAGACATCCACAAGCATCAGGCTTCAGACATCCACAAGCGTCGGGCATCAGACATCCACAAATATCAGACATCCACAAGCATCTGACATCCAAAGGCATCAGACATCCACAAGCGTCAGACATCCACAAGCATCAGACATGCACAAACATCAGGCATCAGACATCCACAAACGTCAGGCATCCACAAGCTTCAGACATCCACAAGCATCAGACATCCACAAGCATCAGACATCCACGAGTATCAGACATCCACAGGCGTTAGGCATCAGACATCCACAGGCAACAGACATCCACAAGCATCAGACATCCACAAGCATCAGACATCAACAAGCATCAGACATCCACAAGCATCAGACATCAGACATCCACAAGCATCAGACATCCACAAGCGTCAGGCATCAGACATCCACAAGCATCAGACATCCACAAGCATCAGACATCCACAAGCATCAGACATCCACAAGCATCAGACATCCACAAGCATCAGACATCCACAAGCATCAGGCATCAGACATCCACAAGCGTCAGGCATCAGACATCCACAAGCATCAGACATCCACAAGCATCAGACATCCACAAGCATCAGGCATCCACAAGCATCAGACAACCACAAGTATCAGACATCCACAAGCGTCAGACATCCACAAGCGTCAGATATCCACAAGCATCAGGCATCAGACATCCACAAGCGTCGGACATCAGACATCCACAAATATCGGGCATCAGACATCCACAAACGTCGGGCATCCACAAGCATCAGGCATCCACAGGCATCAGGCATCCACAGGCATCAGGCATCCACAAGCGTCAGGCATCCACAAGCCTCAAGTATCCACAAGCAACAGACATCCACAAGCATCAGGCATCCACAAGCATCAGGCATCCACAAGCATCAGGCATCCACAAGCGTCAGGCATCCACAAGCGTCAGACATCCACAAGCATCAGACATCCACAAGCATCACACATCCACAAGCATCAGGCATCAGACATCCACAAACATCAGGCATCAGACATCCACAAACATCAAGCATCAGACATCCACAATTATCAGACATCCACAGGCATCAGGCATCAGACATCCACAAGCATCAGACATCCACAAGCATCAGACATCCACAAGCGTCAGACATCCACAAGTATCAGACATCCACAAACATCAGACATCCACACGCATCAGACGTCACAAGTATTAGACATCCACAAGCATCAGGCATCAGACATCCACAAACATCAGGCATCAGACATCCCCAAACATCAAGCATCAGACATCCACAATTATCAGACATCCACAGGGATCAGGCATCAGACATCCACAAGCATCAGACATCCACAAGCATCAGACATCCACAAGCATCAGACATCCACAAGCATCAGACATCCACAAGCGTCAGACATCCACAAGTATCAGACATCGACAAGCATCAGGCATCAGACATCTACAGGCGCCAGGCATCAGACATCCACAAACATCAGGCATCAGACATCCACAAGCGTCAGACATCCACAAGTATCAGACATCCACAAGCATCAGGCATCAGACATCCACAGGCATCAGGCATCAGACATCCACAAACATCAGGCATCGGGCATCCACAAGCATCAGACATCCACAAGCATCAGGCATCCACAAGCATCAGGCATCCACAAGCATCAGACATACACAAGCATCAAGCATTCACAAGCGTCAGACATCCACAAGCATCAGACATCCACAAGCATCAGACATCCACAAGCATCAGGCATCAGACATCCACAAACATGAGGCATCAGACATCCACAAACATCATGCATCAGACATCCACAAGTATCAGACATCCACAAGCATCAGGCATCAGACATCCACAAGCATCAGGCATCAGACATCCACAAGCATCAGACATCCACAAGCATCAGGCATCAGACATCCACAAGCGTCAGACATCCACAAGTATCAGACATCCACAGGCATAAGGCATCAGATATCCACAGGCGTCAGGCATCAGACATCCACAAGCATCAGACATCCACAAGCATCAGGCATCCACAAACATCAGACATCCACAAACATCAGACATCCACAAGCATCAGGCATCCACAAGTATCAGACATCCACAAGCATCAGACATCCACAAGTATCAGACAGCCACAAGTATCAGACATCCACAAACATCAGACATCCACAAGCATCAGACAACCACAAGCATCAGACATCCACAAGTATCAGACATCCACAAGCATCAGGCATCAGGCATCAGACATCCACAAGCAACAGACATCCACAAGCATCAGGCATCAAACATCCACAAGCATCAGGCATCCACAAGCATCAGATATCCACAAGCATCAGACATCCACAAGTATCACACATCCACAAGCATCAGGCATCCACAAGCATCAGGCTTCAGACATCCACAAGCGTCGGGCATCAGACATCCACAAACATCAGGCATCCACAAGCATCAGACATCCACAAGCATCAGACATTCACAAGCATCAGACATCCACAAGTTTCAGATATGCACAAGTATCAGACATCCACAAGTATCCGACATCCACAAGCATCAGACATCCACAAGAATCAGACATCCACAAGTATCAGACATCCACAAGCATCAGACATCCACAAGCATCAGGCGTCAGACATCCACAAGCAACAGACATCCACAAGCATCAGGCATCAGACATCCACAAGCATCAGGCATCCATCAGCATCAGACATCCACAATTGTCAGACATCCAAAGGCATCAGAGATCCACAAGCGTCAGACATCACAAGCGTCAGACATCCACAAGCATCAGACATCCAAAAGCATCAGACATCCACAAGCATCAGTTATCTACAAGCATCAGACATCCACAAGCATCAGACATCTACAAGCATCAGACATCCACAAGCATCAGGCATCAGACATCCACAGGCATCAGGCATCCACAAGCATCAGACATCCACAAGCGTCAGACATCCAAAGGCATCAGACATCCACAAGAGTCAGACATCAACAAGCGTCAGACATCCACAAACATCAGACATTCACAAGCATCACGCATCAGACATCCACAAGCGTCAGACATCCACAAGAATCAGACATCCACAAGCATCAGACATCCACAAGTATCAGACATCCACAAGCATCAGGCAACAGACATCCACAGGCATCCGGCATCAGACATCCAGAAACGTCAGGCATCAACAAGCATCAGACATCCACAAGCATCAGACATCCACTAGCATCAGACATCCACAAGCATCAGGCATCCACAAGCGTTAGGCATCCACAAGCATCAGGCATCCACAAGCGGCAGGCATCCACAAGCATCAGACATCCACAAGCATCAGGCATCAGACATCCACAGGCATCCGGCATCAGACATCCAGAAACGTCAGGCATCCACAAGCATCAGAAATCCACAAGCGTCAGGCATCCACAAGCATCAGGCATCCACAAGTATCAGACATCCACAAGCATCAAACATCCACAAGCATCAGACATCCACAAACATCAGACATCCACAAGCATCAGGCATCAGACATCCACAAGCGTCAGACATCCACAAGTATCAGACATCCACAAGCATCAGGCATCAGACATCCACAGGCGTCAGGCATCAGACATCCACAAGCATCAGGCATCCATAAGCGTCAGGCATACACAAGCATCAAGCATTCACAAGCATCAGACATCCACAAGTATCAGACATCCACAAGCATCAGACATCCACAAGCATCAGACATCCACAAACATCAGACATCCACAAACATCAGACATCAGACATCCACAAGTATCAGACATCCACAAGCATCAGACATCCACAAGCATCAGGCATCAGACATCCACAAGCATCAGGCATCAGACATCCACAAGCGTCAGACATCCAAAGGCATTAAACATCCACAAGCGTCAGACATCCACAAGCGTCAGACATCCACAAGTGTCAGGCATCCACAACCATCAGACATCCACAAGCGTCAGGCATCCACAAGCATCAGACATCCACAAGCATCAGACATCCACATGTATCAGACATCCACAAGCATCAGGCATCAGACATCCACAGGCGTCAGGCATCAGACATCCACAAACATCAGGCATCAGGCATCCACAAGCATCAGACATCCACAAGCATTAGACATCCACAAGCATCAGGCATCCACAAGCATCAGGCATCCACAAGCATCAGGCATCCACAAGCGTCAGGCATCCACAAGCATCAGGCATCAGACATCCACAAGCGCCAGACATCCAAAGGCATCAAACATCCACAAGCGTCAGACATCCACAAGCATCAGACATCCACAAGCATCAGACATCCACAAGCATCAGGCATCAGACATCCACAAGCGTCAGACATCCAAAGGCATTAAACATCCACAAGCGTCAGACATCCACAAGCGTCAGACATCCACAAGCGTCAGGCATCCACAAGCATCAGACATCCACAAGCGTCAGGCATCCACAAGCATCAGGCATCCACAAGCATCAGACATCCACATGTATCAGACATCCACAAGCATCAGACATCCACAAGCGTCAGGCATCCACAAGCATCAGACATCCACTAGCATCAGAAATCGACATGCATCAGGCATCCACAAGCGTCAGGCATCCACAAGCATCAGGCATCCACAAGCGTCAGGCATCCACAAGCATCAGACATCCACAAGCATCAGGCATCAGACATCCACAAGCATCAGACATCCAACCGCAACAGGCATCAGAAATCCACAAGCGTCAGACATCCACAAGCGTCAGACATCCACAAGCATCAGACATCCACAAGCATCAGGCATCCACAAGCATCAGGCATCCACAAGCATCAGGCATCCACAAGCATCAGGCATCCACAAGCGTCAGACATCCACAAGCATCAGACATCCACAAACATCAGGCATCAGACATCCACAAACATCCTGCATCAGACATCCACAAGTATCAGACATCCACAAGCATCAGGCATCAGACATCCGCAAGCATCAGGCATCAGACATCCACAAGCATCAGATATCCACAAACATCAGACATCCACAAGCATCAGGCATCCACAAACATCAGACATCCACAAGCATCAGACATCCACAAGTATCAGACATCCACAAGTGTCAGACATCCACAAACATCAGACATCCACAAGCATCAGACATCCACAAGCATCAGACATCCACAAGTATCAGACATCTACAAGCATCAGGCATCAGACATCCACAAGCAACAGACATCCACAAGCATCAGGCTTCAGACATCCACAAGCGTCGGGCATCAGACATCCACAAATATCAGACATCCACAAGCATCTGACATCCAAAGGCATCAGACATCCACAAGCGTCAGCCATCCACAAGCATCAGACATGCACAAACATAAGGCATCAGACATCCACAAACGTCAGGCATCCACAAGCTTCAGACATCCACAAGCATCAGACATCCACAAGCATCAGACATCCACAAGTATCAGACATCCACAGGCGTTAGGCATCAGACATCCACAGGCAACAGACATCCACAAGCATCAGACATCCACAAGCATCAGACATCAACAAGCATCAGACATCCACAAGCATCAGACATCAGACATCCACAAGCATCAGACATCCACAAGCATCAGACATCCACAAGCGTCAGGCATCAGACATCCACAAGCATCAGACATCCACAAGCATCAGACATCCACAAGCATCAGACATCCACAAGCATCAGACATCCACAAGCATCAGGCATCAGACATCCACAAGCGTCAGGCATCAGACATCCACAAGCATCAGACATCCACAAGCATCAGGCATCCACAAGCATCAGACAACCACAAGTATCAGACATCCACAAGCGTCAGACATCCACAAGCGTCAGATATCCACAAGCATCAGGCATCAGACATCCACAAGCGTCGGACATCAGACATCCACAAATATCGGGCATCAGACATCCACAAACGTCGGGCATCCACAAGCATCAGGCATCCACAGGCATCAGGCATCCAAAGGCATCAGGCATCCACAAGCGTCAGGCATCCACAAGCCTCAAGTATCCACAAGCAACAGACATCCACAAGCATCAGGTATCCACAAGCATCAGGCATTCACAAGCATCAGGCATCCACAAGCGTCAGGCATCCACAAGCGTCAGACATCCACAAGCATCAGACATCCACAAGCATCACACATCCACAAGCATCAGGCATCAGACATCCACAAACATCAGGCATCAGACATCCACAAACATCAAGCATCAGACATCCACAATTATCAGACATCCACAGGCATCAGGCATCAGACATCCACAAGCATCAGACATCCACAAGCATCAGACATCCACAAGCGTCAGACATCCACAAGAATCAGACATCCACAAACATCAGACATCCACACGCATCAGACGTCACAAGTATTAGACATCCACAAGCATCAGGCATCAGACATCCACAAACATCAGGCATCAGACATCCACAAACATCAAGCATCAGACATCCACAATTATCAGACATCCACAGGGATCAGGCATCAGACATCCACAAGCATCAGACATCCACAAGCATCAGACATCCACAAGCATCAGACATCCACAAGCATCAGACATCCACACGCGTCAGACATCCACAAGTATCAGACATCGACGAGCATCAGGCATCAGACATCTACAGGCGCCAGGCATCAGACATCCACAAACATCAGGCATCAGACATCCACAAGCGTCAGACATCCACAAGTATCAGACATCCACAAGCATCAGGCATCAGACATCCACAGGCATCAGGCATCAGACATCCACAAACATCAGGCATCGGGCATCCACAAGCATCAGACATCCACAAGCATCAGGCATCCACAAGCATCAGGCATCCACAAGCATCAGACATACACAAGCATCAAGCATTCACAAGCGTCAGACATCCACAAGCATCAGACATCCACAAGCATCAGACATCCACAAGCATCAGGCATCAGACATCCACAAACATGAGGCATCAGACATCCACAAACATCATGCATCAGACATCCACAAGTATCAGACATCCACAAGCATCAGGCATCAGACATCCACAAGCATCAGGCATCAGACATCCACAAGCATCAGACATCCACAAGCATCAGGCATCAGACATCCACAAGCGTCAGACATCCACAAGTATCAGACATCCACAGGCATAAGGCATCAGATATCCACAGGCGTCAGGCATCAGACATCCACAAGCATCAGACATCCACAAGCATCAGGCATCCACAAACATCAGACATCCACAAGCATCAGGCATCCACAAGTATCAGACATCCACAAGCATCAGACATCCACAAGTATCAGACAGCCACAAGTATCAGACATCCACAAACATCAGACATCCACAAGCATCAGACATCCACAAGCATCAGACATCTACAAGTATCAGACATCCACAAGCATCAGGCATCAGGCATCAGACATCCACAAGCAACAGACATCCACAAGCATCAGGCATCAAACATCCACAAGCATCAGGCATCCACAAGCATCAGATATCCACAAGCATCAGACATCCACAAGTATCACACATCCACAAGCATCAGGCATCCACAAGCATCAGGCTTCAGACATCCACAAGCGTCGGGCATCAGACATCCACAAACATCAGGCATCCACAAGCATCAGACATCCAAAGGCATTAGGCATCCACAAGCATCAGACATCCACAAGCATCAGACATTCACAAGCATCAGACATCCACAAGTTTCAGATATGCACAAGTATCAGACATCCACAAGTATCAGACATCCACAAGCATCAGACATCCACAAGAATCAGACATCCACAAGTATCAGACATCCACAAGCATCAGACATCCACAAGCATCAGGCATCAGACATCCACAAGCAACAGACATCCACAAGCATCAGGCATCAGACATCCACAAGCATCAGGCATCCATCAGCATCAGACATCCACAATTGTCAGATATCCAAAGGCATCAGAGATCCACAAGCGTCAGACATCACAAGCGTCAGACATCCACAAGCATCAGACATCCACAAGCATCAGACATCCACAAGCATCAGTTATCTACAAGCATCAGACATCCACAAGCATCAGACATCTACAAGCATCAGACATCCACAAGCATCAGGCATCAGACATCCACAGGCATCAGGCATCCACAAGCATCAGACATCCACAAGCGTCAGACATCCAAAGGCATCAGACATCCACAAGAGTCAGACATCAACAAGCGTCAGACATCCACAAACATCAGACATTCACAAGCATCACGCATCAGACATCCACAAGCGTCAGACATCCACAAGCATCAGACATCCACAAGCATCTGACATCCAAAGGCATCAGACATCCACAAGCATCAGACATGCACAAACATAAGGCATCAGACATCCACAAACGTCAGGCATCCACAAGCTTCAGACATCCACAAGCATCAGACATCCACAAGCATCAGACATCCACAAGTATCAGACATCCACAGGCGTTAGGCATCAGACATCCACAGGCAACAGACATCCACAAGCATCAGACATCCACAAGCATCAGACATCAACAAGCATCAGACATCCACAAGCATCAGACATCAGACATCCACAAGCATCAGACATCCACAAGCATCAGACATCCACAAGCGTCAGGCATCAGACATCCACAAGCATCAGACATCCACAAGCATCAGACATCCACAAGCATCAGACATCCACAAGCCTCAGACATCCACAAGCATCAGGCATCAGACATCCACAAGTGTCAGGCATCAGACATCCACAAGCATCAGACATCCACAAACATCAGACATCCACAAGCATCAGGCATCCACAAGCATCAGACAACCACAAGTATCAGACATCCACAAGCGTCAGACATCCACAAGCGTCAGATATCCACAAGCATCAGGCATCAGACATCCACAAGCGTCGGACATCAGACATCCACAAATATCGGGCATCAGACATCCACAAACGTCGGGCATCCACAAGCATCAGGCATCCACAGGCATCAGGCATCCAAAGGCATCAGGCATCCACAAGCGTCAGACATCCACAAGAATCAGACATCCACAAACATCAGACATCCACACGCATCAGACGTCACAAGTATTAGACATCCACAAGCATCAGGCATCAGACATCCACAAACATCAGGCATCAGACATCCACAAACATCAAGCATCAGACATCCACAATTATCAGACATCCACAGGGATCAGGCATCAGACATCCACAAGCATCAGACATCCACAAGCATCAGACATCCACAAGCATCAGACATCCACAGGCATCAGACATCCACAAGCGTCAGACATCCACAAGTATCAGACATTGACAAGCATAAGGCATCAGACATCTACAGGCGTCAGGCATCAGACATCCACAAACATCAGGCATCAGACATCCACAAGCGTCAGACATCCACAAGTATCAGACATCCACAAGCATCAGGCATCAGACATCCACAAGCATCAGGCATCCATCAGCATCAGACATCCACAATTCTCAGATATCCAAAGGCATCAGAGATCCACAAGCGTCAGACATCACAAGCGTCAGACATCCACAAGCATCAGACATCCACAAGCATCAGACATCCACAAGCATAAGTTATCTACAAGCATCAGACATCCACAAGCATCAGACATCTACAAGCATCAGACATCCACAAGCATCAGGCATCAGACATCCACAGGCATCAGGCATCCACAAGCATCAGACATCCACAAGCGTCAGACATCCAAAGGCATCAGACATCCACAAGAGTCAGACATCAACAAGCTTCAGACATCCACAAACATCAGACATTCACAAGCATCACGCATCAGACAGCCACAAGCGTCAGACATCCACAAGCATCAGACATCCACAAGCATCTGACATCCAAAGGCATCAGACATCCACAAGCGTCAGACATCCACAAGCATCAGACATGCACAAACATAAGGCATCAGACATCCACAAACGTCAGGCATCCACAAGCATCAGACATCCACAAGCATCAGACATCCACAAGTATCAGACATCCACAGGCGTTAGGCATCAGACATCCACAGGCAACAGACATCCACAAGCATCAGACATCCACAAGCATCAGACATCAACAAGCATCAGACATCCACAAGCATCAGACATCAGACATCCACAAGCATCAGACATCCACAAGCATCAGACATCCACAAGCGTCAGGCATCAGACATCCACAAGCATCAGACATCCACAAGCATCAGACATCCACAAGCATCAGGCATCAGACATCCACAAGCGTCAGGCATCAGACATCCACAAGCATCAGACATCCACAAGCATCAGACATCCACAAGCATCAGGCATCCACAAGCATCAGACAACCACAAGTATCAGACATCCACAAGTGTCAGACATCCACAAGCGTCAGATATCCACAAGCATCAGGCATCAGACATCCACAAGCGTCGGACATCAGACATCCACAAATATCGGGCATCAGACATCCACAAACGTCGGGCATCCACAAGCATCAGGCATCCACAGGCATCAGGCATCCAAAGGCATCAGGCATCCACAAGCGTCAGGCATCCACAAGCCTCAAGTATCCACAAGCAACAGACATCCACAAGCATCAGGTATCCACAAGCATCAGGCATCCACAAGCATCAGGCATCCACAAGCGTCAGGCATCCACAAGCGTCAGACATCCACAAGCATCAGACATCCACAAGCATCACACATCCACAAGCATCAGGCATCAGACATCCACAAACATCAGGCATCAGACATCCACAAACATCAAGCATCAGACATCCACAATTATCAGACATCCACAGGCATCAGGCATCAGACATCCACAAGCATCAGACATCCACAAGCATCAGACATCCACAAGCGTCAGACATCCACAAGAATCAGACATCCACAAACATCAGACATCCACACGCATCAGACGTCACAAGTATTAGACATCCACAAGCATCAGGCATCAGACATCCACAAACATCAGGCATCAGACATCCACAAACATCAAGCATCAGACATCCACAATTATCAGACATCCACAGGGATCAGACATCCACAAGCATCAGACATCCACAAGCATCAGACATCCACAAGCATCAGACATCCACAAGCGTCAGACATCCACAAGTATCAGACATCGACAAGCATCAGGCATCAGACATCTACAGGCGTCAGGCATCAGACATCCACAAACATCAGGCATCAGACATCCACAAGCGTCAGACATCCACAAGTATCAGACATCCACAAGCATCAGGCATCAGACATCCACAGGCATCAGGCATCAGACATCCACAAACATCAGGCATCGGGCATCCACAAGCATCAGACATCCACAAGCATCAGGCATCCACAAGCATCAGGCATCCACAAGCATCAGGCATCCACAAGCATCAGACATACACAAGCATCAAGCATTCACAAGCGTCAGACATCCACAAGCATCAGACATCCACAAGCATCAGACATCCACAAGCATCAGGCATCAGACATCCACAAACATGAGGCATCAGGCATCCACAAACATCATGCATCAGACATCCACAAGTATCAGACATCCACAAGCATCAGGCATCAGACATCCACAAGCATCAGGCATCAGACATCCACAAGCATCAGACATCCACAAGCATCAGGCATCAGACATCCACAAGCGTCAGCCATCCACAAGTATCAGACATCCACAGGCATAAGGCATCAGATATCCACAGGCGTCAGGCATCAGACATCCACAAGCATCAGACATCCACAAGCATCAGGCATCCACAAACATCAGACATCCTTAAGCATCAGGCATCCACAAGTATCAGACATCCACAAGCATCAGACATCCACAAGTATCAGACAGCCACAAGTATCAGACATCCACAAACATCAGACATCCACAAGCATCAGACATCCACAAGCATCAGACATCTACAAGTATCAGACATCCACAAGCATCAGGCATCCACAAGCATCAGGCTTCAGACATCCACAAGCGTCGTGCATCAGACATCCACAAACATCAGGCATCCACAAGCATCAGACATCCAAAGGCATTAGGCATCCACAAGCATCAGACATCCACAAGCATCAGACATTCACAAGCATCAGACATCCACAAGTTTCAGATATGCACAAGTATCAGACATCCACAAGTATCAGACATCCACAAGCATCAGACATCCACAAGAATCAGACATCCACAAGTATCAGACATCCACAAGCATCAGACATCCACAAGCATCAGGCATCAGACATCCACAAGCAACAGACATCCACAAGCATCAGGCATCAGACATCCACAAGCATCAGGCATCCATCAGCATCAGACATCCACAATTGTCAGACATCCAAAGGCATCAGAGATCCACAAGCGTCAGACATCACAAGCGTCAGACATCCACAAGCATCAGACATCCACAAGCATCAGTTATCTACAAGCATCAGACATCCACAAGCATCAGACATCTACAAGCATCAGACATCCACAAGCATCAGGCATCAGACATCCACAGGCATCCACAAGCATCAGACATCCACAAGCGTCAGACATCCAAAGGCATCAGACATCCACAAGAGTCAGACATCAACAAGCGTCAGACATCCACAAACATCAGACATTCACAAGCATCACGCATCAGACATCCACAAGCGTCAGACATCCACAAGCATCAGACATCCACAAGCATCAGACATCCACAAGTATCAGACATCCACAAGCATCAGGCATCAGACATCCACAGGCATCCGGCATCAGACATCAGACATCCACAAGCATCAGACATCCACTAGCATCAGACATCCACAAGCATCAGGCATCCACAAGCGTTAGGCATCCACAAGCATCAGGCATCCACAAGCGGCAGGCATCCACAAGCATCAGACATCCACAGGCATCCGGCATCAGACATCCAGAAACGTCAGGCATCCACAAGCATCAGAAATCCACAAGCGTCAGGCATCCACAAGCATCAGGCATCCACAAGTATCAGACATCCACAAGCATCAAACATCCACAAGCATCAGACATCCACAAACATCAGACATCCACAAGCATCAGGCATCAGACATCCACAAGCGTCAGACATCCACAAGTATCAGACATTCACAAGCATCAGGCATCAGACATCCACAGGCGTCAGGCATCAGACATCCACAAGCATCAGGCATCCACAAGCGTCAGGCATACACAAGCATCAAGCATTCAAAAGCGTCAGACATCCACAAGTATCAGACATCCACAAGCATCAGACATCCACAAGTATCAGACATCCACAAGTATCAGACATCCACAAGCATCAGACATCCACAAGCATCAGACATCCACAAACATCAGACATCCACAAACATCAGACATCCACAAGTATCAGACATCCACAAGTATCAGACATCCACAAGTATCAGACATCCACAAGCAACAGACATCCACAAGTATCAGACATCCACAAGCAACAGACATCCACAAGTATCAGACATCCACAAGCAACAGACATCCACAAGCATCAGGCATCAGACATCCACAAGCGCCAGACATCCAAAGGCATCAAACATCCACAAGCGTCAGACATCCACAAGCGTCAGACATCCACAAGCATCAGACATCCACAAGCATCAGGCATCAGACATCCACAAGCATCAGGCATCAGACATCCACAAGCATCAGACATCCAAAGGCATTAAACATCCACAAGCGTCAGACATCCACAAGCGTCAGACATCCACAAGCGTCAGACATCCACAAGCATCAGGCATCCACAAGCATCAGACATCCACAAGCGTCAGGCATCCACAAGCATCAGACATCCACAAGCATCAGACATCCACATGTATCAGACATCCACAAGCATCAGACATCCACAAGCATCAGACATCCACAAGCGTCAGACATCCACAAGCATCAGACATCCACTAGCATCAGACATCCACAAGCATCAGGCATCCACAAGCGTCAGGCATCCACAAGCATCAGGCATCCACAAGCGTCAGGCATCCACAAGCATCAGACATCCACAAGCATCAGGCATCAGACATCGACAAGCATCAGACATCCACAAACATCAGACATCCACAAGCATCAGGCATCAGACATCCACAAGCGTCAGACATCCACAAGTATCACACATCCACAAGCATCAGGCATCCACAAGCTTCAGGCATCCACAAGCATCAGGCATCCACAAGCGTCAGGCATACACAAGCATCAAGCATTCACAAGCGTCAGACCTCCACAAGCATCAGACAGCCACAAGCATCAGACATCCACAAGCATCAGACATCCACAAGCATCAGGCATCAGACATCCACAAGCAATAGACATCCACAAGCATCAGGCTTCAGACATCCACAAGCGTCGGGCATCAGACATCCACAAATATCAGGCATCCACAAGCATCAGACATCCAAAGGCATCAGGCATCCACAAGCGTCAGGCATACACAAGCATCAAGCATTCACAAGCGTCAGACCTCCACAAACATCAGACATCCACAAGCATCAGGCATCCACAAACATCAGACATCCACAAGCATCAGACATCCACAAGTATCAGACATCCACAAGCATCAGACATCCACAAGCATCAGGCATCCACAAGCATCAGACAACCACAAGTATCAGACATCCACAAGCGTCAGACATCCACAAGCGTCAGATATCCACAAGCATCAGGCATCAGACATCCACAAGCGTCGGACATCAGACATCCACAAATATCGGGCATCAGACATCCACAAACGTCGGGCATCCACAAGCATCAGGCATCCACAGGCATCAGGCATCCAAAGGCATCAGGCATCCACAAGCGTCAGGCATCCACAAGCCTCAAGTATCCACAAGCAACAGACATCCACAAGCATCAGGTATCCACAAGCATCAGGCATTCACAAGCATCAGGCATCCACAAGCGTCAGGCATCCACAAGCGTCAGACATCCACAAGCATCAGTCATCCACAAGCATCACACATCCACAAGCATCAGGCATCAGACATCCACAAACATCAGGCATCAGACATCCACAAACATCAAGCATCAGACATCCACAATTATCAGACATCCACAGGCATCAGGCATCAGACATCCACAAGCATCAGACATCCACAAGCATCAGACATCCACAAGCGTCAGACATCCACAAGAATCAGACATCCACAAACATCAGACATCCACACGCATCAGACGTCACAAGTATTAGACATCCACAAGCATCAGGCATCAGACATCCACAAACATCAGGCATCAGACATCCACAAACATCAAGCATCAGACATCCACAATTATCAGACATCCACAGGGATCAGGCATCAGACATCCACAAGCATCAGACATCCACAAGCATCAGACATCCACAAGCATCAGACATCCACAAGCATCAGACATCCACACGCGTCAGACATCCACAAGTATCAGACATCGACAAGCATCAGGCATCAGACATCTACAGGCGTCAGGCATCAGACATCCACAAACATCAGGCATCAGACATCCACAAGCGTCAGACATCCACAAGTATCAGACATCCACAAGCATCAGGCATCAGACATCCCCAGGCATCAGGCATCAGACATCCACAAACATCAGGCATCGGGCATCCACAAGCATCAGACATCCACAAGCATCAGGCATCCACAAGCATCAGGCATCCACAAGCATCAGACATACACAAGCATCAAGCATTCACAAGCGTCAGACATCCACAAGCATCAGACATCCACAAGCATCAGACATCCACAAGCATCAGGCATCAGACATCCACAAACATGAGGCATCAGACATCCACAAACATCATGCATCAGACATCCACAAGTATCAGACATCCACAAGCATCAGGCATCAGACATCCACAAGCATCAGGCATCAGACATCCACAAGCATCAGACATCCACAAGCATCAGGCATCAGACATCCACAAGCGTCAGACATCCACAAGTATCAGACATCCACAGGCATAAGGCATCAGATATCCACAGGCGTCAGGCATCAGACATCCACAAGCATCAGACATCCACAAGCATCAGGCATCCACAAACATCAGACATCCACAAGCATCAGGCATCCACAAGTATCAGACATCCACAAGCATCAGACATCCACAAGTATCAGACAGCCACAAGTATCAGACATCCACAAACATCAGACATCCACAAGCATCAGACATCCACAAGCATCAGACATCTACAAGTATCAGACATCCACAAGCATCAGGCATCAGGCATCAGACATCCACAAGCAACAGACATCCACAAGCATCAGGCATCAAACATCCACAAGCATCAGGCATCCACAAGCATCAGATATCCACAAGCATCAGACATCCACAAGTATCACACATCCACAAGCATCAGGCATCCACAAGCATCAGGCTTCAGACATCCACAAGCGTCGGGCATCAGACATCCACAAACATCAGGCATCCACAAGCATCAGACATCCAAAGGCATTAGGCATCCACAAGCATCAGACATCCACAAGCATCAGACATTCACAAGCATCAGACATCCACAAGTTTCAGATATGCACAAGTATCAGACATCCACAAGTATCAGACATCCACAAGCATCAGACATCCACAAGAATCAGACATCCACAAGTATCAGACATCCACAAGCATCAGACATCCACAAGCATCAGGCATCAGACATCCACAAGCAACAGACATCCACAAGCATCAGGCATCAGACATCCACAAGCATCAGGCATCCATCAGCATCAGACATCCACAATTGTCAGATATCCAAAGGCATCAGAGATCCACAAGCGTCAGACATCACAAGCGTCAGACATCCACAAGCATCAGACATCCACAAGCATCAGACATCCACAAGCATCAGTTATCTACAAGCATCAGACATCCACAAGCATCAGACATCTACAAGCATCAGACATCCACAAGCATCAGGCATCAGACATCCACAGGCATCAGGCATCCACAAGCATCAGACATCCCCAAGCGTCAGACATCCAAAGGCATCAGACATCCACAAGAGTCAGACATCAACAAGCGTCAGACATCCACAAACATCAGACATTCACAAGCATCACGCATCAGACATCCACAAGCGTCAGACATCCACAAGCATCAGACATCCACAAGCATCTGACATCCAAAGGCATCAGACATCCACAAGCATCAGACATGCACAAACCTAAGGCATCAGACATCCACAAACGTCAGGCATCCACAAGCTTCAGACATCCACAAGCATCAGACATCCACAAGCATCAGACATCCACAAGTATCAGACATCCACAGGCGTTAGGCATCAGACATCCACAGGCAACAGACATCCACAAGCATCAGACATCCACAAGCATCAGACATCAACAAGCATCAGACATCCACAAGCATCAGACATCAGACATCCACAAGCATCAGACATCCACAAGCATCAGACATCCACAAGCGTCAGGCATCAGACATCCACAAGCATCAGACATCCACAAGCATCAGACATCCACAAGCATCAGACATCCACAAGCATCAGGCATCAGACATCCACAAGCGTCAGGCATCAGACATCCACAAGCATCAGACATCCACAAACATCAGACATCCACAAGCATCAGGCATCCACAAGCATCAGACAACCACAAGTATCAGACATCCACAAGCGTCAGACATCCACAAGCGTCAGATATCCACAAGCATCAGGCATCAGACATCCACAAGCGTCGGACATCAGACATCCACAAATATCGGGCATCAGACATCCACAAACGTCGGGCATCCACAAGCATCAGGCATCCACAGGCATCAGGCATCCAAAGGCATCAGGCATCCACAAGCGTCAGGCATCCACAAGCCTCAAGTATCCACAAGCAACAGACATCCACAAGCATCAGGTATCCACAAGCATCAGGCATCCACAAGCATCAGGCATCCACAAGCGTCAGGCATCCACAAGCGTCAGACATCCACAAGCATCAGACATCCACAAGCATCACACATCCACAAGCATCAGGCATCAGACATCCACAAACATCAAGCATCAGACATCCACAATTATCAGACATCCACAGGCATCAGACATCCACAAGCATCAGACATCCACAAGCATCAGACATCCACAAGCGTCAGACATCCACAAGAATCAGACATCCACAAACATCAGACATCCACACGCATCAGACGTCACAAGTATTAGACATCCACAAGCATCAGGCATCAGACATCCACAAACATCAGGCATCAGACATCCACAAACATCAAGCATCAGACATCCACAATTATCAGACATCCACAGGGATCAGGCATCAGACATCCACAAGCATCAGACATCCACAAGCATCAGACATCCACAAGCATCAGACATCCACAAGCATCAGACATCCACAAGCATCAGACATCCACAAGCATCAGACATCCACAAGCGTCAGACATCCACAAGTATCAGACATCGACAAGCATCAGGCATCAGACATCTACAGGCGTCAGGCATCAGACATCCACAAACATCAGGCATCAGACATCCACAAGCGTCAGACATCCCCAAGTATCAGACATCCACAAGCATCAGGCATCAGACATCCACAAGCATCAGGCATCCATCAGCATCAGACATCCACAATTGTCAGATATCCAAAGGCATCAGAGATCCACAAGCGTCAGACATCACAAGCGTCAGACATCCACAAGCATCAGACATCCACAAGCATCAGACATCCACAAGCATAAGTTATCTACAAGCATCAGACATCCACAAGCATCAGACATCTACAAGCATCAGACATCCACAAGCATCAGGCATCAGACATCCACAGGCATCAGGCATCCACAAGCATCAGACATCCACAAGCGTCAGACATCCAAAGGCATCAGACATCCACAAGAGTCAGACATCAACAAGCGTCAGACATCCACAAACATCAGACATTCACAAGCATCACGCATCAGACATCCACAAGCGTCAGACATCCACAAGCATCAGACATCCACAAGCATCTGACATCCAAAGGCATCAGACATCCACAAGCGTCAGACATCCACAAGCATCAGACATGCACAAACATAAGGCATCAGACATCCACAAACGTCAGGCATCCACAAGCTTCAGACATCCACAAGCATCAGACATCCACAAGCATCAGACATCCACAAGTATCAGACATCCACAGGCGTTAGGCATCAGACATCCACAGGCAACAGACATCCACAAGCATCAGACATCCACAAGCATCAGACATCAACAAGCATGAGACATCCACAAGCATCAGACATCAGACATCCACAAGCATCAGACATCCACAAGCATCAGACATCCACAAGCGTCAGGCATCAGACATCCACAAGCATCAGACATCCACAAGCATCAGACATCCACAAGCATCAGACATCCACAAGCATCAGGCATCAGACATCCACAAGCGTCAGGCATCAGACATCCACAAGCATCAGACATCCACAAGCATCAGACATCCACAAGCATCAGGCATCCACAAGCATCAGACAACCACAAGTATCAGACATCCACAAGCGTCAGACATCCACAAGCGTCAGATATCCACAAGCATCAGGCATCAGACATCCACAAGCGTCGGACATCAGACATCCACAAATATCGGGTATCAGACATCCACAAACGTCGGGCATCCACAAGCATCAGGCATCCACAGGCATCAGGCATCCAAAGGCATCAGGCATCCACAAGCGTCAGGCATCCACAAGCCTCAAGTATCCACAAGCAACAGACATCCACAAGCATCAGGTATCCACAAGCATCAGGCATCCACAAGCATCAGGCATCCACAAGCGTCAGGCATCCACAAGCGTCAGACATCCACAAGCATCAGACATCCACAAGCATCACACATCCACAAGCATCAGGCATCAGACATCCACAAACATCAGGCATCAGACATCCACAAACATCAAGCATCAGACATCCACAATTATCAGACATCCACAGGCATCAGGCATCAGACATCCACAAGCATCAGACATCCACAAGCATCAGACATCCACAAGCGTCAGACATCCACAAGAATCAGACATCCACAAACATCAGACATCCACACGCATCAGACGTCACAAGTATTAGACATCCACAAGCATCAGGCATCAGACATCCACAAACATCAGGCATCAGACATCCACAAACATCAAGCATCAGACATCCACAATTATCAGACATCCACAGGGATCAGACATCCACAAGCATCAGACATCCACAAGCATCAGACATCCACAAGCATCAGACATCCACAAGCGTCAGACATCCACAAGTATCAGACATCGACAAGCATCAGGCATCAGACATCTACAGGCGTCAGGCATCAGACATCCACAAACATCAGGCATCAGACATCCACAAGCGTCAGACATCCACAAGTATCAGACATCCACAAGCATCAGGCATCAGACATCCACAGGCATCAGGCATCAGACATCCACAAACATCAGGCATCGGGCATCCACAAGCATCAGACATCCACAAGCATCAGGCATCCACAAGCATCAGGCATCCACAAGCATCAGGCATCCACAAGCATCAGACATACACAAGCATCAAGCATTCACAAGCGTCAGACATCCACAAGCATCAGACATCCACAAGCATCAGACATCCACAAGCATCAGGCATCAGACATCCACAAACATGAGGCATCAGGCATCCACAAACATCATGCATCAGACATCCACAAGTATCAGACATCCACAAGCATCAGGCATCAGACATCCACAAGCATCAGGCATCAGACATCCACAAGCATCAGACATCCACAAGCATCAGGCATCAGACATCCACAAGCGTCAGCCATCCACAAGTATCAGACATCCACAGGCATAAGGCATCAGATATCCACAGGCGTCAGGCATCAGACATCCACAAGCATCAGACATCCACAAGCATCAGGCATCCACAAACATCAGACATCCTTAAGCATCAGGCATCCACAAGTATCAGACATCCACAAGCATCAGACATCCACAAGTATCAGACAGCCACAAGTATCAGACATCCACAAACATCAGACATCCACAAGCATCAGACATCCACAAGCATCAGACATCTACAAGTATCAGACATCCACAAGCATCAGGCATCCACAAGCATCAGGCTTCAGACATCCACAAGCGTCGGGCATCAGACATCCACAAACATCAGGCATCCACAAGCATCAGACATCCAAAGGCATTAGGCATCCACAAGCATCAGACATCCACACGCATCAGACATTCACAAGCATCAGACATCCACAAGTTTCAGATATGCACAAGTATCAGACATCCACAAGTATCAGACATCCACAAGCATCAGACATCCACAAGAATCAGACATCCACAAGTATCAGACATCCACAAGCATCAGACATCCACAAGCATCAGGCATCAGACATCCACAAGCAACAGACATCCACAAGCATCAGGCTTCAGACATCCACAAGCGTCGGGCATCAGACATCCACAAACATCAGGCATCCACAAGCATCAGACATCCAAAGGCATTAGGCATCCACAAGCATCAGACATCCACAAGCATCAGACATTCACAAGCATCAGACATCCACAAGTTTCAGATATGCACAAGTATCAGACATCCACAAGTATCAGACATCCACAAGCATCAGACATCCACAAGAATCAGACATCCACAAGTATCAGACATCCACAAGCATCAGACATCCACAAGCATCAGGCATCAGACATCCACAAGCAACAGACATCCACAAGCATCAGGCATCAGACATCCACAAGCATCAGGCATCCATCAGCATCAGACATCCACAATTGTCAGATATCCAAAGGCATCAGAGATCCACAAGCGTCAGACATCACAAGCGTCAGACATCCACAAGCATCAGACATCCACAAGCATCAGACATCCACAAGCATCAGTTATCTACAAGCATCAGACATCCACAAGCATCAGACATCTACAAGCATCAGACATCCACAAGCATCAGGCATCAGACATCCACAGGCATCAGGCATCCACAAGCATCAGACATCCACAAGCGTCAGACATCCAAAGGCATCAGACATCCACAAGAGTCAGACATCAACAAGCGTCAGACATCCACAAACATCAGACATTCACAAGCATCACGCATCAGACATCCACAAGCGTCAGACATCCACAAGCATCAGACATCCACAAGCATCTGACATCCAAAGGCATCAGACATCCACAAGCATCAGACATGCACAAACATAAGGCATCAGACATCCACAAACGTCAGGCATCCACAAGCTTCAGACATCCACAAGCATCAGACATCCACAAGCATCAGACATCCACAAGTATCAGACATCCACAGGCGTTAGGCATCAGACATCCACAGGCAACAGACATCCACAAGCATCAGACATCCACAAGCATCAGACATCAACAAGCATCAGACATCCACAAGCATCAGACATCAGACATCCACAAGCATCAGACATCCACAAGCATCAGACATCCACAAGCGTCAGGCATCAGACATCCACAAGCATCAGACATCCACAAGCATCAGACATCCACAAGCATCAGACATCCACAAGCATCAGGCATCAGACATCCACAAGCGTCAGGCATCAGACATCCACAAGCATCAGACATCCACAAACATCAGACATCCACAAGCATCAGGCATCCACAAGCATCAGACAACCACAAGTATCAGACATCCACAAGCGTCAGACATCCACAAGCGTCAGATATCCACAAGCATCAGGCATCAGACATCCACAAGCGTCGGACATCAGACATCCACAAATATCGGGCATCAGACATCCACAAACGTCGGGCATCCACAAGCATCAGGCATCCACAGGCATCAGGCATCCAAAGGCATCAGGCATCCACAAGCGTCAGGCATCCACAAGCCTCAAGTATCCACAAGCAACAGACATCCACAAGCATCAGGTATCCACAAGCATCAGGCATCCACAAGCATCAGGCATCCACAAGCGTCAGGCATCAACAAGCGTCAGACATCCACAAGCATCAGACATCCACAAGCATCACACATCCACAAGCATCAGGCATCAGACATCCACAAACATCAAGCATCAGACATCCACAATTATCAGACATCCACAGGCATCAGACATCCACAAGCATCAGACATCCACAAGCATCAGACATCCACAAGCGTCAGACATCCACAAGAATCAGACATCCACAAACATCAGACATCCACACGCATCAGACGTCACAAGTATTAGACATCCACAAGCATCAGGCATCAGACATCCACAAACATCAGGCATCAGACATCCACAAACATCAAGCATCAGACATCCACAATTATCAGACATCCACAGGGATCAGGCATCAGACATCCACAAGCATCAGACATCCACAAGCATCAGACATCCACAAGCATCAGACATCCACAAGCATCAGACATCCACAAGCGTCAGACATCCACAAGTATCAGACATCGACAAGCATCAGGCATCAGACATCTACAGGCGTCAGGCATCAGACATCCACAAACATCAGGCATCAGACATCCACAAGCGTCAGACATCCACAAGTATCAGACATCCACAAGCATCAGGCATCAGACATCCACAAGCATCAGGCATCCATCAGCATCAGACATCCACAATTGTCAGATATCCAAAGGCATCAGAGATCCACAAGCGTCAGACATCACAAGCGTCAGACATCCACAAGCATCAGACATCCACAAGCATCAGACATCCACAAGCATAAGTTATCTACAAGCATCAGACATCCACAAGCATCAGACATCTACAAGCATCAGACATCCACAAGCATCAGGCATCAGACATCCACAGGCATCAGGCATCCACAAGCATCAGACATCCACAAGCGTCAGACATCCAAAGGCATCAGACATCCACAAGAGTCAGACATCAACAAGCGTCAGACATCCACAAACATCAGACATTCACAAGCATCACGCATCAGACATCCACAAGCGTCAGACATCCACAAGCATCAGACATCCACAAGCATCTGACATCCAAAGGCATCAGACATCCACAAGCGTCAGACATCCACAAGCATCAGACATGCACAAACATAAGGCATCAGACATCCACAAACGTCAGGCATCCACAAGCTTCAGACATCCACAAGCATCAGACATCCACAAGCATCAGACATCCACAAGTATCAGACATCCACAGGCGTTAGGCATCAGACATCCACAGGCAACAGACATCCACAAGCATCAGACATCCACAAGCATCAGACATCAACAAGCATGAGACATCCACAAGCATCAGACATCAGACATCCACAAGCATCAGACATCCACAAGCATCAGACATCCACAAGCGTCAGGCATCAGACATCCACAAGCATCAGACATCCACAAGCATCAGACATCCACAAGCATCAGACATCCACAAGCATCAGGCATCAGACATCCACAAGCGTCAGGCATCAGACATCCACAAGCATCAGACATCCACAAGCATCAGACATCCACAAGCATCAGGCATCCACAAGCATCAGACAACCACAAGTATCAGACATCCACAAGCGTCAGACATCCACAAGCGTCAGATATCCACAAGCATCAGGCATCAGACATCCACAAGCGTCGGACATCAGACATCCACAAATATCGGGCATCAGACATCCACAAACGTCGGGCATCCACAAGCATCAGGCATCCACAGGCATCAGGCATCCAAAGGCATCAGGCATCCACAAGCGTCAGGCATCCACAAGCCTCAAGTATCCACAAGCAACAGACATCCACAAGCATCAGGTATCCACAAGCATCAGGCATCCACAAGCATCAGGCATCCACAAGCGTCAGGCATCCACAAGCGTCAGACATCCACAAGCATCAGACATCCACAAGCATCACACATCCACAAGCATCAGGCATCAGACATCCACAAACATCAGGCATCAGACATCCACAAACATCAAGCATCAGACATCCACAATTATCAGACATCCACAGGCATCAGGCATCAGACATCCACAAGCATCAGACATCCACAAGTATCAGACATCCACAAGCGTCAGACATCCACAAGAATCAGACATCCACAAACATCAGACATCCACACGCATCAGACGTCACAAGTATTAGACATCCACAAGCATCAGGCATCAGACATCCACAAACATCAGGCATCAGACATCCACAAACATCAAGCATCAGACATCCACAATTATCAGACATCCACAGGGATCAGACATCCACAAGCATCAGACATCCACAAGCATCAGACATCCACAAGCATCAGACATCCACAAGCGTCAGACATCCACAAGTATCAGACATCGACAAGCATCAGGCATCAGACATCTACAGGCGTCAGGCATCAGACATCCACAAACATCAGGCATCAGACATCCACAAGCGTCAGACATCCACAAGCATCAGGCATCCACAAACATCAGACATCCTTAAGCATCAGGCATCCACAAGTATCAGACATCCACAAGCATCAGACATCCACAAGTATCAGACAGCCACAAGTATCAGACATCCACAAACATCAGACATCCACAAGCATCAGACATCCACAAGCATCAGACATCTACAAGTATCAGACATCCACAAGCATCAGGCATCCACAAGCATCAGGCTTCAGACATCCACAAGCGGCGGGCATCAGACATCCACAAACATCAGGCATCCACAAGCATCAGACATCCAAAGGCATTAGGCATCCACAAGCATCAGACATCCACAAGCATCAGACATTCACAAGCATCAGACATCCACAAGTTTCAGATATGCACAAGTATCAGACATCCACAAGTATCAGACATCCACAAGCATCAGACATCCACAAGAATCAGACATCCACAAGTATCAGACATCCACAAGCATCAGACATCCACAAGCATCAGGCATCAGACATCCACAAGCAACAGACATCCACAAGCATCAGGCATCAGACATCCACAAGCATCAGGCATCCATCAGCATCAGACATCCACAATTGTCAGACATCCAAAGGCATCAGAGATCCACAAGCGTCAGACATCACAAGCGTCAGACATCCACAAGCATCAGACATCCACAAGCATCAGACATCCACAAGCATCAGTTATCTACAAGCATCAGACATCCACAAGCATCAGACATCTACAAGCATCAGACATCCACAAGCATCAGGCATCAGACATCCACAGGCATCAGGCATCCACAAGCATCAGACATCCACAAGCGTCAGACATCCAAAGGCATCAGACATCCACAAGAGTCAGACATCAACAAGTGTCAGACATCCACAAACATCAGACATTCACAAGCATCACGCATCAGACATCCACAAGCGTCAGACATCCACAAGCATCAGACATCCACAAGCATTAGACATCCACAAGTATCAGACATCCACAAGCATCAGGCATCAGACATCCACAGGCATCCGGCATCAGACATCCAGAAACGTCAGGCATCAACAAGCATCAGACATCCACAAGCATCAGACATCCACTAGCATCAGACATCCACAAGCATCAGGCATCCACAAGCGTTAGGCATCCACAAGCATCAGGCATCCACAAGCGGCAGGCATCCACAAGCATCAGACATCCACAGGCATCCGGCATCAGACATCCAGAAACGTCAGGCATCCACAAGCATCAGAAATCCACAAGCGTCAGGCATCCACAAGCATCAGGCATCCACAAGTATCAGACATCCACAAGCTTCAAACATCCACAAGCATCAGACATCCACAAACATCAGACATCCACAAGCATCAGGCATCAGACATCCACAAGCGTCAGACATCCACAAGTATCAGACATCCACAAGCATCAGGCATCAGACATCCACAGGCGTCAGGCATCAGACATCCACAAGCATCAGGCATCCACAAGCGTCAGGAATACACAAGCATCAAGCATTCACAAGCGTCAGACATCCACAAGTATCAGACATCCACAAGCATCAGACATCCACAAGTATCAGACATCCACAAGTATCAGACATCCACAAGCATCAGACATCCACAAGCATCAGACATCCACAAACATCAGACATCCACAAACATCAGACATCCACAAGTATCAGACATCCACAAGTATCAGACATCCACAAGTATCAGACATCCACAAGCAACAGACATCCACAAGTATCAGACATCCACAAGCAACAGACATCCACAAGCATCAGGCATCAGACATCCACAAGCGCCAGACATCCAAAGGCATCAAACATCCACAAGCGTCAGACATCCACAAGCGTCAGACATCCACAAGCATCAGACATCCACAAGCATCAGGCATCAGACATCCACAAGCATCAGACATCCAAAGGCATTAAACATCCACAAGCGTCAGACATCCACAAGCGTCAGACATCCACAAGCGTCAGACATCCACAAGCGTCAGGCATCCACAAGCATCAGACATCCACAAGCGTCAGGCATCCACAAGCATCAGACATCCACAAGCATCAGACATCCACATGTATCAGACATCCACAAGCATCAGACATCCACAAGCATCAGACATCCACAAGCGTCAGACATCCACAAGCATCAGACATCCACTAGCATCAGACATCCACAAGCATCAGGCATCCACAAGCGTCAGGCATCCACAAGCATCAGGAATCCACAAGCGTCAGGCATCCACAAGCATCAGACATCCACAAGCATCAGGCATCAGACATCGACAAGCATCAGACATCCACAAACATCAGACATCCACAAGCATCAGGCATCAGACATCCACAAGCGTCAGACATCCACAAGTATCACACATCCACAAGCATCAGGCATCCACAAGCTTCAGGCATCCACAAGCATCAGGCATCCACAAGCGTCAGGCATACACAAGCATCAAGCATTCACAAGCGTCAGACCTCCACAAGCATCAGACATCCACAAGCATCAGACATCCACAAGCATCAGACATCCACAAGCATCAGGCATCAGACATCCACAAGCAATAGACATCCACAAGCATCAGGCTTCAGACATCCACAAGCGTCGGGCATCAGACATCCACAAATATCAGGCATCCACAAGCATCAGACATCCAAAGGCATCAGGCATCCACAAGCGTCAGGCATACACAAGCATCAAGCATTCACAAGCGTCAGACCTCCACAAACATCAGACATCCACAAGCATCAGGCATCCACAAACATCAGACATCCACAAGCATCAGACATCCACAAGTATCAGACATCCACAAGTATCAGACATCCACAAACATCAGACATCCACAAGCATCAGACATCCACAAGCATCAGACATCCACAAGTATCAGACATCTATAAGCATCAGGCATCAGACATCCACAAGCAATAGACATCCACAAGCATCAGGCTTCAGACATCCACAAGCGTCGGGCATCAGACATCCACAAATATCAGGCATCCACAAGCATCAGACATCCAAAGGCATCAGACATCCACAAGCGTCAGACATCCACAAGTATCAGACATGCACAAACATCAGGCATCAGACATCCACAAACGTCAGGCATCCACAAGCTTCAGACATCCAAAGGCATCAGACATCCACAAGCATCAGACATCCACAAGCATCAGACATCCACAGGCGTCAGGCATCAGACATCCACAAACATCAGGCATCAGACATCCACAAGCATCAGACATCCACAAGTATCAGACATCCACAAGCATCAGACATCCACAAGCATCAGACATCCACAAGTATCAGACATCCACAGGCGTTAGGCATCAGACATCCACAGGCAACAGACATCCACAAGCATCAGACATCCACAAGCATCAGACATCAACAAGCATCAGACATCCACAAGCATCAGACATCAGACATCCACAAGCATCAGACATCCACAAGCATCAGACATCCACAAGCGTCAGGCATCAGACATCCACAAGCATCAGACATCCACAAGCATCAGACATCCACAAGCATCAGACATCCACAAGCATCAGGCATCAGACATCCACAAGCGTCAGGCATCAGACATCCACAAGCGTCAGGCATCAGACATCCACAAGCATCAGACATCCACAAGCATCAGACATCCACAAGCATCAGGCATCCACAAGCATCAGACAACCACAAGTATCAGACATCCACAAGCGTCAGACATCCACAAGCGTCAGATATCCACAAGCATCAGGCATCAGACATCCACAAGCGTCGGACATCAGACATCCACAAATATCGGGCATCAGACATCCACAAACGTCGGGCATCCACAAGCATCAGGCATCCACAGGCATCAGGCATCCAAAGGCATCAGGCATCCACAAGTATCAGACATCCACAAGCAACAGACATCCACAAGCATCAGGCATCAGACATCCACAAGCGCCAGACATCCAAAGGCATCAAACATCCACAAGCGTCAGACATCCACAAGCGTCAGACATCCACAAGCATCAGACATCCACAAACGTCGGACATCCACAAGCAACAGACATCCACAAGTATCAGACATCCACAAGCAACAGACATCCACAAGTATCAGACATCCACAAGCAACAGACATCCACAAGCATCAGGCATCAGACATCCACAAGCGCCAGACATCCAAAGGCATCAAACATCCACAAGCGTCAGACATCCACAAGCGTCAGACATCCACAAGCATCAGACATCCACAAGCATCAGGCATCAGACATCCACAAGCATCAGGCATCAGACATCCACAAGCATCAGACATCCAAAGGCATTAAACATCCACAAGCGTCAGACATCCACAAGCGTCAGACATCCACAAGCGTCAGACATCCACAAGCGTCAGACATCCACAAGCGTCAGGCATCCACAAGCATCAGACATCCACAAGCGTCAGGCATCCACAAGCATCAGACATCCACAAGCATCAGACATCCACATGTATCAGACATCCACAAGCATCAGACATCCACAAGCATCAGACATCCACAAGCGTCAGACATCCACAAGCATCAGACATCCACTAGCATCAGACATCCACAAGCATCAGGCATCCACAAGCGTCAGGCATCCACAAGCATCAGGCATCCACAAGCGTCAGGCATCCACAAGCATCAGACATCCACAAGCATCAGGCATCAGACATCGACAAGCATCAGACATCCACAAACATCAGACATCCACAAGCATCAGGCATCAGACATCCACAAGCGTCAGACATCCACAAGTATCACACATCCACAAGCATCAGGCATCCACAAGCTTCAGGCATCCACAAGCATCAGGCATCCACAAGCGTCAGGCATACACAAGCATCAAGCATTCACAAGCGTCAGACCTCCACAAGCATCAGACATCCACAAGCATCAGACATCCACAAGCATCAGGCATCAGACATCCACAAGCAATAGACATCCACAAGCATCAGGCTTCAGACATCCACAAGCGTCGGGCATCAGACATCCACAAATATCAGGCATCCACAAGCATCAGACATCCAAAGGCATCAGGCATCCACAAGCGTCAGGCATACACAAGCATCAAGCATTCACAAGCGTCAGACCTCCACAAACATCAGACATCCACAAGCATCAGGCATCCACAAACATCAGACATCCACAAGCATCAGACATCCACAAGTATCAGACATCCACAAGTATCAGACATCCACAAACATCAGACATCCACAAGCATCAGACATCCACAAGCATCAGACATCCACAAGTATCAGACATCTATAAGCATCAGGCATCAGACATCCACAAGCAATAGACATCCACAAGCATCAGGCTTCAGACATCCACAAGCGTCGGGCATCAGACATCCACAAATATCAGGCATCCACAAGCATCAGACATCCAAAGGCATCAGACATCCACAAGCGTCAGACATCCACAAGTATCAGACATGCACAAACATCAGGCATCAGACATCCACAAACGTCAGGCATCCACAAGCTTCAGACATCCAAAGGCATCAGACATCCACAAGCATCAGACATCCACAAGCATCAGACATCCACAGGCGTCAGGCATCAGACATCCACAAACATCAGGCATCAGACATCCACAAGCATCAGACATCCACAAGTATCAGACATCCACAAGCATCAGACATCCACAAGCATCAGACATCCACAAGTATCAGACATCCACAGGCGTTAGGCATCAGACATCCACAGGCAACAGACATCCACAAGCATCAGACATCCACAAGCATCAGACATCAACAAGCATCAGACATCCACAAGCATCAGACATCAGACATCCACAAGCATCAGACATCCACAAGCATCAGACATCCACAAGCGTCAGGCATCAGACATCCACAAGCATCAGACATCCACAAGCATCAGACATCCACAAGCATCAGACATCCACAAGCATCAGACATCCACAAGCATCAGGCATCAGACATCCACAAGCGTCAGGCATCAGACATCCACAAGCGTCAGGCATCAGACATCCACAAGCATCAGACATCCACAAGCATCAGACATCCACAAGCATCAGGCATCCACAAGCATCAGACAACCACAAGTATCAGACATCCACAAGCGTCAGACATCCACAAGCGTCAGATATCCACAAGCATCAGGCATCAGACATCCACAAGCGTCGGACATCAGACATCCACAAATATCGGGCATCAGACATCCACAAACGTCGGGCATCCACAAGCATCAGGCATCCACAGGCATCAGGCATCCAAAGGCATCAGGCATCCACAAGCGTCAGGCATCCACAAGCCTCAAGTATCCACAAGCAACAGACATCCACAAGCATCAGGTATCCACAAGCATCAGGCATCCACAAGCATCAGGCATCCACAAGCGTCAGGCATCCACAAGCGTCATACATCCACAAGCATCAGACATCCACAAGCATCACACATCCACAAGCATCAGGCATCAGACATCCACAAACATCAGGCATCAGACATCCACAAACATCAAGCATCAGACATCCACAATTATCAGACATCCACAGGCATCAGGCATCAGACATCCACAAGCATCAGACATCCACAAGCATCAGACATCCACAAGCGTCAGACATCCACAAGAATCAGACATCCACAAACATCAGACATCCACAGGCATCAGACGTCACAAGTATTAGACATCCACAAGCATCAGGCATCAGACATCCACAAACATCAGGCATCAGACATCCACAAACATCAAGCATCAGACATTCACAATTATCAGACATCCACAGGGATCAGACATCCACAAGCATCAGACATCCACAAGCATCAGACATCCACAAGCATCAGACATCCACAAGCGTCAGACATCCACAAGTATCAGACATCGACAAGCATCAGGCATCAGACATCTACAGGCGTCAGGCATCAGACATCCACAAACATCAGGCATCAGACATCCACAAGCGTCAGACATCCACAAGTATCAGACATCCACAAGCATCAGGCATCAGACATCCACAGGCATCAGGCATCAGACATCCACAAACATCAGGCATCGGGCATCCACAAGCATCAGACATCCACAAGCATCAGGCATCCACAAGCATCAGGCATCCACAAGCATCAGGCATCCACAAGCATCAGACATACACAAGCATCAAGCATTCACAAGCGTCAGACATCCACAAGCATCAGACATCCACAAGCATCAGACATCCACAAGCATCAGGCATCAGACATCCACAAACATGAGGCATCAGGCATCCACAAACATCATGCATCAGACATCCACAAGTATCAGACATCCACAAGCATCAGGCATCAGACATCCACAAACATCAGGCATCAGACATCCACAAGCATCAGACATCCACAAGCATCAGGCATCAGACATCCACAAGCGTCAGCCATCCACAAGTATCAGACATCCACAGGCATAAGGCATCAGATATCCACAGGCGTCAGGCATCAGACATCCACAAGCATCAGACATCCACAAGCATCAGGCATCCACAAACATCAGACATCCTTAAGCATCAGGCATCCACAAGTATCAGACATCCACAAGCATCAGACATCCACAAGTATCAGACAGCCACAAGTATCAGACATCCACAAACATCAGACATCCACAAGCATCAGACATCCACAAGCATCAGACATCTACAAGTATCAGACATCCACAAGCATCAGGCATCCACAAGCATCAGGCTTCAGACATCCACAAGCGTCGGGCATCAGACATCCACAAACATCAGGCATCCACAAGCATCAGACATCCACAAGCATCAGACATTCACAAGCATCAGACATCCACAAGTTTCAGATATGCACAAGTATCAGACATCCACAAGTATCAGACATCCACAAGCATCAGACATCCACAAGAATCAGACATCCACAAGTATCAGACATCCACAAGCATCAGACATCCACAAGCATCAGGCATCAGACATCCACAAGCAACAGACATCCACAAGCATCAGGCATCAGACATCCACAAGCATCAGGCATCCATCAGCATCAGACATCCACAATTGTCAGACATCCAAAGGCATCAGAGATCCACAAGCGTCAGACATCACAAGCGTCAGACATCCACAAGCATCAGACATCCACAAGCATCAGACATCCACAAGCATCAGTTATCTACAAGCATCAGACATCCACAAGCATCAGACATCTACAAGCATCAGACATCCACAAGCATCAGGCATCAGACATCCACAGGCATCAGGCATCCACAAGCATCAGACATCCACAAGCGTCAGACATCCAAAGGCATCAGACATCCACAAGAGTCAGACATCAACAAGCGTCAGACATCCAAAAACATCAGACATTCACAAGCATCACGCATCAGACATCCACAAGCGTCAGACATCCACAAGCATCAGACATCCACAAGCATCAGACATCCACAAGTATCAGACATCCACAAGCATCAGGCATCAGACATCCACAGGCATCCGGCATCAGACATCCAGAAACGTCAGGCATCAACAAGCATCAGACATCCACAAGCATCAGACATCCACTAGCATCAGACATCCACAAGCATCAGGCATCCACAAGCGTTAGGCATCCACAAGCATCAGGCATCCACAAGCGGCAGGCATCCACAAGCATCAGACATCCACAGGCATCCGGCATCAGACATCCAGAAACGTCAGGCATCCACAAGCATCAGAAATCCACAAGCGTCAGGCATCCACAAGCATCAGGCATCCACAAGTATCAGACATCCACAAGCATCAAACATCCACAAGCATCAGACATCCACAAACATCAGACATCCACAAGCATCAGGCATCAGACATCCACAAGCGTCAGACATCCACAAGTATCAGACATCCACAAGCATCAGGCATCAGACATCCACAGGCGTCAGGCATCAGACATCCACAAGCATCAGGCATCCACAAGCGTCAGGCATACACAAGCATCAAGCATTCACAAGCGTCAGACATCCAAAAGTATCAGACATCCACAAGCATCAGACATCCACAAGTATCAGACATCCACAAGTATCAGACATCCACAAGCATCAGACATCCACAAGCATCAGACATCCACAAACATCAGACATCCACAAACATCAGACATCCACAAGTATCAGACATCCACAAGTATCAGACATCCACAAGTATCAGACATCCACAAGCAACAGACATCCACAAGTATCAGACATCCACAAGCAACAGACATCCACAAGTATCAGACATCCACAAGCAACAGACATCCACAAGCATCAGGCATCAGACATCCACAAGCGCCAGACATCCAAAGGCATCAAACATCCACAAGCGTCAGACATCCACAAGCGTCAGACATCCACAAGCATCAGACATCCACAAGCATCAGGCATCAGACATCCACAAGCATCAGGCATCAGACATCCACAAGCATCAGACATCCAAAGGCATTAAACATCCACAAGCGTCAGACATCCACAAGCGTCAGACATCCACAAGCGTCAGACATCCACAAGCGTCAGGCATCCACAAGCATCAGACATCCACAAGCGTCAGGCATCCACAAGCATCAGACATCCACAAGCATCAGACATCCACATGTATCAGACATCCACAAGCATCAGACATCCACAAGCATCAGACATCCACAAGCGTCAGACATCCACAAGCATCAGACATCCACTAGCATCAGACATCCACAAGCATCAGGCATCCACAAGCGTCAGGCATCCACAAGCATCAGGCATCCACAAGCGTCAGGCATCCACAAGCATCAGACATCCACAAGCATCAGGCATCAGACATCGACAAGCATCAGACATCCACAAACATCAGACATCCACAAGCATCAGGCATCAGACATCCACAAGCGTCAGACATCCACAAGTATCAGACATCCACAAGCATCAGGCATCCACAAGCTTCAGGCATCCACAAGCATCAGGCATCCACAAGCGTCAGGCATACACAAGCATCAAGCATTCACAAGCGTCAGACCTCCACAAGCATCAGACATCCACAAGCATCAGACATCCACAAGCATCAGACATCCACAAGCATCAGGCATCAGACATCCACAAGCAATAGACATCCACAAGCATCAGGCTTCAGACATCCACAAGCGTCGGGCATCAGACATCCACAAATATCAGGCATCCACAAGCATCAGACATCCAAAGGCATCAGGCATCCACAAGCGTCAGGCATACACAAGCATCAAGCATTCACAAGCGTCAGACCTCCACAAACATCAGACATCCACAAGCATCAGGCATCCACAAACATCAGACATCCACAAGCATCAGACATCCACAAGTATCAGACATCCACAAGTATCAGACATCCACAAACATCAGACATCCACAAGCATCAGACATCCACAAGCATCAGACATCCACAAGTATCAGACATCTATAAGCATCAGGCATCAGACATCCACAAGCAATAGACATCCACAAGCATCAGGCTTCAGACATCCACAAGCGTCGGGCATCAGACATCCACAAATATCAGGCATCCACAAGCATCAGACATCCAAAGGCATCAGACATCCACAAGCGTCAGACATCCACAAGTATCAGACATGCACAAACATCAGGCATCAGACATCCACAAACGTCAGGCATCCACAAGCTTCAGACATCCAAAGGCATCAGACATCCACAAGCATCAGACATCCACAAGCATCAGACATCCACAGGCGTCAGGCATCAGACATCCACAAACATCAGGCATCAGACATCCACAAGCATCAGACATCCACAAGTATCAGACATCCACAAGCATCAGGCATCAGACATCCACAAGTGTCAGGCATCAGACATCCACAAGCATCAGACATCCACACGCATCATACATCCACAAGCATCAGATATCCACCAGCATCAGGCACCCACAAGCATCAGACAACCACAAGTATCAGACATCCACAAGCGTCAGACATCCACAAGCGTCAGATATCCACAAGCATCAGGCATCAGACATCCACAAGCGTCGGACATCAGACATCCACAAATATCGGGCATCAGACATCCACAAACGTCGGGCATCCACAAGCATCAGGCATCCACAGGCATCAGGCATCCAAAGGCATCAGGCATCCACAAGCGTCAGGCATCTACAAGCGTCAAGTATCCACAAGCAACAGACATCCACAAGCATCAGGCATCCACAAGCATCAGGCATCCACAAGCATCAGGCATCCACAAGCGTCAGGCATCCACAAGCGTCAGACATCCACAAGCATCAGACATCCACAAGCATCACACATCCACAAGCATCAGGCATCAGACATCCACAAACATCAGGCATCAGACATCCACAAACATCAAGCATCAGACATCCACAATTATCAGACATCCACAGGCATCAGGCATCAGACATCCACAAGCATCAGACATCCACAAGCATCAGACATCCACAAGCATCAGACATCCACAAGTGTCAGACATCCACAAGTAACAGACATCCACAAACATCAGACATCCACAAGCATCAGGCATCAGACATCCACAAACATCAGGCATCAGACATCCACAAACATCAAGCATCAGACATCCACAATCATCAGACATCCACAGGCATCAGGCATCAGACATCCACAAGCATCAGACATCCACAAGCATCACACATCCACAAGCATCAGACATCCACAAGCATCAGACATCCACAAGCGTCAGACATCCACAAGTATCAGACATCGACAAGCATCAGGCATCAGACATCTACGGGCGTCAGGCATCAGACATCCACAAACATCAGGCATCAGGCATTCACAAGCGACAGACATCCACAAGTATCAGACATCCACAAGCATCAGACATCAGACATCCACAGGCATCAGGCATCAGACATCCACAAACATCAGGCATCAGGCATCCACAAGCATCAGACATCCACAAGCATCAGGCATCCACAAGCATCAGGCATCCACAAGCGTCAGGCATACACAAGCATCAAGCATTCACAAGCCTCAGACATCCACAAGCATCAGACATCCACAAGCATCAGACATCCACAAGCATCAGGCATCAGACATCCACAAACATCAGGCATCAGACATCCACAAACATCATGCATCAGACATCCACAAGTATCAGACATCCACAAGCATCAGGCATCAGACATCCACAAGCATCAGACATCCACAAACATCAGACATCCACAAGCATCAGGCATCAGACATCCACAAGCGTCAGACATCCACAAGTATCAGATATCCACAGGCATCAGGCATCAGACATCCACAGGCATCAGACTTCCACAAGCATCAGACATCCACAAGCATCAGAAATCCACAAGCGTCAGGCATCCACAAGCATCAGACATCCACAAGCGTCAGACATCCACAAGCATCAGACATCCACAAGCGTCAGGCATCCACAAGCATCAGACATCCACAAGCATCAGGCATCCACAAGTATCAGGCATCCACAAGCATCAGGCATCCACAAGCATCACGCATCCACAAGCGTAAGGCATCCACAAGCATCAGACATCCACAAGCATCAGACATCCACAAACATCAGGCATCCACAAACATCAGGCATCCAAAAACATCAGGCATCCACAAGTATCAGACATCCACAAGCGTCAGACACCCACAAGCATCAGACATCCACAAGTATCAGACATCCACAACTATCAGGCATCCACAAGCATCAGACATCCACAAGTATCAGACATCCACAAGCATCAGACATTCACAAGCATCAGACATCCACAAGTTTCAGATATGCACAAGTATCAGACATCCACAAGTATCAGACATCCACAAGAATCAGACATCCACAAGAATCAGACATCCACAAGCATCAGACATCCACAAGCATCAGGCATCAGACATCCACAAGCAACAGACATCCACAAGCATCAGGCATCCACAAGCATCAGATATCCACAATTGTCAGACATCCGAAGGCATCAGAGATCCACAGGCGTCAGACATCCACAAGCGTCAGACATCCACAAGCATCAGACATCCACAAGCATCAGACATCCACAAGCATCAGTTATCTACAAGCATCAGACATCAACAAGCATCAGACATCCACAAACATCACGCATCAGACATCCACAAGTATCAGACATCCACAAGCCTCAGACATCCACAAGCATCAGACATCCACAATCATCAGTTATCTACAAGCATCAGACATCCACAAGCATCAGACATCCACAAACATCATGCATCAGACATCCACAAGTATCAGACATCCACAAGCATCAGACATCCACAAGCGTCAGACATCCACAAGCGTCAGACATCCACAAGCATCAGACATCCACAAGCATCAGACATCCACAAGCATCAGACATCCACAAGCATCAGTTATCTACAAGCATCAGACATCCACAAGCATCAGACATCTACACGCATCAGACATCCACAAGCATCAGGCATCAGACATCCACAGGCATCAGGCATCCACAAGCATCAGACATCCACAAGCGTCAGACATCCAAAGGCATCAGACATCCACAAGAGTCAGACATCCACAAGCGTCAGACATCCACAAACATCAGACATCCACACGCATCAGACATCCACAAGCGTCAGACATCCACAAGCATCAGACATCCACAAGCATCAGACATCCACAAGTATCAGACATCCACAAGCATCAGGCATCAGACATCCACAGGCATCCGGCATCAGACATCCAGAAACGTCAGGCATCAACAAGCATCAGACATCCACAAGCATCAGACATCCACAAGCATCAGGCATCCACAAGCGTCAGGCATCCACAAGCATCAGGCATCCACAAGCGTCAGACATCCACAAGCATCAGGCATCAGACATCCACAGGCATCCGGCATCAGACATCCAGAAACGTCAGGCATCCACAAGCATCAGAAATCCACAAGCGTCAGGTATCCACAAGCGTCAGGCATTCACAAGTATCAGACATCCACAAGCATCAGACATCCACAAGCATCAGACATCCACAAACATCAGACATTCACAAGCATCAGGCATCAGACATCCACAAGCGTCAGACATCCACAAGTATCAGACATCCACAAGCATCAGGCATCAGACATCCACAGGCGTCAGGCATCAGACATCCACAAACATCAGGCATCAGGCATCCACAAGCATCAGACATCCACAAGCATCAGACATCCACAAGCATCAGGCATCCACAAGCATCAGGCATCCACAAGCGTCAGGCATACACAAGCATCAAGCATTCACAAGCGTCAGACATCCACGAGTATCAGACATCCACAAGCATCAGACATCCACAAGTATCAGACATCCACAAGTATCAGACATCCACAAGCATCAGACATCCACAAGCATCAGACATCCACTAACATCAGACATCCACAAACATCAGACATCCACAAGTATCAGACATCCACAAGTATCAGACATCCACAAGCAACAGACATCCACAAGTATCAGACATCCACAAGCAACAGACATCCACGAGTATCAGACATCCACAAGCAACAGACATCCACAAGCATCAGGCATCAGACATCCACAAGCGCCAGACATCCAAAGGCATCAAACATCCACAAGCGTCAGACATCCACAAGCGTCAGACATCCACAAGCATCAGACATCCACATGTATCAGACATCCACATGTATCAGACATCCACAAGCATCAGACATCCACAAGCATCAGACATCCACAAGCGTCAGGCATCCACAAGCATCAGACATCCACTAGCATCAGACATCCACAAGCATCAGGCATCCACAAGCGTCAGGCATCCACAAGCGTCAGGCATCCACAAGCATCAGACATCCACAAGCATCAGGCATCAGACATCCACAAGCATCAGACATCCACAAACATCAGACATCGACAAGCATCAGGCATCAGACATCCACAAGCATCAGACATCCACAAGTATCAGACATCCACAAGCATCAGGCATCCACAAGCATCAGGCATCCACAAGCATCAGGCATCCACAAGCGTCAGGCATACACAAGCATCAAGCATTCACAAGCGTCAGACATCCACAAGCATCAGACATCCACAAGCATCAGACATCCACAAGCATCAGGCATCAGACATCCACAAACATCAGGCATCAGACATCCACAAACATCCTGCATCAGACATCCACAAGTATCAGACATCCACAAGCATCAGGCATCAGACATCCGCAAGCATCAGGCATCAGACATCCACAAGCATCAGATATCCACAAACATCAGGCATCCACAAACATCAGACATCCACAAGCATCAGACATCCACAAGTATCAGACATCCACAAGTATCAGACATCCACAAACATCAGACATCCACAAGTATCAGACATCCACAAGTATCAGACATCCACAAGTATCAGACATCCACAAACATCAGACATCCACAAGCATCAGACATCCACAAGTATCAGACATCCACAAGTATCAGACATCCACAAGTATCAGACATCTACAAGCATCAGGCATCAGACATCCACAAGCAACAGACATCCACAAGCATCAGGCTTCAGACATCCACAAGCGTCGGGCATCAGACATCCACAAATATCAGGCATCCACAAGCATCAGACGTCCACTAGCGTCTGACATCCACAAGCATCAGACATGCACAAACGTCAGGCATCAGACATCCACAAATGTCAGGCATCCACAAGCTTCAGACATCCAAAGGCATCAGACATCCACAAGCATCAGACATCCACAAGCATCAGACATCCACAAGTATCAGACATCCACAGGCGTCAGGCATCAGACATCCACAAACATCAGGCATCAGACATCCACAAGTATCAGACATCCACAAGCATCAGGCATCAGACATCCACAAGCGTCAGGCATCAGACATCCACAAGCATCAGACATCCACACGCATCAGACATCCACAAGCATCAGATATCCACAAGCATCAGGCACCCACAAGCATCAGACAACCACAAGTATCAGACATCCACAAGCGTCAGACATCCACAAGCATCAGGCATCAGACATCCACAAGTGTCGGACATCAGACATCCACAAATATCGGGCATCAGACATCCAAAAACGTCGGGCATCCACAAGCATCAGGCATCCACAGGCATCAGGCATCCAAAGGCATCAGGCATCCACAAGTGTCAGGCATCAACAAGCGTCAAGTATCCACAAGCAACAGACATCCACAAGCATCAGGCATCCACAAGCATCAGGCATCAACAAGCATCAGGCATCCACAAGCGTCAGGCATCCACAAGCGTCAGGCATCCACAAGCGTCAGACATCCACAAGCATCAGACATCCACAAGCATCACACATCCACAAGCATCAGGCATCAGACATCCACAAACATCAGGCATCAGACATCCACAAACATCAAGCATCAGACATCCACAATTATCAGACATCCACAGGCATCAGGCATCAGACATCCACAAGCATCAGACATCCACAAGCATCAGACATCCACAAGTGCCAGACATCCACAAGTATCAGACATCCACAAACATCAGACATCCACAAGCATCAGACATCCACAAGCATCAGGCATCAGACATCCACAAACATCAGGCATCAGACATCCACAAACATCAAGCATCAGACATCCACAATTATCAGACATCCACAGGCATCAGGCATCAGACATCCACAAGCATCAGACATCCACAAGCATCACACATCCACAAGCGTCAGGCATCCACAAGCATCAGACATCCACAAGCATCAGGCATCAGACATCGACAAGCATCAGACATCCACAAACATCAGACATCCACAAGCATCAGGCATCAGACATCCACAAGCGTCAGACATCCACAAGTATCACACATCCACAAGCATCAGGCATCCACAAGCTTCAGGCATCCACAAGCATCAGGCATCCACAAGCGTCAGGCATACACAAGCATCAAGCATTCACAAGCGTCAGACCTCCACAAGCATCAGACAGCCACAAGCATCAGACATCCACAAGCATCAGACATCCACAAGCATCAGGCATCAGACATCCACAAGCAATAGACATCCACAAGCATCAGGCTTCAGACATCCACAAGCGTCGGGCATCAGACATCCACAAATATCAGGCATCCACAAGCATCAGACATCCAAAGGCATCAGGCATCCACAAGCGTCAGGCATACACAAGCATCAAGCATTCACAAGCGTCAGACCTCCACAAACATCAGACATCCACAAGCATCAGGCATCCACAAACATCAGACATCCACAAGCATCAGACATCCACAAGTATCAGACATCCACAAGCATCAGACATCCACAAGCATCAGGCATCCACAAGCATCAGACAACCACAAGTATCAGACATCCACAAGCGTCAGACATCCACAAGCGTCAGATATCCACAAGCATCAGGCATCAGACATCCACAAGCGTCGGACATCAGACATCCACAAATATCGGGCATCAGACATCCACAAACGTCGGGCATCCACAAGCATCAGGCATCCACAGGCATCAGGCATCCAAAGGCATCAGGCATCCACAAGCGTCAGGCATCCACAAGCCTCAAGTATCCACAAGCAACAGACATCCACAAGCATCAGGTATCCACAAGCATCAGGCATTCACAAGCATCAGGCATCCACAAGCGTCAGGCATCCACAAGCGTCAGACATCCACAAGCATCAGTCATCCACAAGCATCACACATCCACAAGCATCAGGCATCAGACATCCACAAACATCAGGCATCAGACATCCACAAACATCAAGCATCAGACATCCACAATTATCAGACATCCACAGGCATCAGGCATCAGACATCCACAAGCATCAGACATCCACAAGCATCAGACATCCACAAGCGTCAGACATCCACAAGAATCAGACATCCACAAACATCAGACATCCACACGCATCAGACGTCACAAGTATTAGACATCCACAAGCATCAGGCATCAGACATCCACAAACATCAGGCATCAGACATCCACAAACATCAAGCATCAGACATCCACAATTATCAGACATCCACAGGGATCAGGCATCAGACATCCACAAGCATCAGACATCCACAAGCATCAGACATCCACAAGCATCAGACATCCACAAGCATCAGACATCCACACGCGTCAGACATCCACAAGTATCAGACATCGACAAGCATCAGGCATCAGACATCTACAGGCGTCAGGCATCAGACATCCACAAACATCAGGCATCAGACATCCACAAGCGTCAGACATCCACAAGTATCAGACATCCACAAGCATCAGGCATCAGACATCCCCAGGCATCAGGCATCAGACATCCACAAACATCAGGCATCGGGCATCCACAAGCATCAGACATCCACAAGCATCAGGCATCCACAAGCATCAGGCATCCACAAGCATCAGACATACACAAGCATCAAGCATTCACAAGCGTCAGACATCCACAAGCATCAGACATCCACAAGCATCAGACATCCACAAGCATCAGGCATCAGACATCCACAAACATGAGGCATCAGACATCCACAAACATCATGCATCAGACATCCACAAGTATCAGACATCCACAAGCATCAGGCATCAGACATCCACAAGCATCAGGCATCAGACATCCACAAGCATCAGACATCCACAAGCATCAGGCATCAGACATCCACAAGCGTCAGACATCCACAAGTATCAGACATCCACAGGCATAAGGCATCAGATATCCACAGGCGTCAGGCATCAGACATCCACAAGCATCAGACATCCACAAGCATCAGGCATCCACAAACATCAGACATCCACAAGCATCAGGCATCCACAAGTATCAGACATCCACAAGCATCAGACATCCACAAGTATCAGACAGCCACAAGTATCAGACATCCACAAACATCAGACATCCACAAGCATCAGACATCCACAAGCATCAGACATCTACAAGTATCAGACATCCACAAGCATCAGGCATCAGGCATCAGACATCCACAAGCAACAGACATCCACAAGCATCAGGCATCAAACATCCACAAGCATCAGGCATCCACAAGCATCAGATATCCACAAGCATCAGACATCAACAAGTATCACACAAGCATCAGGCATCCACAAGCATCAGGCTTCAGACATCCACAAGCGTCGGGCATCAGACATCCACAAACATCAGGCATCCACAAGCATCAGACATCCAAAGGCATTAGGCATCCACAAGCATCAGACATCCACAAGCATCAGACATTCACAAGCATCAGACATCCACAAGTTTCAGATATGCACAAGTATCAGACATCCACAAGTATCAGACATCCACAAGCATCAGACATCCACAAGAATCAGACATCCACAAGTATCAGACATCCACAAGCATCAGACATCCACAAGCATCAGGCATCAGACATCCACAAGCAACAGACATCCACAAGCATCAGGCATCAGACATCCACAAGCATCAGGCATCCATCAGCATCAGACATCCACAATTGTCAGATATCCAAAGGCATCAGAGATCCACAAGCGTCAGACATCACAAGCGTCAGACATCCACAAGCATCAGACATCCACAAGCATCAGACATCCACAAGCATCAGTTATCTACAAGCATCAGACATCCACAAGTATCAGACATCTACAAGCATCAGACATCCACAAGCATCAGGCATCAGACATCCACAGGCATCAGGCATCCACAAGCATCAGACATCCCCAAGCGTCAGACATCCAAAGGCATCAGACATCCACAAGAGTCAGACATCAACAAGCGTCAGACATCCACAAACATCAGACATTCACAAGCATCACGCATCAGACATCCACAAGCGTCAGACATCCACAAGCATCAGACATCCACAAGCATCTGACATCCAAAGGCATCAGACATCGACAAGCATCAGACATGCACAAACATAAGGCATCAGACATCCAAAAACGTCAGGCATCCACAAGCTTCAGACATCCACAAGCATCAGACATCCACAAGCATCAGACATCCACAAGTATCAGACATCCACAGGCGTTAGGCATCAGACATCCACAGGCAACAGACATCCACAAGCATCAGACATCCACAAGCATCAGACATCAACAAGCATCAGACATCCACAAGCATCAGACATCAGACATCCACAAGCATCAGACATCCACAAGCATCAGACATCCACAAGCGTCAGGCATCAGACATCCACAAGCATCAGACATCCACAAGCATCAGACATCCACAAGCATCAGGCATCAGACATCCACAAGCGTCAGGCATCAGACATCCACAAGCATCAGACATCCACAAACATCAGACATCCACAAGCATCAGGCATCCACAAGCATCAGACAACCACAAGTATCAGACATCCACAAGCGTCAGACATCCACAAGCGTCAGATATCCACAAGCATCAGGCATCAGACATCCACAAGCGTCGGACATCAGACATCCACAAATATCGGGCATCAGACATCCACAAACGTCGGGCATCCACAAGCATCAGGCATCCACAGGCATCAGGCATCCAAAGGCATCAGGCATCCACAAGCGTCAGGCATCCACAAGCCTCAAGTATCCACAAGCAACAGACATCCACAAGCATCAGGTATCCACAAGCATCAGGCATCCACAAGCATCAGGCATCCACAAGCGTCAGGCATCCACAAGCGTCAGACATCCACAAGCATCAGACATCCACAAGCATCACACATCCACAAGCATCAGGCATCAGACATCCACAAACATCAAGCATCAGACATCCACAATTATCAGACATCCACAGGCATCAGACATCCACAAGCATCAGACATCCACAAGCGTCAGACATCCACAAGAATCAGACATCCACAAACATCAGACATCCACACGCATCAGACGTCACAAGTATTAGACATCCACAAGCATCAGGCATCAGACATCCACAAACATCAGGCATCAGACATCCACAAACATCAAGCATCAGACATCCACAATTATCAGACATCCACAGGGATCAGGCATCAGACATCCACAAGCATCAGACATCCACAAGCATCAGACATCCACAAGCATCAGACATCCACAAGCATCAGACATCCACAAGCGTCAGACATCCACAAGTATCAGACATCGACAAGCATCAGGCATCAGACATCTACAGGCGTCAGGCATCAGACATCCACAAACATCAGGCATCAGACATCCACAAGCGTCAGACATCCACAAGTATCAGACATCCACAAGCATCAGGCATCAGACATCCACAAGCATCAGGCATCCATCAGCATCAGACATCCACAATTGTCAGATATCCAAAGGCATCAGAGATCCACAAGCGTCAGACATCACAAGCGTCAGACATCCACAAGCATCAGACATCCACAAGCATCAGACATCCACAAGCATAAGTTATCTACAAGCATCAGACATCCACAAGCATCAGACATCTACAAGCATCAGACATCCACAAGCATCAGGCATCAGACATCCACAGGCATCAGGCATCCACAAGCATCAGACATCCACAAGCGTCAGACATCCAAAGGCATCAGACATCCACAAGAGTCAGACATCAACAAGCGTCAGACATCCACAAACATCAGACATTCACAAGCATCACGCATCAGACATCCACAAGCGTCAGACATCCACAAGCATCAGACATCCACAAGCATCTGACATCCAAAGGCATCAGACATCCACAAGCGTCAGACATCCACAAGCATCAGACATGCACAAACATAAGGCATCAGACATCCACAAACGTCAGGCATCCACAAGCTTCAGACATCCACAAGCATCAGACATCCACAAGCATCAGACATCCACAAGTATCAGACATCCACAGGCGTTAGGCATCAGACATCCACAGGCAACAGACATCCACAAGCATCAGACATCCACAAGCATCAGACATCAACAAGCATGAGACATCCACAAGCATCAGACATCAGACATCCACAAGCATCAGACATCCACAAGCATCAGACATCCACAAGCGTCAGGCATCAGACATCCACAAGCATCAGACATCCACAAGCATCAGACATCCACAAGCATCAGACATCCACAAGCATCAGGCATCAGACATCCACAAGCGTCAGGCATCAGACATCCACAAGCATCAGACATCCACAAGCATCAGACATCCACAAGCATCAGGCATCCACAAGCATCAGACAACCACAAGTATCAGACATCCACAAGCGTCAGACATCCACAAGCGTCAGATATCCACAAGCATCAGGCATCAGACATCCACAAGCGTCGGACATCAGACATCCACAAATATCGGGCATCAGACATCCACAAACGTCGGGCATCCACAAGCATCAGGCATCCACAGGCATCAGGCATCCAAAGGCATCAGGCATCCACAAGCGTCAGGCATCCACAAGCCTCAAGTATCCACAAGCAACAGACATCCACAAGCATCAGGTATCCACAAGCATCAGGCATCCACAAGCATCAGGCATCCACAAGCGTCAGGCATCCACAAGCGTCAGACATCCACAAGCATCAGACATCCACAAGCATCACACATCCACAAGCATCAGGCATCAGACATCCACAAACATCAGGCATCAGACATCCACAAACATCAAGCATCAGACATCCACAATTATCAGACATCCACAGGCATCAGGCATCAGACATCCACAAGCATCAGACATCCACAAGCATCAGACATCCACAAGCGTCAGACATCCACAAGAATCAGACATCCACAAACATCAGACATCCACACGCATCAGACGTCACAAGTATTAGACATCCACAAGCATCAGGCATCAGACATCCACAAACATCAGGCATCAGACATCCACAAACATCAAGCATCAGACATCCACAATTATCAGACATCCACAGGGATCAGACATCCACAAGCATCAGACATCCACAAGCATCAGACATCCACAAGCATCAGACATCCACAAGCGTCAGACATCCACAAGTATCAGACATCGACAAGCATCAGGCATCAGACATCTACAGGCGTCAGGCATCAGACATCCACAAACATCAGGCATCAGACATCCACAAGCGTCAGACATCCACAAGTATCAGACATCCACAAGCATCAGGCATCAGACATCCACAGGCATCAGGCATCAGACATCCACAAACATCAGGCATCGGGCATCCACAAGCATCAGACATCCACAAGCATCAGGCATCCACAAGCATCAGGCATCCACAAGCATCAGGCATCCACAAGCATCAGACATACACAAGCATCAAGCATTCACAAGCGTCAGACATCCACAAGCATCAGACATCCACAAGCATCAGACATCCACAAGCATCAGGCATCAGACATCCACAAACATGAGGCATCAGGCATCCACAAACATCATGCATCAGACATCCACAAGTATCAGACATCCACAAGCATCAGGCATCAGACATCCACAAGCATCAGGCATCAGACATCCACAAGCATCAGACATCCACAAGCATCAGGCATCAGACATCCACAAGCGTCAGCCATCCACAAGTATCAGACATCCACAGGCATAAGGCATCAGATATCCACAGGCGTCAGGCATCAGACATCCACAAGCATCAGACATCCACAAGCATCAGGCATCCACAAACATCAGACATCCTTAAGCATCAGGCATCCACAAGTATCAGACATCCACAAGCATCAGACATCCACAAGTATCAGACAGCCACAAGTATCAGACATCCACAAACATCAGACATCCACAAGCATCAGACATCCACAAGCATCAGACATCTACAAGTATCAGACATCCACAAGCATCAGGCATCCACAAGCATCAGGCTTCAGACATCCACAAGCGTCGGGCATCAGACATCCACAAACATCAGGCATCCACAAGCATCAGACATCCAAAGGCATTAGGCATCCACAAGCATCAGACATCCACAAGCATCAGACATTCACAAGCATCAGACATCCACAAGTTTCAGATATGCACAAGTATCAGACATCCACAAGTATCAGACATCCACAAGCATCAGACATCCACAAGAATCAGACATCCACAAGTATCAGACATCCACAAGCATCAGACATCCACAAGCATCAGGCATCAGACATCCACAAGCAACAGACATCCACAAGCATCAGGCTTCAGACATCCACAAGCGTCGGGCATCAGACATCCACAAACATCAGGCATCCACAAGCATCAGACATCCAAAGGCATTAGGCATCCACAAGCATCAGACATCCACAAGCATCAGACATTCACAAGCATCAGACATCCACAAGTTTCAGATATGCACAAGTATCAGACATCCACAAGTATCAGACATCCACAAGCATCAGACATCCACAAGAATCAGACATCCACAAGTATCAGACATCCACAAGCATCAGACATCCACAAGCATCAGGCATCAGACATCCACAAGCAACAGACATCCACAAGCATCAGGCATCAGACATCCACAAGCATCAGGCATCCATCAGCATCAGACATCCACAATTGTCAGATATCCAAAGGCATCAGAGATCCACAAGCGTCAGACATCACAAGCGTCAGACATCCACAAGCATCAGACATCCACAAGCATCAGACATCCACAAGCATCAGTTATCTACAAGCATCAGACATCCACAAGCATCAGACATCTACAAGCATCAGACATCCACAAGCATCAGGCATCAGACATCCACAGGCATCAGGCATCCACAAGCATCAGACATCCACAAGCGTCAGACATCCAAAGGCATCAGACATCCACAAGAGTCAGACATCAACAAGCGTCAGACATCCACAAACATCAGACATTCACAAGCATCACGCATCAGACATCCACAAGCGTCAGACATCCACAAGCATCAGACATCCACAAGCATCTGACATCCAAAGGCATCAGACATCCACAAGCATCAGACATGCACAAACATAAGGCATCAGACATCCACAAACGTCAGGCATCCACAAGCTTCAGACATCCACAAGCATCAGACATCCACAAGCATCAGACATCCACAAGTATCAGACATCCACAGGCGTTAGGCATCAGACATCCACAGGCAACAGACATCCACAAGCATCAGACATCCACAAGCATCAGACATCAACAAGCATCAGACATCCACAAGCATCAGACATCAGACATCCACAAGCATCAGACATCCACAAGCATCAGACATCCACAAGCGTCAGGCATCAGACATCCACAAGCATCAGACATCCACAAGCATCAGACATCCACAAGCATCAGACATCCACAAGCATCAGGCATCAGACATCCACAAGCGTCAGGCATCAGACATCCACAAGCATCAGACATCCACAAACATCAGACATCCACAAGCATCAGGCATCCACAAGCATCAGACAACCACAAGTATCAGACATCCACAAGCGTCAGACATCCACAAGCGTCAGATATCCACAAGCATCAGGCATCAGACATCCACAAGCGTCGGACATCAGACATCCACAAATATCGGGCATCAGACATCCACAAACGTCGGGCATCCACAAGCATCAGGCATCCACAGGCATCAGGCATCCAAAGGCATCAGGCATCCACAAGCGTCAGGCATCCACAAGCCTCAAGTATCCACAAGCAACAGACATCCACAAGCATCAGGTATCCACAAGCATCAGGCATCCACAAGCATCAGGCATCCACAAGCGTCAGGCATCCACAAGCGTCAGACATCCACAAGCATCAGACATCCACAAGCATCACACATCCACAAGCATCAGGCATCAGACATCCACAAACATCAAGCATCAGACATCCACAATTATCAGACATCCACAGGCATCAGACATCCACAAGCATCAGACATCCACAAGCATCAGACATCCACAAGCGTCAGACATCCACAAGAATCAGACATCCACAAACATCAGACATCCACACGCATCAGACGTCACAAGTATTAGACATCCACAAGCATCAGGCATCAGACATCCACAAACATCAGGCATCAGACATCCACAAACATCAAGCATCAGACATCCACAATTATCAGACATCCACAGGGATCAGGCATCAGACATCCACAAGCATCAGACATCCACAAGCATCAGACATCCACAAGCATCAGACATCCACAAGCATCAGACATCCACAAGCGTCAGACATCCACAAGTATCAGACATCGACAAGCATCAGGCATCAGACATCTACAGGCGTCAGGCATCAGACATCCACAAACATCAGGCATCAGACATCCACAAGCGTCAGACATCCACAAGTATCAGACATCCACAAGCATCAGGCATCAGACATCCACAAGCATCAGGCATCCATCAGCATCAGACATCCACAATTGTCAGATATCCAAAGGCATCAGAGATCCACAAGCGTCAGACATCACAAGCGTCAGACATCCACAAGCATCAGACATCCACAAGCATCAGACATCCACAAGCATAAGTTATCTACAAGCATCAGACATCCACAAGCATCAGACATCTACAAGCATCAGACATCCACAAGCATCAGGCATCAGACATCCACAGGCATCAGGCATCCACAAGCATCAGACATCCACAAGCGTCAGACATCCAAAGGCATCAGACATCCACAAGAGTCAGACATCAACAAGCGTCAGACATCCACAAACATCAGACATTCACAAGCATCACGCATCAGACATCCACAAGCGTCAGACATCCACAAGCATCAGACATCCACAAGCATCTGACATCCAAAGGCATCAGACATCCACAAGCGTCAGACATCCACAAGCATCAGACATGCACAAACATAAGGCATCAGACATCCACAAACGTCAGGCATCCACAAGCTTCAGACATCCACAAGCATCAGACATCCACAAGCATCAGACATCCACAAGTATCAGACATCCACAGGCGTTAGGCATCAGACATCCACAGGCAACAGACATCCACAAGCATCAGACATCCACAAGCATCAGACATCAACAAGCATGAGACATCCACAAGCATCAGACATCAGACATCCACAAGCATCAGACATCCACAAGCATCAGACATCCACAAGCGTCAGGCATCAGACATCCACAAGCATCAGACATCCACAAGCATCAGACATCCACAAGCATCAGACATCCACAAGCATCAGGCATCAGACATCCACAAGCGTCAGGCATCAGACATCCACAAGCATCAGACATCCACAAGCATCAGACATCCACAAGCATCAGGCATCCACAAGCATCAGACAACCACAAGTATCAGACATCCACAAGCGTCAGACATCCACAAGCGTCAGATATCCACAAGCATCAGGCATCAGACATCCACAAGCGTCGGACATCAGACATCCACAAATATCGGGCATCAGACATCCACAAACGTCGGGCATCCACAAGCATCAGGCATCCACAGGCATCAGGCATCCAAAGGCATCAGGCATCCACAAGCGTCAGGCATCCACAAGCCTCAAGTATCCACAAGCAACAGACATCCACAAGCATCAGGTATCCACAAGCATCAGGCATCCACAAGCATCAGGCATCCACAAGCGTCAGGCATCCACAAGCGTCAGACATCCACAAGCATCAGACATCCACAAGCATCACACATCCACAAGCATCAGGCATCAGACATCCACAAACATCAGGCATCAGACATCCACAAACATCAAGCATCAGACATCCACAATTATCAGACATCCACAGGCATCAGGCATCAGACATCCACAAGCATCAGACATCCACAAGCATCAGACATCCACAAGCGTCAGACATCCACAAGAATCAGACATCCACAAACATCAGACATCCACACGCATCAGACGTCACAAGTATTAGACATCCACAAGCATCAGGCATCAGACATCCACAAACATCAGGCATCAGACATCCACAAACATCAAGCATCAGACATCCACAATTATCAGACATCCACAGGGATCAGACATCCACAAGCATCAGACATCCACAAGCATCAGACATCCACAAGCATCAGACATCCACAAGCGTCAGACATCCACAAGTATCAGACATCGACAAGCATCAGGCATCAGACATCTACAGGCGTCAGGCATCAGACATCCACAAACATCAGGCATCAGACATCCACAAGCGTCAGACATCCACAAGTATCAGACATCCACAAGCATCAGGCATCAGACATCCACAGGCATCAGGCATCAGACATCCACAAACATCAGGCATCGGGCATCCACAAGCATCAGACATCCACAAGCATCAGGCATCCACAAGCATCAGGCATCCACAAGCATCAGGCATCCACAAGCATCAGACATACACAAGCATCAAGCATTCACAAGCGTCAGACATCCACAAGCATCAGACATCCACAAGCATCAGACATCCACAAGCATCAGGCATCAGACATCCACAAACATGAGGCATCAGGCATCCACAAACATCATGCATCAGACATCCACAAGTATCAGACATCCACAAGCATCAGGCATCAGACATCCACAAGCATCAGGCATCAGACATCCACAAGCATCAGACATCCACAAGCATCAGGCATCAGACATCCACAAGCGTCAGCCATCCACAAGTATCAGACATCCACAGGCATAAGGCATCAGATATCCACAGGCGTCAGGCATCAGACATCCACAAGCATCAGACATCCACAAGCATCAGGCATCCACAAACATCAGACATCCTTAAGCATCAGGCATCCACAAGTATCAGACATCCACAAGCATCAGACATCCACAAGTATCAGACAGCCACAAGTATCAGACATCCACAAACATCAGACATCCACAAGCATCAGACATCCACAAGCATCAGACATCTACAAGTATCAGACATCCACAAGCATCAGGCATCCACAAGCATCAGGCTTCAGACATCCACAAGCGGCGGGCATCAGACATCCACAAACATCAGGCATCCACAAGCATCAGACATCCAAAGGCATTAGGCATCCACAAGCATCAGACATCCACAAGCATCAGACATTCACAAGCATCAGACATCCACAAGTTTCAGATATGCACAAGTATCAGACATCCACAAGTATCAGACATCCACAAGCATCAGACATCCACAAGAATCAGACATCCACAAGTATCAGACATCCACAAGCATCAGACATCCACAAGCATCAGGCATCAGACATCCACAAGCAACAGACATCCACAAGCATCAGGCATCAGACATCCACAAGCATCAGGCATCCATCAGCATCAGACATCCACAATTGTCAGACATCCAAAGGCATCAGAGATCCACAAGCGTCAGACATCACAAGCGTCAGACATCCACAAGCATCAGACATCCACAAGCATCAGACATCCACAAGCATAAGTTATCTACAAGCATCAGACATCCACAAGCATCAGACATCTACAAGCATCAGACATCCACAAGCATCAGGCATCAGACATCCACAGGCATCAGGCATCCACAAGCATCAGACATCCACAAGCGTCAGACATCCAAAGGCATCAGACATCCACAAGAGTCAGACATCAACAAGCGTCAGACATCCACAAACATCAGACATTCACAAGCATCACGCATCAGACATCCACAAGCGTCAGACATCCACAAGCATCAGACATCCACAAGCATCTGACATCCAAAGGCATCAGACATCCACAAGCGTCAGACATCCACAAGCATCAGACATGCACAAACATAAGGCATCAGACATCCACAAACGTCAGGCATCCACAAGCTTCAGACATCCACAAGCATCAGACATCCACAAGCATCAGACATCCACAAGTATCAGACATCCACAGGCGTTAGGCATCAGACATCCACAGGCAACAGACATCCACAAGCATCAGACATCCACAAGCATCAGACATCAACAAGCATGAGACATCCACAAGCATCAGACATCAGACATCCACAAGCATCAGACATCCACAAGCATCAGACATCCACAAGCGTCAGGCATCAGACATCCACAAGCATCAGACATCCACAAGCATCAGACATCCACAAGCATCAGACATCCACAAGCATCAGGCATCAGACATCCACAAGCGTCAGGCATCAGACATCCACAAGCATCAGACATCCACAAGCATCAGACATCCACAAGCATCAGGCATCCACAAGCATCAGACAACCACAAGTATCAGACATCCACAAGCGTCAGACATCCACAAGCGTCAGATATCCACAAGCATCAGGCATCAGACATCCACAAGCGTCGGACATCAGACATCCACAAATATCGGGCATCAGACATCCACAAACGTCGGGCATCCACAAGCATCAGGCATCCACAGGCATCAGGCATCCAAAGGCATCAGGCATCCACAAGCGTCAGGCATCCACAAGCCTCAAGTATCCACAAGCAACAGACATCCACAAGCATCAGGTATCCACAAGCATCAGGCATCCACAAGCATCAGGCATCCACAAGCGTCAGGCATCCACAAGCGTCAGACATCCACAAGCATCAGACATCCACAAGCATCACACATCCACAAGCATCAGGCATCAGACATCCACAAACATCAGGCATCAGACATCCACAAACATCAAGCATCAGACATCCACAATTATCAGACATCCACAGGCATCAGGCATCAGACATCCACAAGCATCAGACATCCACAAGCATCAGACATCCACAAGCGTCAGACATCCACAAGAATCAGACATCCACAAACATCAGACATCCACACGCATCAGACGTCACAAGTATTAGACATCCACAAGCATCAGGCATCAGACATCCACAAACATCAGGCATCAGACATCCACAAACATCAAGCATCAGACATCCACAATTATCAGACATCCACAGGGATCAGACATCCACAAGCATCAGACATCCACAAGCATCAGACATCCACAAGCATCAGACATCCACAAGCGTCAGACATCCACAAGTATCAGACATCGACAAGCATCAGGCATCAGACATCTACAGGCGTCAGGCATCAGACATCCACAAACATCAGGCATCAGACATCCACAAGCGTCAGACATCCACAAGTATCAGACATCCACAAGCATCAGGCATCAGACATCCACAGGCATCAGGCATCAGACATCCACAAACATCAGGCATCGGGCATCCACAAGCATCAGACATCCACAAGCATCAGGCATCCACAAGCATCAGGCATCCACAAGCATCAGGCATCCACAAGCATCAGACATACACAAGCATCAAGCATTCACAAGCGTCAGACATCCACAAGCATCAGACATCCACAAGCATCAGACATCCACAAGCATCAGGCATCAGACATCCACAAACATGAGGCATCAGGCATCCACAAACATCATGCATCAGACATCCACAAGTATCAGACATCCACAAGCATCAGGCATCAGACATCCACAAGCATCAGGCATCAGACATCCACAAGCATCAGACATCCACAAGCATCAGGCATCAGACATCCACAAGCGTCAGCCATCCACAAGTATCAGACATCCACAGGCATAAGGCATCAGATATCCACAGGTGTCAGGCATCAGACATCCACAAGCATCAGACATCCACAAGCATCAGGCATCCACAAACATCAGACATCCTTAAGCATCAGGCATCCACAAGTATCAGACATCCACAAGCATCAGACATCCACAAGTATCAGACAGCCACAAGTATCAGACATCCACAAACATCAGACATCCACAAGCATCAGACATCCACAAGCATCAGACATCTACAAGTATCAGACATCCACAAGCATCAGGCATCCACAAGCATCAGGCTTCAGACATCCACAAGCGGCGGGCATCAGACATCCACAAACATCAGGCATCCACAAGCATCAGACATCCAAAGGCATTAGGCATCCACAAGCATCAGACATCCACAAGCATCAGACATTCACAAGCATCAGACATCCACAAGTTTCAGATATGCACAAGTATCAGACATCCACAAGTATCAGACATCCACAAGCATCAGACATCCACAAGAATCAGACATCCACAAGTATCAGACATCCACAAGCATCAGACATCCACAAGCATCAGGCATCAGACATCCACAAGCAACAGACATCCACAAGCATCAGGCATCAGACATCCACAAGCATCAGGCATCCATCAGCATCAGACATCCACAATTGTCAGACATCCAAAGGCATCAGAGATCCACAAGCGTCAGACATCACAAGCGTCAGACATCCACAAGCATCAGACATCCACAAGCATCAGACATCCACAAGCATCAGTTATCTACAAGCATCAGACATCCACAAGCATCAGACATCTACAAGCATCAGACATCCACAAGCATCAGGCATCAGACATCCACAGGCATCAGGCATCCACAAGCATCAGACATCCACAAGCGTCAGACATCCAAAGGCATCAGACATCCACAAGAGTCAGACATCAACAAGCGTCAGACATCCACAAACATCAGACATTCACAAGCATCACGCATCAGACATCCACAAGCGTCAGACATCCACAAGCATCAGACATCCACAAGCATTAGACATCCACAAGTATCAGACATCCACAAGCATCAGGCATCAGACATCCACAGGCATCCGGCATCAGACATCCAGAAACGTCAGGCATCAACAAGCATCAGACATCCACAAGCATCAGACATCCACTAGCATCAGACATCCACAAGCATCAGGCATCCACAAGCGTTAGGCATCCACAAGCATCAGGCATCCACAAGCGGCAGGCATCCACAAGCATCAGACATCCACAGGCATCCGGCATCAGACATCCAGAAACGTCAGGCATCCACAAGCATCAGAAATCCACAAGCGTCAGGCATCCACAAGCATCAGGCATCCACAAGTATCAGACATCCACAAGCTTCAAACATCCACAAGCATCAGACATCCACAAACATCAGACATCCACAAGCATCAGACATCCACAAGCGTCAGACATCCACAAGTATCAGACATCCACAAGCATCAGGCATCAGACATCCACAGGCGTCAGGCATCAGACATCCACAAGCATCAGGCATCCACAAGCGTCAGGAATACACAAGCATCAAGCATTCACAAGCGTCAGACATCCACAAGTATCAGACATCCACAAGCATCAGACATCCACAAGTATCAGACATCCACAAGTATCAGACATCCACAAGCATCAGACATCCACAAGCATCAGACATCCACAAACATCAGACATCCACAAACATCAGACATCCACAAGTATCAGACATCCACAAGTATCAGACATCCACAAGTATCAGACATCCACAAGCAACAGACATCCACAAGTATCAGACATCCACAAGCAACAGACATCCACAAGTATCAGACATCCACAAGCAACAGACATCCACAAGCATCAGGCATCAGACATCCACAAGCGCCAGACATCCAAAGGCATCAAACATCCACAAGCGTCAGACATCCACAAGCGTCAGACATCCACAAGCATCAGACATCCACAAGCATCAGGCATCAGACATCCACAAGCATCAGGCATCAGACATCCACAAGCATCAGACATCCAAAGGCATTAAACATCCACAAGCGTCAGACATCCACAAGCGTCAGACATCCACAAGCGTCAGACATCCACAAGCGTCAGGCATCCACAAGCATCAGACATCCACAAGCGTCAGGCATCCACAAGCATCAGACATCCACAAGCATCAGACATCCACATGTATCAGACATCCACAAGCATCAGACATCCACAAGCATCAGACATCCACAAGCGTCAGACATCCACAAGCATCAGACATCCACTAGCATCAGACATCCACAAGCATCAGGCATCCACAAGCGTCAGGCATCCACAAGCATCAGGAATCCACAAGCGTCAGGCATCCACAAGCATCAGACATCCACAAGCATCAGGCATCAGACATCGACAAGCATCAGACATCCACAAACATCAGACATCCACAAGCATCAGGCATCAGACATCCACAAGCGTCAGACATCCACAAGTATCACACATCCACAAGCATCAGGCATCCACAAGCTTCAGGCATCCACAAGCATCAGGCATCCACAAGCGTCAGGCATACACAAGCATCAAGCATTCACAAGCGTCAGACCTCCACAAGCATCAGACATCCACAAGCATCAGACATCCACAAGCATCAGACATCCACAAGCATCAGGCATCAGACATCCACAAGCAATAGACATCCACAAGCATCAGGCTTCAGACATCCACAAGCGTCGGGCATCAGACATCCACAAATATCAGGCATCCACAAGCATCAGACATCCAAAGGCATCAGGCATCCACAAGCGTCAGGCATACACAAGCATCAAGCATTCACAAGCGTCAGACCTCCACAAACATCAGACATCCACAAGCATCAGGCATCCACAAACATCAGACATCCACAAGCATCAGACATCCACAAGTATCAGACATCCACAAGTATCAGACATCCACAAACATCAGACATCCACAAGCATCAGACATCCACAAGCATCAGACATCCACAAGTATCAGACATCTATAAGCATCAGGCATCAGACATCCACAAGCAATAGACATCCACAAGCATCAGGCTTCAGACATCCACAAGCGTCGGGCATCAGACATCCACAAATATCAGGCATCCACAAGCATCAGACATCCAAAGGCATCAGACATCCACAAGCGTCAGACATCCACAAGTATCAGACATGCACAAACATCAGGCATCAGACATCCACAAACGTCAGGCATCCACAAGCTTCAGACATCCAAAGGCATCAGACATCCACAAGCATCAGACATCCACAAGCATCAGACATCCACAGGCGTCAGGCATCAGACATCCACAAACATCAGGCATCAGACATCCACAAGCATCAGACATCCACAAGTATCAGACATCCACAAGCATCAGACATCCACAAGCATCAGACATCCACAAGTATCAGACATCCACAGGCGTTAGGCATCAGACATCCACAGGCAACAGACATCCACAAGCATCAGACATCCACAAGCATCAGACATCAACAAGCATCAGACATCCACAAGCATCAGACATCAGACATCCACAAGCATCAGACATCCACAAGCATCAGACATCCACAAGCGTCAGGCATCAGACATCCACAAGCATCAGACATCCACAAGCATCAGACATCCACAAGCATCAGACATCCACAAGCATCAGGCATCAGACATCCACAAGCGTCAGGCATCAGACATCCACAAGCATCAGACATCCACAAGCATCAGACATCCACAAGCATCAGGCATCCACAAGCATCAGACAACCACAAGTATCAGACATCCACAAGCGTCAGACATCCACAAGCGTCAGATATCCACAAGCATCAGGCATCAGACATCCACAAGCGTCGGACATCAGACATCCACAAATATCGGGCATCAGACATCCACAAACGTCGGGCATCCACAAGCATCAGGCATCCACAGGCATCAGGCATCCAAAGGCATCAGGCATCCACAAGTATCAGACATCCACAAGCAACAGACATCCACAAGCATCAGGCATCAGACATCCACAAGCGCCAGACATCCAAAGGCATCAAACATCCACAAGCGTCAGACATCCACAAGCGTCAGACATCCACAAGCATCAGACATCCACAAACGTCGGACATCCACAAGCAACAGACATCCACAAGTATCAGACATCCACAAGCAACAGACATCCACAAGTATCAGACATCCACAAGCAACAGACATCCACAAGCATCAGGCATCAGACATCCACAAGCGCCAGACATCCAAAGGCATCAAACATCCACAAGCGTCAGACATCCACAAGCGTCAGACATCCACAAGCATCAGACATCCACAAGCATCAGGCATCAGACATCCACAAGCATCAGGCATCAGACATCCACAAGCATCAGACATCCAAAGGCATTAAACATCCACAAGCGTCAGACATCCACAAGCGTCAGACATCCACAAGCGTCAGACATCCACAAGCGTCAGACATCCACAAGCGTCAGGCATCCACAAGCATCAGATATCCACAAGCGTCAGGCATCCACAAGCATCAGACATCCACAAGCATCAGACATCCACATGTATCAGACATCCACAAGCATCAGACATCCACAAGCATCAGACATCCACAAGCGTCAGACATCCACAAGCATCAGACATCCACTAGCATCAGACATCCACAAGCATCAGGCATCCACAAGCGTCAGGCATCCACAAGCATCAGGCATCCACAAGCGTCAGGCATCCACAAGCATCAGACATCCACAAGCATCAGGCATCAGACATCGACAAGCATCAGACATCCACAAACATCAGACATCCACAAGCATCAGGCATCAGACATCCACAAGCGTCAGACATCCACAAGTATCACACATCCACAAGCATCAGGCATCCACAAGCTTCAGGCATCCACAAGCATCAGGCATCCACAAGCGTCAGGCATACACAAGCATCAAGCATTCACAAGCGTCAGACCTCCACAAGCATCAGACATCCACAAGCATCAGACATCCACAAGCATCAGACATCCACAAGCATCAGGCATCAGACATCCACAAGCAATAGACATCCACAAGCATCAGGCTTCAGACATCCACAAGCGTCGGGCATCAGACATCCACAAATATCAGGCATCCACAAGCATCAGACATCCAAAGCCATCAGGCATCCACAAGCGTCAGGCATACACAAGCATCAAGCATTCACAAGCGTCAGACCTCCACAAACATCAGACATCCACAAGCATCAGGCATCCACAAACATCAGACATCCACAAGCATCAGACATCCACAAGTATCAGACATCCACAAGTATCAGACATCCACAAACATCAGACATCCACAAGCATCAGACATCCACAAGCATCAGACATCCACAAGTATCAGACATCTATAAGCATCAGGCATCAGACATCCACAAGCAATAGACATCCACAAGCATCAGGCTTCAGACATCCACAAGCGTCGGGCATCAGACATCCACAAATATCAGGCATCCACAAGCATCAGACATCCAAAGGCATCAGACATCCACAAGCGTCAGACATCCACAAGTATCAGACATGCACAAACATCAGGCATCAGACATCCACAAACGTCAGGCATCCACAAGCTTCAGACATCCAAAGGCATCAGACATCCACAAGCATCAGACATCCACAAGCATCAGACATCCACAGGCGTCAGGCATCAGACATCCACAAACATCAGGCATCAGACATCCACAAGCATCAGACATCCACAAGTATCAGACATCCACAAGCATCAGACATCCACAAGCATCAGACATCCACAAGTATCAGACATCCACAGGCGTTAGGCATCAGACATCCACAGGCAACAGACATCCACAAGCATCAGACATCCACAAGCATCAGACATCAACAAGCATCAGACATCCACAAGCATCAGACATCAGACATCCACAAGCATCAGACATCCACAAGCATCAGACATCCACAAGCGTCAGGCATCAGACATCCACAAGCATCAGACATCCACAAGCATCAGACATCCACAAGCATCAGACATCCACAAGCATCAGACATCCACAAGCATCAGGCATCAGACATCCACAAGCGTCAGGCATCAGACATCCACAAGCGTCAGGCATCAGACATCCACAAGCATCAGACATCCACAAGCATCAGACATCCACAAGCATCAGGCATCCACAAGCATCAGACAACCACAAGTATTAGACATCCACAAGCGTCAGACATCCACAAGCGTCAGATATCCACAAGCATCAGGCATCAGACATCCACAAGCGTCGGACATCAGACATCCACAAATATCGGGCATCAGACATCCACAAACGTCGGGCATCCACAAGCATCAGGCATCCACAGGCATCAGGCATCCAAAGGCATCAGGCATCCACAAGCGTCAGGCATCCACAAGCCTCAAGTATCCACAAGCAACAGACATCCACAAGCATCAGGTATCCACAAGCATCAGGCATCCACAAGCATCAGGCATCCACAAGCGTCAGGCATCCACAAGCGTCAGACATCCACAAGCATCAGACATCCACAAGCATCACACATCCACAAGCATCAGGCATCAGACATCCACAAACATCAGGCATCAGACATCCACAAACATCAAGCATCAGACATCCACAATTATCAGACATCCACAGGCATCAGGCATCAGACATCCACAAGCATCAGACATCCACAAGCATCAGACATCCACAAGCGTCAGACATCCACAAGAATCAGACATCCACAAACATCAGACATCCACAGGCATCAGACGTCACAAGTATTAGACATCCACAAGCATCAGGCATCAGACATCCACAAACATCAGGCATCAGACATCCACAAACATCAAGCATCAGACATCCACAATTATCAGACATCCACAGGGATCAGACATCCACAAGCATCAGACATCCACAAGCATCAGACATCCACAAGCATCAGACATCCACAAGCGTCAGACATCCACAAGTATCAGACATCGACAAGCATCAGGCATCAGACATCTACAGGCGTCAGGCATCAGACATCCACAAACATCAGGCATCAGACATCCACAAGCGTCAGACATCCACAAGTATCAGACATCCACAAGCATCAGGCATCAGACATCCACAGGCATCAGGCATCAGACATCCACAAACATCAGGCATCGGGCATCCACAAGCATCAGACATCCACAAGCATCAGGCATCCACAAGCATCAGGCATCCACAAGCATCAGGCATCCACAAGCATCAGACATACACAAGCATCAAGCATTCACAAGCGTCAGACATCCACAAGCATCAGACATCCACAAGCATCAGACATCCACAAGCATCAGGCATCAGACATCCACAAACATGAGGCATCAGGCATCCACAAACATCATGCATCAGACATCCACAAGTATCAGACATCCACAAGCATCAGGCATCAGACATCCACAAACATCAGGCATCAGACATCCACAAGCATCAGACATCCACAAGCATCAGGCATCAGACATCCACAAGCGTCAGCCATCCACAAGTATCAGACATCCACAGGCATAAGGCATCAGATATCCACAGGCGTCAGGCATCAGACATCCACAAGCATCAGACATCCACAAGCATCAGGCATCCACAAACATCAGACATCCTTAAGCATCAGGCATCCACAAGTATCAGACATCCACAAGCATCAGACATCCACAAGTATCAGACAGCCACAAGTATCAGACATCCACAAACATCAGACATCCACAAGCATCAGACATCCACAAGCATCAGACATCTACAAGTATCAGACATCCACAAGCATCAGGCATCCACAAGCATCAGGCTTCAGACATCCACAAGCGTCGGGCATCAGACATCCACAAACATCAGGCATCCACAAGCATCAGACATCCACAAGCATCAGACATTCACAAGCATCAGACATCCACAAGTTTCAGATATGCACAAGTATCAGACATCCACAAGTATCAGACATCCACAAGCATCAGACATCCACAAGAATCAGACATCCACAAGTATCAGACATCCACAAGCATCAGACATCCACAAGCATCAGGCATCAGACATCCACAAGCAACAGACATCCACAAGCATCAGGCATCAGACATCCACAAGCATCAGGCATCCATCAGCATCAGACATCCACAATTGTCAGACATCCAAAGGCATCAGAGATCCACAAGCGTCAGACATCACAAGCGTCAGACATCCACAAGCATCAGACATCCACAAGCATCAGACATCCACAAGCATCAGTTATCTACAAGCATCAGACATCCACAAGCATCAGACATCTACAAGCATCAGACATCCACAAGCATCAGGCATCAGACATCCACAGGCATCAGGCATACACAAGCATCAGACATCCACAAGCGTCAGACATCCAAAGGCATCAGACATCCACAAGAGTCAGACATCAACAAGCGTCAGACATCCACAAACATCAGACATTCACAAGCATCACGCATCAGACATCCACAAGCGTCAGACATCCACAAGCATCAGACATCCACAAGCATCAGACATCCACAAGTATCAGACATCCACAAGCATCAGGCATCAGACATCCACAGGCATCCGGCATCAGACATCCAGAAACGTCAGGCATCAACAAGCATCAGACATCCACAAGCATCAGACATCCACTAGCATCAGACATCCACAAGCATCAGGCATCCACAAGCGTTAGGCATCCACAAGCATCAGGCATCCACAAGCGGCAGGCATCCACAAGCATCAGACATCCACAGGCATCCGGCATCAGACATCCAGAAACGTCAGGCATCCACAAGCATCAGAAATCCACAAGCGTCAGGCATCCACAAGCATCAGGCATCCACAAGTATCAGACATCCACAAGCATCAAACATCCACAAGCATCAGACATCCACAAACATCAGACATCCACAAGCATCAGGCATCAGACATCCACAAGCGTCAGACATCCACAAGTATCAGACATCCACAAGCATCAGGCATCAGACATCCACAGGCGTCAGGCATCAGACATCCACAAGCATCAGGCATCCACAAGCGTCAGGCATACACAAGCATCAAGCATTCACAAGCGTCAGACATCCAAAAGTATCAGACATCCACAAGCATCAGACATCCACAAGTATCAGACATCCACAAGTATCAGACATCCACAAGCATCAGACATCCACAAGCATCAGACATCCACAAACATCAGACATCCACAAACATCAGACATCCACAAGTATCAGACATCCACAAGTATCAGACATCCACAAGTATCAGACATCCACAAGCAACAGACATCCACAAGTATCAGACATCCACAAGCAACAGACATCCACAAGTATCAGACATCCACAAGCAACAGACATCCACAAGCATCAGGCATCAGACATCCACAAGCGCCAGACATCCAAAGGCATCAAACATCCACAAGCGTCAGACATCCACAAGCGTCAGACATCCACAAGCATCAGACATCCACAAGCATCAGGCATCAGACATCCACAAGCATCAGGCATCAGACATCCACAAGCATCAGACATCCAAAGGCATTAAACATCCACAAGCGTCAGACATCCACAAGCGTCAGACATCCACAAGCGTCAGACATCCACAAGCGTCAGGCATCCACAAGCATCAGACATCCACAAGCGTCAGGCATCCACAAGCATCAGACATCCACAAGCATCAGACATCCACATGTATCAGACATCCACAAGCATCAGACATCCACAAGCATCAGACATCCACAAGCGTCAGACATCCACAAGCATCAGACATCCACTAGCATCAGACATCCACAAGCATCAGGCATCCACAAGCGTCAGGCATCCACAAGCATCAGGCATCCACAAGCGTCAGGCATCCACAAGCATCAGACATCCACAAGCATCAGGCATCAGACATCGACAAGCATCAGACATCCACAAACATCAGACATCCACAAGCATCAGGCATCAGACATCCACAAGCGTCAGACATCCACAAGTATCAGACATCCACAAGCATCAGGCATCCACAAGCTTCAGGCATCCACAAGCATCAGGCATCCACAAGCGTCAGGCATACACAAGCATCAAGCATTCACAAGCGTCAGACCTCCACAAGCATCAGACATCCACAAGCATCAGACATCCACAAGCATCAGACATCCACAAGCATCAGGCATCAGACATCCACAAGCAATAGACATCCACAAGCATCAGGCTTCAGACATCCACAAGCGTCGGGCATCAGACATCCACAAATATCAGGCATCCACAAGCATCAGACATCCAAAGGCATCAGGCATCCACAAGCGTCAGGCATACACAAGCATCAAGCATTCACAAGCGTCAGACCTCCACAAACATCAGACATCCACAAGCATCAGGCATCCACAAACATCAGACATCCACAAGCATCAGACATCCACAAGTATCAGACATCCACAAGTATCAGACATCCACAAACATCAGACATCCACAAGCATCAGACATCCACAAGCATCAGACATCCACAAGTATCAGACATCTATAAGCATCAGGCATCAGACATCCACAAGCAATAGACATCCACAAGCATCAGGCTTCAGACATCCACAAGCGTCGGGCATCAGACATCCACAAATATCAGGCATCCACAAGCATCAGACATCCAAAGGCATCAGACATCCACAAGCGTCAGACATCCACAAGTATCAGACATGCACAAACATCAGGCATCAGACATCCACAAACGTCAGGCATCCACAAGCTTCAGACATCCAAAGGCATCAGACATCCACAAGCATCAGACATCCACAAGCATCAGACATCCACAGGCGTCAGGCATCAGACATCCACAAACATCAGGCATCAGACATCCACAAGCATCAGACATCCACAAGTATCAGACATCCACAAGCATCAGGCATCAGACATCCACAAGTGTCAGGCATCAGACATCCACAAGCATCAGACATCCACACGCATCATACATCCACAAGCATCAGATATCCACCAGCATCAGGCACCCACAAGCATCAGACAACCACAAGTATCAGACATCCACAAGCGTCAGACATCCACAAGCGTCAGATATCCACAAGCATCAGGCATCAGACATCCACAAGCGTCGGACATCAGACATCCACAAATATCGGGCATCAGACATCCACAAACGTCGGGCATCCACAAGCATCAGGCATCCACAGGCATCAGGCATCCAAAGGCATCAGGCATCCACAAGCGTCAGGCATCTACAAGCGTCAAGTATCCACAAGCAACAGACATCCACAAGCATCAGGCATCCACAACCATCAGGCATCCACAAGCATCAGGCATCCACAAGCGTCAGGCATCCACAAGCGTCAGACATCCACAAGCATCAGACATCCACAAGCATCACACATCCACAAGCATCAGGCATCAGACATCCACAAACATCAGGCATCAGACATCCACAAACATCAAGCATCAGACATCCACAATTATCAGACATCCACAGGCATCAGGCATCAGACATCCACAAGCATCAGACATCCACAAGCATCAGACATCCACAAGCATCAGACATCCACAAGTGTCAGACATCCACAAGTAACAGACATCCACAAACATCAGACATCCACAAGCATCAGGCATCAGACATCCACAAACATCAGGCATCAGACATCCACAAACATCAAGCATCAGACATCCACAATCATCAGACATCCACAGGCATCAGGCATCAGACATCCACAAGCATCAGACATCCACAAGCATCACACATCCACAAGCATCAGACATCCACAAGCATCAGACATCCACAAGCGTCAGACATCCACAAGTATCAGACATCGACAAGCATCAGGCATCAGACATCTACGGGCGTCAGGCATCAGACATCCACAAACATCAGGCATCAGGCATTCACAAGCGACAGACATCCACAAGTATCAGACATCCACAAGCATCAGACATCAGACATCCACAGGCATCAGGCATCAGACATCCACAAACATCAGGCATCAGGCATCCACAAGCATCAGACATCCACAAGCATCAGGCATCCACAAGCATCAGGCATCCACAAGCGTCAGGCATACACAAGCATCAAGCATTCACAAGCGTCAGACATCCACAAGCATCAGACATCCACAAGCATCAGACATCCACAAGCATCAGGCATCAGACATCCACAAACATCAGGCATCAGACATCCACAAACATCATGCATCAGACATCCACAAGTATCAGACATCCACAAGCATCAGGCATCAGACATCCACAAGCATCAGACATCCACAAACATCAGACATCCACAAGCATCAGGCATCAGACATCCACAAGCGTCAGACATCCACAAGTATCAGATATCCACAGGCATCAGGCATCAGACATCCACAGGCATCAGACTTCCACAAGCATCAGACATCCACAAGCATCAGAAATCCACAAGCGTCAGGCATCCACAAGCATCAGACATCCACAAGCGTCAGACATCCACAAGCATCAGACATCCACAAGCGTCAGGCATCCACAAGCATCAGACATCCACAAGCATCAGGCATCCACAAGTATCAGGCATCCACAAGCATCAGGCATCCACAAGCATCACGCATCCACAAGCGTAAGGCATCCACAAGCATCAGACATCCACAAGCATCAGACATCCACAAACATCAGGCATCCACAAACATCAGGCATCCAAAAACATCAGGCATCCACAAGCATCAGACATCCACAAGCGTCAGACACCCACAAGCATCAGACATCCACGAGTATCAGACATCCACAACTATCAGGCATCCACAAGCATCAGACATCCACAAGTATCAGACATCCACAAGCATCAGACATTCACAAGCATCAGACATCCACAAGTTTCAGATATGCACAAGTATCAGACATCCACAAGTATCAGACATCCACAAGAATCAGACATCCACAAGAATCAGACATCCACAAGCATCAGACATCCACAAGCATCAGGCATCAGACATCCACAAGCAACAGACATCCACAAGCATCAGGCATCCACAAGCATCAGATATCCACAATTGTCAGACATCCGAAGGCATCAGAGATCCACAGGCGTCAGACATCCACAAGCGTCAGACATCCACAAGCATCAGACATCCACAAGCATCAGACATCCACAAGCATCAGTTATCTACAAGCATCAGACATCAACAAGCATCAGACATCCACAAACATCACGCATCAGACATCCACAAGTATCAGACATCCACAAGCCTCAGACATCCACAAGCATCAGACATCCACAATCATCAGTTATCTACAAGCATCAGACATCCACAAGCATCAGACATCCACAAACATCATGCATCAGACATCCACAAGTATCAGACATCCACAAGCATCAGACATCCACAAGCGTCAGACATCCACAAGCGTCAGACATCCACAAGCATCAGACATCCACAAGCATCAGACATCCACAAGCATCAGACATCCACAAGCATCAGTTATCTACAAGCATCAGACATCCACAAGCATCAGACATCTACACGCATCAGACATCCACAAGCATCAGGCATCAGACATCCACAGGCATCAGGCATCCACAAGCATCAGACATCCACAAGCGTCAGACATCCAAAGGCATCAGACATCCACAAGAGTCAGACATCCACAAGCGTCAGACATCCACAAACATCAGACATCCACACGCATCAGACATCCACAAGCGTCAGACATCCACAAGCATCAGACATCCACAAGCATCAGACATCCACAAGTATCAGACATCCACAAGCATCAGGCATCAGACATCCACAGGCATCCGGCATCAGACATCCAGAAACGTCAGGCATCAACAAGCATCAGACATCCACAAGCATCAGACATCCACAAGCATCAGGCATCCACAAGCGTCAGGCATCCACAAGCATCAGGCATCCACAAGCGTCAGACATCCACAAGCATCAGGCATCAGACATCCACAGGCATCCGGCATCAGACATCCAGAAACGTCAGGCATCCACAAGCATCAGAAATCCACAAGCGTCAGGTATCCACAAGCGTCAGGCATTCACAAGTATCAGACATCCACAAGCATCAGACATCCACAAGCATCAGACATCCACAAACATCAGACATTCACAAGCATCAGGCATCAGACATCCACAAGCGTCAGACATCCACAAGTATCAGACATCCACAAGCATCAGGCATCAGACATCCACAGGCGTCAGGCATCAGACATCCACAAACATCAGGCATCAGGCATCCACAAGCATCAGACATCCACAAGCATCAGACATCCACAAGCATCAGGCATCCACAAGCATCAGGCATCCACAAGCGTCAGGCATACACAAGCATCAAGCATTCACAAGCGTCAGACATCCACGAGTATCAGACATCCACAAGCATCAGACATCCACAAGTATCAGACATCCACAAGTATCAGACATCCACAAGCATCAGACATCCACAAGCATCAGACATCCACTAACATCAGACATCCACAAACATCAGACATCCACAAGTATCAGACATCCACAAGTATCAGACATCCACAAGCAACAGACATCCACAAGTATCAGACATCCACAAGCAACAGACATCCACGAGTATCAGACATCCACAAGCAACAGACATCCACAAGCATCAGGCATCAGACATCCACAAGCGCCAGACATCCAAAGGCATCAAACATCCACAAGCGTCAGACATCCACAAGCGTCAGACATCCACAAGCATCAGACATCCACATGTATCAGACATCCACATGTATCAGACATCCACAAGCATCAGACATCCACAAGCATCAGACATCCACAAGCGTCAGGCATCCACAAGCATCAGACATCCACTAGCATCAGACATCCACAAGCATCAGGCATCCACAAGCGTCAGGCATCCACAAGCGTCAGGCATCCACAAGCATCAGACATCCACAAGCATCAGGCATCAGACATCCACAAGCATCAGACATCCACAAACATCAGACATCGACAAGCATCAGGCATCAGACATCCACAAGCGTCAGACATCCACAAGTATCAGACATCCACAAGCATCAGGCATCCACAAGCATCAGGCATCCACAAGCATCAGGCATCCACAAGCGTCAGGCATACACAAGCATCAAGCATTCACAAGCGTCAGACATCCACAAGCATCAGACATCCACAAGCATCAGACATCCACAAGCATCAGGCATCAGACATCCACAAACATCAGGCATCAGACATCCACAAACATCCTGCATCAGACATCCACAAGTATCAGACATCCACAAGCATCAGGCATCAGACATCCGCAAGCATCAGGCATCAGACATCCACAAGCATCAGATATCCACAAACATCAGGCATCCACAAACATCAGACATCCACAAGCATCAGACATCCACAAGTATCAGACATCCACAAGTATCAGACATCCACAAACATCAGACATCCACAAGTATCAGACATCCACAAGTATCAGACATCCACAAGTATCAGACATCCACAAACATCAGACATCCACAAGCATCAGACATCCACAAGTATCAGACATCCACAAGTATCAGACATCCACAAGTATCAGACATCTACAAGCATCAGGCATCAGACATCCACAAGCAACAGACATCCACAAGCATCAGGCTTCAGACATCCACAAGCGTCGGGCATCAGACATCCACAAATATCAGGCATCCACAAGCATCAGACGTCCACTAGCGTCTGACATCCACAAGCATCAGACATGCACAAACGTCAGGCATCAGACATCCACAAATGTCAGGCATCCACAAGCTTCAGACATCCAAAGGCATCAGACATCCACAAGCATCAGACATCCACAAGCATCAGACATCCACAAGTATCAGACATCCACAGGCGTCAGGCATCAGACATCCACAAACATCAGGCATCAGACATCCACAAGTATCAGACATCCACAAGCATCAGGCATCAGACATCCACAAGCGTCAGGCATCAGACATCCACAAGCATCAGACATCCACACGCATCAGACATCCACAAGCATCAGATATCCACAAGCATCAGGCACCCACAAGCATCAGACAACCACAAGTATCAGACATCCACAAGCGTCAGACATCCACAAGCATCAGGCATCAGACATCCACAAGTGTCGGACATCAGACATCCACAAATATCGGGCATCAGACATCCAAAAACGTCGGGCATCCACAAGCATCAGGCATCCACAGGCATCAGGCATCCAAAGGCATCAGGCATCCACAAGTGTCAGGCATCAACAAGCGTCAAGTATCCACAAGCAACAGACATCCACAAGCATCAGGCATCCACAAGCATCAGGCATCAACAAGCATCAGGCATCCACAAGCGTCAGGCATCCACAAGCGTCAGGCATCCACAAGCGTCAGACATCCACAAGCATCAGACATCCACAAGCATCACACATCCACAAGCATCAGGCATCAGACATCCACAAACATCAGGCATCAGACATCCACAAACATCAAGCATCAGACATCCACAATTATCAGACATCCACAGGCATCAGGCATCAGACATCCACAAGCATCAGACATCCACAAGCATCAGACATCCACAAGTGCCAGACATCCACAAGTATCAGACATCCACAAACATCAGACATCCACAAGCATCAGACATCCACAAGCATCAGGCATCAGACATCCACAAACATCAGGCATCAGACATCCACAAACATCAAGCATCAGACATCCACAATTATCAGACATCCACAGGCATCAGGCATCAGACATCCACAAGCATCAGACATCCACAAGCATCACACATCCACAAGCATCAGACATCCACAAGCATCAGACATCCACAAGCGTCAGACATCCACAAGTATCACACATCGACAAGCATCAGGCATCAGACATCTACGGGCGTCAGGCATCAGACATCCACAAACATCAGGCATCAGCCATTCACAAGCGTCAGACATCCACAAGTATCAGACATCCACAAGCATCAGGCATCAGACATCCACAGGCATCAGGCATCAGACATCCACAAACATCAGGCATCAGGCATCCACAAGCATCAGACATCCACAAGCATCAGGCATCCACAAGCATCAGGCATCCACAAGCGTCAGGCATACACAGGCATCAAGCATTCACAAGCGTCAGACATCCACAAGCATCAGACATCCACAAGCATCAGACATCCACAAGCATCAGACATCCACAAGCATCAGGCATCAGACATCCACAAACATCAGGCATCAGACATCCACAAACATCATGCATCAGACATCCACAAGTATCAGACATCCACAAGCATCAGGCATCAGACATCCACAAGCATCAGGCATCAGACATCCACAAGCATCAGACATCCACAAACATCAGACATCCACAAGCATCAGGCATCAGACATCCCCAATCATCAGACATCCACAAGTATCAGACATCCACAGGCATCAGGCATCAGACATCCACAGGCGTCAGGCATCGGACATCCACAAGCATCAGACATCCACAAGCATCAGAAATCCACAAGCGTCAGGCATCCACAAGCATCAGACATCCACAGGCGTCAGACATCCACAAGCATCAGACATCCACAAGCGTCAGGCATCCACAAGCATCAGACATCCACAAGCATCAGGCATCCACAAGCATCAGACATCCACAAGCATCAGACATCCACAAACATCAGGCATCCACAAACGTCAGGCATCCACAAGCATCAGACATCCAAAGGCATCAGACATCCACAAACTCTGGTTTGTGCATTAAGAAAGAGTCCATTACAGTAGTCTAGTGATGTTAAAACCAATGAAGTAACCAAGGTCTTGGCGGCCGTGTCCGGCAGAAAAGGGATGATTTTTCTTATCATTCTGAGTTTAAAATGGGCAGTGGCCGCTACCTTATTTGCATGTGCCATAACATTGAGCTGGTCATCAAAGTTAACTCCCAGGTTTCTGACCTTAGAGGTAGGGCAAGGTGGGGTGCCAAAAACTGATGGCCACCAAGTTACAGACCAGGCTGGCGAGAGAGTACCAAAGATAACCACCTCCGTTTTATCGGAATTGAGCTTCAGGCAGTTTCTTGCCATCCACTCACCAATAGCAATCATTCCATTTTAGAACCGTTCTACTACCTCCTGCCCATCACCCTTAATGGCCAACACCAATTGTGTGTCGTCTGCGTATGAGGTTAGGCTCATCCCGTGTGCTTTGATGACACTAGCAAGGTCCGACACATATATGTTAAATAGTGTCGGACTTAGGGATGAGCCTTGAGGAACCCCACACGGTAATGACAGATTGGCCGATTGGAATGGTCCTAATGTGACCGCCTGAGTTCTGTTGGCCAGGAAGGAAGCAAGCAGGTCTCTCGCAGTGAACTGTATACCCATCTTTTCGACACGGTCAACCAAGATCTTATGGTCGACCGTGTCGAAGGCTGCCGAGAGATCCAGTAGTACCAGCAATGCTATTCCTCCTTGGTCGCGGATGATTCTAATATCATCTGCTGCTTTGATGAGAGCGGTTTCCGTACCATGGTGTTTACGGAAACCGAACCGAGTGTCATCAAGCAAATTATTTCTTTCTATGTATTCCGATAGCTGCTGATTCATGGCCTTTCCCGTCACTTTAGCTAGAAAAGGGAGACTTGCTATAGGCCGGTAATGTTTTTAATTCCTCCCTATCTAGATTTGGCTTTTTGAGCAGAGGTTTGATCAGCGTGTTTTTTAGAGAGTCAGGATAGGTCCCAGAGCTCAATATCGTGTTGCAGACATGAGTGATAATTGGAATAATTGTATCTGATACCATGGCGAGCACAGAAGTAGGACAGGGGTCCAGGGCTGATCCTGATTTGATAGATCTCACTATGTCCTTTGTTTGATCAATGGTTAGGGTTTTAAAACTAGTCATGGTATTTCTCAGGATGGTCAGGGGGTTAGCAACACTACTGATATTAGGTTCTAAGGTAAAAGCTTGGTATATGTTGTTTACCTTCAAGAAGAAAAACTCGGACAAGGCGTCGCATAATAGTTGTGATGGGGGCGGATTTAGGTCGGTGTGTTACCGGATAGGGTCTTGGCAATGTTGTATAGTTGTTTGCTAGAATTTTTCGCTTTTTCTATATGTAGCGAAAAAAAAGTGCTTTTTTGCTGCCGTTATCATTATTTTGTAGGTGGCGATCAGACATCCACAAGCCTCAGGCATCAGACATCCACAAGTATCAGACATCCACAAACATCAGACATCCACAAGCGTTGGCCATCAGGCATCCACAAACATCAGGCATCAGACATCCACAAACGTCAGGCATCAACAAGCATCAGACATCCAAAGGCATCAGGCATGCACAAGTGTCAGACATCCACAAGTATCAGACATCCACAAGCGTCAGGCATCCACAAGCATCAGACATCCACAAGCATCAGACATCCACATGCATCAGACATCCACAAGCATCAGACATCCACAAGCATCAGACATCCACAAGCGTCAGACATCCACAAGCATCAGACATCCACTAGCATCAGACATCCACAAGCATCAGGCATCCACAAGCGTCAGGCATCCACAAGCATCAGGAATCCACAAGCGTCAGGCATCCACAAGCATCAGACATCCACAAGCATCAGGCATCAGACATCGACAAGCATCAGACATCCACAAACATCAGACATCCACAAGCATCAGGCATCAGACATCCACAAGCGTCAGACATCCACAAGTATCACACATCCACAAGCATCAGGCATCCACAAGCTTCAGGCATCCACAAGCATCAGGCATCCACAAGCGTCAGGCATACACAAGCATCAAGCATTCACAAGCGTCAGACCTCCACAAGCATCAGACATCCACAAGCATCAGACATCCACAAGCATCAGACATCCACAAGCATCAGGCATCAGACATCCACAAGCAATAGACATCCACAAGCATCAGGCTTCAGACATCCACAAGCGTCGGGCATCAGACATCCACAAATATCAGGCATCCACAAGCATCAGACATCCAAAGGCATCAGGCATCCACAAGCGTCAGGCATACACAAGCATCAAGCATTCACAAGCGTCAGACCTCCACAAACATCAGACATCCACAAGCATCAGGCATCCACAAACATCAGACATCCACAAGTATCAGACATCCACAAGTATCAGACATCCACAAGTATCAGACATCCACAAACATCAGACATCCACAAGAATCAGACATCCACAAGTATCAGACATCCACAAGCATCAGACATCCACAAGCATCAGGCATCAGACATCCACAAGCAACAGACATCCACAAGCATCAGGCATCAGACATCCACAAGCATCAGGCATCCATCAGCATCAGACATCCACAATTGTCAGACATCCAAAGGCATCAGAGATCCACAAGCGTCAGACATCACAAGCGTCAGACATCCACAAGCGTCAGACATCCAAAGGCATCAGACATCCACAAGAGTCAGACATCAACAAGCGTCAGACATCCACAAACATCAGACATTCACAAGCATCACGCATCAGACATCCACAAGCGTCAGACATCCACAAGCGTCAGACATCCACAAGCATCAGACATCCACAAGTATCAGACATCCACAAGCATCAGGCATCAGACATCCACAGGCATCCGGCATCAGACATCCAGAAACGTCAGGCATCAACAAGCATCAGACATCCACAAGCATCAGACATCCACTAGCATCAGACATCCACAAGCATCAGGCATCCACAAGCGTTAGGCATCCACAAGCATCAGGCATCCACAAGCGGCAGGCATCCACAAGCATCAGACATCCACAGGCATCCGGCATCAGACATCCAGAAACGTCAGGCATCCACAAGCATCAGAAATCCACAAGCGTCAGGCATCCACAAGCATCAGGCATCCACAAGTATCAGACATCCACAAGCATCAAACATCCACAAGCATCAGACATCCACAAACATCAGACATCCACAAGCATCAGGCATCAGACATCCACAAGCGTCAGACATCCACAAGTATCAGACATCCACAAGCATCAGGCATCAGACATCCACAGGCGTCAGGCATCAGACATCCACAAGCATCAGGCATCCACAAGCGTCAGGCATACACAAGCATCAAGCATTCACAAGCGTCAGACATCCAAAAGTATCAGACATCCACAAGCATCAGACATCCACAAGTATCAGACATCCACAAGTATCAGACATCCACAAGCATCAGACATCCACAAGCATCAGACATCCACAAACATCAGACATCCACAAACATCAGACATCCACAAGTATCAGACATCCACAAGTATCAGACATCCACAAGTATCAGACATCCACAAGCAACAGACATCCACAAGTATCAGACATCCACAAGCAACAGACATCCACAAGTATCAGACATCCACAAGCAACAGACATCCACAAGCATCAGGCATCAGACATCCACAAGCGCCAGACATCCAAAGGCATCAAACATCCACAAGCGTCAGACATCCACAAGCGTCAGACATCCACAAGCATCAGACATCCACAAGCATCAGGCATCAGACATCCACAAGCATCAGGCATCAGACATCCACAAGCATCAGACATCCAAAGGCATTAAACATCCACAAGCGTCAGACATCCACAAGCGTCAGACATCCACAAGCGTCAGACATCCACAAGCGTCAGGCATCCACAAGCATCAGACATCCACAAGCGTCAGGCATCCACAAGCATCAGACATCCACAAGCATCAGACATCCACATGTATCAGACATCCACAAGCATCAGACATCCACAAGCATCAGACATCCACAAGCGTCAGACATCCACAAGCATCAGACATCCACTAGCATCAGACATCCACAAGCATCAGGCATCCACAAGCGTCAGGCATCCACAAGCATCAGGCATCCACAAGCGTCAGGCATCCACAAGCATCAGACATCCACAAGCATCAGGCATCAGACATCGACAAGCATCAGACATCCACAAACATCAGACATCCACAAGCATCAGGCATCAGACATCCACAAGCGTCAGACATCCACAAGTATCAGACATCCACAAGCATCAGGCATCCACAAGCTTCAGGCATCCACAAGCATCAGGCATCCACAAGCGTCAGGCATACACAAGCATCAAGCATTCACAAGCGTCAGACCTCCACAAGCATTAGACATCCACAAGCATCAGACATCCACAAGCATCAGACATCCACAAGCATCAGGCATCAGACATCCACAAGCAATAGACATCCACAAGCATCAGGCTTCAGACATCCACAAGCGTCGGGCATCAGACATCCACAAATATCAGGCATCCACAAGCATCAGACATCCAAAGGCATCAGGCATCCACAAGCGTCAGGCATACACAAGCATCAAGCATTCACAAGCGTCAGACCTCCACAAACATCAGACATCCACAAGCATCAGGCATCCACAAACATCAGACATCCACAAGCATCAGACATCCACAAGTATCAGACATCCACAAGTATCAGACATCCACAAACATCAGACATCCACAAGCATCAGACATCCACAAGCATCAGACATCCACAAGTATCAGACATCTATACGCATCAGGCATCAGACATCCACAAGCAATAGACATCCACAAGCATCAGGCTTCAGACATCCACAAGCGTCGGGCATCAGACATCCACAAATATCAGGCATCCACAAGCATCAGACATCCAAAGGCATCAGACATCCACAAGCGTCAGACATCCACAAGTATCAGACATGCACAAACATCAGGCATCAGACATCCACAAACGTCAGGCATCCACAAGCTTCAGACATCCAAAGGCATCAGACATCCACAAGCATCAGACATCCACAAGCATCAGACATCCACAGGCGTCAGGCATCAGACATCCACAAACATCAGGCATCAGACATCCACAAGCATCAGACATCCACAAGTATCAGACATCCACAAGCATCAGGCATCAGACATCCACAAGTGTCAGGCATCAGACATCCACAAGCATCAGACATCCACACGCATCATACATCCACAAGCATCAGATATCCACCAGCATCAGGCACCCACAAGCATCAGACAACCACAAGTATCAGACATCCACAAGCGTCAGACATCCACAAGCGTCAGATATCCACAAGCATCAGGCATCAGACATCCACAAGCGTCGGACATCAGACATCCACAAATATCGGGCATCAGACATCCACAAACGTCGGGCATCCACAAGCATCAGGCATCCACAGGCATCAGGCATCCAAAGGCATCAGGCATCCACAAGCGTCAGGCATCTACAAGCGTCAAGTATCCACAAGCAACAGACATCCACAAGCATCAGGCATCCACAACCATCAGGCATCCACAAGCATCAGGCATCCACAAGCGTCAGGCATCCACAAGCGTCAGACATCCACAAGCATCAGACATCCACAAGCATCACACATCCACAAGCATCAGGCATCAGACATCCACAAACATCAGGCATCAGACATCCACAAACATCAAGCATCAGACATCCACAATTATCAGACATCCACAGGCATCAGGCATCAGACATCCACAAGCATCCGACATCCACAAGCATCAGACATCCACAAGCATCAGACATCCACAAGTGTCAGACATCCACAAGTAACAGACATCCACAAACATCAGACATCCACAAGCATCAGGCATCAGACATCCACAAACATCAGGCATCAGACATCCACAAACATCAAGCATCAGACATCCACAATCATCAGACATCCACAGGCATCAGGCATCAGACATCCACAAGCATCAGACATCCACAAGCATCACACATCCACAAGCATCAGACATCCACAAGCATCAGACATCCACAAGCGTCAGACATCCACAAGTATCAGACATCGACAAGCATCAGGCATCAGACATCTACGGGCGTCAGGCATCAGACATCCACAAACATCAGGCATCAGGCATTCACAAGCGACAGACATCCACAAGTATCAGACATCCACAAGCATCAGACATCAGACATCCACAGGCATCAGGCATCAGACATCCACAAACATCAGGCATCAGGCATCCACAAGCATCAGACATCCACAAGCATCAGGCATCCACAAGCATCAGGCATCCACAAGCGTCAGGCATACACAAGCATCAAGCATTCACAAGCGTCAGACATCCACAAGCATCAGACATCCACAAGCATCAGACATCCACAAGCATCAGGCATCAGACATCCACAAACATCAGGCATCAGACATCCACAAACATCATGCATCAGACATCCACAAGTATCAGACATCCACAAGCATCAGGCATCAGACATCCACAAGCATCAGACATCCACAAACATCAGACATCCACAAGCATCAGGCATCAGACATCCACAAGCGTCAGACATCCACAAGTATCAGATATCCACAGGCATCAGGCATCAGACATCCACAGGCATCAGACTTCCACAAGCATCAGACATCCACAAGCATCAGAAATCCACAAGCGTCAGGCATCCACAAGCATCAGACATCCACAAGCGTCAGACATCCACAAGCATCAGACATCCACAAGCGTCAGGCATCCACAAGCATCAGACATCCACAAGCATCAGGCATCCACAAGTATCAGGCATCCACAAGCATCAGGCATCCACAAGCATCACGCATCCACAAGCGTAAGGCATCCACAAGCATCAGACATCCACAAGCATCAGACATCCACAAACATCAGGCATCCACAAACATCAGGCATCCAAAAACATCAGGCATCCACAAGCATCAGACATCCACAAGCGTCAGACACCCACAAGCATCAGACATCCACGAGTATCAGACATCCACAACCATCAGGCATCCACAAGCATCAGACATCCACAAGTATCAGACATCCACAAGCATCAGACATTCACAAGCATCAGACATCCACAAGTTTCAGATATGCACAAGTATCAGACATCCACAAGTATCAGACATCCACAAGAATCAGACATCCACAAGAATCAGACATCCACAAGCATCAGACATCCACAAGCATCAGGCATCAGACATCCACAAGCAACAGACATCCACAAGCATCAGGCATCCACAAGCATCAGATATCCACAATTGTCAGACATCCGAAGGCATCAGAGATCCACAGGCGTCAGACATCCACAAGCGTCAGACATCCACAAGCATCAGACATCCACAAGCATCAGACATCCACAAGCATCAGTTATCTACAAGCATCAGACATCAACAAGCATCAGACATCCACAAACATCACGCATCAGACATCCACAAGTATCAGACATCCACAAGCCTCAGACATCCACAAGCATCAGACATCCACAATCATCAGTTATCTACAAGCATCAGACATCCACAAGCATCAGACATCCACAAACATCATGCATCAGACATCCACAAGTATCAGACATCCACAAGCATCAGACATCCACAAGCGTCAGACATCCACAAGCGTCAGACATCCACAAGCATCAGACATCCACAAGCATCAGACATCCACAAGCATCAGACATCCACAAGCATCAGTTATCTACAAGCATCAGACATCCACAAGCATCAGACATCTACACGCATCAGACATCCACAAGCATCAGGCATCAGACATCCACAGGCATCAGGCATCCACAAGCATCAGACATCCACAAGCGTCAGACATCCAAAGGCATCAGACATCCACAAGAGTCAGACATCCACAAGCGTCAGACATCCACAAACATCAGACATCCACACGCATCAGACATCCACAAGCGTCAGACATCCACAAGCATCAGACATCCACAAGCATCAGACATCCACAAGTATCAGACATCCACAAGCATCAGGCATCAGACATCCACAGGCATCCGGCATCAGACATCCAGAAACGTCAGGCATCAACAAGCATCAGACATCCACAAGCATCAGACATCCACAAGCATCAGGCATCCACAAGCGTCAGGCATCCACAAGCATCAGGCATCCACAAGCGTCAGACATCCACAAGCATCAGGCATCAGACATCCACAGGCATCCGGCATCAGACATCCAGAAACGTCAGGCATCCACAAGCATCAGAAATCCACAAGCGTCAGGTATCCACAAGCGTCAGGCATTCACAAGTATCAGACATCCACAAGCATCAGACATCCACAAGCATCAGACATCCACAAACATCAGACATTCACAAGCATCAGGCATCAGACATCCACAAGCGTCAGACATCCACAAGTATCAGACATCCACAAGCATCAGGCATCAGACATCCACAGGCGTCAGGCATCAGACATCCACAAACATCAGGCATCAGGCATCCACAAGCATCAGACATCCACAAGCATCAGACATCCACAAGCATCAGGCATCCACAAGCATCAGGCATCCACAAGCGTCAGGCATACACAAGCATCAAGCATTCACAAGCGTCAGACATCCACGAGTATCAGACATCCACAAGCATCAGACATCCACAAGTATCAGACATCCACAAGTATCAGACATCCACAAGCATCAGACATCCACAAGCATCAGACATCCACTAACATCAGACATCCACAAACATCAGACATCCACAAGTATCAGACATCCACAAGTATCAGACATCCACAAGCAACAGACATCCACAAGTATCAGACATCCACAAGCAACAGACATCCACGAGTATCAGACATCCACAAGCAACAGACATCCACAAGCATCAGGCATCAGACATCCACAAGCGCCAGACATCCAAAGGCATCAAACATCCACAAGCGTCAGACATCCACAAGCGTCAGACATCCACAAGCATCAGACATCCACATGTATCAGACATCCACATGTATCAGACATCCACAAGCATCAGACATCCACAAGCATCAGACATCCACAAGCGTCAGGCATCCACAAGCATCAGACATCCACTAGCATCAGACATCCACAAGCATCAGGCATCCACAAGCGTCAGGCATCCACAAGCGTCAGGCATCCACAAGCATCAGACATCCACAAGCATCAGGCATCAGACATCCACAAGCATCAGACATCCACAAACATCAGACATCGACAAGCATCAGGCATCAGACATCCACAAGCGTCAGACATCCACAAGTATCAGACATCCACAAGCATCAGGCATCCACAAGCATCAGGCATCCACAAGCATCAGGCATCCACAAGCGTCAGGCATACACAAGCATCAAGCATTCACAAGCGTCAGACATCCACAAGCATCAGACATCCACAAGCATCAGACATCCACAAGCATCAGGCATCAGACATCCACAAACATCAGGCATCAGACATCCACAAACATCCTGCATCAGACATCCACAAGTATCAGACATCCACAAGCATCAGGCATCAGACATCCGCAAGCATCAGGCATCAGACATCCACAAGCATCAGATATCCACAAACATCAGGCATCCACAAACATCAGACATCCACAAGCATCAGACATCCACAAGTATCAGACATCCACAAGTATCAGACATCCACAAACATCAGACATCCACAAGTATCAGACATCCACAAGTATCAGACATCCACAAGTATCAGACATCCACAAACATCAGACATCCACAAGCATCAGACATCCACAAGTATCAGACATCCACAAGTATCAGACATCCACAAGTATCAGACATCTACAAGCATCAGGCATCAGACATCCACAAGCAACAGACATCCACAAGCATCAGGCTTCAGACATCCACAAGCGTCGGGCATCAGACATCCACAAATATCAGGCATCCACAAGCATCAGACGTCCACTAGCGTCTGACATCCACAAGCATCAGACATGCACAAACGTCAGGCATCAGACATCCACAAATGTCAGGCATCCACAAGCTTCAGACATCCAAAGGCATCAGACATCCACAAGCATCAGACATCCACAAGCATCAGACATCCACAAGTATCAGACATCCACAGGCGTCAGGCATCAGACATCCACAAACATCAGGCATCAGACATCCACAAGTATCAGACATCCACAAGCATCAGGCATCAGACATCCACAAGCGTCAGGCATCAGACATCCACAAGCATCAGACATCCACACGCATCAGACATCCACAAGCATCAGATATCCACAAGCATCAGGCACCCACAAGCATCAGACAACCACAAGTATCAGACATCCACAAGCGTCAGACATCCACAAGCATCAGGCATCAGACATCCACAAGTGTCGGACATCAGACATCCACAAATATCGGGCATCAGACATCCAAAAACGTCGGGCATCCACAAGCATCAGGCATCCACAGGCATCAGGCATCCAAAGGCATCAGGCATCCACAAGTGTCAGGCATCAACAAGCGTCAAGTATCCACAAGCAACAGACATCCACAAGCATCAGGCATCCACAAGCATCAGGCATCAACAAGCATCAGGCATCCACAAGCGTCAGGCATCCACAAGCGTCAGGCATCCACAAGCGTCAGACATCCACAAGCATCAGACATCCACAAGCATCACACATCCACAAGCATCAGGCATCAGACATCCACAAACATCAGGCATCAGACATCCACAAACATCAAGCATCAGACATCCACAATTATCAGACATCCACAGGCATCAGGCATCAGACATCCACAAGCATCAGACATCCACAAGCATCAGACATCCACAAGTGCCAGACATCCACAAGTATCAGACATCCACAAACATCAGACATCCACAAGCATCAGACATCCACAAGCATCAGGCATCAGACATCCACAAACATCAGGCATCAGACATCCACAAACATCAAGCATCAGACATCCACAATTATCAGACATCCACAGGCATCAGGCATCAGACATCCACAAGCATCAGACATCCACAAGCATCACACATCCACAAGCATCAGACATCCACAAGCATCAGACATCCACAAGCGTCAGACATCCACAAGTATCACACATCGACAAGCATCAGGCATCAGACATCTACGGGCGTCAGGCATCAGACATCCACAAACATCAGGCATCAGCCATTCACAAGCGTCAGACATCCACAAGTATCAGACATCCACAAGCATCAGGCATCAGACATCCACAGGCATCAGGCATCAGACATCCACAAACATCAGGCATCAGGCATCCACAAGCATCAGACATCCACAAGCATCAGGCATCCACAAGCATCAGGCATCCACAAGCGTCAGGCATACACAGGCATCAAGCATTCACAAGCGTCAGACATCCACAAGCATCAGACATCCACAAGCATCAGACATCCACAAGCATCAGACATCCACAAGCATCAGGCATCAGACATCCACAAACATCAGGCATCAGACATCCACAAACATCATGCATCAGACATCCACAAGTATCAGACATCCACAAGCATCAGGCATCAGACATCCACAAGCATCAGGCATCAGACATCCACAAGCATCAGACATCCACAAACATCAGACATCCACAAGCATCAGGCATCAGACATCCCCAATCATCAGACATCCACAAGTATCAGACATCCACAGGCATCAGGCATCAGACATCCACAGGCGTCAGGCATCGGACATCCACAAGCATCAGACATCCACAAGCATCAGAAATCCACAAGCGTCAGGCATCCACAAGCATCAGACATCCACAGGCGTCAGACATCCACAAGCATCAGACATCCACAAGCGTCAGGCATCCACAAGCATCAGACATCCACAAGCATCAGGCATCCACAAGCATCAGACATCCACAAGCATCAGACATCCACAAACATCAGGCATCCACAAACGTCAGGCATCCACAAGCATCAGACATCCAAAGGCATCAGACATCCACAAACTCTGGTTTGTGCATTAAGAAAGAGTCCATTACAGTAGTCTAGTGATGTTAAAACCAATGAAGTAACCAAGGTCTTGGCGGCCGTGTCCGGCAGAAAAGGGATGATTTTTCTTATCATTCTGAGTTTAAAATGGGCAGTGGCCGCTACCTTATTTGCATGTGCCATAACATTGAGCTGGTCATCAAAGTTAACTCCCAGGTTTCTGACCTTAGAGGTAGGGCAAGGTGGGGTGCCAAAAACTGATGGCCACCAAGTTACAGACCAGGCTGGCGAGAGAGTACCAAAGATAACCACCTCCGTTTTATCGGAATTGAGCTTCAGGCAGTTTCTTGCCATCCACTCACCAATAGCAATCATTCCATTTTAGAACCGTTCTACTACCTCCTGCCCATCACCCTTAATGGCCAACACCAATTGTGTGTCGTCTGCGTATGAGGTTAGGCTCATCCCGTGTGCTTTGATGACACTAGCAAGGTCCGACACATATATGTTAAATAGTGTCGGACTTAGGGATGAGCCTTGAGGAACCCCACACGGTAATGACAGATTGGCCGATTGGAATGGTCCTAATGTGACCGCCTGAGTTCTGTTGGCCAGGAAGGAAGCAAGCAGGTCTCTCGCAGTGAACTGTATACCCATCTTTTCGACACGGTCAACCAAGATCTTATGGTCGACCGTGTCGAAGGCTGCCGAGAGATCCAGTAGTACCAGCAATGCTATTCCTCCTTGGTCGCGGATGATTCTAATATCATCTGCTGCTTTGATGAGAGCGGTTTCCGTACCATGGTGTTTACGGAAACCGAACCGAGTGTCATCAAGCAAATTATTTCTTTCTATGTATTCCGATAGCTGCTGATTCATGGCCTTTCCCGTCACTTTAGCTAGAAAAGGGAGACTTGCTATAGGCCGGTAATGTTTTTAATTCCTCCCTATCTAGATTTGGCTTTTTGAGCAGAGGTTTGATCAGCGTGTTTTTTAGAGAGTCAGGATAGGTCCCAGAGCTCAATATCGTGTTGCAGACATGAGTGATAATTGGAATAATTGTATCTGATACCATGGCGAGCACAGAAGTAGGACAGGGGTCCAGGGCTGATCCTGATTTGATAGATCTCACTATGTCCTTTGTTTGATCAATGGTTAGGGTTTTAAAACTAGTCATGGTATTTCTCAGGATGGTCAGGGGGTTAGCAACACTACTGATATTAGGTTCTAAGGTAAAAGCTTGGTATATGTTGTTTACCTTCAAGAAGAAAAACTCGGACAAGGCGTCGCATAATAGTTGTGATGGGGGCGGATTTAGGTCGGTGTGTTACCGGATAGGGTCTTGGCAATGTTGTATAGTTGTTTGCTAGAATTTTTCGCTTTTTCTATATGTAGCGAAAAAAAAGTGCTTTTTTGCTGCCGTTATCATTATTTTGTAGGTGGCGATCAGACATCCACAAGCCTCAGGCATCAGACATCCACAAGTATCAGACATCCACAAACATCAGACATCCACAAGCGTTGGCCATCAGGCATCCACAAACATCAGGCATCAGACATCCACAAACGTCAGGCATCAACAAGCATCAGACATCCAAAGGCATCAGGCATGCACAAGTGTCAGACATCCACAAGTATCAGACATCCACAAGCGTCAGGCATCCACAAGCATCAGACATCCACAAGCATCAGACATCCACATGCATCAGACATCCACAAGCATCAGACATCCACAAGCATCAGACATCCACAAGCGTCAGACATCCACAAGCATCAGACATCCACTAGCATCAGACATCCACAAGCATCAGGCATCCACAAGCGTCAGGCATCCACAAGCATCAGGAATCCACAAGCGTCAGGCATCCACAAGCATCAGACATCCACAAGCATCAGGCATCAGACATCGACAAGCATCAGACATCCACAAACATCAGACATCCACAAGCATCAGGCATCAGACATCCACAAGCGTCAGACATCCACAAGTATCACACATCCACAAGCATCAGGCATCCACAAGCTTCAGGCATCCACAAGCATCAGGCATCCACAAGCGTCAGGCATACACAAGCATCAAGCATTCACAAGCGTCAGACCTCCACAAGCATCAGACATCCACAAGCATCAGACATCCACAAGCATCAGACATCCACAAGCATCAGGCATCAGACATCCACAAGCAATAGACATCCACAAGCATCAGGCTTCAGACATCCACAAGCGTCGGGCATCAGACATCCACAAATATCAGGCATCCACAAGCATCAGACATCCAAAGGCATCAGGCATCCACAAGCGTCAGGCATACACAAGCATCAAGCATTCACAAGCGTCAGACCTCCACAAACATCAGACATCCACAAGCATCAGGCATCCACAAACATCAGACATCCACAAGTATCAGACATCCACAAGTATCAGACATCCACAAGTATCAGACATCCACAAACATCAGACATCCACAAGAATCAGACATCCACAAGTATCAGACATCCACAAGCATCAGACATCCACAAGCATCAGGCATCAGACATCCACAAGCAACAGACATCCACAAGCATCAGGCATCAGACATCCACAAGCATCAGGCATCCATCAGCATCAGACATCCACAATTGTCAGACATCCAAAGGCATCAGAGATCCACAAGCGTCAGACATCACAAGCGTCAGACATCCACAAGCGTCAGACATCCAAAGGCATCAGACATCCACAAGAGTCAGACATCAACAAGCGTCAGACATCCACAAACATCAGACATTCACAAGCATCACGCATCAGACATCCACAAGCGTCAGACATCCACAAGCGTCAGACATCCACAAGCATCAGACATCCACAAGTATCAGACATCCACAAGCATCAGGCATCAGACATCCACAGGCATCCGGCATCAGACATCCAGAAACGTCAGGCATCAACAAGCATCAGACATCCACAAGCATCAGACATCCACTAGCATCAGACATCCACAAGCATCAGGCATCCACAAGCGTTAGGCATCCACAAGCATCAGGCATCCACAAGCGGCAGGCATCCACAAGCATCAGACATCCACAGGCATCCGGCATCAGACATCCAGAAACGTCAGGCATCCACAAGCATCAGAAATCCACAAGCGTCAGGCATCCACAAGCATCAGGCATCCACAAGTATCAGACATCCACAAGCATCAAACATCCACAAGCATCAGACATCCACAAACATCAGACATCCACAAGCATCAGGCATCAGACATCCACAAGCGTCAGACATCCACAAGTATCAGACATCCACAAGCATCAGGCATCAGACATCCACAGGCGTCAGGCATCAGACATCCACAAGCATCAGGCATCCACAAGCGTCAGGCATACACAAGCATCAAGCATTCACAAGCGTCAGACATCCAAAAGTATCAGACATCCACAAGCATCAGACATCCACAAGTATCAGACATCCACAAGTATCAGACATCCACAAGCATCAGACATCCACAAGCATCAGACATCCACAAACATCAGACATCCACAAACATCAGACATCCACAAGTATCAGACATCCACAAGTATCAGACATCCACAAGTATCAGACATCCACAAGCAACAGACATCCACAAGTATCAGACATCCACAAGCAACAGACATCCACAAGTATCAGACATCCACAAGCAACAGACATCCACAAGCATCAGGCATCAGACATCCACAAGCGCCAGACATCCAAAGGCATCAAACATCCACAAGCGTCAGACATCCACAAGCGTCAGACATCCACAAGCATCAGACATCCACAAGCATCAGGCATCAGACATCCACAAGCATCAGGCATCAGACATCCACAAGCATCAGACATCCAAAGGCATTAAACATCCACAAGCGTCAGACATCCACAAGCGTCAGACATCCACAAGCGTCAGACATCCACAAGCGTCAGGCATCCACAAGCATCAGACATCCACAAGCGTCAGGCATCCACAAGCATCAGACATCCACAAGCATCAGACATCCACATGTATCAGACATCCACAAGCATCAGACATCCACAAGCATCAGACATCCACAAGCGTCAGACATCCACAAGCATCAGACATCCACTAGCATCAGACATCCACAAGCATCAGGCATCCACAAGCGTCAGGCATCCACAAGCATCAGGCATCCACAAGCGTCAGGCATCCACAAGCATCAGACATCCACAAGCATCAGGCATCAGACATCGACAAGCATCAGACATCCACAAACATCAGACATCCACAAGCATCAGGCATCAGACATCCACAAGCGTCAGACATCCACAAGTATCAGACATCCACAAGCATCAGGCATCCACAAGCTTCAGGCATCCACAAGCATCAGGCATCCACAAGCGTCAGGCATACACAAGCATCAAGCATTCACAAGCGTCAGACCTCCACAAGCATTAGACATCCACAAGCATCAGACATCCACAAGCATCAGACATCCACAAGCATCAGGCATCAGACATCCACAAGCAATAGACATCCACAAGCATCAGGCTTCAGACATCCACAAGCGTCGGGCATCAGACATCCACAAATATCAGGCATCCACAAGCATCAGACATCCAAAGGCATCAGGCATCCACAAGCGTCAGGCATACACAAGCATCAAGCATTCACAAGCGTCAGACCTCCACAAACATCAGACATCCACAAGCATCAGGCATCCACAAACATCAGACATCCACAAGCATCAGACATCCACAAGTATCAGACATCCACAAGTATCAGACATCCACAAACATCAGACATCCACAAGCATCAGACATCCACAAGCATCAGACATCCACAAGTATCAGACATCTATACGCATCAGGCATCAGACATCCACAAGCAATAGACATCCACAAGCATCAGGCTTCAGACATCCACAAGCGTCGGGCATCAGACATCCACAAATATCAGGCATCCACAAGCATCAGACATCCAAAGGCATCAGACATCCACAAGCGTCAGACATCCACAAGTATCAGACATGCACAAACATCAGGCATCAGACATCCACAAACGTCAGGCATCCACAAGCTTCAGACATCCAAAGGCATCAGACATCCACAAGCATCAGACATCCACAAGCATCAGACATCCACAGGCGTCAGGCATCAGACATCCACAAACATCAGGCATCAGACATCCACAAGCATCAGACATCCACAAGTATCAGACATCCACAAGCATCAGGCATCAGACATCCACAAGTGTCAGGCATCAGACATCCACAAGCATCAGACATCCACACGCATCATACATCCACAAGCATCAGATATCCACCAGCATCAGGCACCCACAAGCATCAGACAACCACAAGTATCAGACATCCACAAGCGTCAGACATCCACAAGCGTCAGATATCCACAAGCATCAGGCATCAGACATCCACAAGCGTCGGACATCAGACATCCACAAATATCGGGCATCAGACATCCACAAACGTCGGGCATCCACAAGCATCAGGCATCCACAGGCATCAGGCATCCAAAGGCATCAGGCATCCACAAGCGTCAGGCATCTACAAGCGTCAAGTATCCACAAGCAACAGACATCCACAAGCATCAGGCATCCACAACCATCAGGCATCCACAAGCATCAGGCATCCACAAGCGTCAGGCATCCACAAGCGTCAGACATCCACAAGCATCAGACATCCACAAGCATCACACATCCACAAGCATCAGGCATCAGACATCCACAAACATCAGGCATCAGACATCCACAAACATCAAGCATCAGACATCCACAATTATCAGACATCCACAGGCATCAGGCATCAGACATCCACAAGCATCCGACATCCACAAGCATCAGACATCCACAAGCATCAGACATCCACAAGTGTCAGACATCCACAAGTAACAGACATCCACAAACATCAGACATCCACAAGCATCAGGCATCAGACATCCACAAACATCAGGCATCAGACATCCACAAACATCAAGCATCAGACATCCACAATCATCAGACATCCACAGGCATCAGGCATCAGACATCCACAAGCATCAGACATCCACAAGCATCAGACATCCACAAGCGTCAGACATCCACAAGTATCAGACATCGACAAGCATCAGGCATCAGACATCTACGGGCGTCAGGCATCAGACATCCACAAACATCAGGCATCAGGCATTCACAAGCGACAGACATCCACAAGTATCAGACATCCACAAGCATCAGACATCAGACATCCACAGGCATCAGGCATCAGACATCCACAAACATCAGGCATCAGGCATCCACAAGCATCAGACATCCACAAGCATCAGGCATCCACAAGCATCAGGCATCCACAAGCGTCAGGCATACACAAGCATCAAGCATTCACAAGCGTCAGACATCCACAAGCATCAGACATCCACAAGCATCAGACATCCACAAGCATCAGGCATCAGACATCCACAAACATCAGGCATCAGACATCCACAAACATCATGCATCAGACATCCACAAGTATCAGACATCCACAAGCATCAGGCATCAGACATCCACAAGCATCAGACATCCACAAACATCAGACATCCACAAGCATCAGGCATCAGACATCCACAAGCGTCAGACATCCACAAGTATCAGATATCCACAGGCATCAGGCATCAGACATCCACAGGCATCAGACTTCCACAAGCATCAGACATCCACAAGCATCAGAAATCCACAAGCGTCAGGCATCCACAAGCATCAGACATCCACAAGCGTCAGACATCCACAAGCATCAGACATCCACAAGCGTCAGGCATCCACAAGCATCAGACATCCACAAGCATCAGGCATCCACAAGTATCAGGCATCCACAAGCATCAGGCATCCACAAGCATCACGCATCCACAAGCGTAAGGCATCCACAAGCATCAGACATCCACAAGCATCAGACATCCACAAACATCAGGCATCCACAAACATCAGGCATCCAAAAACATCAGGCATCCACAAGCATCAGACATCCACAAGCGTCAGACACCCACAAGCATCAGACATCCACGAGTATCAGACATCCACAACCATCAGGCATCCACAAGCATCAGACATCCACAAGTATCAGACATCCACAAGCATCAGACATTCACAAGCATCAGACATCCACAAGTTTCAGATATGCACAAGTATCAGACATCCACAAGTATCAGACATCCACAAGAATCAGACATCCACAAGAATCAGACATCCACAAGCATCAGACATCCACAAGCATCAGGCATCAGACATCCACAAGCAACAGACATCCACAAGCATCAGGCATCCACAAGCATCAGATATCCACAATTGTCAGACATCCGAAGGCATCAGAGATCCACAGGCGTCAGACATCCACAAGCGTCAGACATCCACAAGCATCAGACATCCACAAGCATCAGACATCCACAAGCATCAGTTATCTACAAGCATCAGACATCAACAAGCATCAGACATCCACAAACATCACGCATCAGACATCCACAAGTATCAGACATCCACAAGCCTCAGACATCCACAAGCATCAGACATCCACAATCATCAGTTATCTACAAGCATCAGACATCCACAAGCATCAGACATCCACAAACATCATGCATCAGACATCCACAAGTATCAGACATCCACAAGCATCAGACATCCACAAGCGTCAGACATCCACAAGCGTCAGACATCCACAAGCATCAGACATCCACAAGCATCAGACATCCACAAGCATCAGACATCCACAAGCATCAGTTATCTACAAGCATCAGACATCCACAAGCATCAGACATCTACACGCATCAGACATCCACAAGCATCAGGCATCAGACATCCACAGGCATCAGGCATCCACAAGCATCAGACATCCACAAGCGTCAGACATCCAAAGGCATCAGACATCCACAAGAGTCAGACATCCACAAGCGTCAGACATCCACAAACATCAGACATCCACACGCATCAGACATCCACAAGCGTCAGACATCCACAAGCATCAGACATCCACAAGCATCAGACATCCACAAGTATCAGACATCCACAAGCATCAGGCATCAGACATCCACAGGCATCCGGCATCAGACATCCAGAAACGTCAGGCATCAACAAGCATCAGACATCCACAAGCATCAGACATCCACAAGCATCAGGCATCCACAAGCGTCAGGCATCCACAAGCATCAGGCATCCACAAGCGTCAGACATCCACAAGCATCAGGCATCAGACATCCACAGGCCTCCGGCATCAGACATCCAGAAACGTCAGGCATCCACAAGCATCAGAAATCCACAAGCGTCAGGTATCCACAAGCGTCAGGCATTCACAAGTATCAGACATCCACAAGCATCAGACATCCACAAGCATCAGACATCCACAAACATCAGACATTCACAAGCATCAGGCATCAGACATCCACAAGCGTCAGACATCCACAAGTATCAGACATCCACAAGCATCAGGCATCAGACATCCACAGGCGTCAGGCATCAGACATCCACAAACATCAGGCATCAGGCATCCACAAGCATCAGACATCCACAAGCATCAGACATCCACAAGCATCAGGCATCCACAAGCATCAGGCATCCACAAGCGTCAGGCATACACAAGCATCAAGCATTCACAAGCGTCAGACATCCACGAGTATCAGACATCCACAAGCATCAGACATCCACAAGTATCAGACATCCACAAGTATCAGACATCCACAAGCATCAGACATCCACAAGCATCAGACATCCACTAACATCAGACATCCACAAACATCAGACATCCACAAGTATCAGACATCCACAAGTATCAGACATCCACAAGCAACAGACATCCACAAGTATCAGACATCCACAAGCAACAGACATCCACGAGTATCAGACATCCACAAGCAACAGACATCCACAAGCATCAGGCATCAGACATCCACAAGCGCCAGACATCCAAAGGCATCAAACATCCACAAGCGTCAGACATCCACAAGCGTCAGACATCCACAAGCATCAGACATCCACATGTATCAGACATCCACATGTATCAGACATCCACAAGCATCAGACATCCACAAGCATCAGACATCCACAAGCGTCAGGCATCCACAAGCATCAGACATCCACTAGCATCAGACATCCACAAGCATCAGGCATCCACAAGCGTCAGGCATCCACAAGCGTCAGGCATCCACAAGCATCAGACATCCACAAGCATCAGGCATCAGACATCCACAAGCATCAGACATCCACAAACATCAGACATCGACAAGCATCAGGCATCAGACATCCACAAGCGTCAGACATCCACAAGTATCAGACATCCACAAGCATCAGGCATCCACAAGCATCAGGCATCCACAAGCATCAGGCATCCACAAGCGTCAGGCATACACAAGCATCAAGCATTCACAAGCGTCAGACATCCACAAGCATCAGACATCCACAAGCATCAGACATCCACAAGCATCAGGCATCAGACATCCACAAACATCAGGCATCAGACATCCACAAACATCCTGCATCAGACATCCACAAGTATCAGACATCCACAAGCATCAGGCATCAGACATCCGCAAGCATCAGGCATCAGACATCCACAAGCATCAGATATCCACAAACATCAGGCATCCACAAACATCAGACATCCACAAGCATCAGACATCCACAAGTATCAGACATCCACAAGTATCAGACATCCACAAACATCAGACATCCACAAGTATCAGACATCCACAAGTATCAGACATCCACAAGTATCAGACATCCACAAACATCAGACATCCACAAGCATCAGACATCCACAAGTATCAGACATCCACAAGTATCAGACATCCACAAGTATCAGACATCTACAAGCATCAGGCATCAGACATCCACAAGCAACAGACATCCACAAGCATCAGGCTTCAGACATCCACAAGCGTCGGGCATCAGACATCCACAAATATCAGGCATCCACAAGCATCAGACGTCCACTAGCGTCTGACATCCACAAGCATCAGACATGCACAAACGTCAGGCATCAGACATCCACAAATGTCAGGCATCCACAAGCTTCAGACATCCAAAGGCATCAGACATCCACAAGCATCAGACATCCACAAGCATCAGACATCCACAAGTATCAGACATCCACAGGCGTCAGGCATCAGACATCCACAAACATCAGGCATCAGACATCCACAAGTATCAGACATCCACAAGCATCAGGCATCAGACATCCACAAGCGTCAGGCATCAGACATCCACAAGCATCAGACATCCACACGCATCAGACATCCACAAGCATCAGATATCCACAAGCATCAGGCACCCACAAGCATCAGACAACCACAAGTATCAGACATCCACAAGCGTCAGACATCCACAAGCATCAGGCATCAGACATCCACAAGTGTCGGACATCAGACATCCACAAATATCGGGCATCAGACATCCAAAAACGTCGGGCATCCACAAGCATCAGGCATCCACAGGCATCAGGCATCCAAAGGCATCAGGCATCCACAAGTGTCAGGCATCAACAAGCGTCAAGTATCCACAAGCAACAGACATCCACAAGCATCAGGCATCCACAAGCATCAGGCATCAACAAGCATCAGGCATCCACAAGCGTCAGGCATCCACAAGCGTCAGGCATCCACAAGCGTCAGACATCCACAAGCATCAGACATCCACAAGCATCACACATCCACAAGCATCAGGCATCAGACATCCACAAACATCAGGCATCAGACATCCACAAACATCAAGCATCAGACATCCACAATTATCAGACATCCACAGGCATCAGGCATCAGACATCCACAAGCATCAGACATCCACAAGCATCAGACATCCACAAGTGCCAGACATCCACAAGTATCAGACATCCACAAACATCAGACATCCACAAGCATCAGACATCCACAAGCATCAGGCATCAGACATCCACAAACATCAGGCATCAGACATCCACAAACATCAAGCATCAGACATCCACAATTATCAGACATCCACAGGCATCAGGCATCAGACATCCACAAGCATCAGACATCCACAAGCATCACACATCCACAAGCATCAGACATCCACAAGCATCAGACATCCACAAGCGTCAGACATCCACAAGTATCACACATCGACAAGCATCAGGCATCAGACATCTACGGGCGTCAGGCATCAGACATCCACAAACATCAGGCATCAGCCATTCACAAGCGTCAGACATCCACAAGTATCAGACATCCACAAGCATCAGGCATCAGACATCCACAGGCATCAGACATCCACAAACATCAGGCATCAGGCATCCACAAGCATCAGACATCCACAAGCATCAGGCATCCACAAGCATCAGGCATCCACAAGCGTCAGGCATACACAGGCATCAAGCATTCACAAGCGTCAGACATCCACAAGCATCAGACATCCACAAGCATCAGACATCCACAAGCATCAGGCATCAGACATCCACAAACATCATGCATCAGACATCCACAAGTATCAGACATCCACAAGCATCAGGCATCAGACATCCACAAGCATCAGGCATCAGACATCCACAAGCATCAGACATCCACAAACATCAGACATCCACAAGCATCAGGCATCAGACATCCCCAATCGTCAGACATCCACAAGTATCAGACATCCACAGGCATCAGGCATCAGACATCCACAGGCGTCAGGCATCGGACATCCACAAGCATCAGACATCCACAAGCATCAGAAATCCACAAGCGTCAGGCATCCACAAGCATCAGACATCCACAGGCGTCAGACATCCACAAGCATCAGACATCCACAAGCGTCAGGCATCCACAAGCATCAGACATCCACAAGCATCAGGCATCCACAAGCATCAGACATCCACAAGCATCAGACATCCACAAACATCAGGCATCCACAAACGTCAGGCATCCACAAGCATCAGACATCCAAAGGCATCAGACATCCACAAACTCTGGTTTGTGCATTAAGAAAGAGTCCATTACAGTAGTCTAGTGATGTTAAAACCAATGAAGTAACCAAGGTCTTGGCGGCCGTGTCCGGCAGAAAAGGGATGATTTTTCTTATCATTCTGAGTTTAAAATGGGCAGTGGCCGCTACCTTATTTGCATGTGCCATAACATTGAGCTGGTCATCAAAGTTAACTCCCAGGTTTCTGACCTTAGAGGTAGGGCAAGGTGGGGTGCCAAAAACTGATGGCCACCAAGTTACAGACCAGGCTGGCGAGAGAGTACCAAAGATAACCACCTCCGTTTTATCGGAATTGAGCTTCAGGCAGTTTCTTGCCATCCACTCACCAATAGCAATCATTCCATTTTAGAACCGTTCTACTACCTCCTGCCCATCACCCTTAATGGCCAACACCAATTGTGTGTCGTCTGCGTATGAGGTTAGGCTCATCCCGTGTGCTTTGATGACACTAGCAAGGTCCGACACATATATGTTAAATAGTGTCGGACTTAGGGATGAGCCTTGAGGAACCCCACACGGTAACGACAGATTGGCCGATTGGAATGGTCCTAATGTGACCGCCTGAGTTCTGTTGGCCAGGAAGGAAGCAAGCAGGTCTCTCGCAGTGAACTGTATACCCATCTTTTCGACACGGTCAACCAAGATCTTATGGTCGACCGTGTCGAAGGCTGCCGAGAGATCCAGTAGTACCAGCAATGCTATTCCTCCTTGGTCGCGGATGATTCTAATATCATCTGCTGCTTTGATGAGAGCGGTTTCCGTACCATGGTGTTTACGGAAACCGAACCGAGTGTCATCAAGCAAATTATTTCTTTATATGTATTCCGATAGCTGCTGATTCATGGCCTTTCCCGTCACTTTAGCTAGAAAAGGGAGACTTGCTATAGGCCGGTAATGTTTTTAATTCCTCCCTATCTAGATTTGGCTTTTTGAGCAGAGGTTTGATCAGCGTGTTTTTTAAAGAGTCAGGATAGGTCCCAGAGCTCAATATCGTGTTGCAGACATGAGTGATAATTGGAATAATTGTATCTGATACCATGGCGAGCACAGAAGTAGGACAGGGGTCCAGGGCTGATCCTGATTTGATAGATCTCACTATGTCCTTTGTTTGATCAATGGTTAGGGTTTTAAAACTAGTCATGGTATTTCTCAGGATGGTCAGGGGGTTAGCAACACTACTGATATTAGGTTCTAAGGTAAAAGCTTGGTATATGTTGTTTACCTTCAAGAAGAAAAACTCGGACAAGGCGTCGCATAATAGTTGTGATGGGGGCGGATTTAGGTCGGTGTGTTACCGGATAGGGTCTTGGCAATGTTGTATAGTTGTTTGCTAGAATTTTTCGCTTTTTCTATATGTAGCGAAAAAAAGTGCTTTTTTGCTGCCGTTATCATTATTTTGTAGGTGGCGATCAGACATCCACAAGCCTCAGGCATCAGACATCCACAAGTATCAGACATCCACAAACATCAGACATCCACAAGCGTTGGCCATCAGGCATCCACAAACATCAGGCATCAGACATCCACAAACGTCAGGCATCAACAAGCATCAGACATCCAAAGGCATCAGGCATGCACAAGTGTCAGACATCCACAAGTATCAGACATCCACAAGCATCAGACATCCTCAAGCGTCAGGCATCCACAAGTATCAGGCATCCACAAGCATCAGACATCCACAAGCATCAGACATCCACAAGCATCAGACATCCACAAGCAACAGGTATCAGACATCCACAAGCATCAGGCATCCACAAGCATCAGACATCCACAAGTATCAGACATCCACAAGCGTCAGGCATCCACAAGCATCAGGCGCATCCACAAGCGTCAGGCATCCACAAGCATCAGGCATCCACAAGCATCAAGCATCCACAAGCATCAGACATCCACAAGCATCAGGCATCAGACATCGTCAGGCATCAGACATGCACAAACATCAGGCATCAGACATCCTCAAGCATCAGACATCCACAAGTATCAGGCATCAGACATCCACAGGCGTCAGGCATCAGACATCCACAAACATCAGGCATCAGGCATCCACAAGCATCAGACATTCACAAGCATCAGGCATCCACAAGCATCAGGCATCCACAAGCGTCAGGCATACACAAGCATCAGACATCCACAAGCATCAGACATCCACAAGCATTTATTTATTTATTTATTTAATGACATTTTTAGAGCGCGAACGAATACCCGTGGGCGTCTCGGCGCTAGACTACAGTAATGTCCCTCCCCAAGGCTGAAGTTTATGCGGACTAGTATGCTGTGTTATTGGTTGAATAACCACGTCTTCCGTCTTTTTCGGAACTGTAGGAGTGAGGGACTGGTTTTTATGTGGTGTGGCAGAGTATTCCAGATTTTAGGAGCCGCAACTAGAAAGCGGCGGTCGCCCCAGGAGACTGTTCTGCTGAGTGGGACCACTATTTGATTAAGTGATGTGGATCGGAGCTTTCGGACCGGGTTATAAGGTATTAGTTGGTCTTTAAGAAAGCAAGGCCCTTGATCCTGCAACACTTTGTAAACTGTGCACAGTGATTTGAACTTTATCCTGTTTTGGATGGTCAGCCAATGGTAGGTCTTCAAGGTATCTGAAATGGGCACGAATTTAGGTTTTTTAGAGAGCAGGCGTGCAGCCGCGTTCTGTACAGTCTGCAGCTTTTTTGTAACTCTGGTTTGTGCATTAAGAAAGAGTCCATTACAGTAGTCTAGTGATGTTAAAACCAATGAAGTAACCAAGGTCTTGGCGGCCGTGTCCGGCAGAAAAGGGATGATTTTTCTTATCATTCTGAGTTTAAAATGGGCAGTGACCGCTACCTTATTTGCATGTGGCATAACATTGAGCTGGTCATCAAAGTTAACTCCCAGGTTTCTGACCTTAGAGGTAGGGCAAGGTGGGGTGCCAAAAACTGATGGCCACCAAGTTACAGACCAGGCTGGCGAGAGAGTACCAAAGATAACCACCTCCGTTTTATCGGAATTGAGCTTCAGGCAGTTTCTTGCCATCCACTCACCAATAGCAATCATTCCATTTTAGAACCGTTCTACTACCTCCTGCCCATCACCCTTAATGGCCAACACCAATTGTGTGTCGTCTGCGTATGAGGTTAGGCTCATCCCGTGTGCTTTGATGACACTAGCAAGGTCCGACACATATATGTTAAATAGTGTCGGACTTAGGGATGAGCCTTGAGGAACCCCACACGGTAACGACAGATTGGCCGATTGGAATGGTCTTAATGTGACCGCCTAAGTTCTGTTGGCCAGGAAGGAAGCAAGCAGGTCTCTCGCAGTGAACTGTATACCCATCTTTTCGACACGGTCAACCAAGATCTTATGGTCGACCGTGTCGAAGGCTGCCGAGAGATCCAGGAGTACCAGCAATGCTATTCCTCCTTGGTCACGGATGATTCTAATATCATCTGCTGCTTTGATGAGAGCGGTTTCCGTACCATGGTGTTTACGGAAACCGAACCGAGTGTCATCAAGCAAATTATTTCTTTCTATGTATTTCGATAGCTGCTGATTCATGGCCTTTTCCGTCACTTTAGCTAGAAAAGGGAGACTTGCTATAGGCCGGTAATGTTTTAATTCCTCCCTATCTAGATTTGGCTTTTTGAGCAGAGGTTTGATCAGCGTGTTTTTTAAAGAGTCAGGATAGGTCCCAGAGCTCAATATCGTGTTGCAGACATGAGTGATAATTGGGATAATTGTATCTGATACCATGGCGAGCACAGAAGTAGGACAGGGGTCCAGGGCTGATCCTGATTTGATAGATCTCACTATGTCCTTTGTTTGATCAATGGTTAGGGTTTTAAAACTAGTCATGGTATTTCGCAGGATGGTCGGGGGGTTAGCAACACTACTGTTATTAGGTTCTAAGGTAAAAGCTTGGTATATGTTGTTTACCTTCGAGAAGAAAAACTCGGACAAGGCGTCGCATAATAGTTGTGATGGGGGCGGATTTAGGTCGGTGTGTTACCGGTTAGGGTCTTGGCAATGTTGTATAGTTGTTTGCTAGAATTTTTTGCTTTTTCTATACGTAGCGAAAAAAAAGTGCTTTTTTGCTGCCGTTATCATTATTTTGTAGGTGGCGATCAGACATCCACAAGCATCAGGCATCAGACATCCACAAACATCAGGCATAAGACATCCACAAACATCATGCATCAGACATCCACAAGTATCAGACATCCACAAGCATCAGGCATCAGACATCCACAAACATCAGGCATCAGACATCCACAAGCATCAGGCATCCACAAGCATCAGACATCCACAAGCATCAGGCATCCACAAACATCAGGCATCGCCCTCACTCTATCTATCGCCCTCACTCTGTCTATCGCCCTCACTCTGTCTATCACCCTCACTCTATCTATCGCCCTCACTCTATCTATCGCCCTCACTCTATCTATTGCCCTCACTCTATCTATCGCCCTCACTCTATCTATCTATCACCCTCACCCTATCTATCGCCCTCACTCGATCTATCGCCCTCACTCTATCTATCGCCCTCACTCTATCTATCGCCCTCACTCTATCTATCGCCCTCACTCTATCTATCGCCCTCACTCTGTCTATCGCCCTCACTCTATCTATCGCCCTCACTCTATCTATCGCCCTCATTCTATCTATTGCCCTCACTCTGTCTATCGCCCTCACTCTATCTATCGCCCTCACTCTATGGCCCTCACTCTATCTATCGCACTCACTCTATCTATCTATCGCCCTCACTCTATCTATCGCCCTCACTCTATCTATCGCCCTCACTCTATCGCCCTCACTCTATCTATCACCCTCACTCTATCTATCGCCCTCACTCTATCTATCGCCCTCACTCTATCTATTGCCCTCACTCTATCTATCACTCTCACTCTATCTATCGCCCTCACTCTATCTATCTATCGCCCTCACTCTATCTATCGCCCTCACTCTATCTATCTCCCTCATTCTATCTATCTATCGCCCTCACTCTATCGCCCTCACTCTATCGCCCTCACTCTATCTATCACCCTCACTCTATCCATCGCCCTCACTCTATCTATCGCCCTCACGCTATCTATCACCCTCACTCTATCTATCGCCCTCACTCTATCTATCGCCCTCACTCTATCTATCGCCCTCACTCTATCTATCGCCCTCACTCTATCTATCGCCCTCACTCTATCTATCGCCCTCACTCTATCTATCGCCCTCACTCTGTCTATCGCCCTCACTCTATCTATCGCCCTCACTCTATCTATCTCCCTCACTTTATCTATTGCCCTCACTCTATCTATCGCCCTCACTCTATCTATCGCCCTCATTCTATCTATCTATTGCCCTCACTCTATCGCCCTCACTCTATCACACTCACTCTATCTATCGCCCTCACTCTATCTATCACCCTCACTCTTACTATCGCCCTCACTCTATCGCCCTCACTCTTTCTATCGCCCTCACTCTATCTATCGCCCTCACTCTATCTATCTATCGCCCTCACTCTATCGGCCTCACTCTGTCTATCGCCCTCACTCACTCTATCGCCCTCACTCTATCTATCGTCCTCACTCTATCTATCGCCCTCACTTTATCTATCGCCCTCACTCTATCTATCGCCCTCACTCTATCTGTCGCCCTCACTCTGTCTATCGCCCTGACTCTGTCTTTCGCCCTCACTCTATCTATCGCCCTCACTCTATCTATCGCCCTCACTTTATCTATCGCCCTCACTCTATCGCCCTCACTCTATCTATCGCCCTCACTCTATCTATCACCCTCACTCTATCTATCTATCGCCCTCACTCTATCTATCGCCCTCCCTCACTCTATCGCCCTCACTCTATCTATCGCCCTCATTCTATCTATCGCCCTCACTTTATCTATCGCCCTTACTCTATCTATCACCCTCACTCTATCTATCTATCGCCCTCACTCACTCTATCTATCGCCCTCACTCTATCTATCGCCCTCACTCTATAGCCCTCACTCTGTCTATCGCCCTCACTCTGTCTATCGCCCTCACTCTGTCTATCGCCCTCACTCTATCTATCGCCCTTACTCTATCTATCGCCCTCACTCTATCTATTGCCCTCACTCTATCTATTGCCCTCACTCTATCTATTGCCCTCACTCTGTCTATCGCCCTCACTCTGTCTATCACCCTCACTCTATCTATCGCCCTCACTCTATCTATCGCCCTCACTGTATCTATCGCCCTCACTCTATCTATCGCCCTCACTCTGTCTATCGCCCTCACTCTATCTATCGCCCTCACTCTATCTATCGACCTCACTCTATCTATTGCCCTCACTCTATCTATCGCCCTCACTCTATCTATCTATCTATCACCCTCACCCTATCTATCGCACTCTATCTATCGCCCTCACTCTGTCTATCGCCCTCACTCTATCTATCGCCCTCAGTCTATCTATCGCCCTCATTCTATCTATTGCCCTCACTCTGTCTATCGCCCTCACTCTATCTATCGCCCTCACTCTATCGCCCTCACTCTATCTATCGCCCTCACTCTATCTATCTATCGCCCTCACTCTATCTATCGCCCTCACTCTATCTATCGCCCTCACTCTGTCTATCGCCCTCACTCTATCTATCGCCCTCACTCTATCTATCGCCCTCACTCTATCTATCACCCTCACTCTGTCTATCGCCCTCACTCTATCTATCGCCCTCACTCTATCTATCTCCCTCACTTTATCTATTGCCCTCACTCTATCTATCACTCTCACTCTATCTATCGCCCTCACTCTATCTATCTATCGCCCTCACTCTATCTAGCGCCCTCACTCTATCTATCGCCCTCATTCTATCTATCTATTGCCCTCACTCTATCGCCCTCACTCTATCACACTCACTCTATCTATCGCCCTCACTCTATCTATCACCCTCACTCTTACTATCGCCCTCACTCTATCGCCCTCACTCTTTCTATCGCCCTCACTCTATCTATCGCCCTCACTCTATCTATCTATCGCCCTCACTCTATCGGCCTCACTCTGTCTATCGCCCTCACTCACTCTATCGCCCTCACTCTATCTATCGCCCTCACTCTATCTATCGCCCTCACTTTATCTATCGCCCTCACTCTATCTATCACCCTCACTCTATCTATCACCCTCACTCTGTCTATCGCCCTCACTCTATCTATCGCCCTCACTCTATCTATCTCCCTCACTTTATCTATTGCCCTCACTCTATCTATCACTCTCACTCTATCTATCGCCCTCACTCTATCTATCTATCGCCCTCACTCTATCTATCGCCCTCACTCTATCTATCGCCCTCATTCTATCTATCTATTGCCCTCACTCTATCGCCCTCACTCTATCACACTCACTCTATCTATCGCCCTCACTCTATCTATCACCCTCACTCTTACTATCGCCCTCACTCTATCGCCCTCACTCTTTCTATCGCCCTCACTCTATCTATAGCCCTCACTCTATCTATCTATCGCCCTCACTCTATCGGCCTCACTCTGTCTATCGCCCTCACTCACTCTATCGCCCTCACTCTATCTATCGCCCTCACTCTATCTATCGCCCTCACTTTATCTATCGCCCTCACTCTATCTATCGCCCTCACTCTATCTGTCGCCCTCACTCTGTCTATCGCCCTGACTCTGTCTTTCGCCCTCACTCTATCTATCGCCCTCACTCTATCTATCGCCCTCACTTTATCTATCGCCCTCACTCTATCGCCCTCACTCTATCTATCGCCCTCACTCTATCTATCACCCTCACTCTATCTATCTATCGCCCTCACTCTATCTATCGCCCTCCCTCACTCTATCGCCCTCACTCTATCTATCGCCCTCATTCTATCTATCGCCCTCACTTTATCTATCGCCCTTACTCTATCTATCACCCTCACTCTATCTATCTATCGCCCTCACTCACTCTATCTATCGCCCTCACTCTATCTATCGCCCTCACTCTATAGCCCTCACTCTGTCTATCGCCCTCACTCTGTCTATCGCCCTCACTCTGTCTATCGCCCTCACTCTATCTATCGCCCTTACTCTATCTATCGCCCTCACTCTATCTATTGCCCTCACTCTATCTATTGCCCTCACTCTATCTATTGCCCTCACTCTGTCTATCGCCCTCACTCTGTCTATCACCCTCACTCTATCGCCCTCACTCTATCTATCGCCCTCACTGTATCTATCGCCCTCACTCTATCTATCGCCCTCACTCTGTCTATCGCCCTCACTCTATCTATCGCCCTCACTCTATCTATCGACCTCACTCTATCTATTGCCCTCACTCTATCTATCGCCCTCACTCTATCTATCTATCACCCTCACCCTATCTATCGCACTCTATCTATCGCCCTCACTCTGTCTATCGCCCTCACTCTATCTATCGCCCTCAGTCTATCTATCGCCCTCATTCTATCTATTGCCCTCACTCTGTCTATCGCCCTCACTCTATCTATCGCCCTCACTCTATCGCCCTCACTCTATCTATCGCCCTCACTCTATCTATCTATCGCCCTCACTCTATCTATCACCCTCACTCTATCTATCGCCCTCACTCTATCTATCGCCCTCACTCTATCTATCGCCCTCACTCTATCTATCGCCCTCACTCTATCTATCGCCCTCACTCTATCTATTGCCCTCACTCTATCTATCACTCTCACTCTATCTATCGCCCTCACTCTATATATCTATCGCCCTCACTCTATCTATCGCCCTCACTCTATCTAACGCCCTCATTCTATCTATCTATCGCCCTCACTCTATTGCCCTCACTCTATCTATCGCCCTCACTCTATCTATCACCCTCACTCTATCTATCGCCCTCACTCTATCGCCCTCACTCTATCTATCACCCTCACTCTATCTATCACCCTCACTCTATCTATCGCCCTCACTCTATCTATCGCCCTCACTCTATCTATCGCCCTCACTCTATCGCCCTAACTCTATCTATCTATCTATCGCCCTCACTCTATCTATCGGCCTCACTCTGTCTATTGTCCTCACTCACTCTATCGCCCTCACTCTATCTATCGCCCTCACTCTATCTATCGCCCTCACTCTATCTATCGCCCTCACTCTATCTATCGCCCTCACTCTGTCTATCGCCCTCACTCTGTCTATCGCCCTCACTCTGTCTATCGCCCTCACTCTATCTATCGCCCTCACTCTGTCTATCACCCTCACTCTGTCTATTGCCCTACTCTGTCTATCGCCCTCACTCTATCTATCGCCCTCACTCTATCGCCCTCACTCTATCGCGCTCACTCTATCTATCGCCCTCATTCTATCTATCGCCCTCACTCTATCTATCTATCGCCCTCACTTTATCTATCGCCCTCACTCTATCTATCTTCCTCACTCTATCTATCGCCCTCACTCTATCTATCGCCCTCACTCTATTTATCGCCCTCACTCTATCTCTCGCCCTCACTCTATCTATCGCCCTCACTCTATCTATTGCCCTCACTCTATCTATCACTCTCACTCTATCTTTCGCCCTCACTCTATCTATCTATCACCCTCACTCTATCTATCGCCCTCACTCTATCTATCGCCCTCACTCTATCTATTGCCCTCACTCTATCGCCCTCACTCTATCTATCGCCCTCACTCTATCTATCACCCTCACTCTATCTATCGCCCTCACTCTTTCGCCCTCACTCTATCTATCGCACTCACTCTATCTATCGCCCTCACTCTATCTATCTATCGCCCTCACTCTATTGGCCTCACTCTGTCTATCGCCCTGACTCACTCTATCGCCCTCACTCTATCTATCGCCCTCACTCTATCTATCGCCCTCACTCTATCTATCGCCCTCACTCTATCTATCGCCCTCACTCTATCTATCGCCCTCACTCTGTCTATCGCCCTCACCCTGTCTTTCGCCCTCACTCTATCTATCGCCCTCACTCTATCTATCGCCCTCACTCTATCTATCGCCCTCACTTTATCTATCGCCCTCACTCTATCGCCCTCACTCTATCTATCGCCCTCACTCTATCTATCGCCCTCACTCTATCTATCTATCGCCCTCACTCTATCTGTCACCCTCACTCACTCTGTCGCCCTCACTCTATCTATCGCCCTCACTCTATCTATCGCCCTCACTCTATCGCCCTCACTCTATCTATCGCCCTCACTTAATCTATCACCCTCACTCTTTCTATTGCCCTCACTCTATCTATCGCCCTCACTCTATCTATCGCCCTCATTCTATCTATCGCCCTCACTCTATCTATCGCCCTCACTCTATCTATCTATCGGCCTCACTCTGTCTATCTATCGCCCTCACTCACTCTATCGCCCTCACTCTGTCTATCGCCCTCACTCTGTCTATCGTCCTCACTCTGTCTATCGCCCTCACTCTGTCTATCGCCCTCACTCTGTCTATCGCCCTCACTCTGTCTATCGCCCTCACTCTGTCTATCGCCCTCACTCTATCTATCGTCCTCACTCTATCGCCCTCACTCTATCTATCGCCCTCACTCTATCTATCGCCCTCACTCTATCTATCGCCCTCACTCTATCTATCGCCCTCACTCTATCGCCCTCACTCTGTCTATCGCCCTCAGTCTGTCTATCGCCCTCACTCTATCTGTAGACCTCACTCACTCTATCGCCCTCACTCTATCTATCGCCCTCACTCTATCGTCCTCACTGTATCGCCCTCACTCTATCGCCCTCACTCTGTCTATCGCCCTCACTCTGTCTATCGCCCTCACTCTATCTATCGCCATCACTCTATCTATCGCCCTCACTCTATCGCCCTCACTCTATCGCCCTCACTCTATCTATCGCCCTCACTCTATCTTTCTATCTATATATCGCCCATACTCAATCTATCTATCGCCCTCTATCTATCTATTGCCCTCACTCTATCTATCTATCGCCCTCACTCTATCTATCTATCTATCTATCTATCTATCTATCTATCTATCTATCTATCTATCTATCTATCTATCTATCTATCTATCTATCTATTGCCCTCACTCTGTCTATCTATCTATCGCCCTCACTCTGTCTATCTATCTATCGCCCTCACTCTATCTATCTATCGCCCTCACTCTATCTATCTATGGCATCATCACAGCATCACTCAGCCCCACCACAGCATCACCACTCAGGGGCACCACAACATCACTCAGTGCAACCATTCAACAATAACTGGTTTAAATATGTTCTCTCAATGTTTCAAACTTTATTACAAATGTCACAAAAAGATTTTGATATTTCACTTCTGTTCTTGGATTTTCGTCACAATAACATACACTGAACATAATCTTTACAAAAGTTATTTACAAAAATTTAAGCTATTGCCATTATAAATTACAATAACTTTTAAGTATTAATTATTTAAAAAAAATAAAAATCATTGTTATTTGTAATATCGATACCTCTAAGTCACGTAAATACAACACATATTGCATTACAAATGCTATAGGTGTCACATTTGCAAAAGATAAAAGTATTGGCATTGTAAATGACAAAGCTATAATTTCGCTATTTCGCTATTTTCAAAATCAACACAAAATCAACACATAAATAAAAAATGTGTTATAAGACCAATAGCTCAAACTTTCCTAATGCGAGACCTATTGCATTGCAAATGCTTGTTAAGAGAAGCGGGAAGAGTGAGCTTGTGAGGCCAGCACTCATCTGGCCATGTCTTCTTGGTCTTGCCAAACAGGACAATCGTGGCCTTGTCTCAGTTTAATTTGAGACGGTTCTTTTTCGCCCAAGTGGCAGCTGATCTCAAACCTTCCCAGAGTCTGACTAGTAGATTTGAGAGGTTCAGCCATAGATCCCGCCTGCCGCGTGCCAGCCGCGTGCCAGCCGTGTGCCAGCCTCGATTATATCTCAAAACTATCAACAGGGATGATTTTAGCCAAAGGCGCCGTAAACATTTTGAAAAGTATGAAGCTCAGGGAAGTTAGTTCCCTGAGGAACCTTATATACGGCACCGATGGCCTTAGATCTCAAAGGTGGCAAGTAGATGGTTTGAGCTCTGTGTGTCAGAGACCCCAGGCCCTGCCAGAGCCTTTAAAGGGTTCCAAGGTGGTGCCGTCTTCTCATCAAGGTTCCATGAGGCACCACATCGAAGGCTGCTGAGAGGTCTAGAAGGATGAGGACAGCGGAGGTCCCCGCATCCAAGCGGATCCTAACGGCATGAATAACTGTGGTCTCAGTTCCACGCTCCACTCTCACGGACCATTGGATCCCTAAACGTGAAGGTATGAGATCCTTGAAACACTGTTCAATTCTTAACATCATTGTGGGTTTCTCTGGCTGGTACAACGGTGTAACTAACACCCCTGTCCACAAATGCAGTGTGAATGGAAGAAGAAACACCCATTGCCAACTTGCAAGGTGTCCTGAAAATAAGCAGGGCAGGGATTGGGTAAGAAATCAAACTATGAATCCAATGGATTCAGATGAAGGCAGAATCTTATTTAAAGCACTATTTTCATTTTGTTTAAAATCAAAGCAACTTCAACAAATATGTCCAGATTATGTCCCGCAGCAGGGCTTGCTCAGCCTGTTGCTCACATCGGTGGACTGTCACTTGCTCTGATACAACAGCAAAGGTACTTGTCTCTTTAAGCAGTTAGAAGGGGCCACAGTGTGAAGGTCTCATTTCTGTCGTGCATGTTTTTAGCTCCTGAAGTGGCCCTTTGACAATAGCTGAACAGAACAACAGATACTGTTTTTAACAATAAGCAGCAATGACATAAGACATAAACAAAAACATTTGAATGAATGAATGAATGAATGATTAAGTATTTGTATCGCGCATGGCTACCCGAAGGCATCCCAGCGCTTTAGACCAACGTTCATTCACCCGGGCTAGACGAACAGGAGGGTTTTCAGCATCTTCCTGAAACTAAGATGGTTGCTTTCCATTCGAATGGAGAGTGGAAGATTGTTCCAAAGTTTTGAGGCCTGTAGGGAGAAGCGTCGACCACCCATACGCACTCTCCTTGTTTTAGGGACAGTCAAGAGGTTTTTATTATGAGATCTTAATTCCCGACCAGGGGAATACAGGCAGAATAATGATTGCATCAATGCAGGTCCTGTTTTATGAACTACTTTATGGACCGTGACCAGAGCTTTAAATTCGATCCTCTGTTGCACTGGAAGCCAATGCAACTGGCGGAGTGCAGGTTTGGCAGATGTTCTCCGTGGGACGTTCAACAACATACGAGCAGCGCAATTCTGCGCAGGCTGCAGTATCTTAATTGTCCCTTGAGAGGCACCTAGATATAGTGCATTTGAAAAATCTAGGCGTGATAATATCAACGCCTGAACTAGGATCCTTCTAGCTTCAAAGGGGAGAAGGATGATAATTTTCCTCAGAAGCCTCATAAGTGCATAGCATGTGGCAGCTACCTTCCGGGCCTGAACTGAGAAATTAAGAGCTGGGTTCATCCATACCCCAAGGCTCTTAATTTGAGTCTTGGGCTTGGGTGGTTGGCCCAGACTGTCCGGCCACCATTCCTCCACTGTGGTAGGTGCCTTGTGTCCCAGCATCATCACCTCTGTTTTTGCCCCATTAAGTTTTAGGAAGGATTTATCCATCCATTCCCGAACTCTATTAAGGCAAATGGAGAAGTTTTCAAAAGGGGCATCATGCGTGGTTAATGAAATAATCAGTTGTGTGTCGTCTGCGTATGTAACAAGTTGTACTCCCCAGGGCAGCACCACCTCAGCCAAAGGCCTCATATAAATGTTAAATAAGGTGGGGCTGAGGGACGAACCCTGGGGAACACCGCAATTAAGACACATTTGGGGGGAGGAAGCCTCGTTTTCGAAGACCACAAAGGTCCTATCAGACAGGAAAGAGTGCAGCCACTGTAGCGCGCGGCCCGAGACACCAACTTCCTCCAGCCTGTGTAACAGGATGGAGTGGTTCACGGTGTCGAAGGCCACGCTCAGATCTAATATGGTAAGTGGACTGTGGCAGCGTCCCTACCGCTTTTAAAACCTAAGCGCTTTTGCGTGTAGCTCGCCTGCTTAGCGGCGCGTGAGCATTTTATGCTTTTTTAAATTGCACATTATTTCTCCTTACCTGGCTGGGAAGCACAGCGTGTTGGCAGCGCGTTGGGTGTGCCCCTTGATTTTAGCTCGGCTGAGCTCTACTAGACGGATCACGGAGGACTGGACTCGCCCCTCCCTCCCGCCTCGGTCTGACGCCGGTGATTAGCGCCGTTTGTGCAGAGGGCGTGGAGGGTCCGAGCCAGGCACTTCCGGTAGGGAACAGCAGCGCTCTAGTGGTTGGAACGCTGGGGGGGATATAAGGCACTGGATTCAGAAGCCTTGTGTGGTAAGTGGACTGTGGCAGCGTCCCTACCGCTTTTAAAACCTAAGCGCTTTTGCGTGTAGCTCGCCTGCTTAGCGGCGCGTGAGCATTTTATGCTTTTTTAAATTGCACATTATTTCTCCTTACCTGGCTGGGAAGCACAGCGTGTTGGCAGCGCGTTGGGTGTGCCCCTTGATTTTAGCTCGGCTGAGCTCTACTAGACGGATCACGGAGGACTGGACTCGCCCCTCCCTCCCGCCTCGGTCTGACGCCGGTGATTAGCGCCGTTTGTGCAGAGGGCGTGGAGGGTCCGAGCCAGGCACTTCCGGTAGGGAACAGCAGCGCTCTAGTGGTTGGAACGCTGGGGGGGATATAAGGCACTGGATTCAGAAGCCTTGTGTGGTAAGTGGACTGTGGCAGCGTCCCTACCGCTTTTAAAACCTAAGCGCTTTTGCGTGTAGCTCGCCTGCTTAGCGGCGCGTGAGCATTTTATGCTTTTTTAAATTGCACATTATTTCTCCTTACCTGGCTGGGAAGCACAGCGTGTTGGCAGCGCGTTGGGTGTGCCCCTTGATTTTAGCTCGGCTGAGCTCTACTAGACGGATCACGGAGGACTGGACTCGCCCCTCCCTCCCGCCTCGGTCTGACGCCGGTGATTAGCGCCGTTTGTGCAGAGGGCGTGGAGGGTCCGAGCCAGGCACTTCCGGTAGGGAACAGCAGCGCTCTAGTGGTTGGAACGCTGGGGGGGATATAAGGCGGATGTGCTGTCGACAGCGCAGCGGGCGAGCGCAGCGGGCGCGACGAAGGCGCGCCGGAGTCGCGCCAGAGTTAAGCCCGTCTGCGCCCGTCCGCGGCCGACTGCGGCCCAGGGCCATAACCCCTGCCTCTCCCTCCTGTCAAACCTCCTGGAGTCGAGATGAGTTACTTCTCCTCCGAGGAGAGCTATGCGGGCTGTGCCCCCACAGCATTGACGCAGGAACCTATGCGGGCTGCAGTCACTGTGAATACACCTTTGACACAGGCAAGGCGCTAACCGCAGGCCAACATACTTTGGTATGTGGCCTACTAAATGTCCGCTCCCTACGGAAACACGCCCTCGACATTCATGACCTCCTCACGGGGAAACAGTGGGACCTCTTATTCCTCACGGAAACGTGGCTTGATCAAGACTCCATGCCGGAGATCATTGAGGCCATTCCTGAAGGCTACGGTATACAAAGGCTAGACAGACCACGCGGAAGAGGGGGCGGTATAGCCATTGTTGCGCGGCAAGATTACCAATGTCAGCTGGATCGCACTGCGATTGATGGCAGTGAAGCTGGCGCCTTTTCCATTCTTATTAATGGCTGCTTCACCTTGAAAGGCTTACTAATCTATCGTCCTCCAGGCTCTTCTACAGCCTTCATTGAAGAACTAGTGGAAGGTGTCACAGAAGCCGCTCTACGCTCGGACAAATATTTGGTCCTAGGGGATCTTAACCTACACCTAGATACCCCCTCCGACAAAGTGGCAAGCGAGCTATGCCACACGATGGCTAGCTTACAATTTGAGCAGAAGGTGCTGTTGCCCACCCATAAGCTGGGTCACCTTCTGGACCCAGTTTTTGCTAACTGGAGCCAAGTGGACGCCCATGCCCCGATTCCCATCGCATGGTCCGATCACTTCCTTGTCCCTTTTTCCATCGAACTACAGGAACCCCGTCCCAATGACCCTCCCTCTGATAAACATCCTAGGCGGAAATGGACAGCGTTCTCCCAGGCCAAATTCAATCTGGCACTTACCGAGAAAGGTCTTCCTGGGGGCGACGGGGCTGATGAAGTCAATTCCAACTTTGACCAACGCATTTTGGAAGCCCTGAATCAGGTGGCACCGTTGGGCATGTCGAAATCAGGCGGCCGTATACAACGGTCGGCACCTTGGTATAATGAAGATCTGCGAACGGCCAAGGCTGCATGTAAACGCGCCGAAAGGCAATGGAGGATTGCATACTCCGCGCAGGCCAAAACTGTTTATACCGATTGCAGGCGTGCCTATCACATGATGATTAGGAAGGCCAAATCATTGTATTATTGCAATAAAATTGAGGAAGCCAAACAGTCCACCAAGGAGCTTTTCTCTATTTACAAATCCATTGCAATAGGAAAAACTGCCACAGCACCGAAGGAACTTTGCACTACGGAGGGCTGCAATCGTATTGCGGAGTACTTCGCAACTAAAGTTTCCAACATTTACAACTCCTTCCCCCAGAAGACAGATAGAGGCATTGCCCCCGTGGAACTCCCTAGAAGGGAAGGGGAACATCGGTTGACCATGTTCGTCACTCCTTCCACTATGGAGCTTCTCCGTATATGTGGATCCATCAAATCCGGTTCCCCCAGAGACCCGACTACCCCGAGCCGGCTCAAGGACAGCTTACCAGTGCTAGAGCCCTACGTACGTCAGCTTCTGGATGTCTCCTTTGAGTCTCAGGTGGTCCCGAAGGCCTGGAAGCAGGCGGTGGTACTTCCCCTGCAAAAAAAGGCCAACGTCACCTTTGAAAATTTGGATAACCTCCGTCCTATCTCACTCCTCCCCTACATGGCGAAGGTGGCGGAAAAAACAGCCAATATACAGCTCATGCAGTTCGTGGAGACGGCTTCGCTACTCCACGACTCGCAATTTGGCTTCCGTCCCCGTCACTCGACGGAGTCTGCTCTCCTCGTGGCGGTAGAAGCTCTCAGACAGGGAGTAGACGAGGGCCAGACGATGGCACTGATCCTCTTAGACTTAAGCGCAGCATTCGACACTGTAGCACATTCCACCTTGCTACAGTGTCTGAATGAAGGCGGGGTGACAGGTGCTGCGCTTGGCTGGATCAAGTCCTTCCTCTCTGAGAGATGCTTTCAGGTCAGACTGGGTGAGTGTTATTCCAGGGAGATTGAGCTGGGCCAGGGCGTCCCTCAGGGTTCGTCCCTGAGCCCAACTCTATTTAACATTTACGTCTCCCCCCTAGCGGCCATTGTGGAGGGTCACGGCCTCCGCCTGGTGTCCTATGCCGATGACACGCAGTTGGTCATCTCCCTATCGCGCGCGCCCGGTCTTGCGGCAGACATCTTCAGGAACTGCATGAAAGACCTTGCTGCCTGGATGTCTGCCAACTGTTTAAAGTTGAACGGGAGCAAGACCGAGGTGCTCGTGGTGGGGGGTGTACCGTCGGCGTGGTCGTCGGCGTGGTGGCCACCTTGTTTGGGGGAAGTCCCCGCTCCCTGCCGTGAGGCTAGGAATCTGGGCGTGTGGGTCGATAAGGACCTCACCTTTGGCCCACATGTCGGTCGGGTGGCGGGGGTATGCTTCAGCGTTCTGAGAGCTCTTAGGAAAGTCTTAGACCTGCTTCCCATCTCTGCTCGTCAGACGCTGGTGCATGCCTTGGTCACCTCCCGACTTGATTATGGGAACCTGCTCTATCTGGGGGCCACAGGCAGGGTCATCGGTCGCCTGCAGGTTCTTCAAAACGCGGCAGCGCGGTTGGTCCTCAGACTCCCCAGGAGATCTTCCGCCAAGCCAGCCTTGCGAGCGCTCCATTGGCTCCCCATTGAGAGGAGAGTAAAGTTTAAGGCCCTTGCCACCTGCCACCGTATTTTGTATGGCAAGGCACCTCTCCCGCTCCAGAGCCTAGTAGCCTACTACGAGCCTACACGCAGTCTTCGGTCCTCGCAGGTCGGGCTGTTAAAAGTACCAAGAATATTTAAAGCTCGTATGGGAGGCAGGTCCTTCAGATACCTTGCTCCCAAATGCTGGAACAAACTGCCACTGGAACTTCGGCTTGAGCCCTCCGAAATCCAGTTTAGGAAAAAACTTAAAACTTATCTTTTTCAGTAGATAGCTGGGTTAGGAGGAGGGGGGACAGTCATTCCACTTATCATAGCGCGGGGACACGCCAGTGGCGTAACCAGGCGCTTAATAAATGTCCAATAATAATAATAATAATAGTAGTATGGCCGCATGGTTTCCGTTGTCTACGATCTTCCTTGCTTCCTCAACCACTGAAATGAGAGCAGTTTCTGTGCCCTGATTTCTCCTAAACCCTGTCTGTGTAGCATGAAAAGAGTTGTTATCCTCCAGAAAAGTAGCCAATAGAGAATTAACATACTTCTCCGTGAGTTTACTAATAGTGGGCAAAAGGGAGATGGGGCGATAATTTGCCCAGTCTTCAGGGTTAAGGTTAGGTTTCTTCAACAGAGCCTTAACTTTGGCCTGTTTCCAAGTAGACGGAACCAGGCCAGAGAGGCATTGATCACCTCCTGAATAACTGGGGCAACAGTGTCTGATACCAGGTTTAATATGGTAGGGGGTGCAGGATCATTTGGCAAGCCTGATTTTAAATTACTTAGAAGACGCTGAGTAGTAGGAAGGTCTACCGGATCCAATTCTTCCAATTGAGTCAGAGCCATGTGGGATGAGGAAGGAAATTCAATAGGTGTTTTTTGGAAGGATGAGTATATGATGGCCACTTTAGTGAAAAAGAATTTTGCCAGCTCCTCACATCGCACCTGTGCGAGTCCTGGATCATCAATAGGGGAAGGAGGGATGACCAAAGATTTAAAAATTTAAAACATTTCTCTCGGGAGTTGGCGGCTGTACTAATTTTTGTCTGAAAGTAATTGGATTGAGTGATTTTAATCTCCTTTTTATACTTTTTTAAGGCAAGTTTGTAGTTGGCCTTGTCAGTTTCAGAATAATGTTTTCTCCACTGTCTTTCCTGTTGTTTACATACTAGCTTCAATAATTTCAACTCGGGCGTGTACCAGGCTTTCTTATGCTCCCCACTTCTATGAGACAGTTCAGTCTTAGGAAGAGTGAGGTCCAAAGAGGCCTCTACCCACTGAGTGAAAGACATATCGGCTTGCAAAGGGTCATTGGTAATTTTAGGTAAAGTGTTTTTGAGATTAATATCCCAGGTTTCTATTGGGAGTTTGGACCAGACGCGGCAAATTTTTTTCGCGAATGTGGCATGTTCAACTTGCTTCTGAGAGGGCATAGAAAACAGTAATAGTGAGTGATCAGACCAGGGGACCCTAATAGCATTGTCATAACTAAGAGTGTTTACATTGGTGTAGCAATGATCCAGGATATGTCCTGCAGTGTGTGTAGAGTCTGTGACTAGCTGCTTCAAATGAAGAACTTCCAGACCGGTAGTCAAATTAATGCAGGCCGGCGAGTCACATTCATCTGCATGGATGTTAAAATCTCCTAAAATGGTAAAGTTTAGAGGTTTGATCTGACCTCCAGGGACTACTGCCGTTAACCCTTTAACTGCGACAATGTCTGCACCGAGGCCCCAGATGGCCCCGCGTCTCCAACTCTCCCCCGTCACAGTCCTTGCTTCAATGCAGTGTGCCAGCTTTCTTAGTGCAGCCAATCTGCATCCCACCACACCAGACTTCCTTAAACAAGCTCCCGCTCTGCATGGACGCCTTAGACATAAGAATACCCCTCCTGAACTGACCTCTGTTGACCATAAAAGCAATATTCAAGCAAGGCTGCAGCCAGCTGGAAAGAGGCCTGGAAGGGGATGTGCACAGCATTGGCCTGAGGAAAGAGAGTCATAATTATCACCAGAAACCAACCCGGGAAGTATTACCCTATGGACCACTGCTTTGTCACAGTCTCCACTGAAGATATATCCAAGCAGGGCCCCGCTGCCTTTGACCCCAAGCAACCAGCAACGTCTCGATGCTAATGCCAACATATACACACATGCAGGCACTGGAGGAGTTTGGGTCACCCTCAGGATATCTTCAGTCAGAGATCACCTGTATCCTTCATGACAGCCATCAATCACCCAAGACAGGGACTGATGGACAGCTGAGCAAACAGAACCTCAGCCAAGCCTATGGCCCTGCCATTGCAGATTCAACAAGCACTGGAACTCCCATCCAGCTCAGTTGTTGAGTAACTCCTTGACTGGCTTCCAACACCCAGAGATTTAAAGCAAAGCAGCACACTTCTGCAGGAAACAAAACACAACTCATCATGTCTTGTGGCAACTGGTCACCTGTATGGAAGAGCCGTGGGGTAAACTGGCAGGTTTGCAGGTGCTCAAAACAACAAGACGATTCAGTGTTGCTGATGCTCATTTACATCTCCCTGGACTCAACCAGCATGATCCCTTCTGAAGCACATAGATAAACTGGCCCCTCATTGCCAATGAAATGAGTGAAATGGGTTGTCATAGCACCCCTCCTCTGTGCAGTATCCCTCCCAGATCTGGCAAGGTTTTGGGGAAAACCCTTGTTCATGACACCTGTCCATGCCCCTTTTCTACTTCACTGTACTGGGGGGGTTCACGCCTTCGATTCTGCACAAGATCTCTTGTTTGCAGTATTAGGCACAGTCCTTATCCTCAAGAAGATGTAATAATGCAATGTTTGGATGCAATTCAATTGGGTGTTTCAGGGCTGCCTGGAATGTACAGGATCCCTCGTTCCAAAGGGTCCTAATATATACACAGGGCCAACTTGTTTGATGAAAGTTTCCCACCTCTCCCGACATTAAGGAATTCTGGAAAGCGACCTCCTCAAAAATGCAATCGCTTCGCTGGAGTCAAATCTGCTGCGCGTGGAGAGTTCAACTGTATTCAAAATATTCGACTTGAAATTGCAGAGGGACCTGGGTCCTAAGTGCAAAGGTCCACTCATCATCCTCTAGGCAGGAGGTCTATCAACTTCTCCCAGGCTCTCGAAGATGAAGGTGTCTTGGCAGTTAATAATCAAGGTCCTATAGAAACAGGTTATTTTCCCTTACAGGTGGAGTTTTGACATATTTAACTTGGCTTCTAAAGGGCTAAAGTCCGGAGGATCAGCCACGTCAACAGAAGTCAAATATTGCAAGACGGTGGGTTGGACTTGGCCCTCTTGGCAGGGTCATCCCTGAACTTTTTGCCTTACTCCAATATTCTCTCTGACCTGTTTTTGTTGGTTCCATGACTCTGGGCACTTTAGCACTGCTGATCAGTGCTAAAGTGCATATGCTCTCCCTACTGTAAATTAATGTATGAATTAGTGGTTCCATGTTTGGCTAATTTGGTTTACTTGTCAGACCCTAGTCTAGTGCACTGAGTGTGCCAGGGTGTGTAATCCAAATGCTGCTAGTGGGCCTGCAGCACTGGTTGTGCCATCTCACTTTTTTAAATAAAATTAGAGATGTGCCATTTATTTAAACAAATTGTTCAAGCTCAAAAGACTATGTAGATCTAAATGATAAATGTATGTATAAAACATGAGCTCCTAATGACCAGATGTTATTTATAGTACATGGTTACTGTTCGGAGATAGGCAAAGATTGCAAACAGCTAAAATTATGGATCTTGATGACAATAATTGTTCAAAGCGACAAAGATCACGGGTGTGATATGTACATAATGTATAATTTTTATTTGCTAGATTCGATATAGAATATGCCAATAATGACAATTCTATATCATTTTTAGGGTCTTCAGAAATATCCATTTGTCCTGAAGATGGTCTCATCAATTGACTACTAGAGACCGAAACGTCGACTCACGCTTTTTCTCCGTTGAATTCAATATATTAATTGCGAATAGGGAGAAAAGCTCAGACAATTGTTTCAAAGAAGTGTTCAATTCATTGTTTTAACATGTACTTCTTGTAACATTGTTGACACTGATTGTGTACCCTCTTTTAATCTCTTGAAATGTATTAAATACACATATTTCATAAATACATGTTCTGCTTTTGCTCTTTATGCTTCGATCACCAAGTGTGACTGTTTGAATTTGAATAAGTAATCACTGTTGCATATTTGCACGATTGACCGAAATTACTTTGAGTCTCAAAATTTGCGCTATTTGCTTTAAGTTATAAACAATACGAACAAAATTCCTTGAAGGTACCGTTACCCTATTATATTTCTTGCCCGAACCCTCAAGGGTATATTGGATTGCTCGCTTTTTTGATATAACCCACAGAAGCAGCCTTGTGAAGTGTGTCTCAGGCCTGCCATTGCAGAGCTGCGTGCAGTCTGTTACTGTCATGTGGGTGGGGCAAATCCTCCTGAGGTCGCCTCTGGGTGTTAGGAGTTGTGACTGTCCACTCTCTTCTTTTTCTTGCTGTTTGTATTCTTGCCTTTGCACTTAGAGGATTCATTTCTTTTTTAACTATATGTGAATAGGATTCTTAACTGTCACAATTTGGTTTTTGAATATTTTTATAATTATTTGCAAAAAACCTTTTTACTCAGTATAGACCTTATGCTTTTTATAATTAAAGAAAGAATCGTACAGTCACGGGGTCCTACCTTCATGTCTCCAGGGAAGCATATGGTGTGCTGAGTGAAATTGTGAGTAGAGTATGAATTGGTTGTGAGATGTAGTGAGTCATGTCCAAAGGGAGTTTTCTATGTAACTGGATAATCTATATTTTGTTTATGCAAAGTCTTCCATATATCCAAAACTACTAAACTCATGTTTTTGCTGAGATCTCGGCATTGGTTTATACGACTTACATTTGTCTTGAGGACAGTCTGGCTTCAGTACAACCAGTCAGTATGATTCCCTATTCTCCAATGGAAAAGCACCCATAGCCTAAGCTCTTTCGAGCCGGTTGCACTGGACTAGTGGTGTGGTGAGTCCTTTGAAGAATTCTGCTGGATATCTGTTCCGACCGGCGCTTTGCAACTAATGTCATCTGTTGATATTGGTTCATTAGGAGAGAATGTATCCATCTCACGCTGCGTCAGCAACGACATGGAAGACAAATATGTTGAGCGGTGATCCTGTAAACAGGAACAAAATGACTCAAATAAAGATCTATAGTAAACAAACATGGTTGCAAAGTCAAATGGTTGGGTAAGGATATTACCATTTCCTCCAGATAAATCACTAATGCGCCTGGATTCCTTTTCTATGCCAGTCAGGGGATCCGTTGATCAATCTTGCGTTCTTGCTCATACCGCCTGCTGTGTGCGGAAGCCATGTCTTGAGCGGCTTTCCTTCTGGCTTGCCTGTCTTGGAGTTTGCTTTGAGTGAGTGTATGCAAATTATCTTCCGTGTGATTGGATCCGGATTTGCATTCAGTGTCCAGGGCTTGTTTATGTTATTCAATTGTTCCCTTTTGTGGAGTAAGACAGCCTTTATTACTTGGCCCCTTCCCATTGACTGTTCCTGCGTTTGTTTCAAAACAATGTGCTTTGTCTTCTAAAAGGGCCTCTCTGACCTCTTGTTCCAGTGTCCACCAGGGTCTCGGCCACCACGGAAACGGATCATCAGGAGGTTTAGCACTAAGATTGTGACTCCAAGGGTGTGCGGTCAGAGTTCCTTGGTGTGTAGACAAATGATCTTAATTGTTTGGCTGTAGTTATAAAAAACGGGTGCCGCTCGCAGTCGTGTTGTGGACAAGCCTTCCCTGCTTTGGAAATCACCACCAAACCGAACTTGCCTTGTGACTTGGGAGCCCGTGTACTCGGTCACCACCTGCCGTGAGGAAACCACGCCCTGATACCGGGAGCGGGACTGCGAGGACCAGGGGTGCTTGCGCAAGATCATCCCACGCACCTGGTGCCTCTTCCCGCCCCCCTCCTCCTATTTAGCCCAGCCTCCTGACGCGAACGCGGGACGCGCGCAGACGGAAGCGTGGGCGAAGACCGGGCAAAGAGCGGGCCGTTTGAGGCCCTTCGAGTACGGGAGAGTCCGGTCCGGGCCCTCCCCCCTTTTTGCCATATCCGGTCCCCCACATAACGGAGCAATGAGCACTAGAGAAACCAGAAGTAAAACTACACTGGCCGCGGCCGGAGCCGCCAAGGGCCTCATTGACAATTACTTCGTCAAAGCCGGATCTCTTCTGATTGAGAAATTGAGGTTTTGGACAGAAGAATTTCCCAGGGTGGTCGCGCCTTCATAGATCACTCAATCTCATATCTCAGAAAAACATCCAGCGGTGACGACTCAGGTACCACTAATAGTGGAGGGTCACAGGTCCACTGTGTCATTCATCAGGTTATTAAAATCAACTCCCACCATTGTGAAACCTGTCAACGCTGCCCGGAGGATGGATCTGATGAGGGAGCGGAACCTCTTGTAGAGCGCGGGTGGGGCATGAACCCTACATCACGCGGTCTAATGTCGTATAATATGCCCATCAAAAACATATTGCCCCTCACTCCCCCATCATCTTGCCAGGATAGTGTCAACACGCACCTCCCATTGGTAGCACTTAATATGGCCACACCGCTTTAATCTCTTTCAAACGTAGACTCATTCTTTAGATAGCATCATGCCAACTTTGAATAGAAAATAAATGCCAAAGGAATCTGAAACGCATAAAACTCCACAAGCAGCACTTACCAAACACAGTATCGAATGAAAAGGACCACAAACGGACTTCACCCCTTATGTCGGGCTCAGAATTTCACCCAAAAGAAACTCCGGTGCTTTAGCGCACAGCATCTCCCATTAGAGGAATTACATCTCTCACAGAAAATGTAACGAGGTCCCAGACCCACAACAATGTTGCAAACTTAAAAACGGGAACCCTACCCCCACTGAATTGGGATGAAGCAGAGATGTTGCCGCTGTGGCAATCACAACCATTATGAGCATTCAAACTTCAAAGCCACTCCAGAGTCTGAAGCAAGAGTACAATTCAGTATCAACTTCACCAATTGGCGCATCATCAGAAAACACGTGCAGAGTGAAATGGATCAACTTGGGATTTTGTGACAGGAAGAAGTGTCAAAACCTCAGAAAGGACACATGTACCTCGAGGTGCATTAGTGGAGGAGAGTAGGATCAGCTTCTTTTAGTTACCCCCACTTTTTGCTGGTGTTTCACTGTTTCTCACTTTAGTCTGGCTGGGATCCTGCTATCCAGGACCCCAGCCTAGCTGCCTCTTCTCTACAATGACTGCATGTGCTTTAGGTTCACTCCAGTTTGGTTACTGGGGTACCATTGTGAGTCCCTCGTATATGGTTCACTAGGTACTAAGATCATAGGTACCCAGAAGCCTACCAGGGGCTGCAGCATGTATTGTGCCACCCATGGGAAGCCCTCCAAAATGACACCACAGGTCTTCTACTGCAGGCGGAGTAGGGTAATGTATGCACCCCTTACTAAGGTATAGGTTACCTATATCTATCTTTAATCACTGCACATATTTTATTTATTTATTTATTTTAAATATTTATATAGCGCAACATATACCCCAAGGCGTCAAGGTGCTTGAGGAGACTACATCAGGTGAACGTTAACTGTACTTCAACTCAGACCAACTCCAGGTTACAGAGTAAAGAGCCAAGTCTTTAGGCCTCTCCTAAAGGATAACAAATCAGGGGCATTTCTCAAATCAAATGGTAGCTTATTCCACCATCTAGTGGAAATACTAAAAAAGCTTTTACCACCCCATCTTTGAAGACGAAACGAGGGTTCCTCTACTAGCTTCAATGAGGTTGAGCGCAGGGTTCGACAGGGGGTAAACCATATAAAACACTTCCTCACATAGCAAGGTCTAGAGCTTTGCAATGACTTGAAGGCAATACACATGGCCTTCAACATTATGCGCTTTTCCATGGGTAACCAATGTAACGTTTTGAGAGCATGTTTTGCTGATGTAAATTTGGCTAGTCCAAAAAGCAGTCTTGCTGCAGAGTTCTGAAGTACCTGAAGCTTAACCAGCGCGGATTTGTTTACTCCTACCAGAAGCTCATTACAATAGTCGAGTTTTGAAAGGACTAAGGTTGACATCACTGTTTTTGTAGCTTTCCTGGAATAAAAGGGAGCACATTCCTTAAAATTTTCAAGATGAAAAAAATGGATGAAGTAAGCCTTTTTATGTGCACATAGAAACCTATCAGTCACCCCTATGGCAGGCCTTATGAATCCTGAAGGCAGAGCGCTTGGTTTTGTGTGAGAGGGTGCCCATGCATGAGCAGGACCCCTTTGCAGCGTTCAGAGCCTATTCTCTGAGGCTGTTGTGTGATGCAGCCTGACCATATACTCTTAAGTGCCTTTTAACCTCGAGGTAAATGCTACCTTCGGAATGGCTGCATGGAAACATGTCGTGTTTGGTGTCAAACACTTTGGAATCCTACCCCCCCTACCCCCCACTCCAACCCCGCCAGTCCTGGCGGCTGGGGTAGAATTCCACCCTTCTGGAGGGAGAGACATGTACACACCGGTATACCCAGTACCAGTTTAGAAGAACCCTGCCATCACAAAATGGATGCTTCAGCCACAGACAAGAGTCTGGCCTCCTGCTTCCGACCGAAACTCTGGCAGGGGAGGCCTGGACAATAGGTTTTCTGTCACAGGGAGGTGTGTCTACCTCCCAAACAAGCCTTAGTGGATTGGGGCTGGGTGGGTGCACTCTGAGAGTGCTTTGATGTATACACTGGGGGCACATTTGGTGTCCCTGTGCATAGTCCAGTCCCAACCGGTTACAGGGGCAATCAGGCCCTGCCCTCCCTCGTCCACACGGATTCAGCATCTTCTCTCCGAGTGGGGCATGACTGACCTAACGTCCCGAGTGGGCCCCGACACAGACTGGGGCTGCAGCCGACTTGCGATGCGGCGGAAGTGAGCCCCTTTCAACCCCCATCAGCATACAAGGGTGTTCGTGACTGGAGCCAACCCCCATCGATCTGTTGTGATCTGTTGCGAGCTAGGGAGTGATTTTGCTGGCGCAGCTCTCGCCCCACACTGCTACGTGGTTGACGCGTTCCTCATAGACGGCTCCTTGCTCCCAGGCTCCGCGTGGACCGAGGAGATGGAGGGCCCCTGTATACAGCTGCCGACCGGCCCAGAAGGCTCGGGTTCTCCTGACGGCTGTGCACTGATCCTGCCCTCTCGCTTGGGGATCGAGGCCTCCTAGGATTGCACAGACTACGCTCGGTTCATTGCCAAATACCGCTAGGAAGCCCCGCCCCCTCCGTTGCCTACTACAACAACACTGAGAGCACAGAGAGCTCTGATCTCGCGCTCTCCGTTCACTGAATTTTATCAAATCACACCCTGAAACCCTCTTCGCTGATCCCTGCTTCTCCCCACGCAACGGGCACTCAACCATGGACATCATCTTCCACACGAAACGGAGAGCCCAATGGAGGAAAGTACTCCTAGCCCCAAAATTAAGGAACAAATGGATAATCCCCAAACTGCCTCCCAAGCCACCCCCTCTATCATCTCTCGAGCTGCTTCCACTCCTGTTCCTTCCACATCCTCCTCCTCTCCCCCGATGACCCTGATGACCCTCTCACCAATACACCGAACAGCATTCCTCAGAAACATCGCAACCATCCACCAACTAGCATAGCCGCGACTACGCCCACACCCTACACAGTCATGGAAACCACTCTTGACACGACCATAGCTCCTCACCCCTCCTTCACATTCTTCTCCCACACCATCTCTTCCACTATTCCGTCTCCCCCCACAACACCACACCTCAAACTGACCCCCTCCCGCTCCATTTTCCCCTAGCAAACACTGTCGTAGCTACTCACACCCCCCCACACCCACTGTACCCATCCCAGGAGCGATCATAGCTCCCCCCCCATATAGCACTGTCACCTACTTCGGGAACAACCATAGCTCCCCATCCCACTAACACTACCCCCCTTCCAATCAGAGCTCCCTCCATCTATTCCCCTCCCCGCAATAACACACCTAGCAAAGACCCCATCCAGGTCAACCTGCCCCCCTCACCTCAGTCGCATGTATTTTTCAGGTCACCCCATGACCCTTCAAGTAACTACCCACCCTTGGAAAACACGCCGCCTCCTACCACACTCCACACCACTCCTGCCCACCATCTTCCCTCTACTCAACCACCCACATTAACAAATAGCCCACACACACACTCAAACACACTTACTAACCCGCTCACCCCTGCCCCGGCCCTTATACCCGTCCTTCACACACCTCAGACACACACCCCAATCATGACCAATTCTGATACTAGACTAGATGAGATCATGTCCACACTTCACTCAATCAAAGAGGATCTCCTTGTTTTTAAATCAATGCTTGTGAGACAGCCACGGCTCTCTGGATTCTACAGCACATGTATACCCAGCAAGCCCCCAGCTCACTTACCTATCACCCCCATACGGAATGTTCCCTGTTGGAAATCAATACCTTACTGTAATCTATCCTCCCACCCAATGCGCTCCACCAACCCTCTTTTGGAGATCGATCTTCGCTCTCTTCTTCTCTCCTACGAACCCTCCATCGCAAGTCCAGCTGCCCTCAGACACATCCCCATCCCCTCTATCCTCTCCGACCCTAATAGGCCCTCTACCCACAACATCAGAGGAATAAACAACAACAATCTTAGTATAGTTCCAATCACGCAGGATCACACCACCTCGCTACTCCTCAGCTTAAATGCACACTCCTGAACTGCAGATCGGCCTCTAAGCACGCAACCGACTTAGCAGACCTCATAATCTCTTCTGACCTGGATCTGCTAATCCTCACTGAAAAATGGATTACAGAATCCTCCTCGCCTCTCATTGACATCCTAGTTCCACCTAACTATGACATCATCAGGCTGGATAGGAGTGGCAAGACAGGAAGGGGAATTGCTAGCATCCACCGGAGTAACATCACCGTAAACCAAGCCATATCTCCTACACTCCCCTTTTGCGAATACATATGCCTGGACATCAACAGTAATGGCAAACCCGTGTGTACGTTACACACTATCTATCACCCTCCTGGTGGCAACCTCATCTTCACAGAACATCTCATGGACATGATTACAACCTACACTGGACGACAAAACACCCAAATTTTCCTGGGTGATTTCAACCTCCACTGGAACCACCTCACCGATACTCTAGTCAACAGTCTTAAAAACTTCCTCAACGCCCTAGACCTCCACCAAATTTGCAACAGCCCTACACACAATAAAGGCGCAACTCTAGACCTAATAATCTCCAAGGGCGATTCCACACACCTTGAATCGATCCTCCCCTGTGACTGGTCAGACCATCACATCATCACCTTTTTTATCAATGAAACAGTGAAACGCAACTTGCCTCAATCGACAAAACCCAAAGCCTGGAAAAGAGACTGGAAAAAACTCAATCCAAACATGTTACCCATTTCCAGCCACAACCTACTTTTGCCCCCTGTTGATGCCTCCAACCAGACCCTCCAGCTTATCGCGATTTCGCGATTTGCAAAAAAATTGCGAAATCGGCCGATCTCTGGAAATGCCGCGATATTTGGCAAAAAGGCCGCGAAGTTTGCCAATTCCGCCGTTCGAGGTCTTTCCGCCCGTTCTTTCCGCTCGTTTCCGCCTTACCATTCCCCCCAGGATTGATTTCGCGGCGAGAAGAGAAGGAGCGAGGAGGTCGAGGACGGCGGCCGAGAGAGGGAGGAGACCAGTGCCACACCAGCAAGAGGGGGAGAGAGCATGAAGCGTTTTGCCTCCGTTTCCTAAATGGCTGTTTATTTTCTACCGAGGCTCACTGGCATAGAGAGTCACGCCGGCCGGCGCAGTAAGCATGGGGCAGAGACAGAACAAGCCGAGAGGATTTATTAATTTCCCGTCCTTCTACCCCCGGCCCTGGCCCCCCACCCCTCCGAGGTTGGTGTGACAGCTTCTCTCTATGGGAGGGAAGGGTCGGTGCACGGACAAAGGATCGAGGAGAGATGCAGCTTACTGTTGCTCGTCTCTAACTCTGCAGAGGCACATACTTACAATGCAATAATTGCTCAATGGAACGAAGGCTTTCTTATGCCAAAGAACCTAGCGCCACAACTACTTTTAGTAAATGTTAAGTCCTCATTCGATTGTACCAGTCTGACAGGATGTTTCATTTCCTGCCTGCCAGTCGGGCCCCAAGGCACCGAGGAATTCATTGCTGTTCCTCTGCACGCCCTGATACATGGCCCAGAGTGAAAGGAGGACGCCGGCGACAATCGATCACCTGTTCACCTCCTCATGACCTGGGCACATACTGTTGCTGTACCCTGCCCAGCCAGTCAGCCCAACTAGTGCCCATGGCCGGACTCACCACCCAACCGTGATTCTCACAGTGAGAGCAGGTGGCACAGGTTGAGGCTGCAGCACGGCTGTCTGTCTGACTCTCTTAAGAAGAGACAGGCTAACAATCTCTGCTGTGACACTCAGGCAGGCAGCTCCTCTCAGTGGATCATTCTGACCATCAAGAGACCACACCAGGTAAGTCAGATATGCATTTAATAATTCGCTGATGAAACTCAAAATGTTTATTAAGAGAATGGGGAGGGGGTCTCCAGCGCAGCATAGCGCTTTGGAAATGGGTACACTGAAGTTGTCTGTTTGTGTTGTAAATGCAGGCCATCCCTGAGTTTTGTCTGCACTAATAAATCATCAAACTGCTAGTTTAGTTGAAGGGTTTAATATCCTTAGTTGTCAGCGGTACTACAAGCAGCAGCCTTTATTTTCGCAGCACTGTGAGACTTGCTTAGTCAGAGTTAAGGCAGATGATTATTATCCCCGCTAGAGAGCTGTCTGAGTTCGTCTCATGGCTGTTTTCACTCACTATTAAGTATAGCAGAGAGTTTATATGCATACTGCAAAGAAAGTATAACGGCATATTGTATTGTAATGAACTGCATTATATGTAGATAGCTCAGTGGGTTGCTTCTTTTGTCACAGAGAACCGTTTGATTCAGCCGCACCTAAAGCTGAGGTTGGGGTGGAAGTTGCTGATTATTTGAAAAAAAGAAATTTGCTTTAAAAGTACCTGCTACGGAGTTCGAATTTCTTATTGCTGAACTCTCCATGCTGCTGAAAATGGCAGCTGATGAAAGGGAAAGAGCGAATCCCAAAGGCAGAGAGACCGGGGGAAGCGAAATTACAGGCAGAAAGGCAGATTATAACTAAAACAAATGGGCTGAATTGTAAATAAACAAAAAATGTACATAGCTCCATGTTGTCAAAAAACTCAAACAGTAAGATATCTGTGTTTGGTGTTGCAAAAACCCCAAAATAAAACGCCGCTAAATGCCGCTAAATTTCCATTTTTGTGCCGCTAAATTTGCCAATCCATGCCGCTATATCATATCCTGGGGGGTCTGTCCAACGTACATGATCTTACCAACCATTATCTCAACTCCATGACTACGATAATCAATGAATTTGCTACCCTTCAATTAAAGAGAGTCTCCACAAAAGACTCTAAACCTTGGTTCAATGATCCACTTAACGATGATAGACTTTCTCTGAGAACTGCTGAACGCAACTGGAGATCGGTCCCATCCGCCAAGCACCTCATGATTCTAAAAAGAAAAGAGAAATGCCTACTACCCTAAGATCAGGCGCACTAAAGCAGACTTCTTCAATCACCAACTCGACCAAGCAAGAAATCGACCAAAGAAACTCTTTGAATTAATCAAAACCCAAACTAAGGACGTACCTCAGCGTCCACAAGACCTTACTCATCCACAACCCACATGTGAAGAATTCTCTACCTTCTTCAATCTGGAGACTGAGAACATCAAGAAAGACCTCCTCAGTGACCTTATCTCTCACACTTGTCCTCTCACCAATACCTCCACTTTATCCATAATTGCAACACCACCTACACCTTCAAAGTATGTTTTAAAAAACGATTCAGTGTGGTCTTCCTTTAACACCTATTCTGAAGACACTATAGGCAAGTTTCTCAATACCCTGAAGCCTTCCAATCACCTCACCGACCCTCTTCCCGCAAATGCGGTTAAAGAACTTACCCCACTGCTTCTCCCTCTCTGGACCAAAATCATCAACGGTTCACTCATACAAGGTTGCATTCCTGACTCCCTTAAGGTGGGGCAGGTCTCTCCCATCCTTAAGAAACCCACAGCTGACTCTTCGGACCTAAACAACTACCGACCTATCACCAACATTCCCACTTTGGCCAAACTTCTAGAAAAATGTGTTCATCACCAACTAACAAAACACATTGATCGCTTCAACCTTCTCAACAAACACCAATCCGGCTTCCGAGCAGATCACAGCACGGAATCAGCCATGACTCACATCATTGATGATGCCCTTCAAATACTGGATCAAAACGGATCATGCCTTCTTATCCTTCTAGACCTCTCATCAGCCTTCGATACAGTCAAACACAAGAACTTGATAGATCTTTTGAACTGTAGAATGGGCCTATCTGGATCAGTGCTAAATTGGTTTACCTCTTTTCTGCAAAACTGGACCCAAAAAGTCAAGGTCAACAACACCCTCTCTAAACCAGTGCCAGTTACGCTAGGAGTCCCACAAGGGTCCTCACTATCACCAACACTTTTTAACTTATTCATGGAACCACTCACAGATCTTCTACAAACGTCCAAAGTGCAATTCCACATGTATGCTGATGATACCCAACTCTACCTTAAGATCAACACTCTTGAAGACATCAACCTGCTTAACACTACCCTTAAGACCACCCAAACATGGCTGGCAGAGAATCCCCTCAAATTGAATGCCTCAAAAACAGAATTCCTTCTAATAGCCCCACCTGCCAAAGTCCCCATAATGCAGGAGTGGATCAAACAACTCACGGCATTCAACGTTCAGCCAACTATTGTGGACTCAGCGAAATCACTGGGCATAACAATGGACTGCAGCCTCAACATGCAGAAACACATTAGTAACGCAACCAAGGGAGCAAACTTTCAGATTAACACCCTCAGGAAACTTAAACCCTTCCTACCGGCCAATGACTTCAAGATGGTGGTGAAAGCCCTAGTTCTACCTCGGTTAGACTACAGGGTGTCTCGCTTTGCGGACTGCCTACAGCTACTACGGCCCCCCTAAGAGCTTCTACCAATGCGGCAGCGAGACTCATCACTGGCTCAAAAAGAAGGGCTCACATCTCCCCTGACCTTAAATCCCTAAACTGGCTGCCAATTGAAGCCAGAATTCACCTGAAAATAGCATGTATGACGCATAAGGCCATTCACCACAAGGCACCCGGCTATCTCACACAGAAACTCACAATATCCGGCGGAATAAGATCCACGAGAAGCGCGGAAAACCTCCTATTGAAGTCACAAAGATTCAACAAGAAAAAAACGTACAAACGCTCCTTCTCTGGAATGGCGCCCAGGATTTGGAATGCCCTCCCCCCGAAACTAGACTGAACCCCTCCACCGCAGCTTTTAAACTGGAAGTAAAAGGCATTCTTATGGCAAAATTCTCTTAAGCACAGACCCTTGTTTTCCCGAAGTACCTACGTACATGGTTTCAAACTATCCTTCCTAAGTATCCTTGTTGTTGTCACCATTTCCCCTCAGTCCGTTATTATCATCTCCTTGTTGCTCCTCTTTGTCGTTCGTAATGATGTTATTTTTTATTTTCACTTATTTACATGGACTGTATTACCTTCACTCTTCAGGTCACGTCCTACTGCCCTGCTCTATGATTGCCCTTAGGCATTACGTACTCTTCTTGGACTTATGTTATCATTATTCCCATGTAGTGTAAAGCGCTCTGATACCCGGAAGGGTCTTGTCCGCGCTCTATAAAACTCTGAAAATAAATAAATAAATAAAGGAAATGGGTGTAGCCACCCCTCTTTCCAAGCCCTTTCATAGGTGGGTTCCTAGAGTATGTCCAACCCCTTCCTTGGGTATAAAACAGGAACCCCTGACAACAGGACTTTAGATATCCCTGGACGAAACTCTGCTACAGATATCCTGGAATTTCGATGATCTACACGACTAGATGACTGAAGAATCTCCCTTGGAGTAAAGGAGTAACTCCCCTGCTTGGCAGGCACCAACAAAGCATTTGCCAGTCTGCCTCTTCAAAGCTTCCGACGGACTCCGAAGTACTTGCAGCCCAGGAAGAGGATTTCCAGACTTTTCAGAGGCCGACCCGAGTCCCCAGCACAGCTGAGACCTGCAGCCCTCGTCAGTGACGTGGAACCGGAACTCCTGGAAACTGTGCACATTTTCAAGTGCATCAGCTTCTCAACGTTCTTTGAGGCTATGCATTGGGTTACTTGTAGCCCAAGCCCCAAGCACCTTTTGCACCGAAGATTGCTGGCTTACACTCCACGAGTGTTCCTTGAGCCACTACTGAGTGCGTGCGTGTCCCTTCGCGATCCCTGGTCCGTCGACTGGTGGGTCCCTTCGAAGGCAACTCTGATTTTCCTTGGACTTCCCTGGTTGCTCCAGACGTGCCCAGACTCCCCACCACGTGGTGAGTCCCTCAGAGCTTGCTGGTCTGCACGAAGCATTTCTTTGATTCCTGCGTGGGTTGCTGTTGCCAAGGCTTGTTGGATACAATCCGGGCACCGACATCGCAGCACTCAACATCCTTTATGAGGCAGCTCGATTCCAGATCCTGGTCGTCGTCGACGCCTCCTGGTCCTCATGGCTGAAGAGTCAAGCTTCACCTCCTCAACCTGAAATCACCCGACATCAGTGAGCATTCGCCTATTGTGCCCCTGGTCACTGGCTAGTGACCCAGACTCTGTCCCCCTGCTTTCAGGTTCTTCTCATCTTTGATCCAGGCTTGGATCACTCCGGACACTTTCCTCTTTGACTGCAGCCGCACTTTGCCGCAGATCGCAATTGAAATTAACGACGATTCCCGACACTAAAAGACACCTATGCACCCGGCTTCCCTGGGTAAGGTAACTCGTGTACTCCAGTGCTCCCTTGGGTGTTCGCCCTAGAACCCTTTAAGTCTAAAGGGGTTTGCTCAAAGTCCTCTCCTAAGTGTCCTTTATCTTTAAATTTCCAACAGCGACTTTCCCCATTGAAGTTAACGGCGATCCGTGGCTGTGTTCAGATACTGCATGTGTCCTCCGTGGGTCTCCTGTGTCAGTCAGTCAGTCATATATCTTTTATTCGGTTTCCATAATTTTTTAGGAACCATAAAAAGTACATTACAACAAACAATTTATAAAAATAGGACGGCGGAAAGAGTTATAGCAAAATACAAAATTTTCATTAAAAAGCGATACATTTTAGGGTTAAAATCAGACGGGGTTATTAAACAGACTGTTGATAAAGTGCGAGTGCTTTAAAAGACAAATTAGTCATAATTACATCGATATTTTATACATGTTTTGAGAAAACCAGCTACGCATTTGGCAGTGAATTCAGAGTCTAGGTATTGCAGAGCACGGAAAGCGGGACGACAGGATCTCAAACCCATAGATGACAATAAAGGGATAATCCAACGCTTTCGAGGTAATTCATAAAATCTGCCAAATAGCGTAACATGGATTGTGGATTGTTCCGAAGTATCATCACATGGGCACTTGGTAATAGATTTTGACCAATCTTGCTTTTTCGGAAAGGAAACAATACGAAGGAATATATTAAAACGAAACTGAGTCAACAGATATTTTTCATATGCACTTAGGTGGTGTTTCAAGTAGGGTTGAATGCCTAAGGCAGATTGAACACTTAGTATCTGAATATTGGAAATCTTGGTCATTTCTTGAGATAAGCGGAGCTCCCTCAAATGTGATAAGCATAACATTTTTAGGTTTTTCCTTGAAATGCTTAACAAAGTTGAGGGCTCAAAGAAATACATAGTCATGTTTATATCCTTAAAAAAGTTACTCACATAGGCCAGCCAGGGGATTTTTATCCAGTTGGTCAGGCCCAGGCAGTTCATGATGAGCGAGCGGGTCAAATTACACTGCTCCGTGGTCCAAACTCGGTGCCATAAGAGAATGGGCTGGATTTTGATGTTATCCGTGATGTAATCCATACCCAGCTCTATATGGCTACCGTAGTTTGGAGCACCTTTCGGGATTGCCAGTATATACCTAATAAAACCGTTCTCTACCACCTGAAGAGCTTCTGCGGCAGCATAGCCCCACACCCCCGCACCATAGACTGCCACACTGTGGCATTTGGCATAGTATATTTTCAGAAGTTCTTCGGGAGGAGGCGTTCCAAGCTTACGTGCGAAAGAAACCAGGGCAGTTGTTGCGCGTAGAAACATTAGTTTCCTACTGCACATGGCCTGCTTCCAGGACATTTTGCTGTCAAATAGAATACCTAGATAAGGGTACGTGTTAGTACATTCCAGCTTATCTTTTGCGATATAGATCGGTTTAGGCTTCTTTATGTTATGTTATGTTATTTATATTTTTATAGCGCGCAGCTGCCCCCGCTTGCCAATGTGCATTACGAAGGTCTTTGTAATGTTGAGCATCAGGTCCAGAGATGACATAAAATTACAGTAATTATTAAGAAGATGCTGCAGCTGGTTTGGGGTTCTTGCCATGATCACTGAATCGTCCGCATACAATAATGCGGGAATGGGGCGGTGGTCAATTGTTGGTAGGTCCTGGCTCCCTTCCAACATGGCCAACTCAAGGCCATTGGTGCAAAGGTTCAAAAGGAAGGGAGCCAGGACACAGCCCTGCCTAACTCCCCTGGTGACGGCAAATGATAGAGTAAGTTCGCCGTGCACCCCGTATCTCACTCTCGCCGAGGCGTCAGAGTAGAGTTCTCATAGAAATGTGACCAGAGGCGGGTCAACACCCAATTCGGCAAGGATTGACCACAGTTTAGAGTGAGACACGCAGTCAAACGCTGCGGACAAGTCTACATACACTAGATGTAGATTGCCATTCTTTGCCCCAGCGCATTTTCCAATTAAAAGGGAGAGGTTTAACACCTGCTCTACGGTTCCCAGTCCCTCCCGGAACCCATACTGCAAATCGGTCATGATATCATTAGCAGCGGCCCAATCCTGTAGGCGCTCAAGGACCAGCCGACCGGCCACTTTGCCAAGGGAATCAAGGAGGGATATGGGCCTATAGCATGCAGGGTTATTGCGGTCTCCCTTTTTAAAAATGGGGAGCAAGGTTGAGGTAGACCATGAGTCAATTAACCCCAGTGATGTGGCAGCTTCAAGAACACGGGTCAAAATCGGTGACAATAACTCCTGATTATGGGTAAAGACATCTAACGGTACCCCGTCCGGGCTGGGCGCCTTGCTTGATTTAGAAGTTGATGATTTCATTATGCCCAAATGCTAACTGGATGGGGTAGATGCTGGTCATATGGGGACTCCTTCCCTAGCTTTCCCATTATCGTTCTGGGTTAAATTGTCGGCAGAGAAAATTTTCGAAAAAAGGTTAACCCAGCTCTCTGCGGTTACTGCCACTTCTAACCTGGGTGCAGAGCTTGAGTCTGAGAGAAAAGGGGATTTGACTACTCGCCAGAAAGCTGAGCAGTCCTTAGTGCGACAGCTCTCATGGAGCTGTTCCCAAAGGTCCTTCTTAATTTCTCGTCTGCAGTTCTTAATGACCAAATTATATTCTTTCCTTAATTTTCTGACTTCAAGTGGATCTCTTATAGGATTGCGTAGGGCCTCCTTTAAAGATGAGAGTGCCCTACGACATTGGGGGTTAAACCAGCTTTTCACTTGGGATTTATTGAGATTTTGCTTACGGAATAGTTCCTCCCTAATTATTTTAGTGATCTCAGCAAAACTGGTTTGAATCAGATCCTTTGGAGACTCTAGGTCTAAACATGTTTCCAATAAGGGGAGTGCTCTTTTTTTTATATTAGCGGACAGTACATTCGGGTCTACTTTCGACCATTTAACTGAATAGCCGTTCAACTTGGCTATGGTCATGGCTTGTTGGTTAAGCAGACTGGGAATCCTAGGTTGTTGAGAAGTACTCTGAACTGTAACTGTAAGACTGTTAGAATAGTGATCACTGCTAATATCCACTCCCGTTGCAAAATTTGACAAGTGTGCTCTCGTGTTATGTGTGCATAAAATGACGTCTATAACACTCAATAGACCCCTCCCATGGAATGTAGGGGAAAAAGCTGTAGGAGGGTCTACCAGGTCGTTTGCAAAACCCAAATTTAAGGAGAAAAGATGTTCATTTAAACAGTTCCCGGAGTTAGAATGAATATAATGGGCTAAAGGGCACCCACATTCGTCTGTAATACCACACTTAGCATTTTCATAATTAGCACACAAAAGAATATTAAAATCACCGCCCCAAATCAAATTAAAAGAAGATACTGGGTATCTAGACCGTTGCTCCATTAAAAAAACTGATATTTCGTTTAAAACATTTACGGATTCAGGTAGAGACAAATTATTGTAGAAGTTAACCAGAAAATACAAGGACCCTTTCTTCACCGTTATTCTAAGAATTTGATAATTCTCGGCTATCTTCAGTTCAGATATTTCCTTCAGAGGGAGGTCGTTGGATAGATAGATAATTAGACCTCCTTGAGGTCTACCTGAAGGAGAAGATCGAGCACTTGAGTGGAACGTCGTGTAACCCTGTAAATGAATAGGAGAAATCAACCAAGTCTCCTGGAGACATAGCATGTTGTGTTTATGGATTATTTCAAGCCAGGAATGTTGGTCGATTTTTGTACGTAACCCTGCTACATTCGAATAGATCATGGTCAGGGTTAAGGAACTAATTGGTTCAATAGAGCGAGAAGGAGGAACTTGTAAGACTTCAGTTACAGGGGAGAGGTCGGGAAAGAAGGGATTGTGTGGTGATTTGAGGGAACCAACCGCCGCTGGGCATTCTGTGATTTAGGGATGCTCTCTGGGGGAGGGTTATAAGAAAGAGCTTCCGAAATGGGAGCATCTACATTCTCAGTACCTGTGTTAGTTACGGTTACATGGTCCTTTTGGATCGTGTTGGGCTTATCTGCGAGTCAGTCTACCCCCTCTAAGCTCGAGAGAGCCACAAAGCGATTGAAGGTAGCAATATTAATGGTTGGGCCCGAGTTGCTCTTGGGGTTCATTGGCTTTTGAATTTCAACCAGGGCTCTTGGGTAGAAATAGCTTAATGATCTAGTAGATATGCCTCCCTCATAGCTATCGCTATACCAGTCTCTGATGAAATTTGTAGCCCTATAGTCTTTAAAATGTATAATTACACTGTCCCCTTGTACCTCCTTAGGTCTTTGACCCAACCATGGTAGCCTCCTAACGTTTAAGATTTTACCATCAATACTTGCGGGTAGTGGCCTGTTGACACTTAACCAGTACGTGACCTTGTTTTTCAGGGTCTGGTAGTTTTCAAATTGTCCTGGCTTCAGCACTGGAACCCCAGTTAATACTATTACGTACGGTTCTGCTTCAGGCGGGAGTTTTACGTGCTGCACGTTCCCTCTAGGGTTTTTGACTGCCATTCGCCTCCCCCCGGGATTGTCATGTGCCTGTCCCCTTTTATTAGTTTGCTCTGATTCTCGGGGTTCTCTGAAGTTTGTGGGAGAGGGAGCTCGTTTAATAAGTTGACTAGTGGGAAGAATATCTTGGGTAGTTGATTGAGACTTACCCCTAGATGGACAGTCGCTAAGTTTGAGTTTTCTGCAGGTACTGGAGTGTTCAATGGATACCTTGTTGTAGACAGTTCTCTGAGTAAATTCGTGTTCAAGATACCAGTGGCTTGAACTGACCCAAGTTGGTCTGCTATTCGCTTAACCCTCTCTACAAGAGGCAGCAGTAGGGATTTCAGCAGGTGCTCTATATTTCTCAAGAGATCGTCTGGCAGAAGCGTGTGCAGGGGATTTTGTTCATTTTTGCTTTGAGGGTCAGTGCTAGGAGTTTTGGTGGTTATTGAGGGTTTAGGTTTTTTTGCTCTGGAACCTTTTTGTTGTTTATTTCGGCCTCGTTTTCTTTTTATGGGGAGGGATGGCGCTGGTGTTCCAGCGCTGATGGTTTTTACTGGGAGTTGCTCTTCGAACGAGCTATCCGTAGGGGAAGAGATTATAATATTGGTAGAATTACAAACCCCCACACTGGCCGGACATTAAGTTAGGTCTTGGAGTTGCGGGGGATACCAATGTCCGTTAATAAAGCAGAGCCAGAATGAGGCAGAGATGGAGATAAGGCTTTCTGGAAAGGGCCAAGGGAGGAGCGTTTGTTGTGCCACTCTGAGGATATACGCCGTTCAGCCTGCTCTATTTCGCGTTCAACAACTGTGACGACCCTGGTCATGTAGTTATCTAGAGTTCCTTTAAAGGAGGTGGATGAGCCCCCCGCTAGCGATTTCCTACCCAGACTAGATTTCGTGGTCATTTTAAGGTAGGGAACATATAGTGTTATAGCAAAATGTTAAGCAAAATTGTTCACAGCAGTTCTTACTTCTGAGTCCGAAGTGGAATTGGCAGATAACTAAACAAAAAACAGAAAGGGGGGTGGCCCAGCCCGGCTCTGGACTGCCCCGGACGGCCACAGACGGCCCACCCTTAGCCCGGGCTTAGCCCGGCGCAGACCCGTGCGCGATCCCGCGAAGGGTGGGGTGCACGAAGTTTTAAGCGCCCCCGGTCGCTGGTATGACCTCGTCACTCTGCGCCGCCAAAGGATCCTGGGAAATGGAGTCCCCCGCTCGGCGACCGCAGATGTCAGCAAGCGGCAGCGGGGGGACTCTCAGGGCGGGGATAGTGTTTCTGCACCACGAAGCAGGTATGGGGATTCAGCAAAATAGTCCCAACGTTCAAAGAGCAGCGCCGTAAATATGTCAATAACAGCAGAGAAAGAAGTAGTGATAGCCAGAGGAAACTCACTTGCGGACAAAGCCACCGCTGATGTTCATTTCCTCACTCTCATCCACCACACGGGCTGGTTGGGTCACTACCTTGGGTGGTTCCTGGTGGCCTCAGCGGTTCTGAAGGCTCTAGGCCTTGTGTCTAGTCAAGTCGTGGTTCTTATATCATTTCCTTAGTATATGGTGTATGGTTTGTGGAGACGTGTGGCTCAATGGTTAGAGCGGCAGACCCTGATGCAGAGGTCTAGCCCGGGACCAGGGTTCAATTCCCCGCCTCGGTGGGTCTTGGGCTCAAAATTCCACGGACCTGATAATTCTCACCTCGGTGCCTATTCCAATCATGGAGTCCCACTCTGCAACTCTGGGCAATAGCTTGCTTAATCTCCACAGCGGCCCCCACAACGCTAAGGATGCCTGGCCTCCACCTTGGGGGTGCCCAGGAGTGGACGCCTCACAGGGAAAGCCAGGATGGGTTCCACAGCGGTATTCGTACAAGTGCCTTGAGACCCTTGCGGGTGAGTAGTGCGCTATACAAGTATCAATTTACATTTACATTTTATGTCCCTAGGGCTCGACATATATTGTGCTAATTTACTGTGTGATCCACTTTGATACATTAAATTCAAGATGGACTGACTACATCTCGGGGGCGGCGCGGGCCCGGCGATTCCTTCGCTCTTCCACCAATTTTCCAAATGTCACATTCATTTGAGCTAAAAGTTTTCCATGATGCCGGGCGAAGGCAACGTAGGACGGGGTTCTTACTTTCAGAATCCATTCTTCACAGATGACGTTATTCTCAATGCTTGTACAGAGGTCATGGGTGCCACAGCACACGGACAGACGCCTGTACCCACAGATACAGGGCGAATGTGGAGGAAAGAGAATCGCTGCCACCTGCGCATTGACCGGCTGAGCTCCGTGAACCGGGGGGGCCGCCCGCGTCTCCTCCAATGCTGCTCTGCTATGGTTGTCCTCCTCTGCGGGCCGCTTTCACAAGACTTCCTTCCCGCCATGGGTGATTGAAGTCTGCAAGGAGCAGGCTGGTCCGCTCTTCCACCAGTCGCTGGCTCCAGGGTGGCACTGGATGGTCATAACTCCACCGCCCGGCCCTGTCTCATGCCCGTGCTGGCAACAGACTCTCTCTGAGCACCTCACGTGGCCACACAGCAGCACTGAGGCCTCTGCTCAGCAGCACTGGGGTCTCTGCTCAGCAGCACTGGTGCCTCTGCTCAGCAGCACTGGGGCCTCAGCTCAGCAGCACTGGGGTCTCTGCTCAGCAGCACTGGGGCCTCTGCTCAGCAGCACTGGGGCCTCAGCTCAGCAGCACTGGGGCCTCAGCTCAGCAGCACTGGGGCCTCAGCTCAGCAGCACTGGGGCCTCTGCTCAGCAGCACTGGGGCCTCTGCTCAGCAGCACTGGGGCCTCTGCTCAGCAGCACTGGGGCCTCAGCTCAGCAGCACTGGGGCCTCTGCTCAGCAGCACTGGGGCCTCTGCCCAGCAGCACTGGGGCCTCTGCTCAGCAGCACTGGGGCCTCAGCTCAGCAGCACTGGGGCCTCTGCTCAGCAGCACTGGGGCCTCTGCTCAGCAGCACTGGGGCCTCTGCCCAGCAGCACTGGGGCCTCTGCTCAGCAGCACTGGGGCCTCTGCTCAGCAGCACTGGGACCTCTGCTCAGCAGCCTTGAAGGGGCCTCTGCTCAGCAGCACTGGGGCCTCTGCTCAGCAGCACTGGGGCCTCTGCTCAGCAGCACTGGGGCCTCTGCTCAGCAGCACTGGGGCCTCTGCTCAGCAGCACTGGGGCCTCTGCTCAGCAGCACTGGGGCCTCTGCTCAGCAGCACTGGGGCCTCAGCTCAGCAGCACTGGGGCCTCTGCTCAGCAGCACTGGGGCCTCTGCTCAGCAGCACTGGGGCCTCTGCTCAGCAGCACTGGGGCCTCTGCTCAGCAGCACTGGGACCTCTGCTCAGCAGCCTTTAAGGGGCCTCTGCTCAGCAGCACTGGGGCCTCTGCTCAGCAGCACTGGGGCCTCTGCTCAGCAGCACTGGGGCCTCTGCTCAGCAGCACTGGGGCCTGTGCTCAGCAGCACTGGGGCCTGTGCTCAGCAGCACTGGGGCCTCTGCTCAGCAGCACTGGGGCCTCTGCTCAGCAGCACTGGGGCCTCTGCTCAGCAGCACTGGGGCCTCAGCTCAGCAGCACTGGGGCCTCTGCTCAGCAGCACTGGGGCCTCTGCTCAGCAGCACTGGGGCCTCTGCTCAGCAGCACCGGGGCCTCTGCTCAGCAGCACTGGGGCCTCTGCTCAGCAGCACTGGGACCTCTGCTCAGCAGCCTTTAAGGGGCCTCTGCTCAGCAGCACTGGGGCCTCAGCTCAGCAGCACTGGGGCCTCTGCTCAGCAGCACTGGGGCCTCTGCTCAGCAGCACTGGGGCCTCTGCTCAGCAGCACTGGGACCTCTGCTCAGCAGCCTTTAAGGGGCCTCTGCTCAGCAGCACTGGGGCCTCTGCTCAGCAGCACTGGGGCCTCTACTCAGCAGCACTGGGGCCTCTGCTCAGCAGCACTGGGGCCTCTGCTCAGCAGCACTGGGGCCTCTGCTCAGCAGCACTGGGACCTCTGCTCAACAGATCCGGCCTTGGAATCACATCACATACCACACAATCCACTTCTTGCAGATCCCTTCGGGAGCCAGTGGCTTCTCAGCCGTATAACTGAGCCCACAGCGGTTAGGTGAGCCTCTATGACCCGCCGTCACACTCCAGGACCACTGTAGGTCAACGAGACTCACTGAAACCTACACACGAGGTCATCAAAGTCTCTAACAACCAAGAGAAACAAGGATGTTTTAAGAGAGTGTCTGGGCACCAGTCTCCTTCATGGGGCAGAGGCACTAGGAATGGTGTTGGGTAATACTCATTCTTGTATGGCATCCCGGAGGCGTGGGGGACTGGGGTATGTGCGTGCAGAGTGCGGGACGCCTCAGTGAAGCAAGACTGTGATAAGGAAGTGGGAGGAGGAAGCCCTCATCCCTGGTACCCAGAAACCTGCCGGCTGAGCATAGTTGAAGAAGCCGAGATCAGCGACTTCACGCGTAAAGGAAGTGACGACACCGCGGCATCCCTCAAACCGATGCACGTTTCTTCAGAATGTAACTTCCTGCAACAACCGCCATCACAGCAGCTAACCATGGTTCAGACATGGGCCTCTTCCTCTGTGACTTTATATGCCCCCTCAGCAACAACTGCATGCATCCACCCGAAGCAACCACCTCATGGAGGGGTCACAGGAGTGAGTGTGCTCAGGTACATGAGGGCTACCCCTGAGAGGGTCCTCAAACTTTGCATTTCCAGCAGATCAGCAGAAATAATTACTCTGTAGACATTTCTAAAGAGCAAACATTAACAGGAAGGCAGCACTCTGTGCAACTGCTGAGAAATGTAAAGCAAATGGTGTGTATTTGTCAGTAAACAACTAATGCAGAATAAAAGATCGGCTGCCACCACAGGCTTGACGCAGAAGCAGGACAGACAGGTTTGGAGACATTAGACGGAAATCAATTCCAAAGAATGTAGCAGATGTTCATTCCCGAATGTATTCATCAGGCTCAAAGGGTGGAATTCAAAATTTATTCTGGGCACCCAAGTTCAAATTTGTTGAACAAACAATTCAACGTAGAAGATCTTATTTTGTAAATCAAGATATCTGGGCATTTAATGCCACAAATTGAATTTAAGCCAGAGAATCTGCCACTGTTGGTGATTTGACACAGAAATAGGTTCATGGTTCGGAATGGGAAGATGAGTGTTTTCCAGAGAGGGCTAGGGCAACAATCCACCAGTGTAGGACAGCAAGCCGCCGCATTCAAATATCGCAGCTTTTGTGCAAATTCCTTAAAAGAAGCAAATCCACTTAAACCATGAGGGGAAACACTTCAACACAGGTTTGTGAATTTGCAACACAGTGAGTCACATTTTATGGAAAACTGGGGGACATGGTCCTATTTTTTCTGTAAGAATTGGTTTAATGTTCTTAACGTCAAAGACACCCGTGGTCACTGTGCATAGACGTGGCGTCAATCGTATTATGGCTGAAGTGACCTGGCTGCACCTGTCCATCTAGATCAGAGTTCCAACATATTCAATGAATGACGTCACGGGAGTGCCTACTAAGAAGGGCAAACGTAGATACTCCTGTGATTCAGATGTGCACGGGTGTCAATAGACGATGCAGTATAACTGGGGTTACTCCGCTGCACCCCGACTCTGGCGGGGTGTGACGCGTGGTCAGCACAAGAGTCCAATCGAAGGGCCAGAATCCACGTCCAGGGTGGCACCCACTGCACAGTTCTGTTGCCACCCATAGATCAAAGGTGAGCAGGGAGATGGGTTCATGGACAAAATGCGAGATCCTTAAACTGTCATATGTCTTTGTAGGTGGCCAGGAGTTCCCCTAGTTCTTGATCATCTGCCCCGCTGTTCTGGTCAGTTTCCAGGAGAACCCCTCATTTCCATTGACCTCTTCCTGCTTGTCAGTCTCCCCGCTGGCTGGGGTGTGGGTGGCTGAAGTGGCCAGTGCTGCAGAATCCAGAACAGGGCAGCACCGTCTGTGCTTTGAACATCTTCAGCCACCGTGGTGACCATCTCACCGAGGAGAGCAACTGCAAGGTCAGCCTGGAAGATGCAGCAAGAGCTGGTATCTCTCCGCCCCATCGTCCAGGCATCGCGCCAACCTCTGTAGGACTCTGCAGGGGTCTTCGCCTCACTACATCATTCCTGAAATGAAAACATTAAGGTGAAATTGAACTTTCTATGGTGTAGAATGTAGACGGCTCACAGCATGTTTTAGTGTCAAGTCGCAGAATGGGTGTGCTGCAGCCCTCATTAACGCAATCTCCACAATTCTATCAGGTTTAGGAATCGAGCAAACATAAGCAGGACAGTTTGGTGGGTGTATAAAACATTCTGTGGTCTCCCCTGTATTATTTGGCATGCTAGAAGGCCTATATTAATATCTGGAATGTTTGCAAGCATGGCTCCTGATTCCAGCAGGGCAGTGTCCTTACTAACTGCTGGTCCCAATCAGCAAGCCGTTGGCCCAGTTCCATTCCACTGTCAAGAGGCAACGAGACTTTACATTTGAGTAGCTTTGTATCTACTTGATTTCCTGAGAAAACAAAGCCCAAAACATTCTCTAGCATGTCAGATGTGTTTCTCTGAAAGAGGGCTGTTAAGAGACACTTACGGCCTTGATTACGATGTCAGGCGGACCGCCACCGACAGGCTGTGGGTGGAAGTCCGGCCGCCGCCTCTCGATGCATGCGGTCGAACCGTCAGTAGTCGAGGGAAGACCGCGGCCTCCGCCAGGATCGCAGACCCTGAAAGGGCGGCGGTCGGAATCATAGTCCCGACAAGAGGCGGATCCGAGGCAGGCACTGCCGTCGGGATTACGATGTCCTTTTCCGACAGCCTTTTCATGTTGGGAAGACGGCCAGGGAAAGAAAAGACTGTCGAAAAGCAGCTTTGGTCGACCCAAACAAGACCCCTATCGCTCGTGGGCCTCTGCAAAGTGGCCCTGGGAGCACATGTAGTGCCCCACGCACCGTATGACATGCGCCACATTGTGCACATCCATACACTGTGTGCCATGCACTAAGAGCTCTTTAACACTGTGCCTTATAATGCAGTCCTTTTCCTGGTCTGCAGCACAAGCCACAGTGTTAATGAGCACTTTCTGACCGCCAGCGCGGTGCCCTATCGTAATTGGGCGGTCAGCCTGCTGACCACTTGTCGGGCAGTCTCCTGACCGCCGCAACAGCAGTCGGCAGTCCGACGGCCTGATATTGTAATCAGGGACTAAGTCTCAAATACTTCACACTTGAAGTGACCTTCAGAGACTGCCTTTCTGAGTGTGAGACTGATGCAGGTGTGTGGTTCCTAGGACTAACTCTACAGGGACACCCAGCATTCAGAGACATGCTCCCCACATGAGAAGGTCTTCCCTACAGAAACACGAGCAAACATGCTAAACTGATTTCCAACTAAAGCATTGGGTGTGGTGGAAAAACCTCGTACATAAAGTGTGCCACAAGAAAAACATTGCACTGTGTGGCATCTACACAACATTACCTCACACTTTACAAAAGCCAAAGCACCCTCAGGGTAAACAAGTGCGTTTTGACTCCCTGTGATACGCACGGCTGGAAGAATGTTGGCTGAAGTCAAGCCTGTGATTTGCAGGAAATTCATGTTTTCTGTGAGATTCAAGTCATTTCACAACAGTGGCCCGAGCGGCTCCGCCAATAGAACCGCCGAAGGCCCCTTGTTCGGATCTGTAGAAACAAACATTGATTATATGTAGCACATCTTCAGGGGCCAGAACAGTGACTGGCCTGACATGCAGAATATTCAAAGTTGAACTCTAAGGGCCACATGTCTCATTCCAAATTGCGATCGCAAACCCTGAAATTTGCAGAATTTCAGCGTTTGCGATCGCAATTTGGCTTAGTGGTATGTATGAATGAAAAACTGGCTCACAAAATTTGCGGTGCCCTATTTTGTGATTGCATTTAAGGAATCGAATGAAATGTAAGAAGCACAGAAAAAGTGCAATTTGGACTTAAGGAATCGCAAATTACCACCAACTTCATGTTGGTGGTAATTTTCAATTTCTTTGAAATATTAATTTTTTTGTTGCATTTTTTAAAGTGCCATGTGAAGCACATACATGCCCTTAGGGCATGTATGTGCGCCACATGTGCACCCATGCTTATTTCAGGGGTGCAACACGGTGTCCTATTGACAGCCCTGCTACCTTGAAATTATTCTCAATTTGCGATTCTCTAATTGCTAATCGCAAATTGAGAATGTCTTCCCATTCTATGGGCCTCTAGGCCCATAGGAATGAATGGGGAGGTATTCCTTAATTGCGAATCGCACTTTGCGACGCCGCGCATGCTGTTTTACCGTTGCCATTTCCGACTAGAGTCTAAAAGTGCTTGTGATGACGTGTTTGGGCCGATCTGGCCCTTGTACTGTGTGGTGTGACCCGCTTGGTGTGAGCCTGCTCAAAGGATTGATAGACACAGGGCCATATATGGTGTCGACTAATAAACTAAACATGCACTGCCGTATGCTTCCCACGTTCCTGACGCCCCACCTGCAGCAGATAATGGCCTGCACAGCGTCTAATAACTTAAGGCACTGAAGTGACCATATGTGGGTGTGATGTCTGCCTTGTACATCGGAATTCCTGTCAAACCCTGTGAAGTGTAAAGAGAGTTTCAAAATCGACCTTGCCACAAGGGCAAGTGGCCAGTCGCTGGAGCGGATGTGCTCCGCAGTTAACAACAAGCATTTGCAATGCAATCGGTCTCGCATTAGTGAATATTTGAGCAATTGGTGTTGCAAATGTTATTGTTTTTTTGTTGTTAAAAATATATATCTTTACAGGTATCAACTGAGCCTGCCTCACCTCTGGACTCCTCGTGCACATGGGGAAAGGAGAAGGTGGGTGCATGTGACTTTGTTGCAGATTTATAGACTGGGTTTCAAGGCTGCTCAGCGGGATTATTTGAAATTGATGGAATTCATTTTGGACACATGTTCTTTGCATGTATAAAGCAAGTTTTTTTCACATATTGTTCTAATCGTTCTTTTTAATTCTGTAAAGTTTGAAATTGTTTTTATAATATTAAATTTATAATATTATATTTATCTTTTAATTTCTTATGCAATATATAATACATGTTATAAAATATAATGATATAATAATTATGAAGAATTAATTATAATAATAAATGATAAATATATAATTTTTCATACTTCCTTTGGACCTCTCATCGCAATCTGTTCCACATTGTGTGTTTCTTGTAGTTTTGTAGCTTTGTTCTTTATCTGATTTTTCATTGTGCGTAGGCGATCTACTTTCTTTTTTATGGCGCGTTGCTTTGTATCTTCTTTGCTATATATTGCAATGGGTCTCCGGTGCACTATCCAGTGTTCTGACCATAGTAGTTAATTTAGTGACTTTTATTTTACACTGACTTCCTCAAATCTTAGTTTTCATTTATGTTGGGGACATAAAATAAGGTGCTTTGGTTGTTATAGTGTCTTAAGTAGGTAGGACACAGATTACCAAACTCTGCCTCCACCACCTATGGACCTTCCAGCCTGTTCTTTACTCCTTTGTTTGCAATGCCTTATGCGGTCGTTTCTTATCTATAATTCCAGTTTTGTACTAGGGGTATCTTTGTTATAGTGTTAATGTTGTGAATAATCCTGCCCATGTGCTTGTAGTAATCTAAATTACTTTGTTAAGCGGTTATCATTCCAGTCCTGCATAGAGTTCAGATAATTACAAACACAAACAATGTAGTGTACAAATACAAGTCTACACTGCCCAGTACTTCCTCAACAAGTGAAAAGGATAGGCTAATTACAATATAATTTCATTTTATTTTCAATTTTTACCCATAGAGAAACTTCTCTTCACCAAAATGATTGAATAGATGAAGACGAAGGGTTGGGCAGAGATGTTCCCTATATAGCTCTCATGTGTCTTGGAAATTCATACCATTCCTTTTTGCAAATGTTTAGAGATCTTTGGTATTCCAGCATGCACATACAAATTCGTTTAACTTTGTTCTTCACAGATACCCAGAGTCCAGAACTGTACTGATTTGTTAGAAACTACTCTATCAAAAGTCTTGACTTAACCTGTTACTCCTCCAGTGTTTAATGCTTATAGTCCAAGCATGTACAATTAATCTGCTCTTGCCCTCTTAGTGCAAGTTTGATACTGTACCAGATATTGACCTCTACACACCACCTTGTGTGCACCCACCCTGAAAATGCCTCCACCGGGCATTGTACATGCAAACTTTGGCACACGCTTTTCAAGCATTAGTCTACTGTCATAAGTAACCTCCAGCCTTCTCTGTTTACATTTTTTGTGAAAGACCTTTGCAACCCTTTCATATAAAAAGTAAGATGGCTGTGATATTACTTTGTATGTGAGGTCTGCGAGCCATCTTAAAGGCCAAATTATTGACTGAAATGCTACGTACTTTTCCGTAATGTGCCTCTGTTGCACAGTCTATTATTGTGTGTATGTGTGCGTCCCAACAATTGAAATCGCCTTCTCCATGCATATTTCATAATCAAGCACTTGACACAATCCACTGACACTGTTTTTATTTGTAAGTATTTATTTTAGGGAAATTTATTTGGCACAAGTACAAAGTTTTTTGACATTATTTCCATAATACATAAATATTAATTACATTTGATATTATACCTCAAAAATGCCGATATTACAGTAAAGAAATGTTAAGCATGTATCCAAACTCAATTATTTACATCTCTGCTCTTCAAACAGTAACTTTTGAAACACATTTCAATGTATCAGCCAAAAGAATCTGTGGGCCCACAAATGCAAGTATTACTATTTTTAAAAATTCTGTACTGTTTCACTGTTCCTCTAAATTAAAAAAAAGAGGACCCCAAACCGTGTTAGAACATTACAGAACTTGTGAAAATAGTTTTACTGTTTCAGAAAAACTCATTTCAATTCAATGACAACATGTTTCATTACTACTGACACATCTTGGATATGGTTATTGTCACTTACACTGTAGGTATTTGTTTGGCATGTACAGCTGTAGATTCACATGGTTGCCATAATCCTGCCTTTTTTTTTCTTTTTGGATGTTTAGAAATTGCTCTGTGGAAAGGCTGTCTCCTTCTGATATTGTGCCTGGGCCCCGACTTGCTACCATATTTGTCTGCAGATGGTGATCATGGAATTATTTAGACTATAATATACTTGTATGTTGCGTCGGTTACAAGAATGGCTAGAACAACAGTGGAACCAGGCTCAAGGTCAGCTCTCAGACCGGGTGTTGGTAGACAGCAGTACACCGTGGCAGATTAACCATATGGGTGGTTGGGCATTGCCCAATTTATAATTTGGGTAATTTTTGCGCACACAAACATTGAATAACTATTGCCTTCCCTGAGAATCTGAGAACAGAATTAACTGCACTGTATTAAATGCATGTAATACGGCACACACCAGTGTCGAAGTGTTTTGACTTTTCAATCTACATGTGAATACTGAATGACAAGCAGGTGCAGCGTTTCACAACATAATGTCTCTGAAGTGACTAAACGGAAGAAAACAAAAAAGAGGGGGAAGCCTAGAAGGCTGATGACGGCAAAAGATGACCCAACAAGAGGTACAAGGCGCACAGGTTTTGACTAAATTGCTGCCCCCCGCCCAGAAAGGGTTCCAGGCGAGGGAACGGGACACACGTCGACGGCGAGCCAGTCGTCCGTGATCCCGTTGACACACACCAGTGTCGAACCGTTTGCACTTTTCAATCTACATGTGAATACTGAATGACAAGCAGGGGCAGCGTTTCACAACATAATGTCTCTGAAGTGACAAGACGGAAGAAAACAAAAAAGAGGTGGAAGCCTAGAAGGCTGATGATAGCAAATGATGACCCAAAAAGGAGGTAGAAGGCGCACAAGTTTTGACTAAATTGCTACCCCCCACCCAGAAGCCCAGAAAGGGTTCCTGGCGAGGGAACGGGACACACATCGACGGCGAGCCAGTCGTCCGTGATCCCGTTGACACACACCGGTGTAGTATTGTCATTTGACGTGAAAAAAACAGTGAACAGTCACAAACAAACTACCTAAAGCCAAACAGAGGTAGAAGCTGCACAAGTTTCAAATAAGGTGCTGCCCCCCACGCAGAAGCCCATGAAGGGTTCCTGGCGAGGGAACGGGACACACGTCGACGGCGAGCCAGTCGTCCGTGATCCCGTTGACACACACCGGTGTAGTATTGTCATTTGACGTGAAAAAAACAGTGAACAGTCACAAACAAACTATCTAAAGCTAAACAGAGGTAGAAGCTGCAGAAGTTTCAAATAAGGTGCTGCCCCCCGCCCAGAAGCCCATGAAGGGTTCCTGGCGAGGGAACGGGACACACGTCGACGGCGAGCCAGTCGTCCGTGATCCCGTTGACACACACCGGTATGGTATTGTCATTTGACGTGAAAAAAACAGTGAACAGTCACAAACAAACTATCTAAAGCCAAACAGAGGTAGAAGCTGCACAAGTTTCAAATAAGTTGCTGCCCCCTGCCCAGAAGCCCATGAAGGGTTCCTGGCGAGGGAACGGGAGACACGTCGATGGCGAGCCAGTCGTCCATGATCCCGTTGACGCACACCAGTGTCGAAGCGTTTGCACTTTTCAATCTACATGTGAATACTGAATGACAAGCAGGGGCAGCGTTTCACAACATAATGTCTCTGAAGTGACAAGACGGAAGAAAACAAAAAAAAGAGGAAGATGAAAAACAAAAGAGCTCATTAGAAAACACCACAAAAATCTCCGAACAAACCGGGAGTAACCAGGCCTCTACATCATTCAAGGTGAACAAAAAGAAAGGTGGAGTCCAAGAAGGCGGAAAATATTTGAGCCGCCAAGATCAAGAATCCAGCAGCCTACAATGCGGCCACTGGGACATCCGCCAAAACAGCCGCCCCCCGCCCTGGAGCCCAAAAAAGGGTCCCAGGCAGGGGAACGGGACACACCTCGATGGAGATCCCGTCGAGCGTGATCCCGTTGACACACAACGATGTCGAAGCGTCTTATGACCGTACCAAGCCATAAAAGAACACTGACTCTTGGCGGCAGAAGAAGTCGAAGAAAAAAACGCAAAACCAATATTAATTTTAGGCTGTTGTGGACAGCACAATCATTGTGAAGGTTGAAAAAAATTAACTTATATAATGATGTTCAGCTTTCAAGTCCATTACACAGACACATGATTGTGCACTACGGCACACTTTCAAATAAAAACCATTATTAACAAGCCATTGCTTGAAATACAAGCCGGCAAACAATTGGTTATCAGCACATCGAGTACTGACACCTGCAAAAAAAAATGAAGACATATTGTGTCCTGTTTGGTTTTTAACCTCACTACACAGATATGTGGCTTTGAGCAGTATAGCAAACTCCAACTAAGATTAAATACTTCCGCCAAACTGATAGGAGTGTTGGGTCCCAGTCAGAGGATCGTTTGAATGTACACGATCTGCCATGGATTTGCCTCATTCAGCCATTAATGGACCCATCAACTCTGGCGTACACAGATTTACAATAAACCTTTAAAAAGAGCTTGAAGCCAAGCGTCCAGACAACAAAATAGCTGCCCCCGCCCTGGAGCGCAAAAATGGGTCCCGGGCAGGGGAATGGGACACACCTCGACAATAAAAGTAGAGGCCCAGAAGGGGCCTGTACTTAGAAAACACAACAATAAAGGTACAGGCCCAGAACAGTGACTCTTGGCGGCAGAAGAACCAGGAGAAAAAAGTGCTGGAAGGCTACTAATGTTTTTATCTATCCGGTTTTCCAGGAACTGATAAAATACCATGCGCTCCACACCATACCGGCAGCTGACAAGGTAGTGCTGGGGGATGCTTGTAATGGTTGGTATGATGGCGTTAATCTACAGTGTGCTTGTATCGGCGCGCTCATGGAGCAGAGCGATGGTGAGTGCGCAGCCATGAAGGCGATCGACATGTCTCAAGATGACATTATACAACTCCACAAAGAAGAAGAAAGTGACATTGCCTGATTTAAACACAATGGAACAGTAGAAGAACATCAAGAAGGGGCCTGTACTTAGAAAACACAACAATAAAGGTACAGGCCCAGAACAGTGACTCTTGGCGGCAGAAGAACCAGGAGAAAAAAGTGCTGGAAGACTACTAATGTTTTTATTTATCCGGTTTTCCAGGAACGGATAAAATACCATGCGCTCCACACCTAAGAAAAATTGTAGTTCAGGGTCTAAATTTAATCCTTCCTCAACTGCTCGTAAGACCATAATCCATCTCGCTTCTCTACGTCTCAGTTTCAGAATTCTATTCCCGCCTCTTCTATCTCGACTGACATGTTCTATTCCATGATATGTAAATTTATGGTTGACAGAGTCATTCCGATTTTGGATAGCATGGGAGGCGATTGGGTATCGTGTATCCCCATTCTTAAGGGCACGGAAATGTTCCATCATCCGATCTTTCAATCGTCTCACGGTACTTCCAACATAAATTTTTCCACACGTACATGCTGTTATATAAATAACAAACGTGGTCTCGCAATTTATAAATGATTGAATCTTGTAAGTACCTGTATTGTTATATTCAAAAGATGATATTTTCTTAGTGGCCCATCTACAGCAACTGCAGAGGCCACAGTGGTAAAAACCTGAAGGTTTAGTACGTAACCAATGTTCTGTCTGTAAAGGTTTAATGAGTTTAGGGTAACTCGGACTCACCATATTTGCAATTGTAGTACCTTTTTGAAATGCCAAACTGGGCTTGTCAGTTAAAAAGGGTACTATGTCACCATCTGTTCTCAAGAGATGCCAATGTGTATCTAGAATTGCATACAGTTTATGACTCCCTGCTCCAAAATTGGTAATCATCCTCACCTGCTGCAGATTTTTAGTCCCCTCACTGTTATTCCTAGATTTTTAGTGTATCTTCTCTCCTAAGTTTAGAAGCTCTGTCATACGCTTTCATAATAACCTTATCTTTATAGCCTATGTTTTTAAATCTTCTGGTTATATCTCTGAGATTCCTGGCGAGGGAACGGGACACACGTCGACGGCGAGCCAGTTGTCCGTGATCCAGTTGACACACACCGGTGTAGTATTGTCATTGGACGTGAAAAAAACAGTGAACAGTCACAAACAAACTACCTAAAGCCAAACAGAGGTAGAAGCCGCACAAGTTTCTAATAAGTTGCCGCCCCCCGCCCAGAAGCCCATGAAGGGTTCAAGGCGAGGGAACGGGACACACGTCGACGGCGAGCCAGTCGTCCGTGATCCCGTTGACACACACAGGTGTAGTATTGTCATTGGACGTGAAAAAAACAGTGAACAGTCACAAACAAACTACCTAAAGCCAAACAGAGGTAGAAGCCGCACAAGTTTCTAATAAGTTGCCGCCCCCTCGCCCAGAAGCCCATGAAGGGTTCCAGGCGAGGGAACGGGACACACGTCGACGGCGAGCCAGTCGTCCGTGATCCCGTTGACACACACCGGTGTAGTATTGTCATTGGACGTGAAAAAAACAGTGAACAGTCACAAACAAACTACCTAAAGCCAAACAGAGGTAGAAGCCGCACAAGTTTCTAATAAGTTGCCGCCCCCCCGCCCAGAAGCCCATGAAGGGTTCCAGGAACGGGACACACGTCGACGGCGAGCCAGTCGTCCGTGATCCCGTTGACACACACCGGTGTAGTATTGTCATTGGACGCGAAAAAAACAGTGAACAGTCACAAACAAACTACCTAAAGCCACACAGAGGAAGAAGCTGCACAAGTTTCTAATAAGTTGCCGCCCCCCGCCCAGAAGCCCATGAAGGGTTCCAGGCAAGGGAACGGGGCACACGTCGACGGCGAACCAGTCTGTCTCGTGGATCAAAGACTTTGATCTCCTTCTTCTTGACTTTGACAAAATGGAAGACTACAGCAATGCTTGATGCCCTTGGCGGAAGAAGATAAAGGTGAACAAAAAAGAGCTGAAAGCAAAGAAGGCGGGCAGTTGCAAATCCAAAGAAATAGCTGCCCCCCGCCCAGGAGCCCAAAAAAGGGTCCCGGGTGAGGGAACGGGACACCTCGACGGAGACCCCGTCGAACATGATCCCGTTGACACACACCAGTGTCGAAGCGTTTGCACTTTTAAATCTACATGTGAATACTGAGTGACAAGCAGGGGCAGCGTTTCACGACATAATGTCTCTGAAGTGACTAAACGGAAGAAAACAAAAAAGAGGGGGAAGCTTACAAGGCCGATGACGGAAAAAGATGACCCAAACAGAGGTAGAAGCTGCACAAGTTTTCAATAAGTTGCTTCCCCCCGCCCAGAAGGCCATGAGGATTAAAGTTCGAAACAACAAAGGCAGCAAACGCGTAAATCAACCTCTGCATTTTCAGGGCATTGGGTGTTTGGATTTCCAGTCCACTACACGGAATGGGAGTCGGATTACGCAGTGGGAGCCTGAGAAACTGCTACCACATGTAAAGAAGATAGTAAGTGAACAACGTACCCAGTACACACTGAGCGGTAGGGATAAAAAAAATAACAAAACCGGGAACTTTCCAGGGCCTGTGTTTACAATTCTAAGTAGAATAAATTATAAACAAAACAAAAATATCGGACAAGAAACAGATCAGAATGAACAGCTTAGCTGCTCCCCGCCCAGAAGCCCATAAGCGGTTCCTGGCGAGGGAACGGGACACACACCGACGGCGAGCCAGTCGTCCGTGATCCCGTTGACACACACCGGTGTAGTATTGTCATTGGACGTGAAAAAAACAGTGAACAGTCACAAACAACCTACCTTAAGCCAAACAGAGGTAGAAGCCGCACAAGTTTCTAATAAGTTGCCGCCCCCCACCCCGAAGCCCAAAAAGGTTTAGCAGTGGCTTAACAAGAAGGCGATGATCACCGAGAGCAAGAAGAAACCGCGTTGGAGCTATCCATAGAAGAAATCTAAGGCCAACTGAACACCTCTGGATACAAAGCACTCAACTCGTATGCCCTAGATGTGGCAAGGCAGTGGCCATACAGTCCACAGAGCACTGTTAGAACGTGTACCTTTGAAATTTTTAGATTAATTATATTGGAAGAAGTGTAAATATGTGCATACACTCACTGGAGTGTTATCAATTCAAGCATATTTAAGTATTTCTTATAAATGGTGTCTTGAAGCGTGCAGATGGTAGTTCAGCATGCATCCCATAAGGTGACCAGTGCGTCTACTGCAATCTTGGCTTCCCTGGAGGAGAATATCCTTTCTGAAGGGAGCAAGGTAGGTATTGTTCATAGAAATGTTACAAGATCATATTTGACCATTCAAGGATTACAAAAAAAGGTGGTGACACATCCTTAGAAGAATGGCCTTCATGATGCAATGCAAAGTGGACAACAGCCCTCTGGCAAAGGACGGACGACATGCGCAGCTGGGACGATGGCAGCCAATCTTTTCTCTTACATTTCCAAAAGGAAATTACGCTGGACGGGAGTGCGTGCCCTGAAATACAGCTCACAGCAGGTTTACATTTACAAAGATGACGAGCCTCAACGTGCAGCCACCACAGTGCCCCTGCTGTGAGGCTGGCCAGTTGAAAGGTATAATGTGCCAGCAGAGCTATTTGCCAATTAAGGGTAGTCGTGAAGACCAGAGGGGCAAAGCTGGTACTCGAGTTTCTTCTAAACGATGAAACCTTCGAGTTTTGTGCCAAGAACAGGTTGTTTATGTGGCACTAGAATGAGTGGGACCGTTTAATACGCAGAAGAGCCTTCAATACTTTTTTACAAAAGTAAATTGCCTGTTAAAATTTCTTTATTTACAGCAGTATTGTCTGTGCCTACAGTAAACAGGACTTAGTCTGGACTTAGTCTGTCTCGTGGATACAACAGTTTGATCCCCTTCTCCTTGACTTTGATAAAATGGAAGAGTACAGCAATGCTTGATGCCCTTGGCGGAAGAAGATAAAGGTGAACAAAAAAGAGCTGGAAGCAAAGAAGGCGGGCAGTTGAAAATCTAAAGAAATAGCTGCCCCCCGCCCAGGTGCCCAAAAAAGGGTCCCGGGCGGGGGAAAGGGACACACGTCGACGGACATCCCGTGGAGCGTGATCCCGTTGACACACACAAGTGATGTAGCGTTCTACAGTTCCACCTACACTCAGAAGCCGAGGATTAAATCATCACCACCACCACCACTGGCATGGAGAGCGTGCCTCATTTGAAAACACCACAAAAATCTCCGAACAAACCGGGAGTAACCAGGCATCTACATCATTCAAGGTGAACAAAAAGAAAGGTGGAGTCCAAGAAGGCGGAAAATATTTCAGCCGCCAAGATCAAGAATCCAGCAGCCTACAATGCGGCCACTGGGACATCCGCCAAAACAGCCGCCCCCCGCCCTGGAGCCCCAAAAAGGGTCCCAGGCAGGGGAACGGTACACACCTCGACGGAGATCCCGTTGAGCGTGATCCCGTTGACACACAACGATGTCGAAGCGTCTTATGACCGTAGAAAGCCATAAAAGAACACTGACTCTTGGCGGCAGAAGAAGTGGAAGAAAAAAATGCAAAACCAATATTAATTTTAGGCTGTTATGGACAGCACAATGATTGTGAAGGTTGAAAAAAATGAACTTATATAATAATGTTAAGCTTTGAAGTCCACTACGGCACACTTCCAAATAAAATCCATTATTAACAAGCCATTGCTTGAAATACAAGCCGGCGAACAATTGGTTATCAGCACAACGAGTACTGACACCGGCAAAAAAAAATGAAGATATAGTGTGTCCTGTTTGGTTTGTAACCTCACTACACAGATATGTGGCTTTGAGCATAGCAAACTCCAACTAAGACTAAATACTTCCGCCAAACTGATAGTAGTGTTGGGTCCCAGTCAGGGGATCGTTTGAATGCACACGATCTGCCATGGATTTGCCTCATTCAGCCATTAATGGAGCAGTGAACTCTGGCATAGACAGATTTACAATAAACCTTTAAAAAAGAGCTTGAAGCCAAGAAGGCGGCCAAGATTCCAGACAACAAATTTGCTGCCCCCGCCCTGGAGCCCAAAAATGGACCAACAACAGGAAAAATGTCGACAACAAAAGTACAGGCCCAGAAGGGGCCTGTACTTTGTAATTTCAAAGGAGTCTTAATAAATGGCCAGTACTTTCACTTTACAATACTGAAACACAGCCAAGGAAGGGCCTGTAGTTTGAATCAAAAGAATAATAAACAAACAAGCCCAGAAAGGGTCTGTAGTTAGAACTGAAAGAATAGACAAACACAGCTTAGAATGGGCCGATACTTTAAATGTCTAGAATTAGAGTCACTGTACTTTGAAATCGGTGTGTTGCATTCTGGGGATGCTGAGTTAGGTTCATGTCAAAAGTTAACGATTTTATGCAGTTTTGAAAAGAAGAAAACACACGAGCCACATCGAACGGAACCAGATAGCCAGGTGCGGCTGCCTGGAGTGCAAGCGCGCAGCATTTAGCAAAACACCACAAGAATCTGTGAAGAAAGAGGGAGGCTGAGAACAGCTCAGAGAATAACCTTTCACACACAACTTATAAGGCAAGCAAAGGGCGGCTTCTCAGATCTGATCTTGAAAGTGATGACCGCCTCTGCCGAGATGAATGGAGTTCCACTGGCGGGCGCAAAGAAGTCATAGTCAAACCACTGTCACAAAATACTGCGATCTGCCTTGAAAATGAGGCTAAGATGCGGCCAGGAGCCTGGTTAGGAAAGGCGTCCTACTGTCCAAGACTACTGAGGAAATTACTGTTGCAGAAAACAAAAAAGACTAAGGTGAAAATGAATGAAAGTAGAAAACAAACATTTCATACACATGGCCTGCTTTGTTCTGATAGCATCATGGGAGTGCAAGTCGACACTATTTCCCCGGGGGACGATGGACCTTTATGAAGCACAGTGAAGACACTGCAGAGGGAAGAGCAGAGATCGGACAGACGCAACCGAGGTGCTGCGATGGGAGAGTGCTCAGACTCAGACTGGGGTCAACAAGGAGAGTCGAATGAACGCAAAGACTCACGCTGGGGTCAAGAAGAGACCCCCATTTGCTGTTATTGTGTCCAGTCTGAATACATGGAAGCAGAAGTGGAAAATATCTGCTGACATCAACACAACTGCATGTGGAACAACATGAGTAATTTAGAGTGTTGCATTAGACGGTGATGCCAGTACATGGCGATTGAGTGAACAAAAAACCAAAAAGGATCACCAGAGACTAAAGAAGGCGGACAAGTTGGATATTTGAAGAATTAGCTGACCCCACCCAGAAGCCCATCAAGGGTCCTGGGCAGGGGAACGGGACACACATGTAGACGTAGATGTAGATCTGTCTTATTCCCTTAGACTACATGGCAAAGTACAGCAACGCTTGATGCCCTCGAAGGCTGAAGAAGAAGTTGAAAAAAAATGTGTGGTGCACATTTACTGACAAGTCAAAGTCCTACCATTTGGTGTGACAACAGCCCGCGGGTGTTCACATAATGCCTAGCTACAGTAGCTGCTAATTTCTGTACACAACATGTTCGAGGCATGTGGGCTGCTGAATTTACATCTGTGCATAGATCGCCGCCTAATGTTGGGTCCGGATGATTCCACATTGTTTTTTTTTATTTTTTATTTTGTTTATAAAAAACGTTTATCAACAAACATGGTTATACAGTTGCAAGCATGTAGCCACTCCGAGTCGGCTGTCACCATTGTCAGTAAATATAACGGATGAGTCAGTTACACAGCACTTCAGCGGACAGCCCGGGGGTCCGGCGGCAATTAAGCAAACATGTCATAGCCATATATTCAATCGCAGGAGAAATAAGGTCTTTTTCTTTTTTATGTTTTTTAGGAAAACCAAACAAACCAATAAAAAAGAAAAAAGTAAATAACTGTTGAGGCAAAACAAGAAGCTTATATACAAGTGACCTTCGGGAGAGGGAGAACCGCATCCAAGGATCGTATACAGCAACAATTGAAGTTGAAATGCCACAGGTAAAGCAAGGAGGGAGGGGGCAAGGGGGAAGAGAGCAAGCAAGCAGTATATTGACGAAAATCAAGACCAGAAGGAACATCCAGCTAGGGGGAGTTCAACACCTCCGGTGGATTCACAAAGGGGGGAGTACAGATCTCTCAACGATACTGGTTCCACTGATTCCATACCTTCCCCCACTTCTTGAGCCTGCCCCGGGCGACATAGACCGTTTTCTCGCGAAACATACACCAGTCCATGTTTCTTGACCAGGCTGACAGACTAGGTGCCCTCGACGATCCCCACAGTTGCGCAATATCACGCTTGGCGACCATATTCCCTAAGGTGGCCCACTGTGTCTGAGCCACGTTGTAGTCATTGGGTTCCCACACATTCAGAAGACACCTTCGGGCCTCAGGCAAGATCGAAACACCCGTTACTTCTTCCATGACGCCATACACACGGTTCCAAAAGGACACCACCGCTGGACATTCCCACAAAATATGCAGGAAGGTACCCACCATTCCACACCCACGCTTACACAATCCATCCAAAGAGTATCCCATACGCAGCAATCGAGGGCCTGTCACGTACACTCGGTGTAGGATTTTCTATTGCACCAGTCGCAGACGGGCCGGGATCGCCACCTCCTTCGGGGAGGATATCGCTGCCTGCTAATCCTCATCATCAAGTTCCAATCCATCACTAGTCCAGGCCTCACTGAGCTGTAAAAGAAGGTCTGCCCGGTCATTGATCAGTTTCTTATATATAAGAGAGATCGTACTGTCCGGGACATGGCTGTCGAGCACTCTATCCTCCAGGGGCAAGGATTCCGGAACCAGAGAGTCGGTCGGGAAGACCGAGCAGATGGCATGTCGGACCTGTAAGTACCGGAAGTATTCTCGATCACTAAGTTTATATTCAAGTTGCAGCTCATCAAAAGTCTTTATCCTGTCTTTCCGCCAAAGATCCCCCACCTTGCTGATACCAATGAGATCCCATTTCTCAAAGCCCTTGGTAGTCCACAAATTGCCTAACCTCTCGGAGACAAAGAGTGGAGTTGCTCGAGTGACAGTGTCTGACCAGCCCATAGCCGCATTAGCGTTATACCAGATCCGCACCGCTACCTTGGTGGGCCCAGTTAACGTAGTATCTGACCGTTTGGAGTAGAGTGCCCTGTAGTAATCCCCGCCCGGCAGCAGCCATTTATCCATAGCAAAGGCCGGGTTAGAAACTGGGCCATACATCGCGTGATTAACCAAACTCAATTGAGAGGCCCAGTAATAGCGCCTGATATCAGGCAACGCTACACCGCCATCGTACCAAGGCAGCGTGAGCTTAGCCAAGGCAACCTGGGGACGTCCGGTCCACAACAACTTTCTTTGGAGGCTCTCGATCTCGTGGAAGTAGCTAGTAGGCACAAGGTCAAGAGTGTTTTGCAGTGCATATAAAAATCTAGGGAGGGACATCATTTTGAAAAGAGCTGCCCTGCCCACCAGGGACAGCGGCAGCCTACACCAGGCTTTCACATCAGCCTTCAAACGAAGAAGCGGGGGGAGCAAGTTGCGCTGATACCCGACTGCAGGATCGCGCAAGACATATATACCTAAATACTTGAACCCAGAAGGCGAGATTTGTATTGGGCAGTTGCGCGGCACGAGTGGCGTATCGTCCGTGAGCGAGTAAACACAGGACTTACTCCAGTTGATCACTAAACCAGAGTTTCTACCGAAGGAACCAAGGACGTCGAACAGCACCCCCCAGAGATTTCCGAGGGGAAGTGAGATAAAGGAGAATGTCGTCCGCATACAGTGAGATGCGGTCTTCAAAGTCAGGGGTCCATCTGATACCCCTGAGTGACGGTTCCCACCGCAACCAAGCGGCCAAGGGCTCCAAAGCAAGGCAAAAAGCAGCGGGGACAGGGAGCACTCTTGTCGCGTACCCCTCCCCAGGACAAAAGAAGCCGAGACCCAACCATTAACGACCACCTGGGCCAGGGGCTCTTCATATAGTAGCCGGACCCAGCCAATAAATACCGGTCCGAAGCCGAACTTCGTCAGAGCCGCCCATAGGTACGGCCATTCCACTGTATCAAATGCCATGGTGGCATCCAGAGAGACCAAAATGGCCGGCTCACGTAACGTCTCCGCCCTCGCCAGTACGCCGTGTAGACGACGTAAATTCAACGCAGTGTTGCGGGTCGGAATAAAGCCAGACTGATCTGGGTGCAGCAAATCCCCAATCACCTTAATCAATCGATTCGCTAACAATTTTGCCAGGATCTTGGGTTCAGCATTAAGAAGTGAAATGGGTCTATAGGAAGTACACAACTCACGGGGTTTTCCTTCTTTATGTATTACTGCAATAGATGCCAATCTCTGATCTCGGGGGAGTGAACCCTTCTCCCTGGACTCTAAGAACATCGAGCGAAGGTACGGCGCCATTTTGTTCGGACACAACTTGTACAGCTCAATAGGTATGCCGTTCGGGCCCGTAGCTTTTCCAGAGCGAATGGAGCGAATAGTGAGCGCAACTTCATCGGTGGAAAAGTCCGCCTCCATAAGCTCTCTGTCAGATTCGGACAAGCTAGGCAAAGCGATATCCCTAAGCAAAAGATGCGAGTCCTCCTTCGGCCGGTCAGAGACCGGCACGTACACCGCTAGGAAGTGACAAGCGACTCCTCCATGATCTCCAGTGGATCCGTCACACGTACACCATCCACTCGTTCAACAACCGGCACCACTCGATTCAGTCTCTCCTTCTTGTCCAGCCAAGCAATCAACTTCCCCGCCTTGTCGCCCACATCATACAAGCGGCCCTGTTGCTCTCGACTCATAGCTTTCGCGGCATTCGTAACCAAGGCTTTATAGTCAGACTGTTTCTGTCAGGTTCCTGCATCACCGCGCCTACCCAATCATTAGAAAACTACATCTCCCATGATCCTTGTAGGGGGAAGTATAAGGGTGGTGTTCACAGGAAAAGAGTTGCTCGTAATTTTGTGTCCTTTCTTTGTGTTTTCCGTGTTGCTGGGAGAAGACCGGCATTCATCGAGCTGCTGCCGCGTTGGGAAGTGAGAGCGCTGATCAAGCTCCTCTCAGCGTTAAGGTACTGTTGCAAAGGATCCGCTGGGAGCCCTGGTCTCGGGCGCTTGCCGGCATTATAGTGATTGAAGCCTTGTTTCCTTTTCGAAGTAACGCACCGCCTGGTGCGTGTCAATTTCAAACCCGGCTCCTCTGGGTTTTCGGTTCACGAGGCTTTGCGGCGGCTGCTGCAAGTTACTGCGGAAAGCCTAATTTGAATTGTATATCCGTGTCCTGCATTCCGGAGTAGAGTGGTGACTCATACTACCTACTGCCGGTTAGAGTAACCTTCATTTCCTGCAATGTCCGGAGTAGAGTGGTGAGCTAACTACCTACTGCCGGCTAGACATTTTGTTTATCTGATCAGATTCAAATAGCGGAGCGTGGTGGTGGTCGCAACCACACGTTATATGGTTTAAAGACTTTTTGTTATGCAGAAGTGTACACCAACGTATTGCCTCTTTTTGGCTAAAAGATATTCTATGTGATTTTAAGGGACAGAGCATTGCTTGATCGAGTGACAACGTGTGATATTATACCACAAACTCTTTTAGGATTAATCCGGACGATAGACTTGTGAATAGCTCAAAGACTAATTTAGAGGAACAAGTCTTTTTACCCGGGGGGGATCATTTAATAAGGTTAATTCTCCACATAATACGGTGTGTATTCACAAAGGGTTTACAGTTTCTAGATCTTAAACCTGTGTGATATATGTTATGATAACCATTGTGTTTCCTTTCAGGAAGCTGAACCGATAATCATTTAAACTTGTTGGAGGAATGTGTACAGCCCCTCAAGGTATTCAGAAGTTTGAGAGAGTAGTATTGAGAGTAGCCTTATCATTTGGTTGGTGTTATAAAACTTATGTTCTGTCGTTTCAGATCCCTTGTCCCTGCTGACCCCTACCCGTCCCCGGTCTCTTTTCATTATTTATCCCTCGCCTGATGGTTCGAACCCCCTGTGTACTCATTCAGGGTGTTGGTAACATCAGGAGGTGGACCCCTTTGTTCATCGATCGGATCCTGTGGAGCAGGCCCTGACAGTTTCAGTTGCAAAACATGTACCTTATCTCGCGTGACCCCCAGACTCAAGATCTGCCTCCAAAGCAACAATATCAGATTCCAACTGCTCAACCTCTTCCTTGTGGTGTTTCTTAAAACCGGCAATCAGCGATAGCGTCTGACCCCGTATAACAGTTTTAAAGGCTTCCCACAGGGACACAGACGAAGACACCGATCCCTCATTTTCGGCAAAGTAATGGTCAATAGCCTTAATCACCCCAGCCCTGGTCTCCGAAAGACGGAGATGCCAGGGATTGATCGGGGCAACCCGGCCCCCGCTGCCCAGATGGAGATCAATGAGTATCCATAGCGGGGAGTGATCCGAGATGCCTCTAGGAAAATGTCGGACCTCTCTTACCGATGCTGCTTGGGCTGCAGGCATGAGGATGTAATCAAGTCTAGGCAAGCTCCCATGTGCCCCAGAGTGGAAGGTATACTGAGCCTGCCCGGGGTGGAGCATCCGCCAACAATCAACCATACCAAACGTTTCCAAGAAGCCACCCAGGCAGGACTGCGACTGTGTGAGAGCTCTGGGAGGATGACGATCCTCCAAGCCGCTAACAACAGAGTTGAAGTCTCCTCCAACCACCAAGATCCCCTCAGGAAGCCCCAACACCAGTTTCCCCAGGTCGGCAAACGTGGGGGTCTGTAAACCCGGGGGAACGTATATTGAAAGGATGGAAATCGCCTTCCCCTCCCACCTACCAATGATGGCTGCATACCGTCCCCTATCATCCAGTACCGTATCATCAATCTCCAATGGGAGGTAACTTCGGATCATAACACCGGTCCCTCTGGATCCCAAGGTGAACCCCGAGTGTGCAACCAACCTGTAGCCCCTACGGTTCATAGCATGGAACGTGTTCCCCACCAGGTGCGTTTCTTGCAATAGTACAATATCGGGGGAATGGCGTTTTATATATTGAAGTACAATCCCCCGTTTTATCTTGTCCCCCAAGCCATTGACGTTCCAACTCAAAACTCTCAACCCCCTATCCCCCATCCCATAAGCAGTGGCAGGATCCCCCAAACCCGTGAAGGAAACACAGATCACAATATGCAACAATGCGTAGCCTATGAAACAATTCAAACGGAAAGAAATAGCCCCCCTCCTCCCCCAAAATGCCCCATACACACATCCCCCCACCCTGCACCCCTGCGTCAATACAAAAAACCACCCCAAGTTGCAGTGTGCCTGTCGCCCTACCCAAGAAAACTAATCTACAAGAAGAAAAGGAAACAACCCAGGAGGAGGAAAAGTCCCAAACTCCCCGCCGCCCCAGGGATTGTCTCATGAAATTGTCATTGACCCAAAAAGAAAACGATCCACCGCAACACGGTACGGTGGTTGCACACGCCGGTGTCCTTACTCCTCCTGGTCCCGTTGGCCTCCCTCTGCGCCTTTGGAGTGCTCCGCATTGTCCAGTTGCGTCGACAATGTGTCCAACCAGTCACTAATCACCTCTGGCATATCAAAAAATAACACACGCTCATTATGTTCGATACGCAGTCGGGCAGGGAAGAGCATGGCATACTTCATGCCCAGGTCTCTCAGTCTACGCTTCACCCCGGTAAATCCCAGTCTCTGTTTCTGCACCGATTGAGTGAAATCGTAGTAGAAGCTGATGGACGCATTCTCAAATTTGGTGGGGGCGTTAGTCCTCAAGGCCTGTAAAATGGCGTCTCTGTCCCTGAAGTTGAAGATCCTCGCAATGATGGGTCGTGGTGTAGCACCCTGTTTGCATCTTCCGCCAGGTACTCTATGGGCACGCTCCACCGCGAAAAAGTTACTGAGGCCCTTAGGGGCAAGATGGTTTAGGATCAGGTCTTCTACAAGGAGGTCCGTCGATTGATCGGCTGAGGACTACGGAACTCCGACGATGCGAACATTATTGCGCCTAGCGCGACTTTCAAAATCCTCAAGCCGGCGGGCAACCGGTTCACTAGAGGTTTGAAGGGTCCGGACCTCGGTCTGGAGATCGGAAACGTCGGTGGTGAGACTGGCAGCTTTGAGATCCAGCGACTTGACTCTCTCGTTGGTCTTGGCCAAGTCCGCCCTGATCAAGCTAACATCCACAGCCACAGTGTCAATCTTGGCGGCCAAAGTTTCATATTGTTGGCCCATGGATGACTTCATACTCACAATGGCGCCCATCACATCTCGAAGGGTCAGCTCCTCCATTTCGGGGGGGCCACCACCAAGGTCCTCAGAGGTTTTGCCAGTTCCGCTGGGTGAACCCTTGTTGCGTGCAAATCGGTCCATAATGGTGGTTTGAGTAATGCCACCTCGAGACGTGTTCTTGATCGACCGTTTGTCGCTATCGGACTTGCCCGCCATGGTAGGCTGCGCGCCCCTTGGGGGCTTTTGGGACCTGGTGAAAATGGCTCCCCACGGAGAGAAACAGCGACAAATCAAAGTGCAGGGCACCGATGAAGAGCAATCAAGCGAGTGTGCTACGGGCCAGCAAGATCAAGGGACAGTCGTCTCCCAGCCGTCTTAGACAGGAAAAACGAAACCGAAAGTAGACCCCTGGTAGCTTTCTCCTTCCATACGCAGTTGTTGTTCAACTACTCTCGGGGTGTTTCGGATGCCCAAGTCCCGGGATGACTCACGGTGTAGGCCTTCAGGCTTCAGGATGGAGTATTTCAGGTGTCCGGCATCCGATTCGAATTTTGAAAAAGACCATGTAGGTAAGGAGAGTCTCAGCTACAATAACCCGTAGTTAGAAACAGGATCCGTGACAGGATAGATGGTGGAGGCGGCGAGGGCTTCGGGAGCTCACAGCTCACGCGACCATCTTGGATCGATTGCACATTGTTGACCTGGACTACAGCGAGCATGGGCATCCACTCCATCCTCAGATTGTTTTTTTCCGCCATTGGGGTCGGATGTCTATTGGTTAACTCAAGGTCGTAATCGATAATAAACTTTCTCTTTGGCCAAAAGGCCTTTAGTTATCGTCGGTATTGTCTTGCAATCGGTACCAGTAGTTGTTCCTGCTCTGTCCTGAGCCGGACATCAAGAGGAGCCGCATGGCTTTTTGACACTGCAGGCCCGGTCGACGCCAGAGGCCTTATCGACGATCAATCATGGAACGGAGCCCGTTCAAGAGATGCCCCGTTTGCAACTCCAAGTATCCTCACATCGACGTCCACCCGGTGTACAACAAGTGCCTGTCTCCGGATCACGATGAAGCCAGCTGTATGGCTTGTTCTCGGTTCCGCTCCAAGAAGAGTATTCGCCTTTGACGCGCTGCGCGGAAGGAGGCCCAGCAGACACCACCTGACCCGGTGAACATCTTCGATGCCGAGGAAGATGAGGGAATCAAGCAGGAAGATCAGGAGAACCTGTCTGATCCAGCTTCGGAGATCGACTCCAGCTACGACGCAGATGTAGAGATGGTCGATACTGAAGACGTCGTCAACGAGGTAGGAGACGACGATGAGGCCTTCGCAGCCATGGAAGATAGCTCAAGCGAGGAGCTAGGCCCAACCGTTGGTACGGGGGCCGTGACTAGAACAGTCGATAAGGCTCAGGTCGAGGGATCGCCACATGGCCTTACCCAAGATCGTACACTTGGTTCTACAGCCCCGCCTCAAGGCCCGGCTATGGACATTTCTAACGAGACTTTGGTTGACCGATCCAAATCGAAACCGAAAGCATCGGTGTCAACAAAACCGAAAGCGCTGGACGCTAAATCGAAACCAAAAGTGCGTATCACTTTGGTCGGTTGGAAGACCTCTGAACCATCGGCACCGACAAAGCAGAAGAGTGTTATCGACCCGGCGAGGTTGTTTAAGGGTGTCAAGCCGAAGACCGGGGCGCTGAAAAAACTGGTCAAGGACGTCGACCCGAAGAAGTCGGTGCCGAAGGCCGTCAACACAGACAAGGGACTCGGAACTCAGAAGGTTCTCGATCCTAATCGTCGACCCGACAAAGCTCGAAGCAGTACAGGCCTCGAGTCCACACCCGGTGGTGGCTCGAAGGAACCCGTCGAGTCAACACAGCCATCCGCCTCCTTTTCAAAGCAGGTGTCGGACTCGCTCAAACATATTAAAGAGAAGGCTACTACTGTCGGACAATCTTCTGGAACTGATGGCTATGAAAGCATTCAAGGTACATCTGTGCAACAAGGTTGTGTTGATCCGGACGGACAACATGACGGCCATGTACTACATACAAAAGCAGGGAGGTACAATCTCCACAGTTTTTTTTTTATAACACTTTATTAAAGCTGCAGAGGCAATCCACATTTGTAAAGACCAAGTATACATCAAGTATAGATTGACATCAGGTACCACATATAACATTGCAAATAAAACATTGATGTTTCCAGCAGGATTGCGTATTTGAACATAGAGAATGATGCAAGGTAAACATTTTCTGATAAGGCAACAGAGATCCAAAAAGAACAAAATGAATAGCACGAAAATCGAAAGCAAGATAAAAGAAACAAAAATCATAATTACTAGATTGCAAGACCAACACAGTAATTCAGCTCGTGTTGTGGTAACCACCATCTCTGACAACAACCACAGTCCAGCCAAAGCAGACGACATCATGCACCACCCAACCGGGACATGGACGGCGTTCAGTAGCCCACACAGTTGTGTGATCACAAGAAGGTCAGAAGGATAGATTGAACATGATACAATCTCCCTGTGCGTCAGGCAATGCACCCCCGGAGCCAGGAAGGGCAATGCGTCACCAAGAGGGCGCTTCCCGTGTCATCTTTGCAATATATTGGCGATATGGACCCCAAAAGTCTATAGGACGAGAAGGGGTTGGGAGTTGCTCCGAATATTCCACACTATTCACATTACAGTATGCCACACTCCCAAGCCACGAGGTGACCGTAGGGGCGCGTCGTGCACACCAGAGTAGTGCAACCTCCCTTTTGGCTAGGAGGAAGCAAATGGACACCAATTTACGGGTTTTGCGGGGGAAATTTGCCACATAACCCAGCAGCGCAATTTCCGGTGTAACAGTTTGCAACAAACCCAGTATGTTACCCAGAATCTTGTGTACCTCTACCCAGTAGGTGTGGAGTCTCGGGCAAGTCCAGGACAGGTGTGCGAAGTCGGCCTGAGGGGCGCTGCATTTGGGGCAGGTATGGGGTCTGTTGGTGTCAATTCTGTGAGCAAGTGCCGGTGTGTGATACATCCTTCGCAGGAATTTAAAGTGTATGAGTTTGTGTCTGCTATTCATGGAGACCTCTCTGGTCATAGCACAACATGCCTCCCATTGGCCGTCTGAAATCTGCGTGCCCAGATCATGTTCCCATGCGGCGCGAACCGCCCCATCCGACGATGGAAGTGAAGACAAGCACAACTTGTAGAGTTTGGATACCACGTGAGCCCCTGAGGTATTTTGTATGATGAATGCAAGTGCGGGATTATCATCAGGCGGAAGGGGGAATGTGGGAAATTTAGCTCTCAACAGCGCTCGCAATCTCGTGAGTATGAAGGTATCCATAAAGGTCCGATCAATGAAGCGGGGGTCCTCAGTCACACAGAAGGCATGGCCATTGGGGAACAGGTCACCGACCGTGAGTAGCTGGAATTTGGATAGCGACCGGCGCACCACAGTTTCGCCCGTTATAGGGAGGCAGTGCGAATTGGGCAACGGAAGGGCAGATGAGTATAGTGTGTCTATGTGTAGTAAGCGCCTAATCTTGTCCCAAGCCCAAGTCGTCGTAGTGAGCGGGATTATGTCGTGAGCTTCTCGAGGGAGGCCCTTGGGGAGAATTGTATTAAGTGACACCGGGAGTGCCGCATCAGCTTCAGGTTTCAAATGTGGAATTCTGGCGTCCGGATGGTACCAAGGGTGGGCATACGAGCACTGGGCGACCAAGTAATAGAGATAGAAATCCGGGACCCCAAAGCCACCTCTCTCATAAGGTAGCGTCAGTGTTCGCCAGGCTATGCGTGGGTTTCCCCCCCCACACACCAATCTCAACAGGGCAGTGCGTAATTGTGTGAAAAAAACCTTGGTTAGAGGGATTGGTATGTTATTGAAGAGGTACAAAAACCGGGGGAAAAACCACCATCTTAACAATAGCGATACGTCCGGCCAACGATAGAGGGAGACGGAGCCATCTGTCAGTGTTATCTGCCAGAAAATCAAGAGCTTGTCCGTAGTTTAGACGAATAATGGACACAGTGTCAAGATGTACATGTATCACCAGGTATTTGACAGATTCCTCACACCACTCCAATGGGAGGGAGCAAGGCCACCGCGTGGTGGCGGGAGTGAGCGGAAATAATTGTGATTTGTGCCAATTGACCCTGAGGCCCGAGTATTCGCCAAATCGAGCAATCTCAGATAACAGGGGTTGTAGATTGGTCTCCGGAGTACGGACATATAAAACCATGTCGTCCGCATAAAGCGAGACCAACAGAAAGCTGGTGCGGAATTGGAGCCCTCTGTGGAGATGTTTCTCCTGGAAGTGACGAACCAGGGGGTCCATTGCCAAAATGAAAAGCAGGGGAGATAAGGGGCACCCTTGCCGGGTGCCTCTAGAGAGAGTAAACCCATCAGTGATGGTGCCATTTAAGCGAATGCGAGCCGTGGGCGCAGTATACAGCAGCTCCACCGTCGCAACAAACATTGCGGGCATGCCCATCCTTCACATTACTTCCAAAAAAAAGGGCCATTCTAGAGTGTCTAAAGCCTTCTCGGCATCTAATAAGACCGCAGCCGCTGGAGTGGAGGGATCAATTCTATGTAGGACCGAGAAAAGTGTGCGAAGGTTCAGTGAAGTTGATCTCTGAGGGATGAAGCCAGACTGTGCTGGCGAAACAATGGTGTTCACCAGCAGTGCAAGCCGCATCGCCAGTACTTTGGCCAAAATCTTGTAATCTAGGTTTAGAAGTGACAGTGGGCTGTAGGAACTGCAGACCGTGGGATCGCGTCCCGGTTTAGGCAACAAAACTATGACCGCTTCTCGAAGTGTTGGGGGAAGAATACCAGACTCCAGGGCTTCGGCATATACTTCAACAAGTATGGGCACCAGTTCCTCTTTGTATTCCTGGTAAAAATCGGCTGTGAAGCCATCAAGGCCGGCGCCGAGGAGCGCCTCAGGGAGTCAATGGCTTCCGTAATCAATTCCGGAGTGATGGGATGAGCTAGAGAGTCCTGCATATATTTCTCTAAGTACACCATGGCAATTTCGTTAATATACGACCCCGGATCGTGGCAATCCTCTGGAAGGGCAGATGTCTAAAGATGTCGATAGTAGGTCAAAAAGGTGTCACAAATAGCAGGGGTTGAGAAGTGATGTTCGCCCTGTGCGTCAGCTATGCCGGTAATGTATGCGGCTTGCCGAGGCAGGCACAGCAGCTGGGCCAATAACCTGCCCGACCTATCTCCCTCACCATACCGGCGCGCCGTCTGGTATTTGCCCTGAAACCGCAACTCTCTGTCCGCGGTGTCCCTGAACTCCAGTAAAAGCTCGAGGCGCCGCGCCTTGTGACCCGGTGAAGGGTCAGCAAGGATCTCACTTTCAACCGCTAACAGTTCGGTCTCTAGGCGGTTCAGAGTTGCACGGATTTCACGCAGTGCTCCAACACGTTTGGTGATGCATACCCCCCTTATGGTAGCCTTAAACCCTTCCCACAAAGTGGCCCAAGTGGTCACAGAGCCAGTGTTAATTTCAAAGTAGTCCTCAATGGCGGAACGGACCTCCTCAGTGAAGACCGGGTCCGCTAAGACTCTCCCTGGGAATCTCCATTGTCGCTCAATCCGCCCAGCCTAGGGATCGCCAGTGTCAGGACCACAGGGGAGTGATCAGAAAGAGTGCGCTGAAGCGTGCGAAGATTAGTGACCCATCCCGCCAAGCCCGGAGAGAGTAGCCAGTAGTCAATTCTGGTGCTCGTGTTGTGGTAACTGGAGTGGTGAGTAAATGCAGGGGTGTTAGTGTGCCGTTTGGCCTCTATGTCAAGCAGTGAGAAATGTGAGCATATAGCTGCCACGGCTGCGCGGGCAAGTGGTTTGCGATCAGGGGAGGGAGATGTGCTATCCCTACGAGGGTCCATCAACAGATTGAAATCGCCCCCCAGCACCAGTAATTCTATGTTGGAGTGGAGCAGTGATAGGAACAGGTCGTGGAGACAGGCCGGTGAGTCAGTATTGGGACCATAGAACCCCACAAAGGCAATCTTATAACCATACAACACCCCAGAGAGTATCGCATATCTGCCTTCGCCATCAATTTTACTATCTGTGAACACAAAGGGAATCCGCTTATGTATCAGAATCGCAACCCCACGTGCGTACCTACTGTAGCTTGAAAACACTCTATGGGCACCCCATCCCTTTGCCAATGAGGCTGTGTCCGCCTGCACCATGTGTGTTTCTTGTAGGAAAAGAACATCTGTTTTATGCCGTTCAGCATATTGCATAACCTGTTTACGTTTACGGGTGGAGTTCAAGCCACCGACATTCCATGTCATCAATGTTAGTCTATATGGTCCAGACTGCAGACCTAACCGGGCCATATCGTCAGATCAAGGACTGTAAGCAATAAGTGGTCGCCCAACAAGCCGACACCATAAGTCTCGCAATCAAACAACAAAAAGAAATTGAGCCACAAAAAAAACATACAACCCATCTCCCACCCACCACCCAGCCTCCCAATACCCCATGAGAGGCAGAACCCAGCCAGTCTCTGAACAGCAGTGCAGAACACCAATAGCCAATTATACAGAACAGCAAAACACATCTGCAAACTTAAACGTAATAAACCCCAAGAAGAGCAAAATAAGCAGGCATACGCCATGGGGGGAAGCATCGCTACCCCCAAGCGGGCAACCCAGCTGCGCGAAATACGAGATATTGGCAAATGATGAAATCCAGCAAAGTCGGACCGTCCTCCCAAATAGACAAGGAGCCATGACCGGAGTGTCCTCGGATTATCAGCCCAGGCCAGTTTCTACGAACAAGTCTGCGCTAGCCTGCGTGTCAGGTTGAGGTGGAGAGTTAGGTCTGGAGCCGGAAGCCGAGCCCGGGCCCTTTTTGTAAGCTTGACAGAAGTCCTGGGCCTCAGCCGGAGAGTCAAAGATGCGGAATCTGCCGTAAACGTCCACCTTCAGACGCGCCGGGTAAAGCATACTGTATTTCAAGCCTAGATTGCAAAGAGCCGCTTTGACACTAGTGAGTTTCCGCCGTGCCTCCTGCACCATTAAAGTGTAGTCCGGAAAGAAGGACAACTTGCTCCCCTGCCACTGCACCTCCCCCATATCGCGTGCAGCTCGGAGTGCGGCGTCACGGTCCCGAAAGTTCATAATCCTGGCAATAATGGGTCGGGGCAGTTGCCCCGGGCGCGGTTTAGGCCCCAGCGACCTATGTGCTCGCTCCACCACAAAGCCAACCGTGAAGGTGTCTTTTCCGAACAGTTCAATAAGGAGGCTTTCAACAAAGGTGTCAAACCGGCCAGTGGCAGTTGTCTCCGCCACGCCAAGGATCCGAATGTTATTCCTCCGACTACGCGCTTCCAAGTCCTCATTCTTAATGGCCACATCTTTAAGAATTTTTTCGACTCGTTCCAGTCGTTTCAGCGTCTTAGAGGACCCGTCCTCCACATCTGATATTCTGGACTCGGCTAAGTCGAGACGCCGGTCGTGGGCCTGTACCGTGGAGCCAATGTCAGACAACTTTTTCTCCAGACTTTCGAAGTGCGTGTCAAGTGCTTTGAAGCCAGCACGCATTTCCCCCATCATGGTGGCCATCATGGACGTTGCATCACCACTGTCCTGTGTCCCATGAGCGCCAGAGGCCGCACCAGGTGGGGGAATCAGCGTCAGGGAGAGGTGTTTTGTCGAAGTTGAGCGTCCTCTGGGCCGGATCTCTTTTCCCCATCGTCAAGGACGCGTGGCGAGGCCGCAGATGCAGCGACAGTGGCGTAGAGCAGGGATCAATGGTCAAGGTGGGTGATCAATCTCAGAAGCCACCAGAGCCTGTGTAATACCGGCGGTGCGTGTACCCAGTGAGTAGGTCCCAGTCCAGAGGAGCTAGGTCAGTGAGATATCAGCCAGGCACAGCCAGCACAGTGAAATGACTCAGAGTCTCTCCCGGTCATGGGCCTTCGCTACCTCAAGCGTGACTATTCAGGGATAGACCGCGTTATAATAAAGCGGAGAGGCACCGGGTCTATTGCAGCAGTCGCACGGTGGGGCCGCTGTGCGACACCGGAGATCGCCGCTAGGTCTCCCAGCAGCCGCGCGCTCCGTCCCCCCACCCTCCACCAGGCCCCACAGCCGTCACCTACACTCCCGCACGGGCCCGTAATCTAGGCCCCGGCTCCTGCGCTCACCCGGGCCAGAGGCCCCCGCCTCACGCCGGGAACCAGGTAGCCCAGGAAAACGGGAACCGCGCAGCAATGGCGGCGCCTACGCGAGCCCAGCAGGGGAGACAGCAAGGAACGGGATCGCGACCGCCAACGGCCAAGCAGCACTCACCCGGCGCTCCAGTGCAGAAGGGAAGATGGCGTCGAGGTCCGGAGGCCTCAGATCCCCTCCGCCGTGCACTCCGTGTCCGGCCGCTCCCGCGGCACGGAAATTTCACCCAGGTGGTCACGCGGGCATCGGGAGATGGGTCCTAGCGTCTGGGAAAGGGATTGGACGCAGATTACATCTCTTTTCGCTTTCGCCGGGCGCCCGCTCGGAGGAACTTCACAGCAGAGCGGCCATTACGTTTGCTGCCATGGCCACGCCCCCTACACTCTCCACAGTTGTCTCATCTGGCTCAGAGCTTGTGGAAGTGGGCCATTCAAAGGAACATCTTCCTCATGGCGGAGCACCTCCCGGGCAAGGACAATCAGATGGCGGACCTGCTCAGCAGGTACAGCCACCAGATGCACGAGTGGGAGATACATCCAAAAGAGCATTAGTCTGAATAGGAGTGCGTGGCCTATCCGGAATCTGTGGAAGCATCCAGTGCCATCCCTCTGGTCCCGATTCATCCTCAATCACAAATACATCTGTCCCAGAGGCGCATCTTCCCTCGGAGACATAAACTTTTTTTTGGGTGCATAATAAAAATAGAGGAAAGAAAAAAAAATAGAAAAGACATACCGATGTCGAGCCATGTCAGGGTCCATGACAAGAAGGGAACCATGTTAAAGGCGGTATGTTTTGGTTTCCTCGCTCACTATACGGATATGCGTCTTGGTGGTGACAAGAAGCCATGATCTGCAGCTCACACAGTGCTACATGTCCAGGATACATGTCGCTGTTTGCTAGGAACCACAGAGACTTTAATGGACCCGTGAACTCTGGTGTACACAGATTTAGAATAAACCTTTAAAAAGAGCTCGAAGCCAAGAAGGCGGCGAAGCGTCCAGACAACAAAATAGCTGCCCCCGCCCTGGAGCCCAAAAATGGGTCCCGGGCAGGGGAACGGGACACACCTCGACAGTAAAAGTACAGGCCCCTTCTGGGCCTGTACTTTTGAAATCAGACAATAAAAGTACAGGCCCCTTCTGGGCCTGTACTTTGGAAATTGAACAGTAAAAGTACAGGCCCCTTCTGGGCCTGTACTTTGGAAATTGGACAATGAAAGTACAGGCCCAGAAGGGGCCTGTACTTTGCAAATTTGACAATAAAAGGGCTTGTACTTTGGAAATTCGACCATAAAAGTACAGGCCCGGAAGGGGCCTGTACTTTGTAATTTGAACACAGGATCAATAAATGGCCAGTACTTGAACTTACAGTGATAATACACAAACACAGCTCAGAAAGGGATTGTACTTTGAATTGAAAGAAAATGAACAAACACTGCTCAGAAAGGGTCTCTAGTTTGAATTTTAAAAGAATAGACAAACACAGCCCAGAGTGGGCCGGTACTTGAAATGTAAAGAATTGGAGTCACTGTACTTTTAAATTGGTGTGTTGCATTGTGTGGACTGTGAAAAACCGCTGGCCTCATGTTGTCCAAACTGATCTTGAAGTTTGTGACTGCTTCAGCTGCACTTGAAGGGGCCTTATACTTTGAAAGAAGGGGCCTGTACTTTGAAAATTGAACAGTAAAAGTACAGGCCCAGAAGGGGCCTGTACTTTGGAAATCAGACAATAAAAGTACAGGCCCAGAAGGATGACACTCATCCTGGTTGCTCCGACGTGTGCACGCCAACCATGGTACACCACGTTTTTTCTAGAACTATCCGTGGTACCGCATCAAAGGCTGAGCCTCACACCCAGCCTTCTGACGCAGAGCCATGGCGACATTCAGCATCCAGATCCGCAACAGCTCAACCTGACGATCTGGCTCCTGAGGTCTTAGAATTTGGGTACCTCAACTTGCCTCCAGACTGTATGAATATCATAAGGGAGGCAAGAAAGCCCACCACCAGAGCATGTTATGCGGCGAAATGGAAGCGGTTCGTCATTTATTGTGCCGACCACAACATCAACCTGCTAGATGCATCTACTCACAACACCATCACTATGACAAAGGCAGGACGACATGCGCAGCTGGGACGATGGCACCCACTTGTTTCTCTTTAGTTTCCAAAAGAACATTAGCCTAGATACGAGGGCGTGGCCTATCCGGAATCTGTGGAAGCATCCAGTGCCATCCTTCTGGTCCCGATTCATCCTCAATCACAAATACGTCTGTCCCAGAGGTGCATCTTTTCTCGGAGACATAAACTTTTTTTTGGGTGCATAATAAAAATAGAGGAAAGCAAAAAAAATAATAGAAAACAAGAAGGGAGCAATATTAAAGGCTGGATGTTTGGGATTCCTCGCTCACTATACTGATATGTGTCTGGGTGGTGACAAGAAGCCATGATCTGCAGCTCGCACAGTGCTACATGTCCAGGATACATGTCGCTGTTTGCTAGGACCCACAGAGACTTTCTGCCAGCACCCTACTCAACTTTTAAAAAGTACTTGCACAGGAAGAGAAGCTCTCACTGGGGTGTGTTCAATTGAGTATCAGCACATCGATTACTGACACCTGAGAAAAAAAAATGAAGACATAGTTTGTCCTGTTAGGTTTTTAACCTCACTACACAGATATGTGGCTTTGAGCAGTATAGCAAACTCAAATTAAGTCTAAATACTTGCGCCACACTGATAGGAGTGTTGGGTCCCAGTCAGGGGATCGTTTGAATGCATGGATTTGCCTCATTCAGCCATTAATGGACCTGTCAACTCTGGCGTACACAGATTTACAATAAACCTTTTAAAAGACTTTGAAGACAAGAAGGCGGCCAAAACGTCCAGACAACAAAATAGCTGCCCCCGCCCTGGAGCCCAAAAATGGCTCCCGGGCAGGGGGACGGGACACACCTCTAAAGTAAAAGTACAGGCCCCCTCTGGGCCTGCACTTTAGAAATTGGAAAATAACTTAGAAAATTGAGCAAGAAAAGTACAGGCCCAGAAGGGGCCTGTACTTTTGAAATCAGACAATAAAAGTACAGGCCCAGAAGGGGCCTGTACTTTGAAAATTGAACACTAAAATAACAGGCCCAGAAGGGGCCTGTACTTTTGAAATCAGACAATAAAAGTATAGGCCCAGAAGGGGCCTGTACTTTGGAAATCAGACAATGAAAGTACAGGCCCAGAAGGGGCCTGTACTTTGACAATTGAACACTAAAAGTACAGGCCCAGGAGGGGCCTGTACTTTGGAAATCAGACAATAAAAGTACAGGCCCAGAATGGGCCTTTACTTTGGAAATCAGACAATAAAAGTACAGGCCCAGAAGGGGCCTGTACTTTGAAAATTGAACAATAAAAGTACAGGCCCAGAAGGGGCCTGTACTTTGGAAATCTGACAATAAAAGTACAGGCCCAGAAGGGGCCTGTACTTTGAAAATTGAACACTAAAAGTACAGGCCCAGAAGGGGCCTGTACTTTGGAAATCAGACAATAAAAGTACAGGCCCAGAATGGGCCTTTACTTTGGAAATCAGACAATAAAAGTACAGGCCCAGAAGGGGCCTGTACTTTGAAAATTGAACAATAAAAGTACAGGCCCAGAAGGGGCCTGTACTTTGGAAATCTGACAATAAAAGTACAGGCCCAGAAGGGGCCTGTACTTTGAAAATTGAACAATAAAAGTACAGGCCCAGAAAGGGGCCTGTAATTGGGAAATCAGACAATGAGTGAAATGAGTGCGCAGCCATGAAGGCGATCGACATGTCTCAGGATGACATTATACAAATCCATAAAGAAGCAGAAAGTGACACATTGCCTGATTTAAACACAATGGAACAGCAGAGGATCATCAAGAAGGGGCCTGTAGTTTGAAAATTGAACAATAAAAGTAGAGGCGCAGAAGGGGCCTGTACTTTGGAAATCAGACAATAAAAGTACAGGCCCAGAAGGGGCCTGTACTTTTGAAATCAGACAATAAAAGTACAGGCCCAGAAGGGGCCTGTACTTTGAAAATTGAACACTAAAATTACAGGCCCAGAAGGGGCCTGTACTTTTGAAATCAGACAATAAAAGTATAGGCCCAGAAGGGGCCTGTACTTTGGAAATCAGACAATGAAAGTACAGGCCCAGAAGGGGCCTGTACTTTGACAATTGAACACTAAAAGTACAGGCCCAGAAGGGGCCTGTACTTTGGAAATCAGACAATAAAAGTACAGGCCCAGAAGGGACCTGTACTTTGAAAATTGAACACTAAAAGTACAGGCCCAGAAGGGGCCTGTACTTTGGAAATCAGACAATAAAAGTACAGGCCCAGAATGGGCCTTTACTTTGGAAATCAGACAATAAAAGTAAAGGCCCAGAAGGGGCCTGTACTTTGAAAATTGAACAATAAAAGTACAGGCCCAGAAGGGGCCTGTACTTTGGAAATCTGACAATAAAAGTACAGGCCCAGAAGGGGCCTGTACTTTGAAAATTGAACAATAAAAGTACAGGCCCAGAAAGGGGCCTGTAATTGGGAAATCAGACAATGAGTGAAATGAGTGCGCAGCCATGAAGGCGATCGACATGTCTCAGGATGACATTATACAAATCCATAAAGAAGCAGAAAGTGACACATTGCCTGATTTAAACACAATGGAACAGCAGAGGATCATCAAGAAGGGGCCTGTAGTTTGAAAATTGAACAATAAAAGTAGAGGCGCAGAAGGGGCCTGTACTTTGGAAATCAGACAATAAAAGTACAGGCCCAGAAGGGGCCTGTACTTGGAAAATTCAGCAATAAAAGTACAGGCCCAGAAGGGGCCTGTACTTGGAAAATTCAGAAATAAAAGTACAGGCGCAGAAGGGGCCTGTACTTGGAAAATGCAGCAATAAAAGTACAGGCCCAGAAGGGGCCTGTACTTGGAAAATTCAGCAATAAAAGTACAGGCCCCTGGGCCTGTACTTGGAAAATTCAGCAATAAAAGTACAGGCCCAGAAGGGGCCTGTACTTGGAAAATTCAGCAATAAAAGTACAGGCGCAGAAGGGGCCTGTACTTGGAAAATTCAGCAATAAAAGTACAGGCCCAGAAGGGGCCTGTACTTGGAAAATTCAGCAATAAAAGTACAGGCCCACAAAGGGCCTGTACTTTGTAATTTCAAAACAGGCTGAACAAACGGCCAGTACTTTGACTTACAGTAATAAAACACAAACACAGCCCAAAAAGGGCCTGTAGTTTGAATTACAAGAATAATGAACAAACACAGCACAGAAAGGGTCTGTAGGTTGAATTGAAAGAATACAGAAACACAGCTCAGAATGGGCCGGTACTTTAAATGTAAAGAATTATAGTCACTGTACTTTGAAATTGGTGTGTTGCATTGTGTGGACGGTGAAAAGTCGACTGGACTCATGTTGTCCAAACTGATCTTGAAGTTTGTGACCGCTTCAGCTGTACTTGGGAATGTCAACAATAAAAGTACAGGCCCAGAAGGTGCCTGTACTTTGGAAATTAGACAATATAAGTACAGGCCCGGAAAAGGCGTGTACTTTGTAATTTGAACAGAGGCTCAATAAATGGCCAGTGCCTTAACTTATATTAATAATACACAAACGCGGCCCCGAAAGGCCTGATTTAAACTCAATGGAGCAGCAGTATACGTTTGGCAAACAGTAAAACAAGTGTCGACCAAGTTTGCAAGGAGTAGGCTGTTTGAGGAGAGGTTTAAAATCTGAATTCTCTGGGAAGTGGAAAACTATCGGAACAGCTGGAACCGGATTAAGCCCATTAAATAGACAGGTCAATGGTGAAAGTTAACAATTGGAAGGAAAAATTCAACAGAAGACGACTGCAACACAAACGTGCATTCACATCCACAGGTATCCAAACAGGTCATTGCGAGTAAAATAAAAGCTGTTTCTTTTACTTCAAGGTGACTGCACCACAGACGGTGAATAAATGCCATGAATGGGTTGAGGGGAGAAGATGCACCGATCAACGAGAGAATTGAAGAGGCAGCGGAGGGAACACCATGACAAAACAAATGCTAAATATTATGCCAAGACTGCATTGAAGGTTTCCCTCAATAAATTACCTTGCTCGCATACATGATACGGCCTTAACATGTCCACATTGCAAAGTTCTACGTAATAGCATTTTGCTAGCATTCATTAAATTTACACGCTCCCTTCCAGCAACACGGTAGGGTCCTACATGATTCACTTGATGTTTTATTCTTGCCCTGTTCATTCAGGTATTCCTGCAGGTCTACATTTTCCCGGACAAATCTCAGTTTTATAGAGGAGATCGATGTGTTGCTGCAAAAACACGCGATAGCACCAGTCACCCAGGGGCCTCACGGCTTTTGAAACAATATATGTATTGTATATTTATTGTACAGAAGAAGCGGAGTTGGAAACAAAGTAGTTCGGGACCTCAGGGATTTCAATCACTTTATCAATTCCAATCATTTCAAGATGGAGGGTGTAGGGATTTAGGGACCCAAGGGATGTAAATAGCCAGACCACAGTACTTATGTTCTTGATTGTTTTATTCAAGATATTGGCAGTTATGAACAACACTATGTAAGGGTGGAATCCATGGGATCTCAGGACACTGGTTCTCTGCTTCCTGCTTGTCCAGAGCGGGTCAGGATGATGGGGTCTCTCCTTGGGCTCGAAGTTCTCTGGTATCCCGGGTCTCTGGGCCTCAGAAGGGAAGAGAAAAGGGTGCAAGACACGGGGTCAATCCACTAGACTGCCTCTCTGTTATGTGTGCTACCGTCACCAGTCAGTGGGGATGAGGGGTGTGAGGAACATTAAACAAAACCCAGTTCCACTCAAGTGCTCTGCCTCCCACCTCCCCGAATCAAGTACTCTACCTCCCACCTCCCCAAACACCCCACCAGAATGCCCCTTGCAACAGCACTTGCCTGTGGCCGCGGCCCGTCCCTTGGACCACGGCGCCTGGACCCAGGGCGTCTTCTCCTCCTCCTGTCGGCCCACCGGGTTTACTCGCGTTGTATAAGACGTTCTTCTGACTTGGGTATTTACTCGCCGGGTCCTATGCTCGGCTCTCTGCTCTCTCCTCCGCTGCAGCTCTCTGCTCCCTCCTCCGCTGGTCCGATGCGGCTCTCTGCTCCCTCCTACCCTGGTCCGACGCAGCTCTCGGCTCTCTCCTCCGCTGTTCCGACGTCCGTCACTTCCTCTCCTACTGGAATACGTCCTCTCCGTTGGTTCTCCTCTCCGTCCTCCAGGTGCTCGGCTCTCCTGCCTCCAACGCTGCACACCATCCGCTTCGTCCCCAGTCCTCTTATCCTCCTCACTTCTGCAGTCAGACTCGGCTGCGCCCCTTCCGGTTTGCCTGAGACTAGAGCGCTGGCCCGTTCCTGGTCCGTGCATGATGGCAAAGCGGAAGTGCCTTCCTGGGTAACACCACGGGACCCGTCCTGCTCCTCCTCACACATCTCCCCCCGTAAGAACGGACGGGGTGGCCAATCAGGACAAGGGTGCCGAGACAGATAGTCCGCACAGATCTGTCTGGAACCGGGAACATGCAGTGTCTGAAAAGAGAAAGGTTGCATGGACATAAACCATCGGAGGATACGCTGGTTAGTGTCTTTGTTCCGTGCCAACCAGGTCAGTGGGGCGTGATCTGTCAACAAGAAAAAGGAGCGACCCAGGAGGTAGTACTGCAAGGCTTCTATCGCCCACTTGATTGCCAGGCATTCTTTTTCGATGGCTGAATAATGTATCTCCCTAGGGAATAGCTTTCGGCTGATGTATATGAGGGGCACCAGTTCACCATCCGCATTTGGTTGTTGTAAGACTGCCCCTAGACCAACACCGGAGGCATCTGTCTGTAGGACGAAAGTCCGTCGGAAGTCAGGGCACTGCTGGATGGGTGCCTTACATATGGCTGTTTTGAGGGCCTGAAAGCTGTCTGCTTGTTATGGTCCCCAGGTAGCAATGCGGGTGGGACGGTTGTTGGCCAACAGGTCTGTAAGAGGGCTGGCTAGGGTGGAAAAGTGCAGGATAAAGCGCCTGTAGTAGCATATGAACCCTAAAAAGGATCTAACATCTTTTTTTTTCTTAGGGGTCGGGATAGCTTTTACTGCCTCTAGTTTGCTCATTTGGGGTTTGATATGTCCTCCCTGTACGGTGTATCCTAGATAGTGTACTGAGTCTGTGGCCAGTAGTGACTTCTTTGGATTAATCTTGAGCCCAGCTTCTTGGATCGCTGTGAACACCTGAACCAGATGACGTAAATGGGCTTCCCATGTAGGGCTGAATACTACTATATCGTCTAAGTACGCAGCCGCATAGTCTTTATGGGGTTGCAAGAGACGGTCCATTAGCCTTTGAAATGTCGCCGGGGCTCCATGCAATCCAAAAGGAAGGACGCAGAAGTGGTAAAGCCCCGACGGAGTGGAAAAGGCAGTCTTTTCTTTTGCTTGTGGTGAAAGGGGGACCTGCCAATACCCTTTAGTTAGGTCAAGGGTAGTCATATAGGTGGCATTTCCTAATTTTTCTAGCATTTCATCAACCCGAGGCATTGGGTAGGAGTCGAACCTGGTCACGTTGTTCACCTGGCGGACGTCTATGCAAAAGCGTATGCTTCCGTCGGGTTTTGGTACCAGCACTATTGGGGAGCACCAGTTGCTCGTGGATAGTTCGATTATGTTGGCCTGAAGCATAGCGGATACTTCTTTTTCCACTGCCTCTCTTCTGGCCTCAGGGATTCAGTATGGTTTCTGTTTGACTATGGTATTGTTTAGGACCACGATGTTGTGTTGTACCAATGTGGTCAACCCGGGATTAGAGGAAAAGAGATCAGGAAAGTGAGCGAGGGTGGCTTTTAACTGAGTACGCTGGGTGGGAGTGATGATGTTGCCTATCGGGGCTTCCTCGGTCTGTGAAGAGGTGGTAGGTGCTGTGGGGATGTTTAACGGTTTCTGCGTGTTTACAAACAGGGCCGATTGACCCCCACCCCTGGCCTTAGGGGGTTTAACCCATTTTTTTAAGTGGTTAATGTGATAGATCTGTTTCCCCCCTGGGTGGAGTGGTTGGAGAACACTGTAAGTGACAGGGGTGACGTGTTTTTCTATGGAAAAGGGACCCTGCCATTTGGACAATAACTTGTTGTCATTGGTTGGGAGGAGTAGGAGTACTTTATCGCCTAGCTGGAAAGTCCTCATCTGGCAACCCCGATCATATAGTCATTCTGTGAGGTTTGAGCGGTCTCTAAGTGTTCGTGTACCAGACCCCATATGTGTGAAATGGCGGCTTTTAAGTCTGCTGCGTACTGCTGAAGGGGTTTCCCCTCCTCCTCTTCCTCTTCCCATTGCTCTGCTGCCATGTCTAGCAGGGTTCTTGGTCTTCTACCAAAGAGAATCTCGAACGGGGAGTAGCCCGTGGACCTCTGTTCATGCGTGCGAATGGCAAACATAACGAGAGGTAACTGGTGGTCCCAGTATCTTCCTGTGTCTGAGATGACCTTGCGGAGCATATTCTTGATGGTTTTGTTATAACGCTCCACAAGGCCATCTGTCTGGGGGTGGTATACCGAAGTCCTTATTCGTCGGATACCCAGAATCTCGCACACCTGGGACATCAAACGAGACATGAAAGGGGTCCCCTGGTCCGTGAGAACCTCCTCGGGGAACCCCACCCGGGTGAACAAGGTGACCAGGGCTCTGGCTATGGCAGGGGTAGTCATGGATTTCAGTGGGAACGCTTCGGGGTATCGACTGGCATAGTCTACCACCACCAATATGTATTTATGGCCCCGGGCTGAGGGAGTGAGTGGTCCCACTAAGTCCATTCCAATGCGTTTGAACGGGACATCAATGATGTACAGAGGAAACAGTGGGGCTTTTCTTGTTCCCGCCGGGTTAGACAATTGACATCCTGCGCATGCAGCACAATACCTTGCCACGTCTCCATAGACCCCAGGCCAATAAAACCGTCCCAGTAAATACGTAAGCGTTTGTTCCTTCCCATAATGACCTCCCCCAGTGTGGTTGTGGGCCAACTGTAGCACATGATCACGAAAGGGTAGGGGAACAAGAAGCTGGTTTGAGACAGCGTCTCCTCTTTTTGTGGCTCTTTACAATAAACCATGCTTTCATAAAAATAAGGTCCTACCTTATCGGGCTCTGGTTCTTGCACTTGTTCCCAGGCGTGCTGAAGGGTGTTGTCGTCCCTCTGGGCTACCCGAAAGCTGGTAGGGGAGGGTTCCACCACGTCTGTAAGGGTCACAGGAAAAACGTGTGAGCGTCGGTGTATTTGAGCGTACAGGGTTTTTGCTTTTCGTCTCTCACTTTTGCTTTTCCGGATTTTTCCCCCTTCTCCCTCCACTTCGCTTTTATTGAAAGGGTATCACCCCACCAAGTCACTGTATCCTTCTTTGTCTCGTCTATGTACTGGTCAAACCTGGGGTGGTCTGTCCTGATTATAATCGCCTCCGGTAAGGAGGGTATTACACCCACTTGGCGCAATTGGGGATCATTTGAGACATCCAACAACACCTCGGCGACAGGGTATTCCACGGTGTCACCGTGGACACAGGTTACATGGACCTTTTCGTGGCTTCGCAGCTGTTGTGGGAATACAAGGGCTTCGTCTATGACTGACACTCTACAACCTGTGTCTAACAGGGCCTGTTGCTTCTTTCCGTTTAGTAAGACCTCCCTATTATATTGAGGATGACCCCGACCAGTCAGGTATATCCTTCCTTTGGAATAGCCGATATCCATTGGTTCGGCCGGTGGGTTTCTGTGAGGGCATTGTCGGGCTATATGGCCCCACTCTGAACAGTGATCACATTGGGGTCCTTGTGCACTGGGACTCGGGACGGGGGTAACAGGCCTGAAGGGGATACGTGGGAGAAAAGGGGCTCGAGGTTCAGGTCGGACTGGTGCTCTGGGGCTATTCTGTCGTGGAAGGGGAGTAAGAGATCGGGTGTGCCCTATTCGGAACTCGGGGGCCCTGTGATATGCATAGACTAGGTCAATGGCTGTAGCGGGAGTAAGATGGGGATGCTGTTTAACCCATGAACAAGTGGAGATCGGCAGGGCATCCAAAAACTGTTCCAGGTACACTTTGGCGGTCAGCTCCTCCACGGTGGAGTCTTGGGGAGTAAGCCAACGTGTCCCTAGGTCCTGTATCCGGTAGTATAGGGCCCTGGGGTTGTCCCCAGGGTTCCACTTCTCTTTTCGGAACTTAGCCCTGTAATATTCCTGGTCGCACCCGAGTCTTTCAAGGATGGCTCTCTTTACTTCATCATAAGGTGTTCTGCCGGCTGAATTAGCGGCCTGATAGGCTGCCTGTAGTTCACCGGACAGCAAGGGTGCAACATATTGGCTCCACCTTTCCCTAGGCCATGCTGCTGAGGTGGCAACACGTTCGAAATTAGTAAAAAAATAGTCAGGGTCTTCTCCTTCTTGGAATTTCTGTAGGACAGAGATAGGCACGTCAGGGTGTATTCTGGTATTGTCTATGACATCCGTAAGACGCAGGATGGCAGTGTCTTGAACATGCTGGTTTGTGGTTAGGAGAGTGGCCTGCTCTTTTAGCGCATCCTGTAATACTTCCCTCTCTGTTTTTGCAGTTTGCATCTGTTGTTCGAATATAATCTGAAGATGTCTTTGGCCTTCCGCCAATTGGGTAATGACATTTTCCACTGGGATGGGCACGGGTTGTGACATGTCGTCACACTAGGATCCCACTTCTGACACCAAGTGTAGGCATTTTGGGACCCAAGGGATGTAAATAGCCAGACCACAGTACTTATGTTCTTGATTGTTTTATTCAAGATATTGGCAGTTATGAACAACACTATGTAAGGGTGGAATCCATAGGATCTCAGGGCACTGGTTCTCTGCTTCCTGCTTGTCCAGAGCGGGTCAGGATGATGGGGTCTCTCCTTGGGCTCATAGTTCTCTGGTATCCCGGGTCTCTGGGCCTCAGAAGGGAAGAGAAAAGGGTGCAAGACACGGGGTCAATCCACTAGTCTGCCTCTCTGTTATGTGTGCTACCGTCACCAGTCAGTGGGGATGAGGGGTGTGAGGAACATTAAACAAAACCCAGTTCCACTCAAGTGCTCTGCCTCCCACCTCCCCGAATCAAGTACTCTACCTCCCACCTCCCCAAACACCCCACCAGAATGCCCCTTGCAACAGCACTTGCCTGTGGCCGCGGCCCGTCCCTTGGACCACGGCGCCTGGACCCGGGGCGTCTTCTCCTCCTCCCGTCGGCCCACCGGGTTTACTCGCGTTGTATAAGACGTTCTTCTTACTTGGGTATTCACTCGCCGGGTCCTCTGCTCGGCTCTCTGCTCTCTCCTCCGCTGCTCCGACGCAGCTCTCTGCTCCCTCCTCCGCTGCTCCGACGCGGCTCTCTGCTCCCTCCTCCTCTGGTCCGACGCAGCTCTCGGCTCTCTCCTCCGCTGTTCCGACGTCCGTCACTTCCTCTCCTACTGGAATACGTCCTCTCCGTTGGTTCTCCTCTCCGTCCTCCAGGTGCTCGGCTCTCCTGCCTCCAATGCTGCACACCGTCCGTTCCATCCCCAGTCCTCTTATCCTCCTCACTTCCGCAGTCAGACTCGGCTCCGCCCCTTCCGGTTTGCCTGAGACTAGAGCGCTGGCCCGTTCCTGGTCCGTGCATGATGGCAAAGCGGAAGTGCCTTCCTGGGTAACACCACGGGACCCGTCCTGCTCCTCCTCACAGAGGGAATCCATCTTTTGACATATCTGCTGCAGGAAGGGGACTGGATGGTCCGGTTGGACCTGAAAGACGCCAACCTCTGTGATGGACTGGACTGAACCAGAAACGGTGAACAAATGCCATGAATGAATTGAGGGGAGAAGATGCATGACAGCGACCCAACGCTTGAGAGGACGGTCCCATAAAGTGATGACCATCTGTCACCAGAGGACCTGAGCAACACAGCAGTCAAAAAGGACTGAGCAGACCATTTCTCACGACCCATGATGGTCCATCAGAAAGTGTCAGAGGGACACGACATTAACATCTACATCGGGCTACCTGTAGCTTGGAGCCAACATTTCTTTTTTTTATTATTTCATAAGTGAATTTTAAATCTGCATTTTACAGCTAGAAATATCAAAATTAAAATCCAATAATATGAGGAGGCTGTTACGTTCTAATTTTCACGAACCTACATAGAAATTATGAATGTCGCAGAAAATGACAACCAAAAAGAACTTTCAAAGGGAGAGGGTGACATACGTCTGGATGGTGAGAATCGCCATCCTGTGGAAAACACACACCGATGTCGATCCGTCTTATTGACTTTTACAACATGGCAAAGTACAGCAATGCTTGATGCCCCCGAAGGCTGAAGAAGAAGTTGAACAACAATGTATGGTGCACATTTACTGACAAGTCAAAGTCGTGGCCATTACAAAGAATGGGAGTCTGATTCCTCAGTGCGAGCCTGAGAAACGGGTACCATATCTAAGGAAGCAAGCAAGTGCACAAAGTACCCACTCAAGACTGTGCGTTTGGGCTGAAAAATGTGACTACCGGGCCCATACCAGGGCCTGCCATTACAATTAGAAAATAAATTTGCCAACACAGCCCAGAAAGGCAACATGTAGGTGTGTTGAATTAAAGAGTCACCATGACAAAACACAGTAAGAATATTTTTGCCTCGGTAAATAAGCTTTTCCGCACAACTTATAAGGTTGGCCGGTCCCAGTGTATCAAGAAGAAGGCGCTAATCGGTGCTGGCTACAATGCGGCCAAGAGCCTGGTGAAGAAAGGCGCCCTAGTGTCAAAAATTATAGCGGAAGACACTCTTGCAATATACCATAAAGAGGAAGGTGGAAATACATGAAAGAAAAAATACATTTCATACAGATTTACTACTATTGCCCAATGGTTGCATTACGCGGAAGCGTAAGATCTGACAGGTTGTCAGATAAGAGTCAAACTGATTTTGAAGGTGTTAACCGCTTCAGCTGAGAGGGCGAGCCCAAAGAAGGTAGACGTTGAACAAAAGAACACCCAAAAAATTGAATAAATGAGATACCAAACATACTCTTCAAAGATAAGACATTAACAGCCAGGACATGTTTGACGAACTACCTGAATAAGCAGAATAAACTAAACATTATACCTGCTCATTCGCCAGCTGAGGTAAGTAGCAATCCAGTCACTGCTACTAAATCTGATCACAGCTACAAAATCTGATCCCGGCTACAAAGTCTAATCCCTGCTACAAAATCGGGTCCCCCGCTACAAAATTGTATGTTATAATTGGCAAACACAGCCCAAAAGGCAGCAGGTGTGCAAAGTAGCCACTGCATTCACGGGATAGTACTTGCCACAAAGGGTCAATAAATGGCCTGTACTTTGATTTTGATGATTAATTGGCAAACACAGACCGGAAAAGGCCTGTACTTTGAAGTTCAACAATAACAGACAAAAAGAGCCCATAAAGGACCTGTAGTTTGAGTTGAAAGAATAATGAACAAACACAGCACAGAAAGGTTTTGTAGTTTGAATTGAAAAAATAGAGAACCAAAGATCAGAATGGGCCGGTACTTTGAATGTAAAGAATTAGAGTCACTGTACTTTGAAATTGGTGTGTTGCATTGTGTGGGCGGTGAATAAGTCCAGAAGTCGAGTGGACTCCACTTGTCCAAACTGATCTTGAACTTGGTGACCGATTAGTCTGTACTTGGGAATGTCAACAATAAAAGTACAGGCCCAGAAGGGGACTGTACTTCTTAATATCGACAGTAAAAGTACAGGCCCAGAAGGGGCCTATACTTTGGAATATCGACAATAAAAGTACAGGCCAAATACAAAATAACACAGCCCAGAAAGAGCCTGTAGTTTGAATTAAAAGAATAGACAAACACAGATCAGAAAGGGCCTGTAGTTTGAATGTAAAGAAATATTGTCACTGCACTTTGAAATCGATGTGTTGCATTCTGTGGATGCGTTGCATTCTGTGGATGCTGAATAAGGTGAAGGTGATTCGCATGGACCCTGCTGCCTACCAAACCAAAACCTACAGTTGTTTGATGTTATTTGTAGTTGTGGAAAGGTGTGGCGTAGCATCAAGGGTGATTCAACGGTGCCTTGCTTAATGACTTCCTTAATGTCCCGGACAGCCCCCTGCACCTAGAGACCATTGTGAGAAGTGAATTGGATGCGATTTGGCAGAGTGCCTGAGAGCTTACCACATTTCTTAACGCACACGCCATTTCCCAGACAGGGGTTATGTCAAAGTGTGTAGCAAATGAAAAATAAAACATGGCTGGCTTTCACGGAAATTACATTATATTCGCGCATACCATTAGTCAGCTAGCCACTGTAACGGATGATGGTTTGTTTGCACTTGACAAACAAAGATTAATATTAGATGATAATACATACACATTTATAGAAGGCAGGAAAGTAGACACCATGTAAATCTACAGCCAAAATGCGGAAAAAGGTGAACTAAAATACATTGCATTTTTAAATACATTTCTGACAAGTAAAACCTTGAGAAGGTAAGGAAGACGAGGGGTCACTTGGAATGCACTCCATGTGGATCCATCTACAGCATACTTGGCATTGTGCCTTAGAGGAATTCAGAACAAGCTGTAAATTTTGTTCATTGCAGACCCCGCAGAAGTCTTGAACTGATTCTAAATGTGACAGAGGACAACAGTAGTGCATCAGTAAAGGACATTATGGACAGATTTCAAACAATACTAAAACGAAGTACATAGGCCAGTCACTGCTGTTCGAAAGTCTTTGAAAAAACCAATACAAAAACAACCATTTACAAAACTACAAGGTAATTTCCATTACTTACTAGCTTGGATACAATGAAATACTTGGCAGTGCTCGTTTGATCTTTGAAGAAAAGAAAAATTGCTACCACACACATAAAGTTTGAAAGTAAGCCAGGGCATTACAAATGTACAAACATGTTTCGTACAATCTAAAATTCTAACCTGAATACTCCAGTAGCTTTACTACAATAAACATTCTATAATCATTCAGAAACGTGGTATTGATTTCATTTGACGGAAGTGGTCTTCCAAGTAAGTACGATTCTGCAAACTAGACAGAGTTTAAAAACGTACAGGTAAACTAATAACATAATGGAAATAAAAAAAGAACTCATACATTGAAGCACATTTTAATTTACAATTCTTTTGTAAAACGTCTCACACCTACCACATCAGTAACATCTCCTTGTCGGACAAATACACAGGCAAATGAAAATCAAGGCCGACAGGCAGTACCACCAGGATCACTTGCCGTTCAAAACAGTAATTTAAATATAAAGCAGTCTTTAATGTATGCAACTACTACGAAGGCGTAAGCAATATTTAACATAAACCTATCTACGACAAATTCAAACTTGAAATTAAAGTATGGGAAAATTACCAGCATGCAAAAAACACCACAATTGTAGCTATCCTGTTGTTTGGCATTACATTCTACCACTAAGTGCCAGAGCTCACTGTGTGGACAGTCGATTGCCTGTAGAAAAGTCCTTTAGAAACATACGAACGGTCAGGTTACATATTGTTTAGAAAAATGAAACAGAAATACGATTACAATATAATACATATTTCAACTTAGAAAAAAAGAAAATGTTGGACAAAAAGTATCTGCGCACTTTTGACATAACATATGCAATAGAAAGTAAAAGTAAGTGCTACCTCCAATTCTGTAAAAAATTAAGGTAGGTCCCAGGATTGGCATCCAGCGAATCATACACTATTATTTTTCTGGCAAAAGTTTTTAAAATCTGAAACGGTACGCACAATAGGAAAAGAAATATTAACATATGGAAATTTGTCAATGATTTTGTATGCTACAAACGTGATTGCTAAATCAAAAAATGAAAATTAATATAGTGTTCAGCAAAACAGATCAGCAGTTACTAGTAATACAAAGTCGAAGCTAGGGAGAAGAATATGACAAAAGTGACAAAGGTGAAAAAAGATTACAATTACCAAAAGTAGCCAATGGACGCCAGTATTGGTCAGACACAGGACTGTATCCTTCATCTTAAAAGGTATCTATACAGTACAAAATAAGCATATGAAAAAATGCAAGTGAAATACAACATCCCTACTCGATGTATGCAGAAAAATGCTAACAAGTGATTAACTATTAAAAGAGAACTAGAAACGAACAATAATCACTTCAAAGACAATGACAAAAAATAAATGACATACAGCATACACCTTTTTTAGTGCTCGGAAAAATGTTCCAATATTAATAAATGGCATAAAAAATAATTGGAACTATGGAATAATCATTAAGAACCCAAATAAATATTGTAATCATGATACACATTTCAATCTTTACCCGGCAATGAGAGGGGCGATATGATCCAAGGAAAATGGACGAAGAGACTGTTGCAGAAATCAATAAGCACTGAAGTCAAGATAAAATAAAGTAGGTTAGGAACATTTCATACATATTTAATATTTTTGGTTGGTGCATTAATAATTAATGACAATATACGTACATTAGTGGTTAACAGGCATAATCTGATGAGATACGCATCAATCACCTTTCAAAAAAATGAAGAAAACAAATAAACTCTACCACGGGACTCTACATGTACATCCTACATAATTAGATACTATAGTCAGAATACAATTTATGAAAACCAACCTCATCAACTATCCATTGGTCCTCTTTTAAGGACCAAAAAGATTCATCATATAATTTGAAACCCGCCACTACTGCTTCTAACCGTCCAATCGCCGGTTTACGCCATACATCATGAACTTTTTTACACAATTTGGTAGTAGGACCTAAGGGGGATGCAGGCTTTGTGGGAGATGAAGCGGCCATTGCGGAAGATGCAGGCGTGGCGGCAGATGATGCTACAGTGGCGGGAGATGATGCAGGCGTGGCGGGACATGATGCAGGCGTGGCGGGACATGATGCAGGCGTGGCGGGACATGATGCAGGCGGTGCGGCAGGTAGTGGGAGCACGGATGGCCTTCGGTCACTGGTCATGTTTCCTGCTAAATTATTTTTTAAAGTGGTTGTTAATCATTTAGACAGAATACTCAAACATGCAACCGCAAACAATACTGAAACAAGAGAACATATTGATAAATCCCAAATGTAAAGTAGTGTTCTTTACACAACAAAATTTAACTTTGCGCATATGAAAGAGACATTTACACAGGCACAGTGAGCAACATAATACAAAACATAAAAATATTTGGCCATTACTTTAAAAAAGGTAGCCCTAACAAAATTACCTGTCGCACTCAAATGATAAGGCCTCAACATGTCCAGATTATAAGTCCTACGTAAGACCACGTTGTTACTATTGAGTAACTTTACACGCTTCCCTTTAATCTCATGTATATGGTAGGGTCCTGCAAAATTATGCTCCAAAATGCCGCCTTTCCTTGCCAATCGCCTACAATTGTTCACAAGGACAAACTCTCCCTCGCTGAACAAGTACGGCTTATATCTTTTACAAACTCTTTTTTTAAACTTCTCTTTTTGTTTTTCCTGTGCAACCTCTATATTCTGCATTGTCTGCTTCTGCAACTCTGCTTCTCTAATTTCCTTTTCTGCAGCAATTGATGCATACTCGCTTTCTGTTGGTAGTTTAAACAGAAGCTAATAAAGGAAAAAATAAAAAAAATGCTTTTTACCGATTTTAAATGGAGAAATTTAATATACAGCTATTTAGCACAAATATGATAAACAAAGTTTGTTTCAAATGCAAAAAAGCACGCCAAACATGTATGTCAAAGTACATCAACTGCCACTTTAAAATATACATTGGAATATTATAAATATCATACCGGTCCATCCATGACCTCACTAGGAAATCTTGCTTCACGGCCATACATAAGTAGAAAAGGGGAAACTTTTGTGGTGGTATGCGGCTTCGATCGTAAAGCAAACAATGTTTGGTCCAAATAAACATCCCAATCAGTCTGATGCTCATTGACGTACTTGGACAACATGCTGTAATAAAACATAAATAATACTTTAACCTAAGTAGATACATTACTTTCCAGTTACAATTGCACTGCAGCAAAACAAACCCGTCAGACCACATGAGAAAAAGTAGTGAAATAGTACAGTGCAAAAACATCACTGTGACAGCTAACTCACAAGTGCTTAGAAAGTCAATGACAAACTTGCATTACCTTTTAATGTTAGCATTTGTACGCTCATCTAACCCATTTGTCTGTGGATGATAGGCTGCACTTACAGAACGTCCTATTTGTAAGAGCCTACACAACTCCATATTAACCTGAATAAAAAAAAAACATATTGGGACATGTGGGTGAAATAAACTTTAGAACTGTTAATAAAAAAAAGAACACAAAGATCACAATAGACAACAGAGCATTATAAGTTACGGCTAAATGGCTCACTCACTTCATTCACAAACTCACGACCTTGATCGGTTAGGATCCTTTTTGGAGTACCATGGCGAAGGTACATTTGCACCAGTCTTGAAGCCACCTCAACTCCACTCTTTGATTGTAAAGGGAATGCCTCAACCCATTTCGAAAAATAATCTGTGGCTGTCAGAACATATCTGTATCCTGTAGGAGTGGTAGGTAAAGGTCCAATCAAATCTAATCCAATAAGTTCCCAAACTTCTTCAACCTGTTAATAAACACAATCACAGGTACAAAACTTGAAGGCAGAAAAAACGCAATACTAAGATCAAAAACAGGTAATGGACAGAAAGTTTGTAACAGTAGAGTCAACGAATGAAAAACATACTTCGATTGGTTTCAATTCTGGGAAATCTTGAGGGATGGTTGTTCCTTTTGACAAACATCACAGTGTTTGATCTGCAAGTTAAAAAAATACAAATCTTACAAGTACAACTAATAACCATGTCACTGAGTGCACAATCTTAAAAACTTGACGCCTTACATCGACAGTGCTAAGGGAGAACAAGAACAAAACATACCCCATAGAGTGCTTCATTGAAAAACTGTACATACCATACCATAGTGGAGAGATAGTAAAATAAAACAAATATTAGGGTTCAATTTTTTTGTATTAAAAGGACAGTCGCTAAGGCTAAAACATATGTAATAAGTTTTTATAAAAACAGGACAAATGGAAACTCACCCATTCATCAATTTGAACAGACATATTTGGCCAAAAATAACGGGAGGAAATGCTTTTCAGAGTTGTATTAATACCGGAATGGCCACCAAGAGTAGAGGAATGGAATTCTTGAAATATTTTATAAGCAGATTCAGCACCAAAGACCACTTTAGTCTTCTTAGCTTTAGCAGTATAGAACAAACACCCACCTATTATCAAAAAGAGAAAAAAAAAACAGTTACGCAAACTATGCAAGACAAAAGTGAAAACATTAACAAAAAACATGCAATAACACATAAACCGTTAACGCATGCCACTTACAAATAAATAATGAGATATACTACCATCAACGGTGTACGTTTTCGACATCCGGCGTAAACCATGCTTCTGAACTTTTGTAAAACCATCTGGATAAACATTACGGCTCACATAATCCACAAGCTCATTGTACTTTATGGCATCCATTACTATAAATAGAGAAAGTTTAAAGAATTATACACAGTCATATATACCATTATGCCATTTTACATGGTATCATTCAAATAATTACAAAGGCCAATACGTAACGAAGGTGTAAATATACACCATAACTATACATATTGGTAACGCACATGTCTGGCTTTCAACGTCGAATATCTGGCTTTCAACTTCGAACAAAGGCATGAACCCAAAAAAGGCACATTGTTGGCTAGCAGAAATATTAATTTACAAAAGACATAAGATAGAAGTTCATGGGCGTAGCGGTCTACCTTTAAAAAATACGCACAACGCCGGTTTGAGATACCAAAAACCGCACATAGCTAAACTACTCACCGACTGAAAGCAACAGAGTGAAGCCCAATCGATACAAGGGCTGCAAGTAGACGATGCAAAGGATGTAGTACACACTGCAACACACGGAACTGCAAACTACTAAGTTCAGCAGGGCTGTGGGAAAAGTTACAGAAGTTTGGCGATTAATAAATACATAGAAATGCGATGATTGGTTAAAGCTAACAGTTTGGAAGCGATCTATTGGATGAGAAAAAAACTGTTACTTGTGATTGGATGAGAATAAGAGAGAGAGTTTGATTGGTCAGAGACGAAAGGGGGTACAGCATATAATGACCCACGTCACAAAACGTCATACTACGTCATAGGGGCATAATCTGCGCATGCGCAGGAATGTTGCGCATGCGCAAAACGAATGGGGGTACATCGCTCGATGGGGTACAGAGCTCGATAGTACACCGGCTCTGCCAGAGTCAAGGTTATTACAGCTGCTTTAAAAGTCTTCCAGAGGCATCAGACGCAGACCTGCTGGCTGAGACCTCTTAGTTTCTCAGCGAGTCTGTTTCATTTTTGCAACATTGATTTTGTCTGCTTGTTAATTCGTAAATGATTTAAGACAAGGAAGAAGGTAAGATTCTTCCTGTCTCTCTTGTATGCAAAGTGTTTTTCCTGTGCCCGCACTGTGTGCAGATGGCGCCCTTTATCTCATTGTGTGGTTTATGCCTTGGTATTTTTTCTATTTCTTGAAAATGCTAATAAACACATTTAAACATAAACCCCTAGATTCATCAAAGTCCCGTTTTGCGAGTCCTTAATAGCGATTATTAAGGAATCGCTATTAAGGACTTGCAAAACGGGATTCATGTAGAAATTGCATAAAGAAATGCGATTCCTACATCTTCCTTATTTGCGATTGGCAAATTGCTAATCGCAAATAAGGAATAACTCCCCATTCATTCCTTTGGGCCTAAATGCAAATAAGGATGCAAATTCAAAGGGTGCCAGGGGTGTCCAAAGGACACCCTGTAGCACCCCTGAAATGAAAATGTAGACTGATGTTGCACACACACATGTCCAAAGGACATGTGTGTGTGTAACATACCACTTAGAAAAATGCACTAAAGTGCATTTTTCTAAGTTTTCGCTATTTACCACGAAGTCAGACTTCGTGGTAAATAGCGGCCAGAAATAGCGAATTCGCAAATAATAAATGGTTAATGAATTGCATTTAAGGAATCTCAAATAGAGATTCCTTAAATGCAATTCCTCGCAAATATGCAATTTCGCAATTAGCGATTTTTGCATTTGGGATGATGAGTCCCAAATGCAAAAATTGCACTCGCAAAGGGCCAGATTCTCAGAATCTGGCCCTTTGCGAGCCGATTTAACAATGATGAATCTAGCTGAAAGTGGGAAGCATGAGTCGCAGATCCCTGCTAACATACCTACTTAGTTGAAAATAAATGTGTTCAATCATCAATGGAATATAAGAGACTGAGCAACACATTTGAGTACTCTGGAGCAGATTTACAAGCCGCTTGCGCCACTTTTGCGTCACTTTTCCCATGTTAAAAGTGATGCAAAAGTGGCGCAAGGGGCTTGTAAAGGGGGAGGAGAAGGATCTCCGGGGGCTTGTAAAGTAATGTGTATTAAAGGGTTGGCTTGCACGTTTCTGTTTGTCTTCGTGTGCTGCCCCTGGGCTCCTATGAGTGTTGTGCTGCTTAGCTCTTCGCACCATTTCCAGTGTGCTTTTACGCACCCTGGTGCTTTTGGGGCTGACCGTTGCTTCCCCTTCCACTTGTCCTATTTCAGGGCAATCTTTTGTAGTCCTTTTACTCCCTCCTCTGTCCCTCCTTAGCCTTTCCTCCCGAGATGTCAGGGTTCAGGTCTCAGGTTTGGGGTGCATTTGTGAAGGGCCTTTCTTGTTTGGGGCTGCTCGGTGCATGTAGGGCCTCAGGCCAGAACCCCTGCCCCTCCCCATGCTTCTTCCCATGCTGAACCCCACCCTGCCCTCTACTTGGACTTGGTGGAATCCATATTCTACTTCCTGGTAGTTCAGGAGTAACCTCAGCTGGGTTGAATAAATAATTGAGTCAATTTCTAAAGCCCACAGCTCCCACAAGAGTGACCCAACGCCAAGGCAAGTGGCCAAAAAGAGAGCGGCAACCCCCCTACAGTTGAACAAATTTGTTTTCAGTTTCTTTTGAAATATGGTTTTCTCTGGGATATATCCGTGTGGGAGAGGGAGCACTTTCCAGTGCTTAGCTGCCAAAGCAGAGCAGGCGTGCCCGCCCCACTTCTTCTGTTTGGTGTGGGCAGTAGCCATCAACTGGGCAGACTGTAAATGCGAAGGTCTTTTAGGACAGTATTTGGAAATCCTGTTGGACGGTATTTGGGACCATCCTTGTAAAAGGTTGAGTGTGCCACAGTCAGTGCTTTAAAGAGATCCTTTTTTTAGGTCTTGCTAGAGCCAAAGCATGCGCTGCTCTGTGAGACATTAAGTAGGGGCTTTAAAAAGTGCTACTACAAGCTGCTTTGGCTGGCCAAGCACATGCGTGCAAGCACGCAACCGCCAGCTTTCAGCGCCCGATCAGTCGCCACCTGTCTTTCCTCTCACTTGATTGCTTTCACGCTCCTCCGCCCCTCCCCCACCGCGCCGCACTACTTTCACTTTCACACGCGGCCAATGCTGGTCTCCTTAACGTTGAGTTTCTTTAATTTCGACTCCATTTTACATTCACCGCCATTTTGTGTTGCCTTTAGACAGGCTGCTCGATTCACGAAGTGTCTCTGCCCCTTGGACTGCAACGTGTCAAAAACCCCCTCCGTCCTTGTCTTGAAACCCATCTCAGACACCAGCCAGCCTAAACTAATCCTTGTCTAGACTACCTAATCTCTATATCAACTATCTGTTAGCCTTTAGTATTCTTCTCGTGCCGTATCTTATCTTTTGGCCTTCGCTATTCTCTCCCTGTGTTTTCCTATTCCACAACCTTTCCTTTGAAGCACACAAACATGTCCTGCCAATACTGATTGACCTATAGGTGCTGTCATTGATTGACTTATGGGGTTGGGCAAAAACACGACTCAAGGCGGACGTTCTGGTTACATGATGCCTTGTTTTGAATGTTTTCCTATTGGCTAATATTTGGCAGATCTTGCATGTCCATATTAGGCATTTTGCATGCTTGCATGAGCTAGGACTGCCCCTTACTTTTTTGCTGAGTTTGTAACCCTAAGTATATATAAGACCCCAGTGTTCTGTACTCTTAAGACTGCCTCATTCAGTTGCTAAGGCTTCTGTGTGACGTAGTCTCACTCATTTGAGTTTAATAAAGATGTTATTTTATATTCCAGCTTCTGTGTCAACTTCTTCTTTGTATTAGTGAGACCCCCGAGAAGGAGTTTTGATTTCTTCAATTGGCGCGCCAACGGGGACCTCATCAGAGAAGTGACTATTTGAGGGAGTGATCTTGTCAGGAGACTGAAATCTACTGAGGAGGACAGGACAGGACAGGACTCTACTAAGGAGGTATTCTGTGCACGGAGATTCTGGGGATTCTTTGTCTCTGCAGCCCAGTATATTTCTGATCTTCCTGATTTTGATCCTCCACATGATGTCACTCCTGACTGAGAACCTTTTTGGCCTGAGTATTCTAAAAAAGACCATTAGGTCATTCAGAACTTGGCAGTTAGAATTTGGACAACCTTTTGATTGGTAAGAGTAAGGTAGTTTAGTAACGCTTACTGTAGCTTTGGAATTTTGTAATTTGTGTTGGCCAACTTTGGATATATATGGATTTGATATGCAAATTGCAATTTGTGTAGGCAGGTAATGAGGAGATTTTTCTCTATCTGATTTTGTTGAACGGTGCACGTACGAAGAGTACCTTAAGCACTACTTTGATTATAATATTTGCATACTCTGCAATATTTTTGGCATGCCTGTTTTCAAGCTCACATCAAAGAATGTGTTGCTTTTTTTGGAGGTACCATAGTGTGATGTGAAGTAAATTAGTCAGCTCCCCTAGAGGGAATACCTAAATAGGTTTAGGTTTAAAAACATATTTCTTCCTTGGTGATTCTGTATCCCCAGGGAATTAAAATATGGACATAATACATTCAGGGATCCTTTATTCTGTGCAATGAGTGTATTTTGGCTTCTTGAACATACAGCAGTCTGTTGGGCTGTTTTTGCAGCCCTTTGGAACATTATTGAGAAGCGCTTCTTGTAAATATGACTTACAACTAGTATTTACAAATGGTTTGATTTAAGTACAGTTTGTGGGCTGTCCTTTGTTTCAGTCCTAAGTGTTGATCTGTGGGTTAAATGTGTGTTTAAATGTCTATGTGGTTTTCCCATTAGTGCAACTTCTGTAAGTAAATAGCGATGGCGCTATTTATGAAACGAATGGCTGAAGCACGCCGTATTGTGTGTCCTGGGTGTTTGACCCCTTTCTGTTTATGTCTGAAATTAGCTCAATGTGTGTTTGTGTTTTTTTTATGTTTTCAGTCTATTAAGCAAAATTTCAGTTAATAACTATTAAGTAGAAATTAAATAAAAATCCAGAAATGAACCATATGATATGCTACAATAGCTATATGTTGCTATTTAATTTATAGAATAAGCAATTATGAACATGTACTAACTGTTAAATGCTTAAAAAATAAAATTAAAATTCACATTCACTAGGAATAAAAAAGGCCTCAAAAACAAAATTGTGTGTTTTGTAGAAAAACAAACTTATAGCACTTATTACTAACATACATTGTATTTGATGTTAACAGGCAAACACTTCAGCTGAAGTAGATTTTTGCTGAACTCAAACGCATATTATAGAACACACATTGATATGTCTTAGTTTGAAAAAGACTGCCACCGTGCTCATGTTACAACACTGAGAGACAAGCTAAATAAACAGGAATATTTACTCAGCCAGGACTTCGCCCTCAGTTAAACACGGGTGAAAACTTTGCATTTCAGAATAGTGTTTTAAAAAAGGTTACAAACATAAGGTTTATTATTTTGTATTACAGGAAGACATTTCAATTAAGGGTTTCCTCTCTTTAAGCATTTTTGTAAGCATATTCTTGGTTCGGTTGCTAAATAATAATTGTCCTTTTTTAAAAAAAAAGTTGTGCAAAAATGTGTCATGTTTCAAGTTAGGCTTCTGTGCTTAGGCTTATAAATGAATGCGTCTATAATGATAGGCAAGAGATGCAGCTTGCTTTTATATGTGGATTTATCAAACATGATTGGGTTTATTAAAAATAATTATTAATTGTGAAAAAGAATTATTAAAAATAAGTGCTTCTAAATTCGTTTTTACTAGTTATAAAGCTTAATACTCATACTGTGACCTCCTAGAATTATAATGTAATTTAAGTTGTGTTGTACTGCATAATGAGGACATTAGCATATGGAATTTCACTTGGCGCAGGCGTAAAAAACTAATTTTTCTAAAGGATTTGCATGAGATATGTCTAATGTCCAATCTCTGCAATTTGTAAAAGTACATTCTGAGGATGATTAATATGTAACACAATTATAGGATATTTATTTTTAAGTGCCACAAATATCAAAGTCGAATTTGGGTAAAATAGACTATTCAAACAGCATTCTTGCCATTTACAATAGCTTTAAAGTGCCTTAGGCTTCAGTAAATGCATACATTTAGGTATAATACAAATTTGCAGGTTGTTCCCATTTGGGGTTGCTTTTAATGGCTCAGTGAGCCAATGTGCCCGGTGCAGAGGTTTGAGTTTAATATCAGGGTTGAAGGTTCTAACTCTAACTGGACCTACTGAGACGTTCATTCATTTAAGGTTGATGAACTGAGTACTGTTGCATAGGGTAGTAACAAACATGTGTTCTAAGGCTGGTATGTTATGTTATTATGTTCTGCGAATTATTCACAGTAACTGTTTTAATAATCTAAAAATAGAAATAAATTGTAGCCCCCTAACAGAAGTAATATATATAACATGTGTTTTTAAATAGGGTTAATTATTGCAGGTTAGAAAGAGTTAGGAAGGTTTTTTGTCTTTGACAGCTTCAGGGTGAGGAGAGAGAGAGGGCTGAGGATGCGAGGAAGATTTTGACCTTGAGGTCAGTAAGATGGGAGTTAGGAGTGAGTGTAAACAGATGGAGAAATCATTGCTTCGAAAAGCAGGGCCTCAAAGGGGATGATACATTCGTATTTCTGTTTTTGAAAAATAATGTCCATGTAGTTGCCTTAATTTAAGATGGTTGGTTACAGTTGATATTTTGTGTGTTATGTGAAGTATCAGCAGTATGTTGAAACAAGATGAGTTTTTTTGTATGACTCCTTTGAGAGAAAAAAAGATGTTTGTGTGTTTTTCATGTTTTTGCATTTTGTCCTTCTATGAATTGTTCCTGCTGGTCCTGTGTGTCAGAAGCGACACAGTAAGTTGTATTTGACAGCCGATCACCACTAACTGGTGACCAGCTGTCAAAAGGAGGATGAGGAAAGTAAAAGAAAGTGTAATTTTGATTTTAAGCCTGACAAATTAAGCAGACCCGAATATTGGGTTTTGGGCTGCAGGTTCACAGTCCGTAAAGTACATGACATGGTGTTGTGCGTCACCGCTCATTTACATATGCTATTGTTTTGTCTATGCTTTTTGTGCTTGGTATACAGCAAGTATATCTGATGGCTTGACATGTGCGTTTTTTTTATTTTATGAATTTTTTTGTTTTATGTTGTTGCTTCCGATGCATATCGCTGCACAACAGTTGGTTGGACTTAGTCTGATACTAAATTCCAAAGATAATGATATTTCATGCTGTGAACATGAGAGACAACACTTCACCAGTGCATGTCTATTTGGCTATAATGGTATTGAAGGAAAATAAAAAGAGATATACAGGATCAAAGTGTGTCACCTGCAGTTAGTCACGTTACTGCCCCTTCCCTAAAGGAACCGGCAGCCCTAGATTTATGTATCCTGATTAGACGTAAGGATTAATTATAGATCTGTGACTCTTGTACATGGTGACCTAATTTCTATATTACATTAGTCAGTTTTGTTCTGCTTCCTAAGTGGTGTATGGCTTTGTGCCTTAAAGGAAACCAGGTTTCATTTTCCCTGAAGAAGGAACTGGAACATTAGCTGAGATTACCGTATATGGTGTAGCGGCCAGCGGTAGAGTTAAAATTTGTGTACTATTTTGACTTTTGTGTATCACCTATACCCTTGGGATTCTGTCACAAACTTGACTATCACCCGAGTAATTTCTTGTTCTTCCTATAGATTTTTCTTTTGCCACTTCTCCCGTGATTGATGTCGCATTGTGCCTAGTTATTGGGGATTTTAGCTGTGTCCTAGTCCCATTTCCTTTTTCCGGATTCCTTTCACCAGTTAGCCCTTTTATTATTGTTGGTGTATTGTTCAGGTTTACACTTCCAGACTACAGAAATGTACCAGGGACCCCCATATTATGTATAATTCCCTTTTGTATGACCCGACTGGTTTTCAAGAATTTTCATTAGGCCTACTTTGATGTTTTCCAGTCTGACCGTCAGGGTAGTGATGGACTGGTTAACTGACTCAATACTATAGTAAGACAAGTTTTCCACCTCAATAGGAGATAACTTACATTTATTTTTTTGAACATGACAAATTTTCAATGACTATTTTAATTTGGATTTTTACCCTTTTGTTCCTGCTTCTTTAATATTCGGTCGGATCAGATGTGTTCTAAATCGTGGAAATACCAGGACTCTTTAGTTCTTGTCATTTGTTTCCACACCTACACGTAATCATTGAAAAAGAACAAAAAATGTTTACCCCATTAGGCAATGCCACCATATGTGAGGACATCCATTCAGATAGAATTCCCATGTAACTATCTCCCCTTAGATGGCAGAGGATAATGAAGGGTACCCAATTGAAGAGATTAGAAGTATTGCCTTTGAGAATGACAGTGTATTCTAGACCAGAATTGTTCCATGGCGTATGGCTACTCCCTCGCAGATTGCAGGCCACCTGCTTGCAGTCCCATTGTCAAATACAATGAACTGTTTTTGTACTAAATTGAAAGAAACTAACAACTGTGCCACATTTCCTACGTCACTAGGTTCTGCGGCATAATAAACTGCAGAACATTAATTTAAGCCTAATTCCCATCAAGTGACAGCTACAGATGAAAGGCAGACGTCTTAGCCCTACAGTCCCAGCACCCAGAAAGTAGCAAGGCTGGACAGCGATCGCCAGCACGTCATCAATGGTATCTCCAAAGCATCGTACTTGCTCCATCAGACGGCGTTGGACATCACAGAACCAGAGTTTCAGTGCAAAAGAGCGAAAGAGAAAGATCCCTGTTGTTGTGAGGCTTCAGTTTTCTACCTGTCATGTGCTGGTAACCTCTGACAGTGTGCAGTCCCTTGAGCCCCTTGGCCTGAGTTTTGGCCACACACCCCCTTTTCTTTGCTCCAACAGAAGGGCAGTGCACCGGAGGATCCAAGATTGTCAAAAGGCACTACATTGTGGTACCATGATGAAAGGAAAAAATTAAATGAAAGAGCAGCCCAGGCGTCCTCTGACACTAAATAACGAGTGTTGGAGCCTGAAAGCGTTGCTGAGTGTGAAAGTCTGTTGCTCTTTCCCGATTAATAGTACTTGGGTCTGCACAAGATGATCTGTGCCCATGACCAACGAAGAGCACAATATCTGTAGTGTCTGCCGCAGAGGAGAGACACTGGTGCACTGCATTGAGACATTGGAACTTTCGAGTGAGCTGTAAGTGTTTGCCAGGAGGGCACTCCAACGGATACTGAGAAGCGGTATTTTCATGGAAGGCCTGAATCAAGAGGCCCAATGCGACAATGGAAGCAGATTTGATGGACGATAGAAGCCTACCAGAGAGGCTTAGAATGGACTTTGGGTATAGTTGTGGTTGCACAAGTGTTTCCAGTGCCACTGTATGAAATGGGTGTTGGATATGTTCATCCAAAATGGTCCTGAGGTAGTGTTCTATATGTACTCTGATAAAGGATATTCCTATTTCACCTAGCAATGAATTAGGAGTTGCCTGCGTGATGGCAAAAGGAGGGTCTGAGGTTCTTTAATTTCGACTCCATTTTACATTCACCGCCATTTTGTGTTGCCTTAACACGGGTTGCTCGATTCACGTAGTGTCTCTGCCCCTTGGACTGCAACGTGTCACAAAACCCCTCCGTTCTTGTCTTGAAACCCATCTCAGACACCAGCCGGCCTAAACTAATCCTTGTCTGGACTACCTAATCTCTATATCAACTATCTGTTAGCCTTTAGTATTCTTCTCGTGCCGTATCTTATATTTTGGCCTTCGCTATTCTCTCCCTGTGTTTTCCTATTCCACAACCTTCCCTTTGAAGCACACAAACATGTTCTGCCATTACTGATTGACCTATAGGTGCTGTCATTGATTGACTTATGGGGTTGGGCAAAAACACGACTCAAGGGGGACGTTCTGGTTACATGATGCTTTGTTTTGAATGTTTTCCTATTAGCTAATATTTGGCAGATCTTGCATGTCCATATTAGGCTTTTTGCATGCTTGCATGAGCTAGGACTGCCCATTACTTTTATGCTGAGTTTGTAACCCTCACATATATAAGACCCCAGTGTTCTGTACTCTTTAGACTGCCTCATTCAGTTGCTAAGGCTTCTGTGTGACGTAGTCTCACTCGTTTGAGTTTAATAAAGATGTTATTTTATATTCCAGCTTCTGTGTCAACTTCTTCTTTGTATTAGTGAGACCCCTGAGAAGGAGTTTTGATAACTTCAATGTGGAACCCAGGACTTGACTTTATCTGACTATGTCCGAGAAACGTCCGGAGGCACCACTCCCTCAACTGCATTCCCCAGCCAACATTGGAACGAGTGCTGCTCAGTTAATGTACAAGAGAAGTGTGGAGAAGTGTGGCTCACTGGTTAGAGGAGGCAGACCTGGAAGCAGAGGTCAGCCCGGGACCAGGGTTCAATTCCCGGCTCGGCGGGGTCTTGAGTCCTAAAATGTCCATGTACTCGACAATTCTCGCTCCGGTGCGTACTCGATTCACGGGTTCACACTCTGCGACTCTGGGCAATAGCTTGCTTAATCTCCACAACGGCCCCTCGCGGCAGGATGCCTGGCTTTCACCTTGCGGATACCCTGCCGGGGTTATCTCACAGGGTTGGTGATTTGCGCTATATAAATTCCTGTACATTTACATTTACAAGGGGTGTTTAACATCATGTTCACATGAGGTTCTCTAAAATCTCATAAAATGATTTATCTTGCGATTTGCAGCCTGTGAGTCCGAGCCCATTGACCACACACGTGGCTGTCAAACCACTTGCAGTGATCTTTCTGCCTCCCGTGACCTCTAATCAGCAGTAGCGATTGAGGTACGGGATTAGCCCAACCAGTGGGAATCTCTTGCAGGAGAGACTTTGGCAAAGTCCAGGTTCAATAACAAGTGAAACTAACGAAGCTTTGATAGAAACAGTGCAATACTGAACTTGCTATATGTTAGTCGATGCCTTGCGTATTAATTCACAAAGCATTACTCTAAACTTCCTTCTGATTTATCGTGACATTTTGTGCCTTGACTTTCTAAGTTGTGTTCTTTATTTACACCAAGTTCAGCACATGCAAGCATTATAATGAGAACACTACGTGCCCCAGCACAATTTCATTTTTAACCCTTAACTGGGGCTGCTTGTTTAGCGAGCATGTGACCCTTTTTCCACTCAAAGGGCTGCCTGACTTGGAAAGAATGCACGCACTCTTTTCGCAGATTATTTTTACGGTTCTCTCTTCATGTGCAAAGTGTACACTGTCCGCCTAGCTCGTGATGTGCAGTTATTTTTCTCTTACTGCTGTTTTCTCCAAAATCTAAAGCATGCTAAATTCTTGACTTAGCCACCCCTAACATAGGGGGTGGATTCTGCTGATACGACCACAGGGTCATATCAGCAAGGTTATTGCTGTTTTGCAGGGAACATTGCTGGAAAACCAGTGATGTTCCCTGCAAAACGGCGATTACCCCACTATCGCAGGAATATTTATCGCCTTGGAGATACGCGTTGCTAATAACGCGATAAAAATCTGCGATAGCGGGCGTTAGGGAAAGGAGCGCTAAGCACGCTTTGCGATATTTATCACAAAGCGTTGCTGATAAGCCTCTGAGTTGCATCTCTGTTGGCTCTGGGTAAGCTCCGAGTAATGCTCTGATGGTTTAAGTGAGAAGTTAGCCTGGCATATGATGTCCACTATTTTAGTCATAATAAAAATGGAGACCTGCTTAACGATATACTCCATCAATTCGATCTGGGCTTTGCAAATGAGCTGGGTAAAATCTGTACTCCTTTCAGGCCAACCTTTAATGGTAGAGGTTGTAACACCATCATTGACTTTATTATACTATCTAAGAGATATGCTTCTCGTGTCCTGGAGTGCAACACAGAAGCAAATTCAATGAGTGACCACTACCTACTTAGCCTACAACTTATGGTCATGAATAATTATAAAAACAAGAATAGACCTACTCCTTATGAATTCGAGGTCCAACTTGCTGCAACAAATGGATATTCCTTAAAATGGGATAGAGTTAATCCTGAGGTCTTTCTGCAAAATTTAATTGGCAAAACTCAGATAGAAATAGATATATGCCTTAGTCAGGGGAGTGCAATGCCTTCCTTAGGATATCGGAGGAGGCCTATGGACTCCTAAGGAGGGAAAATAGCAGGGGAAGACCAAATCAGAATGGATGGTTTGACAGAGAGTGCTCCAGAGCCCATACGCATCTTAAAAACATCCTTCATGTTATACCGAAATGTAAGGAAGACATTAGACAGCCAAGGATAGCTTATCGATCCACCCTAAAAAAGCGGAAAAAACAGCTAAAGCAGGAATCCTGGGAAACCCTGCATCAAGCGTGCATGATGAAGGATAATAGAGGCTTTTGGAAAGCCGTGAATGCTCCCTTTTATCAAGATAAACAGGAAGACATCATAGATGTGGCCATTTCGGGAGAAAAGTGGGTAGAATACTTTGGGGACTTATACAAAGTTAAGAGAGTAGTGACCGATATGATCGATGTACAACTAGAAAGTGAACGGGGAATCTTCCCCCTTCATTTGAACATTACCTTAGAGGAGGTTATACGGGCTATTAGAGAGAGCACGGCAGGGAAAGCAACAGGCCCAGACGTGATTCCAGTGGATGTATATAGATCGAATATAGACCTGTGGGCCCCGTTGCTAACAATGGTTCTAAAAAGTATCTGCAATTTTAAACTTATTCCCACTTGGTCTGATGCGATAGTAATACCTATTTTCAAGAAGGGAAACAGGAACGATCCTAGTTGTTATTTGGCCTATTTCTCTTCTTGATGCCCTTATGAAAATTGTGGGGAGAATTATTTTAAATAGACTTCAAACCTGGGCATATGAGGAGGGTTTTTAACAAAACTACAATTTGGATTTCGGTCAAGTATGGGAACTGCAGAGCAGGGTTTGAACCTGGCTCTAATCATAGATAAATATACAAGGGCCAAAAGGGGGAAACTCTTTTTGACCTTTGTAGATTTGAGCTCAGTATTCGACTGCGTTGACCACAGAATACTCTGGGCTACATTAGAAGATCTCAAGGTGGACCCGGTTTTATTATCGTTCATTAAGGAAATGTATAGAAATGCGGGAGCAAGGGTGCGCTTTGGAAAGAGAGGGCAGTGCTCGGCTAAATTTTGTATCGAAAAGGGTGTCAGACAAGGGTGCATACTCGCACCTTTTCTTTTTACACTTTATATAAATACAATAATGTTGGTGGTAGCGTTTCTCAGTGAGAGAAAACGTCCGCACCTTCTGTCGAAGACTATTTCCTCTGGGCAAGTCGTGTGTAAGGTGTCAAGGGAAGAGGTGCACTGAGAACCTGGTAAGACACCCACCACCCGGGGTGTTGCACAGAGCAACTTAATGCTCGTATCAATACTAAAAGGAAGACCAAGTTACACTAAGCACCCTCTTTGAAGTTCAAAGTCAAGGAACAAACATTCTTTTTTGTTTCCAAATGCGAAAATAATGTTATAGTTCTTTTTCACCAATTTCAACAGTCAGTTCATAAGTAATTGGGAAGCTTCAAAGCATGGATCCAAAACCGTGTGTAGTTCTTTCAAGATCTTTATTTTAAACACATTAAAACGTTTTTTTCCAGCTTGGCTCTGCCGACACGTGTTTCGCCCTCTGGGGGCTTTTTCAAGGCTGGAAGCAATAAAAATTACAGTAAATAAATGGGCCAAATATAATCTAAATATATACAGTTTCCCTAAATATATACACTGTGCCTAATTGATTTAGGCTACTAAGCTCTTGCTTGTTGCATAACGTAAGTAAAAACATGGGCATTGAGAAAAACCACAAAACACCAAGAAAATATTCCACACTATATACAAATTTTACAGTTAATGCGCTGACAATACCAAACATTTCATATATAAGTCAAATATCACACTTGATAGTTCATGTGTTCCTATTATCCACAAACAGGTTTGCAACATCAATATAGTTCTATAATTTCAAAGCTCTGTTTCCATTTGACAAAAGAAAGTGAATTTTGTGCGTTTCAAGAGAGGGGTATGAGATCCCTGTCCCTATTCCTGACCCCTATTCTCTAGTTAAAAAGGGACTTCTGGAATATTCCGATTCAATGCATCATTTTGTTACGCGCTCTATGAACTAGGACCTACCAATCTAGATGAAGATGCACAGGTCTTATTTTCAAAAGGTTCTTGTTAATTGGGCGAAGCAGGTACAATGTGGTTATAATAAGAATCCTAATGCAGTAAGGATGATAAAAGAAAAAGTGCATATTCTCAGACATGACCGTCCCAAATGTCCACAAAAGATCAAGGTTTAAAAGAAATTCCACTGCTCATACCTATTAATTCAGATGCTGACAGTTAAGATGATACAGGTGTAAGTTCCAGTTTGATTGCTGCAAAGGATGTGAGAACCAGTTATTACACTACATTGTACACATATAAGTGCATGAAGACTGAGTCACCAAAAGAAAAGGAGGTCCTGCTATGATCCCCATCACAATAGCAAAAGAGAGGGTTGAAAAAATTCGCAGATTACTCACTCAAAGGAGTCGCGTAAGTCACTTTGTGGAGATCAATTCTTTATGTTCATGTAGCTAGGAATCCCGTAGACCATGATAAGTCTGGAGGGAAATATAAAAACTATTGTAAAGCATACTGTGCCATTTGATAAAGTCTTGAAGAGACTATACTATTGTAGTGCATAATGTAACATTCAGTAAAGTCTTAAAGAGACTTTGGCTATGTATTCTTAAACATGGGGTGTCGCTGTATAGTTAACATGCTAAATGCAATGATTCAAATTAGCTCATAGTTCCTGTTTAGAATCTTTACTTAAGTTCTTAAGTCTACTAGTCAGAGCTCTTAGGGTAATATATAGTTTATACATGATGTGAAACCATTACCAATTGCACAAACTGCAGGGTAAGATGTAGACAATACCCTACTGCATAAAATACATAGTGGTTGCTAACCCCATATAATCGCTCTCCAAGTAAGTATAGAAAATGCGTCTTGTGCAGCAAGAGTAAGGGCTTTGTACGTTTTCCAATCACACAAAACAATACATATGTGTGTGTCACCTACTTTGCAAGTGTTGTGGGTCTAAGAGCACATAGCGTGTAAACCCACAGTAATGACCTAAACGTATTTACATCATAATGTAGGATGTGGAAAAGAGCAACCGGCACGAAATACGTGGTGGTTGCTTCCCTAGTCCAATCAGAATTGAAAGCAAGTGATGCAAAGGCCATTGATTGTAACGGACAATGTAGTTATTTCACAACATCCCCAGTGTCACGCAAAACGAAACGGACGCAAAGTCAAATAGCCTCAGACGGAAAAAAATGTTATCCGCCAAATACGAGGCAAGTATCCAAAACAATGGGGCCATTATTGCAAACAAAGTTAGTTTCCTGCCGGGCGAGGAAACTCATAGTCCGGGGTCCCCCCCCCCCCCCCCCCCCCCCCCCATTTACCTTGTCAGTTCAGCTTGTGTGTCACCGATCTCCACTGCTGGGCGCTACCAGAGTGGAGGTCCCGCCGGATGTTTAAATATGCGCGTAAAGGGAACAAGCGCGAGAAGTTGCATCATGGGATTCCCTCTCACCTTCATTTGGAAATGGGTGCTACTATGGCGGCCATATTGTAGTGTACCGGGAACTAGCATAATATGTCTTTTTAATTGTGAAACTTTTTTGTTATCCGGCTCGGACATGCGTTGTGTACCATTATCTTTACTTCGTACTTCTTTCAGGCGATTGATAACACTGGGGCTCCTATTATGCTAGTTCCCGGTACACTACAATATGGCCGCCATAGTAGCACCCATTTCCAAATGAAGGTGAGAGGGAATCCCATGATGCAACTTCTCGCGCTTGTTCCCTTTACGCGCATATTTAAACATCCGGCGGGACCTCCACTCTGGTAGCGCCCAGCAGTGGAGATCGGTGACACACAAGCTGAACTGACAAGGTAAATGGGGGGGGGGGGACCCCGGACTATGAGTTTCCTCGCCCGGCAGGAAACTAACTTTGTTTGCAATAATGGCCCCATTGTTTTGGATACTCGCCTCGTATTTGGCGGATAACATTTTTTTCCGTCTGAGGCTATTTGACTTTGCGTCCGTTTCGTTTTGCGTGACACTGGGGATGTTGTGAAATAACTACATTGTCCGTTACAATCAATGGCCTTTGCATCACTTGCTTTCAATTCTGATTGGACTAGGGAAGCAACCACCACGTATTTCGTGCCGGTTGCTCTTTTCCACATCCTACATTATGATGTAAATACGTTTAGGTCATTACTGTGGGTTTACACGCTATGTGCTCTTAGACCCACAACACTTGCAAAGTAGGTGACACACACATATGTATTGTTTTGTGTGATTGGAAAACGTACAAAGCCCTTACTCTTGCTGCACAAGACGCATTTTCTATACTTACTTGGAGAGCGATTATATGGGGTTAGCAACCACTATGTATTTTATGCAGTAGGGTATTGTCTACATCTTACCCTGCAGTTTGTGCAATTGGTAATGGTTTCACATCATGTATAAACTATATATTACCCTAAGAGCTCTGACTAGTAGACTTAAGAACTTAAGTAAAGATTCTAAACAGGAACTATGAGCTAATTTGAATCATTGCATTTAGCATGTTAACTATACAGCGAAACCCCATGTTTAAGAATACATAGCCAAAGTCTCTTTAAGACTTTACTGAATGTTACATTATGCACTACAATAGTATAGTCTCTTCAAGACTTTATCAAATGACACAGTATGCTTTACAATAGTTTTTATATTTCCCTCCAGACTTATCATGGTCTACGGGATTCCTAGCTACATGAACATAAAGAATTGATCTCCACAAAGTGACTTACGCGACTCCTTTGAGTGAGTAATCTGCGAATTTTTTCAACCCTCTCTTTTGCTATTGTGATGGGGATCATAGCAGGACCTCCTTTTCTTTTGGTGACTCAGTCTTCATGCACTTATATGTGTACAATGTAGTGTAATAACTGGTTCTCACATCCTTTGCAGCAATCAAACTGGAACTTACACCTGTATCATCTTAACTGTCAGCATCTGAATTAATAGGTATGAGCAGTGGAATTTCTTTTAAACCTTGATCTTTTGTGGACATTTGGGACGGTCATGTCTGAGAATATGCACTTTTTCTTTTATCATCCTTACTGCATTAGGATTCTTATTATAACCACATCGTACCTGCTTCGCCCAATTAACAAGAACCTTTTGAAAATAAGACCTGTGCATCTTCATCTAGATTGGTAGGTCCTAGTTCATAGAGCGCGTAACAAAATGATGCATTGAATCGGAATATTCCAGAAGTCCCTTTTTAACTAGAGAATAGGGGTCAGGAATAGGGACAGGGATCTCATACCCCTCTCTTGAAACGCACAAAATTCACTTTCTTTTGTCAAATGGAAACAGAGCTTTGAAATTATAGAACTATATTGATGTTGCAAACCTGTTTGTGGATAATAGGAACACATGAACTATCAAGTGTGATATTTGACTTATATATGAAATGTTTGGTATTGTCAGCGCATTAACTGTAAAATTTGTATATAGTGTGGAATATTTCTTTTGTCAAATGGAAACAGAGCTTTGAAATTATAGAATTATATTGATGTTGCAAACCTGTTTGTGGATAATAGGAACACATGAACTATCAAGTGTGATATTTGACTTATATATGAAATGTTTGGTATTGTCAGCGCATTAACTGTAAAATTTGTATATAGTGTGGAATATTTTCTTGGTGTTTTGTGGTTTTTCTCAATGCCCATGTTTTTACTTACGTTATGCAACAAGCAAGAGCTTAGTAGCCTAAATCAATTAGGCACAGTGTATATATTTAGGGAAACTGTATATATTTAGATTATATTTGGCCCATTTATTTACTGTAATTTTTATTGCTTCCAGCCTTGAAAAAGCCCCCAGAGGGCGAAACACGTGTCGGCAGAGCCAAGCTGGAAAAAAACGTTTTAATGTGTTTAAAATAAAGATCTTGAAAGAACTACACACGGTTTTGGATCCATGCTTTGAAACTTATGAACTGACTGTTGAAATTGGTGAAAAAGAACTATAATATTAATTTCGCATTTGGAAACAAAAAAGAATGTTTGTTCCTTGACTTTGAACTTCAAAGAGGGTGCTTAGTGTAACTTGGTCTTCCTTTTAGTACTTTATATAAATAGCCTGGGCCAGTGCCTAAGTAGAGACCAAAATGATTACCCGACCATAGGGGGCGCCCCTGTTCCCCTTCTACTATATGCAGATGATGCGGAGATCATGTCAAGAACGCAACAGGGCCTCCAAAGGGCAGTGACTAGTTTTGCCACCTATATGAAAGAGAGGGGGTTAAGAGTGAAAATATCCAAGACTTTCACTATGGGTTGTGGCAATAAGAAAAGTACATCATGCAACATCTTTATTGAAAACAGAAAAATAGAAAACACTGACACCTTCTGTTATTTAGGCATCACCTTTGGTAAAAGAGGCACCTGGAAATCAGCGATTAAGGCTAGGAAGCTGACATTTGCCAGAGCCATGAGTGCAGTCTTAAACTTTGCAAAAAAGATAGGCGAAAGACCTGTGAAAGAACTGATGGAAGTCTATAAAAAAAATGTGTCTCTACCGGGACATATGGGGCAGGGCTATGGGGCGTTGAAGGGCCGGATGTAATACAATCCTGTGTAAATGGCTTTATACGTTTTCTTCTGGGCGTTCCAGCCTCCTCCGCTACCTATATCTGTCATCAGGAATTAGACATCCTGTATATATCGGATACCATTAAAGTAGCTCCGATACTGTTATGGCATAAGATATGGGTAACAAATGAAACGGGCTTTAACAGAGATATGATCCGGGATTGCCTTAAATTAGAAGGGGGCCAGAGAAATGGTATGGCTCAATTACATAAAAGGGCTTACGAATGCCATTGGGTATCCCGAATACTTTACTGATCCCAGGAGACTTGAAGATATTTCTAGGAAAGAACTGAAGGCTCGTTGCTTGAAATATCTGGACGAGCAAAGATGGGTCAAAGAGAGGGAAAAACAAACGGTCATGGCACATCAATTGATCTTGAGTGGGTGAGGGCACTTAGCAATATCTTCTGAGGGTGCCGAGCAGCTTCACCCGCATGATATTGGCCCGTTTTTGTTTTGGCTCTTTCTTTAGAATGGTTCTATTTCCTGTGATAAACGTCTGGTCTCCTGACAAAGCTGCATGCCCCTGTGATGATGTATCCCTACAATCCACCTTGCACTGCACTTTATTTTGCACATTTTTTTCGGAAAAAATATCTCAAATATCTCAGATGCTGGAACATTAGATACTGCAGGGCAGCATTGCTCAGACTACAGATGTTAGAATGAACAGCGATTATCCTGGCCGTATCATCATACCTTAAGCGATAATTAGGTAAAGGTCAACAATGTAACAGCGAGGGTTTTAGTGAATACTGTCTGTTAAGACTTTTATCCTTTTATTAGACTCATTTTATAAATTTTTAGCTAAATGTTCTTTTTTAATCAAAAGATCGGTTCCATTGCAAACGAATTATGCACCATGTGATTTAATACTATTTTTAAATTGTAGACATGTATTTATGTACTTATCTGTATTTTTAACTTCTTGTGCTTTTATGGTTTTTTCTTGTAATAAAATCGAATAAAGCCTTATACATGTCCACTATTCTAGTGGGCACCTTGCACAAGTCTAAACGACCCTTATTGATGGTGGTTGTAAAGTCATCCTTATAGACAAGCTATCCTAGAGGTAGCATGGACCAGCAGTCTTAGGCTAAAACTTCAGAGAGCATGTGAAGCCAGCTGTTTTACCACATATAACCCCTTGAATACCAAATGAAAGGACACCACACAAGGTATATATCAAATATATATGTATTTATTACTAACACAACCCCTCTGGGCTCTTTATGAGGTCTGTGGTCAAAGTGCATTACAAGTTACTTAAATAGCATACGATAAGTTGCACAAATACAGTTATGACCTAGGGGCCTCACAAACCATATACTAAGAAAGTGGTATAAGAACCACGACAGAAATGGAGAGCAGGCCTAGGGCCTGTGGAATCGCTGGGGCTACACTAAACAACCAAGGGTTAGGAAGTAGGAGGACCACGGGAGACGTATGCAGTGTCTAAACTCACACGCCGGTCAACATTGGCTTTCAATGGGGAACGAAGAAGGTACAAAGTTAGAGTTTTAGGGCACTTCCGGATGGACTACGACAAAACCACTTTAGACTAAGACACTTTGAGAGTCAAGACCCATGGGAGCGCCGAAGTACTCGTGTTACCTCACCCAGGGAAGCGGGGTGCATAGGTGCCTTTTGGTGTCTGGTTTCGTCGATGTCTTCAATGGAGATCTGCAAAGAAGTGCTGCAGGTGACCAGAGGAGAAGTGTCCGGGTGGATCCAAGGCTGGATCGAAGATGTAGAGAACCTGAAAGTAGAAGGGACAGAGTCTGGGTCACTAGCCAGTGACCAGGAAGGAACCAGGCGATGTGAAGAGGTGAAGCTTGTCTCTGCAGCCACGAGGTCCAGGAGGCGTCGACTATGACCAGGAGCTGGATTCGAGCTGAGCCACAAAGGATCTTATGAACTGCGGTGTCGGTATCCGGATTGGACCCAACAAGCCCTGGCAAACGCAATCCACGCAGGAAGTGAAGAAAAGCTTCGAGTCAGATCAGCAAGGTCTGGGAAGCTTCTCTTTTGGAGGAAAGATGGAGCAAGCCTTTAGCAACCAGGAAAGCAAGTTGGTTTCAAAAGGGTGTCTTCAGGAGGCTCACTAGGCAGCAGGCTAGCAACCGGGAAGATGCATTGAGCTGAAATGCAAGAGCAGGCCTCACGCGGCACTCGTGGAGTGTGGAGGGCTGAGCAAATGGTGCTCGGGTCTGGGGCTTCTCGTACCCCAATGCATAACTGCGAGGGTGCCTCGGTAGCTGCACAGTTAGCAAAATGCAGGATGTCCAGGGTGTCCGGTCCCATGTTTCTCGTGTCCGCCATGGGTCTCAGCTTTGCTGTGGATGTGGGTCGGAGTCTTCGGGTTCCAGCAGGCGCATCGACAAAGGCGCATCGACAAAGCAAACCGGCAAGTTACTGGTGGTGCCTGTTTGCACAGGGTGGTCACTCCTTGACCACAAGGGAAATGTCTTCAGTCTTCTAGTCGATATAGAATGTCGAATGTCCAAGAGTTTTGTATCAGAGTTTCGTTCCAGGATAATCCAATGTCTATGGGGACACAGCACCTACCTTGATACCAATTCTAGGGGCTGGATTACCTGCTAGGTCCCTCCTATGGGTGGGACCAGGGCAGGGGGTGGTTACACCCCCTTCCCTTTGTCCAGTTTCACTCCAGAGCTGGGGCTTGCGCCCCAGCAACTGGTTTTAACCGGGCTATGCATGGAGCACCTTATGTGCCCTAGGCAGTGTCTGGAAAATCCGTTTTCCATTCAACCCACACTGCCCCAATACACTACAGGCTGTCTGGGGAGGTGCTGGCACCTCCCCTGACAGGAAACCTATTGTACAGGCCTCCCCTGCCAGAGTTTCGTCCAGCTGCAGGAGGTCAGACTTGTGTCTGTGGTAGCAGCATCCATTTTGTGATGCTGAGGCTCTGTTTAACTTTATCTGGGTAAAGCAGTAACCAACATGTCTTCTCCCTCTAGAAGGGTGGAATGCTACCCCTGTCGCCAGAACTGGCAAGGGGGTAGTATTCAAAAGTGTCTGACACTTTACACGACATGTTTTGATACAGCCAAACCAAAGTTAGCATTAACCGCGAGGATTATAATGCACTTAAGAGTATATGGTATGGCTATAACATGGAACAGCTATAAGGAGATGGTTCCGAAAGCTGCAGAGGGGCTCAGCTCATGCTAGGGCATGCTCTCACATAAAACCAAGCACCCTGCCCCCAGGATTGTCGAGTCCTGCCATAGGAGTGACTTATAGGTGCATATGTGTCTATATTATAAGTTAGATATAGGTATACTATATCTAAGTAAGGGGTGGTTACACCACCTTACCCAAGCTGAGTGATCAGCCTGCGGTGTCAGTTTGGATTGCCAGCCAGGGGTGGCATAATACATGCTGCAACCCCTGGTAGGCCTAGGATGCACCTATGCCCTGGGTACCTATAGTACATTATACAAGGGCTCACAGAGGTGACCCAATACCTAATCAGGTATGTACCTAAAGTACATGGTATTAATTTAGAGAGAGAACAGCTGGGCTGTGGGTCTGATTAGCAGGCCCACAGCCACACTAAAGTCGAAAAACCAGAAAATCACAGCAAAAAATGGGGGTGGCCTTAGGAAGCAGACCCTACTCTCCTACATAACCCCCCCCCCCCCAACTCACAACGCAGGGACATTAAACTAACCTTGACCAGTTGAGTCTTCATGTTCTAAGTGGAAATATCTGGAGAGCCCATCTGCATTGCCATGATCAGTGCCAGGTCTATGCTCCACTGTAAAGTCCGTCCCCTGTAGCAATTTGGGATTTTCACCCTTCATCTGTTTTAGCCATAAGAGGGGCTTATGGTCGGTCTGAATCTTGAAATGAGTGCCAAACAAGTATGGCCTCAGCTTCTTCAGGTCCCAAACCACAGCAAAGGCCTCCCTCTCAATAGGTTCAAGTTCAAATGACTTTATTCGATTGTTAACATTACAATCATAAAAGCACAATTCATAAGCATACAGTTAAAAACAAGTGATCCCTTTCATTTGTGAGACGAGAGGTTACATGAACAATATAAAACAAGAGTAACAGGCAGAATAAACACTTTAAGAATATAAATAGTTACAGCAAAAATAAAAAGTTAAAAATATACCTAACAACAGCAGCATAGTTATCCCTCCATACTTTTCCTGAATGTAATGGCTAATTTCAGAAAACTGCATACAAATAAAGTCCAGTCACAGTTCAGGAGTTGAAGGTAGTAAAGTGCTGGTTTAATCTGTGCAAATTTCAGTTCTTTGAGGCAGGGTTTTAGATATAGACTCCGGGGTACTGTGTAATAAGGACAAATAAATAAAAAGTGCGCCAGATCTTGCGGAGACTTTCCGTCGCAGCCGCAAGCTGGCAACACTTGACCTCGATGGGCCCCACTCAGTACCGCCAGTAAAAGATGAAACAAATCAAAACGGAACCTTGTTAATACATAACGTTCATAGCCAGTCATGGGCCATGATAAGTATGGTTCCATTTGTAGACAGGTTTTAAGTAATGCGTGTTTCCTAACACTGTCTTTCTGTAGCTCGGCCTCCTCCCGGGCTAAGTACCTGGTTGTCATGAATGTATTTTTCACAACGGTGACATCCAATTTAGTTATAGAGTCTGGGATTAAAAACAAATCAGGCCGTCCTATTTCAGTAAAACAATCATTAATGTACTTCAGCCACGGAACCTTAAACCTACCATCCCATGTTAAGGCTTCTTTTAATATATCATGGGTAAGAGGTATGTCATTATTTAGCCAGCAATTCAACCAGCACAATAGGGGATTAGCTGCTATTCTATCGCTTAAATAGGGCACACTTAGCTCCTCGTGTACAGAGAAGTTTCCAGCCTCAATATCTGCTTCAGGAAATTATTTTCTACAACCTCCAGGTCCCGCGTCTGGCTATAGCCCCAGAGCTCGCTTCTGTAGCAAGCAACGGCGATGCTCTTTGCCTGGTATAATTTAAGCAAGGCAGCCACCGGACTATTGCCCATTTTTCTTGCGAAATCAAGTATGGCCGCATTGACGCGGGTTACCTCGCCCTTCTTCCTCAAGACAGCGTGCCCCCAAGATAGTTGGTGATCAAAAAGGACCCGAGGTATGAGAACGTTCTGGTGGTTGGAATTTTTTCCCCATTTATATTAAAAAGGTTAGATTTTCGTGATCCCAGGCCTGTCTTCATAACATAAGACTTAGAATTGTTAATACTTAGGCCTCGAGACTCCATGAAATCAAAGAAAGAGTTTAAAAGTGTCTGGAGGCCGATTACTGTTCTTGAAATAAGGACAGCATCGTCCGCGTAGAGCAGAACTGGAACGCCTTTCCGGCCTACATAGGGGTAATCCGCTCCGGTTTTTAACAAGTATTCCTCTAACTCGTTAATATACAAGTTAAAGAGGAATGGAGCTAAAATACACCCCTGTCGAACACCCCGATTAATTCTGATATCCCCCGTCACTTTCAGATCTTGGGTGTATCGAACGTTAGCTCTTGTATCGGAGTGCAGGTCAGCCAGTAAATTAATTAGATTCTGCTCTACACCCATCTTTAGCATGGTGTCCCATAATTTGCCTCTGTCCACACAATCAAATGTGGACGATAAGTCCATAAAAGCCATGTGGACTGTTCCCTGCCGGGCCATGGTGTATTTACCTATAATCAAATACAGGTTCAGACACTGGGTAACGGTCGAGTGACCAGGTCTGAAACCATATTGAATTGGGGATATAACATTGTTCTCATTTGCCCATGCAGTTAATCTATTCAGGATTACGCCCCCTACCACTTTTGCTACAGAATTAATTAGAGATATTGGCCTGTAGCATAACGGGCTACTACGATCACCCTTTTTGAACACGGGCACTATAGTCGATATCCCCCACGACTTTGGGCATCCAGAGGCCGCAGTTGCATTTACTACAGCAGTAAGGACAGGGGCCCATAATGAGATACAGGATTTAAAAAGGTCCGGAGGCAAGCCATCCGGGCCAGGAGCCTTATTACTACTTCATTGACTGAAAAGCACAAAAAACTCTCCATAGGAGTTGAAGAGCCGTAATGTAAATGTAAATGTATTGCGACTTATATAGCGCACGTATCACCTGAAGGCATCAAGGCGCTTGCCTTGGGAACCCGTCCTGGCTTTTCCCTGTGAGATAACCCCTACTGGGCATCCCCAAGGTGAAAGCCAGGCATCCCGCAGCGGGTGGGATGCCGTAGTGGAGATGAAGCAGCTATTGCCCAGAGTTGCAGGGTGGGACCCCATGATTAGAATAGGCACCGAGGCGAGAATTATCGAGTCCATGGACATTTTTGGGTTGAGGACCCTGCCACGTCGGGAATTGAACCCTGGTCCCGGGCCAGACCTCTGCATCAGGGTCTGCCGCTCTAATCAGTGAGCCACACTTCTCCGTATTCTGCCTGTTGCTCATTACTTTTCAAAATTGCACTAAAATGAATGACCCAATCCTCCTCTGGGATATTAGTGCCAAGTGCAGTATCACTGAGATCGTCAAACAAAGGTTTATTAATAATTTCCCAGAATTTGCTAGTGTTACCCAGGACTAATGGATCAAGCAGAGACTCCCAGGTACATGCCTTAATTTCTTTTTTTCGTTTAGCAAGAGATTTCTTATAAATCAATCCCAGAATTTTAATTTGGCCTGAATCTCTGGGTTTGGTTTTTAGCGCCTTTCTCAAATCTCTGCTTGCCTTGGAGCAAGAGTGGTCAAACCATTTAGGGTTACTTCTGGTTTGACCCCTCACAGGTGCTGTTAACATGGATCCTACTGATGACACTACAGCCTCAAAAACAGCTAGGGTTTGCTCTGGGGATGTGGCTGGTGACACACAAACCGCAAGTTCCTCACCACATGACCTATTGATTTCGGTGTACAGGTTTTCACAATTTACCATTGACCATTTCAATCGACGTTTACCATTTATGCATTTTAAGGTTCCCCGGCCTTCACAGTTCATTCGCTGTTCAAATACTCCTCCACCCAGTCTGATGGTTATGGGATTATGGTCACTATAGATGTTCGTTTGAATGGTGAATCTGGAGGCCTGATTGGCAAGATCAGCAGATAGTAATATGTGATCTATAAAGGACCCCTGGCCTGAACCTTTAAATGTAGAAACATCAAAAACCTTGGACTCAGGCACCATGAACATGGCTACAGTTAGGTTATTTTCATTCAACAAATCGTTGAGACAAATTCCACGCCTGGAGTGGTCAAAATGAAAGCCGTTCACACTGTTACACCCCAAGGATCCCATGGGGGTAACTCCTGGGTTACCACACGGGTGTACATTAAAATCACCTGCGATCAATAAATTACGTGACAGAGTGCCTGCTCCCTCTCTCAACATCTCATTCAAAAGCAGTATATTACATTCCCCTTGACTATTTATAGCATTGTAAAAATTAATTAACGTCAAGGCATGTTTGCCTCTCTTCATTTCCAGCAATTGAATATTCCGATTTGCATGATACCGATTACTTACTTGGCAGGTAAGTGCCAGATTAATAAAGATAGCCAGGCCCCCCTTTGCTCTTCCACTAATTGAGGGAGCTGCTGGCCTGAAGAAGCTTTGATAACTCTCAATAAAGGCGTTATTATCTTCCATCCAGGTCTCTTGGAGGCATATGACTGCGTGTTTCTTGACAAATGCCAACCAGGCAGGATCACATATTTTGTCAACCAAACCCGCTATATTCCAGCAGACTAAGCTCGCATTACAAACGTCAACAGGCTCTGTTCCCATGACAAACTCTGTGGTTATAGGTTCTAATAGTGATCGATTAAGTTGTTCTACGTGTGTGTCTCCCTGAGTTTCTGTTGTGGAAGGGTTAGGTTCTACATGGATTGGAAGAAGACTGAAAGCCTCGAACAGGTCATACGATGTACTGATGTGCTCATGTAATGCGGGGCTATCCGTTAGGAGATATATATCTAGCTCTACCTGACTATTGGTATCTAATTCAACGGCTGGAGAGGGAACGCTTGTATGGCCCTAGTTTCCCCATGTACTGGGTTACTTTGCATGTGACCAGTGTGCGTTAGTGTGGTTGGAGCAGCATATAGTCAGTCGACCCCCTCCAAACCACTCTGATCATAAAAAACGTCAAACCTATTTGAAATAGGTACATTATAGTGAATGTTAGGGTATGTTAAATGAGAGTGATCACGATGGTGATCCGTCCCGTGTGAGGCCTCCCGTCTCTCGTGATAAATTGCTGGGTGGTTAGCCTGTCTGGTCTCCCAGGATATATCTCTCCTATACTGTCTTTGATCTTCTGCAGTGTAGTGTCCGCGGTTCCTTGGAGTTACTCCATCATGATATTGATTAAAATTATCATAATTTTTCTCCTGCTCTAGTGTGGGATATGGGTACACTTTACTTAGACTGTGATCACTTGAGGGATAATAGTAACTTAGATCCATAGTACGGATCAAACTGCTAATCGGGCCATCCTTCCAACTAATAATATGCCTTGCCACACGATTGTCCTTGAAGTTGACAATAATGCAATCACCCTCAGTAGATTTAAATCTGTGCCCCACCCAGTCGACCCTCCTGACATTTGTTATTTTGCCACTTATGTGGGGAGGGATCGGTCTATGGGCGGTTAGCCAGTGACTCACTTTGTTTTTCAGATCCCCATAGCTCTCTACCTTACCATCTTCTAGTTGCGGTACACCAATCATTACTATGGTGCATAAATGGGATTCATGGGGGAGATTAATGTGAATGAGTTTTTTAGGTTGTGTCAGCTTTGGTGTTTGCACTAATCGTGTATTTATGGCTGTATTTTGTGTTGGTATTGGCCTTTGAGGCTCAACCTGATCATCAGGTGAATCAGGGGATAAACCTTCCGCAGCCCATTCACTCTCGTCGTTTCCAGTTGTGGAACCATCTGGGATAGTGGACAAAGTCGGAGCTGCTGCCGTTTGGATGTTTACACATACAGGGGGGTTTGGGATGTTATGGTCTATAGCACCCAGGGAAGGAATAAGTAACGAATTGGAACTATCACTATGGGTGTTTTTCTTAGCTCTTGTCTTTTTAGTGTTAGTTTGCTTATGGGTGCTGTTGACCGGTAAAAGGCTGACCTTCGGTATGGGAGCACTGAGAATTTAACATGCTCGTAGTGTCCTCTTTTTGAGACTTTTCAAACTTCACTAAGGTTTGCTCTATGCTAGTGATTCTTTCGCTTATAGGCTGCAAAAGGGATCTAACTAGTTGTTCCAGTTCTGTCAGATATAGTTTGTCTGATGTACTTGCCCTTTCAGTCTGGCTTGTCTGGTCCTTGGAAGTTTTAATGTACTCTGGCTGTGTTTAATTAGGCAATGATAATACGCCCTGGTTAGAAGATGTTGCAATCAGATTAGGTGTTTTATTAGTTGGTTTGGCCAATCTAAAGTTTGACCAAACATCCTTTGCTGAGGGCTTATGATTACCCAATGGTCGGTATGTTTTCCTGACTATCGATTTGGTTTTTTTCCCATATCGCCGTTTCATCTTTTTTGGGGAAGGTGGTTTATCTGTTGCTATTATATTTGCAAGAGGTGAACTTCCAGCGAGTTCATCCCCTGACCTTGGGGAGTTTAATGACATAACTCCCGGGTGAGATAAGCACAGATTTTCCCCAGAATTAAAAATAAACAAAGGGCTACCTTCTATGCTATTTTGTGGTATAGGTGAGGCTAATGATGCCTTATTTTCTACTACTTTGGCCACTAGGCAACCCAGTAAAGGATTGCAAGAAAAGTGATTCCTCCAAAATAATAGAAGAATCCGCAGTGTTGTTATTGGCAGTAGTATGCAATGAAAGATTGGGAAAACACATATTTGGTGTTATTGAAAGACGCCTCTCCGTATTTTGTATAGCATCTGCTACTACACCTATAGTCTTTTGTAGCATTAAGTCAATGGCTGTAAGAGACGGTAGAGGTGTAGATGGAACAGTCTTATTTCTAGTCGATGATCTTGTAGCCACAGGGGTCTTTCTGACTTTAGTCATCGTGTAGGAGGTATCCAAGAGGACAGATGAACTACTGGACACTTATAAAGAGCTAAACTTAGCAGCTATAACAGGCCACACATGCGATGATTGAACCAAATATAACACTGTCACAGTGTGCTATATCCCAGGGTAATGGCGATGAAAGGGGGGTGGCCCGTCCCGTCTCCTTCTGTCCCCTGAGGGCCACAGAGGGCCCGCCCTTTGCCCGGGCTTAGCCCCGGGTGCTCCCGCGACACGGGGGTGATGCTGACTTTATGCGCCGCCTGGCGCGGTGTAATGGGCGTCTCCCGCCGCACAGCCTGGCGGGAGATGTAGTTCTGGGGCCCCCTCCGCTCGGCGGCCTCTATCCGGTCTCAATTGCGGCGGCGGGAGGGGGACGCGAACAGGCAAGCACCAGGGTTCACGGCGGGTCTCTTGCTGGTCAAAGTTCCTGGGGTCAATTATTCGGCGTCACCCGCTCCACCGGGGTGACGCTGACTTTATGCGCCACCTGGCGCGGTGTAATGGGCGTCTCCCGCCGCACAGCCTGGCGGGAGATGTAGTTCTGGGCCCCCCTCCGCTCGGCGGCCGCTATCCGATCTCAATTGCGGTGGCGGGAGGGGGACGCGAACAGACAAGCACCAGGGTTCACGGCGGATGCAGGGGGCGAGGTAGGCTTTCTCGCGGGTCTCTTGCTGGTCAAAGTTCCTGGGGTCAATTATTCGGCGTCACCCGCTCCACCGGGGTGACGCTGACTTTATGCGCCGCCTGGCGCGGTGTAATGGGCGTCTCCCGCCGCACAGCCTGGCGGGATATGTAGTTCTGGGCCTCCCTCCGCTCGGCGGCCGCTATCCGGTCTCAATTGCGGCGGCGGGAGGGGGACGCGAACAGGCAAGCACCAGGGTTCACGGCGGATGCAGGGGGCGAGGTAGGCTTTCTCGCGGGTCTCTTGCTGGTCAAAGTTCCTGGGGTCAATTATTCGGCGTCACCCGCTCCACCGGGGTGACGCTGACTTTATGCGCCGCCTGGCGCGGTGTAATGGGTGTCTCCCGCCGCACAGCCTGGCGGGACATGTAGTTCTGGGTCCCCCTCCGCTCGGCGGCCGCTATCCGGTCTCAATTGCGGCGGCGGGAGGGGGATGCGAACAGGCAAGCACCAGGGTTCACGGCGGATGCAGGGGGCGAGGTAGGCTTTCTCGCCGGTCTCTTGCTGGTCAAAGTTCCTGGGGTCAATTATTCGGAGTCAATAGCTGACCAACGTTTCTCTCCAGGGGTCAGCCTTCTGCTAATAAAAGCAATAGGCTGGTCTTGACCATCTTTATTCAATTGTGAAAGAACAGCTCCCACACCCAACTCAGAAGCATCTGTTTGGACAATTAATTATTTGGAGTAATCTGGACTTTGCAGAATAGGTGCAGTGCACATGGCCTGCTTCAGGTCATCAAATGCCTTTTGACAGCTTACTGTCCACTGAACTTTCTTTGGCATTTTCATGGAAGTGAGGTCATTAAGAGGAGTCCCAATGGACCCATAGTTCTTAACAAACTTCCTGTCGTAACCAGACAGACCCAAGAAAGCTCTGACCTGTGTCTGGGTGGTTGGAGGAGTCCAGTCCTTTATGGTCTGGATCTTGCTCTCCAGTGGTTGAACATGACCCCAACCCACAAGGTGGCCTAGGTACACAACCTGACTCTGCCCTATCTGGCACTTTGTGGCCTTGATAGTTAGGCCTACCTTCTGCAGGGCCTCCAGAACCTTCTTCAGGTGGATCAGGTGATCCTCCCAGGTGGAGCTGAAGACAGCAATATCATCAAGATAAGCTGCACAGAAGTCATCCAGGTCTGAGAGGACTTGGTTCACCAACCTTTGGAAAGTGGCAGGTGTATTCTTCAGACCAAAGGGCATTACCACAAACTGGTAATGACATCCTGGGGTTAAAAATGCTGTTTTGGCTTTTGCATCCTCAGCTAGTCTGATTTGCCAGTAGCCTGCTGTCAAGTCAAATGTACTCAAAAACTTGGCAGAAGCCAATCTGTCAATGAGCTCATCTGCTCTTGGTATTGGGTGGGCATCTGCCCTAGTGACAGCATTGAGACCTCTGTAGTCCACACAAAACCTCATCTCTCTCTTACCATCTTGGGTGTGAGGTTTAGGCACCAGGACTACTGGACTGGCCCAAGGGCTCTCTGAGGGTTCAATGACTCCCAACTCTAACATCTTTTGGACCTCTGTCCTGATACACTCCCTGACATGATCAGGTTGCCTGTATATTTTACTCTTCACAGGCAGACTGTCCCCAGTGTCCACCTCATGGGTGCACCAGGTTGTCTGACTTGGAGTCAGAGAAAACATATGTCTGTAGGCCTGTAGAACTTGCCTGCAGTCCCTCTGCTGCTGGTCAGTGAGACTGCCTGCCAAGGCTTCACCATCAACTGACCATCATCAGGGTTCTGAGAGAGCAGGTCTGGGAGAGGGTCACTCTCCTCCTCCTGTCCCTCATCTGTAGCCATGAGCAAGCCCATGACAGCCCTGCCAAACATATGGTTTCAGTCTATTGACATGAAGCACCCTGTGGGGGCTCCTGGGAGTTATAAGATCAACCAAATAGGTTACCTCTCCCTTCTGTTCAACAATAGTGTGGGGTCCAGACCATTTGTCTTGGAGAGCTGCTGGGGCCACGGGCTCCAACACCCACACTTTCTGTCCTGGCTGGTACACAATCAGTACAGCCTTTTGGTCATGCCAGGCTTTTTGAAAGTTCCTGGCTGGCCTCAAGGTTTTTAGAGCCTTTTTCATATACTCAGCCATCCGGGAGCGGAGACCAAGTACATAGTCCACTATGTCCTGTTTTGGAGCTTTGAGAGGTAACTCCCATCCCTCCTTCACTAGACACAGGGGTCCTCTTACAGGATGCCCAAACAGAAACTCAAAAGGGCTGTAACCAACCCCCTTTTGTAGGACCTCTCTGTAAGCAAACAAAAGGCAGGGCAGCAAGATATCCCATCTTCGCCTAAGCTTTTCAGGGAGTCCCTTGATCATGCCCTTTAAGGTCTTGTTGAATCTCTCCACCAGATCATTGGAAGCCCCTGAATGCCAAAGGTATGACCATCCTCCTGGAAGCACCAGGTTTGGGGTCTCTAGCCTCTGAATAAAGGAGCCCTTTATCCCAATATACTTTATGGGTACCTGTAGCATTCCCAGCAGCCTCAGCAGCAGCTTTCTGTCTGAGGGGTTCAAGAGAGGGGCAGTCTAACTGCACCTGCCTCAGATCTGCCCTGGAAGGCCCCCCTGTCCCAAGAAACCCAACCTGATCAGGATCAAGCTCTTCTAGGACAGTTCCTTCTTGGGTCTCACAATCAGCTTCCTCAGAAGGCTGATCCTCATTCTGAGGCAGGGGGAAGGCACAGCCTTAACCCTACTGCTCTTTCTCTTGGTAGGCAACTGGTCCATAGTTTCAGGATCCAGGGCCTGTTCAGTTTTGCACTTTTTGACCTGTGACCTGGTCACGGCAAGGACATGTGCTGATATGCCTAACATCTCTGCATGGGTCCTATACTCCACTTCATACCAGACTGAAGTTTCTAGGTCATTACCAAGCAAACATTCTACAGGGAGGTCTGAACTAACAACAACCCTTTTGAGGCCAGTTACCCCTCCCCAGGAGAAATTAACAATTGCCATACTGTGAGTGGTAGTGACATTGCTAGCATTGGTCACCAGGTAATTTTCACCTAGTATGATCTGTCCAGGGTCCACAAAGCCAGGCGTCACCATTGTGACACTAGCACATGTGTCCCCGTAGGCCTGAGCCACTTTGTTATTAATTAAAGGAGTCTGTCTGTACTTGCCCAAGTTACTGGGGCTCACAGTAGAGGGCATAGCCATGTCCACATCACAGACAAGAACAGCTTGAGTTGGTATTATGACTAGGCCAGAATCCATCTCAGTTCCCAGGGTTAACCCTACTACACCCTTCTGTTGAGAACCACCACTATTAGCTGCACTAGGGGGAACAGTTGCCTCAGGTGCAATGGTGGCTGGAGCTGTCTCCTTTTTAGTGCATTCACTGGACCAGTGAGTGTTAACCTTACAAAAGTTACACCATGGTTTCTTTGGACCTTCTTTCTTTTTCTTAGGTTTTAGGGGACCCCCACCAGTAGAAGCTTTTTGGGGGCCTTAAGAAGACTTCTGGTCTTTTGCTTTTTCCCCAGCCTTAGGGTCTTGCTTCTTCTGATCACCACCTTGATTCTGTACCTTCTGATTCACCCTGGTTCTGACCCATTTTTTGCCTTCTTACCCAATTCTTGGGGAGAGGTCAGATCAGAGTCACCCAAGTGCTGATGCAATGACTGGTTTTGACAGTTGTTAAGAATCTGTTCTCTCATAATAAGGTTATATAATCCTGTATAGTCACGTACTTTACTGCCCAGTAACCAGCCCTCCAGAGCCTTAGTGGCACAATCTACAAAGTCAGTCCAGTCCTGAGTCTGTGTCTTCTGGGTGTCTCTGAACAGCAACCTGTACTGCTCAGTGGTTAAGCCAAACCCATCTATCAGAGCACTCTTAAGGACAGTGTAGTTGTCAGCATCCTGTTCATTAACTGTCAGGAGCTTATCTCTGCCTTTGTCTGCCAAGGAGAGCCACAAAACTGCTGCCCACTGACTCTGTGGTACCTGCTGTACTCTGCAGGCCCTCTCCAAAGCAGTTATCCACTTGTGGATGTCATCTCCACTCTTGTAGGGAGGGACAATCTTATTTAGGTTTTTATGGTCATGAGACCTTTCCCTATCTCTAGGTACTATGCTGCCACCAGTGGAATCTAATCCACTTAACGTTTGCTCTCTAGCAAGAGCCAGTGTCTCTTTGGCAAGGGCAATTTTTTGCCTCTTGATCCTAAGACTCACTTCCACTGAGAGAAGAGGGCATAAGGCTCGAATGAGGGAAGTCATTCTCCTCACTGCTGAGGTATCTGACCCTACTGAGCCATCAGAATGGTTGAAGTCACGGGAAAGTGACCTTCTCCTTCTGTGCTCAGTGTTAGGCCTACTTGGGGGTCCGGTTAGGATTCTTCCTTCTCCAGTCCCAGGTAGTCCTAGGTTAACCTGGTTAAGTTCTCTGACTTACCCCTGGTTATCATCCACATCATCCTCATCACCCCCTTGGTTTTCTCCTGTGGGATCCTCTGGTGAGGGATGGTCCTCCTCTACACTACCTGATGGACCTGGGTAGGATGCTTTGTCCACATCATATTCCACTAGTATATCTATCAGGTGCTTAATAGTAGGACTTTGTCCTTGTCTCAGTCTCCTGATTGAACACAAACTTCTCAACTCATGGAAAGTGAATGTGTCATATATAGAAGGTGCCCTGGGAGGCTCAGCTTCTAGCAGAGATCCACTGGGTTCTGCATCTAAGGGCATTTTCAAGTGAGGTGTGGTGTGTGCACCTACCTACACTACATGTTTACCTACCAGAACCTCTCTAGAGTTGTAGTCAGGGTGTGCTAGGCCCTTTGCTCTACGACAACTAAGTTCAGTAGAACTTAAAGTATAATAAGACTTGATTTATTTGTACCTATAGGTACCTTAATGTGATCTTTCAAATGATATCTTAAGATTATATGGTAAAACAACAGCAAGCTCTTATCCCATCTGCTGCACACCAGAGGGGCGTGGCTAGCAGCCAAGCATGCAAGATGTGAGCTGAGCTAGCTCCGCCGAAAACCCCTAAAATATAGGCTAATTATCCTGAAACCTGGCAACTACCCTATACCCCCGCACCTTAATGACATAGGACGGCTACTAACAGCGCCGCGAGGCTTTTGTAGGAACAGGGAACTCCCCGTCGGGAGGGTCACATCGGCGACGTGGTGAGGCCTAGGAAACGGAGAGAAGCCTTGGCACACAGTACCAGCCGCGGCGGACCGGAAGTGGCCCAATGTCGAGCAAGGCGGGGCAACATCGCCCGCCACTGAACTGCCCGTGGAGGCTTGCACCGGAACACAGAGGGCATTAACGCGACTGCCCCACACAGCCAGTGGGGAGGACCGGAGGGCGAGGGAAGATATCGGCCATCAGTAAAATACAGGCAGCCCGGAAGCATACCAGCTGAGTACGGAATGGGAATGCCCGCGCCTACACACCACCCAACAACGGGAAAGGTTATCGGGGAACTGCAGAAGAGCCTAACACAGCCCTGAGAAAAATTACCACTGGAAAGCCAAGGTTCCCCTACCGGAGCGCAGCAGTTGCGAGGGAAGGCGCGGCCGGGCCTGGCAGGAAGCCGGAGGAGAGGCCTAGTAGGTCAGCAGAGGCATCGGCACACAGTGTAAGCCGGGGCAGACCGGAAATGAGCCAATAGCGGGCGGAGTGAGGACACCCACGGCCACAATAATACCGGGACACGGGAGCGACTACCGGAGGTCTAAGGTGAAAAGCATAGCTGCCCAGTGCGTGCAATTCCAAAAAAGACTGAACGAACTGCAGTACCATAGCGAAGCGGTAAGCAGCCGCCAGACCCCCATGAGACCGGGAGAATAACACCGGAGGCTGAGAGGAGGAGGGAGCAAGCCCGGAGGGATACTGCATTACGGTCCCGGCCCCCGCTGGAGACCGCGCCACCACGCAGCGGATAGAATTGTTGGGCACAGGCATCACGGAGCCAGACACCCGAAAAAAATGCAATCACGATTCTCACACAATTGAGGGAGAAGGCCGTTTGCTTTCAGGCGGAGAAAGTCCATATACAGGCTCAGGGCGTGGGGGCACACAGACGGGACCTACACGAGGCTGGCAGACTGAAGGCCCCCTAAAGACTGCGCCCGTTCAGGCACCTGCGAATAGTCATACGAGCACCCGGAGCACACGGAGAGCCCCCCCCCTGCTTTCATATATAGCGACAAGGGGTCTGAACACTGCATCGAGGCGAAGGAATTGAGGATATACAGAACGCCGTTCGAGTTCTCATTCCAAAACGTCTAGATATTGTATTGAATCTGAATATTACCAGAGATAAGGTCAACTGATGTGACCCGATTCTTCAATTTCAAAGACTTCACGTGTGTCTGACAGTTGCGCCCCACTTCCACTGCCGTCTTCCATCATTCTATTCGGCATTCTTTCGAAAATTCCAGGGAGTTCTTTTCAGCATTGAAAAATATCGTCCTGATGATGTTCTTTTTGACGACTGCCCTTTAAGACCGAAACGTCGACACTTCATCATCTCCTCATATGTTGCTGTGACGCTAACTTACAAGCATTATTTATTAATTAATTTAGGTTGTTTGCTTCATCTATTAGGAGTTGATGTTTTTAGTTATGAACTGTAGAGAACATTTTGTTTACCTCTGTTCATGACTTTTGCTCCAATTTATTTGTCTGTATCTATCTCCCCAATTTCTGTTTTTGTTTCAGTAAATATAACATTTTGTCAAACATAAGTTATTCTCTATGTGTTCTCTTCTTCCTTCCATTAATTTATTTTTTATTTTTGAACAATAAGACTGTTATCCTGTGGATACTATTGAGTGTGTTACATTGGTACAACTCATCAACTATATTGATTATTCCCTAAATAAGTCCCTTGTAGCATACTTTGACTTTAACCATACAGTGCCCAAGCCTACAAGGGTTTATTGGGTTTCCCCTGCCTATAACAATTAATGTAACAGCACCCTATTAGTGTGTCAGTACTGAATGTGACACTGAAGGGCTGGAACAAGTACAAACGCGGGGCCCTGCACACAGTGACATAGCAAACAAGGTGCAGGCATCCATCCAGCGAAAGCAGGAGTGTGACGCAAAAAGCTTACAGCGACTTAACCAGGGCGTAATAGGAGTACCACTAAAGTACTATCATATGTACAATTGCAAACACCCTGGGGAGTATCAAGCGTGTGCGTGGGAGGCCACTCCACGCAGTGGGTAAATTGCTGGAATACGCCTTAATAGCGCCTAACCACAAGAGGAAGGCCCACGATAAAGAAGCTCACCACACGTGCAGGAGGAGAACGCGCCCAAGTAACTATCTAAAGAGCAAGAGAACGAGGCGTACAATGGTATGGAACAGGCTCCGACAACCTCACCCAGTGTCAAATACAGTGGTACAATCCTCGGGCTCGGAAGACCCTCTGGCCTCCTCCAACGATGACATTGTCCCCCCCAACCGGCATGAATGCGCAAGAGGCCAAACTGGACCTTATCCTCACAGAAATTAGGGCCTCTAGAGAGGCACTTGAAACACGAATTGATGCACTGTCAACGGGCCTCTCGCTTTTGAATGATGACCACAAAAAACTGGTAGAAAAAGTGACCGAACACAAGCTCGTCCTGGCGGACCTGATCCCCCAGCAGACGGAACATTCCACGCGCCTTGAGGACTTGTAGATACAAGTCAGAGGATTGAGAGACAGAGTGGACGATGCAGAAGGGCGCTTGCGTCGCAACAACATACGCATCCTGGGCGTGCTGGAACGCAGCGAAGGGGTAAACCCAACCCACTGTGTGGAGGAATGGTTGAAAACAATTATGGACCCCGTGGAACTCACCCAGATGTACAGCGTAGAACGAGCGCACAGAGTGCCCCTCAGACCGCCGAGACCAGGTGCCCCACCACGACCTCTGATAGCACGCCTCCTACATTTCAGAGACAGGGACGCGATACTAAAGACTGCAAGGGTGAACGGCCCAATAAAATATGAAAATCAAACAGTCTCCATCTACCCGGATTTCACTCAAGCTGTGCAGAAAGCTAGGGCATCCTTCTGGGGAGTAAAACGCGCCCTGAGAGACCGTAATTTGAAATATGCACTCTTCTTCCCTTCACGCCTAAAAATTATCCATGACTGAAAAACGTATTTCTTTGATGCCTCTGAAGAGGACTCTGAGTGGATGTAGGTAACACTTACACCGCCCCCGTCCCAAGGTAATAGACTGGAAGCACCAAATGAAAGACAGTCGACGACGAGGGAACAAGCCCGAGCCAACTGAGAGTCACAGAAGTGGAGGTCTCACGAACTGACCAACATGGAGGGTCGAGAGGAGGGAACTAGCGCTGCTAACGACTAATGCACTGGCAGCGCACGATGCAAACATTGGAGCGAGGACAAATAGTCAAGCCAGCTCACAGACGGCAGCGTCAGATACGGACGCTAGCTTGCAACTGTTCCCACGTATCAGGGCACAGATGGCGGAAGACCTACGACCATTGGCACAGCGACCGAAGTTTGGTAACGTACCTGAGCAACCCATTGACTGACTGGGGGGTGGGTCAAGAAACCAGGACACATGCTGTTAACAGGGTTTTAAGTAACTGTGAATTTTGGTAAATAACAGCTACGAGCGATCGGCTGGGTTCACACCCCCCAGGCGAAGGCACAATTGCATTCCGTTCATACCCCAGTTGGGTATCATGGTTTGGTCCTCCACGGTTTTGGAGTGGGGACCTTAAGGTTGGGGAATTGCACACTGTGAGAAGTTGGCCTGATATATAGTGCTCACTATTCTAGTTATCACTGTGTATCATACCAAACGACCCTTATTGATGATTGGTTGTAGGTCAACCTTATAGACCAGCTATCCTAGTAGCATGGACAAGAGCAGTCTTTAGGCTAAACTCTAGAGGGCATGTTAAGCCAGCTGTTTTACCATCACATATACCCCTTGAACACCAAGTGAAAGGACACCACACAAGCTGTTATAAAAATAAAGTATATTTATTAATAACAAGTCTACCCTGAACTCTTTATGAGTCAGGGAGCTAAGCACAATACAAACTCTTAAGAAAATACTACAAGTTGCACAATTAACACAAATGCCCGAGGGGCACGAAAAACCATATACTCTAAAAGTGGAATGCGAAATACTAGCAGGTAAGTAACACGATCCAGAGGTTTCAGGACCGCTAGGACTACCTTACTGAACCCTAAGGTTAGGAGCAGGAGGCCTAGGGAACTTGGGTGCAGAGTGTGCACTCTCACGCGGGATGCGGGACAAAGTCTATGGATGCTAGTAATTCTAAAGTTACTGTTTCCGGATGAATCCGACTAGGTAGACTGAAAACGAAAAAGGATCTGGGCACTAGGATAGTGAACCTACGTTGGAGCACCGAAATGCTCGGGTTACCTAGCCCAGGGGCTGCGGCTGCATAGGGTTCAAAAGACGTTGGGAATCCTCGTTGTAGTCTATGGAGCCTGAAAGAAGAAGTTGCTGGCAGGCGACCAGTGAAGATGTTCGGTGTGATCCAAGGCTGGATCGGTGATGAAGACGACCTGAAAGCAGAGGGGACTCAGTTCTTAATCACTAGCCAGTGATTGTGTGGGCACCAGGATGGCACCGGATGAAGTCACCGCGATCTGGTGAGTGGGTGACGCTGGACTCTGCAGTCACACAGGCTAGGAGGCGTTGTCGGCGACCAGGCTGGAGGTGCGAGCTGTCCCACGATGGCTGCTGCTGTCGGCGATGCTGGATCCGGGATTGGAGCAACAAGCCTTGGCAAAGGCAAGCCCACGCGGTGGAGTCAAGATGGCGTCTGGAGTGGACCAGGAGGGTCCAGGGCGCTTCTTGTTGGACAAGGCGCAAGGGCCAGTCTAGAGGACTTAGACCAGGGGTGGAAATGTCGTGGTACGTCGTCAGGAGGGCCACTGGCCAACGGGCAAGTGACCGGACAACGTGGCAAGCAGCAAAGAAGCAGAAGGGCCCCACGCAGATCTCGTGGATTCTGGGGGGTTGGACTTCGGTGCTGGAGCTGCTCAGGGTTGGGGCTTCTCAAACCCCTGTGCACTCACTCGAGGATCCCTTGGCGGTCGTGCTGGTTAAGCGTCGTGCAGGTCTTGAGGATAGCCGGTCCCTCAGGTCTCGTCGCACCCACGAATCTCAGCTGGGCTGATGAGGCAGGTAGAGGTCAGAGATGGCAGGGAATCCGGGTCTCGTTGAGCTGGTCAGTCTTGATCCGGAGGATGGACGTGCAGCAAACCGCAACCGCTTAGGTGGTGCCTGCTGGTGCAGGGTGGCTACTCCTTAGCCACAAGGGAGAGTCTTCAGAGAATGTCAACAGTTCCTTTCGTGGAAAGTAGTTCAAGATTCAAGATTATCTAATTTGGGAAGGGGGCCCGCTCCTACCTTTATCCTAAGAAAAGGGGCTGGTACGCGACTAGGTCCTGCCCATGGGTGGGGACCAGGAGGGGGGTGGTTACACCCCTCTCCTTTTCCGGTCTCTCCCCAGCTCAGGGGCTGGGGCGCCCCTGGAACTGGTTTGAGCCGGCATATGCACAGTGAGCACCGGGGTGCCACTTGCCGTCACCTTCCTCTCAGCCCTGCCTACCTGGGATACACAAAATCCTGTCTGGGATGGTGCTGGCACCGCCCCTGACAAGAAACCCTTTGTCCGAGCCCTCCTCGCTGGAAGGACTCCCAGCAGCAGGAGGCCAGACTTGTGTCTGTGGTGGCAGCATCCATTTTGTGATGCTGAGGCTCGAGTTAACTTTAACCGGGGTTCACAGTTACCTACATCTCGTGTCCCTCTAGAAGGGTGGAATGCTAACCCCGTCACCAGAATTGGCAAGGGGTTAGTATTCCAATTCGTATGACACCTTACTCGACATGTTTTGATAATGCTATGCCAAAGTTAGCATTTGACCGCGAGGTACATAATGCACTTAAGAGTATATGGTATAGCGTTATCATGGAACAGCTATTAGGACTTGGTTCCGCAAGCTGCAAATGGGCTCAGCTCATGCCAGAGCACCATCTCACATAATTCCAAGCACTCTGCCTTCAGGATTGATAAGGCCTGCCATAGGAGTGACTGATAGGAATATATGTGTCCATTTTAGGGTTAGATATAGGAATACTATATCTAAAGCAAAGGGTGATTACACCACCTTGCCCCAGCTGTCGTGCAGCCAGTTGTGTCAGATTTGGGTGGCCAGCCAGGGGTGGCATTATACATGCTGCAGCCCCTGGTAGGCCCTGGGTACACCTATGCCCTGGATACCTAAGGTATACTGTACAGGGACTGATAAGGTGGCCTAGTACCAATTGGTAAATGCACCTAAGGTACATGCTTGTTAATTTAGAGAGAGAACAGCTAGGCTGTGGGTCTGATTAGCAGGCCCACAGCCAGGGAAAGTCGTAAACCAGTGAAGCAAAAAGCAAAAATCGGGGGTGACCATAGGATTGTAGACCCCACTCTCCTACACACACCAATATAGCACTTACAATGCACGACAAGATGGCATGTCTGATGGGGGCATGGGCAATGTCTCCCGGGAGGGATACTCAGTGTAATGTTGTCTGCTAACCACTATAACATCTGCACCTGGAATGTGAGAGGTATGGGCTTGGTACTTAAAAGGCATAGAGTACTGGCTCAACTGAACAGGCGGCAAATAAACATAGCGTACCTTCAAGAGACACACCTGAATGGGGCGGAGGGAACTAAATTGATAAGGAAATGGAGAGGCCAACTTTATGCCACGGAATATTCAGCGTTCTCCTGGGGGGCGGCTATCTGGATTAAAAACACTGTCCCTTTTATACTAGTAGAGAAACGGGTGGACAAGGACGGACGGTTCGTGTTCATACGAGGGATACTTGACGGCACATGCATAGTACTGGGCAGTATATACGCCCCCAACTCGGAACAATCGAAGTTCTTTGATGATATTAGTAGAGTGTTATCAGATTGGGCGGGTCACAAATGGGTTATAGGAGGGGACCGGAACGCGGTCCTCAACCTTACACTAGATAAGTCACATCCACCGCTGCATGCGACAGACAGTAGGAGGCAGGCAGTGGCGTTAGCGCAGTGGGTGAACGGCTGGGAACTAGATGATGCGTGGAGGGTCCTGAATACAACTAATAGGGAATACACGTTTTACTCCCCGCCACACAAGTTACACACCAGAATTGACCGAATATTCTGCTCTAGGACATTGACTGGGTCGGTTACATCAGTGTTGCATAAGACACTGTCGGACCATAACCCAGTGGAACTAACCATACAATGGGGAAGGCTGCCTACTCCAATTCCGACATGGCGCTTATCACCAGGCTTGTTAGAGGACCTAGTCTTCAGATCCACATTATTAGACGCAAGCACGAAGTATTTTGATGAAAATGAAAACACAGCCAGCACCAGGCAAATCGAATGGGACGCCTTTAAGGCGACCGGGCGCAGGGTGGCGATGGGGACGAAAGTGGGTGTAAAGCATATGGTGTTGGAGAAATTGAGGGCGGTGGAGGGCAGCCTGGCGATGCTAAAATGCGAAGCTGCAGGAACAGATGGTACTCTCACACAACTCCAAGCATCTTATATACAACATGCGGAACAATTAGAAGAATTAAGGTTGATTGATTATAGGGAATACACAAACAGACAGCACACGCTGGCTGACAGAGCGGGCATGCTGTTAGCGCGACTAACCCGCAACACCCCGGAAGGTGCTCCCATAACAGAGGTGAAAGACCAAACTGGGGCGACAATACGGACCCAACTGGACATAAATCATACGTTCAAAAAGTATTACACCGACCTGTATAGCCCACACGCATCGCTTTAAGAACGAAACTTGGAGTCCTTCCTATCAAACATATGCATCCCACAACTAACCGCTGCGCAACGAAACGACCTATCGAAGCCCATTACGATAGCGGAAATTAGACAGGCCATAAAGGCGATACCAAGGAACAAAGCACCTGGGTCAGACGGCTGAATTTTATTTGACATATATCGACCTACTAGCCCCTCGTTTACACACACTATACAGAGAAGCACTGAGTGGAAACGCCTTACCAGGGATGACACTGCAGGCGCTGATAGTATCCCTGCTCAAGCCAGGGAGGGACGCTTTACAGTTAGAGAACTACAGACCCCTGTTTCTGATAAATACGGATTATAAAATCCTCAGTAAAATCTTAGCTTCCCGACTCTCCCAATACATACCAGATATGATACACCCAGACCAATGCGGATTCGTGCCGGGCAGGAGTACCGCATTAAATTTGAGGATATTGAGCCAACTGATGACTCAATCAATCAATCAAAACAATTGTATAGTGCGCTACTCACCCGGAAGGGTCTCAAGGCGCTTGGGGGAAGGGGGCCGCTACTGCTCGAACAGCCAGGTCTTGAGCTGTCTCCTGAAGGTGAGGTGGTCCTGGGTCAGCCAAAGGTGGATGGGGAGGGAGTTCCATGTCTTGGCCGCCAGGTAGGAGAAAGATCTGCCTCCGGCGGTTGCTCTTCGGATGCGTGGTACGGCCGCGAGGGCGAGGCTGGAGGACCGTAGCTGGCGGGTGGGTGTGTGGAAGGTCAGGAAGTTGTTGAGGTACTTGGGGCCCAGGTCGTGGAGAGACTTGTGTGCGTGGGTGAGGAGCCTGAACGTGATCCTCTTGTTGACGGGGAGCCAGTGCAGGTTCCTCAGGTGGCTGGAGATGTGGCTGCGTCGAGGGATGTCCAGGATGAGTTGGGCTGAGGCGTTCTGGATGCGTTGTAGTCTTTTCTGTAGCTTGGCTGTGGTTCCGGCGTAGAGGGTGTTTCCGTAGTCCAGCCGGCTGGTGACGAGGGCCTGGGTGGCCGTCTTCCTGGTTTCGATCGGGATCCAGCGGAAGATCTTGCGGAGCATGCGGAGGGTGTGAAAGCAAGAAGAGGAGACGGCGTTGACTTGTCTAGTCATCGAGAGGGAGGAGTCCAGGATGAAGCCCAGGTTGCGTGCGTGGTCTGTCTGCTTGGGGGCGGTGCCCAGGGCTGGGGGCCACCAGGAGTCGTCCCAGGCGGAGGGTGATGGTCCAAGGATGAGGACTTCCGTCTTGTCTGAGTTCAGTTTCAAGCGGCTGTTCTTCATCCACTCAGCGACGTCTTTCATCCCTTTGTGGAGGCTGGTTCTGGCGGTGTCGGGGTCTCTGGTGAGGGAGAGGACTCAAGATGATATGGGGAAGAGCACAGAGGGATGTATATCCCTGGACCTCCGACAGGCCTTCGACTCCCTGAGATAGGATTACATGTTTGCGGTAATGGGCAAATTCGGCATACCGCCTGAATACATAGCATGGGTAACCTTACTATACCACGATCCCACCGCACGTGTCCGAACCAACAAATGCATATCTGACCAGTTTGCAATAGCAAAGGGTACACGGCAGGGGTACCCACTAACGCCCTTGCTCTTTATACTCGCCCAGGAACCCCTAATGATAAAAGTGCGAACCCTGGCAGTTACAACAGGGATTACCAGACTTAATACCCACCATATCATCTCAGCATACGCGGATGATATCTTATTGTTCCTTAAAGACATAACATGTCCGCTGGCGCTGCTCTCGGAGATTTTTAACTATTTTCGAGGACTATCGACTCGCGATCCATGAAGCAAAATCGTATGGGTACAGTTTTCATAGGTCTATAGAAGATTCACACATACAGTTCACGACATATCGATTCCAAGTGGCGCCCACGACCTTCAAATATCTAGGTATACAAATTTACAAACGTACACAGGACCTATTGGACGGCAACCTGGGTAAAGCTCTAAACGCCATGAGGACGCAAGTCCGCTTTTGGAACACTTTACCACTGTTGGTGGCAGGCAGGGTAGCGATCTCCAAAATGGTGGTACTGCCCAGATTGATATACTTTTTTACAAACCTGCCGATATTAGAACCCATGTCCTTTTTTAAAATTCTGAACACGTTACTGACGGAATTGGTGTGGGGTACGGGCAGAAGACGCATAAGCCTAGCTAAGCTACAACTTCCAACGGATAGAGGCGGTATGGGAGTCCGAGACCTGATTGCATATGGTTATGCGTGCCAGCTCCAGTGGTTGGCGTACTGGTTGGCAGGCCGTAACCTCTACGAATTAAACATGACAGAGGCGGACAGAAATAGAGGCAGTATACACCGATTGTTGCTTCCGAAAGCCAAGATGCCGGACTCAGCCCCACCTCTGCTTAGACTAGCGGTTAAACAATGGAGGACAGCGGTCAGATACACTAACAGACATTCAGCATATGCCCCCACGATACCAATGTTGGGAATCCCCCTAGGGTCCGTTACGCTAACAGAACATACACTGCGGCCATGGCACGATGCAGGAGTTATGAACATAGGGGACTTTTTCTCGGAGGGCAAACTTCTAACAAACACGGACTTCACCCACTTGCATCCAACCCCGCGGTCGTTGTTCCTATTACACGCGCAGATCACACATTACATAACCACACACTGGGCAAGAGAAGGCGTAGAACCGGCCATGAATACACTACTTACTATGCAATATCTGATGGGATCGGGTAGCCACCTAACGAAGTGGCTGACAAATGGTATCAGAGCAGATAAAGCTATCTTGTTACAGCCCCTTCGAGCACGCTGAGAGGGAGACATAGGTAAAGGTCTTAGTGACAGGGAATGGGAGAAGATCCTGAAGTTACCAAAAAAAGTATTGCACAATCCTAAATTCAAATTTATTCAACTCATGATCGTTCATAGGGCATATTTAACTCCCCACAGATTGCATGCGATATTCCCTGAGGCGATAGGAAACTGCCCCAGATGTCACTTGGACGACGCAGGACTGTTACATATGTTCTGGGACTGCCCCAAGCTGGGATATCATTGGGCAACAATCCATCAGATATTAACTACGATCGCACCGAACAGGCCATACATGACGCCACTATACGGCATATTGGGACTAGGACACAAGGAAAAGAAAAGGAGTGTGGCTACTAGATTTGTGGATCTAGCGCTGTTGTTGGCAAAAAGATCGATAGCAATGAAATGGAAATCAGTCAGATCACCAGACATAGAGACATGGTACGGGGAGGTACTAAGATGGGGGAAAGCAGAAGGACAGGAATTGCACAGAGAGGAACGCAGAGGCCTACGTAAGACTCACATTTCACTAGACTGGAATGCACTCCTAGTGGAATTCGAAACCTGTGCCAAGGCACACCTTGAATAGATTCCCACGCTGGCAGACATTACAATTAAGACATACTGAGATGCGTAGTGGCCATCCTATCGGGTGCCCAATACAAAGAGATACGGAACATACACTCACAGGATGAGTTGCAGAACTAGACTATATGATATACTGCATACACAATGCAGGAGGGGAGTAGATGACAACCGAGAAACGCACAATGGAACGTAACAAAGAGACATTGCCAGGAAGAGAATAATTTGTGTAATATGTAAGTGCTGGGAGGGGAGGGAGGGGGGAGTTCGAAGAGTTGTAATAATCACTAACGAAGAAAAAGGAAAATTGCAATGTTCGATTTATACTGCAAAAGACACCATATATGTACTGCTTCAGTGTTGACAAGATGTGAATCAATGTATACTGGTGACACTGTTTCAATAAAAATATTTTCACAAAAAAAAATCCCATCCGCTGCACACCAATGTGAGAAGTTAGCCTGGCATATGATGTCACTAGTTCTAGTGGCACCTTGCACCAGTCTAATCGACCCTTATTGATGGTGGTTGTAAAGTCAACCTTATAGAAAGCTATCCTAGTGGTAGCATGGACCAGCAGTCTTAGGCTAAAACTTCAGAGAGCATGTAAAGCAAGCTGTTTTACCACATATAATCCCTCGAATACCAAATGAAAGGACACCACACAAGTTATATATCAAATATATATGTATGTATTACTAACACAACCCCTCTGGACTCTTTATGAGGTCAGAGGTCAAAGTACATTACAAGTTACTTAAATAGCATACGATAAGTTGCACAAATACAGTTATGCCCTAGGGGCCTCACAAACCATATACTAAGAAAGTGGTATAAGAACCACGACAGAAATGGAGAGCAGGCCTCGGGCCTGTGGAATCGCTGGGGCTACACTAAACAACCAAGGGTTAGGAAGTAGGAGGACCACGGGAGACGTATGCAGTGTCTAAACTCACACGCCGGTCATCATTGGCTTTCAATGGGGATCGAAGAAGTTATAAAGTTAGAGTTTTAGGGCACTTCCGGATGGACTGCGACAAAACCACTTTAGACTAAGACACTTTGAGAGTCAAGACCCAAGGGAGCGCCGGAGTACTCGTGTTACCTCACCCAGGGAAGCGGGGTGCTTAGGTGCCTTTTGGTGTCGGGTTTCGTCGATGTCTTCAATGGAGATCTGCAAAGAAGTGCTGCAGGTGACCAGAGGAGAAGTGTCCGGGTGGATCCAAGGCTGGATCGAAGATGTAGAGAACCTGAAAGCAGAGGGGACAGAGTCTGGGTCACTAGCCAGTGACCAGGAAGGAACCAGGCGATGTGAAGAGGTGAAGCTTGTCTCTGCAGCCACGAGGTCCAGGAGGCGTCAATGATGACAAGGAGCTGGATTCGAGCTGAGCCACAAAGGATCTTGTGAACTGTGGTGCCGGTATCCGGATTGGACCCAACAAGCCTTGACAAACGCAATCCACGCAGGAAGTGAAGAATGGCTTCGAGTCAGACCATCAAGGTCTGGGGAGCTTCTCTTTTGGAGGGAAGATGGAGCAAGCCTTTAGCAACCAGGAAACAAGTTGGGTTCAAAAGGGTGTCTTCAGGAGGCTCACTAGCCAGCAGGCTAGCAACCGGGAAGACGCGTCAAGTTGAAATGCAAGAGCGGGCCCCACGCGGCACTCGTGGAGTGTGGAGGGCTGAGCTTCAGTGCAAATGGTGCTCGGGTCTGGGGCTTCTCAAACCCCAATGCACAACTGCGGGGGTGCCATTGTAGTTGCACAGTTAGCAAAATGCAGGATGTCTAGGGTGTCCGGTTCCACGTCTCTCAAGATCGCCACGGGTCTCGGCTTTGCTGTGAATGTGGATTGGAGTCATTTATATATGGATAATTATATTATCGCAGGCTAACGCTGGAATTTATCGCCCTGGTAGAGGGTTATTAACAACGCGATATTCCAGAGATACCGAGGTTATCGCCGTTTTGTAGGGAACATCGCTGGTTTTCCAGCCATGTTCCCTGCAAAACGCCGGAGCTATCTACAAGACTGCCTGTATCACCCACAAAGCCTTGCACTCCTCCTCTCCTCGCTACCTGTCGAACAAACTGAAACTCTCTGGAGGCTCTAGACCATCTTGGAATGCGGAAAATCTTCTGCTTGATGTGAGAAGTTGGCCTGATATATGATGCTCACTAGTTCTAGTGATCACCTTGTATCAGTCCAAACAACCCTTATGGTGATTGGTTGTAAAGTCAACCTTATAGACCAGCTATCCTAGTAGCGTGGATGTTAGACCTGGCACCTTGGCGTGAGTTTCCCTTCCACTTTTTGCTGATGTGCCTCCGATGTTTTGCTGGTTTTCCGATACTCAGGGCACTGCGCCACGGCCGACCCGTGCCGCAGTGCAAGTGCTCCCTACTGTAAATTGTACATGTGATTGATGTCCATGATTGGTTCATTGGATTTACTGTTAGTCCCTAGTAAAGTGCACTAGGAGTGCCAGGGCTTGTAGATGCCAATACTGCTGGTGGGCCTGCAGCGCTGGTTGCGCCACCCACCGAAGCAGCCGTAAGATGTGTCTGGGGTCCGCCATTGCAGACCCCGCGTGCAGTCGCGTACTGTCACGCTGGCTGGGCAAGTGCACCCACTTGCCAGCCGCCAAACCTTCCCTTAACTTCATGTTAGTCACCCCTATGGTAGGCCCGAGGGCAGGGTGCATTGTAAGTGTAAGGTAGGACAAGCCCTGATGTGCGTGGCCTGTCCTAGTAGTGAAATACAACTAAATTCGTATTTCACTATTGTAAGGCTACCTGCTTCCTTTAGGCCAGAACGAGCGGCTGGAATTATTACACCCTATAATCCCAGCCGGCTCAGGGAGCACGGTAGAGAGTCGTGTTTAGTATGCCTGAACTCAGAATAATAAAATATTTATTTTAGTAAAGTTTATTTTAATATCCTGTGTTTGCAAATGCTACTTTTAGAAAGTTAGCATTTGCTTGCTTAACCATTTCAGCCCGCCTCTGCTGGTATGTGTATCTGACTGTCTGGGATGTGTGAGTGACAGGGCTGGGGGATGACAGGTGGTGAATGCGCAGATTACACCTTAGTGGGAGGTAGGAGTGGCTCTTGACTCTGAATCTTGCTGTGCTCTGCCACCACAATGCTGGCTCCACCCTCCTGGGGAGCGACTGATGACTCAGCCGACACCTGGCCCAGGAAGGGCGAAGCCCCATCAACAAGGTACTTCTGGCTGCCCCTGTCCACACAATGGTGGCTCCACCTCCTGTGGGGCGTCTGATGCGCCTGCCCCTCACACTGAAAGCAGAAGCCGGAGTACACCCACCAGAGTACTCAAGGACTGAAAGTGGCTATGCAAAGGCCCCCCTGGCCTGCGAGAACAAAAGAAATGCAGTATAAAAGAAGGAGCCCTGCTCCTTGAAAGTTAGATCCAGTTTGGGCTACAGAAGGAACTCTGCCCGACGAGAAGGACCGTGAAGGACAAGGAAGGGTACTGTCTCTTGCCTGTGTCTGGTGCCTTGCTGCTGAAGGAGAGGAAAAAGGAAAGACCACGAGAAGACTTTTGCTTTACAAGACTTTGTGCCAAACTCTGCTGAAACGATCTCCAAGGGCTTGCTCTGAACTTGCCCCCTGACCAGCGCCCCAGGACCAGTGGGCGCTACATCCTGAAGAAAGCGACTGTGTGTGCTGCTTATCGCTGCAGTACCGACGGAGGAATCTCCTCCAAGGCAACGACATCCACCTGACCACCGTGACCGGGGCCCAAAGCAACAGCGAGAGCAACGTGAGGTCCAGCCGCCGCTGGCCCGAACACCGTGACCGCAACTGCACCGGGAGCCCGAGAGCAAAGTGAAGGAGGACCTGTCCGGTCCGAGCTCCCGAGTTGACTGCGCCACGAGCAGCCAATCCACTTGCAAAGACGGACAGTCGCCCTGTGAGAGTCCTCCTGGTCGGTATCCTGCCCGACCGCTCAGCTGTGAGCGCACAGCTGCCACCGGCACTTGGCTGGGTACGTCCTGCACTTGAGGTCCATACCGCCACTTGCCGCCACCACACAGTCGCCGCCTCCAGGGTCGGAGCGGACGACGAGGAAAGGACCCTGCCGCCACAGAGCACCGCTGCCCCGGATGACCCGTGACCTGCTCGGCTGAGAGCCGCAACGAACAGCGACCCCGGGAAGGCAACGCGACGTGGGACAGCTCCCCTGGAAGCCGCCCGCTCCACAAGAACTTTGTTGAACCGGCCAGAAGGCCCTAAAGAACGCTTATTGCTAGAAAGAACTGTGGCAACTTGAACTAAGTAACTTGGAACCGCTATTTGAAAGTTTGATAACTGTATTCACCAGCCTGCTTGAAGTTTATATAAAGATATATATTTTTACAGAATACAGTTTGGTCTCATTGTGTGGTGGGTTGGTTGTGAGGGTGTAATGTTGCAAGTGTTTAACCCTATGTGCCCCAAAGATTAGCCTACGACTGCTTAAGCCACATTACCTAGAGGGTAAGCAGAGGTTGTCTGGAAGGTAACCCTCAGCCCTGACGAGGAAGAGGGAGTCCCTGCTTGTCGCTAGTGTTGCACTGCGCCAACTAGAGCCTCCCCCTTCCTACATTGGACGCAGCGGTGGGATTTTTCGAATCTACATTTGCAATATTTATACCTGAGCTTCTGACCATTGCACAGTGATTACAGTCCAGTTACTTAGCCACAGACTTTGCTTTTGAATTTTGCCGAAAGAAGATTCCGAGGGTGAGAACCATGCCGGGCACGAAGAGCCTGGATGGAGCGGAGTCCACGACCTCGGAGGTGTTGGAGGTCGAGTGGGACGCCGCGAAGCTGGATAAACACACCAAGGATGAGCTGAAGTTTTTTTGCAAGAAACTCAAGGTTCCGCACGCTGGTTGCAAGAATAAGCCAGAACTCTACAAGGCCCTGAAAGCCTGGATAGAGTCCAGAAAGGCCCCGGAGGATCAAGACGCCCTCGCGGAGCAAGTTGCAACGGAGGAGCAGAATGCACTTAGGGATCTGGTGGATCTCGAAAGGCAAGACAGCGTGCACAGCTTTGGTAAAGGCCTGTCGCCAGAGGAGCTGGCAGATAGGAAAGAAACAAGGAATCACGAGAGAAAGCTGGCAGAATTAAAAATCCAACTGGAGCTTGAAACAAAAATAATGGCGCTGGAAGAGCGAAAGCACCAAATGGATTACGAAGTGAAAATGAGGGAGATAAGTCTGAAGGAGAGAGGCTTGGATCGTCCTCCCTCTGGTGGCAGCACATCGCCAGTGCAGGTAGAGTCAAGAGTGCACATCCCGAAGGACGTAGTTAAGGAGTTCTTTAAGGGGGATGACATAGGACAGTGGTTTAGGGCATACGAGGTAGCCATGTCCTCCCACCAGGTCCCTGACAAAGATTGGGGAGCGGGGTTGTGGGGAAGGTTCCTTAGCGAAGGGCGAGATACCTTGCTAGATTTGCCCGTTGAAAATCAGAGATCCTATTCCCACATGAAAGAAGCTTTAATGAACAGGTACGGGCTTACCCCTGAAATGTATAGACAGAAGTTTAGGGGATGTACTAAGCGGCCTGGGAATACGTATGTGGAGTATGTGACTTACTTTGGCAGAGCACTGGATGGTTGGGTGAAGGGTAGCAAAGTGAATGATTTTCAAGGTCTCTTGGATTTGATTGCATGGGAGCACTTGTCTGATCACTGCTTTCCTGAGTTACGCCAACACCTGATCGATAGCAAGCTGTCCAACCCGAGGAAGCTTGCTGAGGAGGCGGACCGCTGGCTCAGCACCAAGGTCCACAAGGGTCCCGTGGGAGACTCCGCCAAGAGTGGGCAGGGTCCCCAGCAGAAGAGTGGGGGGGACAAGGGGGGAAAACAGAAAGGGTTCCAAAAAGGCCCCCAAAGTAGTTCCCAGGGGAACCAGCAGCAAGGTTCTCAGCCTCCCTCACCCCCGAAGCAGAATGGGGCCCCGACAGGTAGACCTGTTCCAATGGGGCCCTTCAATTGTTACAAATGTGGCGAGCCTGGGCACATATCCAGTGACCCCAAGTGTCGCCTGTTTGGAAAACCCGCACCCACTGGTGCTCCGCCCCGTCAAGTGACTAGTGTTCACTTAGGAGAAGAAGTGATGGTCCCGGGGGGTGGAGATCCCGTTCACATGACCCTAGTCTCGCTAGGAGACAGTGAGATGATCCCTACGAACTACCTGCCCTCTAACACTAAGAAATATGGGCAGGTGGTGATCATCAATGGCAAGGAAGCTGAGGCTCTTAGAGACACAGGAGCCAGTGTGACTGCAGTGAGGCAGCACCTGGTGTCTCAAGAGCAGGTTGTACCCCATGCCTACTGTAGGGTTATCAACGCTGATAATTCAGAGAGTCAGTGTCCGATGGCTCAAGTTCCCTTCGAGTGGGGGGGGGTCTCTGGTACTCTGCAGGTCTGTGTCAGAAAAACCATGCCTGTTGACTGTTTGCTAGGGAATGACTTGGAGCACTCCCCTTGGGAAAAGGTGGAGAAAACGACTCACCTGCGGATGGTGGGTCTGCCTGACTGGGCGTGCGTGACTACCCGGTCGATGGCAGCCAGTAGGGGTGATCAAGAGGTCCTGGGGCCTGAAGGAGAGGCCCAGGAACCGGCCTTAGGGAGAAGGCGCAGGGGGCGCGGGAAACCGGCCCCTGAAGTTCCCACGGTCCAGGAGGGAGCAGACCTTGAGGGGGATGCCCTGGAGCCTACAGGGGAACAGATCGCCGAACTGGGGGACCTGCCTGAGCTGCCCCATTGGCAGCAGGAAGGAGGACCCTCCAGGGAGGAATTCTGCAAGGAGCAGAAAGAATGCCCTTCTCTCGTGGGTATGCGGCAGCAGGCTGCAGACCAGGCCAATGGTGTTCAGGCCAAAACACATTATGTGTACTGGGAGAACGACCTCCTGTATTCAGAGCCTAAGGCTGCTGAACCTGGGTCAGCCCGTGTGCTGGTGGTACCCCAGAAGTTCAGAGCCTTCCTACTGGGTCTGGCTCATGATGTGCCTTTAGCAGGACATTTGGGGATGGACAAGACCTATGACAGGCTTGTCACCCACTTTTACTGGCCCCAAATGCACAAGAGCTCAGACACTCATTGTAGAACCTGTCCGACTTGCCAGGCAAGTGGGAAGACCGGAGGGAAGAACAAGGCTCCCCTCCAACCCTTCCCTGTGGTCGGTACGCCATTCCAGCGAGTGGGTATTGACATCGTTGGGCCTCTGGACCCCAAGACAGCCATGGGCAACAGGTTCATCCTGGTCTTGGTGGATCATGCCACCCGGTACCCTGAAGCCATCCCTCTGAGGACAGTGACGGCCCCCGTGGTGGGACGGGCACTGATGGGAATTTTCTCACGAGTAGGATTCCCTCTAGAGGTGGTGAGCGACAGGGGGACCAACTTCATATCCAAGTATATGAAGTCCCTTTGGCAAGAGTGTGGCGTAACGTATAAGTTCACCACGCCTTACCATCCCCAAGGTAACGGGTTGGTTGAGAGATTCAACCGAACCCTGAAGGGCATGATCATGGGCCTAGAAGGTCCAATGAGGCGTAAGTGGGACGTCCTCTTACCATGCCTGCTCTTTGCATATCGCGAGGTACCACAGAAGTCCCTAGGGTTCAGCCCCTTTGAGCTACTGTACGGTCACCCCGTAAGAGGACCGCTGAGTTTGGTAAAGGAAGGCTGGGAGCAATCTCCCAGGAAACCTCCCCAGAATGTATATAGCTACATGCTGGCCTTCAGAAACCAAACTAGACGCTTCAGACAACTTGCCGAGGCAAATCTGGAAGCGAGCCAGGAGGAGATGAAGCGGTGGTACGACCAGAATGCCACTCTGGTCGAGCTTCAGCCTGGACAAGAGGTGTATGTCCTGGCCCCAGTGGAGCCTTGTGCCCTTCAGGATAAGTGGACAGGCCCATTTGAGGTTGTGGAGCGCAAGAGCCCAGTGACATACTTGGTGGACATGAAGACGCCCAGGAACCCTTTAAGGGTCCTACATGTCAACCGCCTCAAGCCCCACTTACGAAGGTCCGAAGTGGGCATGTTGTTGGCAACTGATGACGGAATGGAGGAGGAAACGGAGCCTCTTCCTGACCTCTTAGTGGCCTGTGAGAAAGACGGGTCAGTGGATGGAGTTAACCTCTCACCCACCCTGACCCCCGAACAACAGGAAGACTGCCGCCAGTTGCTGGGGCAGTTTCCAGATCTGTTCTCCCTGGTTCCGAGTGTCACAGATTGGTGCGTCCATGATGTGGACACTGGAGACAGCTTACCTGTGAAGCATAAGGCTTACAGAGTGACTGACAGGGTCCGGGCCTGCATCAAGGAGGAGGTCTCCAAGATGCTTGCCCTTGGGGTGGTTGAGTCTTCCAGCAGTCCTTGGTCCAGCCCCGTGGTCTTGGTCCCAAAGGCTGCTGCGCCGGGAGCCACACCCGAACTCCGGTTCTGTGTGGACTACAGAGGACTCAATTCAGTCACGAAGACTGACGCGCACCCCATCCCCAGAGCTGATGAGCTCATTGATCGGCTGGGGGCTGCTCGGTTCCTCAGTACGTTTGATTTGACGTCTGGGTACTGGCAGATCGCCTTGACCGATGGGGCAAAGGAGAGGTCGGCATTCTCGACACCAGATGGGCATTTCCAGTTCCGGTTATGCCATTTGGGATGAAGAATGCCCCTGCCACCTTTCAGAGATTGGTCAACCAGGTGTTGGCTGGGCTGGACGAGTTCAGTGCCGCCTACCTGGATGACATCGCGGTGTTCAGTGGCACCTGGCCAGAACACCTGCGACACCTCTGGGAAGTGTTGATGGCCCTGCGCAGAGCAGGCCTCACAATCAAGGCAAGCAAGTGCCAGATTGGGCAGGGTTCAGTGGTGTACTTGGGACACCAAGTGGGGAGTGGCAAGGTAGCACCTTTGCAACCCAAAATTGAGATCATCCTGGCTTGGGAACCCCCCAAGACCCAGACTGCGGTGAGAGCCTTCCTGGGGCTCACTGGGTATTACAGGAGGTTTGTCAAGGGCTATGGCACGATTGTGACCCCCTTGACAGAGCTGACTTCGAAGAAGTAGCCCAGGAATGTGATTTGGACTGACACCTGTCAGAAGGCTTTTGACACCCTGAAGACTGCCATGTGCACGGCACCCGTGCTCCTGGCTCCTGATTTCTCCAAGGAATTCATAGTGCAAACAGACGCTTCAGAGCATGGTGTAGGGGCTGTTCTTTCACAGATGACTGAGGAGGGCTTTGACCAACCCGTAGCCTTCATAAGTAGGAGGTTACTTCCACGGGAAAGTAGGTGGAGTGCAATAGAGCGTGAAGCATTTGCTGTGGTCTGGGCGCTGAAGAAGCTAAGACCCTACTTGTTTGGGTCTCACTTCCGAGTTCAGATGGACCACAGGCTAGGCATGGGCGGAAAATCCGTTCCGCTCGCGGATTTTGCGGATTTTCGGGAAATCCGCAATCCGCGAGATTTGCGAATTTCCCGCAAAATCCGCAAATCCGCGAGCAGCGGATTTTGCTCGCACTGCTCGCACTGTTCGCGTGAGTTCGCGCCCCGCGAATAAGTGCAAAATTGCAGAAATACGATCTTAGCAAAACTGAAAGTAACTACTTACCAGGTTCAAAAGTTCAGGCTCATCATTAGTAGCCATTTCCTGTAGTGCTTCCTGAGGGGCCCCTCCAGAGTTCAGTTGCCAGTTGAAACTATTATGTGACCCTGCTCTGAACCTCAGAATAGTTACACATATGCCACAAAGGTCCTGAATTACAGCTAAGGGAGACAAGCAGGAGCCAGGCTGGAAGTTAAAATCCATTAATCAGCCCCTAATTCATTATTGTCAGTTGGGGCAGGGCAGGTGTTGTAACTAATTTTGCAACAATGAAAGCACTTAGCAAGTGCAAAAGATCACTAATCAGGGCGCACTAAGGAAGCAGGTGCCAGCTAAAAAAATATTCTGTGACACATTAATCAGCCCCAAATTAATTCAGGTCACTTGAGGCAGGGAAGGTGTGCTTTGCTTTGCCGAAAATAATGTACACTGGACAACCAGAGGGTGTGGTGATGAAACAGAGGGTGGCATGGGTGGGCCAGAGGGTGGCATGAGTAGTCAGAGAGTGGCAGTGGTGACAGAGAGTGGCAGTGATGAAGAAGAGTGTCCCAAACAGGCTGGACACGTAGAAACAACAAGTTCGCAAAACTTGCGACCCGACAGGTAAGTTCGCAAATTGCGAAATTGTAAAAACCCTCGCGAACTGGCAGAAACACGGGCGAACACAAAAAAAAAAAAATCCGCAAATTCGCGGGAATTCGCGGATTTTGCGGATTGCGAATCCGCAAATTCGCAAAATTCGCGAACGCGAGATCCGCAAAATTCGCCCATGCTTACCACAGGCCCCTCAGATGGTTGATGCAAATGAGGGGTGAGAACCCGAAACTGTTGAGGTGGTCCATTTCTCTACAGAGTATGGACTTTACGGTGGAACACCGCCCTGGCACCGATCACGCCAACGCTGACGGTCTGTCCAGATTTTTCCGCCTTAGTGATGTGGAACTCCCTGGGGAAGGGTAGTTCCCCCCACATTTCAGCTGGAGGGGACACATGTTAGACCTGGCACCTTGGCGTGAGTTTCCCTTCCACTTTTTGCTGATGTGCCTCCGATGTTTTGCTGGTTTTCCGATACTCAGGGCACTGCGCCGTGGCCGACCCGTGCCGCAGTGCAAGTGCTCCCTACTGTAAATTGTACATGTGATTGATGTCCATGATTGGTTCATTGGATTTACTGTTAGTCCCTAGTAAAGTGCACTAGGAGTGCCAGGGCTTGTAGATGCCAATACTGCTGGTGGGCCTGCAGCGCTGGTTGCGCCACCCACCGAAGCAGCCGTAAGATGTGTCTGGGGTCCGCCATTGCAGACCCCGCGTGCAGTCGCGTACTGTCACGCTGGCTGGGCAAGTGCACCCACTTGCCAGCCGCCAAACCTTCCCTTAACTTCATCTTAGTCACCCCTATGGTAGGCCCGAGGGCAGGGTGCATTGTAAGTGTAAGGTAGGACAAGCCCTGATGTGCGTGGCCTGTCCTAGTAGTGAAATACAACTAAATTCGTATTTCACTATTGTAAGGCTACCTGCTTCCTTTAGGCCAGAACGAGCGGCTGGAATTATTACACCCTATAATCCCAGCCGGCTCAGGGAGCACGGTAGAGAGTCGTGTTTAGTATGCCTGAACTCAGAATAATAAAATATTTATTTTAGTAAAGTTTATTTTAATATCCTGTGTTTGCAAATGCTACTTTTAGAAAGTTAGCATTTGCTTGCTTAACCATTTCAGCCCGCCTCTGCTGGTATGTGTATCTGACTGTCTGGGATGTGTGAGTGACAGGGCTGGGGGATGACAGGTGGTGAATGCGCAGATTACACCTTAGTGGGAGGTAGGAGTGGCTCTTGACTCTGAATCTTGCTGTGCTCTGCCACCACAATGCTGGCTCCACCCTCCTGGGGAGCGACTGATGACTCAGCCGACACCTGGCCCAGGAAGGGCGAAGCCCCATCAACAAGGTACTTCTGGCTGCCCCTGTCCACACAATGGTGGCTCCACCTCCTGTGGGGCGTCTGATGCGCCTGCCCCTCACACTGAAAGCAGAAGCCGGAGTACACCCACCAGAGTACTCAAGGACTGAAAGTGGCTATGCAAAGGCCCCCCTGGCCTGCGAGAACAAAAGAAATGCAGTATAAAAGAAGGAGCCCTGCTCCTTGAAAGTTAGATCCAGTTTGGGCTACAGAAGGAACTCTGCCCGACGAGAAGGACCGTGAAGGACAAGGAAGGGTACTGTCTCTTGCCTGTGTCTGGTGCCTTGCTGCTGAAGGAGAGGAAAAAGGAAAGACCACGAGAAGACTTTTGCTTTACAAGACTTTGTGCCAAACTCTGCTGAAACGATCTCCAAGGGCTTGCTCTGAACTTGCCCCCTGACCAGCGCCCCAGGACCAGTGGGCGCTACATCCTGAAGAAAGCGACTGTGTGTGCTGCTTATCGCTGCAGTACCGACGGAGGAATCTCCTCCAAGGCAACGACATCCACCTGACCACCGTGACCGGGACCCAAAGCAACAGCGAGAGCAACGTGAGGTCCAGCCGCCGCTGGCCCGAACACCGTGACCGCAACTGCACCGGGAGCCCGAGAGCAAAGTGAAGGAGGACCTGTCCGGTCCGAGCTCCCGAGTTGACTGCGCCACGAGCAGCCAATCCACTTGCAAAGACGGACAGTCGCCCTGTGAGAGTCCTCCTGGTCGGTATCCTGCCCGACCGCTCAGCTGTGAGCGCACAGCTGCCACCGGCACTTGGCTGGGTACGTCCTGCACTTGAGGTCCGTACTGCCACTTGCCGCCACCACACAGTCGCCGCCTCCAGGGTCGGAGCGGACGACGAGGAAAGGACCCTGCCGCCACAGAGCACCGCTGCCCCGGATGACCCGTGACCTGCTCGGCTGAGAGCCGCAACGAACAGCGACCCCGGGAAGGCAACGCGACGTGGGACAGCTCCCCTGGAAGCCGCCCGCTCCACAAGAACTTTGTTGAACCGGCCAGAAGGCCCTAAAGAACGCTTATTGCTAGAAAGAACTGTGGCAACTTGAACTAAGTAACTTGGAACCGCTATTTGAAAGTTTGATAACTGTATTCACCAGCCTGCTTGAAGTTTATATAAATATATATATTTTTACAGAATACAGTTTGGTCTCATTGTGTGGTGGGTTGGTTGTGAGGGTGTAATGTTGCAAGTGTTTAACCCTATGTGCCCCAAAGATTAGCCTACGACTGCTTAAGCCACACTACCTAGAGGGTAAGCAGAGGTTGTCTGGAAGGTAACCCTCAGCCCTGACGAGGAAGAGGGAGTCCCTGCTTGTCGCTAGTGTTGCACTGCGCCAACTAGAGCCTCCCCCTTCCTACAGTGGACAAAAGCAGTCTTTAATCTAAACTCTGAATGGCATGTGAAGCCAGCTGTTTTACCACATATAACCTTTGAATACCAAATGAAAAGGACACCACACAGGTTGTTATGAAAATAAATAGTTATTTATTAACTAACATACACCTCTGAACTCTTTATGAGGTCAGAGGGCTAAGCACATGACAAACTCTTGGGAAAAAACGTTCAAGTTGCACGAATTACAATGGTGCCCCAGGGGCACGACAAACCATATACTAAATAAATGGAATGCGAAAGTCAATTAAAGGAATGGAGCTGTCCAGAGGCTGTAGGATCGCTGGGACCACGCTATACTAACTTGAGGTAAGTAATAGGAGGCCCACGGAGCGCGTGTGCAGAGTGTGAACTCACGCGCGAGATGGGTACAAACGTCTATGGACAGTACAGTTTAAAGAAAAGGTGAGTACGGACCTTCCTGACTAGATAGGACTGAAACGACAATGGAACTGGACACTAGGAGAGTCGAGCTACCCTTGAGCACCGAAATGCTCGTGTTACCTCACCAACAGGCTGTGGGTGCATAGGTGCGAAGTCGTGTCGGGTTTCCGCGTCGAAGTCTATGGAGCCTTGAAGAAAGATGCTGCAGGCGACCAGGAGGAAGATGTCCGGTGCAATCCAAGGGTGGATTGGTGAAGAGAGGAACCTGAAAGCAGAGGGGACAATGTTCACAGTCACTAGCCAGTGACTGGAGTGGAACCACGAGTGGAACCAGATGTCGTTGTCGCGATCAGGTGAAGGTGGACGCTTGTCTCTGCAGCCACGTGGACCAGGCGGTGTCTTCGACGACCAGGATGGAGGCACAAGCTGTCCCACGCAGGCTCTCGCTGTCGGCGGTGTCGTCTCCGGATTCGGGTTCAACAGGCCTTGGCAAAGGCAACCCACGCGGTGAGTGGAAACGGCGTCTGAAGTGGACCAGGAGGGTCCGGGGTGCTCCTCTTTTAGAAGGGAGCAAGGGCCAGTCTGGAGCAACCAGACCAGCAGCAAAGTTGTCGGAGTTCGTCGTCTAGGAGGTCACTAGCCAGCCGGCAAGTGACCAGACAACGCGTCGAGCAGCAGACAAGCAGAAGGGCCCCACGCAGATCTCGTGGATGCTGGAGGGCTGGTCTTAGGTGCAGGAGCTGCTCGGGGTCGGGGCTTCTCAGTCCCCAGAGCACTTGGATGAGGATACCTCAGGAGTTGTGCTGGAGCGAAGTGCTGCTTCTTTCAAGATGGCCGGTCCCACGTGTCTCGTCGGACCCACGGGTCTCAGCTGTGCTGCAGATGTAGGTAGAGGTCGGAGAGGTCTGGGAAGCCGGGTCTCGTCGGGCTCTGAAGTCTGGATCCTTGCAGGAAGACGACAAAGGGAAGTCATGGTACGCTGATGGTGCCTGCAGATGCAGGGTGGACACTCCTTGCCCACAAGGGAGATTCCTTCTGTCTTCTGTGGAGCAGAACGTCGAGGTCCAGAGTTTCTTCTTGTGAAGTTGATCAGGATGATCTAATTTGGAATGGGACCAGCTCCTACCTTTATTCAGCTAAAGGGGGCTGCACTACGACTGGGTCCCTCCTCTGGGTGGGACCAGGAAGGGGGCTGGTTACACCCCCTTTCCTTTGTCCGGTCTTGCGTCAGCTCTGGGGCTGGAGTGCCCCAGGAACTGGTTTAGACCGGCATATGCACAGGGACACCTTGTGTGCCCCAGGCATGTCTCATTCCTTTCAGCCCTGTCCTACCTAATACACAAAATCCTGTCAGGGGTGGTGCTAGCACCTCCCAAGGCAGGAAACCCTTTGTCCGAGCCTCCCTCGCTGGAAGGACTCCCAGCAGCAGGAGGTCAGACTTGTGTCTGTGGTGGCAGGATCCATTTTGTGATGCTGAGGCTCGAGTTAACTTTAACCGGGGTTCACAGTTACATACATGTTGTGTCCCTCTAGAAGGGTGGAATGCTACCCCCGTCGCCAGAATTGGCGAGGGGGTAGTATTCCAATTCGTATGACACCTTACTCGACATGTTTTGATAATGCTATACCAAAGTTAGCATTTGACCGCGAGGTTCATTTTTTGTTTTTTGTTTGTTTTTGGAAGACCTTTATTGTATATAACATTGTTGTCACACATTGTACATTCCGTGTCATGCATGGGCCGGTCAGGCCATGTATAGATAGCAGGGTCCATAATCGAATGACACAGCCATTTAGCCGGTAACCCGGGGGTCCGGCGGCGATATTCAGAAATATACATAGGCAACAGTTTGGCATTCAGCTGTATAAATGATAGGTCTACATTTTATATTTTATTATGAACATAAACATTGCAGAGTAGGTCAAGCATTAGTGCTGTTGTATTCAGTGCTCAGGTCCCCCCTGTGGATCCGCGTGCCCGTTGTGGATAAACAATGGTGGGGGAGCTGTCCATAGGTGGTAGCTCAGGTGTGTGTGAGTAATACTGACGCGGGTGTAGCAAGATGCGCGATGGTATAGCTCACTGAGGAGTAGAATAGGTGGTGAAGCTAGGCGTGGCATGCTTAGAGCCATTGTGTGTACGGAGACCAGGACGTCTGATGGCGCGGTGTGCTAGTGATTTTCCCATGATATGAGTAGGAGAGCGCAATGTGGAAGATCGAGGGGCGATGAAAATGTATTGTATGTCCTGGTCATATCTTATCGTAAGTGAGGTGCTAGTGTGAGTCTGCATCTAGCTGCTGTCCTTGGGCGTCTTCGCGGCTTGGTAGGCAGCAGGTGGTATGAGTTCCGTTAGAGGGCCGCTTCTTATCAGTTTCATGATGCAATGGTTGCTTCCTTCTGCGATAGGGGAGGGGGTCTGGTCGGGAACTTGACCAGTAAGGTAACTAATCCCTATGTCTTAATAACTGTGGGAAGGAGAGATTTCCATGAGTAGGGAAACAGGTGAGATCAGGGGAGGGAGGGGAGAGGGGGGGGAGAGCGGAGATCGTTATGAGTTCCGTTTGGGGGCGGCTGGAGCAGGGTGGGATGCAGCTGGTTGTCTCGTAATGTAGGACATTGGGCACGGGGGGGCACTCAGTCATGACTTTTGTGGTCGTCCATGTGTGTCTTCGTGGTGGCCACAGGGCTTGTCGCCTCAAGTTATCCCTCGCTACAGGCAGGCGTGCTGGTATGTCTTGAAAAGGTCCTCCCAGAGCTGGGCGATGGGGAATTTCCGAAGCCCTGCAGTTTCCTCCCGGAGAAGGACTGTGCTTTCCACGCGTGCCCAGTTGGTGAAGGAGGTGCACCAGTGTCGGATGTGCGGGGGGGTCGCGGCTTTCCAATGTTTAGTAAGCAGGCGTTTCGCCGTTATGAGACCCATGTCCCAGAAGCGCGCTTGCACTTTGTTGAGTTTCATGCGCCTATATAAACCCAGGATGTACGCCTCCCAAGTGTGGGGTAGTTGTTCGTCAGCGTCCTGGTTAGGTAGCGCTGCGACACCGTCCCAGTACGGACGAATATTTGAACAGTGCCACAGCATGTGTAGGAGATCATCTCCGGTCAGGGAGCAGCGTTGGCAAGTAGCAGTCGTGGTCTCGAAGTATCTGTTAATTTTGTCGGGAGTGAGGTAAGCACGGTGCACTATGTAAAATTGGATTATTTTTAAACGGGGGTTGCGTGGGATGTATGTCGGTCCAGCCAGGATCATCTCCCATTCTTTGTCGGTCCAGTCCCGTCCTCTGTCTGTCGTCCACTTCGCCCGTAGCGGCGTCGTCAGTTGTTGTGAGTGTGTCTGCAGGGCTTGCGCTAGCCAGTGGATGATGTGTGAGCCGTTACCCATGACGTGCAAGTATTGCACAAAGGTGTGCATCAGCAGCTCCACTGTCATGTCGCCCCAGGAAGCGGTGAGCGTACGCAAAAGGGATGCATGTAACAGGAACTGGCCAGCTGGGAGGCCTGTGTCAGCCGCCAAGGTGGCAAAGGGGAGCAACTCTCCATCGGCATACAGGTCGCTAAGTGTGTCGACGCCAGCCTGCGTCCAAGCTGCTAGGCGTGTCTCCGTCAGCACGCCTGTCGGGCTCGGAGTGCCCAGTAGGGGCAGTATCGGGGCATATGGTGTCGTTGTTCGTGTGAGTTTCAGACATCTCAGAAAGCACTTACGTGCTACTGCAAGGTGCAGCTGGGAGGGGCAGGGAGTCTTGGTGAGTGGGTGGAACAGTGTGCAAAGTTGGGGTTGCGTCCAGGCAGCGGTGTCCGAGGTAGTATCATCCAGATGTTTGCCGCTTAGCCATCCCGTCACCCATTGTAGTTGCGCCGAGAGATAATACAGTTCCATGTTGGGAACCGCTAGGCCTCCCGAGTCAGTGGGCATATACAATTTGGTCAGTGCCACCCGGGGGCGGCCCGAGTTCCAAATGAGGCTCCTCTGCAGGACCTCCAGGTCACGGAATACTCTGCAAGGCACGTACGTGGGAAGATTAGCAAAGTAGTATAACAGTCTGGGCAGTACAATCATTTTGGTCAGCGCTATTCGGCTAGGAACATTGAGGGGCAGGGTGTTCCAGAAAGTGATTTGTGCCCTGATTGAGGCTATCGTCCGCAGAAGGTTCCCTTCCAGGACGTCTGTCAGATCCCGGTAGATTCGTATACCCAGGTACCGAAAGGTGGTAGGGTACCATTGCAGTCTCCCTCCGCCCAGGCAGATGTCACACTCGGGTGTGTCAGAACTGTAGGGGTAGGCCCCAGACTTGGCCCAGTTGACTCGTAGACCCGACATCTCCTCAAACGTCCGGAAGACGTCAGTAAGGGAGGCCGGGATGTCAGTGATGTCTCTGACATACAGCAGCAGATCATCTGCACAGAGTGACACTGCATGTAGGCCATCCGCCAGCGGTATCCCCCATTCAGGTCCCTGCGTTCTGAGAATCGTGGCCAGGGGTTCCATTGCCAGCGAGAACAGTATGGGCGATAAGGGGCAGCCTTGTCTGGTGCCCCTCCGAACCCGGATCACGTCCGAGAGCAGCGCGCCTGTGCGGACCCGAACCGTTGGTCTATCATATAGGAGGCCCACCATAGCCACGTAGTCATCTTCCAGCTGGCACTTCTCAGTAACTGCTCTAAGAAACGGCCACTCGACCGAGTCAAAGGCCTTTTCCAGTGAAGTAGTGTGGCTCACTGGTTAGAGGCGGCAGACCCGAGAGCAGAGGACGGCCCGGGACCAGGGTTCGATTCCCGGCGCGGCAGGTTTCTGGACCAGCGTCAGCGGACTCGATAATTCTCTCGCCTCGATGCCCACTCTGATCAGCAATCACACTCGGCAACTCTGGGCATTAGCTTGCCTCATCTTCACTAACGGCCCCACCAGACCACCGGGGATGCCTGGTCTCACCCTGGAGATACCCATTAAGGGACCATCTCTCAGGGAAGCCAGGAAGGGTTTCGCAGCGGTCGAAGCGCCTTGGGACCCTACGGGTAAGTAGTGCGCTATATAAATGCCAATACATACATACAATACATTCCAGGTCCAATATCAGGCACCCTGCCCTGGGCCATTGCTGAACAGCGTATTTCTGTACCCGGAAGAGGCGACGGATGTTGTGGGAGGTGTGCCGCGTCGGAACAAAACCATTTTGGTCTGGGTGGACCAGGTGGGGTATTTGCGGAGCCAGTCTACGGGTGAGTGTGGAGGCCAGAATTTTGTAGTCCGTATTCAGGAGCGCTAGGGGGCGGCACGAGCCCATCTGTGTGCTGTCTTTGTTCGGTTTAAGGATGGAGATTAGAGTGGCCTCTTTTAACGTTGGGGGTAAGGCCGCGTCCTCCATGGCAACGGCGTACATTTTCAACAGTTCCGGGACAAGGATGTCAGAGTTAGCCTTATAGAATTCGGCTGGAAGCCCGTCCGGACCCGGGGATTTACCGTTGGACAAGTGAAATATTGCTTCACGAATTTCATCGGAGTCAAGTGTGGCCCCCAAGTCGGTCTGTTGGGCAGGTGTGAGCTGTGGCATGGGAATGGGGGAGAGGTAGCCAGTGATGTCAGGGCAAGGGGTTGCTAGCCGGGAGCGGTATAGTGCTGTGCAGTGGGTGGTGAACGCATCGTGAATGTGGCGCTGAGTATACAGGAGGCCTTGCCCCTCCGCGTGTATAGCTGTTACAGGGGTCACGCGGTTTTCCTGCGATATCAGCCAAGCTAGGAGCTTGCCTGGTCTGTCGCCCAGGTGATGTGTTCTTGCTGAGTGTGCTGCATAATTAATGTTGCGCAGGCGTTCCAACAGTCGCGCGTGTTCCGCCTGTGCTTCCCGCAGCAAATCAGCATCCCCTCCAACAGCCTCCTCCTCCCTATCAAGCAAGTCAGTTTCCAGACTGGTTAGATCGCTCTCCAGTTGGTGCCCTATGCATCCCTGTGTTTTCAAGCAGTGGCCCCTAATCACCACTTTGAATGCGTCCCATTCTACCTGGGGGGAGGACGCTGTGTCTGTGTTTTCCTCGAAGCATTGGGCAGTGCGTGCAAGGAGGGAATCGCGGAAGGCCGCATCAAGCAGTAGTGCTGGTTGTAGCCGCCAGGTGGGTACAGGGGGGCGCGGGCGTTCCCAGGACAGAGACAGGAAATGTGGGTTATGGTCCGAGTGTGTGCGGCCCATGTATCGTGCATCTGTCACTAGAGGTAAGAGTGCGGCAGACGCCATGAACCTGTCAAGGCGGACATGTAGGTCGTGGGCGCCAGAGTGGTAGGAGTACACTCGCATGCCGGGGTTGCGCGATCGCCAAACATCTTGGAGGTCCCATTGCATTGTGGGGAGGAGCGGTCCAGTGTCGTGTCTAGAGTGCAATTATAGTCTCCACCCAGTATCCATGGGATCGCATGCCAGGCCGCCAGTGTGGTGGAAAGGCGCGTCAGGAAGATACCTCGATCGACATTAGGGGAGTATAGAGAGACTAGAACCACCTGCTGCCCATCTAATCTGCCATGTACAGCAACAAATCTACCCTCCCGGTCTATTATGGTATCAGTGACAGTCCAAGGGGTGCCAGGGCGAACCCACACAAGCGCGCCACGAGCGTACGAGGAGTAGTCCGTGGCATAGAGCTGGCCGCGCCATCTACGGTGTAGTGCGTGTACCTCTGCCTTGTTCAGGTGCGATTCCTGGAGTAGTGCAATGTTGATCTTATGACGTTTCAGATTGGAGTAGATTTGGTAGCGCCTGGCCGGTGTGTGCATCCCCCTGACGTTCCAGGTGCATAATCGTATATCAGCCATAACTGTCAAGTATGTGGTGTCCCCTATCCCCTCCGCGCCGCAGCGTCTCGTGTGTAGCCCCCCGCCAAGGCCAGCACCCCGCCCGTAATACAAAGAGGTTACCAGTCCTAAGTGCATTGCGAATCAGTCTCCAGCAATTCAGAAGGGGAAGGTAGGGAGGGAAAACATATGGCCTCAACTTGGCAATAAAGTCTAAAATACCAAAAGGTCGGCTGCACAACATGTCGCCGTCCAAACACTCTAATGAGCTCGTAAACTATACAGTTCTGGGGGGCTTCGTGTGGCTTATTCGTGCAGGAGCAATAGTCACAGCGTGGTTCGTGGGGAGTGCAGCGTCCCTCCCGGGCGTGTGAAAAAGGCCGTCGCTGTCTGGCGGGTGCCCAGGCCTCGCCAGTCGGTACAGTGTCAATGGCATGTTTTAAGTGTCATTGGTGGGGGGGTTAGGGCCCCCGGGGGAGAACCCTTTCCTCCGGCAACCAGGGCAGTGATGTCTTGATATGAGCAGCACTGTAAATCGAACTCCAGTGCCCGGCAGTGAGCGGTCGGGCCAGGTGTAAAAGAAGCAAAAGAGTACTCACAGTGATTGGTGCAGCCCTGGTCCGTCGGGCCGGGGAGGCTGGGTCCATGGGTGAGCGCACAGGTTACCTGCTTGGGGGTGGGCATCCATGCAGGCGTTTAGGTGCGCTAGTGCTGCATTCTGGAGGCGCATCATTTGTCTGGCCCCCTGGTTTAGCCAAAGAGGTCTGCTGTCTGTGGCGTGATTTCCGGAAGTCCCTCGGAGCCCTGTGTGTCCGGCATTCCGTACACTGCCTCATCATCTGTCAGGGATGCAGTCGGGCTGGCGTTCGGGTGTGGCGATTGGGAAGGTGAGTTGCTGATTTCCACCACCCTGCGTAGAGCGTCTCGTTCGTCCTGTAGGATTTGGTCCATGGGTGGAGAGTGTGTGGGTCCTTCACGGTTCCGTGGTGATGAGGGAGTCCTGCGACGGCGCCGTCTTCTCGATCCTCGAGTCCGTTCCGCGGCGGCAGTTCCTTGCGCTTTCCTAGGTGCGTCCGGTTGTCCCGCATCAAGCCAGGCCTCTGCTTCCTCCGGGCTTGTGAAGAAGTGTGTTTTATCTTGTGCGATAACTCTGAGTTTGGCCGGGAAGAGCAATGAATATTTGAGATCCGCTTGGCGTAGGCGTCTCTTCACCGCTTGGAATGAGTGTCTCTGTCTTTGCACTTGTACAGTGTAGTCAGGGAAGAACATCACTGTGGTATTGTCTATTTTAACTTCCCCCAGCTTCCTGGACTCGCGTAGTATTGCATCACGGTCCCTGTAATTGAGGACCCGGAGAAGGAATGGTCTGGGGTTCGAGCCAGGTGGCAGTGGTCTCGTGGGCACGCAGTGGGCCCGTTCCACCACGAAGTAGGGCGATAGTGCGTCCTCTGGCAACAGATCGCGCAGCCAGTCCTCCACGCGGCGAGCAGGATCTGTCCCTTCCCATTTCTCCGGAATGCCCACCAGGCGGATGTTGCTCCTTCGCGCCCGTCCTTCCGCATCCTCAGCGGGCCTCCAGGAACTCCACTCTGTTCAGGAGATCCCGTATGTGTTTGTCCGCCCTTGACCGCGAGGTTCATAATGCACTTAAGAGTATATGGTATAGCGTTATCATGGAACAGCTATTAGGACTTGGTACCGCAAGCTGAAAACGGGCTCAGCTCATGCCAGAGCACCATCTCATATAATTCCAAGCACTCTGCCTTCAGGATTGATAAGGCCTGACATAGGAGTGGCTGATAGGAATATATGTGTCCATTTTAGGGTTAGATACTATATCTAAAGCAAAAGGTGTTTACACCACCTTGCCCCAGCTGTCGTGCAGCCAGTTGTCTGTTTAGATGGCCAGCCAGGGGTGGCATAATACATGCTTCAGCCCCTGGTAGGCCCTGGGTACACCTATGCCCTGGATACCTAAGGTATGCTGTACAGGGACTGATAAGGTGGCCCAGTACCAATTGGTAATTGCACCTAAGGTACATGCTTGTCGATTTAGAGAGAGAACAGCTAGACTGTGGGTCTGATTAGCAGGCCCACAGCCAGGGAAAGTCGTAAACCAGTGAAGCAAAAAGCAAAAATCGGGGGTGACCATAGGATAGCAGACCCTACTCTCCTACATAACCCCCCCAAACTTAGGGACATTAAACTAACCTTGACCAGGTGAGTCTTCTTGTTCTAAGTAGAAGTACCTGAAGAGACCATCTGCATTGCCATGGTCAGTCCCTGGTCTGTGCTCCACTGTAAAGTCCATCCCCTGTAGGGAAATGGACCACCTAAGAAGTTTGGGGTTTTCACCCTTCATTTGGTTTAGCCATAAGAGGGGCTTATGGTCGGTCTGAATCTTGAAGTGAGTACCAAACAAGTATGGCCTCAACTTCTTCAGGGCCCAAACCACAGCAAAGGCCTCCCTCTCAATAGCTGACCAACGTTTCTCTCTAGGGGTCAGCCTTCTACTTATAAAAGCAATGGGCTGGTCATGACCATCAACATTCAGTTGAGATAGAACAGCTCCCACACCCAACTCAGAAGCATCTGTTTGGACAATGAATGGCTTGGAGTAGTCTGGACTCTTGAGAATAGGTGCAGTGCACATGGCCTGCTTTAGGTCATCGAATGCCTTCTGACAGCTAACTGTCCACTGAACTTTCTTTGGCATTTTCTTACTTGTCAGGTCATTAAGTGGAGTCACAATGGTTCCATAATTTCTGACAAATTTCCTATAGTAACCAGACAGGCCCAAGAAAGCTCTGACCTGTGTCTGGGTGGTTGGAGGAGCCCAGTCCTTTATGGCCTGTATCTTGCTCTCCAAAGGTTGAACTTGGCCTCCACCTACAAGGTGGCCCAAGTATACAACTTGACTCTGCCCTATCTGGCACTTGGTAGCCTTGATAGTGAGGCCTGACTTTTGCAGGGCCTCCAAAACTTTCCTCAGGTGGATCAGGTGATCCTCCCAGGTGGAGCTAAAGACAGCAATATCATCTAGATATGCTGCACAGAAGTCATCCAGCCCAGAGAGAACTTGGTTCACCAACCTTTGAAAAGTGGCAGGTGAATTTTTCAAACCAAAGGGCATCACCACAAACTGGTAATGACCTCCTGGGGTAGAAAATGCTGTTTTGGCCTTGGCATCCTCAGCTAACCTGATTTGCCAATAACCAGCTGTCAGGTCAAATGTACTCAAGAATTTGGCAGAAGCCAATTTATCTATGAGTTCATCTGCTCTTGGTATTGGATGGGCATCTGTCTTAGTGACAGCATTGAGACCCCTGTAGTCTACACAAAACCTCATCTCTTTCTTACCACCCTGGGTGTGAGGCTTTGGCACTAGAACTACTGGACTAGCCCAAGGGCTCTCTGAGCGTTCAATGACTCCCAATTTCAACATCTTCTGTACTTCTTGTTTTATGCAGTCCCTGACATGGTCAGGTTGCCTGTAGATTTTATTCTTTATAGGCAGACTGTCACCAGTGTCCACCTCATGGGTGCACCAGTTTGTCTGACTGAAGAACCTGTTTACAATCCTCGTGTTGATGTTCAGAGAGGCTGTCAGAAAAGACTACACCATCTACTGACCCATCATCAGGGTTCTGAGTGAGCAGGTCTGGGAGAGGGTCACTCTCTTCCTCCTGTCCCTCATCTGTAGCCATGAGCAAGCCCATGTCTTACCTGTTGACAAATGCCTCGAGCCTGTTCACATGAAGTACTCTGTGAGGGCTCCTGGGAGTTCCAAGGTCCACCAGGTAGGTGACCTCTCCCTTCTGTTCAATGATAGTATGGGGTCCAGACCATTTGTCTTGGAGAGCTGCTGGGGCCACTGGCTCCAACACCCACACCTTCTATCCAGGCTGGTAAACAGTAAGGACAGCCTTTTAGTCATGGCAAGCTTTTTGCAGTTCTTGGCTGGCCTCAAGGTTTTTAGATGCCTTTTCCATATACTCTGCCATCCTGGAGCGGAGACCAAGTACATAATCCACTATGTCTTGCTTAGGCTTTTTGAGAGGTCTCTCCCATCAGTCCTTCACAAGACACAGGGGTCCTCTTACAGGATGCCCAAATAGAAGTTCAAAAGGGCTGTAGCCAACCCCCTTCTGTGGGACCTCTCTGTAAGCAAACAAAAGGCAGGGTAAAAGGATGTCCCATCTTCGCCTAAGCTTTTCAGGTAACCCTTTTATCATCCCTTTGAGGGTCTTGTTGAATCTCTCAACAAGCCCATTGCACTGTGGGTGATAGGGGGTGGTGAATTTGTAATTGACACCACACTCCTTCCACATTGCAGTCAAGTATCCTGACATAAAGTTTGCACCTCTGTCAGAGACAACCTCCTTAGGAAACCCCACTCTAGTAAAAACTGAGAGTAGGGCCTTGGCCACAACAGGAGCTGTAGTGGTCCTAAGGGGAATAGCTTCTGGATACCTGGTGGCATGATCCACTACCACCAGTATAAATCTGTGCCCAGATGCTGTTGGGGGGTCCATTGGTCCAACAATGTCAATCCCCACTCTTTCAAAGGGTACCCCCACCACAGGTAGTGGTATAAGGGGGGCCTTTGTTGTGCCACCTGATTTGCCACTGGCTTGACAGGTGACACATGAGCGACAAAACTCTCTAGTGTCCTCAGACATATGAGGCCAGTGAAAGTGTGAGACAAGTCTTTCCCAAGTCTTGTTCTGGCCTAAGTGACCTGCAAGGGGAATCTCATGGGCCAAGGTGAGAAGGAAACCTCTCAGAGACAAGGGGATGACCAGCCTCCTGGTAGCACCAGGCTTGGGGTCTCTTGCCTCAGAGTAAAGGAGTCCATCATCCCAGTACACTTTATGGGCACCTGTGGCATTCCCTGCAGCCTCAGCAGCAGCCTGCTGTCTGAGGGGTTCAAGAGATGAACAGTCAAATTGTGCTTGGCTCAAGTCTGCCCTGGAAGGTCCCCCTGTCCCAAGAAACTCAACCTGATCAGGCTCATGTTCTTCTAGGACAGTTCCTTCTGGGGTCTTTGGGCCAGTCTCCTGTGAGAGCTGATCCTCACCTTGAGGCAAGGGGGAAGGCACTGCCTTAACCCTACTGTTCTTACTCTTGGGTAGTGTCTGGTCCATTGTTCCAGGATCCAGCACTAGTTCAGCTGGGCATTTCTTGCCCTGTGACCTGGTCACAGCAAGGACATGTGCTGACAAACCTAACATCTCCACATGAGTCCTATACTCCACATCTGACCATAGAGAGGATTCCAAATCATTGCCCAAAAGACAGTCCACTGGGAGGTCTGAACTAACAACAACCCTTTTGAGGCCATTTACCCCTCCCCAGGAGAAGTTAACAAGTGCCATACTATGGTTGGTAGTGACATTGCTAGCATTGGTCACCAGGTAGTCTGAACCTAGTATCACCTGTCCAGGGTCCACAGATGCTGGTGTCACCATAGTGACACTGGCACAGGTGTCCCTGTAGGCCCGAGCCATTTTGCCATTTATTAAAGGCGTCTGTCTATACTTGCCCAGGGTACTGGGACTTATTGTAGGGGTCAAATCCATGTCCCCAGTACAACCAAGAACAGCCTGGGTAGGTACTCTGACTAGGTCAGAGCCTGCCTCAGATACCAATGTCAAACCCACTAAAGTCTTAGGGGGAACACTACCACTACTGACTGAACTAGGGGTTGCAGGTGCCTTAGGGGCTGTAGTGGTAGGAGCTGGGTCTTTCTTGGTGCACTCACTAAACCAGTGAGTATTACTTTTATAGTATTGGCACCATGGTTTCCTCTGACCATCATTCTTCTTCTTTTGGGAATTCTGGGACCCACCCTCCTTAGATGGTTGGGGCCCTGTTGAAGACTTCTGGTCATTTTGCTTATTCTCATTACCCTTCTGGTCTGCTTTCTTCTGGCCACCACCCTGGTTCTGGTTCTGCTGCTTGACCCTTGTCCTGACCCATCTGTCTGCCTTCTTTCCCAATTCTAGGGGAGAGGTCAGATCTGAGTCAATAAGATGCTGATGCAACAACTGATTCTGACAATTACTTAAGATTTGCTCTCTCATAATTAGATTATACAATCCTGTGTAATCAGTAACCTTACTGCCCAGCAACCAGCCATCAAAAGCCTTAGTGGCACAATCTACAAAGTCAGCCCGATCCTGAGACTGAATTTTCTGGGTGTCTCTGAACAGCAACCTGTACTGCTCAGTGGTTAGGCCAAACCTATCAATCAGTGTGTTCTTCAGGACGTGGTAATTGTTAGCATCCTCAGCTCTAGTAGTGAGGAGCTTATCTCTACCTTTGCCTTCAAAGGAGAGCCACAGAATAGCTGCCCACTGACTTTGGGGGATGCACTGGACAGTGCAGGCCCTCTCCAAAGCAGTCATCCATTTGTGGATGTCATCCCCTTGTTTAAAGGGGGACACTATTTTACTCAGGTGTCTAGTATCAAAACTCCTGTCTTTATCTCTAATGATAATGCTGCCACCAGTGGGGTCTGCCCCACTCAATTTCTGCTCTCTAGCAAAGGCAAGTGTTTCCTTGGCAAGGGCAAGTTCTTCCCTCTCAATCCTCAGATTGACTTCCCTCATCTTAGCTTCATGCTCTCTTCTCTGAGGGGATGTCATCCCTCCCTGAGAAGATGCCTGAGAGACATGGGTATGAACAGATCTGTTAGAGCCTCTGGAGTGAGACCTAACTCGTATACTCCCAATGTTAAGCCTGCCTGAGAGTGGTCCTGGGGGTCCCCCAGTCCCATTCTCATGCATGCTTAAGTTGGTCCTGGTGAGCCTTCTGACTACTACCTGACCTTTTTCTGCCTCATCCCCTGATAACTCCTCTTCCTCTTCCTCCTCTTCACTTTCTGTTTCATGGAGGTTAAGGTCAGGATCACCAAGGGTTCCCTCTAAGGGGGGCATGCTCCCATCTGGATTAGAGGGGCCTGTGTTAGAAGCCCTTCTGGCATCATATGTCTCTAAGAGACCTATCAGAAAAGGAGTGGTAGGGTTAGAACCCTGTTTCAGTCCCCTGGAGGTACACAATTGTCTCATCTCCTGAAAGCTAAGAGCTGCATATCTGGAAGTGACCTGTGGAAGGTCAACAACCACAAGGGGAGCCACTGAAGACTCTCCATGGGTAGACATGCTTCTAGCGAGGTGTAAGTGGTGCACTTACCTACACTATGTGTTTACCTACTGATCCCTTGCTAAGAGTTGTAGTCAGGGTGTGCTACTCCCTTTCTACTACAACAGCTGGTTCAGTAGAACTCAGAGTATTTCTAAGCTTGTTATATGTACCTATGGTACCTTATGTGATCTTTCAAATGATATCTCAAGATTATATTTAGTAAAAACAACAGCAAGCTCAAATCCCAATGGCTGCACACGAATGTGAGAAGTTGGCCTGATATATGATGCTCACTAGTTCTAGTGATCACCTTGTATCAGTCCAAACAACCCTTATGGTGATTGGTTGTAAGTCAACCTTATAGACCAGCTATCCTATTAGCGTGGACAAAAGCAGTCTTTAGGCTAAACTCTTTTGGCATGTGAAGCCAGCTGTTTTACCACATATAACCTTTGAATACCAAATGAAAAGGACACCACACAGGTTGTTATGAAAATAAACAGTTATTTATTAACTAACATACACCTCTGAACTCTTTATGAGGTCAGAGGGCTAAGCACATGACAAACTCTTGGGAAAAAACGTTTAAGTTGCACGAATTACAATGGTGCCCTAGGGGCACGGCAAACCATATACTAAATACATGGAATGTGAAAGTCAGTTAAAGGAATGGAGCTGTCCAGAGGCTGTAGGATCGCTGGGACCACGCTATACTAACTGGAGGTAGGTAATAGGAGGCCCACGGAGCGCGTGTGCAGAGTGTGAACTCACGCGCGAGATGCGTACAAACGTCTATGGACAGTACAGTTTAAAGAAAAGGTGAGTACGGACGTTCCTGACTAGATAGGACTGAAACGACAATGGAACTGGACACTAGGAGAGTCAAGCTACCCTTGAGCACCGAAATGCTCGTGTTACCTCACCCACAGGCTGCGGGTGCATAGGTGCGAAGTCGTGTCGGGTTTCCGCGTCGAAGTCTATGGAGCCTTGAAGAAAGATGCTGCAGGCGACCAGGAGGAAGATGTCCGGTGCAATCCAAGGGTGGATTGGTGAAGAGAAGAACCTGAAAGCAGAGGGGACAATGTTCACAGTCACTAGCCAGTGACTGGAGTGGAACCAGGAGTGGAACCAGATGTCATCGTTGCGATCAGGTGAAGGTGGACGATTGTCTCTGCAGCCACGTGGACCAGGCGGTGTCTTCGACGACCAGGATGGAGGCACAAGCTGTCCCACGCAGGCTCTCGCTGTCGGCGGTGTCGTCTCCAGATTCGGGTTCAACAGGCCTTGGCAAAGGCAACCCACGCGGTGAGTGGAAACGGTGTCTAGAGTGGACCAGGAGGGTCCAGGGTGCTCCTCTTTTGGAAGGGAGCAAGGGCCAGTCTGGAGCAACCAGACCAGCAGCAAAGTTGTCGGAGTTCATCGTCTAGGAGGTCACTAGCCAGCCGGCAAGTGACCAGACAACACGTCGAGCAGCAGGCAAGCAGAAGGGCCCCACGCAGATCTCGTGGATGCTGGAGGGCTGGTCTTCGGTGCAGAAGCTGCTCGGGTCGGGGCTTCTCAGTCCCCAGAGCACTTGGATGAGGATACCTCAGGAGTCGTGCTGGAGCGAAGTGCTGCTTCTTTCAAGATGGCCGGTCCCACGTGTCTCATCGCACCCACGGGTCTCAGCTGTGCTGCAGATGTAGGCAGAGGTCGGAGAGGTCTGGGAATCCGGGTCTCGTCGGGCTCTGAAGTCTGGATCCTTGCAGGAAGACGACAAAGGGAAGTCGCGGTACGCTGATGGTGCCTGCAGATGCAGGGTGGACACTCCTTGCCCACAAGGGAGATTCCTTCTGTCTTCTGTGGAGCAGAACGTCGAGGTCCAGAGTTTCTTCTTGTGAAGTTGATCAGGATGATCTAATTTGGAATGGGACCAGCTCCTACCTTTATTCAGCTAAAGGGGGCTGCCCTACGACTGAGTCCCTCCTCTGGGTGGGACCAGGAAGGGGGCTGGTTACACCCCCTTTCCTTTGTCCGGTCTTGCGCCAGCTCTGGGGCTGGAGTGCCCCAGGAACTGGTTTAGACCGGCATATGCACAGGGACACCTTGTGTGCCCCAGGCATGTCTCATTCCATTGAGCCCTGTCCTACCTAATACACAAAATCCTGTCTGGGGTGGTGCTAGCACCTCCCAAGGCAGGAAACCCTTTGTCCAAGCCTCCCTCGCTGGAAGGACTCCCAGCAGCAGGAGGTCAGACTTGTGTCTGTGGTGGCAGCATCCATTTTGTGATGCTGAGGCTTGTGTTAACTTTAACCGGGGTTAAGGCTACACACATGTTGTGTCCCTCTAGAAGGGTGGAATGCTACCCCCGTCGCCAGAATTGGCGAGGGGGTAGTATTCCAATTCGTATGACACCTTACTCGACATGTTTTGATAATGCTATACTAAAGTTAGCATTTGACCGCGAGGTTCATAATGCATTTAAGAGTATATGGTATAGCGTTATCATGGAACAGCTATTAGGACTTGGTTCCGCAAGCTGCAAACGGGCTCAGCTCATGCCAGAGCACCATCTCACATAATTCCAAGCACTCTGCCTTCAGGATTGATAAGGCCTGCCATAGGAGTGACTGATAGGAATACATGTGTCCATTTTAGGGTTAGATATAGGTATACTGTATCTAAAGCAAAGGGTGATTACACCACCTTGCCCCAGCTGTCGTGCAGCCAGTTGTGTCAGATTTAGATGGCCAGCCAGGGGTGGCATAATACATGCTGCAGCCCCTGGTAGGCCCTGGATACACCTATGCCCTGGATACAGGGCACAAGTCGTAAAAAAGAAGTGGGGGACGCTGTCACCAGCGTGACGTCACGACAGGAAGTGACGTCACGAAAGGTGGTGTTTTCGCTTTGCACCTTCAAAAGCAAATGAGTCAATATGATGCACTATCTGAGTAGCAAGATCCAAAGGTATCACGAGTGGACTGTGCAGGGGTATTAGACGTTTATGTGCACTGTTATCGGGTACAATCTTAAAAGGCACCTCAATCTGAAAGCTAATTTTATATGTTCCATTTCTTTTCGGCTGCCTTTTCACTGAGTAACACTTCTCAGCCGAACAAAACCGGCCCAGCATCCGTCGAGTCTCCGAGGCAGTAGGAGGCCTGTGCCAGCATCACGCTCGAGATACATGGCGTCCTCCTCCTCATCCCTGGAGCTGCCTCGGCGCTGTGAGCTCCGATCTCGTCCCTGAGAGGCCAGAGTGAAGTCCAGCTGTTTGCGAAGGGGGACGGCGTCCACCTGGTAAAATCAGTGGGGGGACGCCGTCCACCAGCGTGGTACCCCGACTTGAGCCCTGCCTGGATACCTAAGGCATGCTGTACAGGGACTGATAAGGTGGCCCAGTACCAATTGGTAAATGCACCTAAGGTACATGCTTGCCAATTTAGAGAGAGAACAGCAGGCTGGGGGTCTGATTAGCAGGCCCACAGCCAGGGAAAGTCGTAAACCAGTGAAGCAAAAAGCAAAAATCGGGGGTGACCATAGGATTGCAGACCCCACTCTCCTACACTTGAACCCCCCACTTTCAAGAAGGAAAGATCGATGGCCCAATCCTTTTCAGGCAACGCGGTGAGAATCTGGAACTCACTCCCGCCTCAGCTCTGGACCACCTCTTCCTCTCAGGCCTTCAAACGGGACCTTAAAGTTCTCCTCCTCCAGAGACACCTCCAAGTCTAACTCACACCCTTGCCTTCGTCTGAAGGAAGACCTCCCATTACTGGAAAGTCTATTGGCCAGGTTTATGGTACTTCCTCCCCAGGGTGGTCTGGTAGTTTAAATGTTTAGTAATATCCCAATACCTGTGTATGGTACCCTTTTGGAACTTGCACACGTCACTTTTGTTTTGTAACACACTGTTTGTTACCTCGCACATTTTGTTTGTGTTAGATACTTGTACAAGTGCCACCATTGCCTACGTAACGTTTGTTCTTGTGCTGAAGTGTCTGCCTTCTATTGCAGTATTATACCTCTACTTGTATTTTGTACATTTTTGTAACCTGCACTTTTATCACTTATTTTTCCTATAATGCACCGATTGCTACCTCATGTATTTTGGTTGCTCACTAGTGTCACTTTTGATCCATGTAACTTATTGTTTGCTTTTGTATCTTGTTCCTGTATATCACCATTGGTCCTTTTGTGAAGCGCTCTGACACCTTCGGGTAAAGTCCGCGCTGTATAAAAACGCATAAATAAATAAAAAAATAAAATAAATAGGCGAGTCCTTTTGGCGGTGCAAATGCTTGTTTTAGGAGGATACAGCCCTCAAACCCCCCCCCCCCCCCCCCCCCCCCCCCCCCCCTTCTTAGCACCTGTCGCGCCTCGTTAACTCTTTGGCTCCCGGGTTATTCCTCAGGCTCGTCCTTTCCGGGAAACCAGTTCGTTTCCCAGCAAGGGGGGCTGTAAGAAGGAGGGGGGGGGGGGCAGCTCCTGGAAGGGGGGAGGAGGCGCTACACAGACACAGAGGTGGGGGCTCTGCAGGAGGTGGGCTGTAGGGAAGGGGGGCTGGCGTGATCTTCCTCTGAGGTGCCACCAATATTGTCTTCCACATAGTGCTCCATACCACACCGCTGACGTTTCTAAGCGCTCGAATTCAACGCTCACGTCAAACTTCATTTGTATTTGTGGCTGAAGGGGTCGGGGTCGGGGGGGGGGGGGGGGGGGGGTTGTTGTGTGTCGGTGTCTAAAGGAGCTTCGAGTGTGCAAATGTGTGATATTGTTTGGTGTCGAGTGTGCACTTGGAATGACAGCGCTGGCAGAGGGGCGCGAGGGGGGTACTTTAGATGGTTGGTAGAGGTTGATTGTGATCGGTCGATGGCTAGTAACTGGTAGAGGGTGGATAGCTGCTATGGTTGGTTTGGTGGATAGCTCATACTTGGTGGATGGTTGGTAGTTGGTAGATTGTGCTCTGTAGATGGTCGGTAGATGGCTGGTAAATGTCGGTGGGTGGTAGAGGGAGGGTACTTGGTGCATGGCTGGTCGTCGTTGGTTGGTTGGTTTGTAGTTGTTCTGGCGACTCCATCTCAGTATCTACGAAACAAATAAAGTCTTCAAGTAACCTGCTGTCTCATTCACCAGCAGAGACTTTTCACAAGGCTGATTGAGTTTGCCAGTGTTTGTTTTCTCTCATATTTACCCTCTGTCATAGCTTGGCTTTGTCAAACCAATAGTGCTGTAAACGAAAACTATATTTGGTATCCGAAACCCCCTTTCGGTGCCCTGAACCCATCCCTTCCTGCTACCACCCCCTCCCCCCCCCCCCGCCTCCCCGCAGTGGTTTCACTTTCGAAATGACTCGAGGCTTGAATAAAAGGGAGGCTGCGGCGGGGGCGGCCTCAGATCTGCCAGGACTTGGAGCCGGAGCTCACCACAGACTCTAGAAGAGACCACCCGACCCGCGCCCCCCAAGGACAGGACGAACTGCAGGTGAGTGACCACTGGGGGTGCAGGGGTCCATTACAGCCTCTGGGACTGAACCCACCGAGCTGTCCCTGCTGCCCCCCCCCCCCCCCCCCCCCCCCGGGCAGGGACCGCTGCAGGTGAATGAGCTCCGCTGAGAGGAGGCTGTCAGGCAATGAGGGGTGCACAGGTGTGAGATACAAGGGCCTCCCAGACAATGGGGGATGGACAGGTGTGAGATACAAGGGCATCTAAGGCAATGAGGGATGCACAGGTGTGGGATACAAGGGCATCAAAGGCAATGAAGGATGCACAGGTGTGGGATACAAGGCCATCTAAGGCAATGAGGGATGCACAGGTGTGGGATACAAGGGCATCAAAGGCAATGAAGGATGCACAGGTGTGGGATACAAGGGCATCTAAGGCAATGAGGGATGTACAGGTGTGGGATACAAGGGCATCAAAGGCAATGAAGGATGCACAGGTGTGGGATACAAGGGCATCTAAGGCAATGAGGGATGCACAGGTGTGGGATACAAGGGCATCAACGGCAATGAAGGATGCACAGGTGTGGGATACAAGGGCATCTAAGGCAATGAGGGATGCACAGGTGTGGGATACAAGGGCCTCCCAGACAATGGGGGATGGACAGGTGTGAGATACAACGGCATCTAGGGCAATGAGGGATGCACAGGTGTGAGATACAAGGACATCTAAGGCAATGAGGGATGCACAGGTGTGGGATACAAGGGCATCTAAGGCAATGAGGGATGCACAGGTGTGGGATACAAGGGCCTCCCAGACAATGGGGGATGGACAGGTGTGAGATACAAGGGCATCTAAGGCAATGAGGGATGCACATGTGTGCGATACAAGGGTATCTAAGGCAATGAGGGATGCACAGGTGTGGGATACAAGGGCATCTAAGGCAATGAGAGATGCACAGGTGTGGGATACAAGGGCATCTAAGGCAATGAGAGATGGACAGGTGTGAGATACAAGGGCATCTAAGGCAATAAGGGATGCACAGGTGTGGGATACAAGGGCATCAAAGGCAATGAGGGATGGACAGGTGTGAGATACATGGGCATCTAAGGCAATGAAGGATGCACAGGTGTGGGATACACGGGCATCTAAGGCAAGGAGGGATGCACAGGTGTGGGATACAAGGGCCTCCCAGACAATGGCGGATGGACAGGTGTGAGATACAAGGGCATCTTAGGCAATGAGGGATGGACAGGTGTAAGATACAAGGGCATCTAAGGCAATGAGGGATGCACAGGTGTGGGATACAAGGGCATCTAAGGAAATGAGGGATGCACAGGTGTGGGATACAAGGGCATCTAAGGCAATGAGGGATGCACAGGTGTGGGATACGAGGGCATCTAAGGCAATAAGGGATGCACAGGTGTGGGATACAAGGGCATCTAAGGAAATGAGGGATGCACAGGTGTGGGATACAAGGGCCTCTCAGGCAATGAGGGATGCACAGGTGTGGGATACAAGGGCCTCCCAGACAATGGGGGTGGACAGGTGTGAGATACAAGGGCATCTAAGGCAATGAAGGATGCACAGGTGTGGGATACAAGGGCATCTAAGGCAATGAGGGATGCACAGGTGTGGGATACAAGGGCCTCCCAGACAATGAGGGTGGACAGGTGTGAGATACAAGGGCATCTAAGGCAATGAAGGATGTACAGGTGTGGGATACAAGGGCATCTAAGGCAAGGAGGGATGCACAGGTGTGGGATACAAGGGCATCTAAGGCAATGAGGGATGCACAGGTGTGGGATACAAGGGCATCTAAGGCAATGAGGGATGGACAGGTGTGAGATACAAGGGCATCTAAGGCAATGAGGGATGCACAGATGTGGGATACAAGGGCATCTAAGGCAATGAGGGATGCACAGGTGTGGGATACAAGGGCCTCCCAGACAATGGGGGATGGACAGGTGTGAGATACAAGGGCATCTAAGGCAATGAGGGATGCACAGGTGTGGGATACAAGGGCATCTAAGGCAATGAGGGATGCACATGTGTGGGATACGAGGGCATCTAAGGCAATGAGGGATGGACAGATGTGAGATACAAGGGCATCTAAGGTAATGAAGGATGCACAGGTGTGGGATACAAGGGCCTCTCAGGCAATGTGGGATGCACAGGTGTGGGATACAAGGGCCTCCCAGACAATGGGGGATGGACAGGTGTGCGATACAAGGGGCCTTTCAGGCAATGAGGGATGCACAGGTTTAGGATACAAGGGCCTATTAGGCAATGAGGGAAGCACAGGTGTGGGATACAAGGGCCTCTCAGGCAATGAGGGATGGACAAGTGTGAGATACAAGGGCATCTAAGGCAATGAGGGATGCACAGGTGTGGGGTACAAGGGCCTCTCAGGCAATGAGGGATGGACAGGTGTGAGATACAAGGGCATCTAAGGCAATGAGGGATGCACAGGTGTGGGATACAAGGGCCTCTTGGCCAATGAGGGATGCACAGGTGTTGGATACAAGGGCCTCTCAGGCAATGAGGGATGCACAGGTGTGAGATACAAGGGCCTCTCAGGCAATGAGGGATGGGCAGGTGTGGGATACAAGGGGCCTCTCAGGTAATGAGGGATGCACAGGTGTGAGATACAAGGGTCTCTCTAGCAATGAGGGAATCACAGGTGTGAGATACAAGGGCATCTAAGGCAATGAGGGATGCACAGTTTTGGGATACAAGGGCCTCTCAGGCAATGAGGGATGCAGAGGTGTGAGATACAAGGGGACTCTCACTCAGGAGTTCTCTCGTCACCCCCGGCTCTGAATGGTGCTGTTTAAGTATGTGAACTCAGGAGTTCTCTTGTCACCCCCCGGCTCTGAATGGTGCTGTTTAAGTATGTGAACTCAGGAGTTCTTTCGTCACCCCCCGGCTCTGAATGGGGCTGTTTAAGTATGTGAACTCGGGAGTTCTCTCTTCAACCCCTGGCTCTGAATGGTGCTGTTTAAGTATGTGAACTCGGGAGTTCTCTCGTCACCCCATGGCTCAGAATGGTGCTGTTTAAGTATGTGAACTCAGGAGTTCTCTCGTCACCCCCCGGCTCTGAATGGTGCTGTTTAAGTATGTGAACTCGGGAGTTCTCTCGTCACCCCCCAGCTCTGAATGGTGCTGTTTAAGTATGTGAACTCAGGAGTTCTCTCGTCACTCCATGGCTCTGAATGGTGCTGTTTAAGTATATGAACTCAGGAGTTCTCTCGTCACCCCGTGGCTCTGAATGGTGCTGTTTAAGTATGTGAACTCAGGAGTTCTCTCGTCACCCCATGGCTCTGAATAGTGCTGTTTAAGTATGTGAACTCAGGAGTTCTCTCTTCAACCCCTGGCTCTGAATGGTGCTGTTTATGTATGTGAACTCAGGAGTTCTCTCGTCACCCATGGCTCTGAATGGTGCTGTTTAAAGTATGTGAACTCGGGAGTTCTCTCGTCACCCCCAGCTCTGAATGGTGCTGTTTAAGTATGTGAACTCGGGAGTTCTCTCGTCACCCCATGGCTCTGAATGGTGCTGTTTAAGTATGTGAACTCGGGAGTTCTCTCGTCACCCCCCGGCTCTGAATGGTGCTGTTTAAAGTATGTGAACTCGGGAGTTCTCTCGTCACCCCCGGCTCTGAATGGTGCTGTTTAAGTATGTGAACTCGGGAGTTCTCTCGTCACCCCATGGCTCTGAATGGTGCTGTTTAAAGTATGTGAACTCGGGAGTTCTCTCGTCATCCCCGGCTCTGAATGGTGCTGTTTAAGTATGTGAACTCGGGAGTTCTCTCGTCACCCCATGGCTCTGAATGGTGCTGTTTAAAGTATGTGAACTCGGGAGTTCTCTCGTCACCCCCGGCTCTGAATGGTGCTGTTTAAGTATGTGAACCCGGGAGTTGTCTTGTCAGCCCATGGCTCTGAATGGTGCTGTTTAAGTATGTGAACTCGGGAGTTCTCTCGTCACCCCCCGGCTCTGAATGGTGCTGTTTAAAGTATGTGAACTCGGGAGTTCTCTCCTCACCCCTGGCACTGAATGGTGCTGTTTAAGTATGTGAACTCGGGAGTTCTCTCGTCACCCATGGCACTGAATGGTGCTGTTTAAGTATGTGAACTCGGGAGTTCTCTCGTCACCCATGGCACTGAATGGTGCTGTTTAAGTATGTGAACTCGGGAGTTCTCTCGTCACCCCTGGCTCTGAATGGTGCTGTTTAAGTATGTGAACTCGGGAGTTCTCTCGTCACCCCATGGCACTGAATGGTGCTGTTTAAGTATATGAACTCAGGAGTTCTCTCGTCACCCCATGGCTCTGAATGGTGCTGTTTAAGTATGTGAACTCAGGAGTTCTCTCGTCACCCCCTGGCTCTGAATGGTGCTGTTTAAGTATGTGAACTCGGGAGTTCTCTCGTCACCCATGGCACTGAATGGTGCTGTTTAAGTATGTGAACTTGGGAGTTCTCTCTTCAACCCCGTGGCTCTGAATGGTGCTGTTTAAGTATGTGAACTCAGGAGTTCTCTCGTCACCCCGTGGCTCTGAATGGTGCTGTTTAAGTATGTGAACTCAGGAGTTCTCTCGTCACCCATGGCACTGAATGGTGCTGTTTAAGTTTGTAAACTCAGGAGTTCTCTCGTCACCCATGGCACTGAATGGTGCTGTTTAAGTATGTGAACTCAGGAGTTCTCTCGTCACCCATGGCACTGAATGGTGCTGTTTAAGTTTGTAAACTCAGGAGTTCTCTCGTCACCCCATGGCTCTGAATGGTGCTGTTTAAGTATGTGAACTCAGGAGTTCTCTCGTCACCCCCTGGCTCTGAATGGTGCTGTTTAAGTATGTGAACTCGGGAGTTCTCTCGTCACCCCCTGGCTCTGAATGGTGCTGTTTAAGTATGTGAACTCGGGAGTACTCTCGTCACCCATGGCACTGAATGGTGCTGTTTAAGTATGTGAACTCGGGAGTTCTCTCGTCACCCCATGGCTCTGAATGGTGCTGTTTAAGTATGTGAACTCGGGAGTTCTCTCGTCACCCATGGCACTGAATGGTGCTGTTTAAGTATGTGAACTTGGGAGTTCTCTCTTCAACCCCGTGGCTCTGAATGGTGCTGTTTAAGTATGTGAACTCAGGAGTTCTCTCGTCACCCCATGGCTCTGAATGGTGCTGTTTAAGTATGTGAACTCAGGAGTTCTCTCGTCACCCATGGCACTGAATGGTGCTGTTTAAGTATGTGAACTCAGGAGTTCTCTCGTCACCCCCTGGCTCTGAATGGTGCTGTTTAAGTTTGTGAACTCAGGAGTTCTCTCGTCACCCCATGGCTCTGAATGGTGCTGTTTAAGTATGTGAACTCAGGAGTTCTCTCGTCACCCCCCGGCTCTGAATGGTGCTGTTTAAGTATGTGAACTCGGGAGTTCTCTCGTCACCCATGGCACTGAATGGTGCTGTTTAAGTATGTGAACTCAGGAGTTCTCTCGTCACCCCATGGCTCTGAATGGTGCTGTTTAAGTATGTGAACTTGGGAGTTCTCTCTTCAACCCCTGGCACTGAATGGTGCTGTTTAAGTATGTGAACTCAGGAGTTCTCTCGTCACCCCATTGCTCTGAATGGTGCTGTTTAAGTATGTGAACTTGGGAGTTCTCTCTTCAACCCCTGGCACTGAATGGTGCTGTTTAAGTATGTGAACTCGGGAGTTCTCTCGTCACCCCCGGCTCTGAATGGTGCTGTTTAAGTATGTGAACTCGGGAGTTCTCTCGTTACCCATGGCACTGAATGGTGCTGTTTAAGTATGTGAACTCGGGAGTTCTCTCGTCACCCCCGGCTCTGAATGGTGCTGTTTAAGTATGTGAACTTGGGAGTTCTCTCTTCAACCCCTGGCACTGAATGGTGCTGTTTAAGTATGTGAACTCGGGAGTACTCTCGTCACCCATGGCACTGAATGGTGCTGTTTAAGTATGTGAACTCGGGAGTTCTCTCGTCACCCCATGGCTCTGAATGGTGCTGTTTAAGTATGTGAACTCGGGAGTTCTCTCGTCACCCATGGCACTGAATGGTGCTGTTTAAGTATGTGAACTTGGGAGTTCTCTCTTCAACCCCGTGGCTCTGAATGGTGCTGTTTAAGTATGTGAACTCAGGAGTTCTCTCGTCACCCCATGGCTCTGAATGGTGCTGTTTAAGTATGTGAACTCAGGAGTTCTCTCGTCACCCATGGCACTGAATGGTGCTGTTTAAGTATGTGAACTCAGGAGTTCTCTCGTCACCCCCTGGCTCTGAATGGTGCTGTTTAAGTTTGTGAACTCAGGAGTTCTCTCGTCACCCCATGGCTCTGAATGGTGCTGTTTAAGTATGTGAACTCAGGAGTTCTCTCGTCACCCCCCGGCTCTGAATGGTGCTGTTTAAGTATGTGAACTCGGGAGTTCTCTCGTCACCCATGGCACTGAATGGTGCTGTTTAAGTATGTGAACTCAGGAGTTCTCTCGTCACCCCATGGCTCTGAATGGTGCTGTTTAAGTATGTGAACTTGGGAGTTCTCTCTTCAACCCCTGGCACTGAATGGTGCTGTTTAAGTATGTGAACTCAGGAGTTCTCTCGTCACCCCATTGCTCTGAATGGTGCTGTTTAAGTATGTGAACTTGGGAGTTCTCTCTTCAACCCCTGGCACTGAATGGTGCTGTTTAAGTATGTGAACTCGGGAGTTCTCTCGTCACCCCCGGCTCTGAATGGTGCTGTTTAAGTATGTGAACTCGGGAGTTCTCTCGTTACCCATGGCACTGAATGGTGCTGTTTAAGTATGTGAACTCGGGAGTTCTCTCGTCACCCCCGGCTCTGAATGGTGCTGTTTAAGTATGTGAACTTGGGAGTTCTCTCTTCAACCCCTGGCACTGAATGGTGCTGTTTAAGTATGTGAACTCAGGAGTTCTCTCGTCACCCCATGGCTCTGAATGGTGCTGTTTAAGTATGTGAACTTGGGAGTTCTCTCTTCAACCCCTGGCACTGAATGGTGCTGTTTAAGTATGTGAACTCGGGAGTTCTCTCGTCACCCCCGGCTCTGAATGGTGCTGTTTAAGTATGTGAACTCGGGAGTTCTCTCGTCACCCATGGCTCTGAATGGTGCTGTTTAAGTATGTGAACTCAGGAGTTCTCTCGTCACCCCATGGCTCTGAATGGTGCTGTTTAAGTATGTGAACTCGGGAGTTCTCTCGTCACCCCGTGGCACTGAATGGTGCTGTTTAAGTATGTGAACTCGGGAGTTCTCTCGTCACCCCCGGCTCTGAATGGTGCTGTTTAAGTATGTGAACTCGGGAGTTCTCTCGTCACCCATGGCACTGAATGGTGCTGTTTAAGTATGTGAACTCAGGAGTTCTCTCGTCACCCCATGGCTCTGAATGATGCTGTTTAAGTATGTGAACTCAGGAGTTCTCTCGTCACCCCATGGCTCTGAATGATGCTGTTTAAGTATGTGAACTTGGGAGTTCTCTCTTCAACCCCTGGCACTGAATGGTGCTGTTTAAGTATGTGAACTCAGGAGTTCTCTCGTCACCCCATGGCTCTGAATGGTGCTGTTTAAGTATGTGAACTTGGGAGTTCTCTCTTCAACCCCTGGCACTGAATGGTGCTGTTTAAGTATGTGAACTCGGGAGTTCTCTCGTCACCCCCGGCTCTGAATGGTGCTGTTTAAGTATGTGAACTCGGGAGTTCTCTCGTCACCCATCGCACTGAATGGTGCTGTTTAAGTATGTGAACTCGGGAGTTCTCTCGTCACCCCCGGCTCTGAATGGTGCTGTTTAAGTATGTGAACTCGGGAGTTCTCTCGTCACCCCCCGGCTCTGAATGGTGCTGTTTAAGTATGTGAACTCAGGAGTTCTCTCGTCACCCCCCGGCTCTGAATGGTGCTGTTTAAGTATGTGAACTTGGGAGTTCTCTCTTCAACCCCTGGCTCTGAATGGTGCTGTTTAAGTATGTGAACTCGGGAGTTCTCTCGTCACCCCCCGGCTCTGAATGGTGCTGTTTAAGTATGTGAACTTGGGAGTTCTCTCTTCAACCCCTGGCTCTGAATGGTGCTGTTTAAGTATGTGAACTCGGGAGTTCTCTCGTCACCCATGGCTATGAATGGTGCTGTTTAAGTATGTGAACTCGGGAGTTCTCTCGTCACCCATGGCACTGAATGGTGCTGTTTAAGTATGTGAACTCGGGAGTTCTCTCGTCACCCCCCGGCTCTGAATGGTGCTGTTTAAGTATGTGAACTCGGGAGTTCTCTCGTCACCCCCCGGCTCGGAATGGTGCTGTTTAAGTATGTGAACTCGGGAGTTCTCTCGTCACCCATGGCTCTGAATGGTGCTGTTTAAGTATGTGAACTCGGGAGTTCTCTCGTCACCCCGTGGCTCTGAATGGTGCTGTTTAAGTATGTGAACTCAGGAGTTCTCTCGTCACCCCATGGCTCTGAATGGTGCTGTTTAAGTATGTGAACTCGGGAGTTCTCTCGTCACCCCGTGGCTCTGATTGGTGCTGTTTAAGTATGTGAACTCGGGAGTTCTCTCGTCACCCATGGCACTGAATGGTGCTGTTTAAGTTTGTAAACTCAGGAGTTCTCTCGTCACCCCGTGGCTCTGAATGGTGCTGTTTAAGTATGTGAACTCGGGAGTTCTCTCGTCACCCATGGCACTGAATGGTGCTGTTTAAGTTTGTAAACTCAGGAGTTCTCTCGTCACCCATGGCTCTGAATGGTGCTGTTTAAGTATGTGAACTCGGGAGTTCTCTCGTCACCCCCCGGCTCTGAATGGTGCTGTTTAAGTATGTGAACTCGGGAGTTCTCTCGTCACCCATGGCACTGAATGGTGCTGTTTAAGTATGTGAACTCGGGAGTTCTCTCGTCACCCATGGCTCTGAATGGTGCTGTTTAAGTATGTGAACTCGGGAGTTCTCTCGTCACCCATGGCACTGAATGGTGCTGTTTAAAGTATATGAACTCAGGAGTTCTCTCGTCACCCCCCGGCTCTGAATGGTGCTGTTTAAGTATGTGAATTCAGGAGTTCTCTCGTCACCCCCGGCTCTGAATGGTGCTGTTTAAGTATGTGAACTCAGGAGTTCTCTCGTCACCCCATGGCTCTGAATGGTGCTGTTTAAGTATGTGAACTCAGGAGTTCTCTCGTCACCCCCGGCTCTGAATGGTGCTGTTTAAGTTTGTAAACTCGGGAGTTCTCTCGTCACCCCGTGGCTCTGAATGGTGCTGTTTAAGTATGTGAACTCGGGAGTTCTCTCGTCACCCATGGCTCTGAATGGTGCTGTTTAAGTATGTGAACTCGGGAGTTCTCTCGTCACCCCGTGGCTCTGAATGGTGCTGTTTAAGTATGTGAACTCAGGAGTTCTCTCGTCACCCCGTGGCTCTGAATGGTGCTGTTTAAGTATGTGAACTCAGGAGTTCTCTCGTCACCCCATGGCTCTGAATGGTGCTGTTTAAGTATGTGAACTCGGGAGTTCTCTCGTCACCCATGGCACTGAATGGTGCTGTTTAAGTATGTGAACTCGGGAGTTCTCTCGTCACCCCGTGGCTCTGAATGGTGCTGTTTAAGTATGTGAACTCAGGAGTTCTCTCGTCACCCCGTGGCTCTGAATGGTGCTGTTTAAGTATGTGAACTCAAAGTTCTCTCGTCACCCCTTGGCTCTGAATGGTGCTGTTTAAGTATGTGAACTCGGGAGTTCTCTCGTCACCCTTGGCTCTGAATGGTGCTGTTTAAGTATGTGAACTTGGGAGTTCTCTCTTCAACTCCTGGCTCTGAATGGTGCTGTTTAAGTATGTGAACTCAGGAGCTCTCTCGTCACCCCATGGCTCTGAATGGTGCTGTTTAAGTATGTGAACTCGGGAGTTCTCTCGTCACCCCGTGGATCTGAATGGTGCTGTTTAAGTATGTGAACTCAGGAGTTCTCTCGTCACCCCGTGGCTCTGAATGGTGCTGTTTAAGTATGTGAACTCAGGAGTTCTCTCGTCACCCCATGGCTCTGAATGGTGCTGTTTAAGTATGTGAACTCGGGAGTTCTCTCGTCACCCATGGCTCTGAATGGTGCTGTTTAAGTATGTGAACTTGGGAGTTCTCTCTTCAACCCCTGGCTCTGAATGGTGCTGTTTAAGTTTGTGAACTCAGGAGTTCTCTCGTCACCCCATGGCTCTGAATGGTGCTGTTTAAGTATGTGAACTCAGGAGTTCTCTCGTCCCCCCCCCCCCGGCTCTGAATGGTGCTGTTTAAGTATGTGAACTCGGGAGTTCTCTCGTCACCCCCCGGCTCTGAATGGTGCTGTTTAAGTATGTGAACTCGGGAGTTCTCTCTTCAACCCCTGGCTCTGAATGGTGCTGTTTAAGTTTGTAAACTCAGGAGTTCTCTCGTCACCCTGTGGCTCTGAATGGTGCTGTTTAAGTATGTGAACTCGGGAGTTCTCTCGTCACCCATGGCACTGAATGGTGCTGTTTAAGTATGTGAACTCAGGAGTTCTCTCGTCACGCCATGGCTCTGAATGGTGCTGTTTAAGTATGTGAACTTGGGAGTTCTCTCGGGGGCGTGGCTTGGACGCCGATCGGGATGGCGGCGTGAGCTCGCAGCTCCGCGCGGAATCCCGCTAATTCTCCTGTTTTTCGGGACCCTAGGCGACCCGGAGACGACGTTCCTGCCCTCTGAAGTGAACTTGGGAGTTCTCTCTTCAACCCCTGGCACTGAATGGTGCTGTTTAAGTATGTGAACTCGGGAGTTCTCTCGTCACCCCCGGCTCTGAATGGTGCTGTTTAAGTATGTGAACTCGGGAGTTCTCTCGTCACCCATCGCACTGAATGGTGCTGTTTAAGTATGTGAACTCGGGAGTTCTCTCGTCACCCCCGGCTCTGAATGGTGCTGTTTAAGTATGTGAACTCGGGAGTTCTCTCGTCACCCCCCGGCTCTGAATGGTGCTGTTTAAGTATGTGAACTCAGGAGTTCTCTCGTCACCCCCCGGCTCTGAATGGTGCTGTTTAAGTATGTGAACTTGGGAGTTCTCTCTTCAACCCCTGGCTCTGAATGGTGCTGTTTAAGTATGTGAACTCGGGAGTTCTCTCGTCACCCCCCGGCTCTGAATGGTGCTGTTTAAGTATGTGAACTTGGGAGTTCTCTCTTCAACCCCTGGCTCTGAATGGTGCTGTTTAAGTATGTGAACTCGGGAGTTCTCTCGTCACCCATGGCTCTGAATGGTGCTGTTTAAGTATGTGAACTCGGGAGTTCTCTCGTCACCCATGGCACTGAATGGTGCTGTTTAAGTATGTGAACTCGGGAGTTCTCTCGTCACCCCCCGGCTCTGAATGGTGCTGTTTAAGTATGTGAACTCGGGAGTTCTCTCGTCACCCCCCGGCTCGGAATGGTGCTGTTTAAGTATGTGAACTCGGGAGTTCTCTCGTCACCCATGGCTCTGAATGGTGCTGTTTAAGTATGTGAACTCGGGAGTTCTCTCGTCACCCCGTGGCTCTGAATGGTGCTGTTTAAGTATGTGAACTCAGGAGTTCTCTCGTCACCCCATGGCTCTGAATGGTGCTGTTTAAGTATGTGAACTCGGGAGTTCTCTCGTCACCCATGGCTCTGAATGGTGCTGTTTAAGTATGTGAACTCGGGAGTTCTCTCGTCACCCCGTGGCTCTGAATGGTGCTGTTTAAGTATGTGAACTCAGGAGTTCTCTCGTCACCCCGTGGCTCTGAATGGTGCTGTTTAAGTATGTGAACTCAGGAGTTCTCTCGTCACCCCTTGGCTCTGAATGGTGCTGTTTAAGTATGTGAACTCGGGAGTTCTCTCGTCACCCTTGGCTCTGAATGGTGCTGTTTAAGTATGTGAACTTGGGAGTTCTCTCTTCAACTCCTGGCTCTGAATGGTGCTGTTTAAGTATGTGAACTCAGGAGCTCTCTCGTCACCCCATGGCTCTGAATGGTGCTGTTTAAGTATGTGAACTCGGGAGTTCTCTCGTCACCCCGTGGATCTGAATGGTGCTGTTTAAGTATGTGAACTCAGGAGTTCTCTCGTCACCCCGTGGCTCTGAATGGTGCTGTTTAAGTATGTGAACTCAGGAGTTCTCTCGTCACCCCATGGCTCTGAATGGTGCTGTTTAAGTATGTGAACTCGGGAGTTCTCTCGTCACCCATGGCTCTGAATGGTGCTGTTTAAGTATGTGAACTTGGGAGTTCTCTCTTCAACCCCTGGCTCTGAATGGTGCTGTTTAAGTTTGTGAACTCAGGAGTTCTCTTGTCACCCCATGGCTCTGAATGGTGCTGTTTAAGTATGTGAACTCAGGAGTTCTCTCGTCCCCCCCCCCCCGGCTCTGAATGGTGCTGTTTAAGTATGTGAACTCGGGAGTTCTCTCGTCACCCCCGGCTCTGAATGGTGCTGTTTAAGTATGTGAACTCGGGAGTTCTCTCTTCAACCCCTGGCTCTGAATGGTGCTGTTTAAGTTTGTAAACTCAGGAGTTCTCTCGTCACCCTGTGGCTCTGAATGGTGCTGTTTAAGTATGTGAACTCGGGAGTTCTCTCGTCACCCATGGCACTGAATGGTGCTGTTTAAGTATGTGAACTCAGGAGTTCTCTCGTCACCCCATGGCTCTGAATAGTGCTGTTTAAGTATGTGAACTTGGGAGTTCTCTCTTCAACCCCTGGCACTGAATGGTGCTGTTTAAGTATGTGAACTCAGGAGTTCTCTCGTCACCCCATGGCTCTGAATGGTGCTGTTTAAGTATGTGAACTTGGGAGTTCTCTCGGGGGCGTGGCTTGGACGCCGATCGGGATGGCGGCGTGAGCTCGCAGCTCCGCGCGGAATCCCGCTAATTCTCCTGTTTTTCGGGACCCTAGGCGACCCGGAGACGACGTTCCTGCCCTCTGAAGTGTAAGGGGACAGCTGGACGTAATCGGAGAGTCGCTGGGGGACTGCTGGCCCCGAGGAGATCGAGGAAGAGGCGGCCGAGGTGTAGTCCGGGGTGTGAAGAAAATGGCGGCGAGGAGGTCGGACGGTCCCGAACTTCAGCCCTGAGTCCGGCTGTCGCCAAGTAGCGAGGGACCCTGCACCCGGCTGCCCGACGCACTAGGATTGGCGGCGCGATGCCCTGAGACCGGGGGACGCTGCCCGATTCACCCAGAAGATCAGGGGCTCTCGTCGGCCACCGCCCTAAGACTCATCCTCCCCCCACAGGCCCAGTGGGGGTGACGGAACGGAGCTCGCCCGCCTGGTCATTGCTCCTGAGACCGTCGGCGGGGACATAGCACTGCCCGGTGCCCGGTGGCCGGCACGGACCCACGGGCGTACCAGCAGAACGGGTGACCGGACTTGTGACGCAGTGCCCTGACATGGCGGCGATCGGAGGGCCGATGCCCGGGAGCCGCGAGGGGGACTCGGCGACATCGACCCGGCTGAGTGAGAGTCCCTCCCCGGAGCTTGACCAGGAACAGCGGCTGAACCGGCGCTTGGATGCCATCCTTGAGGCGATCACCTCCACTAAGGAGGCGTTGCATAATGACATTGCCCAAGTGGCCACGGGCCTGGGGCTGCTACGTGCGGATCACGCGAAGCTGGCGGATCGGGTCAAGGATCATGATCAACTGTTGCTGGACCTAAAGCCATCGGTGGTGACCGCGGAGCACAGGATCACGGACATTTTGGCCCGACTGGACACTCTAGAACGGAGGGCGGAGGATGCCGAAGGCCGCAATAGGCGGAACAACGTGCGGGTCGTAGGCCTGCCGGAACGGATTGAGGGGGAGGATGCGGTGGCCTACATGGAGAACTGGTTCCGCACTGTGGTGGCGCCGGAGGGGCTTACTCCATTTTTCACTCTGGAGCGAGCTCACCGGGTGCCCGCTCGCCCGCCGGGGCTTGGCCGCCCCCCCCGACCGATGGTGGTGCGGCTCCTCCACTACAAGGACCGAGATCTCCTCATCCAGCGGGCCAGGATGTCGGGCCCTTATGAGGTGGAGAACAGCAAGGTAACGATCTTTCCGGATTATACGCAGGCGGTCCAGAAGGACAGGGCATCGTTCCTTGCTGTGAAGAAGGAGCTCAGGGAGGAAGGCATCCAGTACTCCTTGCTCTACCCGGCCAAGCTGCGGATTATCATGGATGGCACCACACACTTTTTCCAGACTCCGGACGAAGTCTGGCAATGGCTTGAGTCGTACAGAGCGGGGACAGACAGGACGCACCAAAGTCGGCGAGACCAGCCCAAGCAGCCCCGGGTGCGGCAGTCACAACGCATCAGGTCCGGCAACAGGCGCCAGCGGGAGAAACGGGAGGCTCAAATGGCGGCGGAGAAGAGGGATGCACTCGCGGCGACGGCGGCCATTACAGGGTCGCAACAGAACAGTGAACGGGCCGAAACGGACTCGGGAGGGGAAGGCAGCAGAACAGGAGAGGAACTTTCGGAGGCGGAGAGCCAGAAGGGGCCGAAAGTGACCCCACAGACTTCGGATGATATTTTCTGCGGCTGAGATAGACTTGGGACTAGATCGGGACTTCATGGTAGGGTGATATCCTGTTGCTGGGGGGCGGGTTGCCGGGTGGGGGAGCTGTGTGTTTCGGAGGGGATGAAGGGCGGGACGCGGGCTCCGCTAGCTGGGGTCGGCGGCGACTCACCCCCCCTAGGCCCTTAAGGTCGACTGTGGTGGAGACCACAGGGTAAGTGTGCGAGAAGTTGGATCAAGGTTTGGATGGGGGCGGCCATTGGGTTCGTGTGCTCTGTCCTGGGGAGTGGGGTTTGGGGAATGTTTCAGTTTTGGGACTGTTTGGGGGGGGGCAACTGCATTGGGGGGGTCATGGACCGTTGTTATTTGATTCGGACTGTACGGAATTGGAATGGGGACATTACCTAATTTGAAATGCCTAACGTGGAATGTCCGGGGGCTGCGGACTATGGTGAAACGTCACAAAGTACATGCATACCTGGTACGCAGGGGGGTTCAGATAGCTATGCTCCAGGAGACTCATCTCACCAAAAAAGAGTGCGCTGCCTTGCAGAAAAGATGGCGGGCCAGGTTTTTGGCACCACTTACTCAGCGTATGCCAGGGGGGTCTTGATCTGGGTGAGGGCGGGGATACCCTTTCAAGTGCTGAATCAGGTAGTGGATCCGGATGGCAGGTTTGTAGCGGTGGAGGGGAGATTATATGGACGGGATGTGGTTTTCTGTTGTGTTTATGCACCGAACACTGACCAAGGCCGATACTTTGATAGCCTCTCGGGGTCCTTGGCCTCTTTCCTGACGGGTCCGATAGTGCTAGGGGGGGACTTCAACTCGATTACGGATGTGGCTCTGGATAGGTCCCATCCCCCCCTAGTAGACTCTCCTGTGCGCAGGCTGGCCGCGCACAGGAAGGACTGGCAAGAACGATGGGGGTTGCTGGATGTTTGGAGGGAGAGGCACAGGGGAACCAGGGATTACTCCTTTTATTCCGCTCTCCATGATCTACATGTCAGGATCGATTCGGTGCTTTGCGGGAGCTCCCTAGCCCCATTGATTACCCATGCTGAGTACCTTGCTAGGACTATATCCGATCATAACCCCCTATTGGTGCATATTCAGTGGCAGAGGGAGCGCTCAGTAATACCAACATGGCGGCTTCGGCCGGAGACGCTAGAGGATTCTGTGTTCGACGATGCGGTCCGGCAAGGCATTGATAGTTATTTCGGTGTGAATGAAGGAACGGCGACGAGTAGGTCTACTGAATGGGATGCAATGAAAGTGGTGGTGAGAGGGGTGTGCTTGGGCAGGTTCTCGAATGCTCGAACGACTGTGCTGAATGACTTAATGAAAGCGGAGGAAACTCTGAGGGACTTGGAGCGCCGCAGGCCAACTAGGCCAGGTCTACAGGCCCAGTTATTGGAGGCGAAGGAAGTGGTAGCCGCGGAGACGGAACGTTTGAGATGTTATGACTATAGGCAGTACATTATCAGGGCACACGCAGAAAGGGACAAGGTGGGTACCCTCTTAGCCAGACTAGCTAGCCCGGAACTTAGGGGTTGCCCGATCCTCAGCATTACTAATGCGCAGGGAGAGATGGTGTACTCCCAGGCAGCGGTATTGGACCGCTTCAGGGGATATTATGAGGACTTGTACCGGAGTCAGTTGGGAGTGGGGGTTCAGGACATCGTGGAGTACCTGGGGGAGAGGCCGCTTCCGGTCCTGGACGAGGAAGACGCGAAGGACCTGGGTAGCCCGATCACGCTTACGGAAATTCGAGTGGCTATCAAACATATGGCCCGTAACAAGACGCCCGGGGTGGACGGACTGCCAATCGAGTTCTATCAGCACTATGTGGACGTTCTGGCGCCCAGGCTGCTGGTGGTGTATACGGAAGCCTTCGAGAAGGGGGCATTGCCTGGCTCCATGCGGGAGGCCTTGATAGTACCGCTCCTCAAGCCTGGCCGGGATGCCGCGGACGTGAGGTCTTATCGCCCGCTGTCCATGCTGACGGTGGACTATAAGATCCTGAGTCGCATCCTAGCCACTAGACTGGCCCCACACATGACGGGCCTGGTGCACAGGGATCAGGCCGGGTTTATACCCACGAGGAGCACGGCGATGAATATCCGCCGCCTGGTGGGAATAATGGACGCCATCTTGGATGGGGAGGGAGCGCCGGCGGTTCTGTCCGTGGATATCGAGAAGGCCTTCGATAGTTTGGAATGGCCTTTCTTGGATGGAGTGCTGGAGAGGTTTGGCATGGGCGACGGGTTTCGAAGGTGGACAAGGGTCTTGTATAACTCGGCGACGGCGAGAGTTCGATTGGGCGGCCTGGTATCTGCCGCGTATCCGGTGGGCAGGGGAACACGACAGGGATGCTCTCTCTCCCCTCTGTTGTTTGCCCTGGCGATGGAACCCTTGGCGGTCCATGCGAGGTCAGGCGACCGATACGCGGGAATAGTGAGTGGTGGGCAATGGCATTATATATCGCTCTATGCGGATGACCTGCTCCTGTACCTAGCTGACACCTCGGGGGCACTGGTTGGAGCGATGGATCTGTTGTCCGAGTTCGGCCGGCTGTCGGGCCTTAAGGTCAATTGGGCGAAGACCTGCGTGTTTCCGCTGAGAGCGGGATCGCCAGCCCCTAGCAGCGACTTGGGTGTGGCATGGGAACCCTCTTGCATCACCTACTTGGGTGTCCGCATTTACCACTCGGCTGCTGACCTTTTGGAGGGTAACATTGGCCGTTGTGTCCGGTCACTGCGGGGTAGCTTGTCTTTCTGGTCGACCCTCCCGCTGACAGTCCTGGGCAGGATAGCACTGTTGAAAATGGTGGCGCTCCCCCGCTTCCTCTATTATTTCCGAACGCTACCTGTCTGGATTCCCCAGGGGGTGTTTAGGGAACTGCGGTCAATGATTACTGGCTTTCTATGGGGGCATGGCCGTCGCAGAATAGCCTTGAGCACGCTACTTCGCCCCAAGCTGGAAGGGGGCATGGCCGTGCCCGACCTTGAGCTGTATTATCTAGCGGCGCAGTTGCAGGTCCTTACGCAGAACGTAGCCAGGGTGTTCCGGGGGCCGGAGGAAGACCGGGATCGGGGGATACAGCGCCACGTGCTGTCATACATCATCATGCAGCAACGGCTCGAGTTACGGGCCCTCACCGTGGAGGAGCGGACGCTCCGGCTGTGCTGGCAAAGGAGCCTTCGGAGAGCGAGGGCACCGCGGCCTTATGCCCCGGAGATCCCGATCGGGATGTTGACGGCTTTGCCGCACGGAGGAGATTGGTCCCCGTTGTTGGATTGGGAGGAGGCGGGGTTGCAGGTGGTGGGTGACTTGTACATAGATGGGGCGTTGGCGCCGTTCGACGTGCTCCGGGACCAGTTCGGACTGCCTGAGGGGGGCTTCCTCCTACAAGCGGCAGTAGTGGCTGCCATACAAAAGCACTGGAAAGAGGGGCTCCTGGAACCCATGACGACTATGGCGTGCCAATATGTGGTGATGGCGGCTGGTACATTCAAAGCTGTGACGTGCCTCCATAATAGGATGCTGAACGAAGGGCTGGAACCACTCCATGGGCTCAAAGCTAAATGGGAGGGGAGCGTTGGTCGGCCCATACCGGATACGGCATGGGGCCATATCCTGCGACGCACGTGGAAGGGCACCAGGAACGCGCGCTTTCAGCAGGTCCATTTCTATGTGCTCCATAGGGCCTATTTAACTCCAGAGAAACTACAGCGGCACTTCCGGGTGCCGGATGCCTGTTGCCCCCGGTGTTCGTCCCTCGGGGCGGACATGGACCACTTGTTTTGGGGGTGTCCACAATTGGGAACCTATTGGGCGGAGGTAGGGGAACTCCTGAATGAAGTGACTGACAGGGAGGTAGAATTCGACATGGCGGCGTGCCTCTTGCTCTGGTTCCCGCATACTAAGCACACCAAGGTGACAAGTAAATTCATAGATCTGGGTCTGATATTGGCACAAAGGGAAATATCGTGGCACTGGAAGTCCAGGGGAGGTCCCTCACTGCGTAGATGGAAGAATGAGTTGCTGCGGTGGTCTGACTGCGAGAGCGTGCTCCGGATGAAGCAAGCAGTAAAGTTGGGGAATGAGAAGGCTCTGGATGCGGCGCGTGCATGGGAGTTAGTGGTACAGGCTTTGCGTGATGCTTTGGTTGAGGATGAGGACGGCGAGAACTGAGCCGCTGGACACCGCGGGGCGAACACAGAAGTATGGAACTACGCACTGTAGTGGACCCATCCAGTTCAATAGAGCGAAGCACACACCTTAGCAGTTGCCAGGGGGGGGGGGGGCTTTGGGGGGGTTAGTTGTAGGGGGGTTTGGGGAGGGCCGGAAGCCATTGGAGGGTTGCTGGTTGAGGCCTTGGAACTACTGGGACAGGGGGTATTGAGTGGTGGGTAGACTGATTGGGTGGAACGGCCTGGTACGAAGGCCCGTATAGCCTAGAGCAGGCCCCGGCAGGGGCGATTGCGCTGATTTCCACGGAGATGGCTGACGGGAATGTTGTTGCGGGTGGGGGGGTAAAAGCAGATACGTAAAACGACCTTCCGCCAGGGTCCCAATGGGACGTACACTGTGCTGTGTTCCTTTCGAGCGATGTGATATGCCGCCCGGCCTCCGGGATGTGGGCTGAATGGCTGTGTACAACTGTGAACTGTCATTGGACGGGGGGAGCCCACAAGTGCACTGGCTGTTTAATTTTATCCTGTGGTTTATAACTCTGCAATAAAAATATAATTAAAAAAAAAAAAACTTGGGAGTTCTCTCTTCAACCCCTGGCACTGAATGGTGCTGTTTAAGTATGTGAACTCGGGAGTTCTCTCGTCACCCCCGGCTCTGAATGGTGCTGTTTAAGTATGTGAACTCGGGAGTTCTCTCGTCACCCATGGCACTGAATGGTGCTGTTTAAGTATGTGAACTCGGGAGTTCTCTCGTCACCCCCGGCTCTGAATGGTGCTGTTTAAGTATGTGAACTTGGGAGTTCTCTCTTCAACCCCTGGCACTGAATGGTGCTGTTTAAGTATGTGAACTCAGGAGTTCTCTCGTCACCCCATGGCTCTGAATGGTGCTGTTTAAGTATGTGAACTTGGGAGTTCTCTCTTCAACCCCTGGCACTGAATGGTGCTGTTTAAGTATGTGAACTCGGGAGTTCTCTCGTCACCCCCGGCTCTGAATGGTGCTGTTTAAGTATGTGAACTCGGGAGTTCTCTCGTCACCCATGGTACTGAATGGTGCTGTTTAAGTATGTGAACTCGGGAGTTCTCTCGTCACCCCCGGCTCTGAATGGTGCTCTTTAAGTATGTGAACTCGGGAGTTCTCTCGTCACCCATGGCACTGAATGGTGCTGTTTAAGTATGTGAACTCAGGAGTTCTCTCGTCACCCCATGGCTCTGAATGGTGCTGTTTAAGTATGTGAACTTGGGAGTTCTCTCTTCAACCCCTGGCACTGAATGGTGCTGTTTAAGTATGTGAACTCAGGAGTTCTCTCGTCACCCCATGGCTCTGAATGGTGCTGTTTAAGTATGTGAACTTGGGAGTTCTCTCTTCAACCCCTGGCACTGAATGGTGCTGTTTAAGTATGTGAACTCGGGAGTTCTCTCGTCACCCGCGGCTCTGAATGGTGCTGTTTAAGTATGTGAACTCGGGAGTTCTCTCGTCACCCATGGCACTAAATGGTGCTGTTTAAGTATGTGAACTCGGGAGTTCTCTCGTCACCACCGGCTCTGAATGGTGCTGTTTAAGTATGTGAACTCGGGAGTTCTCTCGTCACCCCCCGGCTCTGAATGGTGCTGTTTAAGTATGTGAACTCGGGAGTTCTCTCGTCACCCCCCGGCTCTGAATGGTGCTGTTTAAGTATGTGAACTTGGAAGTTCTCTCTTCAACCCCTGGCTCTGAATGGTGCTGTTTAAGTATGTGAACTCAGGAGTTCTCTCGTCACCCCCCGGCTCTGAATGGTGCTGTTTAAGTATGTGAACTTGGGAGTTCTCTCTTCAACCCCTGGCTCTGAATGGTGCTGTTTAAGTATGTGAACTCGGGAGTTCTCTCGTCACCCATGGCTCTGAATGGTGCTGTTTAAGTATGTGAACTCGGGAGTTCTCTCGTCACCCATGGCACTGAATGGTGCTGTTTAAGTATGTGAACTCGGGAGTTCTCTCGTCACCCCCCGGCTCTGAATGGTGCTGTTTAAGTATGTGAACTCGGGAGTTCTCTCGTCACCCCCCGGCTCTGAATGGTGCTGTTTAAGTATGTGAACTCGGGAGTTCTCTCGTCACCCATGGCTCTGAATGGTGCTGTTTAAGTATGTGAACTCTGGAGTTCTCTCGTCACCCCGTGGCTCTGAATGGTGCTGTTTAAGTATGTGAACTCAGGAGTTCTCTCGTCACCCCATGGCTCTGAATGGTGCTGTTTAAGTATGTGAAGAAACAAGTTACTTACCTGTAACTTTAGTTCTCCAGTATTGGTAACTTTCATAGATTCCCATTGCTTGTATCATTCCCCGTCGTCGGAATGGGAGCCTCGGTAATAATATATATATATATATATACCTAGGTAAATACACCCTAATAGGTGTAAAAAAGGTAAAAAATTAGGCCTAGGCCTCATTATCTTTTGCAGCCTATTGCTGTCATTATGTAAAAGGACCCAAAGTCCCCTTAGCAACCAATCAGATCAGCCTCACCCTGTAGAACCTTCCTGAGAAAGCTCAGAGCCTCAGATTTTCGTAGCCGTTGCTTTGCCACATAATCACCTAGCCCTAAAGTGAGCTTTCCCAGGGGAGGCGGGTGGGCGCATGGGAATCTATGAAAGTTACCAATACTGGAGAACTAAAGTTACAGGTAAGTAACTTGTTTCTTACTCCAGTATTGGAACTTTCATAGATTCCCATTGCTTGTATCAGAGTAGATAGCAGTTAGCATACCTCAAACATCTAGTGCACAGTATAGAATCATTATAAGCTAATGACATCACAGATTATAACAACTATAAAGCAGTAACAAAGCATAATAAACGAAATGTTTGAAAAAACAGGAGGAGGGAAGAGAGGAAAGCTCACCTCTTATTGGAAGAGATTTCTCAGGACTGCCTGTCCTACAGCCGAATCCTCCTTTGCAGCCGCCTCCAGGCAGTAATGTCTCGTGAAGGAGTGCGTACTGCTCCAGGTGGCTGCTCTGCAAATGTCCTTTATGGATACTCCAGCAAACAGCGCCGCTGATGCTGAGACCGACCTTGTGGAATGTGCCTTCACCTGTCCTTGTAAAGGTTTGCCTGCCGCCTGGTGGCAGAACCGGATCGCACTAGTTATCCATCTAGATATCCCTTGTTTTGACAAAGGAAATCCTTTCCTTGGGGCTCCGAAAGCCACAAACAGTTGGGGTGTCTTTCGAAATCCAGCTGTGCGTTGTAGATAGAATTTCAAACATCTCTGAACGTCCAGAGAATGAAGTGTCCTCTCAGCCTGGGTTGAAGGCCGAGGAAAAAAAGATTTCAAAATCACTGGCTCGTTAAGATGAAAGTCTGTCGGTACCTTCGGAATGAACTTGGGGTTCATCCGTAGGATAACTGTATCATTCTTGAACTGTAAGAAGGGTCCTTTGATGGTTAAAGCCTGAAGCTCTCCTACTCTCCTTGCAGAGGTGAGTGCCAAAAGAAGCGCCACTTTCCATGATAGGAACTTCAGGTCCGCTTTATGTACTGGCTCAAATGGCGGTCTCATTAGCTGGGCCAGGACCACATTCAAGTGCCACACCGGAGGTGGGGGCCTAACTGGCGGGAAAACTCTAAACAGTCCTTTCAGGAATTGTTTGATTACTCTCGCTGATAATAGAGAGGGACCCGATCTTGTTCTCCTATACCTGGAAATAGCTGCCAAGTGGACCTTGATAGAAGCATGAGCCAGACCTGCTTGTGCCAATGAAAGAATATAAGGTAAGAGTTGATGCGGAGCTGACGAGAAAGGATGTACTTTTTCCCTCTGACACCACAAATGGAACCTCTTCCATTTCGCTCTATATGTCTTATTAGTGCTAGGGGCTCGTGCCTGTGCCAAGATGGTCCTGCATTCTTCTGGGATGTTTAAATCCTTAAACTCTCTGTATTCAGGAGCCAAGCCGCCAACTGAAGCGAGCTCGGGTTCGGGTGAAGAACTTGGCCGTTGTACATAGAGAGAAGTGTCAGTTTGGGTTGCAGATGAATGGGCGGTGTCTCTGATAGAAGAAGCAGCTCCGTGTACCAAAATTGGCGAGCCCAGGCAGGCGCTATTAGTATCATCCTGCACCTGTCCATCTTGAGTTTCTTGAGGACTCGAGGAATGAGGGGAAATGGCGGAAAGGCGTAAACAAACGCGCCTGACCAGGACATCGAAAGGGCATTCCCCAGTGACCCTCGATGGTGTTCCCTGCTTGCGTAACACCGGCATTTCTTGTTCCCCGGTGTTGCAAACAGGTCGATCGCTGGGGTCCCCCAACGGGAGAAGATGTCCTTGATCACTGCGTCCTCCAATTCCCACTCGTGCGAGACTGCTCTCAGGCGGCTTAGCGTATCCGCCTTCGTGTTGCACACTCCTGGAAGGTGTTCTGCTACGAGTGTGATGTTCTGCGCTATCGCCCATTCCCACAGTATTTGGGCTTCCTGTGAAAGCAGTGGCGATCTTGTGCCTCCCTGCTTGTTGACGTAATGCATTGCGGTGGTGTTGTCCGTCCGCACCAGGATTGCTGAATCTGTAATCCTTGGGAGGAAAGCCAACATTGCCAGTCGAATAGCTCTTAGCTCCAGAACGTTGATATGTAGACGACGTTCTTCCGGAGTCCAGTGACCACTGACCTGGAGGTCTTGCATGACCGCTCCCCAACCTTGAAGAGAAGCGACCGTGGTAATGACCTGAGGAGCCCTTGCAGCCTTGAAACTGAGTCCCACAGTGAGGTGAGATCTTTTCATCCACCATGAAACCGACCGTTTCATCCGCTGGGTTATCGTCACCCTGTCGTCGAACGAACCTTCCACTTGTCTCCACTGAAGGTCCAGCTCCTCCTGCAGGGGGCGCATTCGCAGTCTGCAATGCGGAATCAATTGAATACAGGATGAAATCGACCCTAGAAGAGATTTGTACATCCTGACCGTCATCCAACTTCTCTTTTGGCAACGGGTGGCTGACGATATGAGTTTCATCTGTCTCTCTTCCGATGGGAAGGCTTTGCACTCCTGAGTATTGAGTATCGCTCCCAAGAACTTCACCGTACTTGCAGGTTGAAGAACTGACTTTTCCTTGTTGAGTTGTAAACCCAGATGAATAAAGAGGTTCAAGCACGTGTCCACTGCCTTCGATGCCTCTTGCAAGCTTGGGGCCTTCAGCAGCCAGTCGTCTAAGTACGGGAATACTTCCAGCGACTGTCTCCTCAGAAATGCAGCTACCGGTGCCAGCACCTTTGTGAATATCCGAGGAGCGGACTTTAATCCAAATGGGAGCACCATGAACTGAAAGTGACTCTTGCCTACTGTAAAGCGAAGGAAACGTCTGTGAGCTGGATGGATCGGGATATGAAAATAGGCATCTTCCAGGTCTAATGTTGCCATGTAGTCGCCTGGGTTCAAGAGGCGCAATATGTCCTGGAGTGAAATCATCCGAAACGATAGTTTCGTGAGATAGGTGTTGAGCTCCCTCAAGTCCAGGATAGGACGCCACTTTTGTTTTGTTTTTCGGATCAGAAAAAATCTGGAATAGAAACCTTCTCCCCTTTGTGATAGGGGAACACGCTGGATCGTCCCTTTTTGAAGCATTTGTTGAGCTTCCTTTTGAAGAAGGTTCAGATGGTTGGAAGTAGTGGCGTGGGGAGCTCTTGTAGGTGGAAAGTCCTGGAATTCTAGAGTATGCCCATTCCGGATGATATTTAATACCCACTGACCCGATGTAATCTCTTCCCAGCTGCTCAGATGTTGTGATATCCTGCCGCCCACTGGAGATCCCAGAAGCGGAGGAACAGTTGGCAGAGTCGGGAGGCCGCTATTGACGCTTGCCAGCGTCCTTGCCCTGACGCCCCTGTCGTCCACGAGCGTTCTGGCGAGAGAAAGACTGGGATTGCGACTGCCGCTGATAGTATTGATTGCCGTACTGGGGTCTGTAAGACTGCGACTGCTGTGAATATCGCTGTTGCTGATAACCTCCTCTAGGTGAAGAGAAACTTCTTCCTCGTGCTCCACGGAACGGTGTCTTTCTATATTGCAGGTTCCCCAGAGCCCTTGCTGTCTCTGTGTCCTTCTTTATACCCTGTAGGGTCTCGTCGACATGTTTCCCAAACAACATGTCCCCGTCGAAGGGCAAATCCAAAATCCTATTCTGGACCTCTGGCCGGAAGTATGTAGCTCTCAGCCATCCTTGTCGCCGAAGAACCGCTGCACTGCCTAGGGCACGGAAAGAGATGGTGGCGATGTCCATCGCGCAGTCAATCATTTCCGAAGAGGAACGTTGTCCCTCTTCCAGAAGTTTCTGTGCTTCCGCTTTCTGGTCATCCGCTAGCAGATTCACATAGTGTGCCACATCACTCCACATCTGGCGGTCGTACCTTGCTAGGATCGCCAAGGCATTCGCCGCTCTGACCAGCAAGCTAGCCATCGACGAAAAACGCTTCCCAGCGTTGTCCAACCTTCTACCCTCCTTATCCGGCGGAGTCGTGAGGGTGGCCGAAGGATTCCGCGATTTCTTCTGTGCCGCCTGCGATAAGACCGAGTCAGGTCTAGGTTGTCCAATCAAACAGGCGGGACTGTCATCCGGAGCTTTATATTTTTTCTCCAAGCGCGGAAGAGTTGGAATGACCGTCGCTGGGGTCTGCATCACTTTCTTCCCTTCCTCCCATATGTGCTCCACAATGGGAATCGAGCGCACGGCCTTACGGTATGCCTCTTTGAAATCGTATAAAAAACAATCCGTAGATGTTGTAGGCATCGCTAACTTAAAGCGCGCTGTGGCTCTTTCCATCAGGCTGAAGAAACCTCCTACATCAGCCGGAGGCGAGTCGACCGGGTCTGGCACTGGTGAAGCCGGATCCGGAGCTATATACTGGTTCCATTCACTCTCCTGGTCTTGATCTTGGTTTTGCCCCGTTTCATCTTCATCCGAGGTATCCACTTGGACTTGCGGAGGATATGCCCTCTCATGTTCTTCCTGTGCAGGCCGCACTGACTGTGCTGCCACCACCTGCGGTTGAACCTGTGCTGTGTTGCGACCCCTTCTTGCTCCTATACTCCTCCAGCATTGCCCTTAAGTCTGTCAAAAGACTTATAGGCATCGATACCATGCCCTGCTGTGGTTGGGTATCTTGGTATGCAACCTGTCTCTCTGGCCGCTGTTCCTTTTGATAATAATATTCCTCATCCAAATCCGAATCATGGTATTTCAGATTCAATTGTGATGGACTGTAAGCATCCCCATACATCTCATTTTCCTCTTCTGAGTAGTCATCTTCATCCAACAAAAGGGGTGGAGGTAATGATGGTACCTTCCTTGGAGAAGTCATATCTGGGGTTATCCTCCTCCTTCTGCTGTTTTCTGGCGCTCCTGTTGTCAACGGCGTTGAAAACTGTGACGCGGGGGACCCCGACGAGGGCCCCCCTGGTATGCCTAGTAATGTGTCTACTTTTTCTTCACAGAATACCGAGGCGTGGAATACCCCCGACGTCGTCCGGAGACATCCTGCAGCGGTGCATCTACAGGACTACACCTTTAAGGGGGCGGAGACGGATTGGCGCCACGCCCGTCCCGACGACGTAAAACCCATTCCGGAGTCCAGCCAGGTGTGCGAGACACCCGGAGGTGGAGTTGGAGGTTGGTGGAGCGAGTGGAGAGACAGCGGAGCAGAGTGGACGGAGGAGGAGGAAGAAGATCAAGGACGGAGGTCGGAGGAAGAGCAAGAGCGGAGGTCGGAGGAAGAGCAAGAGCGGAGGTCGGAGGAAGAGCCAGAGCGGAGGTCGGAGGAAGATCAAGATCGGAGGTCGGGGGACAAGGAAAGCGGAGAGAGAGCAGGAAGGTGGAGCCGGACGGAATCAGAGACGAGTCGGAGTTACAGGTCGATTCCAAGGAGGAAGCCGGCGGCGGGACCAGACAGCAGACCTGAGGTGGACTACCGCGGGAAGCCAGGGGGCTCTGCGGGACGCGCATCGCCCAGCCACACTAACACGGAAGTGTGGCTCACCCAGGTACGGTCCGACAACATAGCGTGGGGAGGTGGTAGACGAGGGAAGCCCGCCTAAAAGCAAGCACCCCTGCACACCCTTGGTGGTTTCTCAAGGGTTCACTTCCCACAGTCAGACTTGGAACTTGCACGTGTGATTCCCCTCACTCCCTTACCCGTGAGACGTTTATCCCAGCACTAGTACTGAGACGTACATTTTTTCTTTCTTTCCTTCTTTTCTGGGACACCGGAGCCACGAGACCAGCAGGACGGCCGGGAAAAGGCCTACGACACCCAGAAGACCTTGGGACTGGCGAGGAACAGGAAGACGGGCCAGAACGGAGGAGGCAGACTCACCCCTACCCTTTTACAGAGTGCCTGTTCGCAAACGACGCTTGTACAAAGCAATAAAACCTGCACTACCCAGTACCCCAGTGTGTGCGAATCTTTTTGAGAACCCCGCAACAGTGTCACAACCCCGGTCCGAACTCCCACAAGTGGTGGAGAATGCGGGCATTATAACCGAGAGTAACATCGAGGACACAACGATGGATGCGATCCTGCAAGCCCTCGTGAAGGGCCAAGAACAACTGGCATGGGCAGTGGAGCAACAGCTAGCCGCAGCCCAATTGGATCGGGATACATTCCGAAGTTCAGTGGTACAACAATTGGAAGGAATGAGAGTTACGGGAGACCCCGCCACAGTCACCGTACGTGAAACCAGGGCTAACCCCACGCCGGCAGGCATTTCCCTGCAAAAATATGTCCCGGGGGAGGACCCAGACGCTTTTCTAACAAACTTTGAAAGGGTGGCCCTTGCTTGTGGATGGACTGTGGACAAGTGGCCGTTTTTTCTGGCACCGTTGTTGAGCGGAGAGGCGCAAGCAGCCTATCAGGTAGCAAACAACAACGGTACTACCCCGTACGCCCAAATCAAAACTGTGATTTTGGATCACCTAGGCTTAGATGCTGAAGCCTATAGGGTCCGATTCCGCAAGGAGAGGGGACAAGCTGGAGACAACCCCAAAACCTTGTTCTTTAGACTAAAAACTGCGGCGGACAAGTGGCTCACCCCATCCACAAGCACCAAAGAGCAAATCATGGACAGAATCTACCTTGAACAGTATTTGGAAGCCCTTCCATATGGGACACAGCGCTGGCTACGCCAGCACTCTAATCTGAACACGGCTCAAGCCATGGAGATGGCAACCACCTACGCCCGGGCCCAACCTCGTCTACATAGTGCGGAACCAGAGAAGCCAAGCAAAGGACCAACAAGACCCGAGCGACGACTGAGGGCACCCTCGGGTCCCCTCACTCCTCCACCCCGACCCCCTGCTGGCGATCATCCCCCATTTCGGGGCCCACAGTGTTTCGATTGTGGCCAGTGGGGCCACATAGCCCGCTTGTGCCCCCTGAAAAGAGCGCACGAAGAACCAATGGACGTTAACTATCTTCCAAAGTCAGTGTTATACTCGGCTGAACTAGGAGGCTCCTTCCATGTGAGTGTTACTGTTAATGGGGTGATGGTTAGGGCCCTCCTTGATTCTGGCTGTAAGCAATCGGTCATACAAGGGATATATGTGTCTCCGAAACAGGTAGTACCAGAAACCAGTGTGTACATTAAATGCGTACATGGGGACGTAAAGGAGTATCCAGTGGCTAACATTCCCCTAGGTCTAGAGGGTATGGAAAAGATGGTAGTGAAAGTGGGAGTTATGGATACCCTACCCGAACCATTGATCCTGGGCACCGATAACCCGAACTTCCTGAACCTCTTCAAAGGCCAGTTGGGCCGAGACAATGAACAGGGAGAGTCTCTCACCAACTTGCTGTCCACGGGTCCTTGGGAAGGAGATAGGTCCTTCCGATTTGCCCAGGCCAATGACGAGACACTCATCAATGCTTGGGAACAGGCACATGTTAATTTAACTAGTCCTAGTCTCTCATACCCCCGTTTTTTGATAAAGGAAGATCTTTTGTACAGAGTACCCTCTAGGGAGGACCCGATGCAACTGCTGGTACCGGTCTGTTTTCGCGACCAAATAATGTACTATGCCCATACCCACCTACTGGCGGGACACATCGGGAGTGAGAAAACGACCCAGAATGTCCTCAGGAACTTCTACTGGCCTGGTATCTACAGCGACATAAAAAAACATTGTCAAACCTGTGACCTCTGTCAACGGAAGAATGCCCAACGTCCGGCGGCGGTGCCCTTACAACCTCTGCCAGTCATCGGGACCCCATTCGAGAGAGTGGGGATGGACCTGATAGGCCCCTTGACAACCACAAAAAAAGGGTTTAGATATGCCCTCGTTATCGTGGACTACGCCACTAGATTTCCTGAGGCGTTTCCTCTAAAATCCCCCACCTCCAGGAATATTGCTGACAAATTTCTCGAGTTGTTTTCTCGAGTGGGGTTCCCTAAAGAAATCCTCACGGACCAGGGGACCCCATTCATGTCCAAGGTTATGCAGGAGGTTTGCCAATTGTTGGGCTTACACCAGATCAAGACGTCCGTGTACCACCCTCAAACGGATGGGTTGGTTGAACGTTACAACAGGACCTTGAAAACGGTCCTGAAGAAAATGGTCGAGGTAAACCACTCCGACTGGGACTCCTTGTTGCCCTTAGCCCTATATGTGATAAGGGGCCAGCGACAAAGCAGCCTGGGGTGTTCCTCTTTCGAGATGCTTTATGGGAGACAGCCGCGGAGCTTGCTGGATATGACGAAGGATATGTGGGAAAAGGAACAAGGCGGTGAAACCAGAAGTCTTCTCGAATACAGCTCGAATTTGAGGAACAAATTAGGAAAGATCAGGGAACTCGCGTTCACACACTTGGAGGACAGCCAGAAACACCAACAGACCCACTATAACAGGGGAAAAAAATGGAGGTCGCTAAAAGTAGGTGACTGGGCCCTGGTGTTGCTGCCATCAATGGCCAAAAAGTTCAGTAATGAGTGGCAAGGCCCCTATGAGGTCATTGAGACGATAGGTAAAACGACCTATCGTCTCCGACTTACCACCCGAAAGACCCAGATTTTTCACATAAATCTCTTAAAAAAATGGCTTGGAACCCCACCCGTGGCGGCTCATCTGATCCTGAATCCCTCCAAGTCCCTCAACTCCACGATAGATGACTTGGTTGTCAGCGAGGAATTGTTTGAGGCTGAGCAGAAGGGCCTCCGTCAGGTACTGAGGAAACACGCATCCATCTTCTCGGACCTTCCGGGAAAAACCACCTTGGCTGAGCACCGAATTGAGACGCCGCCTGGTACCGTGGTCAAACAACGACCGTATAGAATCCCAGAGGCTAAACGGGAGGCCATAGCAAAAGAGGTGGCAGAAATGCTCAGGTTAGGGGTGATACGGCCTTCCCGGAGTGAGTGGTCGTCGCCTATAGTCATGGTGCCCAAACCCGACGGCAGCAGCCGTTTTTGTATGGACTTCCGGGCATTAAACGAAGTATCGGCTTGTGATTCCTACCCCATACCCCGGATCGATGAGCTCATCGAGAAACTTGGGGAGGCAAAATATATCAGTACCTTGGACCTAACGAAGGGGTACTGGCAGGTGCCCCTGCGCGAAGAAGACAGGAGAAAGACAGCCTTTTCCACCTCGGAGGGGCTGTTCGAATTTACGGTTTTGCCCTTCGGTCTACATGGGGCTCCGGCCACATTCCAGAGACTCATGAACACGGTTCTGCGGGGGCATCATCAATATTGCTCCGCTTATCTTGATGACATCATCATATTTAGTCCCTCCTGGGAGACTCACTTGCTACATCTGGATGCCGTGTTCAGTTTGCTCGAATCGGCGGGTCTACATGTCAATTCCAAGAAGTCCAGGATCGGGTACCATAAAGTCAAATATTTGGGGTACCTTCTAGGTCATGGCCTCATTGAACCTCAGGTGGAAAAGGTACGGGCTATCGCAGAAACCCCGTTTCCGAAGTCTCTAAAGGACATGCGTGCCTTTTTGGGTTTGGTAGGGTACTACCGGCGTTTTATACCCTCCTTTTCTGAGGTCGCGGCGCCCCTGACCGATACCCTCAGAAACACTAAGGCCCGCCCGGACTTCCACAACCCGACGCCGGCCATGTGGGCTGCCTTCCAGACCCTTAAGAAAGCCATCACCACCAGGCCGGTTCTTACTTCACCCAACTTTAACAAAACTTTTGTATTGCATACGGATGCCTCTGACTTTGGTATCGGGGCGGTGTTGTCCCAGGACTCCGGGGAGGGGGGTCTCCGCCCCATTCTCTACATCAGTCGGAAGCTGTTTCCGAGGGAGGTTAGGTACCCGACTATTGAAAAGGAGTGCCTGGCCATCAGGTGGGCGGTGGACAAGCTACGCTACTACCTTGAAGGGCGGTCTTTCCTGCTGTACACGGACCATGCCCCTCTCATATGGATGGCACGGAACATTTCGAACAACCCTCGCGTCATGCGGTGGTTCCTGGCCTTGCAGCCCTTTCGGTTTCAGGTCCGGCACCAGAAGGGAGCCGAGAACGTCCAGGCGGACTTTCTGTCGCGATACCCTCTCCCCGATCGGGTGATTCCTAGGGGGGGGATGTGTGACGCGGGGGACCCCGACGAGGGCCCCCCTGGTATGCCTAGTAATGTGTCTACTTTTTCTTCACAGAATACCGAGGCGTGGAATACCCCCGACGTCGTCCGGAGACATCCTGCAGCGGTGCATCTACAGGACTACACCTTTAAGGGGGCGGAGACGGATTGGCGCCACGCCCGTCCCGACGACGTAAAACCCATTCCGGAGTCCAGCCAGGTGTGCGAGACACCCGGAGGTGGAGTTGGAGGTTGGTGGAGCGAGTGGAGAGACAGCGGAGCAGAGTGGACGGAGGAGGAGGAAGAAGATCAAGGACGGAGGTCGGAGGAAGAGCAAGAGCGGAGGTCGGAGGAAGAGCAAGAGCGGAGGTCGGAGGAAGAGCCAGAGCGGAGGTCGGAGGAAGATCAAGATCGGAGGTCGGGGGACAAGGAAAGCGGAGAGAGAGCAGGAAGGTGGAGCCGGACGGAATCAGAGACGAGTCGGAGTTACAGGTCGATTCCAAGGAGGAAGCCGGCGGCGGGACCAGACAGCAGACCTGAGGTGGACTACCGCGGGAAGCCAGGGGGCTCTGCGGGACGCGCATCGCCCAGCCACACTAACACGGAAGTGTGGCTCACCCAGGTACGGTCCGACAACATAGCGTGGGGAGGTGGTAGACGAGGGAAGCCCGCCTAAAAGCAAGCACCCCTGCACACCCTTGGTGGTTTCTCAAGGGTTCACTTCCCACAGTCAGACTTGGAACTTGCACGTGTGATTCCCCTCACTCCCTTACCCGTGAGACGTTTATCCCAGCACTAGTACTGAGACGTACATTTTTTCTTTCTTTCCTTCTTTTCTGGGACACCGGAGCCACGAGACCAGCAGGACGGCCGGGAAAAGGCCTACGACACCCAGAAGACCTTGGGACTGGCGAGGAACAGGAAGACGGGCCAGAACGGAGGAGGCAGACTCACCCCTACCCTTTTACAGAGTGCCTGTTCGCAAACGACGCTTGTACAAAGCAATAAAACCTGCACTACCCAGTACCCCAGTGTGTGCGAATCTTTTTGAGAACCCCGCAACAGTGTCACAACCCCGGTCCGAACTCCCACAAAAACAAATCCACCGTTTCCTTATTCTGAATCGTCGTCGACGGGACCGTCGACGAGAGTCCCTTCACCGTCGACGGCATCGTCGACGGAACCATCATCGTCGTCGGGTCCACCGTCGACGGGGTCGTCGACGGAACTGTCATCGTCGACGGGTCCATCGTCGACGGGCTCGTCGACGGAGCTGTCGTCGTCGACGGGCTCGTCGTCCTCGTCGACGGGATCGTCATCATCGAGATTGCCACCGTCGACGGAATAGTCATCGTCGACGGGATGGTCTTCGTCGACGTGGTGGTAACCGTCGACGTGGTCATCGTCGACGACGCCGTCGTCGATCCGGTCTTCGTCGACGGAATCGACATCGAGGTCCTCGTCGACGCTCTCGTCGTCGTCCTCGTCGTCGCTGGGTGGCTCGTCGACGACTGAGGAGACAAAATCACCTCAGATGCTTTAGAGTCCTTTTTGACCCCTGTAGAGGCCTCTACAGTCGGTTTTTTGACGGACTTGGCTACTTTAACCTGGTGGGAAGGCCCAGCCGAGCTCTCATCCAGTTTAGCCTTTTGCACCTGCAGTGCCTGCCTTTCCCTCTCCTTTACACTCACGTGAGGAGATTCGATAGGCCCTGGCTTGCCAGACCTATCAGAGGTCACACGCACAGCCTTTAAGGGGGGTTCAGTTGAAGTGTCCACAGACGATCCGCCCCTCTTCAATGAAGTCTTTGAAGATGTTGATCTGGCATCTTCCTCATCACCAGACACTACTTCATCCCTCCTTTCCAACTTCCTGAGCCACAGAAGCAGCCGTCCTTCACGATCACGGAGGGTTTTAACAGACATTCTCCTGCATATACTACACTTATCAACCTTATGGTCTGGGTATAGACAGTAAATACAGTCTTGATGTTGATCCTCTGTATAAAGTCGTTTTTTGCCACAAGTGGCACAAGACCTGAAAAGGCTCTTCTTTTCCTTATCAGCCATGACAAAGCTGAAAGAAATCCTTAAAGAAAACTGTTTAAACAGTACCTCAAGTTGAAGTTAGAGCAGAGCTCTAAGGAGACTCCCTGTCACCAACGAAGCGGTAGAAAATCTGAGGCTCTGAGCTTTCTCAGGAAGGTTCTACAGGGTGAGGCTGATCTGATTGGTTGCTAAGGGGACTTTGGGTCCTTTTACATAATGACAGCAATAGGCTGCAAAAGATAATGAGGCCTAGGCCTAATTTTTTACCTTTTTTACACCTATTAGGGTGTATTTACCTAGGTATATATATATATATATATATATTATTTCCGAGGCTCCCATTCCGACGACGGGGAATGATACAAGCAATGGGAATCTATGAAAGTTCCAATACTGGAGTAACTCAGGAGTTCTCTCGTCACCCATGGCTCTGAATGGTGCTGTTTAAGTATGTGAACTCGGGAGTTCTCTCGTCACCCCGTGGCTCTGAATGGTGCTGTTTAAGTATGTGAACTCTGGAGTTCTCTCGTCACCCATGGCTCTGAATGGTGTTGTTTAAGTATGTGAACTCGGGAGTTCTCTCGTCACCCATGGCACTGAATGGTGCTGTTTAAGTTTGTAAACTCAGGAGTTCTCTCGTCACCCCGTGGTTCTGAATGGTGCTGTTTAAGTATGTGAACTCGGGAGTTCTCTCGTCACCCATGGCTCTGAATGGTGCTGTTTAAGTATGTGAACTCGGGAGTTCTCTCGTCACCCATGGCACTGAATGGTGCTGTTTAAGTTTGTAAACTCAGGAGTTCTCTCGCCACCCATGGCTCTGAATGGTGCTGTTTAAGTATGTGAACTCGGGAGTTCTCTCGTCACCCCCTGGCTCTGAATGGTGCTGTTTAAGTATGTGAACTCGGGAGTACTCTCGTCACCCATGGCACTGAATGGTGCTGTTTAAGTATGTGAACTCGGGAGTTCTCTCGTCACCCATGGCTCTGAATGGTGCTGTTTAAGTATGTGAACTCGGGAGTTCTCTCGTCACCCATGGCACTGAATGGTGCTGTTTAAAGTATATGAACTCAGGAGTTCTCTCGTCACCCCCCGGCTCTGAATGGTGCTGTTTAAGTATGTGAACTCAGGAGTTCTCTCGTCACCCCCCGGCTCTGAATGGTGCTGTTTAAGTATGTGAACTCGGGAGTTCTCTCGTCACCCATGGCTCTGAATGGTGTTGTTTAAGTATGTGAACTCAGGAGTTCTCTCGTCACCCCGTAGCTCTGAATGGTGCTGTTTAAGTATGTGAACTCAGGAGTTCTCTCGTCACCCCCCGGCTCTGAATGGTGCTGTTTAAGTTTGTAAACTCGGGAGTTCTCTCGTCACCCCGTGGCTCTGAATGGTGCTGTTTAAGTATGTGAACTCAGGAGTTCTCTCGTCACCCCGTGGCTCTGAATGGTGCTGTTTAAGTATGTGAACTCAGGAGTTCTCTCGTCACCCCATGGCTCTGAATGGTGCTGTTTAAGTATGTGAACTTGGGAGTTCTCTCTTCAACCCCTGGCACTGAATGGTGCTGTTTAAGTATGTGAACTCGGGAGTTCTCTCGTCACCCGCGGCTCTGAATGGTGCTGTTTAAGTATGTGAACTCGGGAGTTCTCTCGTCACCACCGGCTCTGAATGGTGCTGTTTAAGTATGTGAACTTGGGAGTTCTCTCTTCAACCCCTGGCTCTGAATGGTGCTGTTTAAGTATGTGAACTCGGGAGTTCTCTCGTCACCCCCCGGCTCTGAATGGTGCTGTTTAAGTATGTGAACTTGGGAGTTCTCTCTTCAACCCCTGGCTCTGAATGGTGCTGTTTAAGTATGTGAACTCAGGAGTTCTCTCGTCACCCCCCGGCTCTGAATGGTGCTGTTTAAGTTTGTAAACTCGGGAGTTCTCTCGTCACCCCGTGGCTCTGAATGGTGCTGTTTAAGTATGTGAACTCGGGAGTTCTCTCGTCACCCCGTGGCTCTGAATGGGGCTGTTTAGGTATGTGAACTCGGGAGTTCTCTCGTCACCCCGTGGCTCTGAATGGGGCTGTTTAAGTATGTGAACTCGGGAGTTCTCTCGTCACCCATGGCACTGAATGGTGCTGTTTAAGTATGTGAACTCGGGAGTTCTCTCGTCACCCCGTGGCTCTGAATGGTGCTGTTTAAGTATGTGAACTCAGGAGTTCTCTCGTCACCCCGTGGCTCTGAATGGTGCTGTTTAAGTATGTGAACTCAGGAGTTCTCTCGTCACCCCATGGCTCTGAATGGTGCTGTTTAAGTATGTGAACTCGGGAGTTCTCTCGTCACCCATGGCGCTGAATGGTGCTGTTTAAGTATGTGAACTTGGGAGTTCTCTCTTCAACCCCTGGCTCTGAATGGTGCTGTTTAAGTATGTGAACTCAGGAGTTCTCTCGTCACCCCATGGCTCTGAATGGTGCTGTTTAAGTATGTGAACTCGGGAGTTCTCTCGTCACCCCGTGGATCTGAATGGTGCTGTTTAAGTATGTGAACTCAGGAGTTCTCTCGTCACCCCGTGGCTCTGAATGTTGCTGTTTAAGTGTGTGAACTCAGGAGTTCTCTCGTCACCCCATGGCTCTGAATGGTGCTGTTTAAGTATGTGAACTCGGGAGTTCTCTCGTCACCCATGGCTCTGAATGGTGCTGTTTAAGTATGTGAACTCGGGAGTTCTCTCGTCACCTATGGCACTGAATGGTGCTGTTTAAGTATGTGAACTCGGGAATTCTCTCATCACCCCCCGGCTCTGAATGGTGCTGTTTAAGTATGTGAACTCAGGAGTTCTCTCGTCACCCATGGCACTGAATGGTGCTGTTTAAGTATGTGAACTCGGGAGTTCTCTCGTCACCCCCCGGCTCTGAATGGTGCTGTTTAAGTATGTGAACTCGGGAGTTCTCTCGTCACCCATGGCTCTGAATGGTGCTGTTTAAGTATGTGAACTCGGGAGTTCTCTCGTCACCCATGGCACTGAATGGTGCTGTGTAAGTATATGAACTCAGGAGTTCTCTCGTCACCCATGGCTCTGAATGGTGCTGTTTAAGTATGTGAACTCGGGAGTTCTCTCGTCACCCCGTGGTTCTGAATGGTGCTGTTTAAGTTTGTAAACTCAGGAGTTCTCTCGTCACCCCGTGGTTCTGAATGGTGCTGTTTAAGTATGTGAACTCGGGAGTTCTCTCGTCACCCATGGCTCTGAATGGTGCTGTTTAAGTATGTGAACTCGGGAGTTCTCTCGTCACCCATGGCACTGAATGGTGCTGTTTAAGTTTGTAAACTCAGGAGTTCTCTCGCCACCCATGGCTCTGAATGGTGCTGTTTAAGTATGTGAACTCGGGAGTTCTCTCGTCACCCCCTGGCTCTGAATGGTGCTGTTTAAGTATGTGAACTCGGGAGTACTCTCGTCACCCATGGCACTGAATGGTGCTGTTTAAGTATGTGAACTCGGGAGTTCTCTCGTCACCCATGGCTCTGAATGGTGCTGTTTAAGTATGTGAACTCGGGAGTTCTCTCGTCACCCATGGCACTGAATGGTGCTGTTTAAAGTATATGAACTCAGGAGTTCTCTCGTCACCCCCCCGGCTCTGAATGGTGCTGTTTAAGTATGTGAACTCAGGAGTTCTCTCGTCACCCCCCGGCTCTGAATGGTGCTGTTTAAGTATGTGAACTCGGGAGTTCTCTCGTCACCCATGGCTCTGAATGGTGCTGTTTAAGTATGTGAACTCAGGAGTTCTCTCGTCACCCCGTGGCTCTGAATGGTGCTGTTTAAGTATGTGAACTCAGGAGTTCTCTCGTCACCCCCCGGCTCTGAATGGTGCTGTTTAAGTTTGTAAACTCTGGAGTTCTCTCGTCACCCCGTGGCTCTGAATGGTGCTGTTTAAGTATGTGAACTCGGGAGTTCTCTCGTCACCCATGGCTCTGAATGGTGCTGTTTAAGTATGTGAACTCGGGAGTTCTCTCGTCACCCCGTGGCTCTGAATGGTGTTGTTTAAGTATGTGAACTCAGGAGTTCTCTCGTCACCCCGTGGCTCTGAATGGTGCTGTTTAAGTATGTGAACTCAGGAGTTCTCTCGTCACCCCATGGCTCTGAATGGTGCTGTTTAAGTATGTGAAATCGGGAGTTCTCTCGTCACCCCGTGGCTCTGAATGGGGCTGTTTAAGTATGTGAACTCGGGAGTTCTCTCTTCAACCCCTGGCTCTGAATGGTGCTGTTTAAGTATGTGAACTCGGGAGTTCTCTCGTCACCCCGTGGCTCTGAATGGGGCTGTTTAAGTATGTGAACTCGGGAGTTCTCTCGTCACCCGTGGCTCTGAATGGGGCTGTTTAAGTATGTGAACTCGGGAGTTCTCTCGTCACCCATGGCACTGAATGGTGCTGTTTAAGTATGTGAACTCGGGAGTTCTCTCGTCACCCCGTGGCTCTGAATGGTGCTGTTTAAGTATGTGAACTCAGGAGTTCTCTCGTCACCCCGTGGCTCTGAATGGTGCTGTTTAAGTATGTGAACTCAGGAGTTCTCTCGTCACCCCATGGCTCTGAATGGTGCTGTTTAAGTATGTGAACTTGGGAGTTCTCTCTTCAACCCCTGGCACTGAATGGTGCTGTTTAAGTATGTGAACTCGGGAGTTCTCTCGTCACCCGTGGCTCTGAATGGTGCTGTTTAAGTATGTGAACTCGGGAGTTCTCTCGTCACCCATGGCACTAAATGGTGCTGTTTAAGTATGTGAACTCGGGAGTTCTCTCGTCACCACCGGCTCTGAATGGTGCTGTTTAAGTATGTGAACTTGGGAGTTCTCTCTTCAACCCCTGGCTCTGAATGGTGCTGTTTAAGTATGTGAACTCGGGAGTTCTCTCGTCACCCCCCGGCTCTGAATGGTGCTGTTTAAGTATGTGAACTTGGGAGTTCTCTCTTCAACCCCTGGCTCTGAATGGTGCTGTTTAAGTATGTGAACTCGGGAGTTCTCTCGTCACCCATGGCTCTGAATGGTGCTGTTTAAGTATGTGAACTCGGGAGTTCTCTCGTCACCCATGGCACTGAATGGTGCTGTTTAAGTATGTGAACTCGGGAGTTCTCTCGTCACCCCCCGGCTCTGAATGGTGCTGTTTAAGTATGTGAACTCGGGAGTTCTCTCGTCACCCCCCGGCTCTGAATGGTGCTGTTTAAGTATGTGAACTCGGGAGTTCTCTCGTCACCCATGGCTCTGAATGATGCTGTTTAAGTATGTGAACTCGGGAGTTCTCTCGTCACCCCGTGGCTCTGAATGGTGCTGTTTAAGTATGTGAACTCAGGAGTTCTCTCGTCACCCCATGGCTCTGAATGGTGCTGTTTAAGTATGTGAACTCAGGAGTTCTCTCGTCACCCATGGCTCTGAATGGTGCTGTTTAAGTATGTGAACTCGGGAGTTCTCTCGTCACCCCGTGGCTCTGAATGGTGCTGTTTAAGTATGTGAACTCAGGAGTTCTCTCGTCACCCATGGCTCTGAATGGTGCTGTTTAAGTATGTGAACTCGGGAGTTCTCTCGTCACCCATGGCACTGAATGGTGCTGTTTAAGTTTGTAAACTCAGGAGTTCAATCGTCACCCCGTGGTTCTGAATGGTGCTGTTTAAGTATGTGAACTCGGGAGTTCTCTCGTCACCCATGGCTCTGAATGGTGCTGTTTAAGTATGTGAACTCGGGAGTTCTCTCGTCACCCATGGCACTGAATGGTGCTGTTTAAGTTTGTAAACTCAGGAGTTCTCTCGTCACCCATGGCTCTGAATGGTGCTGTTTAAGTATGTGGACTCGGGAGTTCTCTCGTCACCCCCTGGCTCTGAATGGTGCTGTTTAAGTATGTGAACTCGGGAGTACTCTCGTCACCCATGGCACTGAATGGTGCTGTTTAAGTATGTGAACTCGGGAGTTCTCTCGTCACCCATGGCTCTGAATGGTGCTGTTTAAGTATGTGAACTCGGGAGTTCTCTCGTCACCCATGGCACTGAATGGTGCTGTTTAAAGTATATGAACTCAGGAGTTCTCTCGTCACCCCCCGGCTCTGAATGGTGCTGTTTAAGTATGTGAACTCAGGAGTTCTCTCGTCACCCCCCGGCTCTGAATGGTGCTGTTTAAGTATGTGAACTCAGGAGTTCTCTCGTCACCCCGTGGCTCTGAATGGTGCTGTTTAAGTATGTGAACTCAGGAGTTCTCTCGTCACCCCCCGGCTCTGAATGGTGCTGTTTAAGTATGTGAACTCAGGAGTTCTCTCGTCACCCCATGGCTCTGAATGGTGCTGTTTAAGTATGTGAACTTGGGAGTTCTCTCTTCAACCCCTGGCTCTGAATGGTGCTGTTTAAGTATGTGAACTCAGGAGTTCTCTCGTCACCCCATGGCTCTGAATGGTGCTGTTTAAGTATGTGAACTCGGGAGTTCTCTCGTCACCCCGTGGATCTGAATGGTGCTGTTTAAGTATGTGAACTCAGGAGTTCTCTCGTCACCCCGTGGCTCTGAATGTTGCTGTTTAAGTATGTGAACTCAGGAGTTCTCTCGTCACCCCATGGCTCTGAATGGTGCTGTTTAAGTATGTGAACTCGGGAGTTCTCTCGTCACCCATGGCACTGAATGGTGCTGTTTAAAGTATATGAACTCAGGAGTTCTCTCGTCACCCCCTGGCTCTGAATGGTGCTGTTTAAGTATGTGAACTCAGGAGTTCTCTCGTCACCCCCCGGCTCTGAATGGTGCTGTTTAAGTATGTGAACTCAGGAGTTCTCTCGTCACCCCGTGGCTCTGAATGGTGCTGTTTAAGTATGTGAACTCAGGAGTTCTCTCATCACCCCCCGGCTCTGAATGGTGCTGTTTAAGTTTGTAAACTCGGGAGTTCACTCGTCACCCCGTGGCTCTGAATGGTGCTGTTTAAGTATGTGAACTCGGGAGTTCTCTCGTCACCCATGGCTCTGAATGGTGCTGTTTAAGTATGTGAACTCGGGAGTTCTCTCGTCACCCCGTGGCTCTGAATGGTGTTGTTTAAGTATGTGAACTCAGGAGTTCTCTCGTCACCCCGTGGCTCTGAATGGTGCTGTTTAAGTATGTGAACTCAGGAGTTCTCTCGTCACCCCATGGCTCTGAATGGTGCTGTTTAAGTATGTGAACTCGGGAGTTCTCTCGTCACCCCGTGGCTCTGAATGGGGCTGTTTAAGTATGTGAACTCGGGAGTTCTCTCTTCAACCCCTGGCTCTGAATGGTGCTGTTTAAGTATGTGAACTCGGGAGTTCTCTCGTCACCCCGTGGCTCTGAATGGGGCTGTTTAAGTATGTGAACTCGGGAGTTCTCTCGTCACCCCGTGGCTCTGAATGGGGCTGTTTAAGTATGTGAACTCGGGAGTTCTCTCGTCACCCATGGCACTGAATGGTGCTGTTTAAGTATGTGAACTCGGGAGTTCTCTCTTCAACCCCTGGCTCTGAATGGTGCTGTTTAAGTATGTGAACTCAGGAGTTCTCTCGTCACCCTATGGCTCTGAATGGTGCTGTTTAAGTATGTGAACTCGGGAGTTCTCTCGTCACCCCGTGGATCTGAATGGTGCTGTTTAAGTGTGTGAACTCAGGAGTTCTCTCGTCACTCCATGGCTCTGAATGGTGCTGTTTAAGTATGTGAACTCGGGAGTTCTCTCGTCACCCATGGCTCTGAATGGTGCTGTTTAAGTATGTGAACTCGGGAGTTCTCTCGTCACCTATGGCACTGAATGGTGCTGTTTAAGTATGTGAACTCGGGAATTCTCTCATCACCCCCCGGCTCTGAATGGTGCTGTTTAAGTATGTGAACTCAGGAGTTCTCTCGTCACCCATGGCACTGAATGGTGCTGTTTAAGTATGTGAACTCGGGAGTTCTCTCGTCACCCCCCGGCTCTGAATGGTGCTGTTTAAGTATGTGAACTCGGGAGTTCTCTCGTCACCCCCCGGCTCTGAATGGTGCTGTTTAAGTATGTGAACTCGGGAGTTCTCTCGTCACCCATGGCTCTGAATGGTGCTGTTTAAGTATGTGAACTCGGGAGTTCTCTCGTCACCCATGGCACTGAATGGTGCTGTTTAAGTATGTGAACTCAGGAGTTCTCTCGTCACCCATGGCTCTGAATGGTGCTGTTTAAGTATGTGAACTAGGGAGTTCTCTCGTCACCCATGGCACTGAATGGTGCTGTTTAAGTATGTGAACTCGGGAGTTCTCTCGTCACCCATGGCTCTGAATGGTGCTGTTTAAGTATGTGAACTCAGGAGTTCTCTCGTCACCCCGTGGCTCTGAATGGTGCTGTTTAAGTATGTGAACTCGGGAGTTCTCTCGTCACCCATGGCACTGAATGGTGCTGTTTAAGTATGTGAACTCGGGAGTTCTCTCGTCACCCATGGCACTGAATGGTGCTGTTTAAGTATGTGAACTCGGGAGTTCTCTCGTCACCCATGGCACTGAATGGTGCTGTTTAAGTTTGTAAACTCAGGAGTTCTCTCGTCACCCCGTGGCTCTGAATGGTGCTGTTTAAGTATGTGAACTCGGGAGTTCTCTCGTCACCCATGGCTCTGAATGGTGCTGTTTAAGTATGTGAACTCAGGAGTTCTCTCGTCACCCCTTGGCTCTGAATGGTGCTGTTTAAGTATGTGAACTCGGGAGTTCTCTCGTCACCCATGGCTCTGAATGGTGCTGTTTAAGTATGTGAACTCGGGAGTTCTCTCGTCACCCATGGCACTGAATGGTGCTGTTTAAGTATGTGAACTCGGGAGTTCTCTCGTCACCCATGGCACTGAATGGTGCTGTTTAAGTTTGTAAACTCAGGAGTTCTCTCGTCACCCCGTGACTCTGAATGGTGCTGTTTAAGTATGTGAACTCGAGAGTTCTCTCGTCACCCATGGCTCTGAATGGTGCTGTTTAAGTATGTGAACTCGGGAGTTCTCTCGTCACCCATGGCACTGAATGGTGCTGTTTAAGTATGTGAACTCGGGAGTTCTCTCGTCACCCATGGCTCTGAATGGTGCTGTTTAAGTATGTGAACTCAGGAGTTCTCTCGTCACCCATGGCTCTGAATGGTGCTGTTTAAGTATGTGAACTCAGGAGTTCTCTCGTCACCCATGGCACTGAATGGTGCTGTTTAAGTTTGTAAACTCAGGAGTTCTCTCGTCACCCATGGCTCTGAATGGTGCTGTTTAAGTATGTGAACTCGGGAGTTCTCTCGTCACCCCCTGGCTCTGAATGGTGCTGTTTAAGTATGTGAACTCGGGAGTACTCTCGTCACCCATGGCACTGAATGGTGCTGTTTAAGTATGTGAACTCGGGAGTTCTCTCGTCACCCATGGCTCTGAATGGTGCTGTTTAAGTATGTGAACTCGGGAGTTCTCTCGTCACCCATGGCACTGAATGGTGCTGTTTAAAGTATATGAACTCAGGAGTTCTCTCGTCACCCCCCGGCTCTGAATGGTGCTGTTTAAGTATGTGAACTCAGGAGTTCTCTCGTCACCCCCCGGCTCTGAATGGTGCTGTTTAAGTATGTGAACTCAGGAGTTCTCTCGTCACCCCGTGGCTCTGAATGGTGCTGTTTAAGTATGTGAACTCAGGAGTTCTCTCGTCACCCCCCGGCTCTGAATGGTGCTGTTTAAGTTTGTAAACTCAGGAGTTCTCTCGTCACCCCGTGGCTCTGAATGGTGCTGTTTAAGTATGTGAACTCGGGAGTTCTCTCGTCACCCATGGCTCTGAATGGTGCTGTTTAAGTATGTGAACTCGGGAGTTCTCTCGTCACCCCGTGGCTCTGAATGGTGTTGTTTAAGTATGTGAACTCAGGAGTTCTCTCGTCACCCCGTGGCTCTGAATGGTGCTGTTTAAGTATGTGAACTCAGGAGTTCTCTCGTCACCCCATGGCTCTGAATGGTGCTGTTTAAGTATGTGAACTCGGGAGTTCTCTCGTCACCCCGTGGCTCTGAATGGGGCTGTTTAAGTATGTGAACTCGGGAGTTCTCTCTTCAACCCCTGGCTCTGAATGGTGCTGTTTAAGTATGTGAACTCGGGAGTTCTCTCGTCACCCCGTGGCTCTGAATGGGGCTGTTTAAGTATGTGAACTCGGGAGTTCTCTTGTCACCCCGTGGCTCTGAATGGGGCTGTTTAAGTATGTGAACTCGGGAGTTCTCTCGTCACCCATGGCACTGAATGGTGCTGTTTAAGTATGTGAACTCGGGAGTTCTCTCGTCACCCCGTGGCTCTGAATGGTGCTGTTTAAGTATGTGAACTCAGGAGTACTCTTGTCACCCCGTGGCTCTGAATGGTGCTGTTTAAGTATGTGAACTCAGGAGTTCTCTCGTCACCCCATGGCTCTGAATGGTGCTGTTTAAGTATGTGAACTCGGGAGTTCTCTCGTCACCCATGGCTCTGAATGGTGCTGTTTAAGTATGTGAACTCGGGAGTTCTCTCGTCACCCCGTGGATCTGAATGGTGCTGTTTAAGTATGTGAACTCAGGAGTTCTCTCGTCACCCCGTGGCTCTGAATGTTGCTGTTTAAGTATGTGAACTCAGGAGTTCTCTCGTCACCCCATGGCTCTGAATGGTGCTGTTTAAGTATGTGAACTCGGGAGTTCTCTCGTCACCCATGGCTCTGAATGGTGCTGTTTAAGTATGTGAACTCGGGAGTTCTCTCGTCACCTATGGCACTGAATGGTGCTGTTTAAGTATGTGAACTCGGGAATTCTCTCGTCACCCCCCGGCTCTGAATGGTGCTTTTTAAGTATGTGAACTCAGGAGTTCTCTCGTCACCCATGGCACTGAATGGTGCTGTTTAAGTATGTGAACTCGGGAGTTCTCTTGTCACCCCCCGGCTCTGAATGGTGCTGTTTAAGTATGTGAACTCGGGAGTTCTCTCGTCACCCCCCGGCTCTGAATGGTGCTGTTTAAGTATGTGAACTCGGGAGTTCTCTCGTCACCCATGGCTCTGAATGGTGCTGTTTAAGTATGTGAACTCGGGAGTTCTCTCGTCACCCATGGCACTGAATGGTGCTGTTTAAGTATGTGAACTAAGGAGTTCTCTCGTCACCCATGGCTCTGAATGGTGCTGTTTAAGTATGTGAACTCGGGAGTTCTCTCGTCACCCATGGCACTGAATGGTGCTGTTTAAGTATGTGAACTCGGGAGTTCTCTCGTCACCCATGGCTCTGAATGGTGCTGTTTAAGTATGTGAACTCAGGAGTTCTCTCGTCACCCCGTGGCTCTGAATGGTGCTGTTTAAGTATGTGAACTCGGGAGTTCTCTCGTCACCCATGGCACTGAATGGTGCTGTTTAAGTATGTGAACTCAGGAGTTCTCTCGTCACCCCATGGCTCTGTATGGTGCTGTTTAAGTATGTGAACTCGGGAGTTCTCTCGTCACCCATGGCACTGAATGGTGCTGTTTAAGTATGTGAATTTGGGAGTTCTCTCTTCAACCCCTGGCTCTGAATGGTGCTGTTTAAGTATGTGAACTCAGGAGTTCTCTCGTCACCCATGGCTCTGAATGGTGCTGTTTAAGTATGTGAACTCAGGAGTTCTCTCGTCACCCCGTGGCTCTGAATGGTGCTGTTTAAGTATGTGAACTCAGGAGTTCTCTCGTCACCCCATGGCTCTGAATGGTGCTGTTTAAGTATGTGAACTTGGGAGTTCTCTCTTCAACCCCTGGCTCTGAATGGTGCTGTTTAAGTATGTGAACTCGGGAGTTCTCTCGTCACCCATGGCTCTGAATGGTGCTGTTTAAGTATGTGAACTCGGGAGTTCTCTCGTCACCCCCCGGCTCTGAATGGTGCTGTTTAAGTATGTGAACTCAGGAGTTCTCTCGTCACCCCATGGCTCTGAATGGTGCTGTTTAAGTTTGTAAACTCGGTAGTTCTCTCGTCACCTCTTGGCACTGAATGGTGCTGTTTAAGTTTGTAAACTCAGGAGTTCTCTCGTCACCCCGTGGCTCTGAATGGTGCTGTTTAAGTATGTGAACTCAGGAGTTCTCTCGTCACCCCATGGCTCTGAATGGTGCTGTTTAAGTATGTGAACTCGGGAGTTCTCTCTTCAACCCCTGGCTCTGAATGGTGCTGTTTAAGTATGTGAACTCGGGAGTTCTCTCGTCACCCATGGCTCTGAATGGTGCTGTTTAAGTATGTGAACTTGGGAGTTCTCTCTTCAACCCCTGGCTCTGAATGGTGCTGTTTAAGTATGTGAACTTGGGAGTTCTCTCTTCAACCCCTGGCTCTGAATGGTGCTGTTTAAGTTTGTAAAGTCAGGAGTTCTCTCGTCACCCCGTGGCTCTGAATGGTGCTGTTTAAGTATGTGAACTCGGGAGTTCTCTCGTCACCCATGGCTCTGAATGGTGCTGTTTAAGTATGTGAACTCAGGAGTTCTCTCGTCACCCCATGGCACTGAATGGTGCTGTTTAAGTATGTGAACTCAGGAGTTCTCTCTTCAACCCCCGGCTCTGAATGGTGCTGTTTAAGTATGTGAACTTGGGAGTTCTCTCGTCACCCATGGCTCTGAATGGTGCTGTTTAAGTATGTGAACTCAGGAGTTCTCTCGTCACCCCGTGGCACTGAATGGTGCTGTTTAAGTATGTGAACTCAGGAGTTCTCTCTTCAACCCCTGGCTCTGAATGGTGCTGTTTAAGTATGTGAACTCGGGAGTTCTCTCGTCACCACCGGCTCTGAATGGTGCTGTTTAAGTATGTGAACTTGGGAGTTCTCTCTTCAACCCCTGGCTCTGAATGGTGCTGTTTAAGTATGTGAACTCGGGAGTTCTCTCGTCACCCCCCGGCTCTGAATGGTGCTGTTTAAGTATGTGAACTTGGGAGTTCTCTCTTCAACCCCTGGCTCTGAATGGTGCTGTTTAAGTATGTGAACTCGGGAGTTCTCTCGTCACCCATGGCTCTGAATGGTGCTGTTTAAGTATGTGAACTCGGGAGTTCTCTCGTCACCCATGGCACTGAATGGTGCTGTTTAAGTATGTGAACTCGGGAGTTCTCTCGTCACCCCCCGGCTCTGAATGGTGCTGTTTAAGTATGTGAACTCGGGAGTTCTCTCGTCACCCCCCGGCTCTGAATGGTGCTGTTTAAGTATGTGAACTCGGGAGTTCTCTCGTCACCCATGGCTCTGAATGGTGCTGTTTAAGTATGTGAACTCAGGAGTTCTCTCGTCACCCCGTGGCTCTGAATGGTGCTGTTTAAGTATGTGAACTCAGGAGTTCTCTCGTCACCCCATGGCTCTGAATGGTGCTGTTTAAGTATGTGAACTCAGGAGTTCTCTCGTCACCCATGGCTCTGAATGGTGCTGTTTAAGTATGTGAACTCGGGAGTTCTCTCGTCACCCCGTGGCTCTGAATGGTGCTGTTTAAGTATGTGAACTCGGGAGTTCTCTCGTCACCCATGGCTCTGAATGGGGCTGTTTAAGTATGTGAACTCGGGAGTTCTCTCGTCACCCATGGCACTGAATGGTGCTGTTTAAGTTTGTAAACTCAGGAGTTCAATCGTCACCCCGTGGTTCTGAATGGTGCTGTTTAAGTATGTGAACTCGGGAGTTCTCTCGTCACCCATGGCTCTGAATGGTGCTGTTTAAGTATGTGAACTCGGGAGTTCTCTCGTCACCCATGGCACTGAATGGTGCTGTTTAAGTTTGTAAACTCAGGAGTTCTCTCGTCACCCATGGCTCTGAATGGTGCTGTTTAAGTATGTGAACTCGGGAGTTCTCTCGTCACCCCCTGGCTCTGAATGGTGCTGTTTAAGTATGTGAACTCGGGAGTACTCTCGTCACCCATGGCACTGAATGGTGCTGTTTAAGTATGTGAACTCGGGAGTTCTCTCGTCACCCATGGCTCTGAATGGTGCTGTTTAAGTATGTGAACTCGGGAGTTCTCTCGTCACCCATGGCACTGAATGGTGCTGTTTAAAGTATATGAACTCAGGAGTTCTCTCGTCACCCCCCGGCTCTGAATGGTGCTGTTTAAGTATGTGAACTCAGGAGTTCTCTCGTCACCCCCCGGCTCTGAATGGTGCTGTTTAAGTATGTGAACTCAGGAGTTCTCTCGTCACCCCGTGGCTCTGAATGGTGCTGTTTAAGTATGTGAACTCAGGAGTTCTCTCGTCACCCCCGGCTCTGAATGGTGCTGTTTAAGTATGTGAACTCAGGAGTTCTCTCGTCACCCCATGGCTCTGAATGGTGCTGTTTAAGTATGTGAACTTGGGAGTTCTCTCTTCAACCCCTGGCTCTGAATGGTGCTGTTTAAGTATGTGAACTCAGGAGTTCTCTCGTCACCCCATGGCTCTGAATGGTGCTGTTTAAGTATGTGAACTCGGGAGTTCTCTCGTCACCCCGTGGATCTGAATGGTGCTGTTTAAGTATGTGAACTCAGGAGTTCTCTCGTCACCCCGTGGCTCTGAATGTTGCTGTTTAAGTATGTGAACTCAGGAGTTCTCTCGTCACCCCATGGCTCTGAATGGTGCTGTTTAAGTATGTGAACTCGGGAGTTCTCTCGTCACCCATGGCACTGAATGGTGCTGTTTAAAGTATATGAACTCAGGAGTTCTCTCGTCACCCCCTGGCTCTGAATGGTGCTGTTTAAGTATGTGAACTCAGGAGTTCTCTCGTCACCCCCCGGCTCTGAATGGTGCTGTTTAAGTATGTGAACTCAGGAGTTCTCTCGTCACCCCGTGGCTCTGAATGGTGCTGTTTAAGTATGTGAACTCAGGAGTTCTCTCGTCACCCCCCGGCTCTGAATGGTGCTGTTTAAGTTTGTAAACTCGGGAGTTCACTCGTCACCCCGTGGCTCTGAATGGTGCTGTTTAAGTATGTGAACTCGGGAGTTCTCTCGTCACCCATGGCTCTGAATGGTGCTGTTTAAGTATGTGAACTCGGGAGTTCTCTCGTCACCCCGTGGCTCTGAATGGTGTTGTTTAAGTATGTGAACTCAGGAGTTCTCTCGTCACCCCGTGGCTCTGAATGGTGCTGTTTAAGTATGTGAACTCAGGAGTTCTCTCGTCACCCCATGGCTCTGAATGGTGCTGTTTAAGTATGTGAACTCGGGAGTTCTCTCGTCACCCCGTGGCTCTGAATGGGGCTGTTTAAGTATGTGAACTCGGGAGTTCTCTCTTCAAACCCTGGCTCTGAATGGTGCTGTTTAAGTATGTGAACTCGGGAGTTCTCTCGTCACCCCGTGGCTCTGAATGGGGCTGTTTAAGTATGTGAACTCGGGAGTTCTCTCGTCACCCCGTGGCTCTGAATGGGGCTGTTTAAGTATGTGAACTCGGGAGTTCTCTCGTCACCCATGGCACTGAATGGTGCTGTTTAAGTATGTGAACTCGGGAGTTCTCTCGTCACCCCGTGGCTCTGAATGGTGCTGTTTAAGTATGTGAACTCAGGAGTTCTCTCGTCACCCCGTGGCTCTGAATGGTGCTGTTTAAGTATGTGAACTCAGGAGTTCTCTCGTCACCCCAGGGCTCTGAATGGTGCTGTTTAAGTATGTGAACTCGGGAGTTCTCTCGTCACCCATGGCTCTGAATGGTGCTGTTTAAGTATGTGAACTTGGGAGTTCTCTCTTCAACCCCTGGCTCTGAATGGTGCTGTTTAAGTATGTGAACTCAGGAGTTCTCTCGTCACCCTATGGCTCTGAATGGTGCTGTTTAAGTATGTGAACTCGGGAGTTCTCTCGTCACCCCGTGGATCTGAATGGTGCTGTTTAAGTGTGTGAACTCAGGAGTTCTCTCGTCACTCCATGGCTCTGAATGGTGCTGTTTAAGTATGTGAACTCGGGAGTTCTCTCGTCACCCATGGCTCTGAATGGTGCTGTTTAAGTATGTGAACTCGGGAGTTCTCTCGTCACCTATAGCACTGAATGGTGCTGTTTAAGTATGTGAACTCGGGAGTTCTCTCGTCACCCCCCGGCTCTGAATGGTGCTGTTTAAGTATGTGAACTCAGGAGTTCTCTCGTCACCCATGGCACTGAATGGTGCTGTTTAAGTATGTGAACTCGGGAGTTCTCTCGTCACCCCCCGGCTCTGAATGGTGCTGTTTAAGTATGTGAACTCGGGAGTTCTCTCGTCACCCCCCGGCTCTGAATGGTGCTGTTTAAGTATGTGAACTCGGGAGTTCTCTCGTCACCCATGGCTCTGAATGGTGCTGTTTAAGTATGTGAACTCGGGAGTTCTCTCGTCACCCATGGCACTGAATGGTGCTGTTTAAGTATGTGAACTCAGGAGTTCTCTCGTCACCCATGGCACTGAATGGTGCTGTTTAAGTATGTGAACTCGGGAGTTCTCTCGTCACCCCCCGGCTCTGAATGGTGCTGTTTAAGTATGTGAACTCGGGAGTTCTCTCGTCATCCCCCGGCTCTGAATGGTGCTGTTTAAGTATGTGAACTCGGGAGTTCTCTCGTCACCCATGGCTCTGAATGGTGCTGTTTAAGTATGTGAACTCGGGAGTTCTCTCGTCACCCATGGCACTGAATGGTGCTGTTTAAGTATGTGAACTCAGGAGTTCTCTCGTCACCCATGGCTCTGAATGGTGCTGTTTAAGTATGTGAACTCGGGAGTTCTCTCGTCACCCATGGCAGTGAATGGTGCTGTTTAAGTATGTGAACTCGGGAGTTCTCTCGTCACCCATGGCTCTGAATGGTGCTGTTTAAGTATGTGAACTCAGGAGTTCTCTCGTCACCCCGTGGCTCTGAATGGTGCTGTTTAAGTATGTGAACTCGGGAGTTCTCTCGTCACCCATGGCACTGAATGGTGTTGTTTAAGTATGTGAACTCGGGAGTTCTCTCGTCACCCATGGCACTGAATGGTGCTGTTTAAGTTTGTAAACTCAGGAGTTCTCTCGTCACCCCGTGGCTCTGAATGGTGCTGTTTAAGTATGTGAACTCGGGAGTTCTCTCGTCACCCATGGCTCTGAATGGTGCTGTTTAAGTATGTGAACTCAGGAGTTCTCTCGTCACCCCTTGGCTCTGAATGGTGCTGTTTAAGTATGTGAACTCGGGAGTTCTCTCGTCACCCATGGCTCTGAATGGTGCTGTTTAAGTATGTGAACTCGGGAGTTCTCTCGTCACCCATGGCACTGAATGGTGCTGTTTAAGTATGTGAACTCGGGAGTTCTCTCGTCACCCATGGCACTGAATGGTGCTGTTTAAGTTTGTAAACTCAGGAGTTCTCTCGTCACCCCGTGGCTCTGAATGGTGCTGTTTAAGTTTGTAAACTCAGGAGTTCTCTCGTCACCCCCTGGCTCTGAATGGTGCTGTTTAAGTATGTGAACTCGGGAGTACTCTCGTCACCCATGGCACTGAATGGTGCTGTTTAAGTATGTGAACTCGGGAGTTCTCTCGTCACCCATGGCTCTGAATGGTGCTGTTTAAGTATGTGAACTCGGGAGTTCTCTCGTCACCCATGGCACTGAATGGTGCTGTTTAAAGTATATGAACTCAGGAGTTCTCTCGTCACCCCCCGGCTCTGAATGGTGCTGTTTAAGTATGTGAACTCAGGAGTTCTCTCGTCACCCCCGGCTCTGAATGGTGCTGTTTAAGTATGTGAACTCAGGAGTTCTCTCGTCACCCCGTGGCTCTGAATGGTGCTGTTTAAGTATGTGAACTCAGGAGTTCTCTCGTCACCCCCCGGCTCTGAATGGTGCTGTTTAAGTTTGTAAACTCGGGAGTTCTCTCGTCACCCCGTGGCTCTGAATGGTGCTGTTTAAGTATGTGAACTCGGGAGTTCTCTCGTCACCCATGGCTCTGAATGGTGCTGTTTAAGTATGTGAACTCGGGAGTTCTCTCGTCACCCCGTGGCTCTGAATGGTGTTGTTTAAGTATGTGAACTCAGGAGTTCTCTCGTCACCCCGTGGCTCTGAATGGTGCTGTTTAAGTATGTGAACTCAGGAGTTCTCTCGTCACCCCATGGCTCTGAATGGTGCTGTTTAAGTATGTGAACTCGGGAGTTCTCTCGTCACCCCGTGGCTCTGAATGGGGCTGTTTAAGTATGTGAACTCGGGAGTTCTCTCTTCAACCCCTGGCTCTGAATGGTGCTGTTTAAGTATGTGAACTCGGGAGTTCTCTCGTCACCCCGTGGCTCTGAATGGGGCTGTTTAAGTATGTGAACTCGGGAGTTCTCTTGTCACCCCGTGGCTCTGAATGGGGCTGTTTAAGTATGTGAACTCGGGAGTTCTCTCGTCACCCATGGCACTGAATGGTGCTGTTTAAGTATGTGAACTCGGGAGTTCTCTCGTCACCCCGTGGCTCTGAATGGTGCTGTTTAAGTATGTGAACTCAGGAGTACTCTCGTCACCCCGTGGCTCTGAATGGTGCTGTTTAAGTATGTGAACTCAGGAGTTCTCTCGTCACCCCATGGCTCTGAATGGTGCTGTTTAAGTATGTGAACTCGGGAGTTCTCTCGTCACCCATGGCTCTGAATGGTGCTGTTTAAGTATGTGAACTTGGGAGTTCTCTCTTCAACCCCTGGCTCTGAATGGTGCTGTTTAAGTATGTGAACTCAGGAGTTCTCTCGTCACCCCATGGCTCTGAATGGTGCTGTTTAAGTATGTGAACTCGGGAGTTCTCTCGTCACCCCGTGGATCTGAATGGTGCTGTTTAAGTATGTGAACTCAGGAGTTCTCTCGTCACCCCGTGGCTCTGAATGTTGCTGTTTAAGTATGTGAACTCAGGAGTTCTCTCGTCACCCCATGGCTCTGAATGGTGCTGTTTAAGTATGTGAACTCGGGAGTTCTCTCGTCACCCATGGCTCTGAATGGTGCTGTTTAAGTATGTGAACTCGGGAGTTCTCTCGTCACCTATGGCACTGAATGGTGCTGTTTAAGTATGTGAACTCGGGAATTCTCTCGTCACCCCCGGCTCTGAATGGTGCTTTTTAAGTATGTGAACTCAGGAGTTCTCTCGTCACCCATGGCACTGAATGGTGCTGTTTAAGTATGTGAACTCGGGAGTTCTCTTGTCACCCCCCGGCTCTGAATGGTGCTGTTTAAGTATGTGAACTCGGGAGTTCTCTCGTCACCCCCCGGCTCTGAATGGTGCTGTTTAAGTATGTGAACTCGGGAGTTCTCTCGTCACCCATGGCTCTGAATGGTGCTGTTTAAGTATGTGAACTCGGGAGTTCTCTCGTCACCCATGGCACTGAATGGTGCTGTTTAAGTATGTGAACTAAGGAGTTCTCTCGTCACCCATGGCTCTGAATGGTGCTGTTTAAGTATGTGAACTCGGGAGTTCTCTCGTCACCCATGGCACTGAATGGTGCTGTTTAAGTATGTGAACTCGGGAGTTCTCTCGTCACCCATGGCTCTGAATGGTGCTGTTTAAGTATGTGAACTCAGGAGTTCTCTCGTCACCCCGTGGCTCTGAATGGTGCTGTTTAAGTATGTGAACTCGGGAGTTCTCTCGTCACCCATGGCACTGAATGGTGCTGTTTAAGTATGTGAACTCAGGAGTTCTCTCGTCACCCCATGGCTCTGAATGGTGCTGTTTAAGTATGTGAACTCGGGAGTTCTCTCGTCACCCATGGCACTGAATGGTGCTGTTTAAGTATGTGAATTTGGGAGTTCTCTCTTCAACCCCTGGCTCTGAATGGTGCTGTTTAAGTATGTGAACTCAGGAGTTCTCTCGTCACCCCGTGGCTCTGAATGGTGCTGTTTAAGTATGTGAACTCAGGAGTTCTCTCGTCACCCCATGGCTCTGAATGGTGCTGTTTAAGTATGTGAACTTGGGAGTTCTCTCTTCAACCCCTGGCTCTGAATGGTGCTGTTTAAGTATGTGAACTCAGGAGTTCTCTCGTCACCCCCCGGCTCTGAATGGTGCTGTTTAAGTATGTGAACTCAGGAGTTCTCTCGTCACCCCATGGCTCTGAATGGTGCTGTTTAAGTTTGTAAACTCGGTAGTTCTCTCGTCACCCCTTGGCACTGAATGGTGCTGTTTAAGTTTGTAAACTCAGGAGTTCTCTCGTCACCCCGTGGCTCTGAATGGTGCTGTTTAAGTATGTGAACTCAGGAGTTCTCTCGTCACCCCATGGCTCTGAATGGTGCTGTTTAAGTATGTGAACTCGGGAGTTCTCTCTTCAACCCCTGGCTCTGAATGGTGCTGTTTAAGTATGTGAACTCTGGAGTTCTCTCGTCACCCATGGCTCTGAATGGTGCTGTTTAAGTATGTGAACTTGGGAGTTCTCTCTTCAACCCCTGGCTCTGAATGGTGCTGTTTAAGTATGTGAACTTGGGAGTTCTCTCTTCAACCCCTGGCTCTGAATGGTGCTGTTTAAGTTTGTAAAGTCAGGAGTTCTCTCGTCACGCCGTGGCTCTGAATGGTGCTGTTTAAGTATGTGAACTCGGGAGTTCTCTCGTCACCCATGGCACTGAATGGTGCTGTTTAAGTATGTGAACTCGGGAGTTCTCTCGTCACCCATGGCACTGAATGGTGCTGTTTAAGTATGTGAACTCAGGAGTTCTCTCGTCACCCCATGGCTCTGAATGGTGCTGTTTAAGTATGTGAACTCGGGAGTTCTCTCGTCACCCCATGGCTCTGAATGGTGCTGTTTAAGTATGTGAACTCAGGAGTTCTCTCGTCACCCCCGGCTCTGAATGGTGCTGTTTAAGTATGTGAACTCGGGAGTTCTCTCGTCACCCCCCGGCTCTGAATGGTGCTGTTTAAGTATGTGAACTTGGGGGTTCTCTCTTCAACCCCTGGCTCTGAATGGTGCTGTTTAAGTATGTGAACTCGGGAGTTGTCTCGTCACCCCCGGCTCTGAATGGTGCTGTTTAAGTATGTGAACTCGGGAGTTCTCTCTTCAACCCCTGGCTCTGAATGGTGCTGTTTAAGTATGTGAACTCAGGAGTTCTCTCGTCACCCCCGGCTCTGAATGGTGCTGTTTAAGTATGTGAACTTGGGAGTTCTCTCTTCAACCCCTGGCTCTGAATGGTGCTGTTTAAGTATGTGAACTCAGGAGTTCTCTCGTCACCCCATGGCTCTGAATGGTGCTGTTTAAGTATGTGAACTCGGGAGTTCTCTCGTCACCCATGGCACTGAATGGTGCTGTTTAAGTATGTGAACTCAGGAGTTCTCTCTTCAACCCCCGGCTCTGAATGGTGCTGTTTAAGTATGTGAACTTGGGAGTTCTCTCGTCACCCATGGCTCTGAATGGCGCTGTTTAAGTATGTGAACTCAGGAGTTCTCTCGTCACCCCGTGGCACTGAATGGTGCTGTTTAAGTATGTGAACTCAGGAGTTCTCTCTTCAACCCCTGGCTCTGAATGGTGCTGTTTAAGTATGTGAACTCGGGAGTTCTCTCGTCACCCCGTGGCTCTGAATGGTGCTGTTTAAGTATGTGAACTCAGGAGTTCTCTCGTCACCCCATGGCACTGAATGGTGCTGTTTAAGTATGTGAACTCGGGAATTCTCTCGTCACCTATGGCTCTGAATGGTGCTGTTTAAGTATGTGAACTCGGGAGTTCTCTCGTCACCCCGTGGCTCTGAATGGTGCTGTTTAAGTATGTGAACTCAGGAGTTCTCTCGTCACCCCATGGCTCTGAATGGTGCTGTTTAAGTATGTGAACTCGGGAGTTCTCTCGTCACCCCGGGGCTCTGAATGGTGCTGTTTAAGTATGTGAACTCGGGAGTTCTCTCGTCACCCCGTGGCACTGAATGGTGCTGTTTAAGTATGTGAACTCAGGAGTTCTCTTGTCACCCCATGGCTCTGAATGGTGCTGTTTAAGTATGTGAACTCGGGAGTTCTCTCGTCACCCCATGGCTCTGAATGGTGCTGTTTAAGTATGTGAACTCGGGAGTTCTCTCGTCACCCCATGGCTCTGAATGGTGCTGTTTAAGTATGTGAACTCGGGAGTTCTCTCGTCACCCATGGCACTGAATGGTGCTGTTTAAGTATGTGAACTTGGGAGTTCTCTCTTCAACCCCTGGCTCTGAATGGTGCTGTTTAAGTATGTGAACTCAGGAGTTCTCTCGTCACCCCTGGCTCTGAATGGTGCTGTTTAAGTATGTGAACTTGGGAGTTCTCTCTTCAACCCCTGGCTCTGAATGGTGCTGTTTAAGTATGTGAACTCAGGAGTTCTCTCGTCACCCATGGCACTGAATGGTGCTGTTTAAGTTTGTAAACTCAGGAGTTCTCTCGTCACCCCATGGCTCTGAATGGTGCTGTTTAAGTATGTGAACTCGGGAGTTCTCTCGTCACCCATGGCACTGAATGGTGCTGTTTAAGTATGTGAATTTGGGAGTTCTCTCTTCAACCCCTGGCTCTGAATGGTGCTGTTTAAGTATGTGAACTCAGGAGTTCTCTCGTCACCCATGGCTCTGAATGGTGCTGTTTAAGTATGTGAACTCAGGAGTTCTCTCGTCACCCCGTGGCTCTGAATGGTGCTGTTTAAGTATGTGAACTCAGGAGTTCTCTCGTCACCCCATGGCTCTGAAGGGTGCTGTTTAAGTATGTGAACTTGGGAGTTCTCTCTTCAACCCCTGGCTCTGAATGGTGCTGTTTAAGTATGTGAACTCGGGAGTTCTCTCGTCACCCATGGCTCTGAATGGTGCTGTTTAAGTATGTGAACTCGGGAGTTCTCTCGTCACCCCCCGGCTCTGAATGGTGCTGTTTAAGTATGTGAACTCAGGAGTTCTCTCTTCAACCCCTGGCTCTGAATGGTGCTGTTTAAGTATGTGAACTCAGGAGTTCTCTCGTCACCCATGGCACTGAATGGTGCTGTTTAAGTTTGTAAACTCAGGAGTTCTCTCGTCACCCCATGGCTCTGAATGGTGCTGTTTAAGTATGTGAACTCAGGAGTTCTCTCGTCACCCCATGGCTCTGAATGGTGCTGTTTAAGTATGTGAACTTGGGAGTTCTCTCTTCAACCCCTGGCTCTGAATGGTGCTGTTTAAGTATGTGAACTCGGGAGTTCTCTCGTCACCCATGGCTCTGAATGGTACTGTTTAAGTATGTGAACTCGGGAGTTCTCTCGTCACCCCCCGGCTCTGAATGGTGCTGTTTAAGTATGTGAACTCAGGAGTTCTCTCGTCACCCCATGGCTCTGAATGGTGCTGTTTAAGTTTGTAAACTCGGTAGTTCTCTCGTCACCCCATGGCACTGAATGGTGCTGTTTAAGTTTGTAAACTCAGGAGTTCTCTCGTCACCCCGTGGCTCTGAATGGTGCTGTTTAAGTATGTGAACTCAGGAGTTCTCTCGTCACCCCATGGCTCTGAATGGTGCTGTTTAAGTATGTGAACTCGGGAGTTCTCTCTTCAACCCCTGGCTCTGAATGGTGCTGTTTAAGTATGTGAACTCGGGAGTTCTCTCGTCACCCATGGCTCTGAATGGTGCTGTTTAAGTATGTGAACTTGGGAGTTCTCTCTTCAACCCCTGGCTCTGAATGGTGCTGTTTAAGTATGTGAACTTGGGAGTTCTCTCTTCAACCCCTGGCTCTGAATGGTGCTGTTTAAGTTTGTAAAGTCAGGAGTTCTCTCGTCACGCCGTGGCTCTGAATGGTGCTGTTTAAGTATGTGAACTCGGGAGTTCTCTCGTCACCCATGGCTCTGAATGGTGCTGTTTAAGTATGTGAACTCAGGAGTTCTCTCGTCACCCCATGGCTCTGAATGGTGCTGTTTAAGTATGTGAACTCGGGAGTTCTCTCGTCACCCCATGGCTCTGAATGGTGCTGTTTAAGTATGTGAACTCAGGAGTTCTCTCGTCACCCCCGGCTCCGAATGGTGCTGTTTAAGTATGTGAACTCGGGAGTTCTCTCGTCACCCCCCGGCTCTGAATGGTGCTGTTTAAGTATGTGAACTTGGGGGTTCTCTCTTCAACCCCTGGCTCTGAATGGTGCTGTTTAAGTATGTGAACTCGGGAGTTGTCTCGTCACCCCCGGCTCTGAATGGTGCTGTTTAAGTATGTGAACTCGGGAGTTCTCTCTTCAACCCCTGGCTCTGAATGGTGCTGTTTAAGTATGTGAACTCAGGAGTTCTCTCGTCACCCCCGGCTCTGAATGGTGCTGTTTAAGTATGTGAACTTGGGAGTTCTCTCTTCAACCCCTGGCTCTGAATGGTGCTGTTTAAGTATGTGAACTCAGGAGTTCTCTCGTCACCCCATGGCTCTGAATGGTGCTGTTTAAGTATGTGAACTCGGGAGTTCTCTCGTCACCCATGGCACTGAATGGTGCTGTTTAAGTATGTGAACTCAGGAGTTCTCTCTTCAACCCCCGGCTCTGAATGGTGCTGTTTAAGTATGTGAACTTGGGAGTTCTCTCGTCACCCATGGCTCTGAATGGCGCTGTTTAAGTATGTGAACTCAGGAGTTCTCTCGTCACCCCGTGGCACTGAATGGTGCTGTTTAAGTATGTGAACTCAGGAGTTCTCTCTTCAACCCCTGGCTCTGAATGGTGCTGTTTAAGTATGTGAACTCGGGAGTTCTCTTGTCACCCCGTGGCTCTGAATGGTGCTGTTTAAGTATGTGAACTCAGGAGTTCTCTCGTCACCCCATGGCACTGAATGGTGCTGTTTAAGTATGTGAACTCGGGAATTCTCTCGTCACCTATGGCTCTGAATGGTGCTGTTTAAGTATGTGAACTCGGGAGTTCTCTCGTCACCCCGTGGCTCTGAATGGTGCTGTTTAAGTATGTGAACTCAGGAGTTCTCTCGTCACCCCATGGCTCTGAATGGTGCTGTTTAAGTATGTGAACTCGGGAGTTCTCTCGTCACCCCGGGGCTCTGAATGGTGCTGTTTAAGTATGTGAACTCGGGAGTTCTCTCGTCACCCCGTGGCACTGAATGGTGCTGTTTAAGTATGTGAACTCAGGAGTTCTCTTGTCACCCCATGGCTCTGAATGGTGCTGTTTAAGTATGTGAACTCGGGAGTTCTCTCGTCACCCCATGGCTCTGAATGGTGCTGTTTAAGTATGTGAACTCGGGAGTTCTCTCGTCACCCCATGGCTCTGAATGGTGCTGTTTAAGTATGTGAACTCGGGAGTTCTCTCGTCACCCATGGCACTGAATGGTGCTGTTTAAGTATGTGAACTTGGGAGTTCTCTCTTCAACCCCTGGCTCTGAATGGTGCTGTTTAAGTATGTGAACTCAGGAGTTCTCTCGTCACCCCTGGCTCTGAATGGTGCTGTTTAAGTATGTGAACTTGGGAGTTCTCTCTTCAACCCCTGGCTCTGAATGGTGCTGTTTAAGTATGTGAACTCAGGAGTTCTCTCGTCACCCATGGCACTGAATGGTGCTGTTTAAGTTTGTAAACTCAGGAGTTCTCTCGTCACCCCATGGCTCTGAATGGTGCTGTTTAAGTATGTGAACTCGGGAGTTCTCTCGTCACCCATGGCACTGAATGGTGCTGTTTAAGTATGTGAATTTGGGAGTTCTCTCTTCAACCCCTGGCTCTGAATGGTGCTGTTTAAGTATGTGAACTCAGGAGTTCTCTCGTCACCCATGGCTCTGAATGGTGCTGTTTAAGTATGTGAACTCAGGAGTTCTCTCGTCACCCCGTGGCTCTGAATGGTGCTGTTTAAGTATGTGAACTCAGGAGTTCTCTCGTCACCCCATGGCTCTGAAGGGTGCTGTTTAAGTATGTGAACTTGGGAGTTCTCTCTTCAACCCCTGGCTCTGAATGGTGCTGTTTAAGTATGTGAACTCGGGAGTTCTCTCGTCACCCATGGCTCTGAATGGTGCTGTTTAAGTATGTGAACTCGGGAGTTCTCTCGTCACCCCCCGGCTCTGAATGGTGCTGTTTAAGTATGTGAACTCAGGAGTTCTCTCGTCACCCCATGGCTCTGAATGGTGCTGTTTAAGTATGTGAACTCAGGAGTTCTCTCGTCACCCCATGGCTCTGAATGGTGCTGTTTAAGTATGTGAACTCGGGAGTTCTCTCGTCACCCCATGGCTCTGAATGGTGCTGTTTAAGTATGTGAACTCAGGAGTTCTCTCGTCACCCCCGGCTCTGAATGGTGCTGTTTAAGTATGTGAACTCGGGAGTTCTCTCGTCACCCCCCGGCTCTGAATGGTGCTGTTTAAGTATGTGAACTTGGGGGTTCTCTCTTCAACCCCTGGCTCTGAATGGTGCTGTTTAAGTATGTGAACTCGGGAGTTGTCTCGTCACCCCCGGCTCTGAATGGTGCTGTTTAAGTATGTGAACTCGGGAGTTCTCTCTTCAACCCCTGGCTCTGAATGGTGCTGTTTAAGTATGTGAACTCAGGAGTTCTCTCGTCACCCCCGGCTCTGAATGGTGCTGTTTAAGTATGTGAACTTGGGAGTTCTCTCTTCAACCCCTGGCTCTGAATGGTGCTGTTTAAGTATGTGAACTCAGGAGTTCTCTCGTCACCCCATGGCTCTGAATGGTGCTGTTTAAGTATGTGAACTCGGGAGTTCTCTCGTCACCCATGGCACTGAATGGTGCTGTTTAAGTATGTGAACTCAGGAGTTCTCTCTTCAACCCCCGGCTCTGAATGGTGCTGTTTAAGTATGTGAACTTGGGAGTTCTCTCGTCACCCATGGCTCTGAATGGCGCTGTTTAAGTATGTGAACTCAGGAGTTCTCTCGTCACCCCGTGGCACTGAATGGTGCTGTTTAAGTATGTGAACTCAGGAGTTCTCTCTTCAACCCCTGGCTCTGAATGGTGCTGTTTAAGTATGTGAACTCGGGAGTTCTCTCGTCACCCCGTGGCTCTGAATGGTGCTGTTTAAGTATGTGAACTCAGGAGTTCTCTCGTCACCCCATGGCACTGAATGGTGCTGTTTAAGTATGTGAACTCGGGAATTCTCTCGTCACCTATGGCTCTGAATGGTGCTGTTTAAGTATGTGAACTCGGGAGTTCTCTCGTCACCCCGTGGCTCTGAATGGTGCTGTTTAAGTATGTGAACTCAGGAGTTCTCTCGTCACCCAATGGCTCTGAATGGTGCTGTTTAAGTATGTGAACTCGGGAGTTCTCTCGTCACCCCGGGGCTCTGAATGGTGCTGTTTAAGTATGTGAACTCGGGAGTTCTCTCGTCACCCCGTGGCACTGAATGGTGCTGTTTAAGTATGTGAACTCAGGAGTTCTCTTGTCACCCCATGGCTCTGAATGGTGCTGTTTAAGTATGTGAACTCGGGAGTTCTCTCGTCACCCCATGGCTCTGAATGGTGCTGTTTAAGTATGTGAACTCGGGAGTTCTCTCGTCACCCCATGGCTCTGAATGGTGCTGTTTAAGTATGTGAACTCGGGAGTTCTCTCGTCACCCATGGCACTGAATGGTGCTGTTTAAGTATGTGAACTTGGGAGTTCTCTCTTCAACCCCTGGCTCTGAATGGTGCTGTTTAAGTATGTGAACTCAGGAGTTCTCTCGTCACCCCTGGCTCTGAATGGTGCTGTTTAAGTATGTGAACTTGGGAGTTCTCTCTTCAACCCCTGGCTCTGAATGGTGCTGTTTAAGTATGTGAACTCAGTAGTTCTCTCGTCACCCATGGCACTGAATGGTGCTGTTTAAGTTTGTAAACTCAGGAGTTCTCTCGTCACCCCATGGCTCTGAATGGTGCTGTTTAAGTATGTGAACTCGGGAGTTCTCTCGTCACCCATGGCACTGAATGGTGCTGTTTAAGTATGTGAATTTGGGAGTTCTCTCTTCAACCCCTGGCTCTGAATGGTGCTGTTTAAGTATGTGAACTCAGGAGTTCTCTCGTCACCCATGGCTCTGAATGGTGCTGTTTAAGTATGTGAACTCAGGAGTTCTCTCGTCACCCCGTGGCTCTGAATGGTGCTGTTTAAGTATGTGAACTCAGGAGTTCTCTCGTCACCCCATGGCTCTGAAGGGTGCTGTTTAAGTATGTGAACTTGGGAGTTCTCTTTTCAACCCCTGGCTCTGAATGGTGCTGTTTAAGTATGTGAACTCGGGAGTTCTCTCGTCACCCATGGCTCTGAATGGTGCTGTTTAAGTATGTGAACTCGGGAGTTCTCTCGTCACCCCCCGGCTCTGAATGGTGCTGTTTAAGTATGTGAACTCAGGAGTTCTCTCGTCACCCCATGGCTCTGAATGGTGCTGTTTAAGTTTGGAAACTCAGTAGTTCTCTCGTCACCCCATGGCACTGAATGGTGCTGTTTAAGTTTGTAAACTCAGGAGTTCTCTCGTCACCCCGTCGCTCTGAATGGTGCTGTTTAAGTATGTGAACTCAGGAGTTCTCTCGTCACCCCATGGCTCTGAATGGTGCTGTTTAAGTATGTGAACTCTGGAGTTCTCTCTTCAACCCCTGGCTCTGAATGGTGCTGTTTAAGTATGTGAACTCGGGAGTTCTCTCGTCACCCATGGCTCTGAATGGTGCTGTTTAAGTATGTGAACTTGGGAGTTCTCTCTTCAACCCCTGGCTCTGAATGGTGCTGTTTAAGTATGTGAACTTGGGAGTTCTCTCTTCAACCCCTGGCTCTGAATGGTGCTGTTTAAGTTTGTAAACTCAGGAGTTCTCTCGTCACCCCGTGGCTCTGAATGGTGCTGTTTAAGTATGTGAACTCGGGAGTTCTCTCGTCACCCATGGCTCTGAATGGTGCTGTTTAAGTATGTGAACTTGGGAGTTCTCTCTTCAACCCCTGGCTCTGAATGGTGCTGTTTAAGTATGTGAACTTGGGAGTTCTCTCTTCAACCCCTGGCTCTGAATGGTGCTGTTTAAGTATGTGAACTCAGGAGTTCTCTCGTCACCCCATGGCTCTGAATGGTGCTGTTTAAAGTATGTGAACTCGGGAGTTCTCTCGTCACCCATGGCTCTGAATGGTACTGTTTAAGTATGTGAACTCGGGAGTTCTCTCGTCACCCCCCGGCTCTGAATGGTGCTGTTTAAGTATGTGAACTCAGGAGTTCTCTCGTCACCCCATGGCTCTGAATGGTGCTGTTTAAGTTTGTAAACTCGGTAGTTCTCTCGTCACCCCATGGCACTGAATGGTGCTGTTTAAGTTTGTAAACTCAGGAGTTCTCTCGTCACCCCGTGGCTCTGAATGGTGCTGTTTAAGTATGTGAACTCAGGAGTTCTCTCGTCACCCCATGGCACTGAATGGTGCTGTTTAAGTATGTGAACTCAGGAGTTCTCTCGTCACCCCATGGCACTGAATGGTGCTGTTTAAGTATGTGAACTCGGGAATTCTCTCGTCACCTATGGCTCTGAATGGTGCTGTTTAAGTATGTGAACTCGGGAGTTCTCTCGTCACCCCGTGGCTCTGAATGGTGCTGTTTAAGTTTGTAAACTCAGGAGTTCTCTCGTCACCCCGTGGCTCTGAATGGTGCTGTTTAAGTATGTGAACTCGGGAGTTCTCTCGTCACCCATGGCTCTGAATGGTGCTGTTTAAGTATGTGAACTCAGGAGTTCTCTCGTCACCCCATGGCTCTGAATGGTGCTGTTTAAGTATGTGAACTCGGGAGTTCTCTCGTCACCCCATGGCTCTGAATGGTGCTGTTTAAGTATGTGAACTCAGAAGTTCTCTCGTCACCCCCGGCTCTGAATGGTGCTGTTTAAGTATGTGAACTCGGGAGTTCTCTCGTCACCCCCCGGCTCTGAATGGTGCTGTTTAAGTATGTGAACTTGGGAGTTCTCTCTTCAACCCCTGGCTCTGAATGGTGCTGTTTAAGTATGTGAACTCGGGAGTTCTCTCGTCACCCATGGCTCTGAATGGTGCTGTTTAAGTATGTGAACTCGGGAGTTCTCTCGTCACCCATGGCACTGAATGGTGCTGTTTAAGTTTGTAAACTCAGGAGTTCTCTCGTCACCCCGTGGCTCTGAATGGTGCTGTTAAAGTATGTGAACTCAGGAGTTCTCTCGTCACCCCATGGCTCTGAATGGTGCTGTTTAAGTATGTGAACTCGGGAGTTCTCTCGTCACCCCTGGCTCTGAATGGTGCTGTTTAAGTTTGTAAACTCAGGAGTTCTCTCGTCACCCCGTGGCTCTGAAAGGTGCTGTTTAAGTATGTGAACTCAGGAGTTCTCTCGTCACCCCATGGCTCTGAATGGTGCTGTTTAAGTATGTGAACTCGGGAGTTCTCTCTTCAACCCCTGGCTCTGAATGGTGCTGTTTAAGTATGTGAACTCGGGAGTTCTCTCGTCACCCATGGCTCTGAATGGTGCTGTTTAAGTATGAATGAATGAATGAATGAATACCTTCTTCTATAGCGCATGGCTACTCTTGAGCATCCCAGCGCTGTAAGACAAAGGAAAATAAAGACACTATTGGAAAAGGTGCGTCTTTAAGCGCTTCCTGAAAGCAAGGTGGTTTGACTCATGCCTAATGACATCTGGGAGAGCGTTCCATTCTTTAGCTGCATGCACCGAGAGTCGACGGCCACCCATCCGGGCCAGCTTCATCCTGGGCACTACCAGCAAGTTCCGCTGGTTGGATCTCAGAGATCTCACTGATTGGTGGCGACGAAAAAGGGGATCCAGGATAGGCGGACCAGCACCATGGATGGATTTATGCGCCATGCACATGGTCTTAAAAGTTATCCTTCCCTTGATGGATAGCCAATGCAAGGATTGAAGTGCGGCTTTTGCTGAGCATCTTTTAGGGACTTTCATGAGTAGTCGAGCAGCACAATTCTGTACAGATTGCAGAATTTTTATGGTGCCGACTGGGGCCCCCATGTAGACGGCTTGGGAATTTGGGAGTTCTCTCTTCAACCCCTGGCTCTGAATGGTGCTGTTTAAGTATGTGAACTCAGGAGTTCTCTCGTCACCCCATGGCTCTGAATGGTGCTGTTTAAGTATGTGAACTCGGGAGTTCTCTCTTCAACCCCTGGCTCTGAATGGTGCTGTTTAAGTATGTGAACTCAGGAGTTCTCTCGTCACCCCATGGCTCTGAATGGTGCTGTTTAAGTATGTGAACTTGGGAGTTCTCTCTTCAACCCCTGGCTCTGAATGGTGCTGTTTAAGTATGTGAACTTGGGAGTTCTCTCTTCAACCCCTGGCTCTGAATGGTGCTGTTTAAGTATGTGAACTCAGGAGTTCTCTCGTCACCCCATGGCTCTGAATGGTGCTGTTTAAAGTATGTGAACTCGGGAGTTCTCTCGTCACCCCCCCCGGTTCTGAATGGTGCTGTTTAAAGTATGTGAACATAGGAGTTCTCTCGTCACTCCATGGCTCTGAATGGTGCTGTTTAAAGTATGTGAACATAGGAGTTCTCGCATTACCCACTGGCCGGCTAGCAGTCCTGACAGACATTTGGTTTCCGACGTGTCTGTATCTCTCCCTTCTCTGTCTGCTTTCAGTGTTGATAGTCTTAGTGCTGTGATGCCCTCGGGTGACTGTCTGTGCTTGACGACTAAATGGATATCTATAAGTATTCCCGACTAGGACATGTGCTTCCCTCTGTTTGCTCTCCTGGTTCACACTGACCCTTGCACATTTCATCTCCGTGTAATCTATCCCTCCCTCTGAGCCTTCTTCCAGATCTCCTGCATTGACTCACGTGTGTTTGGTGTATGTTTTCTTCTTCTCACTAGGAGCACCAGAGGCTTGACGCGCCCCCACCATGGGTAACGTTTCTGTTAAGAATGACACCCCGTACACTTACACCTTCTGCTTCACCTACGCTGGCAGTGACTCCGTTATTCAGGTGAGTGTCTCACTTGAGATCTGGGCTTTTTCTACCTTTTGCTTTTTTATGTTTCTTTGAATATTCACATATGTAAGCACTATTGAGCTTGTTAAATACGTGAAAGTGCGTAAATGGGACTGACATCGATGGGTTTAACATCCCTCAGGTGACGGCACTCACTCCACAAATCAGCCTGGAGTAGGGAGTGGTATTGCATAAAGTAAACACACTGAGGCAGGTAAGTGTGAGATAAACTGGTTTAATGACTCTCTGTCTCCACAGCTTCCAAGGATGCTCAACAACCGTCCCTTCCAGTTCAAACCATGACATTCGATCTCAGTAGCTGTGACATACTGGGTTCTGATAGAAACAGTAATACAAAGGGAGAAGCATGCTTTAACAAGAATGCTACAACATCTCCTTTCTTTCATAAAACAAAAGCTAACCAAAAAGAGAAATGAAAAAGAAAAAACAAGTAAAGCAATAATAAGCAGTTGACTACAAAGTAGTAATAACTTATAGATCTAAACGTTTAGGTGGAACAGTTCTCCTTACACTCTTCCGAGGAGTGACATACTCCAATGACAACTTAGAGGGATGAACAGATTGCAAACAGCCTTGTTGGACCTAAGGAGGATGATCAGATTTCAAATGACATTGTTGAGCCTGAGCTGGATCACTACCAGACCCTCCTAGGAAGTTTATAGATTCTTGATAGATTCCACCAACTCCTCCCATTGACTCTTACAGCAAAGCGTGACGTTGCATCTACTTTAATAGGAGGACCATATATAAACAGACCTTTTGCGACATTGACAGGAGATTTAATCCTCACCCATTCTCCTACGATGTGAAATACCAGATTGACATAAAAAAGACGACATCTCTTTGGAGGTAAATTGCACCCCATTATCAGATACAATCTCTTTCGGGAAACCTTCTCTGGCAAATAGAGATTAAAGGAATTTGATAATTCCTGTTTATTGTGATCAGGCATAAACTGAACCTCCCAATATATACAGGAGGTAGTGATGGTATACAGGGTAGCACCTCAATTCTGCAAAACATCAATATTTAAATACATAGGGGCAGATTTACAATTTCTGGCGCATCCCTGCAAATTAGCAGAGATGCGCCAGTAAATGTGCGCCGCAGCTCCGCCACCCATGATGCGCCGCATTTACAATGCAAAAACAGTTGATGGACAGAATGCAGAACAATGTCATACATTCACCCCAGTACAAAGATCTGACCCCAGTTCAGACATGGCCATATGCAAATCAGCCTTGACCCTGTGCCTCATGGGACCAGTCCGGCCCGAAATGCCAAGCCATGTCTTTACTGTACCTGAATCAAGCATCCAAAGACCGGTTCCTGGCTATCAGCCGTCTTCAGCCAGGATAGCTTGACTCCAGTGGTGTGGAGAGCATGGGACTCACGTCTGAGCATACCCATCCCACTCGGGGTGACAAATGCAAAAACAACAGTTGATGGACAGAATGCAGAACAATGTCATACATTCACCCCAGTACAAAGATCTGGGCCTAAATCCATCGATTTTTGCACTCCACACCACCCCAGTTCAGACATGGCCATATGCAAATCAACCTTGACCCTTGCCTCATGGGAACAGTACAGCCCGAACTGCCGAGCCATGTCTTTACTGGACCGGAATCAAGCATTCTAGGACCGTTTCTGGCTATCAGCCGTCTTCACAAAAAACACAGTTGATGGACAGAATGCAGAAAAATGTCTTACATTCACCCCAGTACAAAGATCTGGGCCTAAATCCATCGTTTTTTTGCACTCCACACCACCCTAGGTCAGACAATGGCTATATGCAAATCAGCCTTGACCCTGTGCCTCATGGGAACAGTCCAGCCCGAACTACCAAGCCATGTCTTTTCTAGACCGGAATCAAGCATCCAAGGACCGGTTTCTGGCTATCAGCCTTCTTCAGCCTGGATAGCTTGACTCCAGTGATGTGGAGAGCCTGGGACTCACGTCTGAGCATACCCAGCCCACTTGGGGTGAAAATTGCAAAAAACACAGTTGATTGACAGAATGCAGAACAATGTCTTACATTCACCCCAGTACAAAGATCTGGGCCTAAATCCATCGTTTTCTTGCACTCCACACCACCCTAGGTCAGACAATGGCTATATGCAAATCAGCCTTGACCCTGTGCCTCCTGGGAACAGTCCAGCCCGAACTACCAAGCCATGTCTTTCCAAGACCGGAATCAAGAATCCAAGGACCGGTTTCTGGCAATCAGCCTTCTTCAGCCTGGATAGCTTGAATCCAGTGATGTGGAGAGCCTAGGACTCACGTCTGAGCATACCCAGCCCACTCGGGGTGAAAATTGCAAAAAACACAGTTGATGGACAGAATGCAGAACAAGGTCTTACATTCACCCCAGTACAAAGATCTGGGCCTAAATCCATCGTTTATTTGCACTCCACACCACCCTAGGTCAGACAATGGCTATATGCAAATCAGCCTTGACCCTGTGCCTCATGGGAACAGTCCAGCCCGAACTGCCGAGCCATGTCTTTACTGGACCGGAATCAAGCATCCTAGGACTGGTTTCTGGCTATCAGCCGTCTTCAGCCAGGATAGCTTGACTCCAGTGGTGTGGAGAGCATGGGACTCACGTCTGAGCATACCCATCCCACTCGGGGTGACGAATGCAAAAACAACAGTTGATGGACAGAATGCAGAACAATGTCATACATTCACCCCAGTACAAAGATCTGGACCTAAATCCATTGTTTTTTTGCACTCCACACCACCCCAGTTCAGACATGGCCATATGCAAAGCAGCCTTGACCCTGTGCCTCATGGGAACAGTCCAGCCCGAACTGCCAAGCCATGTCTTTACTGGACCAGAATCAAGCATCCTAGGACCGGTTTCTGGCTATCAGCCGTCTTCAGCCAGGATAGCTTGACTCCAGTGGTGTGGAGAGCATGGGACTCACGTCTGAGCATACCCATCCCACTCGGGGTTAGAAATGCAAAAACAACAGTAGATGGACAGAAGGCAGAACAATGTCATATATTCACCCCAGTGCAAAGATCTGGGCCTAGTTGGGTATATCAACCTCTTGAACAGGAGGGACAGTGACCTTGATTACTTTATCACTGGTACAACATGTAACACATCCCTCAACAACATCATTAACCTGGCGATCCATTGAAGGCATATACACATAAACGATAGAGAAGAGGGTCGGAGGGCAGGTTTAACGACTAACCAGGTACACGCCCCAAGCACGAAATCAAGACACCAAATTGTACCTGGTGGTCAAAAGAGTACGTTATTCACCAGGAATCACAACGCGGATACGATACAACAGACACCCGTGGGAACACACCATGCAAACTAATATGTGCTATTTGGCCAAGTAGAGGCTCAAGGACGAATGGAAAAAATTCCCATCAGAAGCCACACTGTACTGCCCTCATTTGCATCATTTGGGTTCTCCTCGCCCAGGAGACAAAACAATACGGCCGGTCAAATGTTACTGTGACCGAAACAAAAGTGTGAGAGGGGAGTATTGGTGTTGAGGTGGCGACTGAAAAAAGCAGTGTAAAGTGATGAAAGTGATAAAAGTGATTGATTATAAAATTAGGTGAACCGAGTAGAAAACAACAATTTATTAGTGTCTCCCAGTCCCTGGGGGGGCCCAGACAGCTCGGACGACTGTCGGGAGACACCGACGGAGAGAGCGGTGCTCCTCAAACCTGAGCAGTAGCCAGGTGGGGTGAAGCTCCTCAACCATCGTTTATGGTACATGGTTGAGCACAAAACCTGGACTTCTTCAGGTGATATCTGTTTAATTATTATTTTTTCACAAAAGCAGTAGTTTTTAAAGAACTGGTCCTGAAGAATGCATGGAAACTCTTTTCTTCAAATGCAGAAACATGTTGACCACTACTGATGCGGATATTATTTCAAATCCGCTCCTACACCTATTTTAACCTTAGGGACTGGGAGACACTAATAAATTGTTGTTTTCTACCCGGTTCACCTAATTTTATAATCAATCACTATTATCACTTTCATCACTTCACACTGCTTTTTTCAGTCGCCACCTCAACACCAATACTCCCCTCTCACACTTTTGTTTCGCTCACGGTAACATTTGACCGGCCGTATTGTTTTGTCTCCTGGGCGAGGAGAACCCAAATGATGCAAATGAGGGCAGTACAGTATGGCTTCTGATGGGAATTTTTTCCATTCGTCCTTGAGCCTCTACTTGGCCAAATAGCACATATTAGTTTGCATGGTGTGTTCCCACGGGTGTCTGTTGTATCGTATCCGCGTTGTGATTCCTGGTGAATAATGTACTCTTTTGACCACCAGGTACAATTTGGTGTCTTGATCCATTGAAGGCCCCAAGTAGACACATCGGATCCTTCTCTTGGTGGTAGTTTGTCCAAGATGACCCGCATGACCAAAATCGATAATGCGAGACTTCAAAGATTCAGGAGGAACAAACGTATCCCCACGCACAACCATTTCACCACCCTCAAAAGTAAGCTCATCAGCAATCTTGGCAAAAGGATAGAGCTCACTATCCAAATGTTTTTCTTTAGGCCAACCTGACACAATGACATTTTTAACCTTCTTTAGGACAGAATCTGACTCCAGAGCGGAAAACCACTCATGTTCAGTGAAACAGCCCTGAATGCAAACATCCAGAGCAGCGATCAAACATTCTTCATCAGCATTGTCATCACAAAGTTCATGCTTCTTCAACGGTAGAGGTGATCTTGAGAAGAAATCAGCCCTTGTGTTTTTCCCTCCCGGAATGTGAGCAACAATAAAATCATTCTGCAATAATTTAGAGCTTAATTTAGCAATTCTGGGAGTGTGGTCCTTGACAAAATTACCATTCAGTATGGGGATGAGAGGTTTATGATTGGTCAATAATCTGAAAGTTTTTCCCTAAAGAAAACATTTAAATCTTTTGACAGCAAAACAACATGCCAGAAGCTCTCGCTCAATTACAGAGTAATTGTTTTCACTAGGACGTAAAGCACAGGAGGCAAACCCAATGGTGTGCTCCTTTCCATTCTTAAACTGAGATATCATGCCTAACAATCCATCCAAACTGGCTTCCACAGACACCGTACACTGACAAAGGGATCAAAGGGTGTAAGTATATTGCACGATCCCAATTCTTGCTTAATACGTGTGAACACATTTTCACAGGAATTGTCCCAGATAAAAATAACTTTATTCTTAAGTAGATTTCGCATATGCGCATATTTTGCAGCAAAATTGGAAATAAACTTTGTGTAAAACTCACACACATCCAAAAATGAGGAGACTTGTTCTTTTGAAGTGGGGCACGGAGCATTCACAATAGCCTCAATAAGACCTTCTCTAGGTACAATACCATCACCTGAAATGCGATGACCCAAGTACTCAATAGTTGCAACCCCAAAAACACATTTGAGTTTGTTGGCAACAATACTTTTCTCTTGTAATCTTTCCAAAACAATAGCAAGATTTTTGTCGTGAGAATCTCTGCATTTTCCTGCAACCAAGATACCATCTTGGAAGACCACCGTGTTGGGGACACCCTCTAAAACCTTCTCCATAAAACGCTGGAAGACTGAGGCTGCCGAAGCTAGCCCAATAGGCATTCTCCTGAACTGAAAAGTTCCAACAGGAGGAACAAATGCAGTCAAATGTTTACACTCCGGATCCAATTCCACCTGGTGGTAGGCATAGGCAAGATCAATTGTTTAGAAGAATTTTGCACCCTCAAATTTGGAGAGAATATCATCAATGCGAGGGAGGGGATGGGAGTCCACCCAGATCTCTTTGTTTAGACTGTGTAAATCAATGTAAACACTAAGACTGCCATTCTTTTTACGGACCACTACTAAGGGAGACAAAAAAAGAGGAGACTCAACTGGCTCTATGACAGCCAATTCACACATCTTTTTAAGCTCACTCGACAAATCATCTCTAACATTAAAGGGAAAATTGCATAGTTAGTGTTTGATCGAAATGGCCTGCGCCTTAAATTTGATGAAGTGTCTAAAACCTTTGATACATCCCAAACTGTCAGCAAAAACACAGGAACATTTGTTTGACCAGGTACCCAAATCCTCACAAAGGGGGGTGTCATCAACTATTGAAAATTGTTCGGTGGTGCCGGGGGGGGGGGGGGGGGGGGGGGGGGGGGGGCGCTACAGGGCGCATTGCGGAATGCCTGCCTTCTGAGACAGCTACGCTGGCCAGGTCCGTAATGTGTTAAAAAAGGACACTTTGCGGACTCGAATTGACCAACGATGGCTGGAATGGGCATCGGAATGCATCGGCTCTGAGATGAGCGAAACGTAAGGCTGTTGTAACGCTGCTGCAACCACAAATTTGACGGCGGGAGCGCGGGGGGCGGACGGACCTTTACCCAAACAAGATGGCGCCGCCCTGATGCGGGGCTATATTGGAGCAGACAAGGAACGGTACAGTGTGTTGAGGCGCTGCGAGGAATGAAGATTGTATCGCTGGATGCACAAGGCGTGATGTACTGCTCCTATTTGACTGCCAGGAAGCATCAGAGTTATCACAGGGAGCTGTGCACATATTTGGGATTTGGACTGCGAGGTGTTGGCACAAAATGGCGGCGGCGTTCGTTAGTGTCCTACAGTGTGATATGGAGCTATAAATGACAAACTGAGACACACCGAGAAGCTTGCCCCCAAATGTCGACACCGCCTGACCTTATTCTGCTGTGAGAACGGATGCTATCATAGATGAACCCGTTAGCCAGTTTCAAACCTCGGCCCGCGCGGTGAGTCGCCCACCCGCTGCACGAATGCTGGCTCTCGGAGGCACACAGAGACACAGTGCAGTACACACGACCTTGGGGCATGGGTGAGGCGCGCACTGTCTGACAACCCTGCGGCACACTGAAAACAAGCAACTGTCAAGCTGAGTGTACTGTGGACACTGTCGTCTATTGAATCGGAGGGCGGTGCACAACGTGGATTCCGCTGGTTGGGATGCTCTTTCCCGGGAAACAACCTTTACAACGCAACTTTTACAACGCACTACCATTACAACGAACTTTTACAACGCAAGATCCATTACATCGCATGCAATTACAACGCAACCATTACAACGCATGACACTACAATGTATGCCACTACAAAGCATGTCATTACAACGCAGTCATTACAAGCCATATCATTACAACGCATACCATCACAATGCATAGTAACCTTACACTATTCAACACTTACCCTACTATCGCAACCTCTGGAGTTAGAATAGTAATTTTTACCCCAACACTATCCAACACTTACCCTACTGTTGCACCCCCTGGAGCTAGAATAGTAATTTTACCCCTACAATATCCAACACTTACCCTACTGTTGCACCCCCCTGGAGTTAGAATAGTAGTTTTTACCCCTACACTATCCAATACTTACCATACATGCAATGTAATGGTATGCGTTGTAATGGTATGCGTTGTAAAAAATGCATTGTAAAGGTATACGTTGTAACGTCATACATCCCTCTTTCCCTAGTGTTCCTATCCTGAGTGTCTGTTCCAGTCGTGTGCAGCTCCTCACACTGTGATCCGGGAAATCGGGGGTCCCCACACCTACAGCATAGATCTGTAACGGTGCCTCCTGCCGGGTGACCTATCTGGTGGAAGGGACTGCCCTCGAACTAGCGCCTCACTGCAGCTAAAGCGCCACTCCCGCTACCGGATATCTGCGGGCTCTGCTGAGGACTGACTGGTGCACAGCGGCTGTTGTACTAAAATCATTAATCCTGCAAAGTACTACACAGCGCCCCATCCACTTCAAGGTGCTCACAGTTGCTTTCCTTCTGGGCTGGTGGTGTCAACTCGCGGGACAATGACGAAGCCGGAGAAGCAACAGTCCAAACTACCATTCGAAGCGAAAAGGCACACTAAAGGTGCGACGGCGCAGTCAGACACTTATTATTATTATTATTATTGGCATTTGTAGAGCGCACTGTAACCCTGCGGGCATTCTGGTGCTCAGAGATAAACCGGAACAGAGACTGTCAGCTGTTCAAGAAAAAGCATCCCTGGGAGATTATACCCTAGGGAAGAGCTAGGTCTAAATTTTTTTGCGGAACAACAGCAGGCTTTGTGTTCTCCTGATTTCTAGAGGGAGACCATTCCAAAGGCGAGCTGCTGCCACGCTAAAGGCTCTTCCTCCCAGGGTCACCTTCTTTACCCTGGGGACTCTAGCAAGATTGGTAGAATAGGAGCGAAGGGTCTGGGTAGGCTTGTTCCACTGAAACTTATCCTGGAGTGGCTTAGGGCCTGTCCATGAAGTGCTCTAAACACAATGCACAGTGATTTGAACAGAATCCTTTGAGCTACTGAGAGCCAATGTAGCTCCGCCAGTGCTTGTGTTGCTGATGATCGACGAGCTCGGGAGAGTGCTAACTTAGCTGCTGCCGCCTGGATACTCTGCAATCTGGCAATCAGGTATCCCAGAGATTCCAGAAGCAGGGCATTACAGTACTTCAGGCGGCTGAGGATGATACTCCTGACTACCGTTGTTCTTGCCTGTACAGGTAGCAGTGGCAGCACCTTCCGAAGACCTCGAATTAAAGAAAAGCAGCTTCCCACCAGTTTGTTAACGTGGGTCTCCAGGTTTAGATTTTCATTAAAACTGACCCCCAGATTGCTCATCGTATTTACTGGTGTCAGTGTGCCATCTGATGTTAGTGGCCAGATGTCTGCTGGCAGACTTTGAGTGATCTCCCCGACGTTGCACTGTAGGGTCTCCGTTTTCCCACTGTTAAACTTAAACGAGTTTTCCTTCAACCATTTCGCCATTTCACGCATACAAGCATGAAAACAGTCCAGTGAGTACGACTGAGCACCATCCAGGGATATCAAAAGCTGCGTGTCACCAGCATAATTAATCACGCTGACATTGTTCAATCAATCAATCAATCAATCAATACATTTATAGAGCGCGCTACTCACCCGTGAGGGTCTCAAGGCGCTGAAGGGAGAGGGGGGCCGCTACTACTCGAATAGCCAGGTCTTGAGGTGTTTCCTGAAGGTGAGATGGTCCTGGGTCAGTCGTAGGTGTGCGGGGAGGGAGTTCCATGTCTTGGCAGCCAGGTAGGAGAACGATCTTCCTCCGGTGGTGGCTCTGCGAATCAGTGGGACGGTTGCGAAGGCGAGGCTGACGGAGCGGAGCTGGCGGATAGGAGTGTAGAACGAGAGGCAGTTGTTGAGGTATTCGGGGCCCATGTCATGGAGCGCTTTGTGTGCGTGGGTGAGGAGCCGGAACGTGATCCTCTTGCTGACGGGGAGCCAGTGTAGGTTTCTCAGGTGGGCAGATATGTGGCTGCGGCGAGGGATGTCGAGGATGAGTCGTGCGGGGGCGTTCTGTATGCGCTGAAGTCGTTTCTGAAGTTTGGCTGTTGTTCCAGCATAAAGGGCGTTCCCGTAGTCCAGTCGGCTGGTGACGAGGGCCTGGGTGACCGTCTTTCTGGTTTCTGTGGGGATCTCCCGGAAGATCTTTCGGAGCATGCGCAGGGTGTTGAAGCATGAGGATGAGATGGCGTTGACTTGTTTGGTCATTGTGACGGAGGAGTCCAGGATGAATCCCAGGTTGCGTGCCTGGTCCGTGGGTGTCGGTGCGGTGCCCAGCGCTGTGGGCCCCCAGGAGTCATCCCAGGCGGATGGGGATTGTCCGAGGATGAGGTCCTCCATCTTGTCTGAGTTCAGTTTCAGCCGACTGAGCTTCATCCATTCCGCGACGTCTTTCATTCCTTTCTGGAGGTTGGTTTAGGCGGTGGTTGGGTCTTTGGTGAGGGAGAGTATCAGCTGGGTATCGTCGGCGTGGGAGATGATGTTGAGGTTGTGTTAGCGTGCGATGGCGGCGAGGGGGCTCATGTAGATATTGAAGAGGGTTGGGCTGAGCAAGGAGCCTTGGGGTACGCCGCAGATGATCTTGGTGGCCGTGGAGCGGAACGGTGGGAGGGGGATACTCTGGGTTCTGTTGGAGAGGAACGAGGTGATCCAGTCCAGTGCTTTTCATTGTAGAGGCGGGTTATTAGGGTGCGGTGGCAGACGGTATCAAAGGCGGCTGAGAGGTCTAGGAAGATGAGGGCGGTTGTCTCCCCGTTGTCCATCAGGGTCCTGATGTCTTCGGTGGCTGCGATGAGGGCTGTCTGGGTGCTGTGGTTTCCTCGAAATCCGGATTGGGATGGGTCGAGCGAGTTGTTTGCCTTGAGGAATGCAGTCAGCTGTTTATTGACGGTCTTCTCAATGACTTTAGCCGGGAAGGGAAGAAGAGAGATGGGGCGGAAGTTCTTGAGGTCTTTAGGGTCAGCTGTGAGTTTTTTCAGAAGGGCGTTGATCTCCGCATGCTTCCAGCTCTCTGGGAAGGTGGCTGATGTGAAGGAGTTGTTTATGACGTTCCGGAGGTGGGGTGCGATGATGGTGTCGGCTTTGTTGTAGATGTGATGGGGGCATGGGTCAGAGGGAGAGCCAGAGTGGATGGTGTTCATGACGTGGGTGGTATCTACTGTGCTGATGGGGGTCAGTCGCTTAGGGTGGTGGTGGGGGTCGTTGGTTTGGTGATTGGAGGCGGAGTCTGGGCGTCAAAGCTGTTGTGTATATCTGCGATCTTGTGGTAGAAGAACGTGGCGAGGGAGTTGCAGGGGTCTTGCGTTGGTGTGATGTTGTTGCTGGCGCTGGGGTTGGAGAGCTCTTTTACGATGCTGAAGAGTTCCTTGCTGTTGTGGGTGTTGTTGTCCAGCCGCTCTTTGAACGATGTCCTTTTGGTGGTGCGGATCAGCTGGTGGTGGTCGCGAGTGGCGTTCTTGAGGGCTGTCATGTTTTCTGTCGTCCTTTCGTGGCGCCAGGTTTTTTCGAGAGTGCGGAATGATTTCTTTGAGTCTTTGAGGGCGTCAGTGAACCATGTGGTTTTCCTGTTGCTGGCCTTGCTTGGGGGGTTCTTCAGTGGAGCAAGGTTGTCGGCGCAGTTGGTGATCCTCTGTGCGAGATTGTGAGCTGCGTCGTTGGTGTCAGCGGTGTTGGCTGGTGGGTTCTGGCTCAGTGATGTGGTTAGCTGGTCTGTGGTGACTTTGCTCCAGCATCTGCGGGGGATCTGTAGCTTGCGGTGGTGGGATGTGGTCTTCTTGTAGGTGAAATGGATGCAGGTGTGGTCGGTCCAGTGTAGTCCGGTGGAGTAGCTGAAGGAGACGTGGTTGCTAGCGGAGAAGATGGGGTCCAGCGTGTGGCCGGCGTAGTGGGTGGGGGTGTTCACCAGTTGCTTGAGTCCAAGGTTGTCGAGGTTGTCGAGCAGGGTGGTGGTGTTGTTGTCATTGTTGTTCTTCAGGTGGAAGTTCAGGTCCCCTAGGGGGATGTATTCTGGTGAGGTTAGTGCGTGCGGGCTGACGAAGTCAGTAATGGTTTCGCTGAATTGTGTGCGCGGGCCCGGGGGTCTGTAGATGAGGGTTCCTCTGAGTGTGGTTTTGGGGTCGGTGTGGATCTGGAAGTGTAGGTGCTCGGCGGTGGAGAGTGTGTCTTCGACGTTGGCCGTGATGCTGATGGTGTACGTGTAGATGATGGCGATTCCTCCTCCGGTTTGGTTGACGCGGTCCTTCCGGGTGATCTTGTAGCCGTCCGGGATGGCTATGGCGATGTCGGGGCCGAGGAGGCATTCATCCAGGTTTCCGTGAGGAAGGTGACGTCCGGTGCTGTTGTGTCGATGAGGTCCCAGAGTTCGATGGCGTGCTTGTGGACGGAGCGGGTGTTGAGGAGGATGCACTTGAAGTGGTTGTTGTTGATGTTAGGTCCGGCGGGCGGGTGCATTGTTGGCTTTGATGATTCCCAGCAAGGATTGCATATAAGCATTAAACAAAATGGGACTAATTGATGAACCCTGCGGTACCCCATGTAGGACTTTCACAAATTCAGATTGGTATGGTGGGAGTGCCACCGCCTGCCATCTATCGGACAGATAAGATCGCAGCCACCTAAGCGCCACTCCTTTCACCCCAAAGGTCTCCAGCCTTGAAAGCAGAATGTCATGGTTCACCGTATCGAACGCGGCATCCAATGACCGGTTTCTGGCTATCAGCCTTCTTCAGCCTGGATAGCTGGACGTGAGTCCCAGGCTCTCCACATCACTGGAGTCAAGCTATCCAGGCTGAAGAAGGCTGATTGCCAGAAACCGGTCCTTGGATGCTTGATTTCGGTCTAGGAAAGACATGGCTTAGTAGCTCGGGCTGGACTGTTCCCATGAGGCACAGGGTCAAGGCAGATTTCCATATAGCCATTGTCTGACCTAGGGTGGTGTGGAGTGCAAAAAAACGATGGATTTAGGCCCAGATCTTTGTACTGGGGTGAATGTAAGACATTGTTCTGCATTCTGTCCATCAACTGTGTTTTTTGCAACTAACATTGAGCTTGACACTGAACTTGACAACGAAATGGCGGTGACCAATGGCATTGAGCGCGTGCTGCAGGTCAAACAGCAGAGTCTGCAAGACATAAATGGGAAATTGGGCACCATCACACAACGGGTCGACAACATGGCGGCTAACTTGGACAAGCATGGGGAACGTCTCGTCGAGGCCAAAAATAGAATCACTGCAGTGGAAGATGAATCCCATGCCACGACCCAAAAATGCTCGGAAATGGAGAAACTCTTGGATGTTATTAAAAATAAAGCGGAGGATTTTGAAGCGAAATCCTGCCGCAATAACATCCGAATTGCGGTCGTTCCAGAATCCACCAACACAGGGAGGATGGAAACATACGTGGAGGAAATGATGCTCAACATATTTGGTGCGAAGCACTTTTCAACGGTTCTAGTAGTGGAGCGTGCGCATAGATCCCTAGCTCCAAGGCCGAAACCTGGCGCAACTCCACGACCCATCGTCGCCCGTATTCTTAATTACAGAGACCGTGATGCCGTTTTGAGGATGGCTCGAGAGAAACGGGACATAAATTATCAGGGTAACGTGCTGGAGTTTTACCCAAACTTCACTGTGACGTTCCAACTTGCGCGCAAAGAGTACAACCCGGAGAAAAAGAAGCTGCGTGAACTGGGAATAGAATACGCTATGCTCTACCCCGCTCAGCTGAAAGTGACACATGATGGCTGCTCCACGATTCTCCAAACACCAAAAGCAGGGCAGGACTTTCTAAAGAAAATCAGCCACAAACGCAGAGAACAGAAACGCGATGGGCAGAACCAGGATTCGGAATGAACATTGTCCAGTGGGATAGGAAGCACAATGTCCCTGATTTCAAAGAATGGTAAGGCATGTGGGCGAAATGTTAAAAAGTGAACTAATGACACTCTCAAGCAGCAATACAGGCCCACAATCTTGGGGACATTCGGAGTTTTACTCCAAATTGACACTGATGGCCCTCTGTGCTGCCAAGAGTGCACTTGATCAAACCTGTATGTTTAGCTACTGTCATTAAGGTCGTGCATATGTTATCTACACAGGATGGGAAACCCTTTGCATTACGCTCACTGCATTGATTCTGACTGTGATAACTGCGGTGGTGGTTCTGTGTGGATAAACTGATCTGGTGCACATACTGAGATACAATTGTTGACTGTTTTATACATAGGCAGCAGGGGAACAGTAAGAGTGTCCTGCAGGGCACTGTATTGTGCGTGCTATATGTATTCAATAAAGGGTGTTGTAGCTCCACACTTGGCTGCACCTCCAAATCTCGCGCCACTAGGCACTGAGATATCTGTGGGGGGATATGAGAACAAGCACTGGCGTTGCCAATAGGTTTCGCATTTGGAAAGTTGGACCTATTGGTTTTGTAAATGACATTTTATATTTATATATCGTAATTGGCATTGTCAATAACAATATAAAAAAATAAAATGTCATTTACAAAACCAATAGCTCCAACTTTCCAAATTCGAAACCTATTGGCAACGCCAGTGCTTGTTTTGCCTGGAATGGAAATAAACTGCGCCTTACAAATGAACACAGTTTCCTTTCAAGTCACGAAAACAGGATGGGGGTTATCAGCCAAGATAATAGAGAGTTGTTGCTTGGTCATTGTCAGGACTTCTGTCCCGGCTACTAGGCACACGAAGGTAGGAGCGAGTCTGGGGGTATGGTTTACCAGCTTTATTGGTTCTTTTAGACTTGGTATGCTCTTGCTGGCTCATGAAACAAGGTAGTGATCTCTGTGTGGTCAGTTATACAGTCACTGAGTATACACAGCAAACAAATAATAGGAAGTCTCTCAGAAAGTATTGGCGCTCTGTCAATGGTCTGGAGTCTTTGTCCCTTCTTCGGGTGTAGAAGTCGTTGACCGGCCTCCAGAAATCCAGAAGGGAGTGAGGGAGAAAAGAAACAAAACAAGGGTCAGGTCTCTGCCTATTCTCAAGATACGTGGGGGGAAAGGGATGTGCACACCTCACACCGGTCCCTAACAGTGCCGTGCCTAAGTGAGGGATATAACAGTGCTAGTGACGTAGTGTGGTGCTCAGGCGGCCCTTCCACCACCCTTTGAACCAGCCCCCAGTCTCCCCCGTCACTTGCCTGTCGCCACGGTCCCAGGTGACCGTGGTATCGTGAGATCCTGCCTCCTCTGGTTCCGTCAGGGGGCCGGTCTCGCTCGCGTTCTCTGGGGTTCTTGTGGTGTCTTCGGGTTGGTCCCTCGGGCTCGGGACGTTCTCCTGCCTTTCCTCATTCTCGCCGACGTCCCCTCCTCTGTCTCTCTGCCTCGAAGCGCTCTCGAAGGTCTCCTCTGTTCCTTCCGGTCCCGACTCCGGCTCTGCGCGCCGGTTTACTGTTGATGCTCCCATTTGTGTTCGAAAAGCGGAAACAGCGCTTTCCATGGCCACAGCTGGTACGCCGACCTGATTTCCGGCCGCGTCCAATCCCGCGGCCATCTTGGGTTGGGTCGGGGTCGCGGATTCCTCACACTGCCTTTCCCCCGAGAATGGACGATCGGGCCATTCGGCCAAAGGACACCGGGAGAGAAAATCCACGTTGTTCTGCAAATTTCCTGGCAAGTGGAAAGTGCTGTAGGAGAAAGGCTGGAGGGCAAGAAACCAACGCAAGACCTTGGGGTTAGTGTTTTTATGCAGGGCAAGCCAGGTCAATGGTGCATGATCAGTCAGGAGAATAAAATGACGACCCAGGAGGTAATATTGCAAAGCTTCCACAGCCCACTTAATTGCAAGGCATTCCTTCTCGATTGTGGCATAGGAGACCTCCCTGGGGAACAGTTTTCGGCTGATATACAAGACAGGGTGGAGGAAGCCTTTCTCGTTGGGTTGGGATAATATGGCACCTAAACCCCTATCTGATGCGTCTGTCTGTAGGACAAAGGTTGTATGAAAATCAGGACAGGACAAAACCGGGTCTCTACACAGGGCTGTTTTCAGGTCTATAAAGCTCTGTTCTTGGGCGGCGGTCCAGGGCATTTTGTCTCTTGAAAAGGGTTTGGTAAGTAGGTCTGTTAAAGGACTGGCCACAGAGGAAAAATGTGGGACAAAACGCCGGTAGTAGCCCACCAGGCCCAAGAAGGAACGGACCTTTTTTCTCGTTGTGGGGCGGGGGATGTTGGTTATGGCTGCCACTTTATTTACTTGTGGGCGTACCTGTCCGTCCCTGATGTCATATCCCAGGTATTCAATATGGTTAGCCCCTAAGGTCGTTTTCCGGGGATTGAGTGTTAGCCCTGCTTTCTGAAGGGCCCCAAACACCTGCTGTAAATGGAACAGATGGGTCTCCCAATCCGGGCTATATACCACAATGTCGTCCAGATATGCCCTGGCGTAGTCTCTATGGGGGCCCAGAATAGCGTCCATCAAACGCTGAAAGGTCGCGGGCGCCCCATGGAGGCCGAAGGGCATTACTCGGAACTGAAAGAGACCCAGGGGAGTTATAAAGGCGGTCTTGTCTCTACTGTCTGGGTGAAGAGGGATCTGCCAATATCCTTTGGTTAGATCAATACACGACATAACCCTGGCCTGTCCGAACGTCTCAACCAATTAGTCCACCCGTGGCATAGGATATGCATCGAATTGGGATACTGCGTTTACTTTCCGGAAGTCGATGCAGAAGCGGATGCTTCCGTCCGGTATTGGCACCAGAACGATGGGAGAGGACCAGGGGCTTTTTGATGGTTCTATGATCCCTGCCTCTAACATCGTTTTCACCTCTTCCTCTATTGCCATCCGTCTTGCTGCTGGGATCCGGTACGGAGCCTGTTTAATGGGTTGGGTGGTATGAGTAATGATGGAATGTTCCACAAGTGTTGTTTTCCCCTGTTTTCCGGAGACCACCGTGGGAAAAGAAGCACAGAGGGCCTCTAACTGCTTCTTTTGTTCTTTCGTCGTCTGGGAACCCCAGGAGGGGTTTTCAGTAGCTTCGTGAGTGTAGTGGGAGACTTCTAGGGGTTTATTTGTGACGACTAACCCTACCTGTGTGCCTGATCCGGAAGGGAGTGCATCCGGCTCTTCCCAGGCTTTTAAAAGATTGATGTGATAAATCTGGGACGCCTTAGGGTGGTGTGGGACAGCTACTCTATACGTGACTGGCGTGATTTTGGCCAGGACGGAGAAGGGTCCTTGCCAAGTGGCTAGCAGTTTCTTATCTGAAGAGGGTAATAGAATAAGCACTTTTTCTCCCACCTTCAGCTCTCTCAACCTGGTATTCCTGTCATATAACCGTTTTTGCTGAGTTTGGGCATTTTCTAAGTGCGTGTGCGCTTCTTCCCATACAGCAGACAGGGTTTCTTTGAGGTTTTCACTGTATTGGAGCAGGGGTTTTCCCTCGTCCTCTGTTTCTACCCATTGTTCGGCCGCCATGTCCAGGAGCGTACGGGGCTTCCTTCCAAACATAAGCTCAAATGGAGAGAACCCCGTCGACCTCTGTTCATGTGTGCGGATGGCGTAGAGGACTAGGGGTAGCTGACGGTCCCAGTCTCTACCTGTTTTATCAATGTGTTTCCTCAACAAAGTCTTGATGGTTTTATTGTATCGTTCCACCAGACCATCGGTCTGGGGGTGATACACGGAAGTCCTTAACTGTTTGATCTGTAGTATGTCACAGACCTGCTTCATCAGTCGTGACATGAAGGGAGTCCCTTGATCGCTAAGGATTTCGTTGGGAAAACCCACCCTTGAAAACAGTGTTACCATCGCCTGAGCCACCGCCTTGGATGTTGCTGTGGTCAGGGGGAAAGCCTCCAGATACCGCGTGGAATAATCTACAATGACCAAGATGAATCGATGCCCACGGGCAGAAGGTATTAGGGGACCCACTAAATCCATTCCCACCCTGGAAAAAGGGATGTCAATCACGGGTAAAGGATGAAGGGGGGCTCTAGGGAGAGCCGGGTTGTTAACCAGTTGACAGCGTACGCATGCAGCGCAAAACCTGGCTACCTCGTGATACACCCCTGGCCAATAAAAGCGATCCAACAAATAATCAAGAGTTTTCTCTTTCCCACAATGGCCTCCCCCGGCCTGACTATGGGCTAGCAACAGGACCTGAGGGCGGAACGGCCCTGGAACCAGGAGTTGTTCCCTTTTCCCCCTGTTCGTAAGAGTCAGGCGATACAACAAGCCCCTCTTTACCACAAAATAAGGTCCTACCTTTCCCTCTTGTTCGTCCTCAGCCTGGGTCCACGCATTCTGTAGCGAGTTGTCATCTCTTTGGTCGGCCCTGAAGTTGCGACAGGCACTTGGAGACTGATCTGAGGAGGAAAGAACAAGCATTGGGGTTGTATACTGTGGTCGTGAATAGAGCTGTCTCTCTTCCCTCTTCTCCCTTTTGCTTTTCGTTTGTCGGTCCGCGGGTTGTGCTATAGGAGTGTTAGAAAACGGGGCGTTGGTCAACCACTCAGTTGGCGAGGGAGACCCTGTGAATGTCTGTAAGTAGTCCGAAAAACGAGGTAAATCAGTTCCTAGGAGAACGCGTTCAGGCAACTCTGGGATCACCCCTACTTTACGTAGCTGAACCTCCTTTTGGATTTCCAGGGCTACCTCTGCGAGGGGGTACAATTTTTGGTCCCCGTGCACACAGGTGACTTTCACCTGAGTGTTGGGTATCAGAAGGGCCTTGGGCACCAAGTCCGCGGCTACTACAGTTTGTTGACAACCTGTGTCAAGTACGGCTATCACTGGTTTCCCATTCACGTGTACTTTCATGTTATAGGGATTGACAACCTCTCCTGTGCTAAAAATCTTCCCCTTGGTCAACCCCACATCCATAGGTTCTGGCCCCGGGGTTCTATTGGGACAGTTACGTGCTATATGCCCCCACTCGGCGCACTGAAGACACTGGGGTCCTTGATGTGTAGGGACAGGGGACGGGAACCTAGGGGTTATTCTACTAGCAAGAGGAGTGCTCCGGGACTCAGGTATGGGGTTTGGAGGGCGTAAGGGAGGACGAACAGGAGAAAAGGGGGCGCGGTGCGCCAGGGGACGGAAATCAGGGGAACGATGGAAAGCACAAGCCAAATCTACAGCCAGAGCTACTGTCAAGTTCGGGTGTTGTCGTATCCAAGCCCGGGTGTTGCCAGGTAGCGCCTCTAAATACTGTTGTAGCACTACTTTCTCTGTTACATTCTCCACCGTGGCTTTGGACGGCTGTAGCCAATGACAACCCAGATCACGAATGCGATAGAACAAGGTTCTGGGGTTATCGCCTGTGGACCATTTCTCCTTCCGGAACCGAGTCCGGTAATACTCCGTATCATACCCTAATCTCTCTAGGATTGTCCTTTTAATCTCTGCATAAGGCGTGCTTCCATCGGGGTTGGCCGCCTGGTAGGCCGCCTGCAATTCTCCTGACAGCAAGGGAGCAACATACTGTCCCCATCGCTCGGGAGGCCATGCGGCTGTGGTGGCCACCCTTTCAAAGTTCACAAAGAAAAAGTCAGGATCCTCGCCGGTTTGATATTTCTGTAGCACAGCACTGGGTACATTGGGGTGAATCCTGGAATTGGCCACCACGTCGGATAAACGTAGAATGGCCGTGTCCTGTACTTGTTGGTTGTTGACCAGTAGGGAAGCCTGGTCTCTGAGTGCCCCGTGTAGCTCCTCTCTGTCTTTCTGGGCTTGCTTTCCCTGCTCCTCCACCATCAGCTGCAGATGGTGCTGTCCTTCCGCCAGTTGGGTCACCATGTTCTCCATGGTGGTGGGGTCAGACGGCTGTGTCGCGGTCTTAATCCCACTTCTGACACCACTGTCAGGACTTCTGTCCCGCCTACTAGGCACACGAAGGTAGGAGCGAGTCTGGGGGTATGGTTTACCAGCTTTATTGGTTCTTTTAGACTTGGTATGCTCTTGCTGGCTCATGAAACAAGGTAGTGATCTCTGTGTGGTCAGTTATACAGTCACTGAGTATACACAGCAAACAAATAATAGGAAGTCTCTCAGAAAGTATTGGCGCTCTGTCAATGGTCTGGAGTCTTTGTCCCTTCTTCGGGTGTAGAAGTCGTTGACCGGCCTCCAGAAATTCAGAAGGGAGTGAGGGAGAAAAGAAACAAAACAAGGGTCAGGTCTCTGCCTATTCTCAAGATACGTGGGGGGAAAGGGATGTGCACACCTCACACCGGTCCCTAACAGTGCCGTGCCTAAGTGAGGGATATAACAGTGCTAGTGACATAGTGTGGTGCTCAGGCAGCCCTTCCACCACCCTTTGAACCAGCCCCCAGTCTCCCCCGTCACTTGCTTGTCGCCACGGTCCCAGGTGACTGTGGTATCGTGAGATCCTGCCTCCTCTGGTTCCGTCAGGGGGCCGGTCTCGCTCGCGTTCTCTGGGGTTCTTGTGGTGTCTTCGGGTTGGAACCCTCGGGCTCGGGACGTTCTCCTGCCTTTCCTCGTTCTCGCCGACGTCTCCTCCTCTTTCTCTCGACCTCGAAGCGCTCTCGAAGGTCTCCTCTGTTCCTTCCGGTCCCGACTCCGGCTCTGCGCGCCGGTTTACTGTGGACGCTCCCATTTGTGTTCGAAAAGCGGAAACAGCGCTTTCCATGGCCACAGCTGGTACGCCGACCTGATTTCCGGCCGCGTCCAATCCCGCGGCCATCTTGGGTTGGGTCGGGGTCGCGGATTCCTCACAGTCATAATAAAGAGTGTTTAAAAGAAAGCGCTGTGGGTCGTGGTATAGTGAAAGTTGTTTATGGTGAATGTGGCAGCTGTGTCAAAAGCCGGCTGTTTCAGTTCAGTGGAGCACGAAGCCCCCTGCAGCGTATTTCACCCCTCACGAGTCACGACAAGACTTTGCTTCTTTGTGGGACCAGTCGAAACCACACACACTGAGACCAGTATTGTGTGCCTGTACCAAGTGCCTTATGGCATGGTGCAGCACCATGCAAGAACAAACTGAATTCAGTCTGCTAATTATATAAATGCTTTTTTTGTGAAGCTGATTTACTTTGATTTCTAACCAAACGTGACAAAGAAAAGAAGACATTAGGAATGAAAGAATTGGCAAGGACTTAAAAATCTAGAAATCCTTCAAATCGCTGGTTTGAAGCGCCTGTTGTACCTCTGCGGTGAGCAGGGGCGCACAGAAAAATAATCATGCACTGAGTGTGCTGTGTAGCTCACAGCATTGCGGCTGTGAGTCCTTACGGAGTCTGATAACAAACAGTAAATTGAGGAGGGGCGCTGTGCGCCCTGATGGCAGATGAGTGTGAAGGGTAGAAAGAAACGCGAGAGCGCACGAATGGGCTTCTGCTGCAAGCACGCTGAATTGTTTGGGTCTGGTGTACATAAGGGGCTGCGGACCCAGATTGGTGGGGGGCAGTAACCCCGCAGAAAGCTCGGCCTGTTTGTTGGGGGTCTCTCTCTGTGTTATGAGCCCAATGGAGGAGAGAAGCAGATACAGAGAGAGATAGTGAGAAAGCCAGACAGGGAGGAAGGAGTCAGACAAAGAAACACACCAGAGCGCGGAGAGTCAGAGAAAGAGAGAGGAAGGCAGGAAAGAGAGCGAGATAGTCGGTGACGGGCAGAGGTGGGGTGGGGGGGAGCAAGCGAGAGTGGTGGCGATCAGGGAGTGAGACAGTGCAAACACGTGGTTGTTTTGGTGAGCAATAGAGGCGCCCGAGAAGGGAATAGAAAACAAGCGGGGGCGGGAGAGCCTGGTGGGGGGCGGGAATGCGAGCGAGGGGAGGAGAAGTGTGGCAGGCGGATTAGGGAGATACGCGTGCTTGTGTGGTCACGTGACCCGCTTTTGTGGTCACTTGACTCACATGCACTGTGAAGAAACCGCAGTGGTTTGACGAGTCGATCGAGCACTTGAATTTTCGCCTATTACATTCGCAAGCGAATGATAATAGGCGAAACCTAAAAATTGAGTAATTGTGTAATGTATACATCGGGTATGGACATCTGGCAATCTTGCTGTTAACCGTTACACTTAGGCCACGTTTAGTCTGCATAACTAATGAATACCTGGCCAAATCTACTATGTTGGAGGCAGATGTGTGCCTCTGGTGGACCCCCCAAGCGGTTGCTCCCCGCTCCCAAAATTTGGGTCTGATGTTTCTATTTGTAGGGATATGTCTTTGGCATAGTTGGGATGCTGAAGTCGGTGGGGGGTGAGGGGACGATGTTGGGATTTGTTCTATAGACCAATGCACTTGAGAAACATCGCTGAAATCCAGAGTAACATCGCAATGTGTAACGCTATTACTTCTTTTCAGACAAACACGCGAGGCGTGCATGCTACAAATGGTACATTGAACTGTAAAAGGTGTTGAGTGCTAATGATGACCACTGAGAACTTACAACCTAAACATTTAAATTTGTTAATTTGGAACATTAGAGGGTTAAATAATCTGAAAAAGATTTGTCAAATCTTTGCGTACTTTGACAGGCTGAAGGTTGACATTGCCCTCCTGCAGGAGACACACATTGCCCCTCATGCAACCAATAATATCGGACGCAGATGGGCGGAGTCAATGCATAGTTCAACCTATTCCTCTTATTCCAGAGGGGTCCTCATATTGATTAGTAAATGTCTGCATTTCAGCATAGATGATGTCATCACTGATGAAGAGGGGTGCTATGTTATTATAACGGGGGTCATTAGAGGGCAAAAACTTGCTTTAATAAATACAAATGGCCCAAATATAGATGACCCTGACTTCTATCACAAAGTATGGTGCAAACTTAACGATTTACAAGACATAACGCTAAATTTGGGGCAGGGATTTCAATATTGCACTGCATGGCGTTCTAGATAGGTCTGTTAGGTCGGTGGAACCTCACAAACGAGCACTAGGTAAATTGAAAGATATTATGGCCGACGTGCAACTTACTGATATTTGGAGAGCCCGACACCCTGAACGTATGGAGGCCACACACACATCAGCAGCACACAATAGCTGGTCACGTATAGATTACTGGTTGGGCACTGACGACATATCACTATGGACAAGATCCGTAATGCACCTACCTAGAACATTATCCAATTGATAATCTGGTGCTACTTTTAATAACTATACTGCATTATGTACCGCCACCTTACAGCTGGAGATTCAATGCAAAAGCATTATTAGACTCAATATATACCAACACCATTAATCAAGCCATCACTGAGTATTTTGAGCTGAATGCTCCAACCACTGAGGATCAAAGCCTTTTATGGGAGGCTTTCAAACCAACAATTAGAGGGGTCTACATAAGTACCAATGCTGGCAATCTTAAAGATATACGGCGGCAAATTTCCATGCAGGAAGTTAGACTACGCACATTAGAGCAAGAATACGAACATACACAAGATACAAAGCTTTTAGGGGAAATTAAGACTGTACTAATGGAATATAAAACATACGCAGGTGATGAACTAAAATATGTAACGAATCGTCAGGTAGCGCGATCCTACAGTGAAGGGGGTAGACCAGGTAGGAATTTGGCAGCTAAAATATGCGCAGGTTATGCACCACAAATAGTCCGGGTGATCAGGGATGCCAAGGGGGTTCTGCAGTATGATGCTCAGGGTATACTCCGGGAATTCATGACAGCAAATGGAGAATTATACACCTCCCAACCCACTGCCACCCCAGAGGAAATTATGGAATATCTAGCAGACGTATCAATAGCATGGCTGTCAGATGCGCAGAGAGAATACCTATCGCTACCCATCACCGTTGAAGAAGTAACTGTAGTTATTAAATCACTGCCAAATGGAAAAGCGCCGGGCCCCGACGGATTCACGTGCGAATTCTATAAGTCATTTGCTGATCAGATAGCACCTCATTTAGTGGAGATGTACGGGAAGCCCACGATAAACAATCACTGCCACCAACACTTATGGAAGCCATGTTAATTGTCCTTTTGAAGTCAAACAAAGACCCAGAATACTGTGATTCCTATAGGCCCCTGTCTCTAATCAACGTAGATACAAAGATTATAGCCAAACTGCTTGCTACACGCCTGCAACCGCTGATGACCAACCTAATACTACCGGACCAATCAGGGTTCATTCCATCACGATCGACAGCCCTTAACACTAGAACACTATTTGCGCTATCACATTATTTAATCCCCAGTACCAAAGCTGCTGCGGTTTTATTAGATGCGGCTAAAGCATTTGATTCCATACAATGGTGGTACCTACACACGGTTTTACGAAGAATGGGATTCCCCCCTATCTTTTTACAATGGGTGCAAGTGCTATATACTGCCCCAACGGCACGTATTAAAGTTAATAAATATATATCTGACACTATACACATTGCTAGAGGGACAAGACAAGGCTGTCCTCTGTCTCTTTTGCTATTTGCAATTGCGCTTGAGCCATTGGCTTGCAAGATAAGACAGGGGCACCACTATTCAGCGCTTCAATTCCCACAGAGGCCATTGCATATCTCATTATATGCAGACAACATGATGTTATATGTCCGAGATCCCGCGCAACATCTGAATCCTCTACTGAGGGAATATATTAAATTCGGGCAGCAGTCAGGACTTAAAATAAACGTGTCCAAATCCCTAATCATACCATTGACAGATACCACAATCCCGCACTCCATAGATTATCTGTTGGAGTGGCAATCAAAGCCAGTAAAATATATAGGAGTTTGGTATCATCAGGGACCCAGAAATAGTCATCCGCACAAAATTATGGTAGGGCGGTAAGTGCGATGGAAGACAAAATAAAGAGGTGGATCAGTTTACCGTTATTCTTAGCTGATCGTTTAGCCATTGTGAAAATGGTCATCCTACCAAAGTTTCTATATCTTATAATAACATTCCAATTAAGCCCCCGGCGGAGGTGTTTAGTAGAATTTCCACCATGGTTCTAAACTTGATATGGGAGGATAAACAGGCCCGGATTGAAATGCTCGCTCTCACACTGCCCTATTCACAAGGTGGTTTCAAAGTTCCGGATTTTTTGCTTTATTACTTATGCGCGCAAGCACAATATGCACATTTTTGGTATCACGAGATCCCTTACCATACACATGTCGCAATTGAATAGGGAGATGCGCTTCCAATACCATTGACAGCTATCATAACGCACCAAAGACCCCCGCTACACAATCGAGACATAAATACCATAGATATGACGAATAACGCCTGGCAAACGATGGGGCAAAAAGCACACAAATTACCAGTGTATGCTGCCAAAATGCTACTACATTGTCACCCGTAACTCTCAGTCACTCAGGAAGAGGTGGGTATGGGTTTATGTTAGACCTGGCACCTTGGCGTGAGTCTCTCTTCCACTTTTTGCTGATGTGCCTCAGATGTTTTGCTGGTGATGGCTGCTCAGGGCACTGCGCCACGGCCAATCCGTGCCGCAGTGCAAGTGCTCCCAATATAAACTGTGTACCTATAATTGATCTCCATGATTGGCTCATTGGGTTTACTGTCAGTCCCCAGTAAAGTGCACGAGGAGTGCCAGGGCTTGTAAATACCAATACTGCTAGTGGGCCTGCAGCGCTGGTTGTGCCACCCACAGAAGCAGCCTTTTAAAATGTGTCTAGGGTCTGCCACTGCAGAACCTGCGTGCAGTCTGGTACTGTCATGCCAGCTTGGTAAGTGCACACACATGCCAGCCTCTAAACCTTCCCTTTGCTTCATATTCGTCACCCCCATGGTAGGCCCAAGGGTAGGGTGCATTGTAAGCCCAAGGTAGGACAAGCCCTGATGTGTGTGGCAGGTCCTAATAGTGAATCACAGCCAATTTCTTTTTTCACTAGTGTAAGGCTCCCTGTTCTCTTAGGCCAAGATGGGCTGCTGGAATTATTACACCCTATAATCCCAGCAGGCTCAGGGAACGTGGTAGAAAATAAAGTTTAGTATGCCTGAACTCAAAATAATAAAAGACTTCTTTTAGTAAAGTTTATTTTAATATCCTGAGTTTGCAAATGCTACTTTTAGAAAGTTAGCATTTGCTTGCCTAACCATTTCAGCCCGCCTCTGCCAGGATGTGTATCTGCTGTCTGGGTTCTGTGAGTGACAGGGCTGGGGCTGGGGTGAATAGAGAGATTACACCAGGATGGGTGGGGGGAGTGCACCTTGACTCTGAATAGGGCTGTGCTTTGCCACCACAATGCTGGCTCCGCCCCCTGGGGAGCGACTGATGACCCTGCCCTGCACCTGGACCAGGAAGAGGGAAGACTGTCAACAGAGTACTCCTGGACTGTACTTGTCACCACAATGCTGGCTCCACCTCCTGCGAAGCGTCTGCTGCCCTGCCCCACACACTGAAAGCAGAAACCTGTTTTGGCAAAACAAAGTACTCAGAGCTGAAGTGACCTGTGCAAAGGCCCCCCCTGGCCTGAAAGAACAAAAGAAAGGTCCTTGCTGCAAGAAGGAGAGAAGGAGAAAAAGACTGAGAGACTTTTTGAATCTACTTGTGCATTTGACAATCTCCAAGGGCTTGCTGGTGAACTTGCCCCCTGAACTGCGACCCAGGAAAAGTGTGCGCTACCCCCCCCCCCCCCCCTGGAAAGAGAAGCTGCTGTGAGCCTTGCATCTGCCCTGTAACTCTACTAAGGAAAAGCTGAGTGCACCGTGAGGAAATCACTGCGCCCTCTGGGAGGCCCTGGGCACCCCCGTCCCGCCGAGCAACGCAACTGCTATCTGGCAGGCCCCAGCTGACATCGCAAAGACCAGCCTCGCTGGCCCAAGCACCGTGACTGTCGCCTGCCTAACTGCGGTCTGCACCGCAAGAACGGACCTTGCCTTGTGTCCGTCTGCTCCAAAGTAAAAGCTGCCCTGAAGCCCCAGCCGCCACCGTTCGTGAGCAGCAGCGTTGCGGGGAGAGGAGTACACCCTGTACTCAGAGAGGCTTTGTTCGCGCCTCACACTGCTGCCCGGGGCACCCGCCCCCTCTTTCCAGGACCGGAGCACCTCGCCGGAAAGACCCGGCCCGCACTGCAACGCCGCCCTCCCGAGCCGAGCCGTAGCTCGCATCTACAGAGGACGACACCGCGACGTGGGATACTGAGTCGACCCTGGCATTGTCCGCCCCGGACCCCCCCTCTCCCGGAACTTGAAGGTACTGTGTCTGTGAGCGGTACGAGTCGCATCAGAGCGAGGCTCGCACCGCCCTTTGCACCCAAGAAGCCCCTGGTGCGCCCCTCAGCTTGTGGGGACAGCCGCGGTACGAGTCGCATCCACAGCGAGGCTTGCACCGCTCTCTGCACCTTGTGAGCCCTGGTACGCTCCCCAGCGTGTGCTTGCAATCGCTGTACGAGTCGCACACCAGCAGTACGACTCGTACCTCTTGGATAGAACCGGCCGGGTCGTACGCGTCTCACGCAAGGCGCGTGAGCTTTGGCAGGTCGGGCTGACGGTGACTCGTACGACGCGTATGAAGGCGCTAGGAAGCGCAGAGGCAGCCGCGAACTGCGCACCAACGCTGGGGGCATTATCTACGGACCAGGTTAACCCCTTCTGGACAGTGATATTGCCTGCAATACTTTCAAACCATTCTAGAGAGCCTTTTCACCCTTAATAAGTACTAAAGGAACCCCAATACGACCTGTGGCCTTTGCTGAGAGTAACTGGAATCATGTTTTATTACAAAGACTGTATTTACAAGTCTGCTTAAATTATATATATATAAAGGAGATATATTTTCACAGAAATACAGTGTGGTGTCATTGTGTGGTGGGTTGGTGGTTATTGTGTGTGATACTGCAAATGTTTGACTACATGTACTCTGGAGATTAGCCTTGACTGCTTGCGCCACACTACCTAGAGGGTAAGCAGGGGTTATTTTTAGAGGGTAAGCCTTCGCCCTGACATAGAGGAGAGGGTCCCTGTTTGTCACAAGTGAATACTTGCGCCAACCAGAGACCTCCAATTCTAAAATTGGACGCAGCGGTGAGGATCACGAATTTACATTTGCAGTGTCCATACATTGATTATTGACCATTGCATAGTGATTACAATCCAGTAACTTAGCCACAGACTTTTTTTTTCTTTTAAGAAGAAGATCCCTTTTGTTTGAAGCCATGCCTGGCACCAACAGCGTTGGGAGGGCAGAATCTGAAGCCTGTGAGGTGTTGGAGATAGAATGGGATGTGTCAAAACTGGACGACTACAAGAGAAAAGAACTATGGAGCTTTATCAAGAAATTCAAGGTTCCACATGCGGGGTGCAAAAACAAGGAGGATTACCACAGAACCCTAAAAGCCTGGATTGAATCAAGGGATACACCTGAGGATCTTGTTGTACCTGAAAGAGCAGACAGCGTCCATAGCTTTGGCACAGGCCTGTCGCCAGAGGAGCTGGCAGACAGACAAGCAACCAGGGATCATGAGATGAAGTTGGCAGAGCTGAAGTTAAAAGGCCAACTTGAGCTAGAGAGCAAGAGGATGGCTCTGGAAGAGCGAAGAATCCAAGTTGATCATGAGATAAGACTGAGGGAGATGAGTTTCAAGGAGAAAAGTTTGGAGCATCCTCCCCCTGGTGGCAGCACAACGCCGATGCAGGTAGAGTCAAGGGTGTACATACCAAAAGATGTAGTAAAAGAGTATTTTAGGAATGATGACATAGGGCAGTGGTTCAAGCCCTATGAGGTCGCCATGTCTTCCCACCGGGCCCCTGAGAAAGATTGGGGAGCGGGGTTGTGGGGGCGGTTCCTTAGCGAGGGGCGGGACACACTCTTAGATTTGCCCTCTGAAGTCCATAATTCTTATCCCCATATGAAGGAAGCTTTAATGACCAGATATGGGCTAACTCCTGAATTGTATAGACAGAGGTTCAGGGGTTGTGCAAAGATTCCTACAAGTACGTATGTTGAGTATGTAACCTTTTTTTGCAGAGCACTGGATGGTGGGGTAAAGGGTAGCAAAGTTGATGATTTTCAAGGTCTCTTTGATTTAATTGCATGGGAGCACTTGTCCAGTCATTGTTTTCCTGAGCTACGCCAGCACCTGATTGATAGCAAGCTAACTAACCCTAGGAAGCTTGCTGAGGAGGCGGACCGCTGGCTCAGCACCAGGGTCCACAAGGGTCCAGTGGGAGACTCAGCCAAGGGTGGGCAGGGTCCCCAGCAGAAGAGTGGGGGTGACAGGGGTAAACAAAGAGGGATCCAGCGAGGCCCCCAAAGTAATCCCCAAGGGAAAGGTTCTCAGCCTCCCCCACCCCCGAAGCAGGCTGGGGCCCGACAGGTAAACTTGTTCAGAGAGGGCCCCCCAAGTGTTACAAGTGTGGTGACCCGGGTCACTTTGCCACTGATCCTAAGTGTTGCCTGTTTGGAAAACCCGCACCCACTGGTGCTCCCCCCCGGCAAATGGCTAGTGTTAATTTTGGGGAGGAAGTAGCAGTCCCAGGGGGTGGAATCCTGTGCAGATGACCCTAGTCTCTTTAGGAGACAGTGAAATGGTCCCTGAGAACTACCTGCCCTCTAACACTAAGAAATATGGGCAGGTGGTGATCATCAATGGTAAGAAAGCAGAGGATCTTAGAGACACAGGAACCAGTGTGACTGCAGTAGGGCAGCACCTGGTGTCTCAGGAGCAGGTTGTACCCCATGCCTACTGTAGGGTTGTCAATGCTGACAACTCAGAGAGTCAATGTCCAGTGGCTCAAGTTCCCTTTGAGTGGGGGGGTCTCTGGTACTCTGCAGGTTGTTGTGAGAACGTCCATGCCTGTAGACTGTTTGCTAGAGAATGATCTGGAGGACTTCCCTTGGGAAAAGGTGGAGAAAACAGCTAACCTGAGGATGGTGGGTCTGCCTGACTGGGCATGTGTGACCACCCGGTCAATGGCAGCCAGTAGGGGTGCTCAAGAGATCCTGGAGCCAGAAGGAGAGGACCAGGAACCGGCCTTAGAGAGAAGGCGCAGGGGGCCCGGGAAACCGGCTCCTGAAGTTCCCACGGCCCAGGAAGGAGCAGACCTTGAGGGGGATGCCCTGGAGCCTACCGCTGAACAGATTGCTGAACTGGGGGACCTGCCTGAGCTGACCCATTGGCAGCAAGAAGGAGACCCCTCCAGGGAGGAATTCTGCAAGGAGCAGAAAGAATGTCCTTCTCTCGTGGGTATGCGGCAGCAGGCTGCAGACCAGGCCAATGGTGTTCAGGCCAAGACACATTATGTGTACTGGGAGAATGACCTCCTATATTCAGAGCCTAAGGTTGCTGAACCTGGGTAAGCCAGTGCGCTGGTGGTACCCCAGAAGTACAGAGCCTTCCTACTGGGGCTGGCTCATGATGTACCCTTAGCAGGACATTTGGGGATGGACAAGACCTATGACAGGCTTGTCACCCACTTTTATTGGCCCCAAATGCATAGGAACTCAGATGCTCACTGTAGGTCCTGTCAGACTTGCCAGGCAAGTGGTAAGAGCGGAGGGAAGCACAAGGCTCCTCTGCAACCCTTCCACGTGGTCAGTACTCCATTCCAGCGAGTGGGAATTGACATTGTGGGGCCACTGGACCCCAGGACAGCCATGGGCAACAGGTTTATCCTGGTCCTGGTGGACCATGCCACCCGGTACCCGGAAGCCATCCCTCTGAGGACAGTGACGGCCCTCGTGGTGGGCACTGATGGGAATTTTCTCACAAGTGGGATTCCCTCTAGAGGTGGTGAGTGACAGCGGCACCAATTTCATATCCAAGTATATGAAATCCCTTTGGCAAGAGTGTGGTGTAACCTACAAGTTCACCACCCCTTACCATCCCCAAGGAAATGGGTTGGTTGAGAGATTCAACCGAACCCTAAAAGGCATGATCATGGGCCTGGAAGGTCCAATGAGGCGTAAGTGGGACGTCCTCTTGCCATGCCTTCTCTTTGCATACCGTGATGTGCCACAGAAGTCTCTAGGGTTCAGCCCCTTTGAGCTGCTGTATGGTCACCCCGTGAGAGGGCCTCTGAGTTTGGTAATGGAAGGCTGGGAGCAATATCCCAGGAAACCTCCCCAGAATGTATACAGTTACATGCTGGCCTTCAGAAACCAGACCAGGCGATTCAGGCAACTTGCCGAGGCAAATCTGGAAGCCAGCTAGGAGGAGATGAAGCGGTGGTAAAACCAGAATGCCACTCTGGTAGAGCTTCAACCTGGGCAAAAGGTGTTGGTCTCGGCCCCAGTGGAGCCTTGTGCACTTCAGGATAAGTGGACAGGTCTATTTGAGGTTGTGGAGCGCAAGAGTCCTGTCACCTACTTGGTGGACATGCAGTCTCCCAGGAACCCTTTGAGGGTCCTACATGTTAACCGCCTTAAGCCCCACTTGGAGATGTCCGAAGTGGGCATGTGGTTGGCAACTGATGATGGAATGGAGGAGGAGACTGAGCCTCTGCCTGACCTCTTGGTAGCCTCTGAGAAAGATGGGTCAGTGGATGGAGTTAACCTCTCACCCACCCTGATGCCTGAACAACAGGATGACTGCCGCCAATTGCTGGGGCAGTTTCCAGATCTGTTCTCCCTGGTTCCTGGTGTCACAGATTGGTGCGTCCATGATGTGGACACAGGAGACAGCTTACCTGTGAGGCACAAGGCCTACAGAGTAATTGACAGGGTCAGAGCCTGAATCAAGGAGAAGGTCTCCAAAATGCTTGCTCTTGGGGTGGTTGAGTCCTCCAGCAGTCCTTGGTCCAGCCCAGTGGTCTTGGTTCCAAAGGCTGCAGCACCGGGAGCCACACCTGAACTCCGGTTCTGTGTGGACTACCGAGGACTCAATTCAGTCACCAAGACTGACGTGCACCCCATCCCCAGAGCTGATGAGCTCATTGATCGGTTAGGGGCTGCCCGGTTCCTCAGCACGTTTGATTTAACGTCTGGGTACTGGCAGATCGCCTTGACCGATGGGGCCAAAGAAAGGTCAGCATTCTCCACACCAGATGGGTATTTCCAGTTCCGGGTGATACCATTTGGGATGAAGAATGCCCCTGCCACCTTCCAGAGATTGGTCAACCAGGTGTTGGCCGGACTGGCTGAGTTCAGCGCCGCCTACCTGGATGACATTGCAGTGTTCAGTAGCACATGGAAAGAACACTTGCAACATCTCTGGAAAGTGTTGAAGGCACTGCGCAAGGCTGGGATCACGATCAAGGCAAGCAAGTGTCAGATCGGGCAGAGCTCAGTGGTGTACTTGGGACACCAGGTGGGGAGTGGCCAGGTGGCGCCCCTACAACCCAAAATTGAGACCATCCTGGCTTGGGACCCCCCAAGACCCAGACTGCAGTGAGAGCCTTCCTGGGGCTCACAGGGTACTACAGGAGGTTTGTCAAGGGCTATTAGCACTATTGTGAACCCCTTGACAGAGCTGACTTCTAAGAAGCAGCCCACTAATGTGATCTGGACTAATACCTGTCAGAAGGCTTTTGACACCCTGAAAACTGCCATGTGCACGGCGCCCGTGCTCATGGCTCCTGATTTCTCCAAGGAATGTCTAGTGCAAACAGACGCTTCAGAGCATGGTGTAGGGGCTGTTCTCTCACAAGTAACTGAGGAGGGCTGGGACCAACCTGTAGCCTTCATCAGTAGGACGTTACTTCCAAGGGGAACGTAGGTGGAGTGCAATTGAGCGTGAGGCATTTGCTGTGGTTTGGGCACTGAAGAAGCTAAGACCCTACCTGTTTGGGACTCACTTCCGGGTTCAGACACACCACAGGCCCCTCAGATGGTTGATGCAAATGAGGGGTGAGAATCCAAAGCTGTTGAGGTGGTCCATTTCCCGACAGGGTATGGACTTCACGGTGGAACATCGCCCTGGCACAGATCACGCCAATGCTGACGGTCTATCCAGGTTTTTCCACCTTAGTGATGAGGAACTCCCTGGGGTAGGGTAGTTCTCCCCACATTTCAGCTCGAGGGGACACGTGTTAGACCTGGCACCTTGGCGTGAGTCTTCCTTCCACTTTTTGCTGATGTGCCTCAGATGTTTTGCTGGTGTTGGCTGCTCAGGGCACTGCACCACGGCCAATCCGTGCCGCAGTGCCAGTGCTCCCAATGTAAAGTGTACCTGTAATTGATCTCTATGATTGGCTCTTTGGGTTTACTGTCATTCCCCAGTAAAGTGCACCAGGAGTGCCAGGGCTTGTGAATGCCAATACTGCTAGTGGGCCTGCTGCATTGCTGGTTGCGCCACCCACGGAAGCAGCCTTTAAAATGTGTCTAGGGTCTGCCACTGCAGAACCTGCGTGCAGTCTGGTACTGTCATGCTGGCTGGGCAAGTGCACACACTTCCCAGTCCCTAAACCTTCCCTTTGCTTCATATTAGGCACCCCTATTGTAGGCCCAAGGGCAGGGTGCATTGTAAGTGTAAGTTAGGAGAAGCCCTGATGTGTGAGGCATGTCCTAATAGTGAATTACAGCCAATTTCGTTTTTCACTAGTGTAAGGCTACCTGTTCTCATAGGCCAGAATGGGCTGCTGGAATTATTACACTCTATAATACCAGCAGGCTCAGGGAACATGGTAGAAAATGAAGTTTAGTATGCCTGAACTCAGAATAATAAAATACTTATTTTAGTAAAGTTTATTTTAATATCCTGTGTTTGCAAATGCTACTTTTAGAAAGTTAGCATTTGCTTGCCTAACCATTTCAGCCCCCCTCTGCCAGGATGTGTATCTGCTGTCTGGGTTCTGTGAGTGACAGGGCTAGGGATGACAGGTGGTGAATAGAGATTACACCAGGATGGGTGGGGGAGTGCACCTTGACTCTGAATAGGGCTGTGCTTTGCCACCACAATGCTGGCTCCGCCCCCTGGGGAGCGACTGATGACTCTGCCCTGCACCTGGTCCTGGTCCAGGAAGAGGGAAGACTGTCAACAGAGTACTCCTGGCTGTACTTGTCACCACAATGCTGGCTCCACCTCTTGCGGAGCGTCTGCTGCCCTGCCCCAAACACTGAAAGTAGAAACCTGTTTTGGTAAAACAAAGTACTCAGAGCTGAAGTGACCTATGCAAAGCCCCCCCCCCCTGGCCTGAAAGAACAAAAGAAACTTGGAATAAAAGTAGGAGCCCTGCTCCTAAGAGATCAGATCCTGTTGACGCCAAGAAGAAACTCTGCCCGAAGAGAAGGACCTAGGAAAGCTGCATGGAGGACTACGGTCTCTAATCCTGAGAGACTGGCCTGTGGTGGGTGCCTTGCTGCAAGAAGGAGAGAGGAGAAAAAGACTGAGAGACTTTTTGAATCTACTTGTGCATTTGACAATCTCCAAGGGCTTGCTGCTGAACTTGCCCCCTGAACTGCGCCCCAGGAACAGTGGGCGCCCCCCCCCCCCCCCGGAAAGAGAAGCTGCTGTGAGCCTTTCATCTGCCCTGTAACTCTACTAAGGAAAAGCTGAGCGTGCCGTGAGGAAATCACTGCGCCCTCTGAGAGGCCCTGGGCAACCCCGTCCGGCCGAGCAATGCAACTGTTATCTGGCAGGCCCCAGCTGACATCGCAAAGACCAGCCTCGCTGGCCCAAGCACCGTGACTGTCGCCTGCCTAACTGCGGTCTGCACCGTAAGAACGGACCTTGCCTTGCAGGCCGGGCTGACGGTGACTCGTACGACGCGTATGAAGGCGCTAGGAAGCGCAGAGGCAGCCGCGAACTGCGCACCAACGCTGGGGGCATTATCTACGGACCAGGTTAACCCCTTCTGGACAGTGATATTGCCTGCAATACTTTCAAACCATTCTAGAGAGCCTTTTCACCCTTAATAAGTACTAAAGGAACCCCAATATGACCTGTGGCCTTTGCTGAGAGTAACTGGAATCATTTTTTATTACAAAGACTGTATTTACAAGCCTGCTTAAAGTATATATATATAAAGGAGATATATTTTCACAGAAATACAGTGTGGTGTCATTGTGTGGTGGGTTCGTGGTTATTGTGTGTGATACTGCAAATGTTTGACTACATGCACTCTAGAGATTAGCCTTGACTGCTTGCGCCACACTACCTAGAGGGTAAGCAGGGGTTATTTTTAGAGGGTCATCCTTCGCCCTGACATAGAGGAGAGGGTCCCTGTTTGTCACAAGTGAATACTTGCGCCAACCAGAGACCCCCAATTCTAGCAGTTTACTTAAACAAGTTGGCATAGATACCATGGGTGTCCTATACCACAATGGCCAGTTCAAGTCACTTGACGAACTCTCCTTCATAAGCAATCAAACATTGCTATTTAAATTCACATATCACAGGCTACAAGGTGCGATAAAGAAACTGTATCAATCTTACCCTGAGGAGCCACAACAATAGTCCTCATTATAGCTATTGATTACTACTCCCACAGCTAAGCACATAGTGTCTAGACTGTATGTTAAATTACAAGAGGATATAGCGGGCACTACGCAGAGAGCACTAGAGAAATGGAATGTTAGTCTAGACATTCTGCTGACAGAGGAGGAATGGGCAATAACCTGCACAATAACGGGTTTGTTAATGCGCAATGGGAATCTGCGTATGTTACACTATAATTATCTCCACCAGACCTACTATACACCTGCTAGGCTCCGTGGATATGGCATTCGAACACATTTGAAATGCCAACGCTGCAATTCTGAAACTGCAGATTTGATATACCTTGTTGTTGGGAATATTAGGCAAAGGTAACGCAGATGCTGAGTACCATGGTAGACATGTCCATTGAATGTACTATTCGCACATGCCTGCTGGGCCTTGTACCTGATGTACGCGCCACTAAGCGCAAATATTGTGCAATTACATTACTCCTGGCTAAACAAAGAATATCACTATGCTGGGGTGGTAGAAAGGCCCCGAAGATTAAACAGTGGATCCAGGACCCAACGTATTGTAGAGACACCCTGCTAACTTATGAGGAGGAATTACCTGCGGGCTCAAGACCCAGAGATTACTGGAAATATTTAATTGAATACTTGAAACTGTACCAAGTTGACTAATTGTATGTACTAGCTGCACCACAGTGAATGTATATATGGAATATAATGTAACATTACCATAACTGGATGATGGATGTGTATTACCTGTTGACATTATATGTCTTGAAAATGCCAATTAAAAAAAAAAACGTAATTGGTAGTGCCGGATCGAAGCGTTATGCCACACAAACCCTGATGATACCAGCCTAGTATGTTAAGACCTTTCTTTGTCACATAGACCTTCCCATTCATATGCCTGTCTTTGAAGACAAGTCGTCAAAAAAATCCCTTTAATTCAATTCTTCTTCCCTCATAAGAAACAGGACTTCTATCTGGTGGATTGAGAGGTTTATCCCCCCACACACTCTCAAACCATTCTTCAGTAAACATAGTCATGCGCATTCCTAAATCTACCAATAATTGTGAAGGTTTTGCATCAACCAAAACCTCTAGGGCAGGATCAACAAAACTATCCGAATCATCTCGAAAAACCACTAGAACATCAGTCAAAGGACTCACAATCTCACTCTCTGAATCATCTTTGTCCTCCACTGAGTAAACAACATTGACATTACCCCTAAAATTGTACACGTTTGCAAAATGTCCTTGTCTACCACCTTTCCGACAAGAGGCATTCCTGGCGGGACAGATGCGAGAATTAGGAAAATGCACATTTAGTACAATTATTTTTAGAAAAACTGATTTTTATTTCTGGCTTGTAGAAAGAAGACTTACCTTAACCCTTTTTGTTCACTGTGAGATTTGTCCCTATCAACTTGGAATTTGTTTCCTTGATCTTTAAGCTCCTTGACTACACCGATCATACTTTTTTCAGGTTTAAGCTCTTTCGAAGCTTTTTGGGACAATTCAATACTTTTAACAATGGTAATAGTTTCCTATAAGGAGGGATTTTTTAAGTTAATAACTTTTCCTGAACTTTCTTGTCCTTACAATATACTACAATTTGGTCCCAAATAAGTTCAGGTGAAAAATGCTCGAATTCACACTCAGACGCAAGAATGCGTAACCCTGCAACATAGGAAACAATGCTTTCATCAGCATCTTGTACTCTAGTGAAAAATGTGTGTTTGGCTACCACCAGACTACTTTCTTCATCAAATTGCTTTTCCAACATTTTGACTGCTTGATCAAATACATTCAACTCCTCCTCACCCTCAACAAAATCAAGAGGAGGTAAATGTTCTAGGACAGCTTGACCCTCAAAACCCAAAATAAATCTTTTCCTCTCATCACTGAATCTAGTACCCTCCAAGGCACTAAATACTTTTCAAAAGCCCTGTACCATAATTTCCACCGGATTGGTGGATCACCTGGAAGCTGAACAACAGTGGGGGGGTTGTACATTTTGCATCTTGCACAGAATTGAAGACCTAAACACAAGATAAACCAAAAAAAAAAAATACAAGTCAATAACCTAATCCTGTGTAAGGAAAAAAGGTTAGAACACTGTTGCCATTGCAGAGAATGAAAATAGTAGCATTAGCTATAGAATAGTATAAGCAGAAGAATCTATAACCATAAGCACCAAACCGCAGTTTGAAAATGAATAAAAACTAAAACAAAACACTGATATGACTCGTAAATCATTTGAAAGCAGCTTTTGCACAGGAAAGAGGGAAACAGCAAAGTGTTTCAATCCAAAATTGTGAGTCAGCCTCAACGCCTCTGAATTTGACAAACAAAACATTCACAGTAACAGGCAACGAGGAGGGAATCGAGTCTCAGCGCGTAACACCCAGCCTAAAAGTGCACACAATAGCTCACCGACCACAGGATGAAGTTTCAAAAGATGCTGAAAATATTGCGATGGCCTCAGAGACACGTAATTGACAGAACATGCAAACTGCCGCAGTCTGCACTCCATTTAGAATACCTCTGTGCGCATGACTGTAGCCTGCGGCATGCGTCATGACTCTTTAAGACTCCAAATGGACGTAGACCCATAACTGACAACAAGCGTCACAACCCCTACGGTCTAAAACATCATCAGATGGGAATGGACATCGGAGAAGAGCGGATCACAGCAGAAACACGTAGAATCCCCTCGCAGCACACAGTCAATAACGGCAGGCAGGCGTCAGACAGCAACAGGAGGGCATGGCACTCGCCGGGAGGGAATGGCACTCGCCGGGAGGGCATGGCACTCGCCAGGAGGGCATGGCACTCGCCAGGAGGGCATGGCACTCGCCGGGAGGGAATGGCACTCGCCGGGAGGGCATGGCACTCGCCTGGAGGGCATGGCACTCGCCGGGAGGGAATGGCACTCGCCGGTAGGGCATGGCACTCGCCGGGAGGGCATGGCACTCGCCGGGAGGGAATGGCACTCGCCAGGAGGGCATGGCACTCGCCAGGAGGGCATGGCACTCGCCGGGAGGGAATGGCACTCGCCGGGAGGGCATGGCACTCGCCGGGAGGGCATGGCACTCGCCAGGAGGGCATGGCACTCGCCGGGAGGGCATGGCACTCGCCGGGAGGGAATGGCACTCGCCGGGAGGGCATGGCACTCGCCAGGAGGGCATGGCACTCGCCAGGAGGGCATGGCACTCGCCAGGAGGGAATGGCACTCGCCGGGAGGGAATGGCACTCGCCGGGAGGGCATGGCACTCGCCAGGAGGGCATGGCACTCGCCGGGAGGGCATGGCACTCGCCGGGAGGGAATGGCACTCGCCGGGAGGGCATGGCACTCGCCAGGAGGGCATGGCACTCGCCGGGAGGGCATGGCACTCGCCGGTAGGGCATGGCACTCGCCGGGAGGGCATGGCACTCGCCGGGAGGGAATGGCACTCGCCAGGAGGGCATGGCACTCGCCAGGAGGGAATGGCACTCGCCGGGAGGGCATGGCACTCGCCAGGAGGGTATGGCACTCGCCAGGAGGGAATGGCACTCGCCGGGAGGGCATGGCACTCGCCAGGAGGGCATGGCACTCGCCAGGAGGGCATGGCACTCGCCAGGAGGGAATGGCACTCGCCGGGAGGGCATGGCACTCGCCGGTAGGGCATGGCACTCGCCGGTAGGGCATGGCACTCGCCGGGAGGGAATGGCACTCGCCGGGAGGGCATGGCACTCGCCGGGAGGGAATGGCACTCGCCGGGAGGGCATGGCACTCGCCGGGAGGGCATGGCCCTCGCCAGGAGGGCATGGCACTCGCCAGGAGGGCATGGCACTCGCCGGGAGGGCATGGCACTCGCCGGTAGGGCATGGCACTCGCCAGGAGGGAATGGCACTCGCCGGGAGGGCATGGCACTCGCCGGTAGGGCATGGCACTCGCCGGGAGGGCATGGCACTCGCCGGGAGGGAATGGCACTCGCCGGGAGGGAATGGCACTCGCCAGGAGGGCATGGCACTCGCCAGGAGGGAATGGCACTCGCCGGGAGGGCATGGCACTCGCCAGGAGGGCATGGCACTCGCCGGGAGGGAATGGCACTCGCCGGGAGGGCATGGCACTCGCCAGGAGGGCATGGCACTCGCCGGGAGGGAACGGCACTCGCCGGGAGGGAATGGCACTCGCCAGGAGGGCATGGCACTCGCCAGGAGGGCATGGCACTCGCCAGGAGGGCATGGCACTCGCCGGGAGGGCATGGCACTCGTCAGGAGGGAATGGCACTCGCCGGGAGGGAATGGCATTTGCCGGGAGGGAATGGCACTTGCCAGGAGGGCATGGCACTCGCCAGGAGGGAATGGCACTCGCCAGGAGGGAATGGCACTCGCCAAGAGGGAATGGCACTCCCCGGGAGGGCATGGCACTCGCCAGGAGGACGATTCGTATGTCTCTGGCTAAATCACCGGACCCCTCCTGAGGCGACAAGCCGGGAGGTAGATTGTTTACTGGACTGTTTTTGCGTGTTAATTTGCTGAATGCAAGCATTTTAAACGGCTATTTTTAAAACATTTATTTTCATTATTGCACCTACCAGAATTCTGCCCTCACCAGACCTTGACCCTGCACATAGACGGTAACAGCCGATTTGCGGGCTGAACACGAGTCCAAAGGAATTCATTCCTAGACGGCAGACATCTTAGGTGGGAGGCGTGAGCTTCAACTGCGCTCTAGCCTTCCCTACATAAGGAAACGGCAATCCTCCGTGATAGCGGACGCGAATTGTGGACACGCCATCGTCAGCGCCGGAGTAACGCCAGAGTCAGCCCGTCTGCGCCTGTCTGCGCCCGTCCGCGCCTTGGACGAGCCCGACGGCCATGGCTCAGATTCCTTTGCCTCCCAGTTGCCCATCACAGGTATTTATTAGTAGAGCTATAAATGGACCCAATATAACCCCCCGTCCTATTAAATATAGTTCTAAGCAATTATTAGCTCTGAAATCCCATAGACAACCGCTCTGCTGTCTTTTCGAATTAGACAGAAAGAATAATATCTGCCACAACTGCACTCTTGCAACAAACTCTGTTGGGATAAAAAAAATGGAGGATAGAATCAATAAAAAACTTTCTAACTCTGATTCTGGACTATTTACATTTCTTAGCCTGAACTGCCGCTCCCTACCAAAACACAAGACAGAAATATTTAACCTACTACTAGATGAGGCTCCCGACTCTTTGTTTGTGACTGAAACTTGGCTTCAGGCAAGCTCCGGACCTGATGTTGCCATGGCTCTCCCTGACTCTTATGCGATTATACGCCTGGACAGGATAAATAAACTAGGAGGAGGCATAGCCATCATTTTAAAAAAAATCTATAACTGTGACTTTAAAAAACTCCCATGCGCCGGATGCGAAGGTGCCATTTTTAAAATTATACTGGCCCCTAATTTTGCCTTCTCAGGAGCACTTATCTATCGACCGCCTGGTGCGGCATCAAACTGGTTGACCAATATGTCAGAACTTATTGGCCCCTTAGTAATGAAGGCTGCTAACTTTACAATTATTGGTGATTTGAATCTACACCTGGACAATGATCATTGTATAAATGCCACAGAACTTATTGCTGATCTTGCATCTCTCAACCTAAACTTGAAGAACTCTGGCCCCACGCATATCCCTGGTCATCTATTGGACCCAATTTTTTCCAACATTACTAATATGGATACTTTCCCTGCCTTGCCTATTACTTGGTCAGACCACTTTCCTATTAAATTCTCATTTCGAGTACAACTGTCAAATAAGGACACCCCGTTGGTTCCAACTTATGTCGTTAGGAAATGGAAAAGATTAGACATTAACATTCTGAATACTTTTCTAGAAGACACTACACCTTGCACTGAATCAAGAGTGCAAGATCTTTCGACATCTGTCCAAACATAGCTTATAACAGCCATCGACTCATGTCTGCCCAAAACGAAGCTAAAGGGTCAAAATCAACTCCCCCCTGCCCCATGGTTCAATGATTCTTTAAAGCAAGAAAAAACTAAATGTAAAAATGCTGAACGTCAGTGGAGGTAGTCTTACTCCATAGAAACCAAGCAGGAATATAAAATAAAACTAACACACTATCAAAAGATGTGTAGTAAAGCTAAAGCCGAATTTGTATGTACCAAAATCACTGCAGCCTTAAATCAATCCAAAACACTTTTTAAAATAGTGAAAGAGCTGGCTGGCTCAAATACTTCACAAACTCCACCTGACCTTAACAAAACACAATGTGACCAACTAGCTACTTTTTTTGTAAACAAAGTAGATAAAATATATCAGGGCATTGAACAAGAGCAGAATGAACATAATGAAGCTAATATGGATGTTCTAAACTCCTCCCTTGACAAACCGAGCAAAGTTACTGACATCCTAGACCCTAGTGTCTGCGATACTCATACTGTCCTACTAGAAAATTGGCCCATGCTCGATATTGATACTGTCATTGACCTAATTAATACGATCAAATCAGGCTCACCAAGAGACCCACTACCGTGCTCCACCTTAAAACTACTTAGTAGGAAAGCTATGTCCATTATCACCGACCTTTTAAATACATCCCTACAGGAAGAACATGTGCCAGATGAGTGGAAACATGCAATGATCCATCCACTGCTAAAAAAAGCTGACGCCGATCCAAACTTTCCCTCTAATTTCCGGCCAATTTCTCTCCTCCCTATTTTTGCCAAGATTCTGGAGAAACACGTTCACTGATCCCTCACGGACTTTATAACCACTCATGACTTGTTGCCCTCCCATCAGTCAGGCTTTCGGGCAGGCTTCTCAACTGAGACTACTCTATTAGGTGTTACAGAGAATATCCGCGCTATGATAGACAGAGGAGAAACTGTGGCACTTGTGCTTCTTGACCTCAGTACCGCATTTGATACGGTGTCACATGCGGTACTAATGCGGACTCTTCATTCAATAGGCATGTGTCTTATTGCCTTAAATTGGATAAAATCATTGCTAGAGAATAGAACGTTCCAAGTCTATTCTCAATCTGCCTGCTCTGATACCCTTACCTTCAAACACGGAGTACCACAAGGCTCGATTTTAAGCCCGTTACTTTTTAATCTGTACATGAGTCCACTTGCAAAAGTAGTTGAAGAGACTGGTTTGCTGATGTTCTCTTACGCTGACGATTCTCAGCTTCTCTCTCCCCTCGTCGGAAAGTAATAATCCCTCCACATTAAATCTAGGATTGGGAAAAATTGCAGGGTGGATGCAAAAAAACATCCTGAAATTAAACGGTGATAAAACCGAGTTAATTGTCCTGGGGAAAAATATAGAATTTGTGGAACCCAACATTGGCCATCAGAAATGGGTACTCCCCCGACTCCATCTACACAGGCCCGTAATCTAGGTTGTATTGTGGACGACTCGTTGAATATGCACCAGCAAGCTGTGAAAACATCGGCCACTTGTTTTGCTATTTTAAAATGGCTAAATATAATATGCTGGATGCTACCAGAACACACAAGAAAAACGGTCATCAATGCCTTAATAACATCCAGGCTTGATTACGGCAATGTGTTATATCTGGGGGCAAAAAAGGCTACGATCTGCAGACTGCAAACTGTGCGGAACGCAGCGGCGAGACTGTTAGGTAAAATTCCCATTTTCTCATCCACCGCCAAATTTATCCGTGAGCTGCATTGGCTGAAAATAGAGAACAGGATTAAATTCAAGTCCCTATGCTTCATGCACAAGATTTCTACCAAAAAAGCCCCTAAGTACCTACAAAATCTGGTCCGCCGTTACCTTCCCTCTCGGACCCTAAGATCTGCAACAGCCGACAATTTTGTTATCCCTAAAATAAAACTATCACGCATGGGTGGCAAATCCTTTGCTTTCCTTGGACCCTCACTGTGGAATGCTATGCCACAGGCTCTACGCTCTGAGGTGAACTACATGAAATTCAGGAAAGCCTTAAAATCCTGGCTATTCAACATCTAAGTCCTGCCAGTCCTGCCAGTTATTACTGAATAATTGCGCCAGGAAACCCTTTGTTGGGTAGCTGTTGCGCTATATAAGTTAAATAAATAAAATAAATAAATAAATAATGACACTCGCCAGGAGGGCATGGCACTTGCCGGGAGGGCATGGCACTCGCCGGGAGGGCATGGCACTCGCCAGGAGGGAATGGCACTTGCCAGGAGGGCATGGCACTCGCCAGGAGGGAATGGCACTCGCCAGGAGGGAAATGGCACTCGCCGGGAGGGCATGGCACTCGCCGGGAGGGCATGGCATTCCCCAGGAGGGCATGGCACTCCCCAGGAGGACATGGCACTGGCCAGGAGGGCATGGCACTCGCCAGGAGGGAATGGCACTCGCTAGGAGGGCATGGAGGGCATAGCACTCGCCGGGAGGGCATGGCATTCGCCAGGAGGGAATGGCATTCGCCAGGAGGGAATGGCACTCGCCGGGAGGGCATGGCACTCGCCGGGAGGGCATGGTACACGCCGGGAGGGCATGGCACTCGCCAGGAGGGCATGGCACTCGCCAGGAGGGAATGGCACTCGCCGGGAGGCCATGGCACTCCCCAGGAGGGCATGGCACTCCCCAGGCATGGCACTCCCCAGGAGGGCATGGCACTCCCCGGGAGGGCACGGCACTCGCCGGGAGGGCACGGCACTCACCAGGAGGGCATAGCACTCGCCGGGAGGGCATGGCACTCGCCAGGAGGGCATGGCACTCGCCAGGCAGGAATGGCACCCGAGGGCATGGCACTCCCTAGGAGGGCATGGCACTCGCCAGGAGGGAATGGCACTCGCCGGGAGGGCATGGCACTTTCCGGGAGGGCATGGCACTCGCCGGGAGGGAATGGCACTCGCCAGGAGGGAATGGCACTCGCCAGGAGGGCATGGCACTCACCAGGAGGGCATGACACTCGCCAGGAGGGAATGGCACTCGCCGGGAGGGCATGGTACTCGCCGGGAGGGCATGGCACTCGCCGGGAGGGAATGGCACTAGCCGGGAGGGCATGGCACTCGCCAGGAGGGAATGGCACTCGCCGGGAGGGCATGGCACTCGCCAGGAGGGCATGGCACTCGCCGGGAGGGCATGGCACTCGCCAGGAGGGCATGGCACTCGCCAGGAGGGAATGGCACTTGCCAGGAGGGCATGGCACTCGCCAGGAGGGAATAGCACTCGCCAGGAGGGAATAGCACTCGCCAGGAGGGAAATGGCACTCGCCAGGAGGAAATGGCACTCGCCGGGAGGGCATGGCACTCGCCGGGAGGGCATGGCATTCCCCAGGAGGGCATGGCACTCCCCAGGAGGACATGGCACTGGCCAGGAGGGCATGGCACTCGCCAGGAGGGAATGGCACTCGCCAGGAGGGCATGGAGGGCATGGCACTCGCCGGGAGGGCATGGCATTTGCCAGGAGGGAATGGCATTCGCCAGGAGGGAATGGCACTCGCCGGGAGGGCATGGCACTCGCCGGGAGGGCATGGTACACGCCGGGAGGGCATGGCACTCGCCAGGAGGGCATGGCACTCGCCAGGAGGGAATGGCACTCGCCGGGAGGGCATGGCACTCCCCAGGAGGGCATGGCACTCCCCGGGCATGGCACTCCCCAGGAGGGCATGGCACTCCCCGGGCATGGCACTCCACAGGAGGGCATGGCACTCCCCGGGAGGGCACGGCACTCGCCGGGAGGGCACGGCACTCACCAGGAGGGCATAGCACTCGCCGGGAGGGCATGGCACTCGCCAGGAGGGCATGGCACTCGCCAGGCAGGAATGGCACCCGAGGGCATGGCACTCCCTAGGAGGGCATGGCACTCGCCAGGAGGGAATGGCACTCGCCGGGAGGGCATGGCACTCGCCGGGAGGGCATGGCACTCGCCGGGAGGGAATGGCACTCGCCAGGAGGGAATGGCACTCGCCAGGAGGGCATGGCACTCACCAGGAGGGCATGGCACTCGCCAGGAGGGAATGGCACTCGCCGGGAGGGCATGGTACTCGCCGGGAGGGCATGGTACTCGCCGGGAGGGCATGGCACTCGCCAGGAGGGCATGGCACTCGCCGGGAGGGAATGGCACTCGCCGGGAGGGCATGGCACTCGCCAGGAGGGAATGGCACTCGCCGGGCGGGCATGGCACTCGCCAGGAGGGAATGGCACTCGCCGGGAGGGCATGGCACTCGCCGGGAGGGAATGGCACTCGCCAGGAGGGCATGGCACTCACCGGGAGGGAATGGCACTCGCCAGGAGGGCATGGCACTCGCCAGGAGGGAATGGCATTCGCCGGGAGGGCATGGCCCTCGCCGGGAGGGCATGGCACTCGCCGGGAGGGAATGGCACTCGCCAGGAGGGCATGGCACTCGCCAGGAGGGAATGGCTCTCGCCAGGAGGGAATGGCACTCGCCAGGAGGGAATGGCACTCGCCGGGTGGGCATGGCACTCCCCAGGAGGGCATGGGACTCCCCAGGAGGGCATGGCACTCGCCAGGAGGGATTGGCACTCGCCAGGAGGGATTGGCACTCGCCAGGAGGGAATGGCACTCGAGGGCATGGCACTCCCTAGGAGGGCATGGCACTCGCCGGGAGGGCATAGCACTCGCCAGGAGGGCATGGCACTCGCCAGGAGGGAATGGCACTCGCCGGGAGGGAATGCACTCACCAGTAGGGCATGGCACTCACCAGTAGGGCATGGCACTCACCAGTAGGGCATGGCACTCGCCAGGAGGGCATGGCACTCGCCAGGAGGGAATGGCACTCGCCAGGAGGGAATGGCACTCGCCGGGAGGGCATGGTACTCGCCAGGAGGGAATGGCACTCACCAGGAGGGAATTGCACTCGCCAGGAAGGAATGGCACTCGCCGGTAGGGCATGGCACTCGCCGGGAGGGCATGGCACTCGCCAGGAGGGAATGGCACTTGCCAGGATGGCATGGCACTCGCCAGGAGGGAATGGCACTCACCAGTAGGGCATGGCACTCGCCAGGAGGGCATGGCACTCGCCAGGAGGGAATGGAACTCGCCAGGAGGGCATGGCACTCGCCGGGAGGGAATGGCACTCGCCGGGAGGGAATGGCACTCGCCGGGAGGAAATGGCACTCGCCGGGAGGGCATGGCACTCGCCAGGAGGGCATGGCACTCGCCAGGAGGGAATGGCACTCGCCAGGAGGGAATTGCACTCGCCAGGAGGGAATGGCACTCGCCGGGAGGGCATGGCACTCCCCAGGAGGGCATGGCACTCGCCGGGAGGGCATGGCACTCGCTGGATGGGCATGGCACTCGCCGGGAGGGCATGGCACTCTCCAGGAGGGCATGGCACTCCCCAGGAGGGCATGGCACTCGCCGGGAGGGCATGGCACTCCCCAGGAGGGCATGGCACTCCCCAGGAGGGAATGGCTCCCGCCAGGAGGGAATGGCACTCGCCAGGAGGGAATGGCACTCGCCAGGAGGGAATGGCACTCGCCGGGAGGGCATGGCACTCCCCAGGAGGGCATGGCACTCGCCGGGAGGGCATGGCACTCGCCGGATGGGCATGGCACTCGCTGGGAGGGCATGGCACTCTCCAGGAGGGCATGGCACTCCCCAGGAGGGCATGGCACTCGCCAGGAGGGCATGGCACTCCCCAGGAGGGCATGGCACTCGCCGGGAGGGCATGGCACTCGCCAGGAGGGAATGGCTCTCGCCAGGAGGGAATGGCACTCGCCAGGAGGGAATGGCACTCGCCGGGCGGGCATGGCACTCCCCAGGAGGGCATGGCACTCCCCAGGAGGGCATGGCACTCACCAGGAGGGATTGGCACTCGCCAGGAGGGATTGGCACTCGCCAGGAGGGAATGGCACTCGAGGGCATGGCACTCCCTAGGAGGGCATGGCACTCGCCGGGAGGGCATGGCACTCCCCAGGAGGGCATGGCACTCACCAGGAGGGAATGGCACTCGCCGGGAGGGCATGGCACTCGCCAGGAGGGAATGGCTCTCGCCAGGAGGGAATGGCACTCGCCAGGAGGGAATGGCACTCGCCGGGCGGGCATGGCACTCCCCAGGAGGGCATGGCACTCCCCAGGAGGGCATGGCACTCGCCAGGAGGGATTGGCACTCGCCAGGAGGGATTGGCACTCGCCAGGAGGGAATGGCACTCGAGGGCATGGCACTCCCTAGGAGGGCATGGCACTCGCCGGGAGGGCATGGCACTCGCCAGGAGGGCATGGCACTCGCCAGGAGGGCATGGCACTCGCCGGGAGGGCATGGCACTCACCAGTATGGCATGGCACTCACCAGTAGGGCATGGTACTCGCCAGGAGGGCATGGCACTCGCCAGGAGGGAATGGCACTCGCCGGGAGGCCATGGTACTCGCCAGGAGGGAATGGCACTCGCCAGGAGGGAATGGCACTCACCAGGAAGGAATGGCACTCGCCGGTAGGGCATGGCACTCGCCGGGAGGGCATGGCACTCGCCAGGAGGGAATGGCACTTGCCAGGATGGCATGGCACTCGCCGGGAGGGAATGGCACTCACCAGTAGGGCATGGCACTCGCCAGGATGGCATGGCACTCGCCAGGAGGGAATGGCACTCGCCAGGAGGGCATGGCACTCGCCAGGAGGGCATGGCACTCGCCGGGAGGGAATGGCACTCGCCGGGAGGGAAGGGCACTTGCCAGGAGGAAATGGCACTCGCCGGGAGGGCATGGCACTCGCCAGGAGGGAATGGCTCCCGCCAGGAGGGAATGGATCCCGCCAGGAGGGAATGGCACTCGCCAGGAGGGAATGGCACTCGCCAGGAGGGAATGGCACTCGCCGGGAGGGCATGGCACTCCCCAGGAGGGAATGGCTCCCGCCAGGAGGGAATGGCACTCGCCAGGAGGGAATGGCACTCGCCAGGAGGGCATGGCACTCGCCGGGAGGGCATGGCACTCGCCGGATGGGCATGGCACTCACTGGGAGGGCATGGCACTCTCCAGGAGGGCATGGCACTCCCCAGGAGGGCATGGCACTCGCCGGGAGGGCATGGCACTCCCCAGGAGGGCATGGCACTCACCAGGAGGGAATGGCACTCGCCAGGAGGGAATGGCACTCGAGGGCATGGCACTCCCCAGGAGGGCATGGCACTCGCCGGGAGGGCATGGCACTCGCCGGATGGGCATGGCACTCGCTGGGAGGGCATGGCACTCTCCAGGAGGGCATGGCACTCCCCAGGAGGGCATGGCACTCCCCAGGAGGGCATGGCACTCACCAGGGGGGAATGGCACTTGCCAGGAGGGAATGGCACTCGAGGGCATGGCACTCCGTAGGAGGGCATGGCACACGCCAGGAGGGAATGGCACTCGCCGGGAGGGCATGGCACTCGCCAGGAGGGCATGGCACTCGCCTGGAGGGAATGGCACCTCCAGGAGGGAATGGCACTCGCCAGTAGGGCATGGCACTCGCCGGGAGGGAATGGCACTCACCAGTAGGGCATGGCACTCGCCAGGAGGGAATGGCACTCGCCAGGAGATAATTGCACTCGCCAGGAGATAATGGCACTCGCCGGGAGGGAATTGAACTCGCCGGGAGGGAATGGCACTAGCCGGGAGGGCATGGCACTCGCCAGGAGGGCATGGCACTCGCCTGGAGGGAATGGCACCTCCAGGAGGGAATGGCACTCGCCTGGAGGGAATGGCACCTCCAGGAGGGAATGGCACTCGCCAGTAGGGCATGGCACTCGCCGGGAGGGAATGGCACTCACCAGTAGGGCATGGCACTCGCCAGGAGGGAATGGCACTCGCCAGGAGATAATTGCACTCGCCAGGAGATAATGGCACTCGCCAGGAGGGAATTGAACTCGCCGGGAGGGAATGGCACTAGCCGGGAGGGCATGGCACTCGCCAGGAGGGCATGGCACTCGAGGGCATGGCACTTCCTAGGAGGGCATGGCACTCGCCAGGAGGGAATGGCACTCGCCAGGAGGGAATGGCACTCGCCGGGAGGGCATGGCACTCGCCAGGAGGGCATGGCACTCACCAGGATGGCATGGCACTCGCCGGGAGGGCATGGCACTCGCCGGGAGGGCATGGCATTTGCCGGGAGGGCATGGCACTCGCCGGGAGGGTATGGCACTCGCCGGGAGGGTATGGCACTTGCCGGGAGGGATTTCACCAGCAGCAAACACTTTATCCACGTGTATAAAACCCTCGAGCATGGGATCCCCTCACAACATGTAGGCAGTAACAGCAGGCAGCCGGTAGACAGCAATAGAAAGGCAGGCACTCCCCTTAAGGGATGACAACAACTGTAGCCAACACCAGAAGCACGTCGAGAAGATCCTCGAGGGACAGGAATACTCAACGGACTGACGGCAAAGCCAAACCCCTCGGCAAACACGTCAATAAAGAAAGCAGCTGGGCACGGAGCCACAGTACTATGCAGAGTCACAGTGTCCAATCGGCTCATACACATTACACTGCCAAAGTTGCCACAAGCTCTAAAGCAGAAGCGAACTTGGGATAAACAGCTCCCAACAAGGAGAATGAAGAACGGAGACTTCCATAACACACAGCTGAAGCCACACACGTGGGCGGAGACAGAACCAGTCGTCCAACTCGTCGCCAATCTAAAGTAATCACAGTGAGGCAGGTAAGTGTGAGATAAACTGGTGTAATGACTGACTGTCTCCACAGCTTCCTGGGTCACTCAACAACCGTCCCTTCCAGTTCAAACCATGACATTTTATCTCAGTAGCTGTGAGATTATGGGTTCTGATAGAAACAGAGATGCATGCTTTAACAAGACTGCTACAATTTAACATCCCTCAGGTGATGGGCTCTCACTCCACAAATCAGCCTGGAGTAGGGAGTGGTATTGCAGCCCCAGGCCCTTCCCCCACCAGCCGGCAAACACCCAGCCACTGAGGATCGTTGCTTTAACTCACCCTTGACTCAGTAGAGCGGAAGCCCTGAGGCGCTCAGAAAACAGAGCAATTCAGAGAAGTGCAATCCAAAAATTATCCCACGTGGGCAGTAAAATCAGAAAGTCTTATGGCAAGTTCTCTGCCTCATACCCAAAATCAAGGGTTGAAATGAAAAACCTCTCATAGAACAGATAGAAAGTGTAACTGTGTCATATTATTAGCACATTAGAGCACAGTTTTATGAGATGTCACACTGCCTTGATGCCTAAGCACTAGACCACTGCATGAATATTCATTCTCCAGGTCTATGCTGATCTCACTCGGAGTCTTAAATAAACAACAGCAAACTCTTAGGAATGAACAGGGTACAGTGAGCTAGAGAAACACCCTGTAACCTGGTTGGGGAGAACCAACTAGAACAGCAAGACCACATTCTGCACGTTGTTAATGATGCACAAAATATGAATGTGTAAAATCTTCAGCAGCGTACAACGTACAGTCTTATGTTGTTTGATCACCGTGCCCTGGTGTTTCAGCTGACACCCCAAATGTCATTAAAGCCTTCTACTCTGTATGTGTCATTAAAGTCGCCGTACCCTCCTCCCCCCCCAAGTATCATTGAGGCCACCTTACCTCGTCCCCCCATGTACCATTGTGCCCACCTACCCTCCTTCCTTGTCATTAAAGCCACCCTACTCCCACCCCCAGTGCCATTAAGGCCACATTACCTCGTCCCCTCCACCTAAGTACCATTGAGGCCACCTACCCTGCCACAGCGTCATTAAAGCCACCTATCTCCCCCTGTGTTATTTATTAAAGCCACTTTACTAACCCCAGTATCATTAAGGCCACCACCCCTTCCTTACCCCTACCCCACAATGTCATTAAGGCCACTGTTCATTTTTAGGCATTTAAAAGTTTTTGTGTGTTAGAAAAAAACCTGACATCCTACAATCTTTCTGTTCACTCTTCCTGTACCCCTGCAAGATTGTCTGAAAGTTCATTTCACAAAATTCTCTAACTTTGCTGTCAGAGAAAGAAAAGTAAACACCAAACTACATATGAAAAGAACAAGGAGCAATCTGTGAGATGACAAAGCCTGACATTTGACCTTTGACCTCTATCTTTAAAGACATAGCAAATGTGACGAGATAAAACAAAATATAAAGGCATGTTTACTGCTCATTCACCTTCTGACACCCCACATGTTTAGTTTGGGGTGCTGAAGAGCATGTTCATGCACCCCGCCTTTCAGTACCTTCGGGGTGAATCCATTTGCATACATTGTCTCCTCCATCTTACTAACAGATGCTCAGCTTGTGACAAGTTGGCCTGGTATATGATGTCCACTATTCTAGTGGGCACCTTGCACCAGTCTAATCGACCCTTATTGATGGTGGTTGTAAAGTCAACCTTATAGACAAGCTATCCTAGTGGTAGCATGGACCAGCAGTCTTAGGCTAAACTGAAGAGGGCATGTGAAGCCAGTTGTTTTACCATATATAATCCCTTGAATACCAAATGAAAGTACACCACACAAGGTATATATCAAATATATATGTATTTAATCTAAACACAATCCCTCTGCACTCTTTATGATGTCAGAGGTAAAAGTACGTCACAAGTTACTTAATTACCATACGATAAGTTGCACAAATACCGTTATGCCCTAGGGGCCTCACAAACCATATACTAAAATAGTGGTATAAGAACCATGGGCCTTATTTATGAAGGACTTGCGCCGCCGGTGCGTCACTTTTTCCCATGTTAAAAGTGACGCACCAGCGGCGCAAGTCCTTCATAAATAAGGCCCCATGTGAGGACTAGAAAGCAGGCCTGGGGCTTGTGGAATCGCTGTGGCTACTCTAAACAACCAACGGTTAGGAAGTAGGAGGCCCACGGAAGACGTGTGCAGTGTCTAAACAAAGCCGCAAGTTACCATTGACTTTCTATGGGGAAGGAAGAAGTTACAAAGTTACTGTTTAAGGGCACTTCCGGATGGACTACGATAAAACCCTTTTAGACTAGGACACTTCAAGAGTCAAGACCCATGGGAGCACCAGAGTACTCGTGGTTCCTCACCCAGGGAAGCCGGTGCATAGGTGCCTTTTGGTGTCGGGTTTAGTCGTAATTTTCAATGGAGATCTGCAAAGAAGTGCCGCAGGCGACCAGAGGAAAAGTGTCCGGGTGGATCCAAGAGTAGATTGAAGATCTGAAGAACCTGAAAGCAGAGGGGACAAAGTCCGGGTCACTAGCCAGTGACCAGGAAGGTACCAGGAAGACATCTTTCCGCGAGCCGCGATGCTGACTTACTCCAGAGAGAGTCTATATTCCATCGGTCAGGTCAGTCAGAGGTGTAGCCTCCCGCCTGTTCATCCGCTCTGTGGCCCGTACCGTTGCCGCTGCAAAATTTGGGCGCTTGACCCCCCGGGATCCATCCTCCGGAAGGGCTCGTTAGTTGCCCACCGTACTAAGGGCTCTCCGCCCTTTCTGCGGGTTTTAAACCTGAATGTTAGATCGGCATTGAAACATCATCAAGACATCTACGATCTAATTGAGGATGAAGCCCCAGATGTCTTTGCCATTACTGAAACCTGGCTTCAGGACGCGGATGCTGCTATTTCCAATCTAGCATGCCCCCCTGACTATTCTATGTTTACTCTTAATAGATCTTCCAGAGGCGGTGGTATAGCTCTCATAGTTAGGTCTTGTTTTACCTGCGTGTGGAGCGGCCTTAACATTGCCAGGTGTGAAAGTGCCTCTTTCAAGATCTCAGTCAGTCCCCAATTTACGTTCTCTGGGATGGTTGTGTATCGTCGGCCGGGTAGCGATGTGGTGTTCAGAAATTCATTCCCCAATGCTGTTGGCACACTTGTTATAGATTGTGCCAACTATTCCATCTTGGGTGATCTCAACCTACATTTTGATACTCCTTTCAACTTGACGGTACGCAGCATTTCTGCTGACTTAGAGGCCTTTCAGCTCTCCCAGCTGGTTTCTCAGCCTACCCATATGGGGGACATATCCTTGACCCCTTCTTTACTAATCTGCCGGAGACTAAAATTATATCTATTTCTCCGTTAGCGTGGACCGATCATTCCCTGGTGACCATTCAATGTCTTATACCTGTGACCCCTTCCATCCCTTCGTGCAGACGGGTATCTAGGAGGCTCTGGAACAAACTCAGGCTAGAAGACTTTCATCGCCTTCTAGCTGAAGATCCGCTGGGCCCATTGAATGGCGTGGAAGAGGGCTACGACCATTTTTGCTCTTGGATTACCAGGGCACTGGACACTCTGATCCCCATCGTATCGAGTAAAATCAGTACCAGAGAGTCGAGTCCCTGGTATGACAGCGCCTTACGTGCCTTGAAGGGAACCTGTAGACGGGCGGAGAGAGCATGGCGGAAGACGTATGAGGCTGATTTAAAAGCTGCGTATGCTGCTTCCGTCAAGATCTATCACCAGGCTATTTGTCGAGCCCGTGCGGCATTTTATGCTGCAGAAATTCGTAACAGCTCAAACCCGTCGAAGACCATCTTCAAGGCCGTGAAAGATCTTTTGGCAAAGCGGACTTCCTCTGTGACTGTGGGTTCCATTTCCCACTGCGAATCCCTTGCTTCTTACTTTCTGGGAAAAGTCCAAGCTATCTACCGGGCATTCCCCAGCACAGGGATTGACCTGGGAAGTTCCAATGGGGCACTATGTCATACTACCCTGCTTTCATTTCCCCCTCTTTCTCCGGAGGGGTTTGACAAACTTGCTTTGCAAGTTAAATCTGGTTCTCCATCGGATCCAGTAAGACCTGCTCTTTTCAGAGATCAGGCCTTTATGGGACGTTCTGTTGTATGTTCCCTAGTCAACCTCTCACTGGAGTCGAGTGTGGTTCCATCTAAGTGGAAGCAGGCGGTGGTGTCCCCAATTATCAAGAAGCCCTCCTTGGACCCATCGAAGCCCGAAAGCTACCGTCCCATCTCACTGCTACCCTGGCCGGCGAAGATAACAGAGGCTCATGTCAACTTGGCCCTGTCAGAACATCTCGCCCGGACCAACGCCCTTGATCCCACACAAAATGGCTTCCGTGCTGGGCACAGCACGGAGACCGCTTTCCTCGTGATGGTAGAACATCTACGTGCGGTGTTGGATGCTGGTCAGACGGCGGCACTGATATTGTTAGACCTCAGCGCCGCCTTTGACACGGTCTCCCACAGTATCCTTCTGCATCGGCTCGAGGAGATTGGTGTCGGGGCCAGGCGCTGCAGTGGTTCTGCGCCTTCCTCGGCAATCGTTCCTTTTGTGTTGCCATCCCTCCCTTCAAGTCCAATTTCCAGCCACTGGCCTTGGGGGTTCCGCAGGGATCCTCGCTGAGTCCCACGTTGTTCAATCTGTACGTTAGACCGCTGGCTGAGGTCGCCAGGCAGTGGGGCCTAACCTTGGTCTCATATGCCGACGACACACAGCTGGCGGTCACTCTCAGCGGGGATGCGGAACAAGATGCCCCCAGGTTTCAGGATGGACTGAAGGCGGTGGCTAGCTGGTTGACGGGGAACTGTCTCCAGCTCAATGCCACTAAGACAGAGGTTATGATTGTCGGAAGGGGAGTGGAACTATGGGGTGACCAATGGTGGCTGCCAGAGTTGGGACCAACCCCGACTCCGGTGTCGGAGTTGAAAAATCTGGGAGTCTGGCTGGATGCTGGTCTTACCTTCGTAGGACACACCAAAAAAACAGCCGCCTGTTGTTTTGGCCTGCTGAGAGGCTTAAGACCTGTCCTCAAATACTTTGACGCCCCAACCAGGCAGCTGGTAATCCAGGCCACTATCATCTCTCGCCTGGATTACGCTAGCTCTCTCCTGGTCGGGGCCAATCAGGCTGAGCTTACCCGCCTGCAACGAGTACAAAATGCTACGGCCAGAGCGATTGTCGGCCTGCCCAGATTTTGCTCGGTGTCAAGTGTCCTACGCTCCTTACACTGGCTTCCAGTGAGGAAGCGTATCCTCTTTAAGGTCCTTTGTCTGACCTTTGAGATTTTGAGAGGTATAGGCCCTGAAATTATGTCCAGCTTTCTTTCTTTCTATGTCCCGACACGCACCCTCCGTTCCCAAGACCAGGCCTTTGCTGTAGTTCCTAGATACAGGCTTTGCCGTGTGGGGGGATGTTCCTTCAGCGTTAAAGCTGCAACAACTTGGAACTCTCTTCCGGTTGAAATTCGCCTGCTGGAGGACCTCACGGCTTTTCGGAAAGCCATAAAAACCTTTCTGTTTTAGTTGCCCCTTCTAGTTTCTGTTAGTACCTGTTGTGATATGTCCTCCTTGTCAATGCGCCAGGTCGCTCCTTAGCTGGAGTAGCTGTGCGCACAACAAATAACAATAACATAACATAACATAACATACCAGGAAGGAACCAGGCGATGTCGGGTGCTTGAAGGTGAAGAAGGTGAAGCTGGTCTCTTCAGCCACGAGGTCCAGGAGGCATCGATGAAGACCAGGCGCTGGATTCGAGCTGTCCCACGAAGGATCTAGTTGACTGCGGTGTCGGTATCCAGATTGGACCCAACAAGCCTTGGCAAACATAACCCACACAGGATGTCGAGATTGGCTCTGTTGCAGACCAGCAAGGTCTGTGGCGCTTCTCCTTTTCAGGGAAGCTGGAGCAAGCCTGGAGCAACCAGGAAAGCAAGTTAAATTCAAAGAAAGGTCTTCGGGGGGCTCACTAGCCAATGGGCAAGGAACCAGGAAGACGCGTCGAGCTCAAATGCAAAGGCGGGGCCCACGGGACACTCGCGGAGTGTGGGGGCCTGGGCTTTGGTGCAGATGGCGCTCGGGGCTGGGGCCTCCCGTACCCCAATGCACAACTTACTGAAAGAAGTGCAGTTAGCAAAATGCAGGATGTCCAGGATATCCGGTCCCACGTCTCACGTGTCTGCCACAGGTCTCAGCTTTGCTGTGGATGTGGGTCGGGGTCAGAATAGTCTGGAAGTCCAGGTCCTGTGTCCCAGAGTCTTCGGAATTCGTCGGGAGCCTTGAAACTGCAGACCGGCAAAGTTGCTGTTGGTGCCTGTTTGAACAGGGTGGTCACTCCTTGACCACTATGGAGATGTCCCCAGTCAGAATGGAATGTCGAAGTTCCCGGATTTCAGCATCAAAGTGTCATCCAGGTGAATATAAAGTCCTAGGGACACAGCTCCTAAACTTATACTTAGGTTAGGGGTTGGACTACCTGGCTAGGTCCCTCCTATGGGTGGACCCTGAGAAGGGGGTGGTTACACCCCTTTCTCTTTGTCCAGTTTCGCGCCAGAGTGGGGCTGGAGTGTCCCAGCAACTGGTTTGAACCGGACAATGCATGGAGCACCTTGTGTGCCCCAGGCAGTGTCAGGAAAAGCATTTCTGAATGCAGCCCACCCTGCCCCAATACTCTAAAAGCTTGTCTGGGGAGGTGCCAGCACCTCCCTGGACAGGAAACCTATTGTCCAGGCCTCCCCTGCCGGAGTTTCGTCCAGCAGCAGGAGGGCAGACTCGTGTCTGTGGCAGCAGCATCCATTTTGTGATGCTGGGGCTCTGTTTAACTTAAACTGGGTTTACCAGTAACTACATGTCTTCTCCCTCTAGAAGGGTGGAATGCTACCCCCGCCGCCAGGACTGGCTGGGGGGGGGGGTAGTATTCCAAAGTGTTTGACACCTTACATAACATGTTTTGATATAGCCAAACCAAAGATAGCATTAACTGTGTGGATTATAATGAGTATATGGTATGGCTATATCATAGAACAGCTATAAGGAGATGGTTCCAAAAGCTGCAGAGGGGCTCAGCTCTTGCTAGGGCACCCTCTCACATAAAACCAAGCACTCTGCCTCCAGGATTGTCGAGGCGTACCATAGAAGTGACTTATAGGTGTATATGTGTCTATATATATATATATGTAGATATAGGTATACTATATCTCAGTAAGGGGTGATTACACCACCTTACCCAGGCTGAGTGATCAGACATGTGGTGTCAGTTTGGAAGGCAAACCAGGGGTGGCACAATACATGCTGCAGCCCCTGGTAGGCCTAGGGTGCACCTATGCCCTGGGTACCTATGGTACACTATACAGGGGCTCACAAAGGTGACCCAATACCCAATCTGGTATGTACCTTAAGTACATGGTATCAATTTAGAGAGAGAACAGCTGGGCTGTGGGTCTGATTAGCAGGACCACAGCCAGTCTAAGGACGAAAAAACAGAGAATCACAGCAAAAAGTGGGGGTGACCATAGGAAGCAGACCCTACTCTCCTACACAGCTTAGCTCTTAAATGCCTCTAATTCGGTGGTATGTAGCGTAGTGCTGAAGAAACACGTCTGGCAGTAACTGCGCCTCTTTTACTGCCAACTTTGCTCCTCATCAGCAACGACTATAAGTACAGTGTGTGATTACGCACCGCCTGCAGGGTTTCAAAACACATAAATAAAAGGCATTGTCATTTACAATCCGAATAGCTCAAAATCTCACCAATGCGAGACCTGTTGCATTGCAAATGCTTGCTCTTTTTTCGTGTGGATGGTATGCTTTGGGCTCTAGCTAGTGGGTGTTTTCCCAGTTCTGTACAATAGCCGAGTTTGATGATGTTGAGAATCCATTTGTCCAATGTGACCTCACTCCATTCCTGGGGGAAGAAGCCTATTCTTCCCCCCACTGGTGTTGTGTGTGGGTGGAATTCATTTTTTAAAATAATGCTCTTTGTTAAACATATACCCAGCACCATGGAGTGGATCACACATTTGAACTGAACGACATTGAGTACACAAGATCCAACCTCGACATTTGCACCCAAGACTGTAAGTATGGATATAAAGCAGCATCAGTTTGTCGACGGGGTGCAAACAGGCGGAAGAGACAGATCTGCACTTTCAGCTCTTCTGCCATTTGTACTCCAAGGCTAGAGACAAATGGATCCTACAGTTATGCAAGTCTAGGGGCTTTAGGGAATTCAGAGAGGTGTTTAGAATGCTGAAATATGATACTTCCGCTCTCACCGTGTTTGCGACCTCCAGATACCTGTTCTCGATGTGGTGTATTAAAGGAGCTAAAATTAAAACCCAACTCACCTTAATTGATTTTATTCCTCCATGAATTTATTTGAGAAATGTAACTTAATCCATCACCGGCCTGTTTTATATTCACCCACCAGTTTTAACCTTTTAACGCTTTTTATATATTGTTTAGTTATTTTGTTTAACCATGCACCTTGTATGTTGCCTACTGATGGCCAAATTGTAATCTTTTTTCCCATGTATTCTCTGCTTTCATGGTTTTTAACCGATAATAAAGCCTCTTGACTGACTGACTCAGTTTGTCGACGTTTATAACCTCATGTAGCAAGTCTCGAATTCCCCGTCTCGTCCTCATGGCCCTCAGAAACCCACTGGCCTAAACGTTTTCCCTTTTCTGTGGGCAATCCTGGCTGGAATACATTTTCTCGCTGCACAGGTCCAATGTGGGTGGAATTATTACTTTAATGATCAGGGTTGCCTGTTTCCGGTCCAGGGAAGGCATGGCTTGGCAGTTCGGTCTGGACGGTTCCCATGAGGCACAGGGTCAGACTGATTTGCATATGGCCATGTCTGAACTGGGGTGGCGGAGTGGGCTAAAGAACGGTGATGGATCAAACCCAGATCAGTTGACTGGATGTGAGTGTTTGATTTGCTCAAACGCTCCGTCCATCATCCCCTTTGGTATTGCTTCATCCCTTCCTGCACATAAACAATAATTGAAACAATGTCGTTTTCAACTTCTATGTGTGTTAATGCAGCACACATAGAAGTTGAAAAACGTATTTTCAGATGTTTTTTGTGCAGGAAGGGAACCCTTCCTGCACAAAAACAATCTCCCCACGACGCAGGTATCCTTCATGGTGCAAGGGTGTCTGCGCCGGCACCTGGTAGCAGTTTGGGCGCCAGCGCAGGGTTGAAGCACAGGGATGCGACATATTGTTGTAAATATGTCACATTCCTCTGCTTTAAAAGTGACTCAGAGCGGCACAGCCAAAGGGCTTGTGGAATGCACTGAGTCACTTTCTTGTAAATCTGCCCCTACGTTTTTAGTACATTTTGGTCAACTGCAGTCTTTTGGGGGCTTCAATATTCTTACAATGGTGTTTAGTAAACACGTGTGGTGTTAACTCTGTAGTAACTTTGCCCATGTCTACTATCGGACTGTTACTTAGGAAGGTCAAGGTTCTTTAACATTTTTAGAGCCCAGGTAGGCTAGGTAGGGGGTGAGCCTGAGCCTGGGACTTCGGTGTCCAGCTGAACCCCTCTTGATGTGCCCTGCGAGGTCTGCATCTTCTAGGGGTAGCGGGTGAGCCTGTGGGTGGGACTGCGGTGTCCCGCTGGGCCCCTCTTGTGCCGTGTGGGGTCTGCACTTTCTATGGGTAGCAGGTGAGCCTGAGCCTGGGACTGGTGTTTCCCGCTGGACCCCTCTTGGGCCCTGCGTGGTCTGCATCATCTAGGGGTAGCGGGTGAGCCTGAGGGTGGGACTGCGGTGTCCTGCTGGGCCTCTCTTTGCCAAGTGGGGCCTGCATCTTCTATGGGTAATGGGTGGTATTAGGGTGGGACTGCGGTGTCCCGCTGGGCCCCTCTTGGGCCCTGTGGGTCCTGCATCTTCTATGGATAGTGGGTGAGCCTGAGGCTGGGACTGGTGTGTCCCGCTGAGCCCCTCTTGTGCTCTGTGGGGCCTGCGTCTTCTATGGATAGTGGGTGAGCCTGAAGCTAGGACTGGTGTGTCCCGCTGGGTCCCTCTTGTTGTGCCCTGCGGGCCTGCGTCTTCTATGGGTAGCGGGTGAGCCAGAGGGTGGGACTGTGGTGTTCCTCTAGGCCCTTCTTGTTGTGCCATGTGGCCATGCATCTTCTAGGAATCCCATGCTGGCAGGCCGGAGGTGAGGAATGCTCCATGCTGCCTCGGGCCTCATTATGAGTGGCCCTGCACAGATCTAGGACATCCTCCTGCTGGCTGCCGGTGGATATATAGGAGGTGGGTCAGACATTTGCCGGCTGCTTCTCTCATGCTCCCTGGTGGGGGCTTCCTCAATTCTGTGTTTTCAGCACTCCCTCTGTAGTAGGGAGAGTGGACTTCGTGGTAGCTGCTATCCCCTGATGACTACGCGTGGCCCACTCAAGGGGCCTAGTCATCCATGCCAACATTTCAGGAGAGCAAAGTGGGAGATTTAAAAAAAAAAGTTCGGGAGAATGGGACTTTGAATCGGGTTACTGGCATGTATGGGCTTTGGAAGTGGCTGCTGTAGGATCGGACAATTGAAACGTAAATGCACGTTTTTTCTTACCTTTCAGAAGCATGGAGCATATTTGCAGGCAGAGAGGGTGGTGCAAGTGTTGGGCACTGGCCTGGCAGGTTGTTGGCAGTGCATGCACCCCCACCCCCCTGTGGCAGCCCGGGCTGAAACAGCCCCCCCGTACTTCGCAGGTCTTTAAAAGACGATTCCCTTGTTAATGACGCTTTCTTGGTTTTTCACCCCTTCGAGAGCCCCTGCATCGCCACTCTTTGTTGGAAGAATTAGCACTTTACACAATACCAAGCCTTGTCAGCTGAAACCCCTGAGGAATCTGGTTTTTGCTTGTAGGAATCGGGAGGCGGGAGACTAGCCTTCAAATCGGTAGTCTCACGCCTGAATCGGGAGGGTTGGCATGTCTGGCCTAGGTGGTTCCCCTACCACAGACTTGCCTGCCGAATCGGCTACCTGGGATCTGGATGTTATGGGAGGTGAGTGGCTGAACCTCCCCTCCTGACTCCACTGACTCAGCACTGGGCTACCTCCCTCACCTGTGCCTGATTTGAATAGGCCTCTTGGCCTCATCAACTCTACAGCCACGTGCTGTGGTTCCTGCTGGTTGCACTAGCGGCACATTCTTCGACTTTGCCTATTCCCTGTACTCTCTCCAGTGGGCTAGACGTTGCACGTTCCCCCTGGGGTCCACTGATACCTGGTTGTGGGGCCCACCTGCTGGGGTGCACGGATCTTCCTTGCTTCTGCAGTTCATCTGCCTGTGCCCAAGTGCCCCCACATATCCATCCTTCAGCCACATCCGGGACAGCTCGCGACCATAGGGCGTGGTGACCCTAAGCCTCACATTTGACAGGCCAATGTCGACGGATTAGCCTGGCCCCCATCAGAGGCAGAGAATGGCAGAGACTCTGCTTGCCATGCTGGGGCCCCCAAGGGCATGGTGGTGATTATGACAGAATTACAGGCTGGCTTCTGCACCATTGATGGCCGCATCAATGTCCTTAAGCCCCAGCTCGACCGAATGGGGAGCACCTGGACCGGCACGGTACCTGGATTGACGCCATGGGGGAGCGCATTTTTGCGTTGGAGGACACCTCTGTCTCACTCATCCATAGGTTGGAAAAAACAGAGTGTCTTCTATAGACGGTAGCCATTTAGAATGATGATCCAGAGGCCAGCTCCCGTCGGAACAACATACGCATCGTGGGCCTGGCAGAGACGACCAACATGAGGCTCCTCAAACGCTTCATAGAGTCACTGTTGACTTACCTCTTTGCCGTTCAACACTTCTCTTCCGTCTTCATAGTGGAGAGAGCCCACTGATCCGGGAGTGCTCCCGTCCAATTGTGGCATGTCTCCTGAATTACAGGGATCGAGGCGCTGCCCTTAGAATGGCCCAGGAAAAATCTCTCCTATAATATCAGAGGGCCGTTCTTCCAATATACCCGGAGTTCACAATGGCAATGCAGGAGGCAAGATGGAAATTTGCGAATGCACAGCGGTGAAAACATGGACTGAAATACAGCATGCGGGCGGCGACGGAGGCAATGCCATGCTTTTTTGAATCTCCTGCTGAGGTCCTCTCCTTTTGCAAGCAATTGGGACACACAAGCCCCTCCCGAGCCCTTGCTGACTCGGACCGCTCTCCCCCAGAAACTTGCATTTCAGTCAGTGCCGACCTGTTTGACCCAAATTAAATACCCTGCTTGTCCCGATGCTGGTACTGTCATTTTGCTATAGTAATACCACGGAACGCACTCTCCCTTTCTTTGAGACCTGTTTCCTCTATTCTCACCATCAGCTGGCTGCTGCTTTTCCGTAGTATTGCCACTACACACCTGTCCATACCTGGGCACCAAGTTCCGATGTGTTGCCCGCCCCGTGGATGTTTCTGACTGTTCTTCAGTTGTTTTTTTTGTGTTGTATGGGGATTTATTGGGATTCAACATGCCCCCACCCTACCTGGTGTGGGTGGGGGTTGGTTAAGTGGAATATTTTCAATGTTATTGGTGTTTTGTTTGCCCCCTTTTTTCTTCCTCCTTCTGTTCTTCATTTTCCCTGTCTCCCGTTTGAGACAGAACCGCATGCCATACCTATTATCTGACCCTCCATGACAATCATAATTTCATGCCATACAGATGGGAGACCCCAGAAACTCATTATATCTTAGATTCCTCACATTCAATGTCCGCGAATTGACTAACCGTCGAAAAGGCAAACTTGTATTATCATATCTCACACGGAATGATGTTAAAGTTGCCTTTCTGCAGGAGACGCTCACGGCTTCTCACTCCTCCCCTGCTTTTGCTAAATCCTGGGGGCCGCACCTCTATTTTACTAGTTACAGCTCCTATGCAAGGGGTGTCTGTATGCTCATCCACAAAACACTCCCTTTTCAGCATTGTGCCACTGTTGAGGATGACCAGGACCAATATTTACAGGTGTTAGGGACAATGCTGGGATTGAAGCTTCTTCTTAACAGGTATGCACCCTAACACTAATGACCCCCTCTTTTACCAGAACGTATTAAGTCTATTAAACATACACAAAGCCAATGCCATTATGATGAGAGGGGACCTGAATATACTCCTAGACCCAACACTGGATTCCTTTAGCTTATGCCCCAGAAACGAACCCGCTCTCTAACCATCCTTCAAGATGTGATCCAGCACTATGCTCTCCGGGACATCTGGCGCCACTGCTATCCCACTACCTCGGGCTACATTTTTTATTCTGCACCAGATTCGATTTGGACGAAGCTGGATTACTGGTTTGTCTCGGCCTGTGCTACGCCATGGGTCAGAAACGCACAGGTCAATCCAACTGCAGCTTACCCTTTTGTACAGGAGAGGTTGGGAACATCACTGGTCCTTTCCTTCATCAGCCCTGCTAGGCCTGGTCTTTCACTCTGAGCTTCAAACCGCTATATCGGAATACTTCAAGATCAACTTCAACTCAGTTACTCTACACTCTGGGATGCCTTTAAGGCCTACATATGTGGCGTTTGCATTTTCAAACACACTGGGGTGCTTTGTGATATTCGTTGTTGCCTGGCCCAGGTGGAGGCTGTGTTCCTGGTTCTGGATAATGGGGGTGTCACTCGCCCCTCCTCCTGTGCCCCTTCATGAGGGCTCCGTCCTATTGGAGGAGTTCTGTAACTTGGCTGAGAGGGAGGTTTTTTTCCTCAGTAAAAACTTAGCGGCGTTCCTCTACGGTGTGCGTGAGCGGCCCGGGAGAACATTGGCTCACCTCGTACGTCCTCCCCGACCTGTCAGATCCCCACAAGGCTTACCATCTGCTTGTGAAGTGATCCTGCAGGGACGATGTAGCCAACCCCCTCCGGCTCCCTCCTTCTCCCAGAAAGAGCTAAATACTAACCAGGCTGAAGAGGGGACTGGGGAGGGAACCAAGATAGGGCGTAGAAAGCGTATGGGTATGGGTATCCATCAAAAACATCAACACATATGGGCCCAAAAAACTGTTCACAACAAAAGGTACAAAGTTCCCCGGTGGATAGACAAGACATTGTGTGTGTGTAGAGGAGGAGAGCAAAGACAGGGAACTGGGTGTTCTTGTAGGAGAGTAGGGTCTGCTATCCTATGGTCACCCCAAATTTTTGCTTTTTGCTTCACTGGTTTATGACTTAATGTGGCTGTGGGCCTGCTAATCAGACCCACAGCCTGCTGTTCTCTCTCTAAATTACTGCCAATGCACTTTAGGTGCATTACGAATTGGAACTGGTTCACCTTATTGGCCCCTGTAACAGTGTACCCTAGGTACCCAGGGCATAGGTGTTCCCAAGGCCTACCAGGGGCTGCAGCATGTATTGTGCCACCCCTGGCCTGGCCTCCATATTTGACACAACTGGCTGATCACTCAGCTGGGGTAAGTTGGTGTAATCACCTCTTACTTAGATATAGTATCCCTGTATCTAACCCTAAACTGGACACATATGTTCCTATCAGCCACTCCTATGGAAGGCCTCATCAATCCTGGAGGCAGAGTGCTTGGAAATATGTGAGATGATGCTCTAGCATGAGCTGAGCCCGTCTGCAGCTGTCGGGAACCACTCCCTAAGCTGTTCCAGGATATTGCCATACCATATACTCTTAAGTGCATTATAATCCTCGCGGTTAAATGCTATCTTTGGTTTGGCTTTATCAAAACATGTCGAGTAAGGTGTCATACGAATTGGAATACTATCCCCTCGACAGTTCTGTCGACGGGGATAGCATTCCACCCTTCCAGAGGGACACGACATGTGTGTAGCCTTAACCCCGGTTAAAATTAACCAGAGCCTCAGCATCACAAAATGGATGCTGCCACCACAGACACGAGTCTGACCTCCTGCTGCTGGGAGCCCTTCCAGCGAGGGAGGCTTGGACAAAGGGTTTCCTGCCTTGGGAGGTGCGAGCACCACCCCAGACAGGGTTTTGTGTATTGGGTAGGACAGGGCTGAATAGATTGAGACATGCCCGGGGCACACAAGGTGTCCCCATGCATAAGCCAGTCCAAACCGGTCCTGGGACTTTCCAGACCCAGGCCTGGCGAGGAGCTGGACAAAGGAAAGGGGGTGTAACCGCCCCCCTTCCTGGTTCCTCCCAGAGGAGGGACCTAGTAGGTGATCCACCCCTCAGATTGGGAATAAGAGTGGGAGCAGTGCCATTGCACAGCAGATCATCCTGAATCAACTTGAAACTTAGAAGACGACTGGACTTCGACATTCTGCTGCTCAGAAGACTGAAGAGAATCTCCCTTGTGGCCTAGGAGTGGCCACCCTGTGAACACAGGCACCAACCAGCAACTCGACGTCTGCTTTGCCGCTGCCTCCCGCCGGAGCCCGAGCCCAGAGCCTGACAAGACCCAGACTCCCAGACCTCTCACAGCCCGATCCACAGTCCCTGCAAAGAAGGGACCCGTGGAGGCACCGAGTGACGTGGGACCGGACCTCTTGGAAGACACTCGAAAAGCTGACTGCGCAGGCATCCTCGACGTTGTGCTTTGGGGACTGAGAACCCCCACCACCGAGCAGCCCTTGCACCGAAGAAGAGCCCTCCAGCATCTCCACGATCTGCGTGGGGCCCTTTTGCATTGTGCCACTCGACGCGCCATCCCGGCCACTAGCCACGTGGTCAGCGGCCATCTTGGAGACGAAACCGACGAACTACACTGCGGGTCTGGTTGCTCCAGACTTGCCCTAGCTCCTGTGAAAAGGAGCACCCGCTCTGACCTTGCTGGTCCGAGTACTAAGCATTTTTCGATTCCTGCGTGGCTTGCATTAGCCAAGGCCTGTTTGCTCCGATCAAGTTGCCGACACCGCCAACAGCGAGAAGCCTGCGTGGGACAGCTCGTGACCGACTCCTGGACGTCCTCGACCCCCGGTGTCCACGTGGCTGCAGAGAGAAACTACACCTCAACGCCTGTTTGCACCCGACATCGCCTGGTTCCAATCTGGTTCCACGGTAGTCACTGGCTAGTGACTTTGAACATTGTCCCCTCTGCTTTCAGGTCTTCACATCTTCAGATCCACCCTTGGATCCACCGGAACTCTTCACATCGAGCCGCCTGCAGCATCTTCAGCTCTAAGCACCATCGACCAGCGTGACGAAACCCGACACTACTTCGACCCTGTGCACCCGCTTCCTGTGGGTGAGGTAACTCAGCTCCGCCGGTGTTCCTACACTGGTACACATCTCAAGGGCCTGTGTCTTAAGTTTCAGCGTTCTAGGTCACTCGGAAGGTTCCGAACTAACTAACTTTGTACTTTTTACGCACCATAGACTTTACATTGGAAAGTGCATGCACTTTAGACACTGCACCCGAGTCCCGCGGGCCTTTCCCGACTTAGTCACTGCTAGTCTCGAATAGCTCCAGCGATTCCCAAGGCCCTAGGCTTGTCCCCTTTCCGATTGGTATCTCTTATACCACTTATTTAGTATATGGTTTAGGTGGCCCCTAGGGCTCATCCATATTGTGCAACTTTTGTGTATTTTAAACTGTCTTGTGATTTAACGCTTGTGCTTCTGTGCTCATAAAGAGTCCAGGGGATACTTTTAGTTAATATATCAATATATATTTTCAATATATATCTGTGTGGTGTCCTTTCATTTGGTATTCAAGGGGGTTGTGTATGGTATAACAGCTGGCTTCACATGCCTTTCAGAGTTTAGCCTAAGACTGCTTTGTCCACGTTACCACTAGGATAACTGGTCTATAAGGTTGACTTACAACCAATCATCATAAGGGTTGTTTGGCATGGTACAAAGTGATCACTAGAATTAGTGAGCATTATATACCAGGCCAACTTCTCACAGTTCCCTTGTTGGAACTAGAAGACCTCACACACCCAGTGAGCTAGATGTCATGCTTCATCATTGGCCTCCTGCTCCTCGTCAGACTGGCGCTGCAATGCTGACGGGTGCCTAATAGGCGCTCTTTGACGGAGTTCTTTTGTTCCAGCCAATGTTGGAGTGCGTGTGAGGGGTCAAAGGAAAGTGTAGTCGTGAGGGAGTGGTGGTTTAAAAAAGGTGGGTCAGTCCACAAGGACCTTTATTCACGTGGCTGACTCCCTTGATTAAAAGAGTGGGAGGGGAGATAGGATCTGTAAGGTGCACAGCAGACTACCTCAAACCCTCTGATTGGGTCAACATGTTTCTTGCCCAACTGGCAATTCTTCAGGACCTCAGGTGCTCAGTACTACACAGTGAAAAAAAAGAAGGAAAGATAAAAAATACAACTTCACTGGGTCAGTAAGGGGGCAGGCCAGGAGGTCCTGCTCTAGTGTGGTGACCTAGAAGAAATGTACAGAAATGAGCCAAACATTTACAGTGGCCTGATCTCAAGAACAATCGATCACCATAGCTCTCCAAAGTGAATACATACACACACTGAAATTAAAAACACAATCAGAGGGCATCTCAGCAGTCTTTGCCCATAGTCACATATGTACAATATAAAGGTTAGGAACAGAAATAGGATGAAGATGTCATAAAGGATGGAATACAAGGGCTAATCCTTACCCTAGGGGAGTCCCTAATGGGCCCCGCAGTCTGTTCCCGTGAGGCAGCACGATGAGGTACGGTACCTGTGAAGGAGAGGGAGAGAGACGCACCGGGTGCCAGTTTTAAAAGGGGGGGAAGATTTGTAAGAGTGGGAAAGCCACTAGGATAGTGGTGGATGGAAAGATGCCTGGATACCAAGTATCAAAGCATATTCATTGTTGTACTCGACCTCGCCTCCAAGATCACAGCGAGCCAACACATGCCCCCAGTACCTCCTGATTGATTAGCGTGCAGTGTACCCCAAGCAATGTTTATAAGCGGACAAACAGAGCATGAAAAAAGCTACTCAGCTTAAAACAAGGCAAGGGCCCTGTTGATAACACCCCTTTGGGGTGGCGGGGGGATGTGAGACAACTTGCAGAGCTCCCTAACATTCCCCTATGACCCGGCTTACACCATCCAATGGGGATCATGTACAAAAGCCGCCAATCTTTGCAAAGGTCTGGAACGGGCATGTCAATTGCTCAAATGGATCCTCGAAGTCCGTGGTTGAGTACCGCCAACGAAATGCGGTGAAAGCCTGCATATCACAAGAAACCGGCAATTATTACACGGACACATTTCTTACCTCTAGTGTGTGCAGCCAGAGCTCGCAAACCTACCCACACGCGCGGCGCTCCGAATGTAGCGCGGAACAGCTGGTGCCGGTTTCCTGAAACTACCGGGTTTAAAAGCTGTCCGTAATTCCGCATTGAGAACTCTGCTTGTGGGCGTGGTCCCCGGCAATCTTGTCTGCACATGTGTCAAGGAGGTGTATAGGTGTCGTGAAAAGCTGCTAGTGTCTTTGAGTAAAAGCAGCGGGGTGTTAGTGAACCTCAGTGCCTGTGTGAAATACAGAGGGACACTGCATATTGTAATGCTCACAGTGTAGTGGGTATAACTTGAGACAGGGTGCTAGTCACGGATAACGGGACGAATAAACAGCGGGACAGGTAGATGTTTACAGTTACACGTCCTGGAGTCCGTGTTGTTGTACCGATAGCCTGAAACCTCAGAGTGATGAGGGGAACCCGGTATTAAGGGAAGGGGAAGCGAGTGTCTAATGTAGGACGGGGAAGAGGTGCTAATTAACCCCTCTCAATGGTCCCATCAGGATTCGGGGGGAGTGCGAGCCTAATAAATAACTGGTGTGGGGGGGGGCCGCTGTAGGAAGGTGGCTACCTGACTATGGTTACCCCAGATTTTTTGCCTTGTGTTTAGCTGGTTTTCGACTTAGTTGGCCTGGTTCCCTGCCAATCAGGGCCCCAGGCTATCTGCTCTCTCTGTAAAATGGATTCCATGTTCCCGTAGGTGCATAACTAGATTGGCTTGGGTCACCTTATCAGCCCCTGTACAGAGCACTATAGGTGCTCAGGGCATAGGTGCATCCAAGGCCTACCAGGGGCTGCAGCATATCTTTTGCCACCCCTGGCAGGTTCTTAAATTGACACAACTGGCTGATCACTCAGCTGGGGCAAGTGGGTGTAATCACCCCTTGCTTAGATATAGTATACCTATATCTAAACCTATAAACCTATATCTGGACACATATAAACCTGTGAGCCACTCCTATGGAAGGCCTTATCAATCCTGGAGGCAGAGTGCGTGGTTTAATGTGGGATGGTGCTCTAGCATGAGCTGAGCCTGTCTGCAGCTGTCGGGACCAATTCCCAAAGCTGTTCCGGGATAATGCCATACCATATACTCTTAAGTGCCTTATAATCCTCGTGGTTATATGGTAACTTTGGTTTGGCTTTATCAAAACATGCTGTGTAAGGTGTCATACGATTTGGAATACTACCCCCTCGCCAGTCCTGGCAACGTGGGTAGCATTCCACCCCTCTAGAGGGAGACGACATGTTACTTTGCTAAAACGTGGTTGATTTTAGAAAGAGCCTCAGATCCACAAAATGGATGCTTCTGCCACAGACACGAGTCTGACCTCCTGCAGCTGAACGAAACTCAGCCAAAGAGGCCAGGACAAAGGGTTTCCTGTCGCAGGAAGGTGTCACACCACCCCAGACAGGAGATAGTGGATTGTAGCAGGGAGGTTTCAAAGAAACCAGACACTGCCTGGGGAGCACAAGGCTGCCCCTTGCATAATCCGGCCAAACCAGTTCTGGGGCACACCAGCCCCTGTCCCAGCATGGCCTGGATCAAAGGAAAGGGGTGTATCCACCCCCTTCCTGGGTCCCACCCATAGGAGGGGACCTAGCAGGTAATGAAGCCCCCTAGATTGGTATAAGAATGGGAGCAGTGCCAACACACTCAGATTATCCTGATGAAACATTTGAAACAAAACTCTGGACCCTTCGACATCCTACTCAACGTAGAAGACTGAAGAATCTCCCTTGTGGTTTTGGAGTGACCACCCTGTGCAAACAGGCACCATCCAGCACCTCAAAGTCTGCTTTGTTGCAGTTCCCGCCGGAACTCGAGCGACAGATCGACGAAATCAAGCTTGCCTGCCTTCTTACAACCCGATCCACAGTCCCTGCAGAGCTGAGACCCGTGGATGTGACCGGAAGCGTGGGACACGCCATCTTGAAAAGACTACGAGACGCTGACCGTGCAGCCCACGAGTGACCCTTAACGCTGTACACCGGGGTTTGAGAAGCCCCAACCCTGAGCCTCTCTAGCACCGAAGCTCACCCCTCTACACTCGACAAGTGCTGCGTGGGGCCCTTCTGCTTGTTTTGGCTCAACGCGTTGGCCCGGTCACTTGCCAGCTGGCTTGTGGCCCCTGTGTCGACGAAAACCTAAACCGACTTGCGATTCTGGTTGCTCCAGACTTGCACCAGCTCCTCTGAAAAGGAGCACCCGCTCTGACCCTCCTGGTCAGAGTGAGAAGCAATCTTCCGGTCCTGCGTGGATTGCTCTTGCCAAGTGTTGTTTGCTCCAATCTTGAAGCCGACTGCGCCGACGGTGAGAGCCTGCGTGGGACAGATCGTGACCCGCTCCTGGACATCGCAGATGCCCCAGAGCCCACATGACAGCAGAGAGAAGCTCCTCGACAACCACCTGATTGCGCCCGACATTGCCTGGTTCCGTCCTGGTTCCACCCTGGTCACTGCTGAGTGATCCAGACTCTGTCCCCTCTGCTTTCAGGTACTTTTCTACTTCGATCCACCCTTGGATCGCACCAGACACTTCTCCTTCCCATCGCCTGCAGCATCTTCAGCTCCAAGCACCAAGAGCCTGCGTGTCAAAACCCGACGCCACTTCGACCCTATGCACCCGCTTCCTGTGGGTGAGGTAACATTGCAAGGCCGGTGTTCCCACACTGGTACACACCTCGAGGGTCTGTGTCTAAAGTTTGGTTCCTCTAGGTTCAGCGGAAGTGTCCTTAAACTCTATTTGTGTAACTTTTACGCACCATTGACTTTGCATTGGTGCAATCCGCACTTTAAGTGCTGCACCCGAATACCGCGTGTTGGACCTGGGCCTCTTGGCAGGGTCATCCATAAACTTTTTGCCTTCCTCCAATACTCTCTCTGACCTATTTTGTTTGGTTTAATGACTCTGGGCACTTTACCACTGCTGACCAGTGCTAAAGTGCATATGCTCTCCCTACTGAAAAGTGTACATGTGATTGATGTCCATGATTGGTTCATTGGATTTACTGTTAGTCCCCAGTAAAGTGCACCAGGAGTGCCAGGGCTTGTAAATGCCAATACTGCTAGTGGGCCTGCAGCGCTGGTTACGCCACCCACAGAAGCAGCCTTAAAATGTGTCTAGGGTCTGCCATAGCAGAACCTGCGTGCAGTCTAGTACTGTCATGCTGGCTGGGCAAGTGCACCCACTTGCCAGCCCCTAAACCTTCCCTTAACTTCATATTAGTCACCCCTCTGGTAGGCCCGAGGGCAGGGTGCATTGTAAGTGTAAGGTAGGACAAGCCCTGATGTGTGTGGCATGTCCTAGTAGTGAATTACAACCCAACTCGTTTTTCACTATTGTAAGGCTACCTGCTCCCCTTAGGCCAGAATGGGCTGCTGGAATTATTACACTCTATAATCCCAGCAGGCTCAGGGAACATGGTAGAGAGTCATGTTTAGTATGCCTGAACTCGGAATAATAAAATACTTCTTTTAGTAAAGTTTATTTTAATATCCTGGGTTTGCAAATGCTACTTTTAGAAAGTTAGCATTTGCTTGCCTAACCATTTCAGCCCGCCTCTGCTCTTGTGTGTATCTGACTGTCTGGGTGTGTGAGTGACAGGGCTGGGTGTCGACAGATGGTGAATGGCAGGATGACACCTTAGTGGGTGGTGGGAGTTTCCCCTGAACGATGCATCACGCTGTGCTCTGCCTCCACAATGCTGGCTCCACCCTCCTGGGGAGCGACTGATGACTCAGCCTGCACCTGGACCAGGAAGGACCGAAGCTTGTCAACAAAGTGCTCAAGCTGCCCCTGTCTTCACAATGCCGGCTCCGCCCCCCTGGGGAGCGGCTGATGTGCCTGCCCTCACACTGAATGCAGAAGCAGAAGTACCCACCACAAGTGCTCAGGGACTGAGAACCGTTATGCAAAGGCCCCCCTTGCCTGTAAGAACAAAAGGAACTGGGTATAAAAGTAGGAGCCCTGCTCCTTGTAAATTAGATCCTGTTTGTGCTACAGAAGAAACTCTGCCCGAAGAGAAGGACCTGGAAGGACAAGGAGGAGTGCTGTCTCTGGCCTGTGTCTGGTGCCTTGCTGCAGAAGGAGAGGAAAGAAAAGACTACCAAGAGACTTTTGCTTTTATTGAACTTTGTGCCAAACTCTGCTGAAAGATCTCCAAGGGCTTGCTGCTGAACTTGCCCCCTGACCAGCGCCCCAGGACCAGTGGGCGCTACACCCTGGAGAAAGCTACTGTGTGTGCTGCTTATCGTTGCAGCGCTGACTGAGGAGTCTGGGAGCGCTGGGCATCCCTGCCACGCTCCCCGTAATCCAGAGCATCGATATCCCCCCAAGCACCGTGACCGGGGTCCCAAAGCAACAGCAAGAGCAACGTGAGGCCCAGCCGCCGCTGGCCCGAGCACCGTGACTGCCTCTGCACCGGGAGCCCCGAGAGCAACGCGAAGGAGGACCCGTCCAGTCCAAGCGCCCGAATTGACTGTGCCTCGCGCCGTCGATCCACCTGCAAAGACGGACAGCCGCCCTGTGATAACCCCCCTCTGGTCGGCATCCTGCCCGACAGCTCAGCTGTGAGCGCACAGCTGCAACCGGCACTTTGGCTGGGTACGTCCCGCACTTGGGGACCGTACTGCCACTTGCCGCCACCACACAGCCGCCGCCTTCAGGGTCGGAGCGAACGCCAAAGGAAGGACCCTGCCGCCGCCAAGCACCGCCGCCCCGGGTGACCCGTGACCTGCCCGGCTGAGAGCCGCAGAACGCATCGACCCCGGAAAAGCAACGCGACGTGGGACAGCTCCCCTGGAAAGCCGCCCGCTCCACAAGAATTTGAAAGGTACTGTGCTCTTGTCCTCACGGTGCGAGCGTCCTGCAACCCGAGCTCGCACCGCGCTATCTGCTCCCAACGCGAGCCGCCTCTGAAACCGAGGCTCGCACTGCTCCTGGTCCTCGAGGCCCACGCGGGAAGCGTGAGCTTTGGCCGGCCGGGCCCGATCTCCTCTCTGAAACGAGCGGAGACAGCGGAAACGCGCATTGAGGCGCTACAAGACACTGAACCTTGCTGAACCTGGGCAGAAGGCCCAAAAGATTGCTTATTGCTAAGAAAGAACTGTGGCAACTTGAAACTAAGTAAACTGGAACCGCTATTGAAAGTTTGACAACTGTATTTACAAGCCTGCTTGAAATTTATATAAAGTATATATATTTTTACAAATACAGTTTGGTGTCATTGTGTGGTGGGTTGGTTGTGATGGTGTAATATTGCAAATGTTTAACCCTATGTGCCCCAGAGATTAGCCTGAGACTGCTTAAGCCACACTACCTAGAGGGTAAGCAGAGGTTGTCTTGGAGGTAACCCTCAGCCCTGACGAGGAAGAGAGAGTCCCTGCTTGTCGCTAGTGCTGCACTGCGCCAACGAGAGACTCCCCCTTCCTACACCGCGGGCTTTTCCCGACTTCAGCATTGCTTGTCCCGACTGCTCCCAGCGATTCCCTAGGCCCTAGGCCTAACCACTGTTTGATTGGTATCTCTTATACCACTTTTTTTAATATATGGTTTGAGTGGCAACCCGCCCTCATCCATAATTGTGCAACTTTGTATGTTATACTGTGCTTTTGATTTAACGCTTGTGCCCCATTGCTCATAAAGAGTACTGGGGATTAATTTAGAAATAAATACATATATTTTTATAATATATACTTGTGTGGTGTCCTTTCATTTGATATTCCAGGACTGTGATTGGTAAAACAGCTCGCTTAACACGACCTCTTGAGTTAAGCCTTTAAGGCTGCTTAGTCTATTCTACCCTTAAGATAGCTTGTCTAATAAGGTTGACTTACAACCAGACACCATAAGGGATTGTTTGGACTGATACAAGGCGGTTCCAGAATTGGAAACATCATATATCAGGCTAACTTCTCACATTGGTGTGCAGCGGTGCGGATTTGAGCTTGCTGTTTTACCATTGCAATCTTTTTATCAAATTGAAAGATCACATAAAGTACCCTAGGTACATATAAATCAAAAGCTTAGCATATTAAGTTCTACTGAAATTAGTAGTTGTAGATTAAAGGTATTAGCACACCCTGACTACAACTCCCTAGCAAGGTACAGTAGGAAAACACTTAGTGTAGGTAAGTGCACCACTTGCACCTCACTAGCAGTCATGTCTGACGCAGGTGGAGCCTCAGGCTCTATCCCTACGACAGTTGACCCTACCAAGGCAACTTTCAGCTATGACAAACTTAGCCACAAAGACTTGAGTGCCTTGTGCATTGCAAGGGGGCTAAAAAGGGGCAGACACCCCACCATTCCTATCCTGATAGCCATCCTGGAAATGGATGACTTAAATAAGGAGAGTGTAGCTCCCTTAGCTTTAGGAGATGGAGTGAACCACCCTCAAAATGAGATAACTCCAGAAGAGGAAGACGAGGTGGACGAAGGCTCAGAGGTAAATGAGCCTGCTCAGAGTCAGAGGGGTAACCAGGTCCCAGTGGGGAGGCTTAGCCAAGCCAACTTGGACCTACTAGGGAATGGAGAGGGCCAGCACCTCCCCAGATCCTATAACCTAGTTCCCACAGGCAATAGAAGGGTGAGATCTCCCTCAGTGGATTCTCACATTTCTAGTGCCTTCAGAAACTCTCAAAGGGGAATGACTTCCCTTCCCTCCAGAGAAGAGAGCATAAGGCCAGGATGAGAGCTGTAGAACTCCAGATAGAGAGGGAAGAGTTAGCCCTGGCCCAAGCTAAACTTGCTTTAGCAAGGAAACAGAAAATGTGTGGCTTAGATGCCACTGGTGGAAGCAACAATAATCCTAGAGAGAAAGAGAGGTCCTATAATACTAGAAACCTGACAAAGATTGTGCCCCCCTACACAGAAGGGGATGACATCCACAAGTGGATAACTGCTCTTGAGAGAGCCTGCATGGTACAGCAGGTTCCTGAGGAACAGTGGGCAGCAATCTTATGGTAATCCTTTTCAGAGAAAGGGAGAGATAAGCTCCTCACTGTCAGACATGAGGATGCTAAAAACTACAAAGTCCTGAAGAGTGCTCTGATAGATGGGTTTGGCTTAACCACTGAACAGTACAGGTTGAAGTTCAGAGACACCCAGAAGACACAGACTCCGGACTGGACTGATTTTGTAGATTGTGCTACTAAGGCTCTGGAGGGTTGGCTACATGGCAGCAAAGTACATGACTTCACAGGATTGTATAATTTGATTATGAGGGAGCAGATCCTAAGTAATTGTCAGAACCGGCTCTTACACCAGCACCTGGTGGACTCAGATTTGACCTCTCCCCAAGAATTGGGAAAGAGGGCAGATAAATGGGTCAGAACCAGGATTAGTCCTAAGAATCAGGACAATAACCAGAAGAAGGAGTCTACCAAGCCTCAAGATAAGGGCGGGGATAAAAGTAAAGAAAAGACTTCCCCAGGGCCCCAAAACTCCAAGGATGGGGGTGGGTCCCAAGACACTTCTTCAACCCAGAAAAAGCCTTATTGTCATACCTGTAAACAGGTTGGGCATTACAAAACAGACAACTGTTGTCCCAAGAATGGCAATAAAGAGAATATACCTCCAAAGCCAGCTCCAACACCTCCTGTTACTGTCAGCAGTAATCCCCCAGGAAGTGGGAGCACACCCAGGAATCTGGGTGGGTTTACTTTTGGAGCCCAGGAGGACCCTGACCTATCCAGGTCCCCATCCCCAAATAATCTTGTTTATGAGACTGGCATAGGGTTTGCCAACTTCTCTGATTGCCCAAATACCTTGAGCAAATATAGACAAGAACCCATCATCAATGGTTTGAAAGTTGAAGCCTTTAGAGACACAGGGGCTAGCATCACCATGGTGGCTGACTGTATAGTACCCTCTAAGCAACTTTTACCAGGTGCCACATACCAGGTAACAAACATTGATGGAATCCAAACAAATCAACCCATGGCAGTAGTAAGTCTCAGCTGGGGAGGTGTCACTGGCCCAAAGAGAGTGGCAGTGTCACCAAACTTGCCTGTAGACTGCCTACTAGGAAATGATTTGGAAATCTCAGCCTGGGCTGAGGTGGAACAGGAAATCCATTCTAGAATGGTAAACTCCAATGGAAAGGTTAGTGGGGCTGTAATGGCTACAGCCCCAACCCAAGATGTCCTTCCTGAAAAGGTTGGTAGGGCTGAGCAACTCTCTGCCCCATCTTTAGCAGAAGCTCTTCCTAAACAGAATAGCAAAGCTGTTATGATAACAGCAGAAACCCAAACTGAGTCTCCTCCTGAAAAGGTTGGTGGGGCTGTGATGGCCACAGCCCAAACTCAAACAGATATGTGTGTTGTGAAGCCTGAAATGATGGATCACTCCACCCAAACTGAGAGCATGGAGGAGGAAGAGAAATCTCCCCCTCACCAGACGTTAGGACAAGATCAGCCTCCTCAGGGAACTAATCTTACCCCTGATGAAGGAACTGCCCCAGAGGTTGTTAGGCCTGGCCTGACAGAGCCTCTGATGGCAGTGGACCCTTCTCAGGTGGGACCCAGTCTGGAGCAGGTAACCTGCCCCTCTCTACCTTGTCTTAGTCAGCCCAGGGCTGCAGAGGACAAGAAGGACAGTGAGACCCAGAGGGCCCCCTGTCAAATAAAGCACCCCCATCAACAGATTAGGGGCACCAAAACTAGTAGCCCTAGTAAGGTGAAGACTTTAAAAACTCCTGAGGGAGCCCCCTTAAAAGTAGTTAGGGACCTCCCACAGATGGATTCTGTTGGGCACAGCCAAACCTGAGACCCAAAGGGCCCAAACCTGAACTGTCCCTCCAGCAAGCCAAACAGAGGGACCCAGCCTCCAGCTTTAGGTAGCCAGAGGCTGACCCTGAGAGCACATTGCAACTCAGTTGAAGAAAGAAAGGCACACATGGTGGAAGATAATTGGAGGAAGCTGAGCCCTAAATTAGTGGAGCCTCACTTCAATACTCCATATCCAAACCAGCCTTTAACTTTGCATAAACACACCCAAGGTAGTGATTGCCTATGGTGGAGACCCTCTAATACCCCAAGGGTGAGGGACTGCTTAGTGGACCATGAGACAGGGGGTACCCATGCTAGTGCAGGTACTTCCTTATATGGCCACTCAGGCAATATAGGCTTACCTGGCCAAGGATAGCCTTATCTCCTTTCGTTTGGGGGGGGGGGGGGGTTATGTAGGAAGGCGGCTACCTGACTATGGTTACCCCAGATTTTTTGCCTTGTGTTTAGCTGGTTTTCGACTTAGTTGGCCTGGTTCCCTGCTAATCAGGGCCCCAGGCTATCTGCTCTCTCTCTAAAATGGATTCCATGTACCCTAGGTGCATAAAAAGATTGGCTTGGGTCACCTTACCAGCCCCTGTACAGAGCACTATAGGTGCCCAAGGCATAGGTGCATCCAAGGCCTACCAGGGGCTGCAGCATATCTTTTGTCACCCCTGGCTGGTTCTTAAATTGACACAACTGGCTGATCACTCAGCTGGGGCAAGTGGGTGTAATCACCCCTTGCTTAGATATAGTATACCTATATCTAAACCTATATCTGGGCACATATAAACCTGTGAGCCACTCCTATGGAAGGCCTTATCAATCCTGGAGGCAGAGTGCGTGGTTTAATGTGGGATGGTGCTCTAGCATGAGCTGAGCCTGTCTGCAGCTGTCGGGACCAATTCCCTAAGCTGTTCCGGGATAATGCCATACCATATACTCTTAAGTGCCTTATAATCCTCGCGGTTATATGGTAACTTTGGTTTGGCTTTATCAAAACATGTTGTGTAAGGTGTCATACGATTTGGAATACTACCCCCTCGCCAGTCCTGGCAACGGGGGTAGCATTCCACCCCTCTAGAGGGAGACGACATGTTACTTTGCTAAAACGCGGTTGCTTTTTAAAAAGAGCCTCAGATCCACAAAATGGATGCTTCTGCCACAGACACGAGTCTGACCTCCTGCAGCTGACCGAAACTCAGCCAAGGAGGCCTGGACAAAGGGTTTCCTGTCACAGGAAACCCTTTGACAGGAGACAGACAGGAGATAGTGGATTGTAGCAGGGAGGTTTGAAAGAAACCAGACACTGCCTGGGGAGCACAAGGCTGCCCCTTGCATAATCCGGCCAAACCGGTTCTGGGGCACACCAGCCTCTGTCCCAGCACGGCCTGGATCAAAAGAAAGGGGTGTATCCACCCCCTTCCTGGGTCCCACCCATAGGAGGGGACCTAGCAGGTAATCCAGCCCCCTAGATTGGTATAAGAATGGGAGCGGTGCCAACACACTCAGATTATCCTGATGAAACATTTGAAACGAAACTCTGGACCCTTCGACATCCTACTCAACGTAGAAGACTGAAGAATCTCCCTTGTGGTCAAGGAGTGACCACCCTGTGCAAACAGGCACCATCCAGCACCTCGACGTCTGCTTTGTTGCAGTTCCCGCTGGAACTCGAGCGACAGAGATCAACGAGATCAAGCTTGCCTGCCTTCTTACAGCCCGATCCACAGTCCCTGCAGAGCTGAGACCCGTGGAGGTGACCGGAAACGTGGGGCACGTCCTCTTGAAAAGACCACGAGACGCTGACCGTGCAGCCCACGAGTGACCCTCGAAGCTGTACACCGGGGTTTGAGAAGCCCCAACCCTGAGCCACTCATGCACCGAAGCTCACCCCTCTACACTCGACGAGTGCTGCGGGGGCCCTTCTGCTTGTTTTGGCTCAACGTGTTGGCCCGGTCACTTGCCAGCTGGCTTGTGGCCCCTGTGCCAATGAAAACCTAAAACCGACTTGCGATTCTGGTTCTCCAAACTTGCACCAGCTCCTCTGAAAAGGAGCACCCGCTCTGACCCTCCTGGTCCGAGTGAGAAGCAATCTTCCGGTCCTGCGTGGATTGCTCTTGCCAAGTGTTGTTTGCTCCAATCTTGAAGCCGACTGCGCCGACGGTGAGAGCCTGTGTGGGACAGATCGTGTCCCTCTCGTGGATGTCGCAGATGCCCCGGATCCCACGTGACAGCGGAGAGAAGCTCCTCGACAACCACCTGATTGCGCCTGACATTGCCTGGTTCCGTCCTGGTTCCACCCTGGTCACTGCTGAGTGACCCAGACTCTGTCCCCTCTGCTTTCAGGTATTTTTCTACTCTGATCCACCCTTGGATCACACCGGACACTTCTCCTTCACATCGCCTGCAGCATCTTCAGCTCCAAGCACCAAGAGCCTGCGTGTCAAAACCCGACGCCACTTCGACCCTATGCACCCGCTTCCTGTGGGTGAGGTAACATTGCAACGCCGGTGTTCCCACACTGGTACATACCTCGAGGGTCTGTGTCTATAGTTTGGTTCCTCTAGGTTCAGCGGAAGTGTCCTTAAACTCTATGTGTGTAACTTTTACGCACCATTGACTTTGCATTGGTGCAAGCCGCACTTTAAGTGCTGCACCCGAATCCCGCGGGATTTTCCCAACTTCAGCATTGCTTGTCCCGACTGCTCCCAGCGATTCCCTAGGCCCTAGGCCTAACCACTGTTCGATTGGTATCTCTTGTACCACTTTTGTAATATATGGTTTGAGTGGCCACCCACCTTCATCCATAATTGTGCAACTTTGTATGTTATACTGTGCTTTTGATTTAACGCTTGTGCCCCTTTGCTCATAAAGAGTACTGGGGATTAATTTAGAAATAAATACATATATTTTTATAATATATACTTGTGTGGTGTCCTTTCATTTGATATTACAGGACTGTGATTGGTAAAACAGCTCGCTTAACACAACCTCTTGAGTTAAGCCTTTAAGGCTGCTTAGTCTATGCTACCCTTAAGATAGCTTGTCTAATAAGGTTGACTTACATCTAGACACCATAAGGGATTGTTTGGACTGGTACAAGGTGGTTCCAGAATTGAAAACATCATATATCAGGCCAACTTCTCACAGCCGCGTTCTAATGGGGACAAATTAATCAGATGATCTCAAAGCAGCGTAGTATCAGAGGATCGGGTAGTAAGTAGAGGGGGACCGATGTGAGGATCCTGGGATAAAACAGCAGCTCCGTGGCTATGGTCTTACCTCACCCCCCCAAAAAAATCTTTTGGTGCACCTTGTCGTCTGGGCAGGTGGTGGAGTAGTGCCTACTTGCCCAAATGGAGATCATCTAGACAGTGATGACCAAGGGACGGAGTCATTCAACTGTTACCACGTTATGTAGGCCCCTATTCCATAGCACGGGTGATCAACAGGGTATCCATGAGACTGTTGTTACCTCCCCAGATGAGAGTACAGCCTGTCTTTCACGTCTCTCTCTTGGGACCTGCTCACCCTGCAGCTGTAGTGGGGACACTGGCCATCTTGGGGATTGCAGTGCAGGATCTGTATATGCTGAAGTGGACGATTGAGTGATCAGTCAAGATCTGTGACGTGGCTGTATTTGATGAGGCTGCTGGAGGTGACAATGGGGTCCAGCGTGTGTCCTGCGGTGTTCGTGGGGGTTGCAGATCATTTGGGTCGGTCCGAGGCGACTCATACTGCTGAGGAGTTATACGGTGTTGTTGCCATTAGGGTCTTCAATTTGGAAGTTGAGGTTGCTGAGGAAGATGTAGTCCTTGGTGTCTAGAGCTGGGCGGGCAATGAAGTCTGTGATGGTGTTGCAGAAGCTGGAGCGTGGGTGCGGGGTTCTGTATGCAAGGGTGCCTCTGATCGTTGTCTTGTAATCGGTGGTTGCTATTATTTTTGGTGGTGCTGGTGTATTGTAAGGCTCTTTGTTGATGATAGCTGTTCCTCCACTCAGCTTGTTGGTACAACCTTGGTGAGTGATTTTATATCAGTGGGGGATCACTGTGGCAATGACGGGGCTAGATGCGGGGTTGAGCCAGCACTCGGTAAGGAAGATGATGGGTTCGAGGGTGATGATGAGGTCTCATAACTTGGTGGAGTGCTTGCACATAGAGCGCTGTGGAGTTAGTGGGTCGCATCTTGTGTGGTGCGGTGATAGGTTGGGGTGGTGCTTTGCGATGTAACTACCGTTGTGGTGGTACAGGAGAAGGTACATGTGGCGCACCAGAACGGTCCTACGATGGAGTGCAGTGTGGCATAGCAGCATAGTTCACCGGATCGTCTGGTGTTCAGGGCGCAGAGGGAGGCAGTGTCGTACCTGTGGAAGGGCTGGGAAAGAGTGGTCCTGGCACTGGGCACAGTTCAGAGGAGGAGGGGTGCGTTAGGCTTGTGTTTGGTGTGTCTGCTGTACGCTGCTGTGCTGCTGCTTTCATTAAGGCACCGAGACGACTACTGCCACTGAAAGGGGCACAGGAGAGGTACTGTGTACCGGAAAACCCAGTGACTGCACTGAATAAGTACATGGGTTAATGAGTACACCATGAGAAGCGCCGAGGCTTCTAGGAGCACAGCAGTGGGCGGGGCTGAATCGGGCAGAGGCGAGCTCCGGAGCTCCTCCGCGGCCGCCCTCCATAACCATCGATCGTGGCCAGCAATCCTGGAACCCGGCGCCACAAACTGCCCATGAAAGATCGGTGCCCTGTTTGAGCACTGCTCCCTGGGGCGGCGGAGGCGTGGGGGCCAAATAACGGAGTTCTTACCTCTCTCCCTGCTCCTGGTGCCCTACAGGCGGCAAGATGGCGTCCGCGACTGGCGAGACTGGCGTCAGGCGCTAGGAAAACCCACCGAGGCTGGCGACTGCACCGGGGACGCTGGAACCTTGCTGATGCGACCGGAAGATAGCCTGCGGCTCCCGTTCACGATCCCGGTGAACGCAGCATGCAGGTGGGCGGGGGCCGTCCAACACCATCTGCTTACCCCCAGCTGCCTGACCCTAAGATGGCGGCGCCCGGGACACGACGGGCGCCATTTGGCGTCTAGTGAACTTTTAAGCTGTAGGCTCTACGAGATCCCCAGTGAGGACGGTGGAGCCCCTATATTGCCCTGGGCCCAAGAAGTGTGCAACGGAGCGGCTTGCTCAGTTGGGAGAGACCCGGGACGCACAGCGCAGCTGATGGCTGGCTCCACGCGGCGCCTCCTGATCTGGGGCTAGTTGGAGAGCTCTCCTGGATGGTGCTCTGGATCTTTCACTGCAGCGGATCACGTCAAGGTCCGTGGGCCCCTGATGGATGCCCAGTCCGGACTTGCCTGTGCGCCCGACTTGCCTGTCCCTGCGGGACATCAACCAGCTCTAAATCCCCCTGTGGCCGACCGAAGAGAAGCTGCCTACATCTCGATCTGTACAGGAGGTAAGCGCCGCACCTGAGCGCACCTTGTCTGTCCCTAACGCCGACTTTAAAGAGACCGGCCAGACCCTAAGATGGCGGCGGTGAGCCCGTGAAACTTTTACTCAGCGCGATTTCAATGCGCGTCCGGTGCCGCTTGCCCTTATGTTACACCGGCATACCTGCAGGCCCGCCTACTGGCACCTTAAATGGCGGATGGGTGAGCGGAGAGCCACTGTTGACACCCGGATAAGCACTACAAGTCTGGCAGCACTTGCACATGTGCTCCAAAATGGCGCCGCCCGACTCCGAGCACAGCACTGCTGAAACTGCCTGCTTTAGCTCAATCTTACTGACACAGCCTCAAACAGTCCCCATATTGGCTCAGTACAGCTGTTTCACGACCAGCCCATGCCACCTGACCTGAAAACGGCAGAATTTGAGACCTCGACGCCGCGCACAGCACGCACCTGCACGCCTAATTACCGAGCTGTATTAAGTGAGTCCACAGCCTGTCTTCCAGATTCCTTATTCCTTATTACTGAGCTGTATAAAGTGAGCTTACAGCCTGTCTTCCAGATGTTTCATCTTCACGGCCAATACTTCCTGCAGCAATCGGACAGCCCTGCGGGCGTCTGCGAGAAATGCATTCCTCCATCAAAATCGCCATCCGCTTAACTCTTTAATTGTGTGGTATTTATTTTGAACACTTTTACAGCTGCGCAGCAAATAATGCCAGCTGCACCGTCTAGGTCTCCTACAGCTGCGCAGCAAGTAGTGCCAGCTGCACCGTTTAGGCCTTTTACAGCTGCGCAGCAAGTAGTGCCAGCTGCACCATTTAGGCCTTTTACAGCTGCGCAGCAAGTAGTGCCAGCTGCACCGTTTAGGCCTTTTTACAGCTGCGCAGCAAGTAGTGCCAGCTGCACCATTTAGGCCTCCTACAGCTGCGCAGCAAGTAGTGCCAGCTGCACCGTTTAGGCCTTTTACAGCTGCGCAGCAAGTAGTGCCAGCTGCACCGTTTAGGCCTCCTACAGCTGCGCAGCAAGTAGTGCCAGCTGCACCGTTTAGGCCTTTTTACAGCTGCGCAGCAAGTAGGGCCAGCTGCACCGTTTAGGCCTTTTACAGCTGCGCAGCAAGTTGTGCCAGCTGCACCGTTTAGGCCTCCTACAGCTGCGCAGCAAGTAGTGCCAGCTGCACCGTTTAGGCCTTTTACAGCTGCGCAGCAAGTAGTGCCAGCTGCACTGTTTAGGCCTTTTACAGCTGCACAGCAAGCAGTGCCAGCTGCACCGTTTAGGCCTTTTACAGCTGCACAGCAAGTAGTGCCAGCTGCACCGTTTAGGCCTTGTACAGCTGCGCAGCAAGCAGTGCCAGCTGCACCGTTTAGGCCTTTTACAGCTGCACAGCAAGTAGTGCCAGCTGCACCGTTTAGGCCTTTTTACAGCTGCGCAGCAAGTAGGGCCAGCTGCACCGTTTAGGCCTTTTACAGCTGCGCAGCAAGTAGTGCCAGCTGCACCGTTTAGGCCTTTTTTACAGCTGCGCAGCAAGTAGTGCCAGCTGCACCGTTTAGGCCTTTTTTACAGCTGCGCAGCAAGTAGTGCCAGCTGCACCGTTTAGGCCTTTTTACAGCCTGACGGCACATTAACTCGGTTATTCCACCATAAACCTTTGGATTATGCGCCCCCTTTTTGCCCTTTTATTTCTCCTCACCACCGTTTTCCCAATAACACCCCTCTCATCCCTCCCCCAACCTCCTTCGCCTCATCTTCCCAACATGGCCACCTCTCGAGTTAAGTCTGGAGCCAATTGCTACAAAATCATTTATCCGCCCGACCAGACTAAAGCTACAATAAAACGATTGAAGCATAACACTATTGAACGTTTCCCGGACTCCCTTTTTGTTGATCAATTTTACAATGGTCGTCTTGGGAGGCTCAAAAACTATTTCATCTTCTTCACTCGCGACACCCCCTCTTGGTCCAACAGTTTTTACAATTCCCTTAACGTCACCTCCTCCTCCTCTATCCCTTATGGGAAACAACTAAAAATGTCCCCCTCTGAGTGCTTCAATGGCTACCTCACTATCTCACTCTATAACAACGGTACTGTCATGATCCAAGGCAAAGACTCCTGCCTCTCGCTCTTTGACCACCTCTTCCCCTCCTTACTCCCCTCCTCTGCAACCGGGTTTCCCCTTGACTCTCCTTCCAGCTCCACCCAATACTCCCTTTCTCCTCCGCCGACCCCACCTCACTCCAATTGGCTGCACTCTCGAGAAGCGCAGGTCGGCCCTCTTCCCTCCCCCCCAACTTACCTCATCTCCTATTCCTCTCCCCTCACAGTATGTCCCCTCCCACATTACTTCAGCCTTACCACTAGCTAATACGCTCCTCGTCCCATCTGCACTATCACGATACTCCAATCTCTTCTCCTCCCCCATACTTCTTCCCATCACCCCCCTTTTTAGTCCACCTCTCCTCCAACCCTCTCCCCCAATTAACTTTCCCTATGCTCCCCTTATCCCTCCTTACATCCCTCCCCTCCACCCCTTCATCCCCTCGTCATTCACCCCGTTTTTGACACATTCCCACTTCATCTCTCTCCTCCCTCCTACTCCTCCAGTACTGCTGCACTACCCCCTTTCCCCTCCTAGTAACCCCTTCCATCTCCCTCCCTCGGGCCCAGCAGAACCACTTCCCCTCCTCAACTTCCCTTTCTCTCAACCCCCCTCACTCTGCCAGATGACCGTTCCCTCACTGCTACCTCTACTAACTGACAGGACCTCCGCAACCACTGCACCTCTTTTCCTCCCAAACCTCCTACATTCCCATGACGCCACACAGGCCTCCCCCCTCCTACTTCCCTACCGACGTGTTCCGCACCTTTCTCTCTCTAAATTTGTCCTTAATTCCTCTCCCTCTTGCAACACCAACAATGACAACTCTCCCTTAACCCCCAATTCACTTACTCCCGCTCCCAACCTCCACCTTTCCCCACCTGTGAACCCCAGCCCCCAACTCACCCCCTGTCCCCCCACCTCTCCCTGCCGTCCACCACCAATTCCACCCCCCCTTATTTCAATCGAGCCACCCAACCTTCCGTGCTCTGCCTCTTTCTCACTGGAAAATACGCTAGGCTCTCTTATCACCTCCATCTCTCAGCTGACAGCTGCCATTTCACTTTCATGCTCTAAGATCTCCACCCCTCCATGCACCTCTACTCCCTCCCAACTTCCCTTGAGATGCACCCCGCCCACTCACCCCAATACAGCCAAGCTCAACCTTTCGTCTGCAAACGTCGTTAACTCAGACAAGCCTTTGAACGCCACCCTTCTTCAACAGGCATACCCTAGCAATCCTACTGTCTACACTATTCCGACCATCACCTCTGTCAGAACAAAGCGTCCACCTAAACCCTCCCGAGCACCCCCGCATAAGAACAATATCCCGATCACCCTTCAGAGCCCAAGTGCCCCCGTCACCAAAACAGTCTTGACAGAGCTGCGCTGTATGCTTCACTACTGCAGATCTGCAGTAAAACACAAACTTGAAATCTCCGACACCATCACCCTTCACAAACTTGACATGCTCTTCCTCACAGAGACCTGGTTCAAAGATACCTCTCACTCTATGTTTCATCTCCTATTACCCACAGGTTATTCCATACTTAGGAATGACAGAACTGAAAACACGGGGGGAGGTGTTGCAGCCATCTTCAGAAACGCCCTCCAACTTAAGGCATCTCCTTTCAGCTCCTCCCACACCTTTGAATGCCTTTCTCTTGAGCTTCAATTGCAGCACCGTTCACCGCTCAGATTCCATATCATTTACCGCCCGCCTCGTAGTAGTAGCTCTTCGTTTATAGAAGATCTCAAAGACTTCATCAGCCACCAATACTCTCAAAGTGACAATCAGACCATCGTGGGTGACTTCAATCTCCACTGGGGCGTACCGCAAGACTCCTCTGCGAACTCACTGGCCGCCTTCCTCTCTGCAAATGATCTTATCCAACACTGCACTGAATCAACCCACTCCAAAGGCGCAATCCTGAACCTTGTTATTTCTAAAGCACGCATGCTTTCTACTACTACCCCAATTCATGTAGATTGGTCTGACCACCACCTCATCCCATTCTCTCTTCAACTTTCACACTCTATAACTCTTGGCCAACCCAAGAGGGCCATCTCCTGGTTCCGTCATGCCAAAAATATTGATGTCGGTCCCCTCTGTGAATCAGCTTTGCTATCACTTCCAAGGCTAGACCCGAACATAGCTGTTGACGATCTCACCTCCCAATGCCTCACAGTTCTTGCAGCTGAAATTATTAACGTCGCTCCACTCAAAAGCAAAAGGATAAGGCCCACTCCCTCAGCGTCTTGGTTCAACAAATCCCTTTATGAGGAAAGGAAGCAGCTAAGATTCCTGGAGAAGCAATGGAGGCAAGTGCCCTCCACCGACAATGTGGCCATGCTTCGCACAGCAAGATCCAAGTACCACAAGCACATCTTCCTTGAGAAAGCGACGCACTTCAAAACCCTCCTTGATTCCGCCAAAAATAGACCCAAAAAACTATTCGATCTCATCAAGACTCCGAGCTGCTCTCCCCCAACCTCCAAGGTGGAGGATTCTACAAAGAGAGCAGCGGATTTTGCTATAATCTTCGATGGAAAAGTGAAATCACCTGTGGATCAGGTTGCTCATCCTACACCTCCAGAGGAGCGCAAATCCTTAGCCATTTGGCAGAGCTTTGACCCCATATCTGAAGATGCCCTTCTCAAGTGCATACGCGAAACAAAGCCCTCCAACCATTCTCTTGACCCTATCCCCAGTGCCATTGCCTTTGACTTCTACACCCATTCCCTTTCCTATTGGACCACTCTGATCAACCTCTCCCTCTGGCAAGGCTCCCTTCCTGTCTCCTTCAAAACTGGGCAGGTCACCCCTCTGCTTAAAAAGCCCACTGCTGATGCGAATGACCTCAACAACTTCCGCCCCATCACTAACCTTCACTTTCTTGCGAAGATCACAGAAAGATGTGTAGCAAAACAACTCTCTCATCATATCAAGGAGAATGCTCTTCTTGACAATTGTCAGTCCGGCTTCATCCAAAACTGCAGCACTGAAACAGCCCTACTGCAAGTGGTGGATGATGCGCTGAGGATACTCGACTCAGGGGGGTCCTGTCTGCTAATTCTCCTTGACCTTTCCGCAGCCTTCGACACTGTTAATCACAACACCCTCCTCAATATTCTTCAACAGAGAATGGGCATGGAGGGCACTGTGCTTAAATGGTTTGCATCCTTCCTCTCTGACAGATCTCAAATGATTAAAATAGAGAACAGTCTTTCTTCTCCTGTGGCGGTGGGTCAAGGTGTTCCCCAAGGCTCTATACTTGCACCCTCTTTGTTCAATCTCTACTTAGAACCACTGGGAAACCTCCTAAGCAAATCCGGGATTCACTATCATCTCTATGCAGACAACACTCAACTCTACCTCAAGGTTGCCTCCACTCATGATCTCTCCATCCTAAGATCTACTCTTGACTCCATTCAAATCTGGATGTCAACTCATCAATTGATTCTGAATCCCTCCAAAACTGAATTCCTCCTCTTCTCCTCCTCACTCTCTCCTCCCCCGGTTCAATCATGGATGGATCAGATGAATCTACTAAACAACAAACCCATCATTGTCGACAGCGCAAAATCCCTTGGTGTCATTCTAGACAAAAAACTCAATCTAACTCCCCAAATCAATTCTGTTGCAACATCTGCTTGTTATCAACTGCGCCTTCTTTGGGGAATCCGTCGCTTCTTCCCGGAGCAGGACCTTATAACCCTGGTGCAATCGCTGGTCCTCTCCAGACTGGACTACTGCAATTCTCTTCTTACTGGCCTCCCCAAATCTCACCTGTCCCCACTTAAGTCTGTCTTCCACAACTTATTGGATGATACCCAGTTCGGGTTCCGTCAGGGACACGGCACGGAGACTGCGCTCCTAAAAGCTGCGGATGAGATACGATCCACAATGGACAATGGAGGAGCCGCAATCCTTATACTTTTAGATCTGTCCGCAGCCTTCGACACGGTCGATCACACCACACTGATCGACCGTGTCGCGGCTATAGGAATAAGGGACAAGGCTAAGGAGCTTCTCGCCTCATTTCTGTCCAACCGCCCACAAACGGTGAAGTTGGGACAATACACCTCCCAGACCTTCTCCTTGCCTTGCGGTGTACCACAGGGATCCTCGCTAAGCCCGACACTGTTTAATATATATGTGTCGGACTTAGCGAGGGTCATCAAATCCCACGGAATCTCTCTCACCACATACGCAGACGACACACAACTGGTGTTGTCCGTACACGATGATGGCCAAGCAGTAGCTGCAAACTTCCAATCTGGTATGAAGGCAATAAGCTCCTGGATGTCATCAAACTGCCTCAAGCTAAATTCTGATAAAACGGAAGTGATGACATTCGGGAGACTACTACCAATCTGGTCTCCACAATGGTGGCCCAAACAAATGGGACAACCTCCAAAACCAGTAGTCAAGGTACGAAATTTGGGGGTTATCTTTGATAACAAATTGTCCTTCCAGCAGCATGCCAATTCGGTGGTCTCATCCTCCTTCCACACCTTAAAAAAGATCAAAAAACTCATCCCTTATCTACCATCTTCTGCAGGCAAAACTTTAGTCAGCACATTAGTCTTTTCCAAAACTGACTATTGTAATGCCTTGCTTCTAAATGCACAACAAAAGGTCCTCAATAAATTACAGACTGTACAGAATGCAGCAGCCAGGACCCTGCTACCCATTCCCAAATTTGCATCCGTCTCCCCCTACATCCAACAGCTACATTGGCTGCCGGTGAGGAGCCGCATCAAATTTAAAGCCTTGTGCATAGCTTACAAAGCGATCCACAATCATGGCCCCCTATTCCTAAAACAAGCCTTCCGCCCGCTCGAACAGCAAAGAACATTGCGCTCATCCTCGGCCCACCTGCTAACAGTCCCCCGCACAAGAAGGGCTAACTGGGGAGACAAACGTTTCGCCGTTGCCAAAGCTAGATTGTGGAACACACTCCCTCTCCACATCAAATGTGCACCAACTCTGCTCAACTTCAGAAAAAAACTGAAAACTTGGTTGTTCCAAGCCTAAACTTCCCCTTCTCCGACAGAGAGTCCTGCAACAATAGCGCCGAGACACCCCCGGGTATTTGCGCGCTCTAAAAATCGATATAATAAATAAATAAATAAATAAATAAATAAATAAATTCAGCAGCTCGTTTCATTTATGGGGCCAAAAGAAGCGATCACATCACACCGATGTTATCCACCCTCCGCTGGCTTCCCTTCGAGGCTAGAGCTATCTACAAGACCGCTTGTCTCACCCACAAAGCCTTGCACTCCTCCTCTCCTCGCTACCTGGCGAATAAACTGAAACTCTCTGGAGGCTCTAGACCTTCACGCAATGCAGTGAATCTACTGCTTGAACCTCCCACTTTCAAGAAGGAGAGAACAATGGCCCAATCCTTTTCAGGCAGCGCAGTGAGAATCTGGAACTCCTTTAAGCCTCAGCTCCGGACCACCGCCTCCTCCCAGGCCTTCAAAAGGGACCTCAAAGTTCTCCTCTTCCAGAGACACCTCCAAAAGTAATTCACGTCCTCTTGCTATTTGGAGGAAGACTTCCCACTACTGATAATTTCTACTTTCCATGACCATGGTAGTGCCTTCCCAGTGTATTCCTGTGGTTGGAGTGTCTGCCTTTTTGCAGTATTTTCCATGTACGTGTGTTTGGTGCCCTTTTGTAACATGCACACAACACTTTGCCCTTGTAACACACTGTTGCTGCCTCTCACATGTTTTTACCTTTGATACTTGCACAAGTGCCACCTTTGCCTACGTAACGCTTGTTCTTGTGCCTAGCACTTATTGCAGTATTATACCTCAAATTATACTTTGTTTTCTCGTATAACTGCACACTTGCCACTTTTCCTCTTGTGCACTTTTGACTACCTCAAGTATTTTTGGTTGCTCACAATTTTTACTATTTCATGTATTTTGTTTGCTCACAATTGTCACTATTACCTTATGTAACGTAACGTATGCTTTTGTAATCTGTTCTTTTGTAATGTTTCTCATTATGTTTCATTTCTGTTCCTAATGTGAAGCGCTCTGACGCCTTCGGGTAAAGTCCGCGCTATATAAAAATGCATAAATAAATAAATAGATAGAAGGTGGGAGAGGCACTGGGAGGCGATAGGGGGGCCTTGCCTGGAGATGGAAAAAAGGGTGGCACCAATCGAGAGGGGGGCAGGAAGGAAAAATAAAAAGGCAGAAAGCAATCTAGAACACAACTGAGGGAAATAGAAACGGCAGAAAAATTAATCTGAGGTATAGCAGAGGGAAAATGAATCGTAAAAAAACAGGAGTCGTAATAAGAAATGAAGCAGTGGTGGCTGGCATCACGAGGGAGAGCTGGGTCGGACCTGGAAAATAATGTGAGTTCCAATGCCCCTTTGATCTGTGACATGTATAGATCTTTCTAACGATTACTCAATGGTTTTCTTTTTCTTTCCTCTCACAGGATGCAAAAGTCCTTCGAGCGCATGAGTATTATACCGTCAGACAGGCAGCGCTTATCAGTAATTTCTACGTGAAATATGGAGACCATTCGGGAGAATATTGTCGTGACCACTATGACTTATACTGTCCGTACAACGGAGTGAACCTTCCAGACTTCACCATCGAAGAGATTGGCTGGGACCGTTCACAAGTCCGAGTCAAGTGCAACTATGGGGATGGGTTCCCCGTCGGCCCCAACAAAGGTAAGATGTCAGCCTGAGCCGGACTGCTAGAGGGGAAGTGTGGAAACGTCACAGGCCGCCCTAGAGCCTGGGATGTGTGAAGGTGAATCCCATCATATAAGTAATGAGTGAAGATTTGTACCCTGGGCGGATCCACTTTAGAGAGCTGTGGGGCGCGATATCCGCAGAACTCTACATAATGAAGAGACAAGTATGTGGGGTCTGTGTTTGTATAAATATCACGTGTCTCTTCATTATGCATATGATTGGAGACTTTTATTTTACAAAACTGGTGCTTTAGAAACCTATATTTCACAGGGAACCGTGAAATATGGTAAATATAGTACATGGTTCCTGTGAAATGTGGATATTATCGTTAAATTGCAGTTCCAAATAATTCTGCAGAACTTTGCCATTTTCAAAGGTCCTGAGATTACGTGGCACGGCTATCTACAGTAAGAAGCAAACTAATCAGAATGATATGGCAAAAAAATCTAATTATATGACCTTAGTCGGCTAAGTGTCCAGTATGCTGAGTTTTCACTAGTCCTGCACGAAGGAGTCGCCATCACAGGCAAACGCCGCCGGCTCGCTGATCCCTGGAGCCGAGCCCAGACCAACGCAACATGTATCTACTTTTCATGATATCAGCACGTATGTGCTTTGAGCGATGAACTTTGAACATTTGGAAAATCATGCAAGACTAGCTGTGTGATTGGTTGTCGAAGCAGCTGAAGTCTGAGCCGGGTCTTCGCAATGTCAAACGATTTAGGCACCCAGCTGCTAGCCCCCCTGCCCCCCCCCCCCCCCCCCCCCCCGGCTTCCAATGCTGCCTGGGGGGACTGGAAAGCGCCCGGAAATCTACAGCGGCCAGCGATCGGTGGATGGATCGGCAAGCAGAGAACACAGTGACAGACGACCCTCAGTCCAGGGATTGTGACCACACAGGGCTGGGACAAGGTCTAGCACATTGGCACATTGCAGACACCTCCCTACGTGCCAGGGGGCAGGGACAGGCCATAGGTGGAAGCATCTACTCAACTCTAAACACAGAACTCTGATCACAGCCTCAAGGGAGAAAATCTGCCCGGCCTGAGCGCGAAGAGAGTGTGAAGGGAGCCACCCAACAACAGTGGCAATGGGCATGGAAGGCGCAGTCCATGAGAACAGATCTGAAAAGAAAGAAAGGAAAGAAAACCATCCAGCAGCAGCAGCAATCGACAGCAACTAACAGCGATCAGGCAGTTAATAGGGAGCTACTAGGGAGCGAGTACCCCCCTAGGAGCAAGATGGCGGCCGCCTAGTGGTGGCCGTTCGCAGCGTTGCAGTGAGGACATGGTTTAGCATCTCAAACCTCGTCTATGTAGCCGTACATCAACTACCTAAATCGGCCAACGATCTGTGAGAAGTCCTGATGCTTGTAGCCCTTACTTGTCGGGTGTTCTGGCAAGGGCAGCAGCGCGTGTCCGGCTATCCTCTCTTCCTGCCGCTGGACCTACGCGAGTGCTGGTGGGCGGAGCGGACGGAGCCGGCTGGGAGCCAGGCAGGGTGAGAGGAGTCAGAAGCGGAGTTCACGGAGCCCGCGGAGCTTGCAGAGAGGGAAGCAGCGAGGGGGGGCTATGGCTCCAAAAATAATCAGCGGCACTAAGGCTGTGGTGGCGGAAAAGAAGGCTGGGAATGATGGGGCAGCACTAGAAGGAGAAATATCACGGAAGGTGGAGACGCCCCCGGTGGAACTAGCTAAGAGAAGCAAGCAGACATCGGTCAGGACCCGCCAGGCTACGGCTTCAATTGCTGAGATGTTCACTAGAAGCGGTAATGAGAAGGGTACAAAGGCAACGGAGGCCATGAACGTGGGGGACGGTGCTGACTCTCAGGAGGCTGATGACTCAAGCAAAGGGCGGAAAGCTGGTACTGGTATTACGCAAGCCCCCTCTGGGGGAAGATACTGGATGTGCCCTAGTAATCACCCCCACAATGGCAAATACCTATACAACCCATACCCATACAACCCATGGAATGATAGATCACCCAAAGGTGAGCCTAACAGGGCCAGACAGTGGGGTGCTAACCGCTAACAATTAAGCTATGAGCAAGGTGGGAGACGTAGCCAGCATCCAAGAGGAGAGCGACCCGGTTACGATAACTACTATGGATCAGCAGGCTCACCAGGCTCTCGAAACCTCTATAGGAAATAATGGTGATACGATAGTTGGGGGAGAGACTGGAAACTCAGGCTCCTCGGATGTAGGAAGTAGTAAGAGTATTCTGGACTCAGAGAAAGAAAAAGAGAAGGTCTCCAGTGAGTGCTTCTACTCAGTATTGGAAGGGGCGGAATGGTCAGAAGAGGAAGATCCTATATGGGGGATAGTAACTTGTAGTCTGAGAGCAACCCTGAGCATGAAATCCCGGCGACGGCAATTAAATCTATCACCCTATTAAAAATATATGACCAGCCCCAACAAGATTTAAGCTGGGATCATTCGTCCGCAATGCCACTCCAGGGCAGCCCTAGTTTGGAAACAACCCAACTCTGACTATTGGAGGTGATTCATCAAGAAATTCTCGCACACAGGGAGGAAACACGGCAGGATAGCCATAAATCTCAAGCAGCGATGTGGAAGATGCAGGGCGTGGTCAGGAAATTATCCAAAGCTTGTGTCAATGTGGGGGACAGAGTCTCGAACCTCAAGGAAAGGGTAGTTACAAAGGAAGCGGAGGTCGCCGCGGCTACCAGCATGGTTGAGTCTCATTGCACCCAAGTTACCGATATCCAATGGAAGCTTGAGGAAATGGAGAACAGGCTCAGGAGGAACAATCTGAGGGTCCTAGGAATACCTGAGGGAGTAGAAGGGACGGATGTTAGAGCCTATGTTATCAAGCTCTTTGAGTTGGCATTCCCGGAGCTATCTAGCTGGAATTGGTTTGGAGAAATCCAGAGGGCGCACCGTCCTCCTTTCAAAATGTGCCGTGATGCGAGGGAAGGGGACAAACCAAGGGCGATCTTAATCTTCCTGGGCAACTTTATTTTGAGGCAGGCCATCGCTGAAAAAGCAAGACCAGACGCAAAGAGGTCAAGTGAAGGAGTTTCATTCTTTGCCCGCCCAGACTATTGTCACACGACGGTCGAGAGACGCTGGAGGTTAAGACAAATGATCAAGCCTTTTCAGGAGAAAAAAATGCAGGCTTACCTGATAAATCCAGCGCAACTGAAGATAATCAATGACGGGCAGACACAATATTTTGCATCAGAAGTAAAAGCGCAAGAATATCTGGACTCTCATGGCAGTCAGTGAATTATTTTGTCCACCCTATAGTATAGTAAGCTTGGTAAAGTATGGCGAGCTAATAGAAACTAAATGTAATAAGGGGTATTACGTTTTTGAAGTAATCTTTAAGGTAGTCCTCACTGTTTTCACTGAAAACCATCACGTGCACAGACATAGGTCTGAGCACTTCACGAGGGAGGGTGCAGGGATCAGGGGGGCCTAGGGGGTAGAGGGGGAGGTGAGTGTTGGAGGGGTGGAGATGGGGGTCAGAGTGAGGGTTGGGAGAGAGGGGGGTTTGGTGGAGGGGTTTAAAAAATGCAAAAAAGAGAATTCTTGACACAAATGTAAATTTAATCCGGCATATGAAACGTGACCTATCTATCAAATACGTTCTCATCATCCAACTTATGTGGGCTAAAAAGAAGGTAGAACATAAACAGAAGTATGTTCAAACTTAGGATTTGCTCTTTGAACGTCGGAGGCCTAAATGATTGGAAAAAAAGGGGAAGACTGGCTGAATTTGTAAAATCGGAACAGATGGACATCTTGTGTCTACAAGAGACGCATTTACCATGGGGGAAAAAACATTTGTTGAACTTAAGTGGATATGAGATCCTATCTAGCTCCTCTCGGACCTCAACAGTAAGGGGGGTGGCTATCATAGGAAAGGTTGGTCTAGGTGGGGCAAAACGCTTTAGGGCAGATGCTATGGGCAGATGGGCACTGTGTGAGATGAATATAGGTATCACCATATGCGGGATATATGGATAAAATCAGGACGACCCTGAGGTTTTCGAATGCATGGAAAAGGAATTGACTGGGTGGCCTGCCCCTATTGTGGTCTGCGGGGATTTGAATATTGCAGCAGATTTTGGGAGGAAACTCCATATGCTGGTCGTAAACCCAGGGTCTTCCGTGCTGTCTGCTCCATGTTGCATTCGCATGGATTAAGTGATGTGTGGGGGAAAAAGGAACCGGGAAACCCGGGGTTTACATACTTCTCATGTCCATTCCAGAAGTATACTAAACTGGATTATTTTATGGTCTCCACTACAGAACTTAGTAAGGCAAAGATTCAGAAATTACCAAAAATAATCTCAGATCACAACCCACTGACCCTGATTCTGGATTTCCCCAGGCCAGTTAAGAAGCATAGGCCCTGGAATTTTGATAGAAAGCTAATAGCAGACAATGCCTATGTGGAGCATATTAAGATCTGGTCTCAGGGGTATTTCGACGCAAACAGGTTTAGCGCATCACAAAATACTGTCTGGGATAGTTATAAAGCAGCATTAAGGGGGGAGACCATTAGTTACGCTGCCCAATCTTGGAAAAAGATCAGTTCAGAGAGGGAACAATTAGTGAATAAATTGGTAGAAGCGGAGGAACGACATGGGACAGATATATCGCAGGGTAGAGAGGGGTCAGAAGGTCAAGCAAGAGTCAGCTCTATCAAAGCGGAAATACATAAACAAATGACAAAAAAAGCAGCCTCCGAATATCAAGCGCAGAGAGGTAGGCTCTACGAGACAGATGAACAGGCGGGAAGGGCGCTTGCACTCCGTATTAGACAGGCTGCCTCCAAAAATGTTATAACCCGTATCATAGAGCAGGGCCAGGACTATGTTGAACCTCCGAAAATTCTGAATGTTTTTAAAATATACTATCAAACACTATATCAGGAGGTATTAACCGCAGAGATACCAACAGGAGAGCTGGGGGAGTCAGGAATTAGACTGAATCAAGGGACAGGGAAATCTTGTAAAAGGACATTACTCTGGATGAATTACTGGGAGCAATACAAGATCTAGCACTAGGTAAGGCGGCGGGTCCAGACGGCATACCCTTAGAAGTATATAAAAAGGTATTAGAGGAAATAGCCCCATTGCTCCTTGATTTATTTAACGGGATAATAAATACGGGTAAAATACCTGAATCATGGAAAAATACGAACATAGTGGTGTTCCATAAGAAGGGGAAGCCCAAAGAAAATCCTGACTCTTATAGACCCATATCCCTTATAAACACAGATAATAAAATGTATGCAAAAATTCTGGCAATCCGATTGGGGAGGATCATTGGGAGTCTGGACTCTCTCTGGCAGCATGGTTTCATTCCAGGCCGTGGTACCACGGACCATATCAGACGAGCAATCACACTGTTTGATATCCATGCTGCGGGGGGGGGGATGGCAATGATCCTCCTCGATGCAGAGAAAGCATTTGATCGTGTTAGGTGGGATTATCTGTGGGGAGTGCTGGAGGAAGGAGGGTTTGGACCAAGAATTCGGAAGGCTATCCAAGCAATGTATTCAGACCCAGTTGCTAAGATCCAAATGATGGGCGAAAGTTCAGATAAGATCTATATAACAAGAGGGACACGGCAGGGGTGCCCCTGCTCACCCATTTTGTTTGCTCTCTACATGGATCCCTTGATACAGCGGATAATGGATAACTTAATAATAAAACCTGTAATTACAAAGGGCTTTGAAACTAAAATCTTGGCTTATGCCGATGATTTGGCAGTTATCTCAGTTTAACCGGATGCAGCTCTGCGGGCCTTGGTTGATATCACCAAGTCATTTGGGAGGTATTCGGGTTATCGTCTAAGGAAGAGAAGACCCAAGTGCTCTGCTCCCACAATATAGCTAAATCGGATCTGAGGTACGTCGTTTCGGCTGTATATCTAGGGTTAACGATCAATGCTCTACCTGATCATATCATTAGAGACAACTTTACCCCAATATTGAAGTCAATGGAGGTAGATTTGAAAAGAATGGACACATTACATTTGTCAATAGTAGGGCGTGCTAACATCCTCAAAATGACAATGTTTCCAAAGATTTTATACATGTTTCCGGCTATTCCCTTCCTAATAGACAAAAAACGTATCAAATCAATAGAAGCTACATTCATGAATTTTTTATGGCAATACGGAAAGGTTAGAAGATCTTTAAAATGTATGTCACTGCCGCAGGAAAGAGGAGGCTTGGGGATACCTAATATAAGGTTTTATCACTGGGCCTGCTTATTAACTCAAATGGCAGTCCTGTTTGACCCTGCCGTGAATGAACAAAATGCTTCCTATAGAAATGACAACTCTCCGTCAATATATGAATTAATATTAGGAAGGGAGGCAATTGGTGTATTATTGAGAAGGACAGAGCGAGGTTATTATAAGAAAATGAGATACAAGACGATAGAAAGTATCTGGGGGGTCTGGACGGCAGTGCAGAAATGCTTGGGAATTCCTAGGTATAACCATCATACACCCCTGTGGAATTCGGGGTTGTTCCCAAATTTATGTAGTGATGGTATGTGGAAACACTGGGAACGACAGGGTTTTCTGACAGTGGGGGACATTATGGTCAGGGAAGAGATTAGACCCTTAGAAGATATCCCCTGCTAGGTAATCAAAATTTTAAGTATGCTCAAGTTACCCATACAATAAAATCTAAGAGGCCACGTATCGTTCTAGGCAAAAGGTGTAGTATACTTGACTATCTGATGGGAGGAGGGCGTAGAATCAAAGGCATATATAGAACATTAATGGAGGAAATTCAGGATGACATGGGAAAAAAATTAGGCTTCATGGGCCACAAAACTGGAAGATCCTGATGTAGACCTGGATAGAGCACTACAGCTGGATAAAAGATTCTTACGCTCCTCTAACCTAAAGGTGCAACATTTTAAAATGCTTTTTAATCTGTATTACACACCCTCAAAGTTATTTGAATGGGGAGGATAACAGATGCCTCAGGTGTTTGGAGGGCCCAGCTGATCTTATACATATGTTTTATCAGTGTGAAAAACTCAGAATGATTAAAGAGATCGAGATATTTTGGGATGGGCTGCTAGATATTAAGATAAATCTATCCCCAATACGGATGATTTTAGGCTGCGAAAGCATGTTGGCCTTAAAAGCGGAGACGGAGGCCTTGGTTTTTATCTCAGTAGCAGTTCTCCGTATTCTCATCTGAGCAGCCTGGAAAGATACGGCTGCACCATCTTTCCAGATGTGGTTAACCAGACTTTTAGGCATACACAATTTAGAGGCTGCCCTATACGAGCTTAAGGGCAGAAGAGCACGGGAGATGGGTCTAAAGATTTGGGCACCCATGGATAAATGGAGGGCCACTAGGCTGCAGTAGTAAACAATATAATGCTGAACTTCATAATGATGTATATAACGGTTTTTTATACTTGCTTTCCGTTCATTGTATAATCCGTATTTGTATGATTGTGTATATATGATGTCTCTAGTCGAGGGTGGAGCTAGCCGGCGTCAATGGTGGACGCGTAAGAGCGAAGGTCCGAGCCAGCGCCAGCAATTATCCGGCATAAATCCTTTTCCAGCGGTGATAACTCAGCGAGACCGGCAGGAATCGCCACCTCTGCCCCTAACCGACCTCCGGCTGAAGTTTGGGCGAGAGACGGGCTTCGGAACCCTCATTTTGCCCGTTCATGCAGCAGGCGCCAGACCAGGCCCCGGGTCCCCGGCCTGTCCTGGACGACGGAACCGGGAGACGTCACCCGACGTGCGGCAGTGCTGAGCGGGCGTCTCGGGGTCAGCCGGTATCCGGCGGGGGCTGACCTTCCGACTGCCACATACTCCTGGAACACGCACCGGAGGTACAATAACAGACATTGGAGGCGACGGGAGCAGCGGGGGAGGCGCCGATCCCGCTACGGAGCCGGTGACAGACCGCGTGGCAACTGCGGAGACCCCTGAAGGTACGCTATTCCCGGACCCCTGACAGACGGACTTTGCCGCGGTACAGGAGTGCAGCGCGTCGATTGGGGGGAGAGAGGATCATTGTGCATTGAGACCCCTCCCCATAAGAGTCGAGCTTCAACACTGCCCTGAGCAGTACCGGAGGGACAGGAGGGTGGACTACCGGCTGCAGCGATCAAGGCCTGCAGACACACGTGGCTCCAGCGAACCCTGTTGGGACACTCGCGCAACATAGCCTGGCCCACTGAACCTCTGAAACGGCTCGCGGCCAGCGAGGGGACACACCCAGCGCCCTAGTATCCAGTAGTGCCTTTATTCACGTGGAGCCCGGCCTTCCCTGACAATACAACTATGGGCAAGGGGGACAGAACGCAGACAAAACTGTCCTTCGACCAACGACGACATAAGGAGCCAGAACAACCGATTGCCCAGTCTCCGGGCGCGGCTGCCGACCCGGGTGCCTCACTATGTGCGGAAATAAAGGGAATGCTCACCACTATGGAGAAGGGCCTGCAGGAGGGCATGTCGGCCATTGGCAACAAGATAGACGCGTTGGCATATCGGATGGATCGAATGACGGAGAGGGTAGACAAGCAGGCGGAGAGGCTGGACATGGCGGAGCGCCGATTGACTGAGGCGGAGGGGGCGCAAACAGAATGGGACGCCGACCGTAAACAATTTGGAAGACTCCTGCAGGTGATCCAGAAGAAGTCGGAGGACTTGGAAGCACGCTCGCGGCGCTCCAACATCCGCGTAACGGGGGTGGCCGAATCAACCCAAACGGGCAAGATGGAACTGTTCGTCGAGAAGCTACTGAAGACACTACTGGGGGACGACACCTTTTCTCCAATGTTTGTAGTTGAGCGTGCCCATCGCACCCTCGGGCCAAGGCCTCCCCCGGGCGCCAATCCCAGGCCGATCATAGCCAAGTTGTTAAATTACAGGGACAGGGACGCAGCCCTCCGAGTTGCCCGTGAAAAGGGGAGACTACAGTACGAGGGAATGGACATATCGCTATATCCCGATTTCACCTCGAAAGTGCAAGAGGAGAGACGAAGATTTGTCCCGTACAAACAACAACTTAGAGACCTTGGCTTGGACTACGCCATGTTGTACCCAGCGAGGCTGCGCATCAACAGGCAGGGACATTCGCACTTTTTTACCGACCCCAAAGAGCTGCAAAAATCTCTGAAGGTGTGGATGAGAGAGCACCGGGAGAGCCCGGAGGCGCGTACGGCGGAACGGACCGGGACTGAGGACCTTGAGGAACAGGACTGAGGAGAAGGGGGGTATCCATGGCACAGCATGGAGACTCTACTGCTTGCGCACCCCCGGAACCCCCCTCTTGGGGAAATGGACGATGCCACGTGGAGCAATCTACCGCAGATGCTGGACTATTGTACGCTGTACTGTGGGTGAGATCTGCAAGTTTTGAATTAATACCACTGTGGGGTTGCGCTTAACCTACTATAGTTACCCAGGGCAGGAAAGGGCACCCAGGTGCCCAACGCAAGTGAGACTAGTGAGGTTGGGGGTCGGGGGGAGAGGGGGTGAGGACCCAGACCTGTTGGTAGAATAATGTGCTTACCAATCACTGCTAATCTCAACCAACTGGGCGCTGGCGAAGGGGCAGTCTATGGACACTGTACGGAAGTCCCGGTAGGGAAGGGGACGACTAAAGGACTTAGTAGGCTACCTCTGCCCTAGCGCTTTCAGCTGTTACAGCTCGGATCGAGCCTGTTTTGGGAATTGTTGCATGGGTTTGACAGTGGGTGGGGGGGAGGGACACTGGGGATTCGGTCACACCAGGTTGGGGTTGGTTGACTGTGGGAGGCGGGGGGAAGCGGAAGTTCTGGGAACAGGTATCCAAATTGTCCCTCACACTATTGAGAGCTGATCCGGAAGGAAGATTTGTGTTAAGCAAATGTAAAGGCAAGGGGCATAACCTGCTAGTCATGAATGTATACGGCCCGAATTACGACTCCCCGGACTTTTACTCGGCAGTGGCAGGACACTGTACTGAGTGGTCCTCACATAGAATGCTGTGGGGGGGAGACTTTAACTTAATTTTTAGTCCGGAGCTGGAGAGATCGGCGGGCCCGCCCCGACGCCCGGCAGCAGCAGCGCAGCGAATGCAAGCTGAAATGGTGAGACTGGGGCTGGTGGATGTCTGGAGGGAAAGACACCGTGATAGAGGGGGATACACGCACTACTCTGCGTACCACAATACACACACCAGGATCGACTATTGGTTGTCCACACTCCCCCTACTGGCGACGGTGAGGGACTGCAGGGTGCTCCCCTGCACACTATCGGACCACTCCCCTGTATTGCTGGTGCTTAACACCCCCAAGCAGAGGATACCCCCGTTCACGTGGCGCTTCCCACCGTATTCACTGCTAGATGGGACGTTTAGGGCCGAACTAGGGGAAGACATAGATAGGTTTTTCGCCACTAATCTGGGCTCAGTGGACAGCTTCGGGACGGTATGGGAGACGTTTAAGGTCTACGTCAGGGGGGTGGTCATGGCCAAACATTCCAGTGTCCTGAAAGCCATTAGACACAGACTGACATACCTTGAGGGGCAAATAGCAGAGTGTGAAAGGCAACAACTGGCGGGCCCAACCCCCACTGGAGATGGGACCCTGCAGGAACTTCTGAAAGAGTTCCACGAGGAGGCAGACAGAGAAGTTCGACATCTAGGAAAGTATGCGACGGCGCGCGCATACGGTGAGGGAGAACGGCCGGGCTCACTCCTAGCCAGGATAATGAAGGGAGCCAGGCGAAGACAGGTAGTCAGAGAATTGCAGTCGGCAGGGGGGGCGGTGCTCACAGCGGAGGAGGACATTCTCGTGGAATTCAAGGGGTTTTATGCGGCGCTATACACAAACAAGATTTCAGGGGTAGAGGACCAAATTGACAACTATTTAAGCTACATCAAGATGCCGTTCCTCGAGAACTGGCAGAGGGAATTCTTGATGTCCCCCATATTCCGTGAGGAGATATCGGACGCGCTGGACGGCATGAGATCTGAAAGTGCCCCCGGGATTGACGGATTAACGGTGACCTTCTACAAGGCGTACAAAGACAAGCTATTGCCCTACCTCTCCACCCTCTTTGACGAAATCTGTGAGGCGGGCGCCATGTCGCCCTCTATGAGAGAGGCACTTATTGTAACAATATTGAAACCAGGCAAACCGCATGACCTTCCAGGCTCATACCGCCCCCTGTCACTCCTCAACGTGGATGCCAAGCTATATGCTAAGGTGCTGGCGACCAGGTTGGCGCTCGTGGCCCCGGAGTTGGTGGCCCCAGAGCAAGCGGGTTTTATTCCAGCTAGAAATCTCACATACAACATCCGCACAGTGATGGGAACCATGCAGCACACCAAGCATGACACTAAAGCCGTCGCAGTCTTCCTAGACATGGAGAAGGCGTTTGACTCCGTAGAGTGGGCATTCATGCGCAGAGTCCTTAAGAAATTGGGACTGGGAGACCTATTCCTCCAACTCCTTGGCGCGCTTTACCATAAGCCCACGGCGCGAGTTAGACTGGGCGATGCAGTCTCAGAGCCGTTTGCCATCAGCAGAGGCACGAGACAGGGATGCCCCCTCTCGCCGCTACTTTACGCATTGGTAGCGGAGCCTCTGGCCTGCGCGATTCGGGAGTATCACTCTTATGAAGCTATCAACTACCCCACATACAAGATTGGTATATCCACGTACGCGGACGACACCCTGCTATACATCAGAGATCCGGTGAATAATCTCTCATCGGTTCTGCGGGAGGTTGTACGTTTTGGAGCACTCTCGGGGCTGAAAGTCAACTGGTCTAAGTCTATGGCGTTTCCCCTGACCCCGGTCACTGAAAATTTCGAGATGGAATACCCGCTCCAATGGTCCACAGAACCGATAAGGTATCTGGGCATAATGCTACACACGGATCCTGAAATTATGCTGAGGGAAAATTACGGAGTTGCCTACAGCAAACTCGCAGATGACGTTGAGCTCTGGATTAGGCTCCCGCTGTCATTGATGGGACGAATCGCTATGATGAAAATGGTCGTCCTGCCGAGATTTCTGTTCCTCTTTAACAATCTCCCGATTGTCCTCTCTAAAGCCTTCTTCACAACCATTGACAAACTTCTCGTAAGACTGGCCTGGGCTGGAAAGCAACCCAGAGTGCAGTGGAAGGTCCTTAAACTGCCGTACGAGCAAGGGGGGCTGGCTGCGCCCGACCTGGAGCGCTATTATAGGATTGCGCAGGCCTCACACCTTCACACTTGGATACACGGTAAACAGGACATTCCGCATGTGATCCTGGAGAGGCTGTTCGCAGACCCAACCCCGCTCCCGGCGACTGTCTGTGGCCCTAAGGACCGTAGGGTAGGAACACTGGACTCCCTCCTGTCTACTAACCATGCCTGGCACTCTATACTATAGAGGCAAAATAAAGAGCTGATGTACGCACCCAATATGCCGGTGCATTGGGCGCTATGGCTCCCCACTTTGACGGAACCAGGGGTACACAGAGCCCTCAGTGACCTGGGCGCTCGCACTCTGGGAGACCTATTCGAGCATGGGAAAGTAAAGACATGGGATCAGCTGACATGAGGGAGAGAGCGTCCCTCGTTACTTCAGCGCTTTCAGTATCATAGGGTCCGAAGTGCCCTTCTAGACCTACTAGGCCCTGACATGGAGGAACCCCCTGCAGTACCGGAACTGGTATATGTCATAGACACCGAGGCACCGCAGAAGCTGATCTCTATGCTGTATAAGATAGGGCATGAGCATACGGCACTACAGTACACGAGGGCGCGCTTGGCCTGGCAAACTGACTTGGACACCCAAATAGACGACAGTATGTGGGCATACTGCTGTGCGGCCTCCAGGCGGATTTCGCTGAACGGGCGGCACCGTTTGATCCACTTTAAATTTTTACAGCGAGTGTATCATACGCCAGAAAGGCTGCACAGGTATGGTCTCCGTGACACACCAGGCTGTGAGAGATGCCATGCACCAGTCGCGGACTTCCTACATTTAGCGTGGCTGTGCCCGGGAGTTCAGAGATACTGGTGCAAGATATTTGCTGAAATGAGCACTATTGTGGGAATGGGATTGGCCATTGATCCAGCCCTAGCCTTGCTAGGCTATGCAAGGAAGGTGCCCGGGCCTGTGAGGAAGATGGTAAGCATGGGCATGCTACTTGCCAAACGAGTAGTGGCGTTATGCTGGATGAGGGGCCCCCTGCCGACACTGAAACGATGGTCTAACGACATGATGTTCTGTAATACTCAAGCGGAGCTCTACAGTGAGTTGCTACCGCCCCGAAGTAGACCCAAGAACTTCTGGGGGTTATACCAGACCTACTTAACTTCTAGGATAGACGAAGATGACCTTGCAGAGGGGGAGGGGGAAGCACAGGGGTGCGACCCGCACCTGGATCCTGGGTGAGTCAGCCGGGGGAGTTCCTTACAAGGCAGCGCGATCTAGACCTGTGGGGGTTACAACATCCCTGGGAGGGCGTAGACATAGGAGTAGTCCCCTGCAGCTATATGTTGTAGCACGCAGCACATGCCACAGCGCGCCAACAGTTCATACACTATCACACATGAGGAGCACACACTGGGGAATAGTTGGGGGGAGACGAGGTTCTAGGGGCGGGGGGTAGGTTGGGAGAAAATGTTTGAAAATTGATAGATTTTACTATATATCCACAGTGCACATCACAGTATCGATAGTATCAGCTTGCCAGGGAGGTCCCGATTCTGGCTGAACATTTGCTTGACATGATGTTTGGTTTATCCTCTTTGTGTTATGCCTATGAGTCACTGATGAGAGAATTTGGACTACTGCCGGCCCGAGAAGGGATGTAGGCGAATGGCTACTTGCGCTCTGTAATGTGCTGTTTTGTGATAAGTAAATAAAAAAAATAAAAAAAGTATATATGATGTCTCTCTTTTAAGGCTTCAATCTGTTCCAAGGATCTTATTTTTTTAAATGTCGGATAATATTTATTTCTTGTATAATGAAGTTAATCTTTTATACTGTGTCAATCAATTCTCAATAAAAATATTTTTAAAAAGGTAGCTACTAAGGAGCAGGTAGCAGACAACAGACGCAGGAGTAGAGAAAAGAAAGAGAGCGCGGTCACCCTTACTGCGAAGTGCGAGCCCAGCAGAGAGGCCCAGCAACTCAACAGCAAGCTCTGCTCTAATCCTTATCCCTCCTGCACTCCAGCGTACTTAGACCACCCGCATCTCCCACGCTGCATACACAGACATTTAGAAGACCTAAGACGGAGCACCTTGGCTTTTCTGCAACTTTCCGGACAAGGGGGCACATGCATCAACCTATTTAGGAAGTGCAAACGGTGCGAATCGGTAAATTCGGCCGTTTGCACTTCCTAAATATGTGTTTGGGATGCATCAAGCATTTTTGAGTATTTCGGTATTTTTACCGAATTCCAAAAATGCGATTGCTTTTAAGGAATTGCAAATTTGCGATTCCTTAAAAGCTATGCATCATTTTAAAAAAATTGCGAGTATTCAAATTGGAAGTGCAAATTACCACGAGGTTCAACCTCGTGGTAATTTGCGAAATTGTTTAAAAATGCTTAAAAATGCATTTTTTAAACTGTCCAGTTAAAGACACACATGTCCTTAGGACATGTGTGTGTGAAACATGCACTTTCAAATGCATTTCAGGGGTGCAGGGGGGGGTCCTTTGGACCCCCCCCTGCACCCATGAAATTTTCTAAGTACCACTCGCAATTTGCTACTGCCTTCCAATTGACTACATTGATTCCTATGGGCCTCTAGGCCCATAGGAATCAATGTAATGCCATTCCTTAATTGCACTTCGCAATTAAGGAATCGCAATTTCCGAAAATTAAGAAATCCTAAAAAACTTTTAGGATTTCTTGATGCATAGCATTTTGCATTTCCTAAATAGCGATTCCTTAATTTTCGCTATTTAAGAAATGCAAAATCCTAGATTGATGCATGTGGGGGAAGATAACGATCTGATCAGGGAAGCAAAGGGGCGTAGCCCCACAAAAGAAAAAGAAGCTGAGAGAAATTCTCAAGACATCAGCGGTAGACACAGATTGGATACTCGACCTGTCGCCAAGTACACCTGGAAGCACTTTAGTCAACACTTTCCATCCGCTTTCGCAGGAAGCTGGCTCCGTCGGCCATACATCATCTGGCACTCAACCAAAAATAACGTCAAAATTTGCCTTTCTGAAAGACGCAGGGTCAACCATCTTCTCCAGCATTACGAGAATCAAGGGCTTACCTGTTCCTTTGAGCCACACAGTGACCATTCGCACAGGCAGCTCAGGCCGCAGCATCAAGCTCAGCAAGCCGCAAAACAATACAGCCACAGACACCAGCAAGTTCGATGAGATAGACACATCCCAGGGAGAAGAGACCCTAACATAAATACTTTGAGCATTCTAGGGGTCCCACCTCCTGCCTCTGCTGCAGGCTGAATTCAAGCCATGACCACATTAACTCACTTAGAGACAACGAGCAACTCCGCAGCCAATATTGCAGCCACACCCCATGCCAGCTCAGAGCTCATGTCAAAGCTCACCAATATACCAACAAAGCTTGGAACACAGGGCAGTACCAACAATACGACAGAAAGGGGAGAGGACACTTCTGCAAACACACCATATGTACCGCAAGCGCATTCACCACAATGTGGGGACAGTGGGAGAGTGCTCGCCAAGTGCTCACTCCAGGGGCAGGGCCGTACTATGGCTTTGCCATGTGTGGAGGATGCTTGCGCTGTGGAGAGAGATTGCTCCTTTTTACAACCAAAAGAATGGGAAAATATGCTTTTATCATATTGCAGAAACACTCCACACCCTCACCGGTCCATAAAGGGAGGAAGGAGGAGGAATTCAAACAAGAGACTGCATGGGCCACAGCTTTGGACATTTTACAAAGGTCAGCTGATGCCATGACATATCAAGCCAATAAAATGGATATACAAATCAGCCTTTTGAACACACTGGCGGTATACGTCACTAACATGGACGACAAAATCACAAATCTAAATAACCTAATTAGACGGGCTCAAGCGGATGCCGACCCCACGCGAGAAGGCTGCAACTGTTCACCAATAATTGAGAAACTAAGTACGCTCCCAGAGATGATGGCAAAATTGGTGGTGGAATTGAAGGAAATTACAAATACAAAGCCTCTCCCCCCAAGTAAAAAAGATGGTGCCATAAGCCCTGCCAACAAAGTCAAGGTGGCGGCAAACTCAGGGGCAAGGGGGCCGAACTCAGGGCTACGTCATCATCCCCGGAAACATCGGCCATAAGCAGCATAACGATCGACCAACAAAAATCCTTAACTGCGTGCAAAGCAGAGTCCATTTCGCCATCTCAATTAGATCAGGACATGGAAGATCTCAACTTTGAGGGGAAAAGACAAAGAAAGCGAAAAGGCCATAATAAAATTCGCCAGATTAAGCAAGACATGAGTCTTTACCCACTGTTCAACACCTTTAGACGAGCAGCCTCAACTGGGCATAATGACCCAATAAGGACAGATGAGGCACTAATGGAATTAGAGAACCCAACAATCTCATCTGGCAACGCCAAACAACAGTAGATTGGCTCTTCATCTCTTAAAATGCAAAAGGCTGTTGCCGGAGTAGACACTGAGCCTATGGGAAAAAGGGGGAAAATAGGATCAACTGCTAACATCCAATTGCGCTCCAGGACCCCACGTCTTTGCCAAGGGCAGAGGGCCTAAGGCGCACTATGCTCACAGAATTGCCAGGCAGTACCAAATCACCCAATCAGGCCCATGCCAGCAGCTTGCATAAAGATCATGGGGGTATTCCCATTACACCTACTCAGGGTAAGGGAAGCGAGGCGCTAATCGGCTGTGGTGCAACTCAAAAGAGCCATAGAGCACTGAATAGGTCGACTGCTACACAAGTGCATACAGCAAATAAGGAGGCAACCCTGGGACCCTCGGCAGGAACTGTCTTTATGCACTGTACGCTAGAGCCAGAACCATTACCCAGGCCTTTTTGAGGTTCTCTCTGGGAAGGAACTCTCGAACTGGGAACTGAGACAAAGTAACCTCATGAACGGTGAGCCAGAGATCGTTAACACTGCAACTAAATATGGAAGCCTACAGGACACTAGGCCATCTCATGGAGATACATGTTTCACTCTTTTATACCTAGAGTACAAGTCCAAAGGCAGCTGTGACATACTAATCTGTGGGAACATCATGAAATTGATAGAAGCCATAGGCCTGTCAAATGAAGTAACATCACAAGACATCACTTCGATAGAATTCATTGCACCAGGCCAGGGTCAAACAAACAAAGCCACTAGGGTCACCTGGCGCTCTGCAGAGGCAATGATCAAAACCTTCAAGCAGTGGGGCATCTCCATACTCCCTGGCAGCGAACCAGGCTACCCACATGTTCTTCAGAACATCCGATCCACGGTGCAGGACCAAAACCAGTCTACTCGGTCAAGAGGACTGGCCGGGACAAAACCCCTTCCTCCAACTCGAAAGAAAAAAATAGCAAGAGAGGGCCAGCACACACCAAACAGGGGACTGGAACAGGCCTGCACATGGTCGTGGCTGGTGGGGTCATTAAACTCAACCCGGTTGCTACGTTGACAAAAGGTTCAAAAAATCTACCCACTAAGGATCTGCTCTTGGAACATAAACGGGCTATCAAACAAACTGGGGGACGATGCCACGATCTCCTACTTACGGTCATTTGAGATCATTTTGTTACAAGAGACATGGCTTGTGGAGCCGCAACACTTGGAAGGGTTTAAACCTCACCAAACTCAAGCAATGAAAATGAAATCCTTGGGACGAGGCAGGGGAGGTCTAGCCATCTACATATCAGCAAATAGCGCAATCACCTCATGGGAGGCTCCTCCCAGTCTCTCCAGTCAGTGGGAATCTCTTTCAGAACCCTCAAAGATCAGCCCAGGACCATAATTTTATTGAATGTGTACATTAGCCCTAACTCAGCGTCCAGGCAAACCCTCTCCGATGAGGTGAAAGCGACAGTGCTAAAAATTAGATCTTGATACTGGAATGCAGACATTATACTATCCGGAGAATTCAACATGTGACTAATGTCCAACTTACAAAAAAAAGAGGTAACCAAATCACATGAAAGCGATTGGGCCATACCACCGCAGGATCATCCCGCATGGTGCAAGGAGGGCCCGAAGGGCCACACCCTACAAGGCAACCTGGAACATCTCGGCCTTAGAGCCCGTAACAGGTGTTTCTTTCCCGACCAGCTGCCTGGCCTTTCATGCTTATAAAAAACTGGTGCATCCCTAATGGATTACTCTTTTGTCAGCCTTTCCCTCTTGAATTAAGTCTGCGACTTCGGGTTTGGCAATAGATTAGAAAGCGACCACAGCCCACAAGAAATATTGCTTGGCACTGGGTTGGTGCAACATGCTAAGGCAGGGGCACAAGCTTTCGAAAGCGTTATGATTAATTTAAAATGCATCAAGTGCTCGGTCAACGTAGCAATGGACGCAAAACACATGATTGAGAACACCAGCAGGACAATTGAAGATCCAATTGCAAACTGGACAAGTTTTGCAAGTAATTTGACAGCCAAACACGCAAAACCAAGCAAGCATGCAAAAGCGATTGGGACCCAACAGTTGACCTCCCGGGATCCTGTGATACAATCGGCGAAAAGCAGCATGAACCGGCTATGGCAGGAACTAAAAATAAAGCCAATGGACCCATCCATAATAACCAAACTGAGAGATACCTGAAGTCACTTAAAGGCTGTAAAATGGGAACATCGAAGGGATCATTGGAACTCCTTTTGAGCCAAACTACACCATATTATAAGAACAAACAACTCTGCGAGGTTCTGGCGCGGACTGTGTCCCCAAACATACTGGAGTCTGAGTGGTATTTCTTTCTGTACAGTCATTTTAACGATCAACAAGATTCTACCCTTAAACAGGCTACTGGAATAGAGGGCAGTAATGCTTTGACTGAGGTGAATTTGCCTCCAGAGCGCTTCCGCGAAGCGCCAATTACGGAAGAGCATTTCCATAAAGCGCCAATAACCGAATAGCAAATAGACAGACACAACCAAGCAAACAGCATTGAGTACAGCACAGTCCCAGAGGACCAAATCGAAAAGACTGGATGCATGGCCAGGTAAGTGGAGACTAGACGCCCTGAGCAATACTTCGCAATCTCTAGTTTGCTCAGCGAGATCACCCTCACTTAGGTCTAGAGAATCATAACACTAATAACTGTGCATACGACACCCAGTACACAGTACAAGCATAGTTCTTTATGCTTAATAAAAGCTGTTAATTGTAATGCAACTTCCTGGTACTAATTTCATCACACTCAAAGAGTGAAAGAATGAGCTAGCTATTTATGCATCGAACATTACAGGTGGATTTTGAAGCAGGCACATGCTTCAGGGAGGTATCTTGTTAGGAAAGGATCTTTGACCTGAGGAATACACCTCGATCCCTATGCCAAATGCAAGAAAACATAGGAAATGTACTAGTATTCAAATATGTGACAAATTGCTTAAGCACAGTGCTTTGCAGCAGGACATTGTCAGGGACTGTCCGGGACTATGTGGGGAACACAGTCAGGGACTTGGACAAGGACTGGGAACTGGGTAGAAGAGGTACACAGAAAGGATGAGTACAGGGCTGCCCAGGATCATACAGGGAGTCAGAGGAGAAAAGAGGGATCCAAAGGGGAAGCCTGTACAAATGAACAAGATGGGTAAGACTCAGAAAGGAAGGGCACTCACAAGGCAATTTAGCATTCAGACTAACTACACCGAAGACGGACGTGCAAGACATATACATAATACAACATTAACAATAAAGGGGGGTGTGGGGTAAAGCACTCAGGAGCTCCACATGAAGCTCAGTAAGTTTCTTACCCGCAATTGCTGTTACAGATACTGACTGCAAATACCCACATGTAGGATATGCATGCAAAGGCAGGGTCTGTGGAGCTTATACCTATAGTGATGTTATAAATGTAACTCAAAGACAAAACTCACAGTGAACAAGAAACACCACCCAGGTAGTCAGCTGAGCCCACGGATCCTGGCGATCAAACAGGAACGCGCAAGGCAGTAACAGCAAAGGGGTAGAACTAAATACAAGCACAATAGACAAGGAGCTAGCAAGGAGGAGTGCTTAACAGGAAAGGAAGGAAATGACAGGGCACACTTGGCAGAAAACAAGTTACAAACATACAAGGCAACAGGAGTAAGACAGCAGAATAGAAAGGCAGCAGACTAGACCTGGAACCAAGGAAATAGGAAGAAGGGCAGGGACTGGAAAATGATATACAGAGGGGAGGGCTACAAGGGTATACTAGAATAGTGCAGGTTAAGGAATCAAGAAAACAAAGTAGCAGAGAAGGCAGTGCGGGGGCAGGAACAAGAAGTGAGCTAAGGCTCAGGAGTCAAGGGGCACTGCAGACACTGCTAGTTCAGGAACAAGAAATAGTTAAGCCCAGGAACAAAGAATAACTATAGCTCAGGAACTCAGGAAACAAGGTAGCACTGTAAGCAGAGTTAATTCAGGAACGGGGGAAACAGCAGCAGGTCAGGAACAAGGCATAATTAAAGCTCAGGAAACACTGGAAACAAGGATAGCAAAAGCTCAGGAGCACTGGAAAGAAGGATCGGTCTCGCCAGTAAACAGCTACAATGACCAACCTTTGCCTGAAGGGAGCTGGGGCTTAAAAGAGCTCACAGTAATCACATGCAGCTGGTGTGAGCAGGCTAGCAGCAGCCAGCCACAGGTGGGCTGAATTCCTCCACCCATCCTTGGCCTGCAGGGGTGGAGACAAAGCAGTGAGCAGGGAAATCTGGGTAATGGAGTTTCAGGCATGAGTAGGCTGGCTTTAAGTCTAAGCAGGCTGGCTTTCACAAAACCCGGCATGGATTGGGAATGGATGTCAATTCCCAAATAGTGTCCAAATGGCTGGAAGTCAAGATATGCATGCAGCGGAGTGTCAGGAAGCATATTAGAACACTGGAGTCCCACAGATCAGCCCCCTGGTGGTGGACATGAGAACACAGGGAACAAATCGTGACAGACATGACAGGTTAGCGCAGTGCTTCTAGGGAAGGGTACGATCTGTTACATCCGGCTATGAGGAAGCGGGAACAAATAATGGACAAGGGCACGTCAGAAAATGGCCAATTGTCTCTTTAAAACTAAATGAAGTATAGATTAAATAAAGTATAAGCCTGCACAGCTGAGCCCACCCTGTGAAAAGGGTGCTGCATAGTTCACCCGCTTCTGTCTTTGCCTCCATGGATATAATCCGCCCCTCGCCATCCCCCTCCAGCAAGGCTAGAGGTTGGGCTGTATTTTGGAGGCCCAAGAGGAGTTTGTTTTTCCTAGGCCTGCCTCCAATTCCCATGCTGACTACCGCAATGGGCCTTGCCCCTGAGTGTTCATCTAAATCGGAGGCAAAAGGACATGGGCAAATGCCCATCAATCTAGGACCTTCAAATTGCTAGAAGCTGACCTAAATGACCCTAAATCATCCCAAGGAAGCTCACATTTGTTGTGAATGGGTAACCCTTACATTCAATATAAGTCAGTGATGTAAGCCCTCGTGGTATTGGTGGATTGTCAGTTCCCGTCAGCCACTACTAGTCTGTCAGTGGTCAACTTGACAAAGAATGATAGACCATAGCTTTGCAACCCACGCCCGAAACTGGCACAAAGACTTGGCGGCAAACTCCCACGGCTATCCAGAATACCTCACACCTCTGTTAATCCACTAGCAAACACCCTCTGCCCCAGCTTACTCTCTTTAGCCAGATTCTCCTCTATGACAGCAATCCATCCCTATCTACCTCTGTTGTATCCCTTCTCCTGTTCTGGCTCAAAGTTTGCAGAGGAAACTACAGTTAGTCCAAAACATGGAGACCGGATGGGCCCATCTTGCCCTTCAAATCTACACACTTCACTCTGCACTTACGAAAGCTAGGCAGACCCCCCCCACACCAGCAAACAGCCAATTCTACACAACACCCGGGGGAGCCATTAAGAAAAGGCAAGGATGGTGTAAAAGCACAAGATAGACAGCAGACTCTGCAGAAGGAAGTGCCCCCCCAGTTCTTCCCTTTCCGTCATAGGCAAACCACCAGCGCAGCTGAATCTTTAATCTCAACGCAAATGAAATTATTTAATGCCATAATCATCGTAACCTGTTGGGCTTTTACCATAACATTCTACTCTTAACAACATGATGACTATGTGTGGTAATTTGCGGTCTCTGTCATTGCCTCGAGCTACATACTACAAAAGGACACTACACCCACAAGCCAAACTTATTAGGTGATAGTTACCTCAGTAAATAAGCAACAACTATGGCTTCGCAGTAAGGATATTGTACATGCAATAGTTCCGGAATGATGAGGCTGTGGAAGATCATAATCAGTCACTTTGAAGTTACATCTCCGTCACAACTGTCTGTAAAACGACAACTTTATCGCTGTATTGCTCCACTGCGCGTCCTAACGCGAGCCACCATCGACCCATCTAGCCGATAGCCCCAAACCTTATGTTGCTACTCTCCATAAAACAACGAAAGCTCGCGGAAAAGACCCCTGTACTACCAATGGTGCCGCACCAAACAGGCTCCATTCCCATGTTGCCCCACAAACTATCACTAAACCACATCAATGAGAAAAGGCATTTCTAATCTTGCGCTGTGAATGCCCCATGTGTCCTTTCCTTGACACGAGTCACCAGAGTCGTCAAAGAAATAGTGATGCACTTGAGACATAGGCGCCATCCTAAAACTACTGAATCAAACGACATATCCAACCACTTTGATCTATCTTGCTGAAAACGATGGAGCAATACCCCCGATCGGTATTAGTGAATGAAAAACAATTTTCATTCATATTCAGTCAAAGTAAGAAACACTGCCCCCAGGTGGCCTTCACACTTTATGGCACCCTGGCAGTACAAGTTAGTTTAGCGCACCCCTATTCCCACAAACTGATCCACCCAGGGCACCCTGTCCTGTTCCAGCCAAGGCGGACGCACTGCCACGCAAACTAAAGGCAGTGTAAAACACCAGTTCACAGCGACCCGTACCTAAAAACGCCCAATGTTGTGCAAAATTAGAATCAGCATTCGCAGTGCTACATTACACATGAGACACGTGCCACCCGGATCGGCAATCCTACTACAAACACGCGTCACATGTCACTGTTCGTTCTCCTTCCTTGCTCTGTGAAACACAACAAAGGCGAGCAATCCTGGAGCCCCCCCGGCCGTTCAAAGCGATTAAAGAAAACACATGTGTCTGGCGAAGCCACCCGATGGAACGGAATCATGCCGTACCAGCCGAGGGGACGCCATGTACACCCCCTCTGCTCCCATCACTAAGCGCTTCATAATTATTTTAATTAAAAGTGTATGGACATAGAAATGTAAATTCTCGGTTCTAGGGAGGCAAGATGGCGGACGCAAGGGCGTCCGTGTGAGGAGCAGCGGCAGTGGGCTCGTCATTATCTACATTCTACACCGTTTTAGATCGCCGGCATGCCCGCTCTACTAACCTGCGATAATCTTTAAAGACGTTACTCGCCGGTGAGTCGGGGATGCGGCGAGACTTCTACAGGAATCTTCAACGTTCATTCCTGGCGGCTTGGCGGCGTCGGTCAGCGAGGGGAGCCGGTGTGCCTGGGTCCTGCGAAATCCCTGATCGGAGCTCCGTCAGCGGTATCAGCAAGCTGAGCGGCTCAGCCGGGTTCTACTACAGCCGCTTACAGACGGCGGCAGCCTGCAACGCTCGTTACAGGATGCCGAAACAGCCGAAGCCCAAGACGCGCGCTGTGACAGCTGCAGCAGCTCAGGACACGGTTCAGACTCGAGGAGCCGCTACACCATCAGCGGTTCAAAGCGTTCAAAGCGGCAAAGCTATCGGTAACTAATTACATGCTAAAACTGTATCTGGAGAAGGCTCCGGTTTATCGGTAACAACTGCTCCAGTCCAGGATCATGCACAAACCCCACCAGTGCATTCTGGGAGTAGTAGTGTTTCTACTGGAACTATCCCGAACATCCAAGAGAAAACAGAAAAACGACTTAACTTGCTGCTGAGCAGCGAAGAAAGAGTAAGAGGAACCAGCGCTGAGGCATTATGGGAGCTGCCAGGAGTGCGGACATAGTGGAAGGACTCATGTTTAAACTCTTTTTTTCCCAAGTGTTCATGGGAAATGTATTTGTATTGTTGTTTTCGCTGCTGTGTGGAAAATAAACGCGAAGGAAGAATGGCATAATCCTCGCCTCCGAGTCTTTAATAGAATTGAAACTTACTAGCACCAACGCTAAGCAAATTTTCATTCTACTCCAAGAGACTTGGTCTGTAGAACCACTATATAAAGGAGGTTACAAAACTTTTAGCAAATGTGCCACTCCATCTGTTAGAGGGAGGCCCTCGGGTGGCCTTTATATTTGGGTAAGGGTCACTCTTAGTTTAGATGTTAAACTAGTTGATATGTGTTCAGAGGACATCCTGGGAGTAAAATTCCAAACACTCGACAAAAAGGAAGTCTATATAATAAATATATACTCTAGACCATATCTAACAAGAAAAGAATCGAAGGAAATTGAGCAGCTAGATAAATTCTTAAGCACTATTGAGGTAAGGGCATTGAAAATATTGGGAGGCGATTTTAATCGCAAATACGAACCTGTGGTGGTGCTAGAAAACATTTTTCAGGAAGAAGATTTGACCAATAATATTCTGCTCCTGGAAAGCCAGTTAGTAGTGCTGTGTACAGTAGCGGTTGCCCAGTTATTAAGACTTGTTTCGGGACACTACTTGAGAGCTTGTAATGGCCGTCTACAGTCCGATAGCCCAGCAGCCCACACATTCACTAGGATGAATACAAAAAGCCACCTAGATTATAAAATGATCTCAAATGAGCTTTGGTCAACGGCCCTTGATTTGAAAGTTGACACTAGAGTAGAGAGTGACCATTACCCACTGTGTTTAACACTGTCAGCTCACCTTTTTAATCCAGCTACCTTAAGTATAGGGGATTCTGGTAGTAGAACTATAGATCCACTCGTAAGTAACAATAGGAGAGCCTTAAAGTGGCCTTCGATAGAAAAAAACCCGTGGCCATTAAACAGATTTATGAAGCTCTTGTGGACAGGGTTTCTCCGTACGCAGATGTCCCTGAATTGGATATTACAATAGTGGACATCCACTGTAATTTAAGTAAGGATTTGGAACCCATATTAAGTAAAATCCCGAAGGAAGCTAGCAACACGATTACTGCGGCGGCCGAGTTAAAAAATCCCTGGTACTTTAAAGTATGCTGCACTGTAAAAAATGAGCTCACTAAGGCTTCTAAAGCTAAACACATAGTGGCCTTACAGGAAAAAAGGATAGAGTACAAGCAATTGCTAACCTCTGCAAAAAAGAATGGGAGGCACACATTTGAGATGAATTATTAGTAGCAGCGAAAAATAAAGACCAAGCTGGCTTTTGGCAATTAATCTCAAAGGGAAATAGAATAGGTAGATGTAGTAGGGACCTCTTTTTAGACGCAGAAACTTGGATAACACACTTTTCTAGTCTCTACTCTTCTTTCCCAAATGACATTGATGACCACCCGGCGAGTTATGAAACTATAATAAATGCTGCCCCCTTATCTTTTAGTCTAGCCATGGATGCATTAAAGCAGGGAAAGGCGCCTGGCCCGATAAAATGCCTAAAGATCTATGGAAACAAGACAAAGGTGTGTTGGGGCCCTATATTAATCTGATGTGTAATTCTCTTGCATTAGGTGCATGTAGCAAATAAAGTTCTTGAATCCAGTAAGTATAAATAAGTTTGATTTATTGTAGATTAATCAAAGTTAAATAACAATAAAATGATCCATAGTTGTAATAATAAAAACCCCACCAGGAGCAGTTCTTCTCTCGCTCACCTGTCTGCCATCAACTGCCTCTACTCAGAGCAGTCAGGTACCAAACATTCTAAGGTGTCATCAACATTCTACCAGATGCAGTGGCTAAGCAAGGGGAAAATCTATGCAAGGGAAATGCAAGAAATAAGCAAGATGTAACAGTGCACCATTACCCGAAAGTTGTAAAGGGGCAGAGATCACCACTATCTTTAAGAAGGGTGATCGGCACAACCCATCCAATTACCAATTACCGACTAATTAGTCTTATCGATGTTCTACAGAAGGTATACGCTAGGAAAATTTTAAACAGATTGATTGAATGGATTGAGGAAAATAACATTTCATCTCAGTATCAGGCAGGTTTTAGAGCAAAGACTGGCACGGTTCCCCAGGTTATTAGATTCCTTTGTATAGCTTGAGTGACTGAGGAAGGTCATTCCATGCTTTCGCCATCAGCCATCTGAAGGATCTTCCCCCCAACCGTGCTCTTTTAACTATTAGCAGTTCTACCTTCCCTGTACCCATGGACCTGACAGTTATAGTCGGTCTATAAGGGATCAGTAGGTTGTGGAGGTAGCTAGGGCCCACTCCCTGCAGGATGCGGTGACTAATGCACATGGATTTAAACACAATTCTCTCCCTAACCGGGAGCCAGTGTAGTGTTTTGAGAGCGTTCTTGGATGGGGCGCTTCTGGGTAGCCTCAGAATAAGGCGCGCTGCCGCATTTTGAATGACTTGCATTCCTTAGAGACACATCTTATTAGCCCCCAGGTATAACACATTCCCGTAGTCCAGGCGCGAAGTCACCAGGGCGTGGACTATCGTTTTCCTGGCAGCTACTGGGAGTACATCAAGTGTCTTCCGGAGGACTTTCATGATTCTGAGACATTTCCCCACCACCACCCTGGTCTGGGGGTCAAAGGAGAGCTTCGGGTCCAGCCACATCCCCATGACTATTACGTTCCGACACTAGACAGCCTGCGGTTTTTAGTGTCAGTCGATATCTGTTTGGTGTGAGCTTGATATGGAAAGGGGAAGGTCTGAAACTCGAGGCTGAGAAAATTAATGGGAAGTTAGTATGAACTAGGCACGCGCACTTTACTAGAACAAATGAAATATATATTTTTTTATATCATGTAAAAAGTCTGTTTTAAGAGAACATCTTTTGTGATAAATTGAATTCAAATGGTATTTATTTATATAGGTATTCTTTTTAAGGTTTCCCTAAAAGAGTTGTTCCTCAAATCTGTTTTTTATTATTATTTTTCTAATTATTTAATATTTATGAACTTCTAAATAGTGCTAGAACACTGTCTAATTAGTTGGTTGGATTTAGGTTTTGCCTATAACGAATTATGTAACATTGCATTTTAATTCGCATAGGATGTATTCTGGAAATAATTGTATTATTTTGTGTATTCTTTTATGGTTATTCGTAACCGAAATAAAGAATACATTAAATGAAATGTATGCCTAAGAGCAAACAACAAATAGAAGGTCCACCACCATTTGTCCCTTGCAAGTGAGCAGAAACCTTAAAACCCTGAAAAATGTAAATACCGCACCGTGGCATACTGTAAGCACAGCAGTACCAGGCATAGGCAAACATAAACCTGCCACGTATGTGTATGGAACAATAAATCAACAGTACATCACAAGACTCCAATATTTGCCAACTAAGAGGTGTGATGCTCATCCCAGGCTGACGGTGCCACTGGAAGCACGCAGTACCGGAGTGTTCCCATGAAAATAGAACTGGTCTGTTTCAGAGTTTTCTTGTTTATCAGAACATTTCAAACACCTGCATTTTCACAAAAGTAGAATAAATTATTTACATTTTGTTTTTTCAGTGTTTGCACTTTTAGTTCTTCAAACTGTTTCACTTACTATAACATTGGGCTTGCACTAAGGGATCACTGGTGGAAACCTCACTACGCTTTTTGTCAGTGCACCAAGTCGCAGCCATTGTCAGTGAGATTCACACATTGGGAAGTGGGTTTGACGTCTTGATCACACTTTGTAAAATGTCACACATGGTGTGTAGGGAATGCTGCTGTGCTCGGAGCTCTGTGTGTAAAACAGGGTTCCTGAGCTGCAGTGGCTGCCGGAAGCCATCGCACCCCAGGCGAAGCCTCCGCCGACCCTTCCGGTGGTAGGGGGGATGGGATGGGCATACAGCAGACCCTCTAGACTAGCAGGGATAATATAAGCCAGACATGAATCTGGATAACTGCATAGAGCAAACCCCAGCCTTTCAGGTGGAAAGTTGTATCTGATTGGTAAAAATGACAGAGCTTTTGACATTGTATGAGCAATGAGAGTGCGAGGAAGAGAGAGGCTCAAGCAGGGATATGATGGGTATCTATGGGAAGGGATGAGGGCGTGCCTCGCTCCACTGGTACACCTCCACCTGAACATCCACCGGTTCGGCACTGGGGTTGTCGATGGCCAGCAGCACGGTGCCTGAGGTGCCCAGACATACAGTCAAAGCACACGAAAGGAGGCCATGCGAAGAGTCAGAGCTCCTGCACGGGACACTGCTCATGGAAAAGAGGTCGAACAGTGGGCAGGAGAGGCATAAGTACCTCCCCCCAGCCCCTCCTGCCCAAAAGTGACACAGGCATGGGGGACCCTCGAGGGTCCCCAACACTGGGAGGCTGACTTGTGGCACTAAGAGGGGTTGCCCCCTTAGGAGGGCCCCCTTCGTGGGCCCGGGGTAGCCCTGTAGTACGGCCGTCATAGCTGCTGCAGGGCCAGATCATAGGTACATCCTTGCTGTTCAGTCTGAGGAGGCCCTGGCTAGATGTACGCTCCGGGTGCGTGCACTGGAGTATCACTGCAAGAATGTTGTAGTCTTGAAGGGATGGGTGATTGTCTGTAACTTTAGAGGTTCATTTGCCCCGACAGGCTGTATTCTTAGGCTGCAACTCTTTTCAATCGTGGTGTTAATTATAAGCAAAAGGTGTCCTGACGGGACTACCTGAGTATCGAAAAACGAAATGTGATCACGAGGGTTAGTTCTGAGAAGCTTAACTGGTGAGCACATGCTGCGATGGTAGTACAACGTTACACTTTTTCCTGTGCGTAGAGGCTTAGGTAGCGGCTCTATATTTATTGAAATGAAATTATTTATTTGGAGACTGTCGCAATTCACATACTTCGACAATCTAATTTTATTGAGTCACTAAAATTGCATGGCTGCATTTTCTAGATATATAAACAGAGAACAGTGTTAGAGGCTAGGAAGAACAGTATCTCAGCAGGGTGTAGCGAGCTAGCTTGTAGCTCAGAGGCAGGCTGGCCTGCAGGGGGATTGGGAGGTTCCCGGTATAGTCTCTTGTTTTCAAAGCTGGCGCAAGAACACTAGGTTTATGAGGGACAATTTGTGCTCTTGGGTGATTTTGCAGACATAGGCCAAGGCACACATCCTTGGTACCGTTTGAGTGGCTTTTGGTACTGAGACCAAACTGTGTCTGGTCCTTTCAGTGTTCTGCAGAATCCGCATTATTATCATGACAAGATGACGACTGAAGACATGTCTTCCATCTTCACTCAACTCTGACTGAAGAGTGTGTCACATTTAAGGTTCTTTAATATTATTTATGTCTCACAGAAGGCTCAAATACTCATGGGCTAGACGTGCTCATGTCTTTATCAACGTTAAATGCCAACACAGGACCTAAAATCTTCAATCCCCAGAGCTTTACAATGTGGCCATTATATGTACAACAGAGGGCTCTACCTTCCCGCACCTTGGATCTGGACATTTTTGCATCTGGGTCCTGAGACATCATAAACATTGGTTCCATAAACAGCGAAACAATTGGAGGCGTGTAGTATAATAGATAGAGCATAGCTGTGCCTCTATTAGCGTATTGTTTAGATCAGTCAATGTGAAGAAGCATGCCTGAAGTTGTACAAACTACAAATACAATCCCAGTAAAACGGCTCACCAAGACGAAGGATCATTTATTAGTCCACAAGTCTTGGGTCATGTTCAGGATGTCATTGCAGGGAGCAGACTGTATAGTGAACCCGGGTGCTTTGTTTCCAGTTTAGATCAATGCTTGACAATCAAAGGGCTTGCCCTTACTGCCATCAGCCATCAGCCATCTATGTGCAGTGAGGATTGCAGGCTGATACTAGTCATGCAACCCACGAGTGTCTTTCAGTGTGTATGGGCTCTGACATGCTCATACTTACCCATAAAATGTAATAAATGTTTACCCCATGTCAGGGGTTTGAGTTTCATTACGTGATCTATCCCTCATGGATTTCATAAACAGTGGGTAACACGATTTGTAATGTAGGCGCTGTACATTTGTTCCAAGCCTGCATTTTGTCTTTTCCTACTGCAGCCATGAACCTGATTCGGGGTGCTGTAATGGAACAGTTGTGCCAAGTAAAGATCCCCTCACATCCCTCTGTGAAAGAGGGGTGCCCTGGATTCTTTGCCCTCAATACCTCCTAGAATGTTTGCGGTGAATGACTACTTTATTTTTTCTAATGCGCTAAATTCCACACTGATGGTTTCATGTATTACTTGGGTCTTTGTCAGGTCCAAGGTAGAGTCTGCAAAAGGTGAGAATTTGTCAGCACCCACTCTGTTTAGGTCTGTCACTACAGGAGGGTAGCTAGAGTTCTTTCCTTTGCTCTCTGTTATAACAAAGATTTACAAAAACAAGCATTTGCAATGCAATAGGTCTCACATTATGAAAGTTTGAGCTATTGGTCTTGTAAATGACAATTTTTTTATTTATGTGTTGGTTTTGAAAATAGCTAAAACAATAGCTTTCTCATTTACAATGCCAATAGTTATAACTTTCAACTCAATGTTACAGCTATAGCATTTGTAAAGCAACATGTTTTGTATTTACTTGACTTAGATGTATCCATATTACAAATAACAATGGCTTTTAATTTTTTTAAATAATACTTAAATAAAAGTGATTGTAATTTATAATGGCAATACCTTAAACTTTTGTAAATAACTTTTGTGAAGATTATGTTCAGTGTATTTTATTGTGACGAAAATCCAAGAACAGAAGTGAAATATTAACATCTTTTTGTGACATTTGCAATAAAGCTTGAAACATTGAGAGAACATATTTGAACCACTTTTGTTGAATGGTTGCGCAGATTAATGCTGGGGTGGCGTTGAGTGGTGCTGTGGTAGTGCTGTGGTGATGCTGAGTGGTGCTGTGGTGGTGCTGAGTGATAATGTGGTGGTGCTGAGTGATGCTGTGGTGGTGCTGAGTGATGCTGTGGTGGTGCTGTGGTGATGCTGAGTGGTGCTGTTGTGGTGCTGAGTGATGCTGGGGTGGTGCTGAGTGGTGCTGTGGTGATGCTGAGTGGTGCTGTGGTGGTGCTGAGTGATGCTGTGGTGGTGCTGAGTGATGCTGTGGCGGTGCTGAGTGGTGCTGAGTGATAATGTGGTGGTGCTGAGTGATGCTGTGGTGGTGCTGAGTGATGCTGTGGTGGTGCTGAGTGATGCTGTGGTGGTGCTGTGGTGATGCTGAGTGGTGCTGTTGTGGTGCTGAGTGATGCTGGGGTGGTGCTGAGTGGTGCTGTGGTGATGCTGAGTGGTGCTGTGGTGGTGCTGAGTGATGCTGTGGTGGTGCTGAGTGATGCTGTGGCGGTGCTGAGTGGTGCTGAGTGATAATGTGGTGGTGCTGAGTGATGCTGTGGTGGTGCTGAGTGATGCTGTGGTGGTGCTGAGTGGTGCTGTGGTGGTGCTGAGTGATACTGGGATGGTGCTGAGTGATGCTGGGGTGGTGCTGAGTGGTGCTGTGGTGGTGCTGAGTGGTGCTGAGTGATACTGGGATGGTGCTGAGTGATGCTGGGGTGGTGCTGAGTGGTGCTGTGGTGGTGCTGAGTGATGTTGTGCTGCTGAGTGATTATGTGGTGGTGCTGAGTGATAATGTGGTAGTGCTGAGTGATGATGTGGTGATGCTGAATGATGCTGGGGTAGCTCTGAGTGATGCTGTGGTGGTGCTGAGTGATAATATGGTGGTGCTGAGTGATGATGTGGTGATGCTGAATGATGCTGGGGTAGCGCTGAGTGATGATGTGGTGGTGCTGAGCGATAATGTGGCGGTGCTGAGTGATGATGTGCTGATGCTGAATGATGCTGGGGTAGCGCTGAGTGATGATGTGGTGGTGCTGAGTGATGATGTGGTGATGCAGAGGGCAGAAAGGCACAACAAGTGCAAATTTCTTTTAAAACCATCCCTATTCATACGTTTTCCCTGGCACCCTTGGCTGTGTGTGCGCGCAGTGCTGGTGTGTGTGCGCAGTGCCTGTGTGTGTGAGCATCGTCTGTGTGTGTGAGCAGTGTCTGTGTGTGTGTGAACAGTGCCTGTGTGTGAACAGTGCCTGTGTGTGTGAGCAGCCTGTGTGTCTGAGAGCATTGTGTGTGTGACAGTAACTTGTGTGTGTGAGGGGAGTGTGTGTCAATGCAACGGGGCTCATGTTATCGACCTCAGAAGCATGAAAAGTGTGTGTCTTGGAACGTCTGAGGGCAGCTCGTGTTACAAGCTTGCTTTGAAGACGGTCATGCAGCGCTGTGAGTGGAGCAGATGGTCCTGTTTATGACCTGCAGAGCGCGTGCGAAGTGGGCGCGGATGAAGTGACTGGGGGTGAGGGGGTGTGCAGCCTGGTGTGCTGAAGCCAGGCAGCAGAGGCGGTTGCGCGCACACAAAGTGGCTAAGTGGCTGATGGCAAATGTACGCACATCAAAGGAGCCGCGGTAAAAATACAATGACGAAAACAAAGCATTGTGTGATATTCTTTACAGCTGAATTAAGGGTACATTCTACTTTAAATAGGCGGAGATCAGAAATAGGGCTAACTGACTTTGTGCCACGTGCTGCACCATCCCCTTGGTCATTTTCAAGACTTAGCCAACACACTCCAAGGAAGCCCACATTTACAGAAATGTTTTATTTAGCAAAAGCTACAGAAACTTCTTTCCGCTTTGTTAGCCTCTTCTCGGTGCAATGCACTCTTTGATTTTAATAAAATGAACCACAGGGTTGGAGCGCTCCATTGCTGTCTGCACGCACTTGTTATTTGCATGAGCAGTCTCAGCCCTAAACACGTACTTTAGTCCATAGACTGTGCACAAGTCATTGGCCAGCAATGTAGGGTGACCAGGCGTCCCGGGTTTTCACCAGCTGTCCCAGCAGATTTCGGGAAATTGAGCTCATGTCCTGTTTTTAGAGTGGTGAGACTGAAAACGGTGAACTTGTTTGCATTGCAAATGCTTGTTGCTTGGGCTCTTCTGTCATGTTTGCGCCACAGAACACGGCATAGATAAACATGCATATGTTTTCTGTTACCTTTAGGCTTTGATGTGTTCTATACTCTAAAGATCTCCGCGTTTCTTGGTGCTGTCCTGTGTATGTGAGGGCACAAGCGGGACAGTCTGTTTCCTTATGCTTCGTCAGGTGCTGGCTTGTGTAAGGAGTGCGTTTTGCTGATGGCGATTAAAGTGAAAACCAGAAATCAGAATGACTTCACACCCACACAAGCAGGAAAGGATACTATTAATATTAATGAGAATAAATATAGCTGGAATCCCCCGTTGGGGTCTTTTAACCATAAGAATCTGGGCCGGCGTCCCCCTTTTCAACACATAGGGACTATTATTTCCTGTGCTCTAGTAACCAAGACCCCAGAGGCGGCTTCGAGTAAAATGCCTGGGAAAAGCCTCCATTCTGTGGTTTGAAACCTGTTAAATTTAATTACCCTGTCTTTACGATTGCAGTAAAATCCCAGTTGTGCAGAGAGGCCTTCCCGAGCCACATAACGTCAGAGCAGCCGTGCAGCTGCAGGCTGGATGAGTAACTGGGGGTGCCCAGCTTCCACAGAGGTGCCCGGCAGGAGCAGTTGAGCTGTAACCGGGGCCAGTGGTGTTATGTGGCAGGGAGGACCAAATTATGTGGCAAGGTTGACTAAATTATGCAACAAGAAAAGGCAAATGATGTATTTTCTTTTTTTTTATATATATATCCTTTTTGATAGTATGGCTTCATTGTTTTGTAATTTTAGCACATTAACACTGTCTGGTCAATGGTTTCACCTAATTTCTACCAATTTAACAACAATCAAATGCAGCAATAGGCTACTGAAAGCCCACCAGTCAACTTTGTGAACGGCTGTCCGTTGTGTAGCCTTACATGTCGACACCATGTTTTCCGTAGTTACAATTTGTAAACTATGCAGCAGATGATGGATTAATATGTGGCAAATGCGGTAAAATCGATATTTATAGAGAAAATGGCTTGGCTAAAGAATCATTTAATTTCAGTGGTTTTGAGTGAAACTTGTAGACCTTGTGGAGGCGTCCAGGAGGGTTAAATATGAGGTAGCCCCTACCAAACCTGAAGGCGGCGTGAAGTTTCGACAGAGAGGTAACATCAGTAGAGGTGCTCACTGGGGTTAACAGGGTTAACTGGCATGGGGTGGGGGGAGGGGCTCCCACCTCTGTAGAAGTGCGCAGCATGGATAACTGGTGGTATGTCTCTCAGCTCCACAGAGGTGCTCAGCATTGATGGCAGGCGATCACCCCCAGCGTTAATCCCCTGACTCCACCACCCTGGAGAGACAGGCGTACCCCAGCAGATTCGGGAAATTGAGCTCATGTCCTGTTTTTAGAGTGGTGAGACTGAAAACGGCGAGAGGTGCCTTTTTATGTTTTCCAAAGCAGATGTTACAAAAACAAGCATTGGCGCGCAGCTCACTAGATCAAATCGGCCGTGAATGCAAGCCGAGGTGACAATAAGGATTGCGAGATGCTCTGTGGAGGGGGAGGGGCGAGCAAGACAGGCAGAGCGAGCCAGTGATGTGGAGGAAGAGATCACAAGAGGTCTGCTGCAACAATAAAGGTGCTTCACCAAGGTCTGAAAGCGCCGCCGATATGAAATAAAGTCGCTTCGGCATGCTGTGTGGAGGAGGCAGGGTGAGGGGGGAGTCACGGGGAGATTAGCAAGCGGCCGTGAAGTGCAGACGGGGGGCGGGGAGCAGAGCCTTTGAAGAGCCAGTCAGTGAAAGGCTGATAGGCAGAATAGGCAGAAGCTCGTGCACGAGGCGTGCACTTCCGAAAATCCGGATCGTAAAAGTCAGCTTTCTGGATGGACGGCATTAGGTCTCTTGCTACGTGAGACCTAAAAAGTGGTCTGACCTGTGCCTTCGGGGAGGAGCTTGCATGATAACACCACTAGGTGGTGCAAAATACTGTCTTTTCACTTTCAGCCCGGGACATGTTTTTTCATCACGAGCTGTCACTAGAATTGCAGCACATTTTAACAAAAGCCTGTGACATTCCGGCTTCTATTGCACAGCTTGTCAGAGGTAATGAAGGATGGATCACTGAAATGAATACAGTTCTGTATTGAAATGTACCTTTTCATTTCGTGACAACCCCACTGTGTTTTAGAACTCCTATGGCCCTGATTTCGAGTTTGCTAGACTAAAGGTGCTATCTACTGCATACCACAAGTTTCATCGGGTGGAATCAACACCTGTTATGAGTTTTTGGGGAGAAACCATGTGGATTTCGATGCTTACCGCACCATAATCCGCATAGTATGGCAAATACCATGAAACTGTCCCATAGTAAATTCCTAAAGGTTTGATCTGTCAACATGTAAATAAAGGTTGAGATAGCAACTCGGAATTCTTATCCATGCACAAAACAGGAGTTTACTCAGCTTTTAGAATATTTCGACCAACTTACTTAGCCGCTGAGTTTTGCTTGTATTTCGTTTTGATCAGCCGACCCACTTCGGAGACATTTAGAGGTTGGCCCAGACTAAAGCCTGCTTAATTATATTTAGGACCAAAGCAGACTGGCGTATCTTTCGGGAAGAGGGAGAACAATGAATTACCTATTAGAGTGGCCCATTGACGTCAGCAGCCGCTCACACTGAGTTGTAAAGCTGCCTGGGAAGATGGGGGGATAACCCCACAGACTAAAATACACAGGCAAAATTCCTGTAAGAAAGGAGTGACATGGAAATTACGTAAGGGCAGCCTTCGCTTAATGTCTTACATTTCTAGCTCATCTAAAGTTGAGCCATCACACAGCACTGTGGATCGGTCGCTGTTGGGCAGGCTTGGCATGAGAGTGACACAGACCTTATACGAACGGAAGTCTCTATGGTGTATATAATGCTGGAAACACAGGGCCGCATTTATGAAAAATGACGCATCACTGCGTGAAAGTAGCGATGTGTCACTTCTCACTGCGCCCTCCTTGCGACATGATTGATGCGTTATATTTATAATATGACGCATCATGTCAGAAGGAGTTACAGATACGTCAGTATTTCTGACGTATCTGTAAGTGCAAAAGTGATGCATTGCGGGAGTGTGTCACAAAAGTGATGCAACTCCAGCAATGTGTACTTTCACATGGGCAAGTCCCATGTTGTTAGTGCCTGCATCAGTCTTACGCCTGCCATGAAGCACGCTTAAGATTTTAACATATTAGCGGCCAAGAAATGGTGCAGTGAAATCTTATATATTTCACTGCGTCACTTCTACGACCCTTCCTTGCTTCAATACGCCCCCTTTGCATACATTACACCTGACGCAGGTATAATGTGGTGCAGGGGTTTACAAAGTGACGCATCTACCTAGATGCGTCACTTTGTAAATATGGCGCAACATGACGCTTTTTTTACGCCACTGGTGCGTCACAAAAAGTGACGCACCGGCGGCAAATAAATGAGGCCCTTTGACTTTTGTTCTGTCTTGTAACCAACACAGGTTTTTCTGGCAGCTGAGCAGGAGCATTTAGTACTAGGTCTGTTGGCTAAGTGTCCACTGCGGGGGCATGGGTTAGACCTCTCAGTCACGGTGTCCCCGTGGGTTTCACTCAGCCTGGCACCTCCCTCTTCAGCGCTTACATGCCCACGGGTTCAATCACCAGGTTCTTAGGAAATGCCACTTGCGCATGGAGGGCCACAGCGTAAAGAGCACAAAGGCTACAACATATTTAAGATAGGGCAGGCGAACTCCGCTACAGCAGTTTCCAGACACTGGCCTGCATCTACATCAGCAGGAGTCGGGCCCTGAGCCACTCGCGGAGGGGGGGCTTGGGCCAGCAAATGGGGACGACTTCTCAATAGATGAGCATGCTTGTTAATCAATGCTTTCTTTCATTCTGAAGGAAGGAGTGCTCCTCCCTGACATGCCCCGGACTATTACCCTTAAGCTTGTAACGGGGTCATATCCAGCTGTGTTGAGCTGGGTGGGGCAAAGGGGTACAACAGCCCAGGGCATGGACAGAGCGCATGGGGGGGGAACGATGAATGACTGGTCTGCTCGCACAGGAGGGCTCAGCTGTGCATTGGTTGCTGACGAGGGTGATGCAAGGGTAAGTGTTGCAACCATGCGACGAGAGATGGGTCCTTTGATACCATCCGTAATCTTACCTGGTTAGTATGCAGGTCAAGGAATGGCTTGGCATGCTTTTCCGGATGTATGTTGCAAGCTCGCACATGTTAATGTTTCCGCTGAGTTGGGGCAGTGGATGGTGCTTGCTATTTGAGCAGAGCTTTCCAGGGTCCCCATGGCTTGCCAAATGATCAATGCACAGGAGGATGGAGGGGATTACAATGGGCATTGACAACCCCAGACTGTCAGCTTCCTGATTAGGATGTTTCGTAGCACCATACAGCGCAGTAAAGACCTCACTGTTGGCATCATTGAATAACACATATCATTGAATATGTGTCACAGGACGAACTAATACATGTGACCGTAAGGCCTTGTGGACGCTTGTGAGAGCAGTCCAGAGCACAACACTGAGGGTGCAGAATAGGCCAAGTCCCTTGTCTATTTATGCTTCCTTGTATTTGCCCGGGATTGGTGCTGGCAATGTCATTCAATTTTGGCAGCCAGAAAGGGAAAAGGCAAATAAATATCTGTGATTGTGCAAGAGGCACTCAGCAGTGAAGTAAACTAAGATTCAGCATATTCCTGGTGTGCCTTCAGGAGAAACTTAGGGTTTTGGGCTACACATGAATAGGCACTATTCAGTCAGTTCGGGCATGAGTTTGTCATTCCTAAAAGGAAGATGTTCTTACCTCAATAGTCCTGAAATAGAGGGGTTGGAGCACAAATACAGACAACTACCAGAGCACATTTTGCATTCATAGTTAAGAGGGTGCAGGCACATTGCTCATAGGTTTACTCCATGTCCTCAGATCCAAAAACAGTGCATGTTACAGGTTGCTTCAGTTAAGCAAAAAATCCTGGGGAGCTGTCAGCAAAAAAGGGGACTGCTGTCTTAGTTTCTGGCCCAGGAATTCTGGACGGTGTGGTGCTCCCATACAGGGGTGTAGTGAGAAGATCAAAATTGGACCAGGCTTGGCAAGGGAGGATATTCTGGTTGCACCAAACTGGGTGATATATGGTATGGCTCAGTGGATCTCGTCACATCCTAGCTCGCCCTTCGCCCTTCTTGAGAGCGTTACTTTATGGTTCATGCAGACAGCACACCCCTTACCATTTTTGGGTTGAACGGGTAATGAGGGCATGATTAAATATGTTAGGCAATCCAGGGCCTGGCAGGCACTTTGCAGTCCTTCTTTGTTTGCAGGGGCAGCAAACACAGCGTTCCGGGCGGCCTTGTCAGCAGAGCGCAGCATGGAGGGGGGACAAGGGGAATCCCAAGGTTTTACCAGGTACAGCCATCCGTAGCCACCTAGGGGAGTGTCTGGAAGACAGGTTAAGTGTATTATGTAAAGGTGAACTTTGAGTACACCAAAGGCACCCTGGGATGCACTAGAGGTTTGATGGGGTGCAATGTTATTGTGTAATTATGTGCAAGCTGGAGTAGTTGTGTAGAAGGGTGTGAGTGCTCAGTAAAGGGTGTTAGCAACCTAGCACTTCTTTAATTTGCCAGGATCAAAGGTCTGGGTGAAGGGCCTTCCATGCGCCTTGAGTGTGGCACAATGGGCGGAATTCTGGATATGGAGGCATGAGTTTTTCATTCACTGAATAATTGGTTGGGTCCCCAGGCATGCGCTGGAACAGTTTACCGAAGAAGCTGTAGCACAGACTAAGGGAAGGTGACTTCCCCTCCCAACATGCTGGTCATACACCTGGAAGGTAATGATCTGACTCTCTTGGGGAGGGGGAATCTGTTGCATGAAATGAAGTCCACCATGTGTAAGTTAAGCACCCAATTGGATACATGCGAGTTGTGGTGGTCAGAGATAACCCCTTGTTTAATGTGACAAGGAGCCTGGTCAGGGGAGGCCGTTGAGACCTCGCTCAGGAGAGTTATGTTATGTTATAGGTTGTTTTGTAGCGCGCTCTGCTACTGGGGAGTATCCTGGCGCGTTGCGGAGGTGACCAAACATAACACAGAGAGACAGCCTAGACCTAACAAACAAACAGATGGGTCTTTGAGTTAACAGTGCCATGCGTAAATTCCCCGAACAGAGAGGGTTTGGCTTTTTGTCAAGCATGGCTTGCTACATGCCAAGTTCACGGGGTGTTTTGAAGAAGATAGGGTTCACCTGTCTGGAGCGAGTATGGACTTGTTGTTGCTGGACCAGGAAGAGGCACTTGAATCAGCAGGATGTAAGTAGGAATACCTACCTTAGTGGGGGGCCCTGGTTGTGACAGTGGCCACACCCAGAGCTGTGGCGGAGTTACAGGGCGATTCAGAGGCTGAAAGGTACACAGGGTTACCTTGGAGGTCTGGACTTTTTGGTACTGTCCAGAGGTGTCAGGGATAACACCCGAAGACCCCTGAGTTCTACCTGTCTCGGTGCACAAATAAACAGAAACACGGGCTTCTCGATGGTGGCGTCAAAGACCAAAGGTTTATTACTGCAGGGACACAGAAGTCACAGAAACTACACACGGGCAGAATCTAGGAGCCTGTTCGACTTGTACAAAGTGGGTTGCTCCTTAAATACGAAATTTTTAGCTTGGGGCAACATTCTCCACATGTTAGTACATTTCTAAACCTTCATGTCCTAAACAATAAATATTTGGCGTTACACAAGAATCGTCAACAATATCTGATGCCAAAACATTACGAACGAGGGGTTCCCACTGTTCCATCATAATCCCATGTCAACTTCTCATTCAAGAGCCGGGCCGCCTCATCGTAAATTTTGTTACCTCCCCCTAATAAAGGCTCAGAAGGAAAGGAGCAGAGCCAGGTGCAGAAGATGGAAAAGCAGGATAAGAGATGTTTGTGGGTCGTAAATGGGCAAGGCTACCAGCTTCGGCCGCCTGATCATGATCAGGCCAACGAACACGAGAACCAGTATAGCAGGACTGGCTCCAGGCTGGGGAGGCAGCTTTTGCCGAGTCATGCGGCCACAGCGTTTCTGTCCTAAGGTGCACGTGTCACTAGCAAGGTGAATCGTCGGCTAAAGCTTACGTGTCCTTAAGTGAAGTGAATTGATCAGAGGTCACTGTGTGTCCATTGACTATGTGAGGGCAAGAATACAAAATGGCTGCCGTAATCTAAGATGGATGCCATGGGTAAATCAGAAATGCGTTTATAACAGGAGTGCTCTTGCTCGTTGCGTAGCGAAAACACCAGGATATGCTAAATGGATCATTTGCGGTTCACTGGTACCAAAATTATGAGTTTACGACAATGTTGAAAACACGGGTTCAAATCGTCACGGAACCTCAGACCCTCCTTTTGCCCTTACATAGGCAATTACTCAGTCTATATCAGAGTCTATCTTGATGTTCATCAGGTCAGTGATATGTTGTTGTATCATCATCCTTTCTCGTACCTTGTCTCCAAACACAGGCGGTTTTCTGAAACAGGTTGCAGCACAGAGGCTACACAGAGCGGGACCACATTGGATAATAAGGCAGCACGAGAACAGGAATACTAGGATAATACCAACGACCATCAGAACCTTCCATCCCCACGCTGATAGTAGAGTCCAAAGCCACTCCATTAAGGACCAGTTTCCCTTGTCTACGTGAATAGAATCGGAAATCTTGTGTAGCTTAGAGATCGCTTCGTATACAGTCGGAGCATTATTGGGTATAAAAACACAGCAGCTCGATTGGATCATTCTGCATACCCCACCTCGATCTGCAAGTATTACGTCAAGAACCATACGATTCTGCAACGTCATGAGACGATCCGCCTGGAGCTCAGCTGTTAAGTTACTAAGGGCACCAGCAGTTTCTGTAATAGTAGATTCATTTACCCGTGTTAGCTGACGTAGATTTCTACTATTGGCCATAGGCCCCCAGAACGGAAGGAAACCTTTGAAAAAGTCTCCGGCTTCCTGACCAGTGGTATCTTCTTTGCTGAAAACACCTCTTGCTACTCTGGTCTTGTGATAATCTGGGGAAGCCGTATATGTCGGAGGCAGCAGTCGAGCAATATAACATGAACCTGAAAAGTCAGCAGGCAGCCATGTATATGCCCTATCCTGACAGATGAAGTAGGTACCCTTAGCAGTTAAGAAGGCAGGGGAGGAGTTCGACGGATACACGTAAGTCTCAACACAGTCACTCCTCCCTAGCCGAGCTCTTGGATTTCTCCCATTTCCTTGCAAGCAGAATTGACCTCGGTGAGGTACGACCCAGACTGGAGTTGAGCTTTTACGTTTGCTTTCACCCAAACTAATACTATACTCCGTAGAATTCCAACTCAGATAAACCCGTAGTTCATCTCTAGGGACAGATGGGGAGTTATTGACGTCTTTAATCATGTCAGTTATTCCCTTTATCAAAGCTTTATTGACGGATGTATACTTAGCGGAACGTGGAGGACGGGGGGGATAGGTTTCGAGAGCATAGACAAATACAGTTTGGAAGACCCGACATGATCCATTATAGCTAAAAGGCAAGACCAGATAGGGAATGCCTTTATCCATAGTGTGGGGTATTAAACCACATACCCAGCAGTTTGTTGTGTTAACTACCAGTTGGTGTTGATGCAAGAGTTGTACAAAAGTGTTATTTATGAATTCTGAGCGTCGAGCTTGCTCATGTTCAGGGAACGACTGAAAAGAATGATAAGAAGCAACAGTAGAAGAAACGAGATCAAGGGGAGGTACTGTAGTTGTTATCGGTGCAAAAATTAAATGTACACCAAAGACGATTCCACCCACCAACGTTATTAAAACAATCAAAAACGTAATTGCACATTGCATCAGAAAACATTTGTTATGAAGAATCTTGTAAAGTCTATTTCTGCGAACATAAATTACATTCTCTCGGTGCAGCTCAGGAAGCTCCATCTTCTACAACCGCTCGCGACCACTGATGATATGTACGTAGTTGAAAATGCCTCTATCAGCCCTGGGAGTTCCCAGAACTAACAGAAAGACCGACCTTGTGTCTGGCCCCCGCAGATTCAACTAGGCACAAAGCCACGACCCTACGGCTACCCAGATGGCAAGGTTATTAAAACAACAAAATATACAAAGAGAAATACAAAATTTTAGCAAACTTCCTGGCTGGAGGCAATTTATCAAATTAAAATATAAAAAAAAATAGGCAGTTTCCTGCTTTATTAGTTCTTAGAATGAGACCGTAGGTTGTATCTCAATTTTCCTGGAGTAGTTTGATCCGGAAACAGCCTATCTTTAGCAGGGGTTACAATGTTCGAGTTTGCAGATGGCAAATGTTCGTTTGATGCTGAGGACAAATGTTCAGTGTTCAAAGTAGCAGTTTCAGAAGGGGAGTCAGAGTTCGGTGAATCAGTAATCAGTTCTGCATCGCTGAAAGGAATGTATCTAGGAACTGGTTCGGTTTCAGAAGCACCAATTCCTTTTTTCACCCAGTTATCATAAGGAAGTGGAAGGGGTACACGCTTAGCATGCGTCGCATGGACCCAATTCTTTCTGCCAGCCACACGTATAGCAGTCCTTGTCGCCAGGAGAACTTGAAATGGTCCGACGAACTTGGGTTGGAGATTTCTGGTCCGTCCAAAGTTCCTGATGACGACTTGGTCGCCGGGCTTCAGCTGATGACCTGGACTTTCCGGTGGCTTTGGTAATGCATCGAAAACCTGTTGGTGAATGAGACTCAATTTAGCAGTCAAGTCAAAAAGGTAATCAATTAGCATTGGATATTCCAGTCGCTTGAACTCCCTCGGTCTAGGTACCCCCCAAACGTTTGCAGGTCGACCGAACACAATCTCATAGGGGCTGAGCCCTACTCGAGAATGTACAGTCGCTCTTGTGGATAACAGAGCCAAAGGTAGTGCGTCTGGCCAGGACAAGCCTGTGGAGGCTTGTATCTTGGCCAGTTTCAGCTTGAGGGTGCCATTGTACCCTTCAACTAAGCCAGCAGACTGGGGGTGATTCGCACTGTGAAATTTTTGTTTTATGTTTAAACCTGCACACACACTCCGCATAACTTTCCCTACGAATTCACTTCCGTTATCTGACCATACAATCCGTGGCATACCGTACCTGGGGAAATATTCCTTGAGAAGGATTTTGGCAGTGGACAAGGCAGAATTGTCCTTTAGTGGATATGCTTCGATCCACCTTGAAAAAGCACAGACTACCACTAGAACGTACTTAAGATTGTTGCAACGATCCATGTGGATGAAGTCTAATTGAATCACTTCGAAGGGGCAAGAAGGAGGAGCGAAGTGACCAGGGGGTGTGGGGATTCCCTTGCCAGGATTATGCATCAGGCATATCATGCAATTTCTCACCACTCTTTCTGCACAATTACTAATTCCATCATTCTTCCAGACTGGAGCCAACATCTTACAAATCCCTTTAGAACTGATGTGCGCTGCTCCATGCGCCATCGTTACCACTGCAAGCACATACGCATCAGGCAACATCCAACGCTGCTGTTCCGACAAATCAATCCAACATCCATTCGAGTCCAATTTACCCGTATTCTCTTTCCATGCCAGCTTCTCCTCTTCAGTCGCCTCTTCCTGAATTGCTTTCACACTTTCCACTGTATCCTCACACATTCCCGATTCAGTAATCCATCTTGCAGACGTTGCAACATACATTTTACTCATCGTATTCCTAGCTGTCTGTTTAGCGGTCTCATCAGCAAAAGCATTTCCCCGACCAACATCATCCGTGATTGCTCGATGAGCACTGCACTTCACAATCGCAACTTCAGTCGGCAAGGTTAGAGATTCCAACAAGTCATTGACTAGCTGACCATGCTGGATCTTAGTCCCATGGGACGTAATGAAACCTCTTTCCTTCCACAAACGGCCAAAACTATGCGCTACGCCGAACGCGTACTGACTATCTGTGAACACATTCACTCTCTTTCCCTTAGCTAAAACACACGCTCTAGTCAATGCAATTAATTCTGCAGCTTGGGCAGAATTCTGACTCACTCTTGCAGTCTCCACAATCGTACTCAAAGTCGTTACTGCGTAAGCAGCTGTTATATCACCATTCTCCAATTTAAAACAAGACCCGTCAACATACAACGTGCCATCTGGATCTGGTAACGGAGTGTCTTTAAGATCAATTCGTCCTTTTGTCTCTTCCTCGGTTCTGAAACAACAGTCATGAGGTTCAGAATCACTCGACTCCTGATCAGTCGGCAACAATGTTGCTGGATTCAATACATTGCATCTTTTAATCTGAATATGACTCGCTAGCAGTGTCAGCTCATAGCCTGATAATCTAGCACTGGTAAGGTGCTGTGTCTTGGTTCTGTTCATGAGCGTGTCCACGGCGTGAGGAACCATGACCACTAGCATGTTGTTCATGACCAAACCAGCAGATTGTCGAATGGACGCTGCAGCTGCTGCTGTAGCTCTCAAGCAACTAGGCAACGCTCTGGCTACCGGATCTAATGTTGATGAAAAATACGCACAAGGGCGTTGTTTATCACCAAATCGTTGCGTCAGAACACTCAATGCGCAACCTTCTCTCTCGTGGACATAGAGTGTAAATGGTTTACTGTAGTCGGGTGTACCCAATACAGGAGCTGAACACAATGCATTTCGTAACTCAGAAAAACTTTGCTGACATTCGGCAGACCATGGCACCGGACTCGGAACACCTTTCCCAGTCAAGGCCACCAATGGTTTTGCCAAAAGAGAAAAATTTGGGATCCATTGCCTACAGTATGAGGTAATACCTAAAAAGGCACGCACTTCTCTCTGTGTGCTAGGAACATTCATCTGCGTAATTGCTTTTATTCTCTCTGGGGTCAACCTTCTTCCCTCCTTTGACAAGAGATGACCTAGGTAGGTCACTTCTTGACAACAGTATTGCATTTTAGAAGGTGACACCTTGTGGTTTAAATTAGACAAATGATGCAGTAGGGAAATTGTAGCTGCTTTGCAAGTTTCCTTGTCATCGGCAGCCACTAGAAGATCATCGACATATTGCACTAAAGCAGAACCAGGAGGAAGTACAAAGGAATCTAGCTGACTTTTTAATGCCTGACTGTAGATGGATGGGCTTTCACAATAGCCTTGTGGAGCACGTTTAAACCTGAAGCTTCGTCCTCCTAAAGAGAAGCCGAAAATATCTCTGCTTTCCTCGGCTATCGGAATGCTGAAAAAGGCATTCTTCAAGTCGATAACTGAAAACCATGTGGCTGTAGCAGGAATCAACGTTAACAATGCAGTAATGTCTGGAACCACAGGAAACTGTGGAATCACAATTTTGTTAACCTCTCTAAGATCAATTACAAATCTATAGACTGGAGGCTTTGAAGGATCAGTGCGTTTCAGAATTGGCAGTACAGGGCTGTTACAGACATTTCCTCTAGTTTCTTCTACTACGTCTTTCTTGATCAAATCTTGCACTATCAATAAGAGCGCACGTTCACCTTCACTAGAGATCTTGTATTGTGGGATTCGTGGAAATTTTACATTTGCTTTCAAAGTGACTACATATGGTGGAATTTCTAAAAGACCTACGTCGTTAGGACCAGTCGCCCAAAGAGTATCAGGGAGAGAACGCAGCTCCAGTGGGAGCGCATCCATTGACAAGTACATCGGAGAAATGATTCTCTTACCCAATGTAAGCTGTACTCCTGCCGGAGAACAGTACAGAGTCGCGTACAGGCGTTTTAACAAGTCCAAACCAAGCAGATTTTCATTACAACCAGTCGTCAAAATCAGGGGTGCTTTCAATTGACGGGGTCCAACAGAAATAGACAAAGGACCAGATACGGGGTTGTGAACAGGGGCGCCTGAAAAACCTACAGAAACATTTGTTAAGCCAGACAAAGGTGCGCCAGGGAGTTTCGCATGTATGATAGAACTTTTTGCTGCACCAGTATCCAACAGAAACGGTTCGACTACACCTGATGTGGCTACTGCGACATAAGGCCCACTCTGATCTACTGGAACTGATACTACTCCCTCTCTTTGTCCATGGCTGTCCTAGTAATCATTTTGCTGAAATTCCTCACTAACTTCACAGTAGTCTTCAACGTGATACTGTTGAGATCTATTTGGCTGTGCAGACTGTCCGTTTCGTTGATCAAAATAATTAGAACTGCGATCATTTGTTTGTGGAGGCATAGCACCTCGTCCTCGACCTCTAGAATTTTGCGTAGAACCACCACGACCTCTCTGAGCTGCTGAAGCATTATTTTGTGCTAATATTGGACACTCATTTTTATAATGACCTTCCTTCTTGCAGTAAGCACACTGATTCCATTGGTATTGTGGTCTCTGAGAACCATAGTCAGTCCTCTGATACGGTCCTTGCTGTGTATTCGTCTGATTCGTGCGAGGCGGATATGCCTGCTGCAAAAGAACTTTAGTTTTTAAATCTTTTGTTTTCTTATCTGACTTTTCCTTCTCTTCTTTATCCCTATTTTCATAATATTGAGCAGTTGCAAGTATTTGCGCAGTCGTAGAGACAGCCCACGCACTTTCAGAATCTTTTAATTTATTACTGAGCTCTGGTAACAGATTGTGCACAAATTTATCAACAAATAGTCTCTGTCCTCCTTCCGTGCTCATATCTTGACCACTGTGGTCTACGAAAGTTTCTTCAAACCTTGTGAAAAAGTCGGAAACACTTTCGTCCTTTTTCTGTCTGCATGCGGACAACTTGTCCCAGTTAACGCGCAATGCTGGCATCAGAGTTTTCATTAAATCTATTATTCTACCAGGCAAATCAGCAATTAGAGGTTCGGGTTTAGAACCACCAATTTGTTGACCGTCTGCCGCTATTATAGCTGCCCAGTCACCACCTAGGGCAACCGGATGATTTTCTTTACGAATTTTAGCCCAAATTGGCTGTGGTACTATATTGCCAAATAACATGTCAATGTCCGCTAAGTTCATTACGCAGGCTTCAACCGTTTGCGTCAACTCTTTGTAATATCCAGCTGGATTTTTACGCGGATCTGGCAAGGCCTGCTTCACTGCTAACACTTCGGCTCGTTTCCACGGAATGTGTATCCACACTCTCTGGAATTGGGCCGGAGCGGCTGCAATACCATTCACTGCGTCAGCTTGAACAGCTTCGCGCCATATTGGAGGAACCTCCCTCATAGGATATTGTCGACCTTGCCTCGTCCTACGTTTCTCTAACTCTCTTGGTGAACGAAGGGAAGGATCGAATCTAAAATCTAAAATTAATTCCATTTCTTCTTTTATCTCCTGACCAACTATCATACCGGCAGCAAATTTTTGTTGAACTTGGATTAATTCATCCGGTACTTGTTCAGATTCGCTCTCTTCCCATTCTTCACGTAAAAGAGAACACATGACATCAAACACATAGCGCTGTGTCGGTTCCTTCCATTGCATGAATGTATCTAATACATCTCGCACACTATATCTTCCAACTTTTGAAATCCACCTAAGTGCAGTGGAGTCTAATATTCCACGTTCTTCGCTACTAGGAAGCTGACTACGTCTCTGAACGGAGTCAGAGACAGGACTCCTAATCAAAGTTTTGTAAAAGGGAGATAGAATATTAGTGACAGAATCAGTGATTCTCCGACGAACAGAAAGCGGAGTCATATAACTTGCAGAAGTTTGAAGGAGAGTGGTAATAGGGACAGAAGAAACAGCAACAGTAGGGGTAGCAGGCAAAGTAGCTTGAGAAACAACAGGTATCAGTGGTACAGGCATAGGCAGAGGAGCTGGCAACCCTGGAAGAGGGGGTGCCGGAGGAACATTAATATTGACCACAGGAGGTACAGGAGCTTGATTCAGGGGAGCAGGAGCAGGTATACCAGGCTGTCCAGCAACCGGTAATTGAACATTCGGTAAGGGTGGAGCTGTAGCACCCTGTGCATACGGTGGGGGCGACCTCAACAAGTAAGACAACAGGGGATCGTTTTCGGGGTCCTCTACTGTCTTAGCTGTACTCGATGGCAAGGCAGGATAGCACTTGTCTATCGCTAAATTACGCTCTCTATTGGCCACCTCCATCGCTTTCTCAGATTCATTGAGTTGCAGCTGCTTGGCAGACTGTTCTAAAGTCAACTCTTGCTCTTTCTGTTCTTTCTTTAGCTTTTTAGTTTCTCTCTGTTTGGATTCTTTTCGCCAATAACGGAAAGAATCAAACATTGCCGGCCGGGCTTTCTTCTTAAACAATTTCATTTCTAAATTATCTAGAATTTCGGGTTCAAAACTACCATGCAGTGGCCAACTAAGGACACCATCTTTCTCCGTGTATCGGATCCATACCTCGTTATAAGATATAGGACCCACACCATGTTTACAGTACAAATCATAAAGAGGAGTTCCAATCGGAGGAACCAGACATGAGTCCTCCAACCGGGAATCCCTGTTGCAACCAAAACACGACAACATACAATTTGTCTGATTTACCATTTTATAAACCGGAACACAGAACAAACAAACACAAACACAGGTGCGCACTCGAACCAAGAACTTAGGCCTACCAAAACGAACAAATGTATCGATACCCAAACTAAACCAAATGATTATCGTAACTAGAACAACCAGTGATAATCTTACGAAACCAAACCAAACCAAGAACTAAAAGGATTATCCAAACAGGAGCAAACACTTACGAAGTAACCAAACAACTAGCAACCACTTAATACTTAACTGAGGTACTGAAGACGTCACCAAGGAGAAACCCGTCTCGTCTCGCCGTACTAAGGTCTGCACCTCGGGTCCAAGACAGGGCGACAGTCAAGGCAGAGGACCACTGCAGCCGTCCGAACGGGAACCCTCGTGGAAGAGAACGTCGGGCCACTTTTGCGATATGCCGGGATCGATGAAGTGGGGCGCCTCCCACTGGAATCTTCACACGAAGCTTCTCGAACTCTTCAGGCTTTTGGACCGGTACCGAATGACGTCGCCCTACGTTGGGCGCCAATTGGAGTTCTGGACTTTTTGGTACTGTCCAGAGGTGTCAGGGATAACACCCGAAGACCCCTGAGTTCTACCTGTCTCGGTGCACAAATAAACAGAAACACGGGCTTCTCGATGGTGGCGTCAAAGACCAAAGGTTTATTACTGCAGGGACACAGAAGTCACAGAAACTACACACGGGCAGAATCTAGGAGCCTGTTCGACTTGTACAAAGTGGGTTGCTCCTTAAATACGAAATTTTTAGCTTGGGGCAACATTCTCCACATGTTAGTACATTTCTAAACCTTCATGTCCTAAACAATAAATATTTAGCGTTACACAAGAATCGTCAACAATATCTGATGCCAAAACATTACGAACGAGGGGTTCCCACTGTTCCATCATAATCCCATGTCAACTTCTCATTCAAGAGCCGGGCCGCCTCATCGTAAATTTTGTTACCTCCCCCTAATAAAGGCCCAGAAGGAAAGGAGCAGAGCCAGGTGCAGAAGATAGAAAAGCAGCATAAGAGATATTTGTGGGTCGTAAATGGGCAAGGCTACCAGCTTCGGCCGCCTGATCATGATCAGGCCAACGAACACGAGAACCAGTATAGCAGGACTGGCCCCAGGCTGGGGAGGCAGCTTTTGCCGAGTCATGCGGCCACAGCGTTTCTGTCCTAAGCTGCACGTGTCACTAGCAAGGTGAATCGTCGGCTAAAGCTTACGTGTCCTTAAGTGAAGTGAATTGATCAGAGGTCACTGTGTGTCCATTGACTATGTGAGGGCAAGAATACAAAATGGCTGCCGTAATCTAAGATGGATGCCATGGGTAAATCAGAAATGCGTTTATAACAGGAGTGCTCTTGCTCGTTGCGTAGCGAAAACACCAGGATATGCTAAATGGATCATTTGCGGTTCACTGGTACCAAAATTATGAGTTTACGACAATGTTGAAAACACGGGTTCAAATCGTCACGGAACCTCAACCTCCTTCAGGAGCACAACAAGGGTGCAAGGCCAGATAACCCCAGGAAGTCCTTGCAGTGGACCTGGAGGAGCAATGGCACCCGCTAGTCCTATGAGCAGTTGTAAACCAGAAGCAACTGGGAGCTGCCCGGAACACTCCGCCCCCGCCTTGGGGGCGTGAGTAGATGGGTGGACTGGTGACAGATTCCAGAACTTTCCACCACAGAAATGTGGAGAAAATTTGTTTTTTTATCAATTGTTTAGGTTTGCAAGGGATTCTGGGTAACAGAACCTGGCGGCAGGTACTCAAATCACACCATCCTGGATTCCCCTGGGTTTCTAGTTTTCAGAAATGTATGGGTTTTCTAGGTTTCCCTAGGTGCCGGCAGAGCTAGGGTTAAAAAACTACAGCTAGGCACTTTGCAAAAAAAGGGTAATTTTTCACTGCGAAATTGAGGTGTGACCACGTTGCGTATTGCGCCCTTTCCTGTCGCAGCCACTAGGCTGACCCACACAAGTGAGGTACCATTTTTCTCGGAAGACTTTGGGGAACGCGGGGTGGAAGGAAATTTGTGGATCCACATAGATTCCAGAACTTTTCACCACATAAATGTGGGAAAAATGTGGCTTTTTTGACAATTTTTTAGATTTGCAAGGGATTCTGGGGAACAGATCTTGGCGGCAGGCAGTCAAATCACCCCATCCTGGATTCCTCTGGGTGTCTAGTTTTCAAAAATGTATGGGTTTGCCAGGTTTCCCTAGGTGCCGCAGAGCTAGGGTTAAAAAACAACAGCTACACACTTCGCAAAAAAAGGGTACATTTTCATTGTGAAAATGTGGTGTGTTCACGTTGGGTTTTAAGCCCTTCCCGGTTGTGGACACTATGCCTACCCACACAAATGAGGTACCATTTTTATCGGGAAACTTAGGGTAATTCAGATTTGTAAAGCAACTGTTATTACCTATTGAGTGTTGATGCATTTCTATAATTTGTACCCATTTCAGAAATACATAGGTGTCTTTCATACCGATTTTTCCATGTATACATTTTCACACAATAATTGCTTATACCTGTTACATAATAAAAAGCCATTACAAATTGCTACTCAGTTTGTGACTCTGGGTTCGTCTGATTCTTGGTGAACCTACAAGTCTTATATATCCCCACAACCAGGAAGGTCCAGCAGATGTAACGGTATATTGCTTTCAAAGAGCTGTCATAATTACAGAAGTTACAGGTGAAAACGTTGGCACAAAAGGCTGTTTTTTTCAACTAATTTTCAATGTTTCCAATATTTAACTGTTAGTTTCTATGAAGAAACCTTGATGGATCTACACAAATGACCCCATGCTGAATTCAGAATTTTGTCTACTTTTCTAAAATGTACAGTTTTCCAGGATCCATTATTGCCTTCATACTCATTTTTACCATTAACTGGAAAGAGGTTGAAAGCACAAAAAATATCAAAAATAGGCTATGTCCCAGAAAAATGCCAAAACTGTGTAAAACATGTTGGTTCTCTGACAAAAGACTGTCATTCCCTAAAAGCTGGGAGAATGGTGATTTCAGCCCCACAAACCCTTTTTTGATAACATTTGCAGGGAAATACCCAGACGCTTTCATTTGTAGCTCGTTTTTCCCATTTTTCTGAAGAAAAAAAACATGTTACTGTATTATGGCTAATTTCTGGGACTCCTCCAAGGGAATCCACAAACCCTGGGTACCTTTAGAATCCCCATGACGTTGGAAGAAAAGGACACAAAGTTGGCATGGATACCTTATGTGGTCAAAAGATTACAGGGGTCTCAGCGCGCACTACCCCAAATAGCCAAAAAAAGGATTAGCACAGGAGGGGAAAAGGCCTAGCAGCGAAGGGGTTAATGTTTTGAATATTCACGATGGCGTCGAGTTACAGAGTGAACACGGACATTGTCCATTTACTATCATTAGTATCCTTGAGATCAGGTGGCGCTCTGATATAAAATGAAAGTTCAAGATGGCGCTGATGTGGTACGCTCCGACTCACGAGAAGTACTCTTCTTGGAGGCATTTTTGAAATACGTGAGTAAGATTATGTATGAATCGGGATTATTGAGGCGACTATAGATATAATTATGAATGAGGACACAAGAACTAGGGTTTGGAGCGTGAGCGTATGGGCTCCTTTTTGTTATATTTCAGTTTGGGTTTAAGACCAGGGAGAAATATTGTGACATAGTACTAATTAGTTACTGATTATGCCGACAATATATGTTGCCATGATATTTTAAAAATGATAGAAAGCTGAATGTGAAGTGACACAGGGTGTCAATATATTTGAAATGTTAATAAGATAACATATGTTGACATTACTTAAAATGGTAACGGAATTACTTTTTGGCCATGCAGATATTATATGGTATATTAGAATATGGGATTATTACGAGATAGATATATGAGGCTGCCACGGATGTTAGGTAGTATACTTATTATTCATTCTAATCAGATGAGTATTTGTGGTGTGATTATAATGTGAGGATCTTTGTCTAGTAGATATTGAAATTTTGGATGCAACTTGTATGCGACAACGATACTGTTTAGAACATAAAGGTCTGGTGAGTAGATTGCTTGTTATTGTGAGGAGGTAAAATTACACCTCCTGGTCACGAGAACTGACACATTGGTATAGTTTGCGGCGCAATATTTCGGGAAACTCTGGAGCACTGAACACAATCAGGTTTGCTCCTTTCTCCCTCATTTATTTTACCAGTACACAAGTGTAACTTGGCTCATCAGATGCCCTAAAATCGTTACATTGGTTACCCATTCATAAAATTGTTATTTTTAAGATCCTGGTAATCACCTATAGAGTTTTTAGATCATCAGGACCTTACCTTAGGACTAGGTTTCACCTTATGTGACGCTGCACTTTCTCAGATCCTCATCATCGAATCTTCTTAAGCCTCCAACATTTAGATGTATTTCAGGGGGGGGCACATCTGTTGCAGTGCTAGGGACTAAAGCCTGGAAACTTCTTCCTAGCCATCTCTGCTGCATTCAGTCAGAACAATGGGCCAGATGTAGGTAGCCCTTTACCAATCGGAATCGGCCGAAAATACCGATTTTCGGACGTTTCCGACCGGTAAAGGGCTATGGAGATGTAGGGGCACCAAAAATGGACATATTCGGTAATTTTACCGATTCGGTATTATTACTGAATCGGTAAAATTACAGAATCAGTAAATTTACTGATTCTGTAAATTTTACCCATTCGGTAAATTTACCATTCAGTAAAAATACCGAATATGTAATTTGAGATGTAGGTAGCATGTCTACCAGTGCTACAGGGCATTAAGAATTCGGTATTTACCATGCAATACAATTGCATGGTAAATTACGAATTCATGTGTACATGCACATTTGTGCATGTACACCTGTGCCATGTGGCACACAGACATGCCCTAAGGGCATGTCTGTGTGCCACATGGCGCAAAAGCCAGTTACAGGGGTGCAACAGGGTGTCAAAGTGACACCCTGTCCCCCTTAGCAATTCGGTATTTTTACCGATTCGGTAAATACCGAATCGGTATTTGCTATTGAATCCTATGGGCTTCAAGGCCCATAGGATTCAATAGCAAATACCGATTCGGTATTTACCGAATCGGTAAATACCGAATCTTACCGATTCGGTAAAAAATACCGAATTTTTCCCTACATGTCATTTACCGATTTTTGAATACCGAATCGGTAAAATTCGGTATTTAAAAATCGGTAAATGACATTTACCTACATCTGGCCCTAAGTTTCAATTAATCCTTAAAAACCTGGATTTTTGGTGGCCCAGAATCCTTATCTCTCTCACTTATCTGATTTTTGCAGTTGTACTCTAAGTATTTTGCACAGTCCTGCAAAGTGCCAGGATGCTCCTCTGAGTGATAGTTGCGCTCCATAAATATTATATACATACATACCTCCTTCACTACTCGAATACGGTGCACTTAAGGGTGCATACTATTTAGCCTGAAATGTAGCATTTTTGAATGCATGATATTCCTTTCCCAAATTATTAAATTTTTTAAAAAGAATTCTCTTGCCTTTACCTTTTTCTGTTTTGCTTGGGCTTTATACAAAAGCAATACTGTTATATAAATTCATTTTTAATATATGATGGCTCACTTTGGGTTCTACGAATCTGGAAGATAGGGACAACTACTAACAATGGTTGGTTATATCTTAGATTTATTGTTTTTTTGTAGCCCTGAGGAAGTCAGTGAGTTACATCACAGACGAACCACATGTTGGCTGGCTACAACACCATTTAGGATAGGATAATACTTGTAGAGCGCACTATACCCAAAAGTGTCAAGGCTCTGGGCGGACAAAAGTAGGGGGAAAAAAGCACAGCAGCGGATTAAGAGGGGAATAGCCAAGTTTTCAGGAGTTTCTTGAAAACAGAGAGAGTGCTTGCAGTGGTATTGGCCAAGGGGAGAGAGTTCCAGAGTTTGGCGGCGGCGACAGAAAAGGAGCGGCCACCCCATCAGGATCTGCGGAATCTGGGCAGGACCAGTTTATTCTGAGTGGATGATCTTAAGGTCCTCCCTGGAGTGTACCATTGGAACAAAGATTTGAGTTGGGACGAGCCTTTGCTATGCGTGGCCTTGTATACAGTACTTAAGACCTTGAATGAGATGCGCTTCTTAATGGGGAGCCAATGTAGGATACGGATTCCTTCAGTAGCAGGCTGAAATGTGGGAATTTTAAGGATCGGTCTTGCTGCTGCATTCAGTACCACCTGGAGCTTATTCAGTGATGCAGTGGAGATATTGAGGTAAAGGGCATTGCAGTAATCAAGACGAGAGGTAATCAGGGTAATGATAGTTGGTCGATGTAGCTCAGAAGGAATGAATGGAAGCGCCTTTCTGAGAGTTCACAAAATATAAAAACATGTACCAACTGTACGGTTGAATTGGGCGTCAAAAGGCAGACCCTCATCAAAGATGACCCCCAGGTTTTTAGCTGTTTTTACCGGGGTTGGAGGGGGCCCGCATTCAATAGGCCACCATAAATTTGACCAAATGGAGTTCTGAGGTCCAAAAACTAGTACCTCTGTCTTGTCTGTATGATTTTAAAAGAATTGCCCTTCATCCAATGAAAAATGTTGGACATGCAAGTATTGAACTTCTCTGCAACTGAATGTAGGTCGTTGGTGATAGAAACGATAATTTGGATGTCGTCCGCATAGGAGAGCACCTGGAATCTGTAAGATCACACCAATTCGCCCAGAGGGGTCACATATAAATTAAAAAGAGTAGGGCTGACCGAAGACCCCTGAGGACACACCACAACTAACTGTGTGCAGTCTTTCTATTAGAAAGGAATGAAGAAACTGAATGCTTTTCCCTTGATCCCCACTTCCCGCAGACGTTGAACCATGTGCACTGAGGAGACGGTTTTGAGTGCTGCCGATAAATCAAGCAGAATCACCACCGCCGAGCCCCCTTGGTCTACCTGCAACCAAATGCAGTCAGTGGCTGCAATGAGGGCAGATTCGGTGCTGTGACCGGCGGGGAATCCCTTCTGTGAGTGGTCTAAAATTCCCTGTGAGTCAATATACTTCGTTCAGTATGAACACATTTCTCCATGATTTTTGCCGGGCGGGGAGGAGGGAAATAGGGCAGAAATTCTTTAACTCCAGAGGATTGGCGTTAGGTTTCTTAAGGAGCGGGCGAACAATAGCTTGCTTCCAGATACCTGTGTAGCAACCAGACGAAAATATTCCATTGAATACCTCGCAAAGGAAATTGGCTGTTAAGTCTGGTGCCAGTTTCAGTGTAGAGGGCATACATGGGTCGGAAGGGGCTCTGAATTTAAGACCAAGGAGACGACTTTGGTTAGTTGAGTAGAGATAGGGGGAAAATGAGACAGAAAATTCTTCCTGCTGACCAGTAGGGGTTTCATCTTGTTTAGTTCGTCACTGTCCACCATGGTTTCCTCACCAACAGACACATTGTCAATATCGGGAGTGAACTCACAGAAGATCTGTTAATAATCTTAAAAAGCATACTGGAGGAATTATCAACTGACAAAATCTTTCCAGTAAGAAAACGGGACTTCGCCTAAAAAATGGTATCTTTGTAATTCCGTAACAGAACACGCTGCTAGCCCTAAGCCCTAAACTCTAACAGTAAGTCTGAAACCTTAGCCCGAGCCCTAAACCCTAACCCCTGACCCCTTTCTCCTGGGTACGGGGGCTAGAGCACCATTTATGTTCTTGTTTGCGGCATTCACACCTCATGGACATCAGTTTGCCCGAGTATCATAGGGTGGAAGGTTTTGCGCTTTTAGTACTGCAATTTTGGAAAGGTGCAACTATATCTAAGGCCCTATTGATCCAATCCAGGTAGCCCTCTATTGTATATGGGGGACTGATATGCCTCCCAGCCGGGTTCGAAGCCAAGGCAGCCTCCCAGCTGGTAGCCATGATCTTGTTCAATTTCCTGCAACAACGGTGCCCAGAGGGGGGTTTCTCATACCTTCTGGTGATAGGAGGAGGAGAGATTGTAAATTTGATCAGCCAATGGTCCACAGAGCTAATGGGTTGGACTGCCTCGATCACCAGGTCGTTGTGATTGCTAAAAATGCCATCCTGGGTGTGGCCAGCTAAGTGGGTGGGGGAGTAAACCTGCTGCACAAATCCCATGGACGACAATAAATCTATGAGGTGGACAGTGTCTTTGTCCAGGTGGTTTTCGTAGTGAAAACTGAAATCCCCTAGGATCGTAAAATGGGCTATGGTAGCTGTTTGACTTGGCCCTTCTGGCAGGTTCACCCCTAAACCTTTTGCTTTTATTGGTGACCTGGTGATGGTGATTTTTGGGTTCTGCGCACTTTCACTGTGTCCCAGTGGAAAGTGCGTGCGCACTCTGAGTGCGTGTGGTGAGATAGGCCTGCCTTCCCATAGGAATGCATGGGGAATGTATGTGTCCCTGGTAGTTTCTGATGCCTGGGGTGTACAGGCTCGAGTCTGGTATGCGCGGACTCGTGTGATTGAATGCTGCGAAATGATGTATGTGGCGTGTATGTGTCTAGTGTGGAAGTGCCACTTCTAGACATAGCTGTGCGTGTGCTGTAAAGGTGCTGGCGTGTGATTGGCTGGGGCTGGCTGGTGAGCCTGGCTCCAGGAGTCTGGATGGGTCTGCCCGGTGGTGAGTGTGGAGATTAGCATGCTGATGGCTGGGGAGGAGTGCACCTGGGTCCTGAATAGGGCTGGGCTTTCCCCAAACAATGATGGCTCCGCCCCCTGTGGTGCGTTTTATGACCCTAGCCTCCCTAGTGAATAGAAAGGGTGGTTGAGCACATCAAGGGTGCTCCAAAACCAGCTGCAACTGGTTTCTCCACCACCCTGCACCTCAGACAAAGGGATTTCATGTATAAGAAGGGGCTGTGTCCCCTTACAATTTGTTCTCTTCCAGGATCCTATGTGAGGGGGGCTGCTGCTGTTGCTGGGTGCCAGGAGGACCGCCACTTGGACTGCCTCCCTGCCTGGAGGCCCAGTGAGCTGGCTCTGGGCCCAGGCTTGCCCCCCTGCCTGCCTAAAAGAACTTTGCTGGACTATGGCTCCTTCTAGCGCTTGGGAGTGCTGGTTATTTCCTTCTAGCGCTTGGGAGCACTTCATTTCTGCCCTAGCGCTGAGAGCGCTTTACTTTCACCCCTAGCGCCTGGGAGCGCTTTATTTTATTTATTGCGCTTGGCAGCGCTTTATTTGCTTTGGCCGGTGCCCACCCGGCATTGCCCCGAGAAATTGCCGCTCCCTGAACGGGAGCCCACCCCGTGTTGGGCCGCCACAGCCCGCGCCGCAAGAAGACTTCTTTCCGGGCCGCTGCCTAGGGCGACCCGGAAGTACTGCCAAGACCAGAAGCTGATGGGAGCCCACCCCGCGCTCCGGTGAAAGGAAGAAGTTAGCTGGCACCAGGAAGTCGACGGGAGCCCACCCCGCGCTCCTGCCTCGTAAGGAGAGCACCAGCGGAGGTGCAGCCGCCAGCAGGGCCCCGGAGAAGAGAAGCCCCGCCCGCAGCACTAGCACGGCCGCCGGAGGAGTGCTGCAGTGGAGCGAGGCTCCCCCGAGTCCCGCCGGTGGAGAGAGGAGCGAGATGGCCTCCAGCCGCTACCAGAGTCCGCCATCCCGGTGAGTGCGCAGATTGAAGAGAGGAGAGGGGACGCCGGGACACATTGCCGGTGCCCGCCCCCCCAGTGGTGAAGGCATCCTTCGGCCGGCAGGGTGCAGAGTAGAGCGGCCCCTGTAGGCAGCGGGCTGCTCCCCTAGCGAGGGGGCATTGGTAAAGAGCCTGAGAGGCTCTTGAGGGCATTTTTAATTCGAGCCTAAGAGAGGCTCCAACGACGGGGCAAGTGGTCTTAGAGCCCCGAGGCTCCAAAAGGCGGCATTTCATTGTGAAGAGCCCTGAGAGGCTCTTGGGGGCCATAGTTGCTTTGAGTCCCCAGGAGGGGGGCTCCAATGAAGGGGCACATTGTTATTTAGAGACCACAAGGCTCAGGGGGCATTTTTGCATTTCGAGTCCCCAGAGGGGGGGACTCCAACACTCCTGAGGGCACAGTTGTTGTTTACGAGCCCTGAGAGGCTCACAGCCCCCAGTGTGCGTTTTGAGCCCAGAGAGGCTCCAAGGGGACAGTCAGTTGGCCAGAGCCTGCAAGGCTCCAGTGTTGGCCAATCATTGTATACACAGCTGCCCAGCACTTTGTGGGCAGCTGCTATGTTTAGGCGCCCCTGACATTGGGACACAGGGCGTCCTAGCCCCCACAAGGCCTATTGGCCCTTTGACAGTCACAGGTGGTGGTGACTTATGTGAGTTTGGCGCAATTGTTCTTTTGCTGCACCTCTGAATGTGTTTTTATGCGTCATGTGCCTTGTTCCTTACACCTCTGAATGTGTTGTGATGCATCATGTGTAATATGCTTATACCCCTAAATGTATGGTGATACTTAGGTGGTTGTTTTCTCCTAGTACAGGTGTTGCTAGTGAGGTCCTGGTTCCCTGCGGGACATTCTCCTAAGGTGGTTAGGGTTGCGTAGGTGGTACTCATCTCTAACCAGTGGTTACTGGTTGGGTGCTTTATGTTCTATTGTATTACTTCTATATGTGCTATGTGCTAATTATTATTCCTACAAGTGCTAATTCTACCAAGTAATAAGTCTGAAAGTGCATATTCCTGACAGTGGTCCATGTGGCCCTGTCTTGTACATATCCCCTGTAAATTCTGCCCGTGCCTGTTGGCACATTGTAAAGTGTGTGTTTTATCTAATGTGTTTTGGTGTAATACAAAGGCTATTTTTATATATAATCTTGTGTGGAGTTTCCTTTGTGGTGGGCCTTGGGTGTTGTTGCTGGAGTGAGTGCGCAAATACTTAACTCATGTCGCCTCCAAGTTTCGCCTTACTGCTCGCGCCACGTTACCAAGGGGTTGAGCAGGGGTTATCTTGGCGTGTAACTCCCTTGCCCTGACGTGGAAGTGGTGGTCTCTGACTGACTTTGGCGCAAGCCCTGGCCAGCCAGGGATCCCATTTCTAACAGTAGCAAATGGTGTAAAGGTTTTACACCAGGTCTCCATAAACTTGGCTCTCGGGCCCAGGGGACGATAAGACTTGAGAAGCAGAAGTTCTCGGATAGTTTGATCTTAAAAGAGGCAGCTTCCAGTAAAGAGCCAAGAGCCGCTTCCATGGCACTGAGTGTGCGTCTAAGGGAGTCCCTAGCCACTAAGGCTAGGACACCTCCCCTTCTGTCCAAGGGGTCAAGTCTGGTTATGGAATAGCCCGGGGGAAACTGAATCGACCAGGTTGGGGCCAGTACAGACCCCAGCCCAAAGTCTCGGTGATAAAGAGACAATCTAAATTGAGTGATTTGATAGTCAAGGCGACTTCAGTTTTGTGTCTAATCATAGAGCAAGCGTTGAGCAGCGCTCCTTGAAGTGGATTTGTCTTGCTCTCTGATATTATCTTGGGCTCCCTCTTATCCTCCACCCGCTGAGGTGTTATGGGATGATCAAGATGAGGGACACTACTGTTAATGGGCCTTAATTTGCAATATTGACAAGGTGCAACATCCCCCTTATTAAAATCCCACTTCCCTTTGCCCCCCTTGTGGTGAAGTTTAGGGTGCAGCGAAAACAGTTGTAATTTAGAATACGTTGTGACCTGTGCATCTGATTTTCCTGGGGTAAGAAAGGCAGCATGTCTGGTCCCTGGCTCCGTCCAGGCGCGGACGGGCGCAGACGGGCAGGTATTGGCGCGCCAGCAGCACGCTCGTTGTAGTATGAATTAAAATACCCCCGAGACACGGAAGTGCTAATCGAGCTGGACCGCCGATCTCCGACAGGCGTCTGGCTCAGAGAAGCAGTGGAAACAAAGGAAAAGGTAAAGTGCCCAGAGGAGACCGGCAGCAATCGTGAGTAGAGTGCTCAAGAATTAAGTGCAGCTATGCAAAATTGGCTTTCAAGATTAAATCACAAAAATGCAAAAATTTCACTGACACATAAAAAGCATAAAAAGCAGCAGCGCCTCTTGGCTTTTGCGCGTCCTTTGTCCGTTGGTTGTATAACAATATTGTGGATATGACTACAACAATATCGCCCTAGATATAATACAAGAGTTGAAATAAATAGAAAAACACAGCTTGTGGACATGTATACATTGGACAATGCTTGGGATAACTTTTTTTCGGGGTTCTGGGTTTTTTTGCCTCGTCTTTGAAAACGTGGTGTGGACGTTTTCTTATACCTTGAGCATTTCTTTACTGATCATTGTGACTTACAAATATAATTTTGTGCAATAGATTCAACCTGCCACCTTTCTGTTGCATGTAAGTAACATGTCAACTGCATGCAACTGAACCTTGTGGCCACTTATGTGCTATGAGTTCAAATGTCTGTTTTTAATCTTGACATATTTCTTCAGAAATAAATAATATAGTGCTAATATATAAACAATTTAAAACCCTTCCCAATTGACCTAAACTCTAACCTGCTCCATATGAGCAAGGACATATATTTGTGACCTGACTGGACCCTCCAGGGCATATTAACAAGCGGCAGCGATAATTATTGCTGACCACTGTTAGGGTGAGAAAATCTGTCGCCGGCTATCACTGGAGATAATCTCCATGTTAGCGTTGTATTAACAACGCTTAACGCCATGGAGATAAAAATCCCGCGATAGCGGGGATTATCGCAGTTTTCAATGGAATATCGCTGTTTCCAGTGATATTCCATTGAAAATGGCGATAACTTTGTTGATAGGGCAGGGTAATCTTAGCCATGTAATACACCTCCCATTGGATTACATGGATAAGTCAGGTCACAAGCAGGCATTAGGAAAGTAGCGTTAATTGTAGTTAGCGCTACTTTTCCTAATGCTCTGTCTGTTAGCGTGCAGCTTGATAATGGGAAAAATGTTGCTTAGCGACATTTCTCCTATTATTTTGCTCTGGAACGCCCACTTTGCATCTCAGTAGAGATGCAAAGCTGGGCGTTGTTGAAAGGCTCGCTAAATCAGCAAAATACGCGATAGCGTGTCATTGCTGATAAGGCGATGAAATTATCGCCGCTTTTCGGCCGAAAACGGACGCAAAAGCGGCGATAATTTCATATCGCCTCCTTGGTAATATGCCCTTAAGTCCTGTGGAAAGATCTCCATCTAAGTGCACCATTTTGGATGTCATTGAATAATGAATGAATGCAGAGCGATGATGAAGTACTTCACTTCGGTGGTGAGGATCAGTGCATCCTGAAAAGGATATCCCTGTCAGCTCGAATGACTCCAACTGGCAGAACTTCAACGGATCCTGTAGATTAGGCCTGAAAACAGCACATAGGTATGTGTGATACCAGCGTATCTGACCGCCAAGGTGGCACCTGTCACAAAGTCTGCCCAGGCCCTGAGAGGAATGTGACAGAAAAGCTCCTAGGTGGCTGGAATGGTATAGCCAGGAGGTGTGACCACAACTGGAGCTGGAAATTAATACTAGTTGTTGATCAACTGAATATCTACCCCAGAATATTGTAGTAGTAGAATATAAAGGACAGAATATCCAGGGACAAAACATCGAAAGGTAAGTGCATATGGGGAACTGCAGATTTATCATTCCTGACTCCACATCTACGTACCTTCGAGATATAGAAATATATCCCCAAAGTACTTGTGTGTCGAATTAGGTATAAAAAAATCTATATTTACTAACCTCTCTATATTTCAGTTTCTATAAATTGGACTCAGTCTCCTGTGCCATCAGTATTCTGGTTTCGATACTCACGGTGCCCACCATACTCCATAAGTGGAAACTGTGAGTCACGGTTATTGTTCCGGTATTCTGGAGCTTCCTTGGAGGTGCGGCGCTCTGGCTGGATGAAAGTGGCCGGAGTATTCACTGCACTGCAGTCTGGGTGAACTGCTTAGAGCCATCACAGCACACAGTCCTACTTGGATTTTCTCATGTAACATACAGTTGTTGCAGGAATTCTGCTCAGTAACAGAACTATGCTTGGGACCATAGAACATCAGTATGTAGTGAGGTTCTGTGAATCCTGAACCTGTTCAATAAAGGCCGTGGTATCTAGACGATTTTGGTATCAGCGAACCGCAAATGACAAGTGCGGTATGCATGAGTGTTTTCGTCATGTTACACCGATGGATTCACTGTGTATTTGACAATCTTATCTGAACCCTTGGGTTCCATTTTGTGCATGGCAGCCATTTTGTGTGGTTTCCCTCACATAGGCTGATGACTACAGGATGACTGTGGCCAAACAAGTCTCTAGGGACACATACACCTTAGCTGACTTCTGTGTGACCTGGCCGAACTGACTCTGTTGCCTGAGGCTAAACTTGCTAAACCAGTTCCTTGTTAGGCAGCTGGTCAGATAGAGATCAAAGAGCAGGACATTGCAATGTTTATAGCACACACACGCACCCTTCTATCTTGTTCCTCATCTGTTTCTGTTCCTTTTTTATGACCTGTTTACGATCTGGGTTTGTCCAGATTGTGTGGGAAGGTATGTTGGGTTTTTTGCATGCTTGCATAAGCTAGGACTGCCCCTTACTTTTGTGCTGAGTCATGTAACCTAAACCATATATAAGAGCTCTGTTATCTGTATTCCTTAGACTGCCTCATTCAATTGCTAAGGCAGTTGGGTGACGTAGCCTCACTTAATTAAGTTTAATAAAGATGTTTTTTCATATTTCAGCTTCTGTGCCAAGTTCTTTATTGATATTAGGAAGACCCCTGAGAATGAAGATTTTCCATTTCCTCAGTAGAGACTGAGTCACCATACCGCCTCAGTATCTATGAGCCCAAATCTGACTAGTTATAGTGTCACACTCGCCCTCCTAACCTTTCCAGAGAAACAAGTGAGTTGCCACCCCAGAACACAAAACTCTCGACCCTCTCAGGGAGCATGGTAACAGGACACACCCTTTCACTCTCTCACTTGTACTTGCCCACACTAAGATAACCAGGAGACACACAGGAAGTTTAGAATATTTATTTAAACTTTTGTGACCTAAGATGCAGTATTTGCACTACAATTAGAAAACAAATGTCTACCAAAAATATTTTTAGCTTGGTTAACCAACTGTTAGATTTGGGGGTCTCTAGTTGGCACAGGTAGGTACTTGTGATAAATAGGGACCCTTGCCTCTAGTCAGGGTAAGAGGGTACACTCCTAAAATAACTCCTGCTCACCCCCTTGGTAGCTTGGCACGTGCAGACAGGCTTATCTCAGAGGCAGTGTGTAAAGCATTTGTGACCACATACAGTAACCCAGTGACAACACTACAGATGGACACCACACAGTTGTATATTAAAAATAAGTATTCTGGGGCGTGGCCAGGATGGCGGCGGAGTAGGACGTGTTTTTGAGTCCCTCCAGCGCCACACTCTCTAAGCAGTGTACTACCACCCTCTTGGGCCACCAAGACGCCTGCAATCCTTGCCGCTTCTGCTCATACGACTCCAGAGGCACGTTTGGTGAGATTTCTGAGCCCGCAGGCTCCTGATGCATTGCGGCTGCTGGGACGCCTGCGGTGCGGAGAGTCACGAAGGCCAGTGAGGGCCTTACCAGGGGGAGAGCTGCCAGAGAACGAACCACTTGCGGAGGGCTTCGGAGCCGGCGCTCCACCTCTGCACTTCCTGCCGATACCAGAGTGGGCGCCAGGTGATCTAGAGGCGGCGACCCCCGGCCCCCGTGAGTGTTGGAAAGGGGAGCCGGGTCGGGTGACAAAGGGCGGCAACGCAAGTAATCTAGCCCGGAGATTTCGGGCCTGTGAGGGGCTTCCGACCGGCTGTGACGCTCGGGCCTCATCCGCGTTACCGCTTTGGACTCTGGCTACTTGCGTGAGCGGAGAGCGGAGAGCGGAGAGCGGAGATCCGAGCTTGGCAGCAGTACGGGGTACGCCAAGTGGATCCTGGAGCTGACTGGGGAGGTCGGTGACGTGGATCGCAGTGACAGAGAGCAGAGGCCCACGTGGGAGCAATCAGCGGCCTAGTGAGCCCAGGATAGCTGGCCCGAGCCGGGAGGAGACTGGATCCGGCCCGCTGAAGGCTACACAAGGAGGTGAGCCCCAGCGACAGCGTGTGAACCTGTTGAGAGGAAGTAGCTGGGGCGTCCATACTCCCCGCCTGGTGATATTGCCCCCACCAGTGCAGACTGTCTGGAGTGAGGTCCGGAGCGAGGCCTTTCGTGAACTCCCACCGGGACCTAGCAGAGTGGAAATAGTGGGGCACAGGGAGGTGCCCTGTCTGTGGGTGCCCGCCCCTCCCCTGCATGATCGGGCCGGCGAGGAGAAAGCGAATACCCCACGGGTGCAAAGAGTGACCACCGCTGGAGGAAGCGCTCCGATCTGCAGAAGCCCTGTCATTCTGCCCTAAGGCCCGACGGAGAGCGTTGGAGTGTGGGGCCCGAGCGGCACAACAGCGTCGAAGCGCTGTGGAGCCACTGGGAGCGGCAGGGTGAGCTCCTATGCCCTATCGTTGACCTGCGATAGGGGGCAACTCTGACCAGCGGGCCTCCCCGAGTCTCTGAGAGCGGGCATAAAGCCACAGAGAACTGTGGCCGGTCGGCGACCTGCTGTGACACCGCGGGGCCTACGTCGGGGTGCCTACGCTCAGCCCCTGCCCTTGGGTAAGAGTGCCCGCACCTGGGAAGTTCCTGGGACACGTGCCGGCAACCATGGCGTCCAACAGGACAAAAAAGGACAAGCCTGGGAAGGATGGGATCCTGAAAGGAGCGGCGCAATCCGCCTCGCCCATCCCCAACAAATCCCCAAAAAAGGGTGAAAATGAAGAGCCTGCGACCAAGGCCTTTATGATAGAACTCTTCGCGGCCATTAAAGAGGGCATAGCGGAGCTGCGCTCACAACTGGACTCGGACCTGCGTGAAGTGCGGAGAGATGTGGATAGAGTGGGGGAACGGGTCGCAACGCTGGAAGAGCATGACGTGGGTACAGCAGAGGACATTCACCAGCTGCAGCAAGACGTGATTCGCCTGACGGAGCAAAACCTTGACTTGCAGGCCCACACAGAGGACTTGGAAAACAGGTCACGTCGCAATAATATTTGCATCCGCTCAGTTCCCTGGAAAGGTGAGGGGGCGGACCTGAGGAAGTATGTCGAGGCGCTATTTAAACGCATTCTGGAGGAGGAAGACACCCAGACCATACGAATGGACAGAGTGCACCGGGTTGGACTGCCACGAGGATCCCAAGCACCACCCCCGACATCCTGGTCTGTGTTCATGATTTCCAGCTGAAGGAATGGATCCTTAGGAAAGCACAAGATCTGGCTCCTCTCCAATTCCGAGATCACCACCCCCAGCTGTACCAGGATTTAGCGGCTTCCACACTGCAAAAGCGCAGGGACTTTAAGCCATTGAGCACATATCTTCAAGAGCAAAAAGTGCCTTATTCTTGGGGGCACCTCTTCCGTCTCATCTTCCGTTGGGAGAATAAATTGGTCCACGTGCGATCCTTGGAGGTGGCGATGGATCTTCTAGACTTGGAACGCCAGGACCCGGCGCCCAGGAACAGCGGCTCAACTGGCGGGCGACGACGGTGCTCCGCAGAGTGGCAAAGAGTGGGCAAACCCATGCAACCGGGGGGGCCAGACCTGTCGGCGAGGATGCAGGAGCGGGGTGCAGCGGTCGCTTCTGTAGTCCAGGTCACTGACGCAGCATCGGACCACGGTGAGGCAGCCTCATGAAACCGAGAGGGCCATCTGCAGGCGCCGGAGGGGACCACCACTCTGAGGTAACACTTGTGCTTTCTCTCCATGATCGTGAGGTGGCCCGACGGCGCGATCTGGGAGAACAGTGACTGGTGCCATGTCCCCCTGCCCCCGAGACTCTTCCTCTTTCGTTTTTTGTACTGTGTTTTTTCTCTAGGGGTGTTGGGGGGGTGGGAGGGGAGGGTTGGGATGGGCAGTGGTGGTAGCAGGGGCAGGCTTATAGATCGGACTCAGTGGAACTTGCCTCTTGACATGTGCAGGTGGTTGCTTGCTACACTTACATTCTGGAGGGGTGATGTGGGGGGAAATCGCCAACTTGGACACTCATCATGGGGGGCTGGGACACGCGGCCTCTGCAGAGCTGTACGGTAGGAATTTCCGATGCCGCCTTTAACCTTAGGAACATGGAATGTTAAAGGGCTAAACTCCCCTCAAAAGCGCCAAAAGATCTGGAAGTATATCAATGATCATCATCTGGACATAGCGGGCCTTCAGGAGACTCACCTGGCTAAAACGGAGGACTCGCGCCTTAAGCACAAAGCGTTCCCATTAATCTATAGATCCTCCGCCGCCACGAAGCAGAGGGGGGTGGCCCTTACGTTTCGCTCGACCCTACAATTCCAACCCGTGGTTGTACAGAGTGACAAGGAGGGTCGCTGGATCATGGTTAAGGGCCTGTTAAGGGGTAGACTCTGCACATTTCTTGTAATATACGCAGCTAACACTGGGCAGAATGCCTTTTTACGTACTCTGCTTCGGAAAGTGGTTGAGTTTGTGGAAGGGCCGCTGATTATTATGGGGGACTTTAACATGGTATGGCAGAAAGACCTAGATGGCACACACTCACAAAGGTCAGACATGGGCACGTTTTCCCCCGACACACAGCAACAGATCTCTGACTTGGGCCTCTTTGATGCTTGGCGTTTCCAATACTTTCAGTCCAGAGATTTCACCTTCTTTTCCCACGTCCACCGCTCCTATTCCCGGATTGACCACTTCTTCCTGAGCCAGTCACTTCGTGGGGATTTACGGGAGGCCAAGATCTTCCCACTATCTGTTTCTGACCACAGCCTGCTTGCGGTGGGGTTCCAATGGGGTGTGAAGAGTAAAGATAACCTCAGGTGGTATTTCCCAGCAGCCCTGGTTCGGGACAAATCCTTGTGTACCGCATTACGAGGACTTATCAACGAGTTCTTCACCCTCAATGATCCGGGGGATACCTCGGTCTTTACCACATGGAATGCCTTCAAGGAGTACCTTCGTGGACACTGCATAGCACTGAACGCTGCTCTTAGTCGGCAGCGCGGCCGGGAGCGGGACCAGCTAGAGGAGGAGCTCTCTTCCTTAGAAAAGGCACACAAGTAGAATCCCTCCAGGTTGGGACTTAGGCAACTAACGGCTGTCAGGGGTAAACTCCAAGCCCACTATACTCACAGGGCCGAATACACCCTGCTAAAACTGTGGCGACTCTCTTACTCCCAGGGCAATAAGGTGGATAGACACCTGGCCAGGCAGCTACGGGACAAACGGGAGCGAGAGTACATAGGGGGAATTCAAGATGCGCGGGTGGAGTGACGCATCAAGACGAGACGAAGGCGGAGCTCTTTGGGGCCTTCTACAAGGCCCTTTATACAAGGGATCACCTGGAGGCTACCGACCAAGCCGAATACCTGCAAGGTCTAACACTGCCTCTGGTCTCTGCGGAATGGAATGAGGCACTTTCTGCCCCCTTCTCCAGGGAGGATGTGCTGGCTGCCATTAAAGCCTTAAAACCCCACAAGGCTCCGGGGGCGGATGGGTATACGGCCATCTTCTATAAAACTTTCGCTTCTGAAATATGCCCCCCACCTCGTCCAGCTATTTAACCGCATGGCGGAGGAGGGTGACACCTCCCGCACAATGGAGAGAAGAACTTATCTCCATCATCCCGAAGCCCGGTAAAGACCCTAGTAAATGTGCTTCCTACAGGCCGATTGCCCTCCTGAACTTAGATGCGAAGCTCTACTCCTCTATCATCGCCCAATGGCTCAACAACCTGATGCCAGCTCTTATAGATCTGGATCAATTCGGGTTTATCAAAGGGCGCTAGACCCATGATAACACACGGCGGGTGGTACACCTAATTGAGAAAGCCAATAAGTTCAAGATTCCAGCGGTTCTGGTGGGCCTAGATGCCGAGAAGGCATTCGACAGGGTGGACTGGGGGTTCCTGTTCCGTACCCTGGCCGCCTTTGGCTTCTCCTCCAAATTTATCACAATGATACGAGCGAATTATCTCTCCCCCCGCTCCCGAGTGGCAGTGAACGGACAGTTCTCTCCCTTTTTCGAACACTCCAAGGGCACTTGGCAGGGATGTCCTCTATCACCGCTACTTTTTGCCCTTAGCTATGAACCTCTGGCAGTAGCGGTGAGAGCCAACCCTGACATCCGTGGCCTACCCTTTACGGGGGAGTCCCACAAAATCACTCTCTTTGCCGATGATGTCCTCCTCTCCCTCTCGGATCCGGCCCACTCTCTTCCCTATGGTGTGCAAGCAGCGCTGGTGCGCTATGAAGCAGTGGCGGGATTCAAAGTTAACTACGATAAATCTTATGTCCTCAACCTTATGATCCCCCAGTCGGAACTTCCCCACCTTAAATCGCTCACTCCCTTGCCGTGGACAGATTCCTCCATTCAATATTTGGGGATCCACTTGACCCCCACTTTGGGGAAACTGTACGCCGCTAACTTTCCTCCGCTCCTTGATAAGATCCAGTCCGATCTGGCCCGATGGAAACCCATGTTCATCTCCTGGCTTGGGAGGATCCACGTGATTAAAATGACCCTCCTCCCCAAGCTCTTATACCTGTTCCAGGCTCTTCCCACAGATCTCGACGGAGAATTCCATCGACGGGTGAGGCCCATGATGTTGCGTTTCATCTGGCCGGGAGGCCGAGCAAGCTTTTCCTTCACCGTCCTACGCAAACCACGGAAGGAGGGAGGTGTGGGGCCGCCGGACATCCAATTGTATTACAAGGCAGCGCAACTCCGCATACTAGTTGAATGGTCACAACAAGAATCAGAGAAGCACTGGCTGCATATGGATAGGAGCGTGGCCGGGAGAACGATCTGGGACTTGGTGTGGCGGCCCAAGACCTAAAAATGCATACCTCAGCACCCCCACTAGCACCACCTTGAAGGTCTGGGACTCTGTTTCTAAAGACGATAGATGGACCACCTTCCCCTCTCCCTTCACGCCCATACACTTTAATCCCGCCTTCCCTCCAGCTACACTCAAGGGGCCCTTCAAGGCCTGGAAGGACGGAGGTTGTCTAGCACTCACACACCTATTTCACAATTATGACCCGCTCACATTTGAGAACTGTTGGAGGGACTACGGGGTGCTGGAGAATGAGCGATACCATCACGCTCAACTACTACACTGGGCGCTCTCCCCCCAGGTGAGGGAGGCGGCAACTCGACCTCTCACGCGGTTCGAGGCCTTCTTGACCAAGACTACATCCATGAAAGGGGCAATTACTTTCATCTATGTTCTCCTCCTTACCACTACAGTTTCCCCTAGACCCCGATATATGCATATGTGGGAAGGGATCCTCCAACAAGACATCTCAGACGCCGACTGGACTCATCTATGGTCCGATATTGCCAAGTTTAATCATTCAGTGGAGCTTAGGGAGGCACATATGAAAACCATGATGGATTGGTACCTCCACCCGCCAAACTAAAACTGATTTTCCCGGGTACCTCTGATAGATGTTGGAGGGGATGTGGGTTCTTAGAAGACTTCCAGCACATCTGGTGGGACTGCCCGGTTATCCGACCGTTCTGGGAGGATATTTTAGCCCAAATTAGGGATATGCTGGGATACCCTATTCCTACCTCGATGGCTTCCACTCTGTTAGGTATCCGTGATCCTGATCTCGAACACCAGACTAGGGCGGATAAAAGGATCTTGTGGCTCAGTATTGGCGCGGCCAAAATTACTTTGGCTGCAGCATGGAAGAAGAGGGAGGCCCCGGCCATGTCTCTCTGGCACTCGAGGCTCTGGAGGCTGCTCAGTATGGAAAGGATGGCAGATATACTTTTAGACGATTTCAAGAATTTTGAATTTCGCTGGGGCCCACTGGTGGCGTTCCTCTCTAAGGGCCTACCTTCTGCAGTATGTCCACCTAGCATCCGCACTCTCCACTTGTTCCAGGTCTGAATCCCTGTCGCTACACGTCTGGTTCCTTGTCCTGTTACTACCACCACTGGGGAGGCGGGAGGGGGGGACAGTTCAGTTTGTTCCTTTGTTTGTTCTGACATCCCTCGTAAAGCTCCATTTAAATGGTGCGTGCCAAGCTACATGCCTTCGGCAGGGTCCCTTAGCACTCCTACCAGCTTTTTGTGTCCATCTCACTGGGGGGATTAACCGATAGACCGCATTGTATTGTCTCTGTACAACTGTGACTTCACAGCGACCTCTTCCCCCATGGCTTACCGAATGCTGTTAAGTGACATTTCCTTGGACGCTGGGCCTAGAGCACGAGACTTGAACACGATTACCCTTCCCCAATCTGTTGTGTCGACCTCGGATGACTATTCTGGCTACCCCCTGTGTGGAATGAAGTGCGGGATTGTCGCACGTTTATTTCTACTGGGTTTTTACTAAACGATTAATAAACATACTTTTGACAAAAATAAGTATTCTTTATATAGACTTAACGCAAAACCACAAACAACAAAAATCCACAATACTAAACTTAAGATGGTTGTTTTAGCTTAGTTCAGTTCAGTGCTTAAGATGCAACACTTTGTGTCAATGTACCTTACGATGTGTTGAGCTTCCACAACAAGTAATGTTGCAGCGATGGAAATGTGGCAAAGTTCCGGTGCAAAGAAATAACGACGTGAAGATCTTCCAGATGCGGCACGCTTCTTCGATGATGCGAGAAGTCTCGGTTTGATGTGCCAGCTGCAGCGGTGACACCCTTGTTCAGTGATGCGATGGCAGCAGCAGCGACACATTTCTTCCTCGTTGTGAGACACTTCTCCTGATGCGGTGCAATAAGACAGCTACAGCGGTGACACCCTCCCTTGGAGTTGCGACGGCAGCAGCAGCGACGGCGACACGTTTCCTCTTCGTTGTGAGACGCTTCTCTTGATGCGGTGCAATACGACTGCTACAGCGCCGACATTCACAATGCGACGGCAGCAGCAGCGACGGTGACGCGCTTCTTCCTCGTTGAGTCGAGTTTCCAGCTCCTTGCGACACACAGTCCATCAGAAGGTCCAAAACAGCAGCAGGCACTTCCAAAGAATTCTGGGGAGCTGGGGTTTGAAGTCTGTTGTCCCAGAGACTTCAGCAGGAGGCAAGCTCTTTTCCAAGCCCTTGGAGATCATTCACAAGTTGAAAGTAAAGCATACAAAGTTCTTTCTCCTCTGTTTGGCAGTCAGGCAACCACTGCAGGCCAATCCCCTAAGCAGCACTTCAGCTTAGGAATAGTCTCTCCTCAGTTTCTTTATGTTCCTCTCCTCAGCAGAGGTTTCTTCTTATTGTCCTAAAGTGATATAATTTCATGGGATCAGGGTTCCAATATTTATACCCCAAAATCCTTTGTTCTCTGAGGGGAGAGGGGCCTTTGCCTAGTCCAAACCAGTTCTGGCGCACTCTGTATTCAAGAATCCTTCTTTCCTTTCACAGTGCAGGGCAGAAACATCAGATGCCCCACAGGAGGTGGAGCCAGCATTGTGGAGGGAAAGCACAGCCCAGGAGCACTTTGTTGACAGGATTCCTTCTCTTCTTTCACTGTTCAGGGCAGATACATCAGCCGCACCCCTGAAGGTGGAGTCAGCAGTGTGGAAGGCAGGCACAGCCCTATTAAGGTTCAGGTGCAACTCATCTAGATGCAGATCTCTCTATTCACCACTGGGCTGACTCATTCTGTCTCTTGGAATCCCCCGGCCCTGTCACTCAAAAACACCAGACAAGGAATACACAACCTAGCAGAGGCAGGCTTTGGATAGTTAGACAAGAAAATACCTACTTTCTAAAAGTGGTATTTTCAAACACAGAATGTTAAAACCAACTTCACTAAAATATGTATTTTATCATTCTGAGTCCAGCCATACTAAACTCGAATTTCTACCATGTTCTCTGAGTCAGTTAGGATTATATGAATGTAATAATCTAACTGCCCATTCTGGCTTATGGAGAACAGGTAGCCTTGCAATAGTGAAAAACGAAAATGGCTGTATTTCACTATTAGGACTTGCCACACACACGAGGGCCTGTCCTACCTTATATTTACAATGCACCCTGCCCTTGGGCCTACCATAGGGGTGTCTGATATGAAGAAAAGGGAAGGTTTAGGGACTGGCAAGTGGGTGCACATGCCCAGTCAGCGTGACAGCACCAGACTGCACGCAGGCTCTGTAATGGCAGACCTGTGACACACCGTACAGGCTGCTTCTGTGGGTGGCACAACCAGTGCTGCAAGCTCACCAGCAGCATTTGGATTTACAAGCTCTGGGCACACTCAGTGCACTGTACTAGGGTCTGACAAGTAAACCAAACAAGCCAATCATGGAATCACTAATCCATACATCAAATTACAGTAGGGAGGACTTGCACTGTGGCACTGGACAGCAGTGGCACAGTGCCCAAAGCACCAAATACAAGCAGAAATACATGAGGCAACAGCAAAAATGGAAGGGAGACCCATGCCAATAGTGCCAAGTCTAACACGTGTCCCCTCCATCTGAAATGTGGGGAGAACTACCCTAACTCCTGGGAGTTCTCATCACTAAGGTGGAAAAATCTGGAAAGACCATCAGCGTTGGCGTGTTCTGTACCAGGGCGTTGTTCCACCGTAAGTCCATACCCTGTAGGAAATGGACCACCTCAACTGCTTTGGATTTTCACCACTCATCCAAATTAACCATCTGAGGGGCCTGTGGTCTGTCTGAACCCAGAAGTGAGTCCCAAACAGGTATGTCTCAGCTTCTGCAGTGCCCAGACCACAGCAAATGCTGCACGCTCAGTAGCACTCCACCTATGTTCTTGTGGAAGTAACCTCCTACTGATAAAGGCTACAGGTTGATCTAGGCTCTCCTCATTCATCTGTGACAAAACAGCCCCCACACCATGCTCTGAAGCGTCTGTCTGAACAATAAACTCTCTCAAGGGTGCAACAATCTTGCCATATCCCTTGACAAACCTCCTGTAATACCCTGTGAGTCCTAAAAAGGTCTTACCTCTGTCTAGGTTTTGGGGGGTTCCCAAGCCAGGATCGTTTCAATCTTGGGTTGTAGGGGTGCCACCTGGCCGCTCCCAACTTGGTGTCCCAAGTACACCACAGAACCATGCCCGATCTGGCAATTACTCACCTTGATTGTGAGGCCTGCCTTCTGTAGCGCCAACAACACTTCACAGAGGTGGCTCAGATGTTCCTCCCAACTGGCATAGAACACTGCGATGTCATCCAGGTAGGCGGCACTGAACTCATCCAATCCAACCAACACCTGGTTGACCAACCTCTGAAAGGTTGTAGGGGCATTCTTCATCCCAAAGGGCATAACACGGAACTGGAACTGCCCATCTGGTGTGGAGACTGCTGACCTCTCCTTTGCCCCATCAATTAAGGTGATCTTCCAGTACCCAGACGTCAAGTCAAACGTGCTGATGTACCGTGCAGCCCCTAGCCGATCAATGAGCTCATCAGCTCTGGGGATGGGTTGCACGTCAGTCTTCGTGACTGAATTGAGCCCTCTGTAGTCCACACAGAACCGGAGTTCGGGTGTGGCACCCAGCACGGCAGCCTTCGGGACCACTTGGCTGCCCCAAGGACTGCTAGAAGACTCAATCACCACTAGCGCAAGCATCTTTGAGACCTCCTCTTTGATGCAAGCCCTTACCCTGTCAGTTCACCCTGTAAGTTTTTTCCTTCACAGGTAAGCTGTCTCTTGTGTCCACATCATGGACGCACCAATCTGTGACACCAGGAACCAGGGAGAACAGATCAGAAAACTGTCCCAACAACTTGCGGCAGTCATTCTGTTGCTCATGGGTCAGGGTGGAAGAGAGGTTAACACCATCCACTGACCCATCGTGCTCTGTTGCAGACAGGAGGTCAGGAAGAGGCTCAGTCTCATTCTCCATTCCAGCATCTGTTCCTAAGAGCATGCCCACTTCAGACCTCTCTAAGTGGGGCTTAAGGCGGTTGACATGTAGGACCCTCAAGGGGTTCCTGGGAGACCGCAAGCCCACCAAGTAGGTAACTGGACTCTTGCGCTCCACAACCTCAAACGGTGCGGTTCATTTATCTTGGAGCGCGCAGGGCTCCACTTGGGCCATGACCCACACTTTCTGGCCAGGTTGAAGCTCTACCAGAGTGGCATTCTGGTCATACCATCGCTTCATCTCCTCCTGGCTGGCTTCCAGATTCGCCTCAGCTAGTTGCCTGAAACGCCTAGTCTGGTTCCTGAAGGCCAGCATGTAGCTATATACATCCTGGGGAGGTTTCCTGAGAGATTTCTCCCAGCCTTCTTTGACCAGACTCAGAGGTCCTCTGACTGGGTGTTCATTGAGAAGCTCAAAGGGACTGAACCCTAGAGATGTCTGTGACACCTTATGGTATGCAAAGAGTAGGCATGGGAAGAGGACATCCCACTTATACCTCATGGGTTCCTAAAGACCCAGTATCATGCCTTTCAGGGTTCGGTTAAACCTTTCAACCAACATGTTTCTTTGGGGGTGGTAAGGAGTGGTGACCTAGTAAGTATCACCACACTCCTACCACAGGGAATTCATATACTTAGAATTGAAGTTGCTTCCCCGGTCAGACACTTACCTCGCGAGGGAATCCCATTCGGGAGAATATTCCCATCAGTGCTTGTCCCACCACGGGGGCCGTCACTGCCCTCAGAGGTATGGCTTCTGGGTACCCGGTGGCATGGTCCACCAAGACCAAGATGAACCTGTTGCCCATGGCTGTCTTGGGGTCAAGTGGCCCCTCAATGTCAATCCCCACATGCTCAAAGGGGGTACTGACCACAGGGAAAGGCTGGAGAGGAGCCTTCTGCTTCCTCCCACTCTTTACACTTGCCTGGAAAGTTTGACATGTCCTGCAATGAGTGTCTGAACTCTTGCGCATTTGGGGCCAATGAATCTGACGGTGTTCCCCTCAAGGCCCTCGAGGCCTGTTCATTCTGTGAGTCATCTGTGGAATGCTGCGATGGAGCAGCAGCTCCAATCTGGAGGTGACTCCCCTCTGCTTCCAGCGGTGCAAAGACCCACAATTATCAGCCTCAGGTCAGTGACATGTAGGGTAAATGATGGACAAAAGGGGATTTCAATGCAGAGATTTGCTACAGAATGTCAATATGTTGGCCTCTCCAGGCACACCCCCATGAAAACCATAGTTAATCAGGTATTGTTATGAGAATACAGAACGTAAGATCAGCAAACAGCTCAATGATTGTACAAGCAATACAACAATTATTTCCAAATTTCCATTACAGAACAACTCTCCATCATTTTTCCAAGGGCTTCAGAGAAATTACAACACAAACACCAGGGCACCTCATAGTGCTCTGTCATTGCCGGGATACCTGTCACCAGCCAATTTCCCAGAGTTTTTTTTCAACTACCGGCATCACAGGGTAGGGCAAAAAGGTTTAGGACCACCATCAGGTCAGCCCCCCTCCTGCCAGCCCAGTGCTAACACAAAGTAACACCCAGCCAAGGGGTCATTCTGCAAAATCAGTTCAAATTCCTCCTTCCTCCAGAAGTGGGTGTGTGGGTGTTACCAAATCTCCAGGGGGGTAGCACGGAACCAATCGGAGCCAAACTTCAGAGGATATGAGAAGCACTCACGCAGTACCCACAGTCAACACACCAGGCACACCACAAAAGAGGCAGGACACCAGTTTGAGTTGGAAAATTAAGAAGTTTAGTATCTCCAACCTGCAAGGCAAAAATGCATCAACAGTGGTATCACAACACGGCGCCAACTGGCACCAGAGCCAAGTGTTTCAGGGGGGATTATTTACATGGGAAGTAAGGGCTGAGTCCGTGAGTCCATCTGAAATATAAAAAATGTGTCTAACTTGACATTGAACCTGGGGCCAATATGGCGGGGCCAACTCAGGCTCTCATCCTTAGTGACAGGCTGTAATTGCAAACTACAACATCAGCATAAGAACACTCTGTGCACTATAACTCCAACCCGACCCCTGTGAAGGAAAACTTCAGGGCATCACAGTAAATCCCAACAGAAAAGAACACCTGTAATAAATCAGCAATGGGATATAACCAGGGGCGTGGAATGACACGTCAGGCCAGCACCGGGGCAGAACACCTGCAGTAAAAGGGCACATTAACATTAGATATCGGTCTCATCACCTTAGGCCAGTGAGATGACCATCTCATCAGGGTAGTAGGCACCTTGTATGCAATTTAACCTTAGGCATACACATTACGCTGTCAAGTTCAAGTTCGAATTTAAAATTTGTATAGCGCACTACTCACCCAGAGGGTCTCAAGGCGCTTGAGGGAGGGGGGGGGGGTACTTTACTTATCGAATATCCAAGTTTTAAGTTGTTTTCTGAAGGAGAGGTGGTTCTGTGTGAGGCGGAGGTGGGTGGGGAGAGAATTCCAGGTCTTGGCCGCTAAGTAGGAGAAGGATCTTTCCCCCATGGTGGATCTTTGGATGCGTGGAATTGCGGCGAGGGCTTGATTGGACGATCGTAGTTGGCGGGTGGGGGTGTAAAAGGAAAGGTGTGTGTTGAGGAATTCGGGTCCTAGGTCGTAGAGGGCTTTGTGTGCGTGGGTGAGGAGACGGAATGTTATTCTCTTGTTGGCGGGGAGCCAGTGGAGGTCTTTCAGGTGACCAGAAATGTGAGCTTGGCGGGAGATGTCTAGGATGAGTCTGGCTGAGGCGTTTTGGATGCGTTGGAGTTTTTTCTGTAGTTTGGCTGTGGTTCCGGCGTAAAGGGTGTTTCCGTAGTCCAGTCGACTTGTGACAAGTGCATGGGTGACCGTCTTTCTTGTTTCGGTGGGGATCCAACGGAAGATTTTTTTGAACATACGTAGGATGTTGAAGCATGATGATGAAACGGCGTTGACTTGTCTGGTCATCGAGAGGGAGGAGTCCAGGATGAAGCCCAGGTTGCCTGCGTGGTCCGTTAGTATGGGTGCGTTTCCTAGGGCCGGTGGCCACCATTAGTCGTCCCAGGCGGAGGGGGATGAACCTAAGATGAGGACTTCCGTTTTGTCTGAGTTCAGTTTTAACCGGCTGTTCTTCATCCACTCGGCTACTTCTTTCATCCCTTCGTGTAGGTTGGTTTTGGCGGTGTTTGGGTCTTTGGTGAGGGAGAGGATCAGCTGGGTGTCGTCTGCGTAGGAGATGATGTTGAGGTTGTGTTGGCGCGCGATGGATGCGAGGGGACTCATGTACACGTTGAAGAGGGTGGGACTGAGTGATGATCCTTGTGGTACGCCGCAGATGACTTCGGTGGCCTCTGATCTAAAAGGGGGGAGGCGGACTCTCTGGGTTCTTCCGGCAAGGAATGAGATGATCCAGTCCAAAGCTTTTCCTTGTATTCCAACGTTGCTGAGGCATTGTATAAGGGTGCTATGACAGACTGTGTCGAAGGCTGCGGAGAGGTCAAGTAGGATGAGGGCAGCTGTTTCTCCGTTGTCCAGTAGAGTTCGAATGTCGTCTGTTGCTGCGATGAGGGCGGTCTCGGTGCTGTGTTTGGCTCGGAAGCCGGACTGTGAAGGGTCGAGGGATTTGTTGGATTCGAGGAAGGCGGCTAGCTGACTGTTGACGGCTTTCTCAATGACTTTGGCGGGGAATGGGAGGAGCGAAAGGGGGCGGTAGTTCTTAAGTTCAGTGGGGTCTGCTGTGGGTTTCTTCAGGAGGGCGCTGAGTTCGGCATGTTTCCAGCTTTCCGGGAAGGGAGCAGTTGATGACGTCTCGGAGATGGGGTGCGATGATGGAGTCTGCTTTGTTGAAAATGTGGTGGGGACATGGGTCGGTTGGCGACCCTGAGTGGATGGAGTACATCAGGCGGATGGTGTCTTCAGTGGTGATTGGGTTCCAGGTGCAGAGGTTGTTGGAGGGGGGTTCTAGTTTGGAGGTGGGTGGGGTGGACTGGTCTCCGAACTGGTCTCCAAAGCTGTTATGTATGTCAGTGATTTTGTTGTGGAAGAACGAGGCTAGAGAGTCGCAGAGGTCTTGGGAGGGAGTAATGTCGTTGGTGCCGGCGGTGGGATTGGTAAACTCTTTGACGATGTTGAATAGTTCCTTGCTGTTGTGAGTATTCTTGTCGAGCCGATCCATTAATGCTGATTTCTTGGTGGATCGGATCAGTTGGTGGTGTTTGCGGGTGGCGTTCTTGAAGGTGGCTAGGTTGTCAGTGGTTGGGTTTTTTCTCCAGGCTTTCTCGAGGGTGCGACATAGCTTCTTGGATTTCTTAAGGTCATCGTTGAACCAAATAATAATAATAATAATAAAACATTTATAAAGCGCCTGGCTGCACAAAACTGTGTGTCCCCGCGCTAACTGCTAATACAATACAAATCCAGAGGAGTAATGGCATGGAGCTCAGCAGAAGAATTACTTGCTAGGGAACAGAAGAGTTTTTAATTTTGCCCTAAATCTCATTTCGGAAGGTTCCATCCGCAGGTGGAGCGGAAGTGCATTCCAATACTTTGTGGCCAGGTAACAGAAGGATTTACCTCCCATTTTAGCTCTTGTGATTCGGGGAAGTTTAAATAACATCATACCTGATGATCTTAAATCCCTAATCGGGCGGTGTATGGTGAGAAGACTTTTCAGGTATTCGGGGCCTCTGTTCTGAGCGATACGGTGGGCATAGCAAAGGGTCTTAAATTTGATCCTCTCTTTAATAGGGAGCCAATGGAGTTTGGATAAGGCAGCTCTAGTAGATGTTTTTCTTGGGAGATCGAGCACCAGTCGGGCTGCTGTGTTCTGTACACATTGTAGTTGGTGAAGGCCCTACCGGCTGAGACCTATCAGGAGGGCATTTCCATAGTCCAGATGAGGTGTTATCAGAGCATGGACTATGGTTTTCCTGGCTTCAGTGGGAAGAAGGTCAAGTACCTTGCGAAGAACTTTTAATATGCCAAAGCATTTTCCCGTTATTTTATTGACTTGGGTCTTACCGGAGAGGTCGGAATCCAGCATAACGGGGCTTTTCTGATACCTTGCTTGATTTGATGGTTTTTCAAGGGTGCTAATTCGTCAGCGCTGTGGGTGATCCATTGTGTGAGGTTGGTGGCAGCTTGGTTTGGGTTCGATGATTTGGCAGGAGGGTTTTGGTGAAGCGATGTGAAGAGCTGGTCGGTGGTAATATTGTTCCAGTTTCTGCGGGGAATTGTTTGTGGGTGGTTGTGGGTTGTGGTCTTTTTGTAGTTGAAGTGGACGCAGCTGTGGTCCGTCCAATGGAGAGCTGTGGTGTGATTGAAGGAGATGTGCATGCTGGAGGTGAAGATTGGGCCAAGCGTGTGCCCGGCATAGTGGGTGGGGGTGTCAACAAGTTGTTTGAGTCCGTGATTGGCGAGGTTGTCCAGAAGGGTGGTGGCGTTGCTGTCGTTGTTCTTTTCCAGGTGGAAGTTGAGGTCCCCACCCTGGCATCTAACACATTGTGCACCTCACCAGTGCGTACATTAGGCTCACTTAGGCAGGTAAATAACATCCGCAGGGGCCCACAACCTTATTGGTATAACAGCCTGGAATCAGCGTAGGATCCTCTAACAGGCATGAAGCATTAATATACATTGGCATCAGTAACGGTAGTAACTGGTCACAACCAATCAAACATTTCCTATAACCTGGTTACTGTGCAGGAATAAACATTTCATTAGGGCAACCCAAAGGTCTCCTCAGGTGAATAACGCATGGGGGGTTCCTACCATTAACAGGGGCATTAACACTTGCGCCACACTAACCCAAACACCAGAGCCTACACTAGCTAGCGTTTACCTGGACCCCTAGACAGGGGTTAACTAATGTCTTGGCCCAGTTCAGGGGCCTGGCAGTCCCGCAGGTACTTCTCACCGGGGGCCCTGGTCTTCCTTAAGGCAGATTCCCAGAAAACGGGGAGGAGCGAGCACCGACCCTGTGCTCCGACACACACCCCCAACTCCCCTACAAGCAGCCCCACTCACCGGCAGTCCAGAGGATGACCCCTCTTCCCAAGCAGGGCTCACTCTCCTCAGTGGCTGGTGCGGGACTTCCCTGTCCAACCGGGAGCCCCGCCGGACACTTGCAGCACCTTCTCGCTGCTTCGGGTTTCACCCGGGCCCCTCCTATCTCACGGGGACCCGGGGCTTCAAGGCGGAAGGGGCAGGTACCGGCGATGTGCCTCGAGGCCCCCGCCGCGCAGCACTCTCTGACGGAGCTCTACTCACAACCGAGGGCTCTCTTCAGCTTTGAGTCGGAGGGGGGCAGGCACCGGCAATGTGCCTCGAGGCCCCCCTTCCTCTCCGGGCTCTGGCCGCAACACTCAGGCTCTCCCTCACTGCGGCGTCACCCGGGCCCCTCCTCCTCACGGGGGCCCAGGGGGTTCAACACGGCCTCTGGGCGGCACAATCGGGGCTCCCTCGTCCTCACGGGAGCCCCGCAGTCTCTCTGCTCCTCCGGCCGCCTCGGGACGGGAGGCGGGGCTGGCACCGACAGTGTGGCCCGGCCCCGCCTATCTCACCGGCCCCTCACTCAGGGGCACAGACCGGCGGGGTGGCCTCCCGCTCCGGTCGCTCCTAATCGGGGCTCCCCCTTGACCACGGGGGCCCCGCAACAGCACTTCACCTGGGCCCCCCTCCCTCACGGGGGCCCAGGGCTTCGCGTCGCTCCTCTTCCTGGGCTGCCGGCCGGCAGCCAATCCCTGCGCGGCCTCTCAGGGGCACGGCCGCGCAGGCCAATCCGTGCACGGCGTTGGCGGGGGCAGGCCGATGACGCGGCCGGGCCCCCGTCACGTGATGCGGGTGACGGCAGCCTCAGGGCCTCACGCGGCCCTTTCCTCACTTCGGTGGCCCTCTCCTGGCACCGTACAGTTTCTCAGGGGCCCCTTCCTCACCTCCTGGGCGCTCCTTTCGCGCTGTGCTGGCGTAATTCATGGTCCCTAATAGTGACAGGGACCTGGGTGGGCCCTCATAATTCAGGGGCCCCGGGGACAGCAGAGGGGAGTGGGTTTTTAGGGGTGCAGGGCCCAGCTCACAGGCCCATGTGGCGGTAGCACCTCGCAGCAGGTCCCCTCTCTTTCTTGTCCCAGCTCTGACTGACTCTCTGGTGGCACTTCCCCCTTACTTATACCCTCCTCCCAGGCAGTGCCAGAACCTTCTAGAATGTTGGCAAAGCTGGCCTCAACTGGCTCAAGGGGAAGGGGTGAGCACCCTGGGTGCCAGGCTTTCCCTCCAAAAGCTAGGGGTGGCTGGGTATTATTATCTAGACCGCTGACCTATGCCAGTCCAGTGGCAAAACCCATGGCCATGGCATCCATTTTAAACACAGAACATTTCAGTCAGGTGCATTTTACAATGGGGGGAATTTACAAGTGCTCACACCATTACATGACTTCACATGTTAACAAGGTGTCTCACACCACTCATGGCCTATACAGGTTTAATCCCATGGGGGAGACATTTCCAGATTAGGGGGGGCAAAAGCGAAAAATTTCAGGGGAAAGGCCAAGTCCAACACTGGTGTGCAGTGGAGAGAAAAGAGGTCGATCCCTTACGCCCAGATGCCTAAAATGGCCCCGTCCTGGGCACCTCCTGATGAGGTCATGACCTTCCTTTGTGGCGAAACACATACAACGAACTCCTCCCCGTGAGTCCTGCCCGTGCTCTGACTAATAGCGCCCCTTCCGCTAATTGCTGGAGCGCCTGGCCAGAACATACATTATTATTTACAGAAAACTGTTGTAACATCAGATGTCATTCCCACATTTAAGAACCAATAAGAAAACGGTTCAGTGACATAACATCGAGAACATAAATATTGTGCTACATAGATACCGTGTCAAAAATATCAATCACAAAAATTGCGTTTTCCTGTATATATAAAGCTAAATACAAAAATATCAAAAAGAATATTGTTTCACAGTAATATCATTAAAAAGGCAAAAATATTGATTTTAAATAGAAATATATAGGTTAAAATAGTAAATATTCAATATTTTAATATGTACAATCACTGTAATGTAAAATACATACATTTAACTAACCTTTTACACTATATTTAAATATATACTTACATAAACATACACACATAAATACGTAAACATTTATATTGCTGCTCCAGAAACAAATATTAGAACTGGGATTGACCCCCTAAAACTATCTAAAAGGTGTATTTCTCTTAAATAATTATCTGACCTGTTTTAACAACTGAAATTGCCCGTTTTCACTTTGCACATGTACTTTATTTGTAAATAACTGATTGGTACTTCTTTGATGAAATCATGGTTTTAAATTCCCTCCAATTGTAACAAAGACTCAATTGACCGGCCTCCAAGAAATATTTGCGCTACCATATTTAACTGAATTTGAATGGCACACCGTATTCCTACAAACATAAAAGCCAACAATTAAACTGTAATTGAGATAAAAAAGGACTACACAAGTAGCATAGTTAGGTAAGTAATAAATAAAGCAATTATTTTTAAATAAATAAATACATTTGAATTTATTATTACTTAAATAACTTCCCACCCTATTCTCCTACAAACACAATAAAAAACACACCTATTATATAACATAATCAAATTAATTATTAAATAATTTACAAAATTATCATAACATTTTCAATAAAAATTAATAATTAAATAAGAATTCATTTTTACTTAATTAGCTACACACCCTATTCTTCTACAAAGTAAACAACCACACCTAAAATGTAACTTACAAAATATGATAATTACACAATTTACATTATTAATAATCAATTGAATAATTAATAGGACATTCATAATTTTAAAATTAACAATTAAATTAAATTTAAAAATAACTAAAAATGACAAACTAGTGTTGAAAACATAAACAATTATACAAACAATTTATAACATACATACAAAGATAATTAAAACAATATTTTCTACAGCTATATTTCTGTAAATGATATTAACAGAAGATATTTTTCACAACGAGATTACTTTAAAAAATCGATATTTTTGTAAACGATATTCCTGCATCGTGATATATGTACATCATGATATTAAAAACTCGATATTGGTGTGGCTCGATATTTTGTCCAAGTACCCTTGTTACGTTGCTTTGGACACCTTATCAGTCCAACCAGCTCTTCTCACGAGTGGCTTCTCTGGCTGGCACATTCTTGGAGTGGACCTGACTATCACTCGTCTAAAACATGCTAATAAGGTGTGCTGTAGCTAATGAAGAGGTCTGGAAAACAACGTCTGCAGTGGAAAAACACATCATTTGTCTTTTCCTGCCTCACTGTGGGCCTTCGGTTCTGGTTTGCTATTTGCTACATGCGTGTGGGGATAGGGACTTGTAACTGTGTCCCATAATCTTCATGTGGACTTGTCTTGGTACAGCTCTCTCTCTCACATCTTCACGTCCATCCGTACACCTTCACCTGCAGTCATGTGACCCTACCAATGAAAGGGGAGTTGAGCGCATGTGCCCTTGATGGAGCGGGGGGTCTGAATGTCAAATGCTGTGTGTAATCATCATACAAACCCCGTCACTGGCCATAGGAACCTTTGTTGGTTGACGTGTAGAGATATTTAGGAGTAATCATTTTAATAAATGTTCATAAACAGGGTGGACCACTTGGAACTCCATAGGAAATAACAAGGAGAGTGGTGAAAGTTTAAAAGGTTTATGAAGCTAATTTTAGTCAAATGAAGGCCATTAGTCTTTTTTTTTTTTAGAGTTTTATATAGCGCAAACTAGACCCGAGAAATTGGGTATCAGAGCGCTTTACATGAGCACAAGTTTCGTTACAGATGGACACATTCCTTTTTGTTAGGCACAGGGAGATTAAGTGATTTGCCCAGAATCACAGGATGTTGAGCGTCGTTACTGAGACTCGAACCCGGTTCCCCAGCTTCAAAGTTGAGACTCTAGCCATAAGGCTACATCCTCTTCCCTGTATTCAAATTGTATTCATCATCATTCGAAAGTTAAATGCTCCAAGACCCGATATTTCAGCACAAAAAAGAATAGGACATTAACAATTGAGTATGGAACACAAAATATCCAAAAATTGCATAAAGGAAATTCTCTAGTCGAATTTAAGCAGATGAAATCAGGAGCGGGCATTAAGGAAAGGGACACAGGGTGAGAGCAGCATCAAAGACCAAATGAAGATCACTCATTGGGAGAATTGAAATGCTTCAGTAAAGAACTTCAGCGAATCGGGATCAGCAGAGGTGAGAAAGATCTTGTTATATATCCAAGTTAGGCCTATGTAGCAAACAGCTTATTTCTTACATTGTCCTCGTAAATAACATTTTCAGCTGTGACCTTTTGCACATATTTGAATGCACTACAATGTTGGGTTAGATTCTCTGAAACTAAACTTGCTTTCACGTCTAGCTTTGCAGAATATTATCACAACGCCTTGAACATCATGTACAAGGTCTTGTTTCGCACTATGTACAATTGTCATGACTATCTTCATCCACCGGGCGACGGGGCTATCTACATATCCATAAAATCACAAATCTATACGCAACTCGCAAGGCTGCTTTCTATTGTAAAAGATGAGCATCCCAATAGATTAGCAGAGGAGGCACTTGCGCTGATACCGAGATCCCTGCATGCTGAGAAATTTCCACACAACGGTCTGACATCGTGTGAGGGGTGTCCAGTTTGGGACCAAGACGGGATCCTTCACTCTATCCCATCAGGTAATGGGGTTGATTTGTCCCAAGGGGGGATTATTGGCTTTACATCTATACTCACTCTAGTTACACTTAAAGTAGGGTTCGCATCGTAGGAGTATGCTCGATTACTGCCTTGTTTTATATGCCTGCATATATGCATTGTTTAAGCACCATGGTAGAACTATATTTACTATTTACGCTATTGGTGCTTGTAATCACTTTCATCTTTTCTGTCTACTAATCATTGCAGCACACGTATTTTATGCTAGAATAACGTTGGTTCAATAGATATTATTGAAAACGACCCACTGTGTATTCTTTGTATATTTCTCTAAGAATAAGTGAGCACGAGTGACTTAGTGAAAGGTTCTGTTCTGTTTCCACGATGCCTGAGGGATCATCGTTGTCACGTTCAGTGGTTGCCAGAGTCCATTCGCTTCCTAGTTAGGTTAGGGTGGTGGCTTATGGTGGCACTGTGAGCTAGCTGGTCTATAGGCCAACACATCCTGCGGGGGTGTCCAGAATCGGCCGTGGCACCAAGCTCATAGTTTATGTTGTCCAAACAATGCAAAGATCCTGCAGACTGGTAAGAACTACACGTATATCTTCCCCCCTCAAAGTCAGCAAAGCATGTCCTTGCCTAGTCTAAGGAACACAGATTATCATTAATAGACGTTGCTTTGGACACAGCTCTTCTCAGGCTGGCAAAACATCTTCTTTTCCCTTTCGGTGAGACTATAATGCATTGCAGGGTTTTACAAAGTCAGTCCTGGAGGGCCAGATCCTGGCCAGATTTTTAGCATATCCACATTTAGATAAATGTAGTTATTTTTAAAATCTGCCATTGATCCGTCCCTCCAGGACTGACACTGGAGAACCCTGGTATAATACATAACAATAAACTATTCTCTAGGTATTGGAGGGGTCTTGGAAAACAACTGACTGTTTGAATATGTGTGACCAAATGAATGGCACAAACCTAAGTAGATGTGGTTTTAAGTAAAAGTATTATTCCTTCCTCAAATTCTTCATCAAAGGTAAGATTTATGACAAACATTGTTATTTTCTTTCCACTTAAAGGAAAACAGGAAGAGGACCGAATATGTGAAGAAAGGAGACAGGCGGAGAGAGCAGAAAGAGAGAAGAGGATTTGGGAAGAGATCGAAAGAGAAAGCTGCGCCCTAGAGGAGAAGCTGGAGAAAGATGCAAAGTTTGTCATGAAGAAGAGGCAGCAGCGAGAGCAAAACCATGCTGAGGAGTGCTCACATGTCAGGCAGTATGTGACAAGAGGCAATGCTGGTGACATTGAGACAGACGAGGTAGGCTACACCCCACATATATGTGACCAATTCTGCATTACATCCGCATTTCCTATTCCACCTGCTTCTCTGGGCGAATAAGCCAACCTTAGGCACAGTAATCGTAATCGTGGGTAATCGTGCCCTTTACAAATACACTCAACACAACATGTGTAAGCAATGAATTCAATGAGGGCTGACCTCAGGAATGAGTGAGCTATGTCAGGTCAATAATGCTGTTGTCTCTGGAACCACAAGAACCAAGGGGCATTGTAGGAGAGTGGGGTCTGCTTCCTATGGTCACCCCCACTTTTTGCTTTTGCTTCTCTGGTTTTCGACTTAGATGTGGCTTTGGGCCTGCTAATCAGACCCACAGCCCAGATGCACTCTATCTAAATTCACACCATGTACTCTAGGTACATCCACAATTGGGAATTGGTTCAACTTATCAGCCCCTGTACAAGTGTACCCTAGGTGCCCAGGGCAAAGGCCTACCAGGGGCTGCAGCATGTATTATGCCACCCCTGGCTGGCCACTCAAATAGACACAACTGGCTGATCACTCAGCTGGGGCAAGGTCGTGTAATCACCCCTTGCTTAGGTATAGTATTCCTATATCTACCCTTATATATAGACACACAGTAACCTATAAGTCACTCCTATGGCAGGCCTTAACAATCCTGGAGGCAGAGTGCTTGGTTATGTGTGAGATGGTGCTCTAGCATGAGCTGAGCCACTCTGCAGCTTTCAGAACCATGTCCTTATAGCTGTTCTATGATATTGCCATACCATATACTCTTAAGTGCATTAAGTGCATTTTGAACCTCGCGGTTAAATGCTAACTTTGGTTTGGCTTTATCCAAACATGTAGTGTAAGTTGTCATACACTTTGAAATACTACCCCCTGGCTACAGGGGTAGCATTCCACCCTTCTAGAGGGAGAAGACATGTTGTCGCTGACTATCCCGGTTAAACTTAACCAGAGCCCCAGCGTCACAAAATGGACGCTGCTGCCACCGACACAAGTCTGACCTCCTGCACTGGGAGTCCTTCCAGTCACGGAGGTTTGGACAATAGGTTTCCTGCCTGGAGAGGGGCGAGCACCACCCCAGACAGGACTTTGCGTATTGGCACAGGGAGGGCTGAATAGACTGAGATACTGCCTGAGGCACACTAGGTGCTCCATGCATACCCCAGTTCAAACCGGTTGCTGGGGCACTTCAGCCCAAGCTCTGGCGCGAAACTGGACAAAGGAAAGGGGGTGTAACCACCCCCCTTCCTGGTCCCACCCATAGGAGGGACCTAGAAAGTAATCCAGCCCCTTTTAGTTGTATAAAGGTAGGAGCTGAGTCCTGAGACTTTAGATTAATCCTGAATCGAAACTTGACACAAAACTCTGGACCTTCGACATTCTGTTGAAGCTGAAGGCTGAAGAATCTCCCTTGTGGCCAAGGAGTGACGGCCCTGGCAACCAGGCACCATCCAGCAAATCAACGGCTTGCTATGTCGATGTTCCCGCCGGAACCCGAGCACAGAGCCTGACAATACCCAGACTTCCAGACCTCTCTGACCCTCTCTTCACAACTGCAGCATAGCTGGGATCCGTGGAGGCGACGAGACAAGTGGGACCGGTGTGGTGATCTGTAATGTGTACTGCTTGTTGTCATTTGATCACTGAACTCTGTGATGTCATCTATGGGGTTTCCGTGTACTGAGGATTCCACCCCAGTGTTCCCTGTGTGGCAGTTGCAGCTGCTGTGTCTTCCCTTCAAGCTGTTCCTCAGCTGTCTTTTCAATCTTCACAACAACATCCTCGTGTAAATCGTTCTGAAGCTCAGGACCTTTTTACTTCTACAAACGACACTCATGTGAGTACATTTACAAACTTCATTGTCTGCTGTACATGTTGAGAGCCGTCACAGCCGCCGGACTTCCGTTCATTTTTCCTGCCATTTCGTTATCATTTATCAATTAAGCCCGAGCTGCGCTACGTGTGACTTTCTCTTGTGCCAGTCTATGAAATCCAACGGAACATTGTCTCGACCGGCTGATTTCACCAAGACTTTTCCTCCGCTATTTAAGTCTTTCTTACCTTCAACTCTGCTCTTCCAGCGCTGCGTGTTTTCTCTGCCACTTGTTCCTCTCCTTCCGAATTGCTCTTCGTTATGATGACGTTGTAGAATTCACAACGTACCTCAGTCAAGCGCCATCACGTCTCACGCATGCTGGTCATAACAATCTTCATTCGTCACGACGCTCACGCTGTCTGTCAGCTGCCAAACGTCACAAAGCATTATTCGTCACAAAGGCTTCATTCCTGCTGCATTCAAGTGCTCATTGTTCCTGACGTGCACAGCTGACCAGCTCTAAAGCTTTTGTTTTCGCTGATGCACACAGCCATTGATTTCTGGTACTTCTCATTCACACGCTGATGTACACAGCTCTTCATTCACACGTTGATGTACACAGCTCTTCATTCACACGCTGATGTACACAGCTCTTGTACGCATATTCATGTTTACCTGCACAACTTTACCTCGCCGAAAAGAGCCTTATCACGCTGATGTGCACAGCTTGGGCACGCAGTAAACAACTTTTTTCACGCTGATGTGCACAGCCTTAGTTTAAAAAAAAAAAACAGCATTTTCGCGTTGATGCGCACAGCCTTTACTCACAAAAGCGATATATACACGCTGGTGTGCACAGCTTCTGCGCACAACAAAAGAACATCTACACATTTGTGCTGTAGTGCACTATTTTAGTTACTTTGTTCATTGATAAATGCAGTTTTTATTCTAAAAATTTATTTACAGTAGTGACTTCTATTCTACAATTTTTTTTTTTCTCTACAATTTTTGATTCCAGCTCCATTCCTTCAGACACCTGGTGATCCTCCTCTTGAATGGAAACTCTGGTTAAGATCTTTCATGGCCTATTTAGGTGCAATTGATGAAAGTAGATATCGTGCAGAAAGAAAAAAAAGTCTAATGTACTATCATCTTGGTGTGGAAGGCCAGAATGTTTTTGACCATTTACCTCCTTTTGTTCCGCCTCCTGGTGAAGCTCCAGATGAATTCGACATAGCTATAGCCAAATTAGACAAGTACTTTGTTAAAACTAAAAACATGGTTGTCCATCGTTACAAATTCTTCACCAGGGCTCAAAAACCTGAAGAAAGTATTGACACCTTTGTTACTGCTTTAAAAATACTTGCTTCCAAATGTGAATTTGATAATTTCACCTCACAACTTATTAGGGATCAACTTGTTGCTCGCTGTTCGTGCAAACAAATTCAAGGGAAATTATTAACTTGCAAAGATCCTTCTCTGGATAAGGCTATTGACATAGCTAAAAGTATAGAGACATCTTTGGAGGATTCTAAACAATTGGAAGTTACTCTCTCCAATACCTCTATTTCAAGTGCAGTCTCCACTAAAGCGTCTGTTTCTACCAAGACACCTAATTTTATTCCTCGTGACACACGTGGTTATTTTAGAAGAATGGGAACTACTGGTACTAGAAGACCTTTTATGCCTAACAGACAATTTAGTCAAAGTACTTTTTGTTTCAGATGTGGCTCTTCTTACCATGTTTCCAATTTCAAAAATTGTCCTGCTATCAACCAACAATGCAGCCAATGTGGCAAAAATGGTCATTTCTCAAGAGTTTGTATGAGAGGTAGAAGAGGCAGTGTGCGGTGTGTCATGAATGAAAGTGATTCTTCCCCTAATTTAAATTCTCCAGAAAATTCAACTGAATATTCAGAATGTGATGTAACTACTCAGGAGTATGTAGTTGTTGTGAAAGACAGCGACAATGTCAGCCAAACATTTCACGCCCCTGATCCCGAAGTTGACACCATTATTGAAAAACATCATGTTCAATTACTTGTAGATACCGGGGCTCGTATCACTATTGTTTCTCACGATAAATATTCTCATTTTTGGCAAGATAAGTGTTTACTTCCCCCTGATGTTCTAACTGTGGCTTTTGAAGGAAGCAGAATTAATCTTTTAGGTTATTTCTGGGCTGAAATCTCTATTTTTGGCAAATCTATTAAAGGGAAGGTTTATGTTGCCAAGCGAGGCATTAATGTTCTTGGTCTTCTACATCAAGCTGAATTTGGTATTACTATCAAACCTGGTTTACCCAACCCTGTATTTATTGAAGGGTGCAATCTCCCTTGTTCTACGTCTTCATTTTCTGTTCCTGTATGCAACATTTTGGATGGCAAATTGTGGGAGTGCAAATATGAAAACATTTTTGAAGATCGCCTTGGTAAAATCACCAACTTTCAGCATTTTATTAAAGTCAAAGATAACATTACCCCTGTCAAACACAAACTCAGAAATGTCCCACTTAGTATTAGAGATGATTTGTCTAAACACCTAAAGTCACTATGTGTACAAGAAATTATTGAAAAAGTAGAATCCACATTATGGCTTTCTCCCATTGTACTTGCCAGGAAAAGGTCTGGTGACCTTAGGATGTGTGTGGATTTGCGCAGTCTTAATGAGGCCATCTGGGTCGATGGTTTTCCCCTTCCCCGTATTGAGGATTTAATAGCAAAGGTGGGCTCATCTACTTGGTTTTCCAAACTTGATCTCAAGGCAGCTTACCACCAGATTGAATTGCATCCTCTCTCACGACATCTCACTGCTTTTGTAACACCTGATGGTGTATTCCAATTTCGTCGCCTTCCTTTTGGCCTGGCTTCTGCCGCTGCTGTCTTTCAGCGAATCATGTCCGAAATGTTTGAGGAACTTTCTAATGTAGTCGATTTCCAAGATGATATTCTTATTTTTACTCAAACTGAGGCCGAGCATGAGAAAGCCATTGACCAAGTTTTTAACATCCTAGAACAAAGAGGTGTAACTTTACAGAAGAGTAAGTGTGTATTCAAAACCAGAGAGGTAGAATATCTTGGTCATATCATTTCTGAGAGTGGCATCAAACCCAGACCAGGTTTAGTTAAAAGCATTATTAAAGCTCCTGCCCCCTCAAACAAAGAACAACTTTTGTCCTTTCTTGGTCTTTGTGAGTTTTACTCAAAATTCATGAGAGACTATGCCAAGACTACTGAATGTTTTAGACTTCTACTAAAAAAGGGTGCCACCTTCAGCTGGTCTGATGAGTGTGAAAAGGGCTTTCAGCTCATTAAAGAGCACATCACTAAAGCTCCTGCTCTTCAGCCTTTTAATGGTAATAGAGAAACTGTGGTCACTGTTGATGCTTGTGAATATGGCTTAGGAGCTGTTCTTTCACAATTGGCTTATGGAAAGGAATTTACAGTGGGGTTTGCCTCCAGGACCCTCCGTCCTGTTGAAAGAAAATATTCGGTCATAGAAAAAGAGCTCCTAGCTTGCGCTTGGAGTGTTGAGAAATTCAAATCTTTCTTGTGGGGTAGACCGTTTATCCTTCAAACCGACCATCGACCTCTCGTCGATATTTTGTCTGGCAGAAATATCAAATGTACAACCGCACGGTTGGCTAGACTTTCCACTAAATTATTGGAGTTTAACTTCAAAGTTATTTATATCCCTGGCGGTAAAAACAAACGGGCAGACTGTTTGTCCTGGTTACCCAAACAAGATCCTGACGAAAATGATTGGGAAACTGAGATTGAGGAATGCTTTGTGGCCAATATTTCCCAAGATTCTATTTCTTTTGCTGAAAGTGATTGGATTAAAGCAGTTGAAAATGATGTTGTCCTTAAAGATGTAACTTCCTTCATACAAAAAGGGTGGCCTAAAGAAAAATCTCTTTCTCCCGAACTTCAGATCTATTGGAAAATTAATTCAGAACTTTCTTTAGAAAATGGTAAAATTGTTAGAGGTGATAAATTCATTCCTCCTTCTGTTTATCGAGAGAAAATAGTTGCTGATGCCCATTCTGGACATCTAGGAGCCACCACTACCAAGAGAAATGTTAGATCGAATTTTTGGTGGCCTAAAATGGACAATCAAATTGTGGAAGCTATTAAACTTTGTACACGTTGCAACACTAGTGACAAGGTTCTTGTCTTAGAAGGTGTTTGTGATTCCGTTGTTCCCCCACCTGTTAGAGCTTGGCAGAAAATTGGCCTGGACTTTCTAGGTCCATTTCATGTTCTTCCCAATACTTCCAAATACTTCCTGGTCCTTGTTGATCACCTTTCTAGGTGGGTCGAAGTTGAACCTATCAATGTTCCCAACTCTAAAAGTGTCATTGATTGCTTAAGTAAAATTTTCTTGCGGGAGGGTTGTCCGGAAGAAATCCTCACTGACAACGGAGTACAGTTCATTTCTAAGGAAATGTGTGTTTTTTTGAATAACTGCTGTATTAAACATACCAGAACTCCTTTGTACCATCCCCAGAGCAACGGCAAAACCGAGAGGTTCAATAGAGTTATTGTTGAATGTGTGCAGGCTGCTTTCAGATCTAATAATTGTATCTTTCAAGCTGTAAAAGATCTTGTATGGTCTTATCGAATTTCCCCTCATGTTGCCACGGGTTTCTCTCCCTTCGAACTTATGAGAGGAAGGAAAGCTTGCTCCCAGGCTTTCCCTTTTTGGATGGTCAAAAGTTTCCACCGGGGCTGTGATTTAGAAGAGGTTTGGGAGTGTGCTAATAAAAAGTCTTCCAGTTCACTGCCTAGTAATGTGGAATTAGGCAAGAAGTCTTTTCACAGTATTAGTGCAGGTGATTGGGTTAAAATTAAGAATCCTGTCACTGTTAAGAAAGGTTTTTCAAAATTTCTTGATTCTCAGCAAGTTGTGGAAGTTCGCAAGAATGCTGTCAAATTGTCTAATGGCAACTGGTGGAGCACTTCTCGTGTTGCTAAAGATCCTTCGCGTGCAACTGCTCCTTCACCTAAAATTGTCAATGTTGGGAATGGTTTAAGGAAAAGCTCTAGAGTAACTGTTAGGCCTAACAGATTTCGTGATTATATCTGATTTGCTTTTCCTTGTTGTTTTATTCTGCTTTTAGGATTGTTTTTTTTGTTTTGTGTTTTGTTGTTTTTTTTTCTTTTGAAAAAGGGGGGAGGTGTGTGGTGATCTGTAATGTGTACTGCTTGTTGTCATTTGATCACTGAACTCTGTGATGTCATCTATGGGGTTTCCGTGTACTGAGGATTCCACCCCAGTGTTCCCTGTGTGGCAGTTGCAGCTGCTGTGTCTTACCTTCAAGCTGGACGGCTCTCTTCTCTGCAATAAATCTACAACCACAATCTCCTGTCTCCGCCTCATCTTTACAACCGGACATCTTGAAAAGCCTGCAACTTGCTAACTGTGCAGCTCCTGAGGCATCCTCGAAGCTGTGCATTGGGGATTGAGAAACCCCAAACCAGAGCTCCACCTGCACTGAAGATCAGCCCTCCACACTCCACGAGTTCTGCGTGGGGCCCTTCTGCTTGTGTTCTGTTCGACGCGTTGTCTTGTTGCTGGCCAGTTGGCTAGTAGCCTCTGTTACGACAATCCTTTTGAATCACATCACTGGTCTGGTTACTCCAGACTGGCCCTTGCTTCCCTACAAAGGTGAAGCCCCTCAGACCTTGCTGGTCTGCACCAGATGCCTTTGTTGTATCCTGCGTGGGTTGCCTTTGCCAAGGCTTGTTGACTCCAATCCGGAAGTTGACCCCTCCATCTGCGACATCCTTCCTGGGACAGTCCGTCTCCCGCACCTGGTCGTCGTCAACGCCGCCTGGTCCACGTGGCTGCCAAGACAAGCTTCAAGACAGCACCTGATTGCTCCTCGATGTCGTCTGGTTCCTTCCTGGTTCCACCCGGTCACTGGCTTGTGACCCAGACTCTGTCCCCTCTGCTTTCAGGTCCTCTTCACCCTCGATTCACCCTTGGATCCCCCGGACATCTTCCTCCTGGTCGCCTGCAGCATCTTTCTTCGAGGCTCCATAGGACTCAACGACGAAACCCGACACATCTTCACACATATGCACCCGCCGTCCGTGGGTGAGGTAACGCGAGCACTTCAGTGCTCCCAAGGGTATTGACTATCCAAGTGTATAGGTCGTTAGTTGTTTCCTCCTAGCTAAACCGGAAGTGTCCTAAATCCTTCTAAATCTAACTTCTAAGTTCCCATTGACTTTGCATTGACTCACGCGTGTGTGTAAAGACACTGCACACGCCGCCTGTGGGCCTCCTACTCCTAAACTAATGTTGAGATAGTGTAGCCCCAGCGATTCCCTAGGCCCTAGGCCTTTCCTGTTCTCATGACGTGGTACTTATACCACTTTCTTAATATATGGTTTGCTTTGTCCCTAGGGCCTAACCGTATATTGTGCAACTTAACGTATTCTGACTAAGTATCTTGTTATGTGCTTTGGCCTCTGACCTCATAAAGAGTTCAGAGGAGTGTGTTAGTGAATAAATACATATATATTTTATATATATCCTGTGTGGTGTCCTTTCATTTGATATTCAAGGGGTTGCATATGGTAAAACAGCTGGCTTTACACACCCTCAGGAGTCTTTTAGCCTAAGACTGTTCCGTGCACGCTACCAATAGGATAGCTGGTCTATAAGTTTGACTTACAACCATCACCATAAGGGTTGTTTGGAATGGGGCAAGGTGATCACTAGAATAGTGAACATCATATACCAGGCCAACTTCTCACATTGGTGTGCAGCGGTTGGGATTAGAGCTTGCTGTTGTTTTACCACTTGTAATCTTGAGATATCATTTGAAAGATCACATAGGTACCTATAGGTACATATAAAAACAAGTCTTAGTATACTTAAGTTCTACTGAACTTAGCTGTTGTAGAGCCTGGGCCTAGCACACCCTGACTACAACTCCTAGAAAGGTTCTAAAGGAAAACAAATAGTGTAGGTAGGTGCAACACCACACCTCACTAGAAACCATGTCTCAGACAGTGAACCCCAGTGGTTCTCTGCCTACAGAGGTAGATCCCTTGAGGACTGCTTAGAGATATGAAACCTTAGCCTTCCAAGAATTGAGACAATTGTGTACTTCTAGAAGGCTAACACAGGGTTCAAACACTACCCTTAGATTCCTGGTTGAGCTCTTAGAAGTGTATGATGCTCAACAGCCACCTGGGACAGGTGGTTCAGGTAGTGCAGATGACGTCCTTTCCTCTTCAGATGATAATGCTGATACTGTTGAACCAGAAGAAGAGGAGGGGGTAGCAGAGGAAGATTCTGATCTAGAGGCAAACAGCCAGGTCTCAGTCAGAAGACTTAGCCAGGCTAACCTAAGCATACATGGGAGTCAGTATGGGCAGCCCCCATACAGACCCCCAAGTGGGCTTAACCAGAGGCAGAGGAGGGGGAGATCCCACTCCAGGGACTCTCTCCAATCTCAGGCTTCAAATGGCTCTCAGGGCCCTGCTCAGAGAGGGATGACCTCCCCTCAGAGAAGGGAACATGAGGCAAAGATGAGAGAAGCTGCTCTTAGGATTGAGAGGCAAGAACTTGAAGTTGCCTTGGCCAAAGAGAAGCTTGCTCGTGCTAGAGAGCACAGAGAGAGTGGTTTAGAACCCACTGGTGGCAGCAATATCCCTAAGGATAAAGATAGGTCCTATGAGAATAGAAACCTAAGCAAGATTGTGCCCCCCCTACAAAGAAGGGGATGACATCCACAAATGGATAACTGCTTTGGAGAGGGCCTGCAAAGTGCAGCAGGTACCCCAAAGTCAGTGGGCAGCAATCTTATGGCTCTCCTTTTCAGAAAAAGGTAGAGATAAGCTCCTCACAATTAGTGATGGGGATGCTAACAACTACTCTGTCCTGAAGAGTGCTCTGATTGATGGGTTTGGCCTAACCACTGAACAATATAGGTTGTTGTTCAGGGATACCCAGAAGACACAGACTCAGGACTGGACTGATTTTGTTGATTGTGCCACTAAGGCTCTGGAAGGCTGGTTATTGGGAAGTCAAGTTAAGGACTATACTGGATTGTATAATTTGATCATGAGAGAGCAAATCCTTAACAACTGTCAAAACCAGTTATTGCATCAGTACCTGATTGACTTTGATCTGACCTCCCCCCAAGATTTGGGAAAGAAGGCAGACAAATGGGTCAGAACAAGGATTAAGCAGAAAAACCAGAACCAGGGGGGTGATCAGAAAAAGGCAGACCAGAAGGGTAATGAGCAGAAACCAAAAGACCAGAAGTCTTCACCAGGCCCCCAAAAGGCACAGGGGGAGGGTGGCTCTAAAAAGAACAAATGGAAACAAGAAGGCCCAAAGAAGCCCTGGTGTGGATACTTAAATCAGTCTCTCACTGGTTTAGTGAGTGCACCAATAAGGGCACAGCAACAACCACCATTGCCCCTAAGGCAACTGTTCCCCCCTAGTCCAGCTGTTAGTGGTGGTTCCCAGCAAAAGGGTGTAGTAGGGTTGACCCTGGGAACTGATGTGGACTCTGGCCTAGCCAGAGTACCAACTCAGGCTGTTCTTGTCTGTGACGGGGACATAGCAATGTCCTCTACTGTAAGTCCCAGTAATCTGAGCAAGTACAGGAAGATGCCTTTTATTAATGATAGGATGGCTCAGGCCTACAGGGACACATGTGCCTGTGTCATCATGGTGACACCCAATTTTGTGGACCCTGAACAGATCATACTAGGTGAGAAGTACCTAGTGACCAACGCTAGCAATGCCACTACTGTTAGGAATTAAGTGCTCTTAGGTACTGTATGTGCTCTCTGAGTGATTTCAGTTAGTCAATGTCTTAAATTTCAGGTTTTATTCTGTTGTTAGAAATTAGGAATCAGGAATAGTGTTTACAGTGTAATACTTTTATATTTACACAATTGTATTGGCCAATGCTTGTTTAAATCTTGTTTTCAGTCAAACGTTTGAGCACACGTTGGTTTAGCCGCACGTGTAAACAGTTTCCCAGTTTACACGTGAAGCATGTGCTTTCAGATAGCTGGCAAGTATAAAAGCCAGCTTGCAATGCTTGAAGACGCTTCGCTTCTCCTGAGCGTCACCATGATCACTGCATAGAGATTTCTCTGCCCTCTTCAGTTCGAAGCCTCGGATTTCGGAAGCCTTCTCAGAACAGGTTTTGAGGCTTCTGTGTTTCTCCGTGATTTCCCTTCCCAACTTACCTGAATATTAGGATTCTTCTGGACATCTCTTCGGACTTCTCGGCATCTGGAAGCATTTCACGGTGATTCTGCTTCCTCCAGCAACGTGTCATCTTCGGTCCAAGAAGTGCAGTAAGACTTGTTAACCCCTTCCCTCCTGTGAAAGAAAAGAATTTAGTTGGTTATTTAAATAGAAGCATTCGGTTTCAAAGACGTTATATGCGCAGAAAAAATGAACCCTGTTAAAAAAGGTTTAGGCTTGGAATATTACTTATTTCATAAGAAAACAAACCTTGGCTCATTCAAATAAGTAAACGATCATGGACTCATAAATAGAGCAAAGAACTGTGTACTGAACCTAATCATTGTTAAATATTGTGTGTATTTTATAGCCATTGGTATTCAGAGTATACTTGTATTCAAACCAGTGTTGTGAAGAAAGAAACAAGCATTGGTATAGTTCAAAGAAATATCAGAAAGTGCATCATTAGGGTGCTTGGTATTTTTCTTGTTCTTTTTTCTTCTTTGTCTATCTTGCAGACCAGAACCCCACAGCTTTCGTAAAGACAGCAATTAATCAGGTACACCAGAGTGTATAAACATTAAGTTAAACCAATACTAACAACACTAATTTGGTGTGGTGTGAATAATCAGATAAGGTTCATGGTTAATGTTGTGTATTTATCTTTAAGGCTTCTTCGAGAAAAGAAGAGTTTGATAATTGTTCAAGTGTAAGCCAGGGCCTTTTTATTAAGAGGTATGTTCAATGTGATTATGTTTAGTATTGATCAGAAATTATAAATAACTGCAGTGAGTAAGGGAGTTGGGAGCTTGCAGCTACAAAAGAAACAAATCTCAGCAGACTCGTGGTGGAAGCTCAACAACTACCTCCCATAGTGTGGCAGTTGTTAACTTCTCCTGGGGAGGGGTAACTGGCCTCAAAAGAGTTGTGGTGAGTTCAGACCTCCCAGTAGAGTGTCTGTTAGGAAATTATCTTAAAACCTCAGTTTGGTCTGAGGTGGAGTATAGGCCCATGCAGAAATGCTGGAAATATCAGCACATGTCCTTGCTGTGACCAGGTCACAGGCCAAAAAGTGCTTACCTGAACAGGTGCTGCTGGATCTTGGAACCATAGACCAGACACCACACAAGAGAAAGAGCAAGAGGGTTAAGGCAGGGCCTTCCCCCTTGCCTCAGGTCGAGGATCAGCCCTCCCAGGAGGATGATTCTGAGATCCAAGAGGGAACTGTCCTAGAAGAGCTTGAGCCTGACCAGGTTGAGTTTCTTGGGACAGGGGGACCTTCAAGGGTAGACCTGAGGCAGGCACAATTAGACTGTTCCCCTCTTGAACCCCTCAGACAGCAGGCTGCTGGGAATGCTCAAGGTACCCATAAAGTGTATTGGGATGATGGGCTTCTTTATTCAGAGGCTAGAGACCCCAAGCCCGATGCTTCCAGGAGGTTGGTTATACCTCTGCAATTTAGTTGCTTCCTTCTTACCTTGGCCCATGATATTCCCTTAGCAGGTCACCTGGGCCAGAACAAGACTTGGGACAGGCTTGTCCCTCACTTTCACTGGCCCCATATGTCAGAAGATACCAAGGAGTTTTATCGGTCCTGTGTTACCTGCCAAGCCAGTGGCAAATCAGGTGGCACAACAAAGGCCCCCCTCATACCACTACCTGTGGTGGGGGTACACTTCGAGAGAGTGGGGATAGACATTGTTGGACCAATGGACCCCCAAACAGCATCTGGGCACAAATTTATACTGGTGGTAGTGGATCATGCCACCAGGTATCCAGAAGCTATTCCCCTGAGGACCACTACAGCGCCTGTTGTGGCCAGGGCCCTACTTGGAGTTTTTTCCAGAGTGGGGTTTCCAAAGGAGGTTGTCTCTGACAGAGGTGCCAACTTCATGTCAGGATATCTAACTGCCATGTGGAAGGAGTGTGGTGTCAACTACAAGTTCACCACCCCCTATCACCCACAGTGCAATGGGCTTGTGGAGAGATTCAACAAGACCCTCAAAGGGATGATAAAAGGGTTACCAGAAAAGCTGAGGCGAGGATGGGACATCCTTTTTCCCTGCCTTCTGTTCGCTTACAGAGAGGTCCCACAGAAGGGGCTTGGCTACAGCCCTTTTGAGCTTTTGTTTGGGCATCCTGTAAGGGGATCCCTATGTTTTGTGAAGGAAGGATGGGAGTTACCTCTCAAAAAGCCTAAGCATGACATAGTGGACTATGTACTTGGTCTCCGCTCCAGGATGGCTGAGTATATGGAGTAGGCCTCTAAAAACCTTGAGGCTAGCCAAGAACTGCAGAAAGCCTCGCATGACCAAAAGGCTGTGCTGACTGTGTACCAGCCAGGACAGAAAGTGTGGGTGTTGGAGCCAGTGGCCCCAGCAGCACTCAAGGACAAATGGTCTGGACCCCATACAATAGTTGAACAGAAGGGAGAAGTCACCCACTTGGTGGACCTTGGGACTCCCAGAAGCCCCCACAGGGTACTTCATGTCAACAGACTCAAAGCATTTGTCGACAGGGCAGACATGGGCTTGCTCATGGCTACAGATGAGGGGCAGGAGGAAGAGAGTGACCCTCTCCCAGACCTGCTTACTCAGAACCCTGATGATCGTTCAGTAGATGGTGGAGTCTTTGCTGACAGCCTCTCTGAACATCAGCAACAGTACTGTAGACAAGCTCTCCAGTCCTTCAAACATCTGTTTTCCCTGATCCCAAGTCAGACAAGCTGGTGCACCCATGATGTGGACACTGGCGAGTCTGTCTGTCGAGTAAAATCTACAGGCAACCTGACCATGTCAGGGACTGCATTAGGACAGAGGTCCAAAAGATGTTGGAGCTAGGAGTTATTGAGCCCTCAGAGACCCCTTGGGCCAGTCCAGTAGTCCTGGTGCCAAAACCTCACACCCAAGATGGTAAGAGAGAGATGAGGTTTTGTGTGGACTACAGAGGTCTCAATGCTGTCACTAGGACAGATGCCCATCCCATCCCCAGGGCAGATGAGCTCATTGATAGATTGGCTTCTGCCAAGTTCTTTAGCACATTTGACCTGACAGCAGGCTATTGGCACATCAGACTAGCTGAGGATACAAAAGCCAAGACAGCATTTTCGACCCCAGGAGGACATTATCAATTTGTGGTAATGCCCTTTGGTTTGAAGAATGCACCTGCCACTTTCCAAAGGCTGGTGAATCAAGTTCTCCCAGGACTGGATGACTATTGTGCAGCTTATCTAGATGACATTGCTGTCTTTAGCGTAACCTGGGAGGATCACCTGGTCCACCTGAGGAATGTTTTAGAGGCTCTGCCAAAGGTAGGCCTCACTATCAAGGCTACAAAGTGCCGGGTAGGGCAGAGCAAGGTTGTGTACCTGGGCCACCTGGTAGGTTGGGGTCAGGTTCAACCACTGGAGAGCAAGATCCAGACCATCAAAGACTGGACTCCTCCAATCACCCAGACACAGGTCAGAGCTTTCTTAGGCCTGTCTGGGTACTACAGGAAGTTGTTTAAAACTATGGGTCCATTGTGATACCACTGAATGACTTAACTTCCAAAAAGATGCCAAAGAAAGTTCAGTGGACAGTTAGCTGCCAAAAGGCATTTGATGACCTGAAGCAAGCCATGAGTACTGCACCTATTCTGAAAAGTCCAGATTACTCCAAAGAGTTCACAATTCCAAACAGATGCTTCTGAGTTGGGTGTGGGAGCTGTTCTTTCACAACTGAATGTAGATGGTCAAGACCAGCCCATTGCTTTCATAAGCAGAAGGCTGACCCCTAGAGAGAAACGTTGGTCAGCTATAGAGAGGGAGGCCTTTGCTGTGGTTTGGGCCCTGAAGAAGCTGAGGCCATACTTGTTTGGCACTTCGAGATTCAGACCGACCACAAGCCCCTCCTATGGCTAAATCAGATGAAGGGTGAAAACCCCAAACTCCTTAGGTGGTCCATTTCCCTACAGGGGATGGACTTTACAGTGGAACATAGAACTGGAACTGACCATGCAAATGCAGATGGACTCTCCAGATATTTCCACTTAGAGCATGAAGACTCAACTGGTCAAGGTTAGTCTAATGTCCCTAAGGTTGGGGGGGGGGTGTAGGAGAGTAGGGTCTGCTTCCTATGGTCACCCCCTCTTTATCCTTTTGCTTCTCTGGTTTTCGACTTAGATGTGGCTTTGGGCCTGCTAATCAGACCCACAGCCCAGATGCACTCTCTCTAAATTTACACCATGCACTCTAGGTACAATCACAATTGGGAATTGGTTCACCTTATCAGCCCCTGTACAAGTGTACCCTAGGTGCCCAGGGCATAGGTGTAACCAAGGCCTACCATGGGCTGCAGCATGTATTATGCCACCCCTGGCTGGCCACTCAAATAGACACAACTGGCTAATCACTCAGCTGGGGCAAGGTTGTGTAATCACCCCTTGCTTAGGTATAGTATTCCTATATCTACCCTTATATATAGACACACAGTAACCTATAAGTCACTCCTATGGCAGGCCTTAACAATCCTGGAGGCAGAGTGCTTGGTTATGTGTGAGATGGTGCTCTAGCATGAGCCGAGCCTGTCTGCAGCTTTCAGAACCATGACCTTATAGCTGTTCTATGATATTGCCATACCATTTACTCTTAAGTGCATTATGAACCTCGCGGTTAAATGCTAACTTTGGTTTGGCTTTATCCAAACATGTCGTGTAAGGTGTCATACGCTTTGGAATACTACCCCCTCACCAATGCTGGAGGCGGGGGTAGCATTCCACCCATCTAGAGGGAGAAGACATGTTGTCGCTGACTATCCCGGTTAAAGTTAACTAGAGCCCCAGCATCACAAAATGGACGCTGCTACCACTGACACAAGTCTGACCTCCTGCTGCTGGGAGTCCTTCCAGTCACGGAGGTTTGGACAATAGGTTTCCTGCCGGAGAGTTGCGAGCACCACCCCAGACAGGACTTTGTATATTGGGGCAGGGAGGGCTGAATAGACTGAGACACTGCCTGAGGCACACAAGGTGCTCCATGCATACCCCAGTTCAAACCGGTTGCTGAGGCACTCCAGCCCTAGCTCTGGCGCGAAACTGGACAAAGGAAAGGGGGTGTATCCACCCCCCTTCCTGGTCCCACCCATAGGAGGGACCTAGAAAGTAATCCAGCCCCTTTTAGTTGTATAAAGGTAGGAGCTGAGTCCTGAGACTTTAGATTAATCATGAATCGAAACTTGACGCGAAACTCTGGACCTTCGACATTCTGCTGAAGCTGAAGACTGAAGAATCTCCCTTGTGGCCAAGGAGTGACGACCCTGGGCAACCAGGCACCAACCAGCAAATCAACGGCTTGCTTTGTCAACGTTCCCGCCGGAACCCGAGCACAGAGCCTGACAAGATCCAGACTTCCAGACCTCTCTGACCCTCTCTTCACGACTGCAGCTTAGCTGGGATCCGTGGAGGCGACGAGACACGTGGGACCGGACATCTTGAAAAGCCTGCAACTTGCTAACTGTGCAGCTCCTGATGCATCCTCGAAGCTGTGCACTGGGGATTGAGAAACCCCGAACCCGAGCTCCACCTACACTGAAGATCAGCTCTCCACACTCCACGAGTTCTGCGTGGGGCCCTTCTGCTTGTGTTCTGCTCGACGCGTTGACGGTTGCTGGCCCGTTGGATAGGAGCCTCTGTGACGACAATCCTTTTGAATAACATTGCTGGTCTGGTTGCTCCAGACTGGCCCTTGCTTCCCTACAAAGGTGAAGCCCCTCAGACCTTGCTGGTCTGCACCAGAAGCCTTTGTTGTATCCTGCGTGAGTTGCCTTTGCCAAGGCTCGTTGACTACAATCGGAAGTCGACCCCTCCATCTGCGAGATCTTTCGTGGGACAGTCTGTCTCCAGCACCTGGTCGTCATCGACGCCTCCTGGTCCACGTGGCTGCCAAGACAAGCTTCAAGACAGCACCTGATTGCTCCTCGACGTCGTCTGGTTCCTTCCTGTTTCCACCCCGTCACTGGCTAGTGACCCAGACTCTGTCCCCTCTGCTTTCAGGTCCTCTTCACCCTCAATCCACCCTTGGATCCCCCCGGACATCTTTCTCCTGGTCTCCTGCAGCATCTTTCTTCGAGGCTCCATAGGACTCAACGATGAAACCCGACACATCTTCACAGCTATGCACCCGCCGTCCTTGGGTGAGGTAACGCGAGTACTTCGGTGCTGCCAAGGGTATTGACTATCCAAGTGTGTAGGTCTTTAGTTGTTTCCTCCTAGCTAAACCGGAAGTGTCCTAAATCCTTCTAAATCTAACTTCTAAGTTTCCATTGACTTTGCATTGACTCACGCGTGTGTGTAAAGACACTGCACGCGCCGCCTGCGGGCCTCCTACTCCTAAACTAATGTTCAGATAGTGTAGCCCCAGCGATTCCCTAGGCCCTAGGCCTTTCCTGTTTTCGTGACGTGGTACTTATACCACTTTCTTAATATATGGTTTGCTTCGTCCTTAGTGCCTAACCGTAAATTGTGCAACTTATTCTGACTAAGTATCTTGTTATGTGCTTTGGCCTCTGACCTCATAAAGAGTTCAGAGGAGTGTGTTAGTAAATAAATACATATATCTTTTGAATATATACCCTGTGTGGTGTCCTTTCATTTGATATTCAAGGGGTTACATATGGTAAAACAGCTGGCTTCACAGGCCCTCTTGAGTTTAGCCTAAGACTGCTTTGTTCACGCTACCCCTAGGATAGCTGGTCTATAAGGTTGACTTACAACCATCACCATAAGGGTTGTTTGGACTGGTGCAAGGTGCCAACTAGAAGAGTGGACATCATATACCAGGCCAACTTCTCACAGGCATATTATCAAGAACGGTGTTAAAATTATCGCCGCTCATGTTTAGCAGGAAACTGCTGCTAAAGCGGCGATAAGGGGCTTGATAATATGGCCTTGTGAATTCCCATTGAAGCCCATGTTCTAGTGTGAGCATGGGCTTCTATTGGCCCTTGCCAATGCCAAATTGAAAGGGCAGGAATGCATCATATTTATACAACACGGTGCATTCCTGTCCTTTCTCCCTGCACTGGCGCCATTTTGGCTGCCTAGTGCCTTTGCACCAGGGTGCAAGGGTGCATGTGTTGTCGGCAGGATTTTGTTTCTGCACAAAGGGGCGCCTTCCTTCACATAAACAATCTTAAGGTGTTTTACTCTTTCCATGTGTGCCGCAGAGTGAAGATCACACGAAAGAGGAAATAACGAGGAGAAATAAAGGCATTTCTCCTCGTTACCCCTCACCTCGGGAGGTGTAAGGATTCAGCGCTTCCCCATGTTTACATTCTATTGTAAATCTAGGGCAGCGTCAAAATCCATGGGTGTTGCAAGGGAAAACCCACTGCTGGGCCCACGGAACGCCTCCCAGGCCCATAGTAAGGCAAAGCAGTGATTTGTGCTCCCTCGCCTTACTCTATGTCTACAAGGCAATTCAAAGCCTCGTATAGTGGTTTTGCGTGGCCTCGTAGATATGAATTTGTAATCTGCATCACCGGAGCGTCACAAAAAGTGATGCTCTGGCAGCGCAGGGGGTCATAAATAAGCCCTCAGGTACTTACATTGTTTGGACTTTCACGATTATGGAAGGCCGAACAGTCAAGGGTTACTTAGCAGGGAAATGTGCAGTGGTAGAGTAGCTTTAGTTAGCTCGTGTATTTCTCACAATTAATATAATGTACAGATTTATTTATTTTATAAAATTTGTTAAGTCAAAATGCTTACCAACTATCCAAGTTCAGTTGTGTTGTAAGTAGTGGTGAATAATGTTTTGCAGAAACACTCTACTTTCTGCTTCATTCTATATGTATTTATGAATACCGTCCTGCGAGGAATGAAAGGGTGGGCACCCATGATGGAAGGAGTTCCCCGTTGATGAATACCACCCCGCGAGCGATGAAATGGTAGATGCCCATGAAAGAAGGCGTTACACATTAGGTTGCTCCTTATTGCCAAAGGTGTTTAGAACTTTAGTGGAGAGTGCCAGAGCCTAAATATATGTTCTCAGAAGGACACCTACAGCGCTACCCAATGATGGTAGTGTCTCCTGACTACTTCTACTGTCCACGTTGTTGTGCAGGGTTGTGAAACATTGGATAATTAACAACGTTGCCACTGTTTGACAAATCCAGATTAAAATTTTCACACTCCTAGAAAAATGTGTCAGGCTGGCTTTGAAGATTACACATTTTAAGATCTCTTGATCGTTTAACCTCATAAGCTATATACTTGTGATGTCTGCCACTCAGATTTGATTTTTTTCAAGAGTGTAATTGGCTTTTTTCCCACCAACTTGAAATTCACAAATGCAACAAAATCTGTAAACTCTGCACCAGGGAAAACATTCACAGTAAGAAGTTGAGGCATGATGACGTATGCAAAATCTTCATACACAATTAGGCAGATAAACCCATTGTATCATAAAACTCAGAAATTGACTGAAAAAACACAGTCCTGATAAGCCACACATAGCGCGCACCATAGCTCACACGCACCACGAATTTACCGGCTATCAGAAAGAAGACATGGTGGGGTGGGTGAACTATGGTGGCCATGAAGGATTTGCATAAAATTGAGAAAAGCACCAGTAGGCTAAACATGCTCCATCTCTGCTAAATGTTTTGTAGAACCATGAACCAATGCCAGTATGATTAATAAAGCAAAGCCTTGCACCCTCCATTGGAGTAGCATGAGGCCTTAAATACCTGCCCTTGGTGAACCTTCACAGCGCCTTGTAGTGTTTAATGGAGACTCATCCAGAAGCACTACAGCTAAAAGCAACGACAAATGTAAATCCCCAGTCCTAAACTTTTCTCACGTTGATGGATTTGTTAAAAAACGGACATACCTTAAGAATGCCAATACTTGAAAGCTTCTGCCAAACTGTGGGGCAGATTCAATTCAATTCAATTCAATTAATTTATATAGCACGCTACATACCCAGAGGGTCTCAAGGTGCTTGGAGAAGGGTGGGGGATTACTTGTCGAATATCCAGGTTTTAAGTTGCTTTCTGAATGCTAGGTGGTTTTGAGTGAGGCGAAGGTGAATGGGAAGTGAGTTCCAGGTTTTAGCTGCCAGGTAGGAGAAGGATCTTCCTCCCATGGTGGTTTTGTTGATGTGAGGTACAGCAGCAAGGGCTTGGTTGGAGGAGCGCAGCTGGCGGGAGGGGGTGTAGAAGGAAAGTCGTGTGTTGAGGCATTCGGGTCCAAGTTCGTAAAGTGCTTTGTGTGCGTGGGTTAGGAGGCGGAATGTTATCTTCTTATTGACGGGGAGCCAGTGGAGGTTTTTCAGGTGATCAGAAATGTGGTTGTTACGCGGGATGTCTAGTATGAGTCTGGCTGATGCGTTCTGGATGCGTTGGAGTTTTTTCTGAAGTTTTGCGGTGGTACCGGCGTATAGGGTGTTTCCGTAGTCCAGGCGGCTTGTAACCAGTGCGTGGGTGACCGTTTTTCTAGTTTCGGTGGGGATCCAGCGAAATGTTTTTTTGAGCATGCGAAGAATGTTGAAGCAAGATGAAGAGATGGCGTTGACTTGTCTGGTCATCGAGAGTGAGGAGTCCAGAATGACGCCCAGGTTCCGTGCGTGGTCTGTTGGGATGGGTGCTTTTCCAAGGGACTCTGGCCACCAAGAGTCGTCCCAGGCAGAGGGGGAGGTACCTAAGATAAGGACTTCTGTTTTGTCGGAATTCAGTTTCAGACGGCTGTGCTTCATCCACTCGGCTACTTCTTCCATTCCTTCATGTAGGGTGGTTTTGGCGGTGTTAGGGTCTTTGGTGAGTGAGAGGATAAGTTGAGTGTCATCAGCGTAGGAGATGATGTTGAGGTTGTGTTGGCGTGCTATGGCCGCGAGGGGGCTCATGTATACGTTGAAGAGGGTGGGACTGAGTGAGGATCCTTGTGGCACGCCGCAAATGACTTCAGTGGCTTCTGACTTGAATGGTGGGAGGCGGACTCTCTGGGTTCTTCCGGCAAGGAACGAGGTGATCCATTCCAGTGCTTTTCCCTGGATTCCGATATTTCTGAGGCGTTGTATCAGGGTGCTATGACAGACTGTGTCGAAGGCTGCGGAGAGGTCGAGGAGGATGAGGGCGACTGTGTCTCCATTGTCCAGTAGAGTTCGAATGTCATCTGTAGCTGCGATGAGGGCGGTCTCAGTGCTGTGTTTGGCTCGGAAGCCGGACTGTGAGGAGTCGAGGGATTTGTTGGTTTCGAGGAAGGCGGCGAGTTGGTTGTTGACAGCTTTTTCGACGACTTTGGCCGGGAATGGAAGGAGCGAGAGGGGGCGGTAGTTTTTGAGTTCGGTGGGGTCAGCTGTGGGTTTTTTCAGAAGGGCGCTGAGTTCGGCGTGTTTCCAGCTTTCCGGGAAGGTGGCGGAGTTGAGGGAGCAGTTGATGACGTCTCGGAGGTGTGGTGCTATGATGGAACCTGCTTTGTTGAAGATGTGGTGAGGGCATGGGTCTGTGGGGGATCCTGAGTGGATGGAGTTCATCAGGCGGATGGTGTCCTCAGAGGAGATTGGGATCCAGTCGTTAAGGATGTTCAAGGGGGGTGAAGGTACGGCAGGAGGTTGGGTGGGTTGGTCTCCGGGTTGGTTGTCGAAGCTGTTGTGGATGTCTGCGATTTTGTCGTGGAAGAACGAAGCTAGGGAGTCGCAGAGGGTTTGAGAGGGAGTGATGTCGTTGGAGTTGGCAGTGGGGTTGGTAAACTCTTTGACAATGTTGAATAATTCTTTGCTGTTGTGGGCGTTGTTGTCTAGTCGGTCTTTGAATGCGGCTTTCTTGGCAGTCCGGATCAGTTGGTGGTGTATGCGGGTGGCGTTTTTGAAGGCGTCCCTGGTGTTGGTGTTTGGGTCTTTTTTCCAGGCCTTCTCAAGGGAGCGACAGAGTTTCTTGGATTTCTTAAGATCATCGTTGAACCAGGGGGCCTTTTTGTTGCCTAGTTTGATTTGACGTTTTTTCAGGGGTGCTAGGTTGTCGGCGCTGTTGGTTAGCCATTGAGTGAGGTTAATGGCTGCTTGGTTGGGGTTCGAAGAGTGGGCAGGGGGGTTTAGAAGAAGCGATGAGGAGATCTGGTCGATGGTGATTTTGTTCCAGTTTCTCCGCGAGTAGGTTGAGGATGGTTGTGGGTTGTGGTCTTATTGTAGATAAAGTGAACGCAGCTGTGGTCCGTCCAATGGAGAGCTGTGGTGTGACTGAAGGAGATATGTTTGCTGGAGGTGAAGATAGGGTCGAGTGTGTGACCTGCGTGGTGAGTGGGGGTATTAACAAGCTGATTGAGTCTGAGGTTGGCGAGATTGTCCAGAAGGGCGGTGGTGTTGCTGTCGTTGCTTTTTTCCAGGTGAAAATTGAGGTCTCCCAATAGAATGTAGTCCTCGGAGGGGAGGGCGTGTGGGGTGATAAAGTCAGTGATGTCTTCACTGAATTGTGCACGGGGTCCTGGTGGCCTGTAGAGGAGGGTGCCTCTGTGAGTGGTCTTGGGGTCGGTGTGGATCTGGAAGTGAAGGTGCTCGGCGCTAGCGAGGTTGACGTCTGAGCTGGTTGAGATGCGGATGGAATTCTTGTGGACGATAGCGATGCCTCCTCCTGATTGCTTGTTGCGGTCTTTTCGGATGATCTTGTAGCCTTCCGGGATGCAATGGTGATGTCTGGGGCTGAGGTGGCGTTCATCCATGTTTCAGTTAGGAAGGCGACGTCCGGAGAGATGGTGTCTAGTAGATTCCAGAGGTCGATGGCGTGTTTGTGGACCGAGCGGGTGTTGACCAGGATGCATTTTAAGTGGTTGGTGTCAGGTCTCTGTTTGGTGTTAGTGGATGAGGAGGTGGTCTTGGTGCCGTCAAACTTGCAGGAGTTGCATGTGAAGGATCCATGGGTGTGTCCAGGGG